>NC_138974.1:111389888-112824888 GCF_055761805.1 Camellia sinensis
TTGGTGCCACCCACATAACATTTCCCAAAAGAAACAATCTGTGCCATAAATTCAAAGCAGTTGGGCGATGCAGGAATAAATGATCCACGGATTCTCCATTCTTGCAACACAAAATGCACCACTGAGGATTTAGAAAATGATTAGGTCTCTGTTTCTGCAACATATCATTTGTCAAAATGCTTCCATGAACCAAGGCCCATATGAACACCTTCACCTTTAGAGGAGCACAAGCTTTCCATAGTCTTTTGCAAAAAGGAAATTGAGGAACATGAGTATCGATGATTTTATCAAAAAAAGACATTCAAGAAAATATCATGGATGAATGAAGAGCCCAAACTCTCTTATCCTCCAAAAGAGGAGCCAAAGAAAAATGATCAATTTTGGACAATGACGAAGTTAGCTGTGTAGCCTCCCTATCATTAAGATTCCTAGAAAAATCAAAATTCTAGAAAATTGGAGCCAAAAGTGAACAAGCCGTGGAAGCAATAGAAGAATTATGAGATCGAACCACTCTATAAAGATGTTAAAATTGGAAGTACAAGAAGATTGATCCATCTAAACATCCTCCCCAAAAAAATAAGTTCCCCATTGCCCACCCTTACAGAAAGAAAACGAGACCAACATATGTAGATTTGAGAAATTGATTTCCAAGGAGCACGATAGTTACCCCTTAGAACCACTTGTGAACCCTACCTTTGTCTTGAATCCCATACTTCTAATAGCTGAATGCCAAAGTGAATCACTCTCAAGTGAAAATCTCCATAGCCATTTGCTAAGAAGGGCCATGTTCCTAGCCACAATGTTATCAATAGCCAAACCCCCCTTCGCCTTAGGTAATGAAACTAAATCCCAATTCACTAGGTGATCCTTCTTCTCCTCATCCTTGCCCTCCCAAAGAAAATCACTCATCAACTTTTTTAGTGACCTTATCACCTTAATCGGAATCTTGAACAAAGATAAGAAATAAATTGGAATACCACTCAAAACAGTCTTAACCAAAGTGTATCTACCCTCGCGCGACAATAAAGTCTTACTCCACCCTTCCAACCTCTTACCAATCTTTTCCACGATTGGATTCCAAAAGCTTCACTTCTAGGATTAATCTCCAATGGAAGATCCAAATATTTGAATGGAAGTGACGCAATACCACATCCCAAAAGTGCCGCCCTACTGTGAAGTTGGTCTTGCTGCATATTAATGCCCACCACACTACTTTTCTCGAAATTAAACCTTAAGCCCTGAGATCTGTGAAGCACGGGTACGGGTATGAGTACTGGTACGATACGAGTATGTTGATACGATAAAATTTTTAAAAAATAGGGTACGGGTACGACTTGATATACTTGTAAAAAAATGTTTATTTTTAATTTAGAGTAATGCAAAAATTAATTAAATGTTTAATTTGTTAAGGTCCAACCTATAATTAACATTTAATGCCAAAAGTAAAAGTATAAATCAAAATTAAATGCCAATATTTTAGATAACTTACAAATCATAGTTTAATTTTAAAATCATGCTAAACATAAAACAAAAAATAAAAAAGAAATCTAGTGAAATGAGTTTTATTTCTGTAGTAGAAAGAAAATATTGTTTCAACTGAGGTACGGTATGACTTGGATATATATTAGGTACGCCTCTGTACGCCAAAAATTAAGAAGAAAAAAACATGAGTACGTGTTTCGTATACCCGGATGCAGAAGTACCATACGAGGTACGGTATGCCGGTAAGTACCCGGTATGGGTACGGCATGTTTTTCGAAGTATCCCATGCTTCATAGCCTTAGATTACCCCAAAAAGTCTCAAAATCAAATAAAGAGTACTATCTAACTTTCATCCCTTGAAGAGAAAAATATGGTATTATCCGCATATTGTAATTGTAAGTATGTCACACTAATTTTGTCCCTCCCCATCTCTAGTTCCGCAAAAAGACCTACTTCTCTAGCTCTATCGACCATCCTTTCCAGTACGTCAGCCACCAAAATAAAAAGAAAAAGAGGATAGTGAATCCCCTTGTCGTAACCCTTGTGAAGACCTAAAGCAGTTCCCTAGTTTACCATTAACTAGAATTGACATATTACAAGTCGACAAACATCCCCCTAATCCAAGATCGCCACCGCTCACCATAACTCTTCTTGTCCATTACAAAATCCAAAAACTGCCAATTCATGTAGTCATATGCCTTCTTGAATTTCACCTTAAAAATAAGCCCCTCCTATCCTAGACTCCTATATTCTTCCACTACTTCATTTGCCACTAAGGCTACATCTAAGATTTGTCTTCTTTTCACAAAAACTCCTTGTGTCATAGACACAGTCTCTCCCAAAGAAGTCCTTAGTCGCTTTGATAAAGTGATGTGATTAAGCTAATGGGCCTAAAATCTCCTATTCTTACCACATTCACTTTCTTAGGGATTAAACAGATGAAAGTGGCATTTGAGCTCAAATTAACAATCCCCGACTCGTGAAATTCTGAAAGAACTCTCAACAAATCCCCTTTCACCACCTCTTAACAATCTTGAAAAACGGCCATGGAAAAGCCATTGGGACCTAGAGCTTTATCCCTTTCACAATCGAAGACTGCTTCTTGATTTTCCATTTCATCAAATGGCCTTTCAAGCCACGCTGCAATTGCCTGATCAATGGGTCCCCATTCAAGTCCTACAATCCCCAGTCTATTCACCTTCTCCAAATAAAGTTTAGAATAAAAGTCATAAATTCCACTGACAATCTGATTCTTCCTCTCCCCAACTATTCCTGGGTTGTTTGAGGCTTTGTTGGTTTTGCATGTGATGGATGGTCATGCAATGTCATCCATAGATCATTGATGGCTTGTGAGCTTTGTTCCACAACTTGTTTGGCAAATCTCTTTGATTGTTACGATGAAGACCTAAGTTTAGGAATTTTATGCAGGTTGGTCACAGCCTTCACCAACTTGCCTTGCAAATAAGATTTAAATTCCCACACCCTGTAGGCAGATTATGTCTATCTCATCTTTTTCGCATGGTTTCTGGACAATAAAATCTGCAATCAGCTTGAACCTACAAGGAAAAATGCTCTTTTCAGATTAGGTGGACTAGTATTCATGATTCGGTGTTTCTTTACTTTCGATGATGTATGGATCTTGGAGATGAATTACATGTGGTGGTATGAAATTTTGCATGCTACATTGGCTCTGTAGGTTTTATATTTTTAGACATCCCCTCTAATTTTGATGTATATATTTCTGGTTTTGAAAGTATCCTGCAGGATTTGAAATTATTTTTTGTGATCTGTGTTTGCTAAATTATCTGAAACTATTGTTGGAATAAGGTCCAAACTGTAGAGGAACAAGTTAGAGCTTCAGCTGAACACAAACTGGGAGTCGCAAATCAGAGCATTACTGCTGGATTCTTTGACAATAACACAAGGTTTGTTTGAGTATTTTCCAAGCTAGAGCCTGGTCCATCAGTTGCAAATTATACTTGGATTTTGCCAAATAATCTTCTGTTTGCCTGGTTACAGTGCAGAGGATCGGAGAGAATACTTGGAGTCCCTCCTGCGGGAGTGTAAGAAAGAGGAAGCTGCACCTGTTTTAGATGATGATGCTCTGAATGATCTCATAGCACGCAGGTAGATATTTTTTGACTCTTATACCAAGTATCTTATTGCCTTCAGTTGATGGTTATCATAAGCACACTGAACTAGGGGACCTGCAGAAGTCATTTTTTGATGTTTGTATTGTATGTCTGTGAAGTGGTACTAGTGTGGTTGAGAGTATAGCTGTGACATTATTTTGTAGTTCTAAATTCTTGGATAGATGAATGCAGCTCTGATATTAATTTTATCATATTAATCCAATTTAAACTGCAATTTCTTTTGCCCAATAACTTGGGGTTTGATACACCAATGACATCCTATGAAGTATAGACACCTCTCCGGAAGGCCATGGTGTCTGGATACATGTTGGAGGAAGTATCCCATTTTATTTAGTCAGGCCTCGTTTGGGAACCCTCATTTTTAGTCAAAAAGTTATTAAATTAGCCAAAAAGCCAACAATCCATATTAAAAAGTCAAAGATTCTCTTTTCTCTCTACTTTTTGCACATCTTTTCATAAAAAGCCAAAAAGTCATCCCAAACATACTAGTTTTTTTTAGCTCATATTTTAGCCAAATAGCCAAAAAATTACTAAATTAACCTGTTCCCAAATGAGGCCTCAGACACGCTGGGGACACACGGTGGACACGTGGACGAGTGGTGTCCCATTTTTTAAAATTAATATAGATATAGATATATATATATATATGTATTTTAACCGGAGTAGCGTACTTAAGGTTGATGAATTTGATTAGAAGAAATATTTGACATAGAATATATATAATATTAAAATATAATAATTATTTAAATTGTTGTGTTTTGCACATTTCCGTAGGGTGTGGGGTCCTGCATCTTTATGAAATTTGTCTGTGTTGTGTCATGTCTGTTTTTTAGATGAGAGTAGAACTGACAGCTTATGATTTTCTGCAAAGTCAAGGCAGTATTTTGGTGGATAAGATTTTTTCGTGAATTTATTGAATCCCGTGTCATGTTTACAGCATGCTGTTGTTACTCTTGTCTCGCTGTTTTGTTGTTGCCTAATTTTAACATTATAGTTTTCCTTGGTTGTGGTTTTGGTGAGTGGTCCCTGCTATTATCTGTTTCCTTTTATCGGTTTGAATACTCTCATGATTCCTCTATGTTTGCAGTGAGTCAGAGATTGATATATTTGAGTCAGTTGACAGACAAAGGCGGGAAGATGAGATGGTAAATACTCAGTCTAATCTCTTTGCTTTTGGGCTTCATTACTATCAATGGAAAATGTATTACTGTTTCTTTATTTGTGACTTATTATGGATAGTCTATTCTACAGGCAATGTGGAAAACGGTATTAGGACAGGGGAAAGATGGTTCTGAACCTATACCTCCCTTGCCTTCTTCTCGGCTCCTAACATTTGATGAGTTGAAGCCATTTTACGAAGCAATGAAAATATCTGATGTATCCAATCCCAGGGTGGTGTCTACCGTTGGGGCAAAACGGAAGGGCGAGTCTCTTGGAGGCCTGGATACACGACATTATGGAAGGGGCAAACGAGCAAGAGAGGTTGGGTTACTTCATATATTTTTTTAGGCTGATCTAGTGTTCACTGCAACAGGGCATACACACATTTGAGTGTATAATGTGTGCATTTGTATTGTACATACGTAATAATTTTTTATCCTCTCTTCCATAGGTGCGCTCCTATGAAGAGCAATGGACAGAGGAGGAATTTGAGAAGATGTGCCAAGCAGACTCTCCTTCTGAATCCCCCAAACTGAAGGAAGAAGTAATAGAAAGGAACTCACCAATAGTTGCCAGTGGGTCTATCGCAATCACTCCTAAAACAGAACCACCAGCACCAGCACCAGCACCGGCACCGGCACCACCCATAGTCTTTCAACAACCTTCTGTAGAGCCGCCAATGCAGCAAACCCAAGAGGCAACAGCAACAGCAACAGCAACACCAATGCCAACACCAACACCAACAGCAACACCGACCCCAACACCACCAATTAGACGGGGCCGTGGAAGGCCAAAGAGAGTAACCACAGAAATCTCTCCATCTGCAATGGTTCGTCCAGCTCCTTATGGAACCAGCATAACAGACATAGCATCCCAGAAAAGAACAGATTCTAGCTATCCTGTGGCATCTAGTTCTAATTCATTGCCTAGTTCTGCAACTGTAAAACCTGTTACTGGAGCCAGCCCTCAATTTGGTGTATGGATTGCTCCCAGCTCTGAGTCAACCCCTCCTCTCCCTTCTGTTTCTCCTGGTGCTCAGCCAACCCCTCCTCTCCCTTCTGTTTCTCCTGGGGCTCCTCTCCCTCCTCTCCCTTCTGTTTCTTTTGGTTCTCAGTCAACCCTTCCTCTTCCTTCTGTTTCTACTGGTGCTCAGTCCACTCCTACTCCAACTACTCCTTCCCCTTCTGTAGTGATGCTAACAGGACAAACTCAAAAAACTCCAGCACCACGGCGTAGAGGAAAGAAGCAGGCTCCATTGCCACCTGCTGTTCCACTTTCCCCAGCATCTGGAACTGTGAAGACAGACATGATATTACACACACAAACAATTTCCTGTTTGCCAACAGCCTCTTGTCCTGATTCTGTATCTGGTTCTGCTACCGTAAAGGGTGTATCTAATGAACAAGGTGTGGTTTCTCCTGTTGTTCCAGTTCTTCCAGCTTCTTCTGAAACTGGCAAAATGGATTTGGGGTCAGAGGTACGACCAGTTTCTAGCAATCCCATGCTCACTGATCCTGAAAATGTTTCTGCTACTGCTATTGTAACAGGTGTTAGTGGAACTGTGCATAATTTTGGGACAGGGATTGAGCCTAGTTCTCAGCCAAACCCTCCATTCGCTTCTGATGCTATTGGGTCTCAATCTATCCCTCCCAGTCTTTCTGTGCCCAAGTTACCTAAAAGACGAGGTCGTAAGCCACAAAGTGGAGTAGAGGCACCCCGGTGCAGGGGAAGGAGACAAGGTCCGATAGCACCTGTTGCTGCACATGGTTTAGCAGGTCAGGATCCAAAGTCAAATGAACAATCAGATAGTAAATTGCAGGTATCATCAGGGAGAAAATCCATTGTTACTAGAAGAATGAAAGAGATTGAAGCTACAGAGCTGTCTAATGTTATCCAGGTGCAGACATCTGAAGTCCAGACCTCTGATAGTCTAGCTGGTCCGGATGCAAAACCAACCGGGCAATCAGATTATTTGGCCCAAAACAATCAGCGAAAGGGCTCGTCAACAACTTGTGGCAGTGCTGTCATATCCTCAGATAAGATTGGCAGTCAGACTGAGAAAATAGATGCAAAAGCAAAAGAGATGAAAATTCCTGTTCTAGAGGAAGCCTTTGTTTCAGAGTCTGTGGTGGCTAGTGTGGAGGAGAGAGTTTTTGTTTCAACATTGGGAACAGTAGCTGCAGTTGTTGATCCTGAAATCCAAAAGACTCAGAAGGATGTTGATCCTGAAATCCAAAAGTCTGAGAAGGATATTTCTGCAGAAACACCAGAGAGAAATGATCCTATTCTGCAAGATGCTGTTGTTTCGAAGCCTGAGGTTTGTGAAGTTGGAACCAATCTCAATACTGGTTCATTTGTAAATGTGGAGGATTCAAGAGATCTAGTCGAAAAAAATTCGATAGTGCAGACTGATGTTGAGGGCACTTCAGCTGTTACTGTGAATGCTGAATCCATGAATGATGTGCCTTGTGAGAAACCTACTGCTCCTGATGCTTTTGTTTTGGAAATGGAAGCTTCAGTTTTGGATGTTACAACTGACAAGTGTGAGGATCAATCGGTGAAGGAAGATGCTGAAGAACAAGAACTGAAAGGTTCTGATCTAGATGATATAGTTGTTTCAGAGCCTGGGGATACTGACAGTTTGGAAGAGAAAAAGATTTCAACTTTGTCAATGTTGGAAACAGAAGCTCCAGTTGTTGATTCTGTAACTGAAAAGACTCCGGAGGAAGTTGATGCAGAGGCACCAGAGAGCAATGATCCTATTTTGCAGGAGGTTGTTGCTTCAAAGTTTGAGGCTTCTGAACCTGAAACCAAGATCAATACTGGTTCTTTTGAAAATGTGGCAAATCCAATATATGTAGTCAAAGAAGGCTCACTGGTGGGGGCTAATGTGGAGGGCACTTCAGATGTTCCTCTCAATGCTGACCCATTGGATGATGTGCCTTGCGAGAAAACTTCTGTCCCTGATGCTTTAGATTCGCACCTTACAATGAACAAGTGTGATGATCAATCTGGGAAGCAAGATGCAAAAGAACAAGAAATGGAATGTCTGGTTGTGGGAGATGCAGTTGTTTCAGAGCCCGGGGAGACTAAGAGTTTTGGGGAGGAAAAAATTTCTACTACTTCTATGTTTGAAACAGAAGCTTCAGTTCCTGAAATTGAAAAGACTGAGAAGCAAGATGCAGAATCACAAGAGAGCAATGATCTTATATTGCAGGATGTTCTTTTGAAGCCTGAGGCTTGCGAACCTGATACCAAGCTTGAGGCTGTGTCTCTAGAAAATGTGGCAAATCCAAGGGATGTAGCCAATGAAAACTTGATCATGGGCACTAATGTGGAGGAAACAACTGCTGTTACTCTCAATGCTGACCCATTGGAAGATATGCTTTGTGAGAAACCTCCTGCTCCTGATGCTTCAGTTTTGGAAGTGGCGACGTCAGTTTTGGACTTTGTGATGGACTCTGAGGATCAATCTAGGAAGGAAGATGGAAATGAACAAGAAATGAAAGATCCTGTTCTAGATGATGTGGTTGTTTCAGAGTCTGGGGCGACTAAGAGTTTGGAGGAGAAAATGCTTTCAACTTTGGAAACAGCAGCTGCAGTTGATCCTGAAATTGAGAAGACTGATGAGGAAGTTGATGCAGAAGCAATGGAGAGCAATGATGATCATATTTTGCAGAAACTTGAGGCTTGTGATCCTGAAACCAAGATCAATACTGATTCTTTTGAAAATATGGCAGATCTGAGATCTCTAGTCAAAGAAAACTCAATAGTGGACACTAATGTGGAGAGCAGTCCAGCTGCTCCTCTCAACGCTGATCCATTGGATGATGTGCCTTGTGAGAAACCTTCTTCTCCTGAGATTTCAAATTTGGAACTTACAATAGATAAGGGTGAGGATCATGGGAAGGACACAAATGAACAAAAATTGAAAGGTCCTCTTCTGGATGAAGTGATTGTTCCAGAGCTTGGGGTGTCTGAGACTATGAGTTTGGAGGAGAAAAAGTTTCCAATTTTGTCTACGTTGGAAAAAGCAGCTCCAGCTGTTGATCCTGAAACTGAAAAGCCTGAGAAGGAAGTTAATGCTGAAGCACAAGAAATCAATGATCCTATTTTGCAGGAGACTGTTGTTTCAAAGCCCGAGGCTTGTGAACCTGAAACCAAGCTTGAGACAGTGTCTTCAGAAAATGTGACAGATCCAAGAGATGTACCCCAAGAAACTGTTCTTCTCAATGCTGACCCATCTGAGCATGTTCCTAATGAGAGACCTCCTGCTCCTGATGCTTCAGTTCTGGAAACAGCTGCTTCAAATTTGGAAGTTACTAAGGACGAATGCGAGGATCAATCTGTGAAGGAAGATACAAAAGAAGAAGAAATGAAAGATACTACTCTGGATGAGGGGATTGTTTCAGAGCCTGTAGTGACTGAGATCCAAAGTTTGCAGAAGGAGAGGACAACTTCAACTTCAGAAACAGCATCTTTCACTGTTGACCATTCACTTGAAAAGCCTGAAACCGACCTAAATGCTTCTGGTTCTTCTGAAAATGTAGGAGATTCAGAACAATTTTCTCTTAATCCCATTCTGAGTGATG
This sequence comes from Camellia sinensis, assembly GCF_055761805.1. Classification (NCBI taxonomy): domain Eukaryota; kingdom Viridiplantae; phylum Streptophyta; class Magnoliopsida; order Ericales; family Theaceae; genus Camellia; species Camellia sinensis. The sequence goes on from NC_138974.1 coordinate 111,399,277, forward strand.
ATGGTCCTCGTGAAGAACCACCTAATGTAGATGCTTCTGTTGATAGTTCTTTACCGGGTAGTTCTAGCGTACAGATGGATTCGACTTTGACATCTGAAGAGGAGGCAAAGGAGTCTTCCTCTGCAGCTGCAGCAGAGAACAAGTCTATGCATACACAATGAGTGAATATTTCTATAATCTGTGAAGGTATGAGTTGCAATGTCAAAGTTCATCTATTTTATATTTGATTTTTGCTTAACTAAATATATTAAACGATATGCTTTCATTCATATGCATTCCTGATGCCCTTAGATTGGACTCACACTGTATTTCTTGCCGCCTTTGTAAATTGTGTAAACTCAATGCAACTGAAATGAATGAAGCTCTCATAGTCTTGTTAGTAAAAGCAACTAGTTGTGGTATTATCTCTAGATCTGTGGTGTTGTGAGCAGTGGTGCTCAATGCACACCCTTTGGCTTTGAAGTTTGAAAGGTGTTTTAAGACACAGTTAACTGTTTGCTGTTACTGTTGCACAATGCTTTAGCTGTCCCTGACATTGTCTGCAAAAATGAATTCATATAAATATGGTGAAATGAAATAATTTTGAAAGAGAACGTGTATGCCAAAAAATTATATAAAAAAAATGACAATTTGTTTAGATACTACTTTACAGACAACTCTCACACTCACTCTCTCTCTCTCTCTCACACCTACAATTCTTCCCTATGGAGAAGTTGTTGGTAGGTTTAGAGACAACTTAACGTGGCACCTCATATGTATTATAATTAGTGAAAAAAGTGAAGTTCACGATTTTGTGTTGAGTGATTGAGAAATATGAGGGGGTATGATAGTTTGTGATTGGTCAGAGATATAGTCACGCCCTTGGATCAATCAATAATTTTTCCTCTATGGATGCATACATGCACACACATAATACACATCACAAGTCACACCCACCTCATTTTTAATTTTAAAAAATTATTTTATTTTACTATATAAATACAATATATATGATTTTTATAAAATTAATACATTTCCAAAAGATATCAATAAAATCTTTAGAATGAGATTAATATTTAACATATTTAACAAAAAAAATAGATTAAAAACTTAAACTTTAAAGAAATCTACATAATTAAAATGATTTATATTATTTGAGTTAATATAAATAATATATTTTTTAAAAGTACTTTTTAAATAAAGTATATATTTTTTATTTTCTAAAAGAAAACATAGGCACTAATAAAAATATTAACTCAAATTATACAATTAAAATAAACAAAATAATATTCAAAACATACAAATATTAAAAAATATATTTCAATTCAAAAAGGAAAGAATCATATGAAAATAAAAATGATATATATATATATATATACCAAAGTAGACAACTTAAAAATTTAACCAAATATTTTATATTTCAGCTTTAATAATAGTTACAAAAATTAATCGCATGCTACATTTTTATGCAACAGAGCTAAAACAGAACAAAGAATACATTTTCAAAGGATATTCATCATTTCTACTTCTTCCTATCATAAAGATATTCAAGGAAGATGTAGATAGGCCTCATCCATCATTCAACAAGGAATGATATATGATATGTACAAAAGTTATAAAAAAAAATGACAGTTAACATATATGGAAAATTAAGCCAAGAAATACCAAACCAAAGAAATAGATGAAAATTTACATTCATCTCTTTGTAGATAAGATTAAACTATATCCAAATCCATGCTATTAATTAGAGAGAACTGATTGCTACCATTTCAAGAGGAAAGCCTTATAAAGCTAGTGAAATCTCTATAGGGTTTCTAAGAAAATAGGGAAGAATAGAGAGGAAATACATATAACTCGTCAAAGATAGTTGAAGACTCATTCTCGTACTCATGAAATATGGATGTTAAATCCATTCTCATATTCAAAATTGGTCTAGAAGAGAATTTTTAACACTTTTAATAAGAAAGCTCTTATAACTTCAAAGAAGAAGGGGAGAAATAGAGAGATAACAAATGATCATCCAATGGATTCTATGAAGGACTTTTCTTAAGTGTGCAACTTACACCTTACACTTACACCTTTCTGTTTGCTGTCCTGTTTTATGTTTATACCTTCCATTTACACCTTTTGTGTTGGTTGCATATGGTGTGCAACCTTAAGGGGTTGCACACCAGAATAGCACCCTTATATGAAACAACCACAAATGCTCATTAGGATTAAGTATGGGTTGGATCATATGAACCAAAACACTTGGAGTATGAAAAAGTGTAAGAAAATGCATGAAAGTAAAGAAATTATACTATTTGACAATTCTATAGGGTTGGGTGGCTGAGCCATCTACATCCCAAAGCCAAAACACATGGAAATAAAGAGAATTTAAACTACAATTCTATGGATGGGCGGCCAAGTCCTCCACTTCCTGAAGCTAAAAAGATTACATGGAAATAAAGAAGAGATTACATTACAATTCCTTAGGTGTGTAGCCAAGCCCTCCATAACCCAAGGAAAATCACATGCTAGAGCAACAAATATATAGAAGAATAGAAAGAAGAGAGAAAAGGATGCGAAAGGCTTCAATGCCTACATTTCAAAGCAAGAAAGAGCTTTTGATTACCAAACTGGCTTCTAAACACCCTTAAGGTCCTTGGATATGGCTTAGATACTTGGGAAGAAGTCTCAAGATCAAGCTTGAAAGGTGTTTTGGGTGGTGTATGTATGAAGATTGAGTTGAGAAGATGAAGAAGCTAGGTGGTGTGATGCACAAGACTCTTGGAGTTTCGTTCTAAGCCTTAGAAATATTTCTTAACCCTTGAAACTAAAGGGGGACGGTTGTAGTTATAGACTTTTGGAGATAAATATCTGAGATATTTGTGTGAAACTTGTGCAAGAATCCAATTTTTCCTAAAATGCTCTATTTCCCGGACAAACCATTCGGCCGACACACTTTTCATCCGGCCAAATTTTCATGTACAAGACAGTGTATGGTCAGACCAAATTTTGTATAGCCATATTGTTTTGAAGGGAAAACAAGGTTTTTCCAAAGAATTGTCCTCCTTTCCACTCATGTCCTTCGATAGTTTGGACAAAACAAGTGTAAGGTTGAGATTAACGTTTAAACCCGTTTTTCCTACTAAAGAATTCGTAAGATAGTACATTCTAACTTTCATTATCAGGTGTTTAGAAGTAAGCGCCTAAGTCTTAAGAACAGTCAAAATGGGGTATTTACACACCCCCTCGAGGTTTACTTAAAAGTATGAATTGTCTCATGTGGTCATAAAAATCATATTTTACACTTTGAGATTTTAAATCGCATCACAATTTCCCCTATCTGTTAGTTCATTGTTAGGTCAATTAACGGGTTTTCCTTACATCATCACTAAAAAATTGCAAACTGCCAACTAATAACCCATACCCAACTTCTATGGAGTCCCAATACAAATAAATGGTAAGACTTTTGTATAAGATATATAAGTATTAGTAAAATTATTCGAAAGTGGTTGGGTGTCATGTTTATTTGTCAAATTAAGTTAGATGAGATTATGAGGATCATGAGATCAATTAATGATATTCTTAGTATGATAGTGTCAAATTAGAGATGTAAAATAAATTTTGTGTGTTTATGTACTAATATAATAGTATTATTTGTTTGGGATAAAATCTACAAATTTATGTAAAAAACCTTGAATTATTTTTAAAAATTGTAGGTAAAATGATGTTTTCACCCATAATCTCATGAAATTGGATTGGATTGGTAAAATGGTATTTACTAATTTCCCTGTTTGAGTGGATTTATAGTCTCATAGTACTGATGCTTTTACAAACAAAATAAGGTTTGCTCTTGAGGAATACAAACATGGCCCAAGTATAGTTCTGTCCTTGAGGGTTATACTAAAAGACTTTCATTAGAGAATACATGTTAAAATATTTATAATCCAATACACTTTTCGTATATTTCAATTTTTTTTATATACTTTGTTTTTCACATAATTTTTAACATTAACAATAATTCTGTGGATTGTCTTTAGCATTTTCCTTAAATTATATTGTAACACTTGTGTCTTTTTTAAACCATTTAAAAGTACATTTAACTCTTGTATTTTTGTTTCTGGAGTTGCTACATCTTGGTTTTGGAGAAGTACAATTCGATTTGGACTCGTTAGGATTGTTCGTTCGTGTTTGGTTGCGTCAAAAAGTGTCACGCTTGGATTTATAAGGTCCGGCCCACGTGAATAAACTATCCAACAATGGGAAGGGACCAAAATAATATAAAAAAAAGAAGTAACAACTCTCATGTAGATAGATATAATAAAATCACACAATACATGTGTTTATTTGATTTCATGCACCCTACATTCATTTCTTAGTGGAATGGATGATCCTTAAATAAAACATACAAGAATGTAGACATAAAATTGAAGTGCCCGAAAGCTTACATCATATACAAAGGGTGTAACCCTTTCATGTTGCTGTTTGCACACCAAAATAAAATGAAAAAACCGGTAGCAACTACTATTACGAAGTATAGTGGTTGAGAACGGGTGTCAAACCACAGAGACTAGGGCAAGTTGTTTTAGTTCAAAATTTCGGTTTTGGAAATGAAAATTGAGCAAAAGAAACCTTAGGGTCTAGAATCCACTACCGACCTTATAACTGGGAGTTATTGTATTTAGATTGTAGAAAATCATTGAAATGGATATTATGATGTGTCTTGGTCGGGAAAATATTTGTCTTTTAAAATCAAAAAGTCACGAATTATTTTCATTTAGCATGAACCATCACCACTATACTAGACTAAACTAAGGTTGATGCACGATCTGTCTTACTAGGTATGACTCGTCTAACAATTTTAATATACAAGTAATAAAAACAATTGTATAACATGTATTCATGACCAGTGAACACATAATTTGATAAAACAATATTTGCACAAAAATCTAAGTTATACAATAGTACCCAAATCAATTAAAAATTTACAAAACTAAATACAAACTACTACAATCACTTGATCAGAGTTTCATCTTAACCCTAAGATATGGAAATTGGTTCCACATACTAATATTCCAACCACTATAAAATATGTACACTCTAAACCTTCCTACTCTCACTTTCTTTCTTTCTTTCTTATTTTATTTTATTTTTCTCCTTTTCTTTTTCTCTCTTGCAGAGTTTCAACTCCTGCTTCCCTTTCTTTTTGTGCTCCTTCCCTTTAGATAAGCTCCTCTTTTATAGAGGAGCGTACTTGCAAACAAACAAACAAATTATATAATATAACATAATATTATATATATATATATATAAAGTTAGAGGCGCGAGAGGCGTGAGTGCACAGTTAAATATTATGCACCTTTTTAATATAATAATATTTAAAATGTATTATTTATATTAATTTTTGTACAAACACACAAAATATATATATAAAAAACATACAAAAATGTGTAAAATTATAAAATAATAAAAATAAATAGACTAATAAAATGTATTTTAGGGGGGCTAAAAATGTAACATTTAGGCTCCAATCACCTTTACAGGAACTATAGCGATTCTAGTTTAGACCCGATCCATTAATGTTCTGGATTCAGGTTTTATTGTTTTATACAATTGTTCATGTCTTATTTCTTCTTATTCCTCATTGAGTTTGGTTATTGGAATGTGTTGGTTGCGTTTGGAACAAGTTGGGAATTAGTTTTTCAAAATGGTTTCTGCCCAAATTTTGGCTTCTTCGCTTAAATGACGTTTCTTGCGCTCGAGCAGTCTTTGAGAACTCTCAGTACTTTTGCAGGCATGCAGAGATACTAGGAGTTAGCATTCTATACTTGAGCAGTACTTCTTGCGTTCGAGCGGTGTTGGCTCGAGTGGTCATTCTTGAGCTCGAGCGATGGTCCTCTGTCTGTAAAACTTCTGGGAGTTTGTATTTTTCGCTCAAGTGGTCACTTTGTGCACTCAAGCAGTCACACTTATTGTGTTTGGTCGCTTGAGTGACACTGCTTGCACTCGAGCAGTCTGCGCGTATATCAGTCCGTAAAAGTTACTTTTTAAGTAACTTTTTCATATTTTTTTTTTCTCTCTCTAAACATTCTAAAAACCTTATATCTAGAACGTCACTCTCTAAAACTCACACTCTTTTTACAAATACACTCTCATCCATTGATTTTTCAATCCTAGTCCCTTTGTTAAAAAGGTAAAGCACATCTAGAGCTTTGATTTAATCAGAACAAAGTTGGGTTTTGGCATTTCTGAAGTTCCTCCATTCTCTTTCTCGTCTTCTAAGCTTGAGGTAGGAATTTTGTTGCACTCTCTTATGATTTTTAACTTAGTTATTTGCTATTTCTAAAACAATATTGTGATTTGGAAACTTTTGGACAAACTTACGATTTTGGGTTAAAAATCGAAAGAGGGGTTTTTAAATGGATTCTCAAAAATGGTTGTGGGATTAGAGATGCAGTTGAGTTGTGATAAAATGGTTGGTTTTGAAACTTGGAATTAATTGTGGAAGAAAATGGGGGGTTTTTGGCCCAAATATCTTAAACGTTGATTTTGTATAAATAATTGGAATTGATGTTGGAAATGTGAAATTGGGTTGATATTGATGAGGATGGTAGATTTGTGAATGTATTACCACTCACATCTTGAATTTGGAAAATTTATCTTTATGGAAGTTATTTATCTGTTTAGAGATATCTATTTTGGGCTATCAATGGAGGATAGCTATGATTGTTGTAAAAATTACATGAGAATTAGAAAAATTGAAACTATCTTCTCATCCATGGAATTGAGCATTATTGCATATTTACTATGTTGAAAATGTGCATTGTTTTGAGAAAATTGGTGAATTTGGAAAGTAAGTGTTGTCTCGTTGAATTAAGTTGGTTGTGTGTCCATTGTAAAAGTCCTAAAAACCGTGCGTTTATGTCATGACCCAAACTCGCCCCTATGGGTTAAGGACATAACCGGCCAGTAATCCTGAGATTACCTACGGCCTCAGACCAAAACAGACATAACCTGCCAGAGTTAAGGGGCCAAACGGAAGCAATAAATAAAAACTTTGTCCATAGAGCCGTGCTTATATGCACATCAACAGACTATATTCAGTTACGTTAATAACCCACAGTTCAAAAGTACAGTTTCACAAAATTCATTACAGACAGGATCATCCAAAACAAGTCAACCTATGACAGACTATTTACATATTTACATAAAGTCCCTGTCGGCACGACAAAATATAATTACATAGCAAAAGGCAAGGGTAGGTCTCAAGAGTGAGACGCAAGGTTGACTTCCTCAAAACTCGGATTCTTCCTAGCAGACTTCACTGGGGCTGGGTTTGGACTTCTCTTGGCTCACCTACAAACACATGAATGAGCGTGAGCGATAGCCCAGTGAATAATATCAAACATGATAGTTACATAACAATATGTAGAACAACGTGCTCCAAACGGCCTTGGGCCCAATTCATACTTCTAGTTAACAAATATATAACTATACAAAAATTTAAATCAAGTAACTGTAGTTCTAAACATTCTGGCCTTTGGCCCACTCGGGTTTCCGTTCATGGCAAAACGGCCTTCGGCCCATTCACTTATGTCGAAACGGTCTTCGGCCCATTCATTTCTGTCCAAATAGCCTTCGGCCCGTTCATTCATGTCAAAACGGCCTTTGGCCCACTCTTTCATGTCGAAACGGCCTTCGGCCCACTCATTCATTCATGTCAAAAGGACCTTCGGTCCATTCATTTACATCAAAACGACCTTCGGTCCATTCATTTACATCAAAACGACCTTCGGTCCATTCATTCTTATCAAAACGACCTTTGGTCCATTCATTTATTCCTGTCAGACTTTTGCCCACAATCCCAATTAACAACTCATAAAGTTTATAAGGGAATAACAATTGGACATTGACAAGCTTTCAAATATTGATATTACTCACAGTGATCGGTTTGTGGATGCGCCCTGGAGCTTGACCCTACACATTTCATGAATACAAAAGGGGTCACTAACAGTTCAATCCGTTCTTTAATTCACATATTCCTCTTTAGGCTTTATTTCTATCTCATTGACTCGTTTACAATGTTTAACATATGCCTAGAGTGCTTACGAGTGAAAGAGAACGGAAAACGAAACATAGAACGCATGAACAAAATTCCAGGAAACAGGGTCCCCGCTCGAGCGTAAACTTCTCCGCTCGAGCGGACCCTTTAGGCCTGCAAAAGTACTGGTTGCACGAAAGATGCGCTCGAGCGTGAAATAGAGCGCTCGAGCTGAAGGCCTGTCTACAAAACTCCACGCTCGAGCGTGAGGTGTCCCGCTCGAGCGGACATCCAACTCTGCAAAAATGCTGGGAGCACGATCTTCCCGCTCGAGCGGCCATTACCCCGCTCGGGCGGACCTCAAAAATCTGGGTTTCCCAGATCGTGTTCTTGAGCTCCAATTCGGTTTTCCATCTACATTTCTTGCATGCAATGGCTCAAATTACACACTTACACATGCTAACATGCTACTAATACAAGATTACAACATTAGGAAGCTCAATTTCATGATTTATCTACATGCATGTCCCAAGATATCTCAAACCCATCATCAACATGCTCAAATTCAGACATTCAGGACTTATACTCCCATGATTTGTACATGCATGTGGGAGATGCTCATCATTCTCAACTTAGATGGTACAAATGTTGATTACAACATGAGCTTTAACCAAAACTCTACATGAATCATGTGTTTCAAGCTCAAACATGCAAATTCAAAGTGATTTCTTACATGCATGAGTTCCAAGACTTCAAACTCAACAAAGATCAACTTATTACATGCTCTTGATCACAAACAACCCTTGAACTTACAAGATCACAGTTTCAAACTTATGAATTCAAGACCAAAAGCTTACCTAGAGGCTCAATCTTCCAAACTATAGCAATTTCTTGAGTTTGATCTTCCAATTCTTCACAATTTTGAGCCAAACACCCAACTCTCTTCTTTTCCCTCTCTCTAGCCGACTCCCCTCTCTCTTTCTTGCGTTTAATTTAGCCAAGGAGAATAATAAAGAGGGTATTTGAGTGTATAGAGCCTCACTAAGTCATAATATAATAATATAGAGTAATTGGGTACTCATTTTACCAACTTAATCAACTTAATCTGGTCCAAATCAATTTTTCAATTAAATTTCACCGTAGGCTCTAAAAATTATGCCAATCACTATGGCGTAATTAATTTCAGGTTCTGTGGCCGATAAGGCCCTCAATTAAATTTCCAAAGCTAATTATTCGAACAGATATTCCTACGGTGAACAGATAAAACTTCAAGGTCACATATTTTCACATAATGGCACACAAAATCATTCTAAACACATAACCATAAACAAATTAAGGACCGATTTATCATAATACAGAACAGGGGTATCACAGTTTACACGGGTGCCAGTCCCATGGACGAAATTTTCGTGAAATGGCAATAATTGTGCTTTATAGCCTACGTTTACATGGGTGCTGGTTTACGGTTTTCTACGGACGAAATTTCCGTGAAAGGTTGTATTTGTTTTGACATTCCCAAAGATTGTGATTCACTACCCTGTTTTCTATTGTAAAGGAAATGATTTCATAATTATGATAACCCTAGCATTGTATGGTTTTGGAAAAGTGATATAAAATGTTTTGGCACGAGCATTGCATATGCATATCACCTTATATTTTTGTTAAGATTCATATACTATGTTGGATTATTTCTACTATGTTTTGGCTCACCCTATGAGGGAAAAACCATTTTCAAGTGTTGATAATATGCCTCCGCCAAGGTAATAGCTTGGGAGGACTTGGAAGCAAGATCTTCATCTTGGTTGTTTTATTGTATTTATTTTGTACAAGTCCAAGGCCTTAACTGTATTGGATTTAAATCTATTTTGTTGTAACCAAGCACTGTCTTGGAAAGTTGTAAGCCTTTAGGGCATTCCTTGTTTGTTCAACTTTCATTCTATTTCCTTATCATTTAACATGCTATAGATTCAGGATACTTGTAAACGTATACCTGCATATGTTACCCTTTTGTACAAGTAATTGGGATCAATAGAAGATAATTATTTCACAATGTGTTGTTATTTAACTAATGTATTATATGGGTTATTGTCATTTATTTCGGGGCATTATAGGAATGGCACATCGCCTAATAAATTAAATAAATGACCCAAGACCTACAAATAATAGAACCACCCTACTCAGCTCTAATCATAACTCCAATGTCCGTACATGCAAGACACTTGAAAAATATTTCCAGCCACATAGGGTGAGCATAAAGCCCAGTAGAGAATATTTCAAAAACTAAATATGCTTCACTAGCATAAATGATCATGATGCGGTACATATGTACAAAATGTCCAATGCATTTTCAAAATCCATCTGATTTCTCAAGAATTTTTTTTCCTTCCCATCATCAAAACCATTCGTTTATTCAAAACATTTTCGAATTCAAAACATCTGTTTGAATAAAATCCATTTCCAAAACAAGTTTGGTATATCACAATACCCACCAGCAAATACATTGCTAAATCAAACGCGAATACATTGCTAAACAACAGCAAATACATTGCTAAACAGTTTGAAAAAATCTTGTTGAAGCTAAAATGATAATAAATAAAATAGATAAATCTCCAAGGCTAGTGTTCATAATGGTGCGCTATACAAGCCATTATGTCACTACACCTACCGCGTGGGTTTCTGATCTTACATCAAGGACACACAAGCCAACTTAATTTACTCTAACACCCCCTTATAGCTTTACCACTTTGTTTATCCTTTTCTAATAACACAATACATGTGATCCAAAATACTAGTTTCAAAATGATATAAATGTTTTCAAAACATAACAAAATATTGAAACCACATTTTCAAAAACATATAGTTCCGGTTCTAAAATTCATTCCAAAATCCATGGCGTGCATCATGATATGTATGATTTTATAAACGTTCCAATTTGCCTAGTTCACATGAAATTTCTAACACACAACAATGTTATCTTTCATTGATAGCCACAACAGTTATCTCTAATGCAACAATTAAAGACAACAATACGGATATACAATCCAATATTCCAAAACTCATATATATGTATTTCCCAATAACCCAATACTTGTTATTTCCAAAATCTCACAACATTTTCTTTCCAATTAAATCCTTTTCCGAAAATCCATCCAACTCCCAAAAACAATGTCATTTAAGGTTTTTCACAAATTGGGGCTTTTCCACTTTTAGAAACTCACATGTAATTATTTATATTGAAAATAGATTTAATAGCAAAATCATAACCAAAAAACCCCCAATTTGGAACAAACCCTCAACCTCAAATCATAATTTCAAAACCAACCAAATAATCACAAATCTATATATCAAAATACGTTACAAATACACTATCGAACTTATATCGAGTTAAGGAAATATACCTTACCTTTTGGAGCAAAGAAGAGACAAGTCGGAAAAATCGCCAACAATAAAAAAACGATCCGTTCAGATTAAGTGGAAGCCCTCGTCGAGTTCTACATTTTGGTATATGGAATTAGGGGTCAAAATAGGTAAAAGTAGATAAAACCCAAGCTCAAAGAGCTTAAAGGGTCGGAAATGACCGAAGTAAAAAGAGAGAGAGAAGAAAGATAGGGTCAATAAAATAGATATTTTTAGCTTCTGGAGACTTTTATAGGTTGCGGGTGCAACCCCTACAACTGTGGGCGCAACTACCTAGGACTGGTCATGGACGGAACCCTAAATACCGTTGGCTCACAGTGGCCCATCGTGGGCAATGCACTCCTGTCCAGGCCAAGGGACCTAAAGCTCACATTTGGTCACAGCTTGGTTGCGGCCCACTTGCTGGCGCGACCTCCAGCATAGCCCATCGGGTGCAACTATACAGGTCGTAGATGAGACCAGCCAAGACAACAGTCTTGGGCTACTGCCCAACAACCCACCTCGAGGTGCACTAACAGTCCAAACTTCCCCAGAATGGTCATCAACACTCGGGACAACCCTGTGTCCCAACCAAAAAGATAGTGGTTTGGGTCAAACTAACTTGGGTCATTGCAGAAAGTTCATTGGGAACTTAGAATTTTTGCTTTTGTGTTGACACCAGGCTCTTAGAGGGTTGACACCAGCTGTTCTCTCTTTCTTTCTTTCTTTGGTAGTGCTTTCTGGTGTCGACACCACTCTTTTGGGTATCGACACTACCCTATCTCTTTGTTTTTGGTGTTGTTACTAGTTTTTGGGGTCAACACCAAGGCTTCTAGGTGTTGACATCCTGTCTGCTTTAGACATTAGTGTTTCAACACTGCTTTTTGGGGTCTACACCTCTTCTCTAGATGTCAACACCTGCAAGAAATTTGTAGATTTTTAGTCACAGTTTGGGGGTTATTTTTTGGGATTTTGACTTATTCTTTTGGGTTGACTTTAGGACTTTATTTCACTTTGACCTAGTACTATAAATAGGGTTCTCACTTATCTTCTATTTTCTCTCTCTTTTTCTTCTCTAATTCATGAAACACCACTATCTCTCTCTAAACTCTAGATTTTCACGTTAGATCTTTTGATTTTCTCATTTCGGAGCATCTCCTCTCCTTATTCCTTTGAGATTAAGTGTAGAGTTTGTTGAGGGTTTCATTCTAATTGGAGCAAATTGTTGTTTCGCTACCATCAACTTTTGGGGATTCCTCCTTCTTCCTCTTTTGCTTTGAGGTAGGGATTTTTTTAATGTCTTGTATGCTCTTTAACTTTGATATCAGTTATTTTGTAAAGTAAATGATTTTGAAAAGCTAGGGTTTGAATTAAGTTACATATTAGTGCACAAATAGGGGGGTTTTCTCTTGGATTTTGCTTGTAGGCAAATAAATGTTCTTTGGTTAATTTGTGACTTGGTTTTCGAAGAAAATGATATTTTGAGAAAGAAATTCCAATTTTTCTATGAAAATCTAGTTTGATTTTGAAGTTTTGGAAGACAGTTTGGTTGGAAAGATTTGTGAAATCTTTGGAAATGATGGATATTGATTACTCTTTTTGAAATATTGAGCTTGTCGAGAAAACTATATTACTTTTTGGGAAATTGATTTTGAAATATTGAGATTCATGAGACTCTTAATGAGTATGAATGTTGTTTATTGGGAATTGTTGAGATTTTGGAAAAATCATGGAGATTCCAGATTTTTATATCATGTTGGATTTTAATATTGTTGTTGTTATGCTTTAAATTTTGAAATTTAGAAATGACTATTTTGGCTATCGATGAAGGATAACATTGCTATGTATTAGAAATTGCATGTGGTTTAGGCATTTAAACTGTTTTATAAACTCATGCATTTCATGAAATCATATCATGAATTTGTGAACTATATACATTATGTTTTGGAAATAATTTTGTTTTGAAAAAGAGGTAAATAAGATGGCAAATCTGTATAAGGAGGTGTGGTTGTGGTTAATTACTCGTGTGATTGGATGCTTTCCTTCCAGTCAGGAGCTAGAAAAGTGGCTTTGCTAGTGCTTGAGAGGCTACTTGGAGACACTAGCCTTGGAGATTTACGGCATTGTATTTACTATCTTAGTTTCTGATTCAAAAGAAATGTTTGGGATGCGGTTTTGGAACTCTTGCATGACATTGTTTCAAAAGGATAAAAACTCATGCTTTTTGGGCATAGAATTTCATATGCATTCACCATATTACATTGTTAATTATCATACATGTCATTAGGTTATCTCTACCGGACTTTACGCTCACCCTACATGGAAACAAATTTTCAGGTATTGATGGTATGTCTCCGCTAAGGTGATAGTTTGAGAGGACCTTGGAGCTAAATGCTCATTTGGTTATTTGGTTGTTCTGTATAGCCTTGGGCTTTTGTGTATTGGATTTATATCCAAATTTTGTTGTAACCAAGTAAGGTCTTAGAATTTGTAACCTTTTAGGCATTAATTTGTGTTGATTTAGATATTATTTTCTTTTTGTTCACTTGTTTGGGAACTCATATTTATGATTATTTAAGTTTTTGCATGTTTAATAAGAATTATAGAGAGTAGTTCAGTATCTATTTTTTTGGGGGCGTTACATATATTGTTGAGATAATTGTAGTAACGTGATTTTAATATGTTTGTTTTCCAAAAAATGGTTATAATTTTAAAGGGTAGGGCTTCTCTTAAATTCGAATATGAACTTGTGGGGTTTGTAGGGCTCACTACGAGTCTTGTTTCGACAATTCGAACCACTCATTTTGTAGAACTCTCAATGAATTATGTCTATGAAAAAATTATGTCATTTTGTTAATTGTAATATCTTCATTTTATCACATTTGTCATTGAAAAAATAGACAAGTATGTTTTTGAAAATAGAGTATTTTTTTTTTTTAAAAACAAACATGATAAAATTAAGAGATTACGATTAACGGATTTACCTACTTTTTTAGAAAATAAAAAGAAGAAGAAGATGGTTTTTAAAAAATAAATGCAATCACAATTATCTAATTAATTTAATTTTATTAAAGTAATAATGTACAAATTTAAGAAATAGGCTAATGCTTGCTAATAATTTACACCACACCCATGTAATTGTGTATAAATTATTAGATAAAAAATTAATGATAAATTACGCTTTATCGTTTTTATGTATGTCTTTAAATTTTATTTTTAATATTTTAACTCTTTGTGTTTTTATTTTTTTAATTTGCTTTTAAAACTAATTTCTATTTAAAATTAAATAAAACAAGGACAAATTATACCAAAGGCCTTTATAGCACTCAATTATTTTGCTTGTCTCATATATACACACAACACACACGTATATGTATATTGAATTCGTGGGGTGGAGGATTGATGGGTTTTGTGCAATTATTTTATTTTTGTTTCATATATATTCACAAAACACACACACATATATACACACACATGTAAATTGAACTAAATTTGTGAGTTGAAATGATGTGCTTTATGCGTAGAAAATAGTTTATAAGAACTTTAACAATTGGATTTTGGTGGCTGATGGTAGGGTCTTAGTGAAGATTACAAAAGAGCAATTGGAATCTTTCCCTTTTTGTTTCAACCAACATTTAGATTCATATATATATATACATGCACATTTTTTTTTTTTTTTTTTGATAACCAAGTATCCGGGCCAGCACCCCTTCGGAGTGTCGCACCTTGACTAATCTCGGAACCCTGAGCCGATCGACCAAGCAAAGACACAGTGACCCGCCAGTAGCCAGCTGAGAGTGAGATTCGAACTTGAGACCTAGAGAGGAGCATATACATGCACACATACAACTCTATCTCATAACTTCAATTGATTACAAACCAAATTTCTATCTCATCAACAATGGCCAATTTAAGCGTAATTTGTTGGCTTGAAGAGGGGTAGTATGTGCAAGGAGATGGGTAGGGTGATTTGTGTTGAGAGGGGTTGTGGAAATGGTCTGCACAAGGAGGATAGCAAGGGTGGCTTGAGCAAGATGAAAATGAATTAATGGATGATAGTTGGATTTAGGAAATAAAGAGAAGGGAAATTGAGGTTATAGGGAAAGGAAATAAGAGGGAGAGCACGTATTGGTTGTGTGTTGCCATGCGAAGTGATGAATCTGCTGATATGGGATTGGTAGGTACGCAAGGTGAGTGAGTTAACTCAATACGTAACTCAAAGTGAATATATGAACTCAATAGGCTAGTATATATTTTCTTTTTTGCTCCTAAAAGATGGTCATGTGCAATGCATGTGACCAATTTTCATTCAAAAACTTAACAATTGTCCTTATTTGACACAAAAATAACACTAGGACGGCAAATATGATCAAATTAAAACAGTAAGGACCAAAATGAAACTTGAGAAAAATTATAATGACCTTTGGTATAATTTGCCCATAAAACAATACCATATTCATTCTCCGTGGCATAAAAAATATATATTATTATATTTGCATTTAAATTTGGGTCAAAAGTGTAGAATGTGGTATTATCTAATTTAATTTTAGAAGTACATTGAGAAAATTTTAAAATATTAAAAGTCAAATTGAAAAAAATTCAAATAAAAAATATATATATATATAAAAAATAAAAGGTACACAAAATAATGGGCAATTACAAAAAGGAAAAAAAAAAAAACCCTAGGTTTGACCATTGCAACCAAATAATGTTGAATTTTTAATTTTATAAATTTAAATCTTAATCTTTTGACTTATTTTCAGTCTAAATTATTTGTCTATTTTCGTTAACGAAAATAGACAAAACTATTTTAGTCATTACACTCAATGTAAATATATATATAAAATGTCTAAAATTCCAACTTTCATTAAGTTTAATGACTAAAATATTTATTTTTTAATCGATTTACTTAACGGGAATAGACAAATGTTCAGATGGAAAACAAATAAAAAGTTTAAGGTTTAAAATTTAGGGTTTATTTTATTACACAGATCAAACTTTGAGATTTTTATTATAATTTTTCAAAAATAATTTATCAAAAAATTATCTTCAAAAATAGTGTAGGAACTCACGGATTCGGACAAGACACTGGGGATCTTGTTACCATTTAAAAAATGTGAATATAACTTATTTAGGCCAAGTTTGGTAATACCAAAATAATTTATCTTTTTATTTTTTTCATTATATTATCTCTCTACTTTTTTGCACATCTTTTCGTAAAAAGAAAAAAAGTACACTTATTTAGGTCATTCTAAACAATCCATTAATTTGAGAGTATGTATCAAATTATTTGGTACAATTTTTATTTATCACTTATTATGTAGAAATAATTTAAATAAATAAAAAATAATAATTTTGACTATTTGTTGCAGTTTAAAGGAGTTGATCATAATTTATTTTAATTTAGGAGTTTGTAATAAATGATTTTGTCAATTTCTGCTCATAATTAAATAATTTGATTGGGAGATGCGTAATTTTAACTTTTAATTATTTATTATTAATTTTTAACTTATAATAAATTACATCAAACAAACTCAATTACTTAAAAATTAAGAGAAAAATATTTTTAACATCTGATTTTTAATAAGGGCGGATTATACTAACGGTCCTTATAATTTGGAGCATGTGTTGTTTTAGTCTTTGACTTTTCAATTATGACACATTTGATCATAAATTTTGAATTTTGTTCTAAATAAGAATAATTAAATATATCATTACTTAATTTCAAGGGTAAAATTGTCAATTTGATAAAAAATGTCAAAAAAGTATTATTGAATTTATTTCTACTTACCAAAGATAAAATTATGTAAAATTGATAAATCTTTTAGACATTTATTTATTTTACCAAATTAATTTTTATTATGTGCTTGGATGATGATCATATAATGAGTGTTTATTTTTATTTTCATTAAAATAGTTTCTATTTTTGTAAAAGTCAAATATGGTGATAACTTTGATATAATTATTAAACCAATTCATTAAATCAAAAAAAATCCAAAACTAAATTTTTTTCATATATTAAATATATTAATTACATATTAAAATTCTAACAACCATCTATTACATAATCATTATCCAAATAGATAATAAAAAAAATTTGGAAAAAAAAATTAAATAAATATATAAAAAGTTTATTAATTTTACATAATTTTATCTTTAGCGAGTAGAAATAATTTTTAAAAATTAAAAATATTTTTTTGACATTTATTTTGTCAAATTAGTTTATATTTTATCAAATTAACAATTTTACCCTTAAAATTAAGTAGTGATATCTTCAGTTGTTTTTATTTAAAATAAAATTTAAAATTTAAAATCAAGGGTAAATTACACTGACACCCCCTGAAGTTTATATTTATTACAGTTCCTCCCTCACATTTTGGAAATTACATTTCCTCCTTGAAATTTAAAGTTTCATTACAGATTCCCCCCTCAATCCTTTTAATTTTTTTAAATACCAATTTTACTCTCATTGGATAAATTACATTGACACCCATCACATTTCAGAAATTACAATCCCGTCCCTAAGGTTTAAAGTAACATTACCAATTGCCCTATCGGTTAGTATTAGTTGGAAAAAAAATTCATTGAAAAAAAAAAATTTAATTGGGAAAAAATTAATTGAAAAAAAAGTTTTGTTAGTAAAATTTTTAAATTTTTGTTTAAAAACCAACGTAAACTCATTTTTTGAATTTACGTTTTTTCCTCAAATTTATAAACTGAGACAATCACTTATAAACTAAAAAAATTATTAAACAAATTTTTATGACAGTTTTTAAAATTTTTGTAAATATAAATTGGAAACTGAAAACGAAATGGTTACAAAACAGATCTCAGTTGGTAAAAATGTCGTAAAATTAACAAATAATTAAATAAGTTACCAACGTAAGAAATGACTTATCAAAAGATTCTTAGGCAATGTATGATTTGATTTTTAGAATTTTTTTTTTAATTAAAAATTAATTTGGTTAAGAAATAAAAAATAAAAAAATAATTTTCATTTCGTTTAAAAAATAATTTTATTTCGTTTAAAAAATAATTTTTTTATTTTTTATTTCTTGACCAAATTAATTTTTAATTTTTAAAATTTTTTTCTAAAAATCAAACCATACATAACCTAAGAATTTTTTGATAAGTCATTTTTTATGTTGGTAACTTATTTAATTATTTGTTAATTTTAATACATTTTTACCATCTGAAGCCTGTTTGGTAACCATTTCGTTTTCAGTTTTCAATTTATATTTACAAAAATTTTAAAAACTATCATGAAAACTTGTTTGATAATTTTTTAGGTTTATAAATGGTTGTCTCAGTTTGTAAATTTGAGAAAAAAACACAAATTCAAAAAATGAGTTTACGTTGATTTTTAAACAAAAATTTAAAAATTTTACTAACAATTTTTTTTTCAATTAATTTTTTTCCAATTAATTTTTTTTTCAATGAATTTTTTTTCCAACTAATAATAACGCGGGGCAATTGGTAATATTACTTTAAACTTTACGGAGAAGATTGTAATTTCTAAATGTGAGGGGTGTCAATGTAATTTACCCAATAAGAGTAAAATTGGTATTTAAAAAAATTAAAAGGGCTGAGGGGAGAATCTGTAATAAAATTTTAAACCTCAGGAAGGAGATGTAATTTTCAAAAGGTAAGGGAGGAACTGTAATAAATATAAACTTTAGAGAGTGTCAGTATAATTTATCCTAAAATTAAATATATATCATAATTAAAAAATTAAAGATCAAAATAATATAAGTTTTAAATTATAAAAATTATTAGTATAATTCCAACTTCAAATAATGTTACACGAAACGGGCCAATGCCTTGAGAGAGACAAAAGGCTCTGTTTGGTTGTGAATTCAAAATGTAATTTCACAGGTGTATTTCAGTATGATGTTTGGTTGTGTGCTTGGAATCAACTTTCCAAACCTCTGCAGAGAGCTTTGTATTACAGCCGCGTTTTTTGTGAAAATTTTGGCCAGGGGAAGACCACCCGGACGTCCTTAGGGACTACCGCCCGGACGTCCTTAGGGACATCCACCCGGATGTCCTCTGCTGTACAGGAATTTTTTTTTTTTTTTTTGCAATTGATTTATATAATTGGAAAAAAAAATTTCTCAAATTTTTTAAATTTTTAATGTGCTTTAAAATAATTTTGAGTTGTATATTTAGTTATGAGTTGTAAATTTTTGTATCACATATCAAATATCACATCAACAATTCCCCACTAAAATCAAACCTCTTTTCCAAAATTATTTTCAAAATTCTTTACCAAACAAATTTTCTACACTCAAATCATAATTCTACAACACACAAACTCAAAATATAATTCATACTCTCAAATCACATTTACAAAACACAACCAAACGCAACCAAAATTTTTTTTTTTTTTTTGGATCCTTTTTCTGTCGCACGAAAGAATAGTTCGGCGGTGTGACCAAAAAAGAGGAATAGTTGTTACAATTTCTTGACTTGTCCTCTCCATCAAACAATCTCTTTCTTCGACTGTTGATATTCTAAATAAAGTAATAGATATAAATATTTGAGAGAGAGAGAGAGAAGTCTACAATTGCCAACTCAACGTCAGAGTCTCTCTCTCTAGCGCTCTCTCTCTCTCTCTGCCATTATCTTGGAGTGAGTCAAAGAATTACACAGAGAGACCCAGACAGACCCAACTACTAAGAGGCCCTTGTTCAGCAGTTTTAGGTTTTTTCCTGATTCAATCTTTTCATTTTCTTGAATATTGGCAGCAGAGACCTATCATGGACTCTCAAGTATGGGTTGCTCTTGCTCTCTCACTCGTTGGTGGCTTCAGTACATCCCTAGGTGACTCATCGCCCTTTTACCACAAACAAACTCCCATTGTATTTTTTTTTAGTTTTTATTTTTTGAATTGAGCTTTGGTGGTTTCAAGTCTCTCCTTCTTTCGTGGTTTATATTTGTTTCTTGGTTGTTATGTGGTTATTAATTCAATTTGGTCAGTTTCTTTTCTGGGTTCTTGTTAATTTTGAGTTTTAGTTCCTAATTTGTGTTTTGTAGCTTGTGCTATTGGACTTGCGTTAAGAATTGAATACTCATGAAAGCTGAATTGAATAAGAGTCTGCTGGTTATTTAAATTACTATTGAGTATTGTATTCCAAGTATTGCATTCCATGATAATATTATCTCTACCCTAGAAGTTTATTTGCTAATTATTTTTAATTAGCTTGTAATGAGCAATGCTATGCTTACTTACCATTTAGTTTGACCATTTACATTTATTATTTCATGTGACGCACTCCACTATCATTGATACACAGGCCTCACATATATAACACTAATATCTAAGGGTTATAGAGTGCAACACATTGGTGAAAACAAATGATCAGCATAGCATTTTTGGCATGTAATTGATATTAATTTTTAAGGTAAAAAGGGCTGACATTGAGTTTTTTGGGGCCCTATGCCCTCGTTTGGGATATTGGCTGTTTGGCTATTTTAGCCAATGAAAAGAAATTGTGTTTGGGATGATTTGTGGATTTTTTGTAGTTGAATAGATGGTTGTGAGAGAAAAAGTGATTGATTGATGTGTAGGATGTCACACAAGAATTTTATGTGAGGAGCGCCGAAGGAGTTGCTCAATGTAAAAGACTGCAAATAGAAGAAGAAATATCAAAATTCCACTGCCTTGCAAGTGGGTACATGATGCACATATAGCTAATAAAGGACGCATCCCTTCTATTTCATTTTTACATACCCTCTCGTGCTTTTGTTTTCCTAGGCATAACCATTGCCATTAGGGGCATACCCATTGCCATTAAGTGAAGATAGTGTTTCATGCTTTCATGTAATTTTTTGTTTTCTTTTTAGTTCCAATGGCAGGGTCCTTGTGTATAGCCTGCCGTAGGCAGGGTTCTTTCATTTTATGGTTGTGTATGTAAAGGATAATATAATCGCCCATCCCCAAATGATTCATTCCTTCACAAAACACTGTCCGACATATTGTGATCCAGAGATATTTCTCACCTATTCTGACGAAGTTTGCAAAAAAACGTTAATAATGATGATATTGTTTAAAAATAACTATATGAATAAAGATTTGATTTGGCTTACAGTGAGCCCAACATTCCTCACGTAAACAATTCTTTACTGTCTAGTCAACAATGGTCCTTCAGGAAGGATTATCTTAACTAGAACTCCATTTATACAGATTAGATAACGATATGGTCTAGATTCCATATTGTATCCAATTATATGATTTTGATAGCATTGATCTTCTTGTGTTGTTCCACAATCCAAACTCACTGTATAGAGAAGTCTCATCCACATCTTTAATCCTGATGTTCTGGTATGGCCAATCAGCCTTGTAGAGCCCGTGGATGGCCTCATGGACTTAGTGTGGTATGTGGCCTGTGATTTCACTAGAGTTGATGGCTTTGGCTTGTTGTAGGGTATGTCTACACTAAGTAGGCTGAGCAACCATGTATGTTTTCACTTTCCAACTTCAAATGATGTCTGAGCTACTTAAACATGCTAGCACAACTTCTTTGGTGTCAAAAATGGCTTCCATGAATTCATGCCATGAACATTCGTGAAGAGATTCAAATCTTCGTTGGTAAAATGTTGTTTGCTGATTATCCCTTCTCTTTTCTTCTTCTTTCTTTTTGAGTGTTGAAAAGTCGGTATGCTTGGTGGTTTTGAAAACTTTGGGTCATTTTTTCTCTGAAAGTGTTCAATGTTGTGAAATAGAGTTGAATATTGTTCTTCTTGAAATAAGTTTATCCATTGTCTTGGCAGCTGGTTAGTTTTTATTGTCATATCATATAAAAACATCTTTCTTTCCCTTTGGATTAGAGTAGGCAATATAATCAGATGCAAACTTTTTATGGCTTTTTGTAATATGAAGATGTATTTCAGGATCCATACGGGTTGTTTGGTTGTCTTTTCGTTTTATTCATTTTCATTTTTCATATTTTTGGATATAAAAACAATAAAAAGTTCGAAGACACCCACTATTTTCATGCTGTTTTCCTATTTCTGCAAAACAGTTTTTGAAAATTTAAAATCAACTTTTTAGTGTTTCCTAAAAATTGGGTTATTTTCTGAAAATTTTCACGAAAACGGTTTGTCAGACAAGTTTTTTGTGCTTTATTGGAAAATGAAAACAAAAAACAGAGAACAGAAAGACAACCAAACGGCTTTCATTTCCCTCATTCTTATAATTTTAACAGCTAGACCATTCTGCAGACACTCCCCATCTCCCAATGTAAAACAAGTTTCAACATTGTTAATTTATTATTTTCCTGTCATGTAGCTACCCAACTAGTTAAATAACAGCAAACAATCCTTTCAAATCACAGAATTTTAAAAGATGATGTAGTAGATCTCTTTTGCAACTTCAACAGTAGAAAGCTTTACAATCTTACAGATGTTTGGCATATCTCATCCTGCAATTCTTTGAGTTGCAGCTTTTCATGTGCCGGATTTATTTGCATACGCCATGACTCCTTATTTCTGATTGCTTCATGGCTTGGGATAATCCATAAAATCCCCAATTTGATTTGGTTCCAGAATCTAACTATAGGTGTGGGCATTTGACAGGTGCACTTTTTGTGATTCTCAATCAAGCTCCTAATCTGAAGATGCTTGGGCTTCTACAGGTATTGCTTAAGGGCCTAACTTTTTTTATATTTATTTTGACCCTTGTGGGACACCCCAGTGGCTTAGGTCACATTCTCCAAATAAATAGACTCAAGTTCGAGTCTCCTTTACTTAATTATATATAAAAAAATCGTCAGCATTAGGCTAGTTCCTAATCTCATAATGCCCATCACTTACGCAACCAGATCCAATTTTTAGAAACTTACTGTAGCTCCTTATATTTATATAGACAAGGATTTATTTAGCTGGGTATGTGCTTTAATGTGATCATATATTAGCTTTTTTGAAACTTTTCAGGTTTATTATGTAGTAAATGATAACATTGTCTAAACCTTTATATTTCCTCCATTCAGGGTTTTGCTGCAGGTCTTATGCTGAGCATATCTTTCTTTGATTTGGCTCATAATGCTATCAACTCCATTGGCTTCTTGAAAGGGAACCTTTGGGTAAGCTATCTTCTTCAAAATTTTACCAAATTCTACATAATTTCCTTTTCTTCTTTTGTATATTGTCAGTTAATTGTTCACACAGTTCTTTGCAGGGGTCATTTTCTTTGCTTTTGTCGCCAATTTCATCCCAGAACCAACACTTGCTCCCATTTCAGATGAGAAAAATAAAAAGGTCCGATCTATTTCTCCCAATGAATGCAAGTGGTTTATTTATCCTTGTTGTTAAAATTGAAGTATTATTGATTGATTGTATTGATTACAAGATTGTTGTGTTATTTACAAATGTTGAGATGCTGTTTATATAGGATATGATTTGGGAGTAGGTGAAGGTGGTAGTGGAGGTGGTAGGTGAAGGTGGTAGTGGAGGTGGTAGGTGAAGTGTAGTGGAGGTGGTAGGTGGATGTGAATTATGGTAAATTCTAACAGCCCTCCGCAAACTCAAGGAGGATAGAAACTAACCAACTTGAGTTTGGAGAGAGTAACAAAACAAGAAAATACATAAAAATAAAAAAGGATAGGAGACACTGTATGGTCGTGTCAGACCGTTGGTGAAAACACTGTATGGGGTGTCATAACGTTGTAGAGGACACTGTATGGTGGTGTCAGACCGATGTAGAAGACAGTTTATGGGGTCATGTCGGACCGTTGTAGAAGACAGTTTATGGGGTCATGTCGGACCGTTGTAGAAGACAGTTTATGGGGTCATGTCGGACCGTTTGTAGAAGACAGTTTATGGGATCATGTCGGACCGTTGTAGAAGACAATGTTGTGACAGTTTACGGAGTCTTGCTGGACCTTTGTAGAAACTAACCGGAATCAATGTCGGGACAGTTTACAGAGTCTTGTCGGACCCTTGTAGAAACTAACCGGAATCTATGTCGGGACAGTTTACAGAGTCTTGTCGGACCCATAAAGGAGCTAACCGGAATCAATGTCGGGACAGTTTACAGAGTCTTGTCGGACCCATAAAAGTTGCACCCTCAAAAGGTGTGCCCAATTTGTCAAAAGGCGTGCCATAAAAAGGCGTGCCCAATTCATCAAAAGATGTGCCATGAAAAGGCGTGCCAGTTTGTCGGGCGGCAAGAGGCGCGCGATGCGCGTGGCTGGCCCTGGCTATTTAAAACAAGGTTGAGGCGAAGGCTGTGCATACGAGTCTGAAACCTCTGAACGCTCGGAGAGCTTGTCTCTGCAAATCTTGAAACACCCGGAAACCAACCCTTCTCTGAAACACTTAGCAACTCAAAAACATGGCCTCTTCTTCCCGTCCAGTTACCCAGAACCTGCTCACGCTCTTTCCAGAACTGAACGAGCCCACAAGAGAAATAACTGGTGCGGTGGCCAGTGAACCGTAACAAAACACCTCTGGTTTTGCTCCATTGAACTTTCCGATGCGGTCGGTGGAGCAAAAAATGGCGATGCAAACTGATATTGAGGCTAATCAGTATACTTTGAAGGCATGTGTGGAAAGCATGACGGCGGTCACAAATTTGTCGAACCGGCTGCAGAGTAGGACAAATGAAGTGCAGCATTTAAACTCCCAGCTGTCTCTGCTCCAACGCATGTATAAGGATGCGCGAGCAGAGATAAGCGTGCTAAGGGCAGAAAACAAGGAGCTGAAGCGGAAGGCCACCGTGATGTTCCGATTTGGAGGTCCGCCATATGCTGCAGTGGAGGAGTATGGGGGAGTGATCGTGCCCAGTGGAGTGGGAAACACGGAGGCAACACCGGCAAGGGTTGCCCAGGACGGGGGCAAGAAGAAAAGACCGGCTGCAGAATAGAGAAGAAAAAGCCCACTGGTCCGATTTATGTTGGTTTTTTTTTTTTTTTTTTTTTTTTTTTTTTTGGTTTTTTTTTTTTTGTGTAAAATGGTGATCGGGGTGAGCCCCGACATGAATAAAATAAGTTGGTGTGCAGTTCGGCTTCTTCCTCTTATTTTTTTTTTTTCTTTTTTGTTGTTTTTTGTTTTTTTTTTTTTTAAATAAAATAAAAATCAAATAAAATAAAATTAAGAAAGTAAGAAAAAGGATGGAGATGATTAAAGGGAGCATAGTGGAGAGAAAAAGGGACCACAGAGAGAGGGAGTGGTGGATAAGAAAGTAAGAATTTTTTTTTTTTTTTTTTTTTTTTTTTTTTTTTAAAAAAAATATGTTGTCCGCCAGATAGACCCAGAGGAGAAAGCACTCCTTTTAACCAATAATAATAATGCGGTCTGCCAGATAGACCCAGAGGAGAAATCACTCCTTTTAACCAATAATAATAACTTCAATAGCCACCCACAGTACCGCAACTTCGCTTGAAGTGCGGGTTATGATAAAAAAAAGAAAAAGAGGCCTTTCTCTCCCTAACCTCTCTCCCCCCCAAACCGAGAGAGAGAGAGCGAGAGTGGTCGGATTGACGCAGAGCAGTGGAGGGCGACTTCGGCGGCGGCGTGCTCGGCCGGGCGAAGGTGGAGAAGGCGGCGCGGCTCCGGTAACGGCGACTCTGTTAACAGCGGCGCCGCTCTTAGGAGTGGCCGAGGGAGACTGGCTGGGAGTGGCCGAGGGAGACGGAACGGGAGTGGAGGCGATCGACGACGGGGTGGGAGTCGAGGCCGGGGCGGGGGGAGATGAATTCGTTCCATTGCCACAGTGCGTTGGCGCCGATGCCGTGGATGAGGAGGAGGGTGGGTTTGTTGGATTTGTGGGATTTGGGGTGCCAGAAATGGATGAGGGTGCCGTCGCCGAGATCGGTGGTGCTGGATTGGAGACCGGCGTTGCCGAAGGAGTACCTGTACAACCAATCTTGCAAGGTCGTCAGGCTAATACACTTGACCATGATGGGTACCGTATAGCAGAGAGAGATAGCGAGAGAGGGGGAGTGAAGGTATGTGTAAAAAATTCCAGCGGGCAGCAATGGCAAAGTTGCCGGCCGGCTGCCCGCCGGTGACAAAGAAATACAGGCTTAAATCTTATAGCTCTGATACCATGTTAAAATTGAAGTATTATTGATTGATTGTATTGATTACAAGATTGTTGTGTTATTTACAAATGTTGAGATGCTGTTTATATAGGATATGATTTGGGAGTAGGTGAAGGTGGTAGTGGAGGTGGTAGGTGAAGGTGGTAGTGGAGGTGGTAGGTGAAGTGTAGTGGAGGTGGTAGGTGGATGTGAATTATGGTAAATTCTAACACTTGTATATGCACATTGATAGTGGATACTTCTCTATTGGCATAAATATCTAAAATCTCAATTGGCATTGTGCCCAATAACAGAAAAATGGGAACGGAGGGGGCAAGGACATCATGAAAAAGCATCGCCGTCAAGTTTTATTTAGTGGAATCATCACAGCAGTAGGTCTGATTACTTTGTTAATTTGTTTACTTTTCCCCTGCCATTTAAATTGTCAGTCTTACAGATTTATTTGCCACAATCTTTGGAAATTATACAATAGTTCAATTGGTTTATGTGAGTGCATATATGATTTTGGATGCTTGAATTGATGGTACTCAATCATTGGAAACAAAAAATATTTTTTCTTTTTGCAGGCTGTTTCTCCAATATTCTGCACTTTCCTAGAATTTTTTCATAAGAAAAATTATTGTTTTTACTTGGACATTTAGCATTTTCCCCCCTTTTTGAGAATAGGGTTTGCGAAAATCTCTGGCCACAATGTACTTAGTGTGATTATTAACACTAGAGTGATGAAACAGACAACAAATGCTTTCCATTGCTCTGTTTTATTGTGAGGTATCTTACTGTGCCATTACTCCCATCGGCCCAACAATTATCTAGTATTTAGTTTTTCTTTTTTAAATGCAAGTACCAGTATTGGTTTGTTCCTAGTTACCCAATTATAAGATGAGGACATGGATTTAGATAATGGTATTGGGATATGTATCAGTGATGCAGCCATATATTGGCCAATATCGAATAGTATAGGACAATGTCGACCACTATGTCAATGAATAAAGGTACTTGAAGGCCAAAATCCCGTTATGTAACTGCCGATATGATATGTAACGGAAGATATTTAAACTCTGCAAGGAGCTCCCTTTGTCCCACATTATTACTTCATATTGTAATTGACAATCAGAAAAGGTCTTAATTCTTAAACATTAGTTTTGTTAGTTGTGTCCAAATCCTTAATTTTTTTTTTCTTTTCAAACTGATGATGGAGAACCACCGAGTAGGAGCCTTCCAAGGCAGGTCTCTTTCAACCCACCCCTACAGTGTAAACCCGGATACTTGCAATCATTTGCAAACGGCAAACCACAAGTTTCGATTTTGCTTGGGAGACACCGGTGTTGAGCTTGAGATGATTAAAGTTTACAACTCGGCCTAGGATATACTCTCTTCACAGCTGGGCTACCGGTATGCGTTACATCCCTAATTTAATGTAGCGATGAATCCATTGATTTCATTGTTGGTGTCAAATAAAAAATATGATTGTAATTGATATTCTAATGGTGGTAAAGCATCATTAGACAAACAAAAAAGATTCATTGCATTTAGTAAGAATTTTTTTTCATAATATCATTTATCTAATGCTCAAAGACTATTGACATTTTTAATTTTTTACTTGTCGGAATAGTTTTTACAAAGAAACATAACTATGTACTACTTGTTAAGATTGATCTACAAAATTTTTTTCTAATATATTTTGTAAGTTTGTTCTTCCAGCATTTACAAATTATTGATTGCATAAAAGTAACATATATGAAAAGTGAAATATGAGATCTTTTATCTCCTGGGCGAACAGTGAATCAGTGACCAAGCTGTCTACCCAGCTGGCTTTAACATTAGATGCAACCCCTTGTCATTTCTGTTATTTTGATTGAAATATTCTCGCTTTCAAGTGAATTGCATTAACCATGAGTTGAAATTCTCAGCAAACAAAAATTGTTATAGTCAAAGCATACGGAAATAATTAAAAGTCTAAAATGTTTTGCCTGTGTCAACGGAAAATACAAATATAAGATAGAAAGGTATATCCATTTTCTGTTTGCTTTGATTTTTTGTTTCTTTGTTTTATATATTTATTTTTAAAGTTTGAGATTAGGGGATGTTGAAGGATTAAAAAATAAAAAGGCTAGAATGTTTATTTATTCCCTCTGAGAAATAGCGGAGAAGGAAAAAAAGATGAAGAATAGAAGGAAATGAAGAGGTGGAACAACTCAGGTAGTACTTGAGCTACTATTTATCACAGGCCAGCTTGCTAATTGCTTTACATTGGTTGTTATTGTATTTATAACTTGTGCCAAAATGTCTACTTCTTTGTGTATTTTATATAGTTAATCCATTTCTCTTTGTAAGGGTGTCACATTCGATTATTAAAATCAGCTTTAGAATTCTAATTTTCTTATTATTGTTTGCAACTGTAAATAACAATTTGACATTTTATTGATGACTTATTCACATTTGCCTTTATTCCTTGAATTTAGCCTAGAGTCTTCTACGGATTTCTGTGTAGGCACAAGACATTTTCAATCAAATTTTCCAACCGCAGAATTACCCTTAGAAGCATGAATACTTCTAAGAAGGTGTTGTGTCTGTGTAGGTTATCAACTCTTGTCAGAGACTTCCTAACTCTTGTCGAACACATGCCCAAACACGTCATATTATTATTATTATTATTATTTTATTTATTTATTTTTTTGTGGGTTGCTTTTAGGACCGAACACAGTACTAATACTTGGGAAACACATGTATTCGTAGTTTAGACATATATGAAACACATTGCAAGTGTAAAGAAATAACTTGAGAATAAAAACAACGCCCAATTAGTACACATTAATGTGTGTTTGGGAGGGGAATGATTGAGTACGCGCCTAGCCTTTGGCATATTACACAAAGTGATGGTCTCAAGACTGGAACCCATAACCTCAAGGTTATTGGGCCAAGTCTTAACTTGGGAATCAATGATAAAATAGAAATAATGTGAATTTATACCTATCAATCCTTCCTCTTTTAGACTTTTTAGTTTTAGAAAAAAATCTAGAGCCTAAAACTTTCAATTTGTTAATGAATTTTTTTTTTTTTCTAAATAAATATTAAGATTTTTTGTTCACCTATTTATTTGTCTTGTTAAAAAAAGAAGAAGAAAGAGTTAATATTTTCATGCATACATATAAAATATATAACGTATAAGAAAAATGAAGAAATAGTTAATATTTTCATGTATACATATTGATTGATATATGTTGTTGTATATATTACAAATGGTGAGTGGCTCATTATATAGGAGAGGGTGAGTGTAGTAGGTGAGGAGTAGGTGAGGAGTAGGTGGTGGTAGGTGATGGTAAATTTTAACAGCCCCCCGCAAACTCAAGGAGGATAGAAACTAACCAACTTGAGTTTGGAGAGACGAACAAAACAAGAAAAATACATAAAAATAAAAGAGGATAGGAGACACTGTATGGTCGTGTCAGACCGTTGGTGAAGACACTGTATGGTTGGTAGACCGATGTAGAAGACACTGGCTCGTGTCGGATCGATGTAGAAGACAGTTTATGGGGTCATGTCGGACCGGTGTAGAAGACAGTTTACGGGGTCATGTCGGACCGTTGTAGAAGACAGTTTATGGGGTCTTGGTGGACCCTTGTAGAAACTAACCGGAATCAATGTCGGGACAGTTTACAGAGTCTTGTCGGACCCATGAAGGAGCTAACCGGAATCAATGTCGGGACAGTTTACAGAGTCTTGTCGGACCCCTGGAAAAGTTGCACCCTCAAAAGGTGTGCCCAATTTTTCAAAAGGCGTGCCATCAAAAGGCGTGCCCAATTCATCAAAAGGTGTGCCGGACATGATGGCGAGGCACGTGAGCGCCTTGGCTGGCGCGCCCGTTTTGTCGTCTGGCGTCAAGAGGCGCGCGATGCGCGTGTCTGCCTTGGCTATTTAACCAAGGCAGAAGCTGAGACAGAGGCAGAAGCTGAGACAAAAAAACTGAGAGAGACCTCTGAAAAACTCTGCGTTTTCTGAGAGAGAAACTCTGTAATACTCTGTAACCAACCCGTCTCTGAAACACTTAGCAACATGGCCTCTTCTTCCCGTCCAGCTACCCAGAACATGGCCTCCTCTTCCCGTGGTCTGCTCACGCTCTTTCCAGAACTGAACGAGTCCACAAGAGAAATAACTAGTGCGGTGGCCAGTGAACCTCAACCAAACACCTCTGTGTTTGCTCCGTTGAACTTTCCGATGCGGTCGGTGGAGCAAAAAATGGTGGTGCAAACTGATATTGAGGCCAATCAGTATACTCTGAAGTCATGCGTGGAAACCATGACTGCGGTCACAAATTTGTCGCACCGGCTGCAGAGCAGGACAAATGAGGTGCAACAGTTAAACTCCCAGCTGGCTCTGCTCCAACGCATGTATAAGGATGCGCGAGCAGAGATAAGTGTGCTAAAGGCAGAAAACAAGGAGCTGAAGCGGAAGGCCACCGTGATGTTCCGATTCGGAGGTCCGCCATATGTGGCAGTGGAGGAGTATGGGGGAGTGAACGTGCTTGGTGGTCTAGGAAACACGGAGGCAACACCGTCAAGGGCCGGCCAGGACGGAGGCAAGAAGAAAAGACCGGCGGCAGAGTAGAGAAAAAATCCCACTGTGGGTGTGGTTGTTGTGTTGGTGGTTTTTTTTTTTTTTTATGATGTAAAATTGTGATCGGGGTTGATCGGTGAGAAGAATAAAAGATGGTTTGGTGTGCAAAGCTATATGGGTATGAATGGAATTGGAAAAAGATTAAAAATAATGTGAAAGAAAAATAAAGAAAGAAATAATAAAAATAGATTTGAATAACGAAAAATATATTAAAAAATATATATATACAATAACGAAAGTGGGGAACAAAGAGTGCACCATAAATTTTATAAAAAAAAGTTTGGGCTGTGTGGGTGGAGAATAAAGAAAAGAATCATACAGCTGTGTGTGTATTGTATGGCAGACAAAACTGAAATTCAGTCCACCAATTTAGAAAACCAGCCACCATATTGATCTGCCCCACGTGCTAATCGGCTCAAGTTTAAAACAAAACAATAAATAACCTCTTGGAGACACTAGCAACTGTGGGCCCATGTGTTTGAAAACACATACATAATATATAAATATAAGAAACTCATATATATATATATATATATATAAAAAACAAACCAGCCCATGTGCATAAACGTTGAACCACGCTGTCAATCATATCAAAACTTAACCCAAATTTTGAGTTTCCCTCCATGCTACTACCATGTGCTGAACCAAAAAAACTGCACAAGTACCAAACAACCCCTCCTGCAGTAGCCAGCTCTACAAAGACTTGAATGGTACACTCAACCAAACCTCAAAACCAGCCCACGGTTTACTACGAAACCACCCATAACTCAGATTAAAATAATTAAGAGAAGTGGGGACTGGAGGCCGGCTTTCTGAGATCTGGAGACCGATTTGGAGGACTTGGGCTTGCCTCTGCCTCCTTTTGTTGCGGTAAAGCGAGGAGCAGCGGAAGCGGGAGCGACGGCATCGTCGTAGCTGATGAACGATAAGCGGCGATGCCAACATCTACGATAGCCGCAGAGGAGAACAGAGGGAGAGGGCATCGGAGCCTCTGGCATCGACGGCGACGTGTTGATCTCTGTGTCTCTCTCCGCTAGTGCTTCGAATTCAACAGATGGAGGAGAGAGAGAGATGAAAATATGGCTTTGTCATTGTTGGTCAGAAACTAGAGAGAGAGTATTTGGGCAATGATGGGAAGGTATGTGTAGAAAATAAGCAGAATAGGTTGAGGTCCGGCGGGCGGCCAAAGTGAGGCTGCCACCCGCCGGTGAAGCGGAATTACTAGGTTGTCAACCTTGCTCTGATACCATGTAAAAATATATGTATTATTGATTGATATATGTTGTTGTATATATTACAAATGGTGAGTGGCTCATTATATAGGAGAGGGTGAGTGTAGTAGGTGAGGAGTAGGTGAGGAGTAGGTGGTGGTAGGTGATGGTAAATTTTAACATATTTTTTTTAAGATTATTGTGTCAGTGGGTTTGTGTCATATCCATGTCTTGTGTCAGTATCTATATCTCTTAAGGCTTACCTCTAATCATTAATAGATTATACTTGAAAATATTTCCAAGTATTGTTTACTCCTAGAGTTATAAGTAGTATTCATCACAAATGCTTGTAGGCGAAGTTCATTAGGATATAATTTGATGGAGAGACATATGTTGAGGATATAACGATCAAGTTTTTCCCTTTCTAATGGCTTTAGCTTGTTAAACAATCAGTTGTTAACCAGGTGAACACATCTTAGTTTTGAGTTACAAGAAGGGATTGTCAGAACGCCACTTGGAGCAAAGTTAAAGCCATCTCAAAGGCACTTATCCAAAAAAAGGAAAAAAATGGGTCGTCTCAAGGGGATAAAAGAACTTCATAGCACTTGAAAGAAATTGCTTAGAGTGAGGGCTACCATGGAAATACTACCTAGGAGAGGCCAATGTAAAGTAGAGTGAGAGCTTCCCAAAGAGGAAAGGGCTACTACATCCAAAATGAAGCCTAGAGTGAGGGTTGCCGAAGATGATGGTTACAGAAGCATAGTGATTTCATCCCACACCCTCCATAAGATATAGTGAAGTTCGTAACATTTGGTATAAGACCAAGCAAGATCAAAGGCTCAAGCCTCATCATGTCGCATTATTTATAATATTTGTACATGTTTGGCACACACATAGAAAGGAGTTTTTCCACATGCATGTTGGGGATATGAATAGAAAACTGGTACCTTTATTTTGTTTGTGATAGTTTATTAATTACTACACATGCAATCAAGACTCCTTGTGCCTGCCCTTTTGGTACTATCAGGGGATACTATTCAAGCTAAAGACTGCTGGTTATAATTACTGTATAGGAGATTAAATTCAATATGTTACTATGTGACGGTTCGGTCATCTACAATGAAGACCACAGTAGATATAGTGGTAAGCAAAATCAGTATATGTTAGGGTAAGTGGAAGGCCTAAACTGGCATGAGATGTTGGGGACAAAAATTTAAAAGCATTCATGTAGCTGACCCAATTAATTGGGATACAAGGTTTGGTTGGGTTTGGTTTGGTATGTGACCCCAAACTCCCCATGACAACATTTTGCTTTACACATGGATGAATAGAGATATGTATGACAATAGTAGATAAGCTGATTGTTTTCTTAGGGTCTGTCAATCATTTATTAAGCAAAGGTTATGTACTCCAGTGGGTATCATTTTATTTGTGTAGCAAAAAGAACTGTCTCTGTAATCTGTGTCTCAAAAATATATAGTTTCTGTAGCAGCTTCACAACCATTCTATTATAAAATCTCTGTGAAGTTCCTCCTATAAACATGCTCCACATTCTGACCTCACTGCTTTTCACTAGTGAACAAATTGTTTAGTGGTCTGCTTTAATGGGAAATTTATCTGTCTTATGCATTGCAGGCATAAGCTTGCACAATTTTCCAGAAGGAATGGCCGTGTTTCTTGGATCTATGAAGGTACCTTCAATTATTATTATCATTGTTTATTTATTTTCTATTAGATTCTGGCTATAACAATTCGTTCCATGATTCATGGCAGTAACAAAAATTATTTTCATACTAGTGACTGATGAGTGCTTGTCTTAAATTCAAAAGAATTAGATGTTGAGTTGCTTAACTTAGAGCTCTCCATGATTTATTTTATACAAAGCTCAGTTTTCCTGACCTAAAATCAAACTTCCTGTGGGAGGTATGTGATACCATCTAAAAATAGGTTCCGCTTTCAGTTCAAGGATGGTTTGATGGGAAGTTCGTCTTTGACATTGTTTATAACTGTTAAATGTATGCATATATAGGTATTTATGTGCATTATGCATTTATAAAAACTGTGTACTTACTATATACATAAAATAATGCATCAGCATGTTTTCTTGTGGGAACTTTTTTATTTGATTAATAAAATTTGTATTAATGACCAAGCACCAGAAGGGTGCAACCTATGAACAAAAACAATGAGAAATAAATAAGGTTCAACACAAAAAGTTGAGTTCACTTGTGAAATCTACAAAAAAGAGGATTCACAAAAAATTCTTTACACAAAAAATGGAAACTATGCAAAAGACTCATGAAGCTTTTGAATCCCCACATAGCAAACATATGTAGTTATTTTGAATTTATTTACCACAAAATTGTCCATATAATGCTCATATTATTTATGAAATGCCCTATGACATCTTCTGAACACCCTATGAATATTTTGTTGTACCCCTCATGTCCTTGGAAATGAGAATTAGATGAATAGGACACTTGGGAACACACCCTTACATGACAACTAAGTAGCATAGACACGAACATGTGACACAACGCAGACATGCCCTAAATAGTAATTTTTAAAAAATGCTATATACATGCGACGTGTTAAAAATATATATATATTTTTATAAATTTATTATATATCAAATACATGAATAGTTTAGTCAAAGGTAATGAAAAAAAAAAAAAAAACCATAACACTATTTAAAATTAAAGAAATCATAAATTCTATCTTAATCATCAAGTTATTATTCACGTAACAATTGCATTCTAAAAAAATACAAACCAATTGTATAGCATTGGGATACGTGTAATGTGTTCATCTTATAAATATTTTAAAACATATTTAGAGTGCACACGTTGCATTCTTAGAAATGTAGAACATTGTTACTATGATGGGTTTTATCACATCGTGTTCAGAGGATTCAAGAAGTGTCACCAAAGTGTCTTTAAATTATCTGACATAATGAATATAAAATTTTAATTAAGACACGTTGAAGAGGTGTTAGATATGCTTTTAGAAGTGTTTGAACAGTGTCGTGTCTGACTCGACATGTCTCTTTCATAGAAGTATCTGTGCTTCTTTACACGGCATCGTTTCTCTAGTTCATGTGACGTAGATAATAACTATGAAACATACATGCAAAATAGTGATAATTTTCACACGTTGGATTTCAATATGAAAAATAAACCACAATATAATAATATAATATGAATGAATCTCACTGTGAGAATTATAATATTGTTTCTTATATAGGTGTAGTTTAGTATGATTAGTTGTTGTTTCCTAACTAGGATTTTGTTTAGGTATATATAGTAGTGCTTGTA
This sequence comes from Camellia sinensis, assembly GCF_055761805.1. NCBI lineage: Eukaryota > Viridiplantae > Streptophyta > Magnoliopsida > Ericales > Theaceae > Camellia > Camellia sinensis. The sequence continues at coordinate 111,434,861 of NC_138974.1, forward strand.
ATATGATTAGTTCAATGCAAAGTATTGTGTTTTATCTTACAGGGATATGCATCCAAAAGTTCGGTATGAGTACGGGGACATGTGTCAAGAACTTATATATATATATATATATCACATATTGTATAATATTCTTGGATAAAATGTTGTAAATTATTTAGAAATATAGTTCAAATTAAATAAGATTTAGGTATGTGAGAAGCTAGAAATGTTTCTTTACCAGCAAATGTGAGCATCTTCTTCTTCCAATATTGTATAAAATTAGAGCATCCAAATGTCTACATTAGGTATGGGTGTCGGACACGTATCGTACATCTTTACCCTTGTTATATGCGGTGGATACTAGTGCACTTGGGGAAGTAGAAGAGCCCATGTTACACAGACTCAAATCAATTTTCTTATTATGCTCCATTTGTATTTGAAATATTCTCTTTTATTTTGAAAAAGTGTAATACATTGGTTTAAGACTGCTCAATGCTCAAACCGAGATAATTTTTTGTGTTAAATTTGAGCAACCCAAGAGAAACACGATATCTTTTACATAATGTTAGGCCTGGAAAATCTAGTTCGGCTACTTGTGTTTCTCATATTTTAATGCAAAATTTTAAGATGAAATGAGGAATGAGGTACATTTTGTGATAGCCATGTCTTAGCGGTAGCTGTAAGTTTCTTCTTTCATTCTTCATTACATTACTAGGTGTGTCTTAGCAGTTAAATTCAATTGACAATCCAGTAATCTTGTGGTTGGTTTGTTGTTGATAAAGTACAAAATCTTTTGATACTTCGATGATAGATTGATTAATGAAGAAAGTTGTTCTTTTTGAGCTTAAATTAACTAGCTGTTGATATCACCTGGCATTCATACGCCAGTTGAAATCACTTGATGAGCTTGACATTGCCTGATTTTTATATGCCAGTTGAAATTTCTTAATGAGCCCGAAGATCTTGTTAAATTGATATTGTGTTGTTTTGGATAGACACAAATTACTAGTAGTGCAAATTGCAACCCGCTTTTTTGAGAAGCCTTTTTGTTGGCAATGTGGTTTGGTTTAGAAAACCTTGTGCTTTTGGCATCAAGCAGATTTCGAAGAGGGGAGGTTTCTTTGTTTAGGATGAGATTCACCGGCTTGTCAATGATGACAATTTGGTGATTGTAAAAATGTTGACTGTCTCACTTATCTTGCCTTGAGGAGATAAATCTCTTGTGTGACTAAGCTCTTGCTTGTTTTAATGCTTCTTTTATAGGGGCTTCGGGTTGGTATGAACTTGGCTTTGGCCATTGCTTTGCACAACATCCCAGAGGTGTATATATTCAGACCCTATGATATTTCTATCTGGCATATAGTTGCTACCGGTTATTTCTAATACCTGAGTTCTTCCATGAATGAACTAGTTTTTTATTGCACTTGTGACTTTTTCTCCTTTTTAAGGGATATGGTTTCCAACATTTTTAAGTAATGTACCCCATGCTCAACAAAAAATTATAATATTGTACTTCTCCGTGTGTGTGTGTGTGTGTGTTTGTGTGTGTTTTGGTCCTAATCTCTTTCAGTTCCTAATTTACAGGGTGTTGCTGTTGCACTACCTGTTTATTTTGCAACACAGAGGTAAGAAAATTTTGCGGTGCCTCTTTGGTTACATTTTTGTAAGTTGTTGCAAGTAGCAGATGAACAAGATGTTTTATTTTGATATATGTATATGAATATATATATATATATATAATTTTTTTCAAAGAAAAAGAAAAAATCAAAAGAATGTGTAAAATGGGCCATGTTCTCACCATCTTTTGCTATTTGCTACCTTTTATAAGTCGGCATCTAAAAGTAGTTTACCTGCTTGTTTGATAATTTCTTTTGATGTATTGAAGAACAACAGCATTCCCTCTGTTACACAATATTGTTAAACACTACCCCAAAAATGTTTTAAACCATAGGTGATATATTGTTAATTGGTTTGTTCATCTACGTGCCTCAGCAAATGGCAGGCGTTCAAACTGGCAACACTATCTGGCTTTGCTGAACCCCTGGGTGTCATTATTGTAGGTAGGCCCTTTGGTTTCTATCAATATATTCTGAAATGTGGTGCCAAAGATTTTATTTTCAAAGAGAGAGATTTGGAGTGGAAGCTGCATTTTCCTCGTTGTATTCATGTTGGTGCGGAATTAGTCATTGTGTTACAGCTTGAAGAGACATATGAACACATAAATTCACATTTTAATTTTGTAATTTTTTGGGGGTTTTTTGAAGTGCTGAGACATCATACTCCTTTCAATCCTTTTAAGAACTGTCAATTTTGGGCTTTACTGAAAAGAATAAAAATAAATAAATTAAAGACTACCTTCATATCATAGTTCATTTTCATGCTCCTTTTTATTAGAATTTTGCCTTTATAAATGCTTTGGATTTCATTACTTTGTCGCTTATAAAGTGTCTTCAATTGCATTGCAGCTTTTTTGTTCCCAAGCAGCTTAAATCCTGAAATTCTCGAGGGTCTGCTTGGTTCAGGTTAGCAGAACTGTTATTTCCTGAAGTTTCTTGAGTGAAAAAAGGAAAACTATATTTATTGAATGAAAAATTTCTTTTACTAAATTTTTGTTGCTCATTCAGTTGGTGGGGTGATGGCTTTCCTAACCTTGCATGAAATGCTTCCATTGGCATTTGATTATGCGGGGCAGAAGCAAGCCATCAAGGCTGTGTTCTTTGGAATGGCCTTCATGTCTGCAAGGTAATTAATTCAGCTCCTAGTAAAGATTAAAAAAAAAAAAAAAAAAGTATTTCAAATCTATTTCAGAAACAAATGTTTTAACTGCAAATTTGTATGGAACAAAATATTATACCCAAAATTCTATGTAACAAAATAATTTACTCTGCTCTGTTGCGGCATGTTTGCAATTACATAAATGTTAATTTGTAACCTAATGCTCCGCTGTGTGTGATCATGGGTCAGATATTACCTCAAGAATAAACACATGATTATGTTTGATATGCAAACATTAAAAAGAAAAAAAAAGAAAGAACAAAATAATATACTCTGTGCTCTATTACGTGATTATGTTTGTAGGTACATGTATACAGTCTCGCCATGTGGCATTGCCACCTCAGCTCCTAGTTGGCTTCTCCATGGAATATGGCACCATGAGTTGGCATTGTGAGGTGAAACATGGACCAATCAGATATCTCTAGTCTCTAGATCCTTCCCTTTGTGCCAAGAGGTATGCCAGCTAATGATAGCACACACGGTGCTCTAGCCTTGAGGTTGCGCATTCAACTGCTGAAAGCACCACCTTAGCTCGGCCAAGAATTCTTTGAGTGCATAGCCTCACGATTTGCACTTGGTAACCCTCTTGGCTTGGCAAAGGCATTCTCTATCCTAGTGCATCATCTTTTGTACTTGTCACCTCGAAGATGACTGCACCAATACTTGAGTTAGCACCCCTGGTACTTGTTTGGCTTACTTGGCTCATGTAGAGAGTCCCACATCGGTTTTCTTGGTATTTGAATAACATTCTAACTTTGCTGTTGTTACCTGTAGGCTAGGGGCAAGGCTTAGGAACTCTGCTCGAGATCATTAAAGGATATATGGGTTGGAAGCTAGAGTTGAGGGATTGTCAATGTTTTTGAGAGAGAGTTTTACTAAGGCATGCGTCACCTCATGAAGTGTATTTCACCTAATGTTGGAGCCCCTTAGGGCTCCACTTTTGCAACTCTCGAGGTATATCGTAGTGACCACTATAAACCCCATGACTGAGCAGATTGAGTGACCTGCCCAAAGATGAGAGTTGGCACCTATGATTCGGCTTCGGCTTATAAGGGGGTTACACTGAGACATCCTAACCATCCCAACTACAGAAATGCTCTAGATCTGTTTTGCCATCCTTTCTCCCCAGGCTATCACCTCCTCCACCTATGGTGATATCTTGCTAGCTCAGTGGCTACCATCTTTCCAAAAGCTCCTCATCACTGTCATCAACAATCTTACCAATCACCATCCTCCATCCACACTGTTGATCTAAAGGTTTTGCATTAATGATATCTACTTGGAAGAAAATAGAGAAAGGTGTTAACAGAATTAAGGGATTAACAGAACAGAACAAATTTGATAGTTTCAAGTTGTTACTATTTTATGTTCTTTTCTGCTAGCAAAAGTGCCTTTCCTTTTTTCTTTTTAATTTTTTTCAAGGGGTTTTGAGCCTCTGGTGTTTGGGCTGGGAGACCAACTGGATACCCCATACCTCGTCACTTGTGTGATGACCTACATTATGAATTTCTGGTCTAGATTAGTAAATAGTATTTGAAGACTCGGAAAAAGGAAAAAAAAAAAAAAGGTGGTATTTTATTTATATTTATTTGTCTTTGTTCTGCGTCTTCATGCTTGGCAATTGAAATCTTTTTCTTGCCTTTTTCTAATACATATTTCTCATCGTTTTGCAGCCTATATTTTCTTGAAATCAGCTTACCCAAGGATATGAGCTTGTAGCTGTGGGTGGGTACATCAGTTAGCTTTCACAATGTTGTACATTTGAGAATCAAATGGCCACAGGTTCTCTCTTCATGCACTTGACTGACAGCTTCTGTGGAAGATCTTGGCTGCAACCCCAATGAAATTCTCTATACACCCCCCACCCCCCCCCCCAAAAAAAAAAAAAAAAAAAAAAAAACCGGTAAAGGCGAAGTGGATCTTTTGTCTTCGTTAGGTTTCATTTTAATAAAATTGCTGAAAGTGCCTTTGTTGTATTTTCTCGTTTTCTTTTGGGCTGTTTTTTCAGATGTAAAGTTCAATGGTAGTAAAGACCATAGTTGGGTGTTAATTATGTTCAATGGATTATCATATATGACTCGAAGTGCGTTGAGACAGACGAAAGAATTTAAGGATTGAGAATTGAGGATTGTGTGCCAGAAGTAACATCTAAAAACAAGGGGGTTTTAACTTCTTAATGGATTTTCACCTCTCATTGCTTTTTATGTAAATTCATCAAGCCCCAAACTCATTCTAGTGGGCATAATAACAAAAATGGTGCATGAAAAACCAATGTTGGAAACCTACATGTAAAATTTGGAAAGCAAAATGGAATTAGTCACACATCCATGGAAGGACGTGTGTGTGTTCTCAAGCACAATGGAATTCGAAACTGAATCAAACCCCACTTTCGCACTTGCAAAACAACCAAACATGAAGTGCTTGTTTTGATTGTGTTTTTGTGTTTTTGTTTTCAAGTTTTAGAAGACATGGGGGACTCATCCGAGATTCCAAATGATGTTGAATTCTCAAGTGCTCAATCTTAACATGAATTGTCAAATGAATTGAAGGGTTTCAGTGTAATTCATTGGGAATGCAAATTCTTCTACTTTACTACCAAGTTAAGTCATGAAAAACACAAATCTCATGAAGGGATTCATGGGATTAAAGTTGTCTAATCTTTGTCTTTACTTAGGCCTCGTTTGGGAACAAATTTTTTTAATAATTTTTTGACTTTTTGGTTAAAATGTGATGTAAAAAAAATTAGTATGTTTGGATAACTTTTTAGTTTTTTACGAAAAGATGTGCAAAAAGTAGAGAGAAAAGGGAATCTTTGACTTTTTGATATGAGTTGTTAGTTTTTTAATTTTTTTAGTAACTTTTTGACTTTTTAATTAAAAGAGGCACTTGTCAAACGAGACCTTAATATAGAAAAGTATGCTTTTATTGGATTTATGAAGGTAAAAACAGGCTGACATCAAAAGCAAAAGATAGAGAAGTGTGCCCCAGTCTCACCAACTAAAGGAGAAACAAAAGAACACCCGAGTTTCGTCAAGAGCTTTATTGGGACGAGGACAACACTTTTGTTAGATGAATGAAAACAACTACGCACCCACCAAATGAAAAATAAAAAACAAAAAACATTGGTATTCTTACTTTAACCCACAAGCTACATATATCGCGGTTAGGCTTGAGAGACATTAATGATAATTAAATTTCAGAGATCATCCCATTATTAGTTGAGTTCAAAAGACAACAATAGATTAACCCACAAATTACGGGAGATTTTATTTACACCTGAAAAATTATTAATTATTTCTAATTTTTCATTACACTCTCTTCAATTATTTAGGATTTTATGTTACTCTCAGTACAACTTATAATTTTTTTTAAATTACCCTTCAAGGTATACCCAAATAAGAACAAAGTCATATGTTCAGACTTATAATGCTGAATAATATTGTTTGATTTGGACTTTCATATCCGAACATGTTGACTTTGTTTGGATTTGAAAATCCGAACAGTAGTGACGTTAAACAGGCTGAATATTCATTTTTACAAAAAAAAAAGAAAAAAAATGTATTTTGATATTTATGTGAATACCGTTTCTCTTTGATGAGTTGTTTCAAAAACTAGTTTTCATTATTATTTTCATGCATTGTTTGATTTTGTTTAAATTTTATTCTATTGATAATGGTGAGTGTTGGTAGAATGGTATGGACATTTTTTTTTTTTTGTGTGTGGTGGAAACAACAAAACATATACGTAGATATATTAGCTCAACAATGTTAGATGTCCCAAAATTTCATAGCTCAAATGTCTTAAAACGACGTCGTTTTAAGTGTAAAACGATGTCGTTTCGACACATTCGAGCTATTCGAGCCACACAAATTCGGACCAACAAGCATTTTTCATATTAGTTAGCAAAGTTGTTCACGAGTGTCATGCTCATCGATTTCATCATCATCATCATCATCATCATCATCATTCAAATCAAGGACAAGTATAGAGAGTTTTAGCGTGAGGAAGAAGAAAAAAAAAAATAGTTGACCCTTGAAAAAGAATATAAAAAATATGTATATGTGATTAGGGCATACCACAAGAAAATAAAAATTTATTTTGAAATTTAATGTGTTATTCTCATTAATAAATTTAAATTAGAATATAATAGGAATTAAAATTTTAAAACGTTAATTAAGTGTACTTAATAATTTTTTTAAGTGTAAATAGAATCCCCTACAAACTACAGATCTCAGTCAAGCCCAAGAGACTTTAATAAGAATTGAATCCAAAACATCTTAATTTTATTGCTCCTCTAAGAATTCATTCCTTTTTATTAGGTTACCCATACTGTCGGTACTTGATACTCATTCTTGCAAATAAATGTGTAATACTTTGTACATATCTGTATATATATAATTTAAATGATGTCGTATGTGGTATATTTGAAAGTTAAGATTCAACAAATCTAATAGTTATAAGAAAAAAAAAAACTTACGTGGCGTAGTCGAAAATTAAAATCAACAATGCTAGAGGGTTACAATTTTTGTAGTCACAATGGCTCAAAACTGTCAAAACGACGTCGTTTTTGCACCCAAAACGACGTCGTTTTGACAGTTTTGAGCCATTGTGGCCACAAAAATTGTGGCCCTCAAACATTTTCCAATTAAAATCAAATAAATTTAAAGGGCACTTACCAATAACAAATTTAGTACTGTAAATTTATTTATAAAAACAAAAGAGAGTGATAAATTTATTAATATGACTTAATGTGTAATAAGTCTCAAAAGTAAGATATATTGATAATTTATTCTAAATAATCTCTAATTTTATTTTCTAAATAATGAAATGATTTCAAGCACGAATATAAAACATGATAAACTTGCACACACAACACAAAAGTCATGCTAATCTTTTCTGTTAGCTTTGCCTTCTATTAGAATAGGATACAATAATTTAGTCTTTAATGTGTCACATTTTTTTTAATGAAAAATGAAAATTTATTAACTCAAGATAAATGAGTAAAGTCTAAATAATAAAATTAAGGATTAAACTTTAGCAATACCCAATTAGTTTCACATACAGTCTTAGCCAATCACATACAAATTTACAACCCAAACCATAGCAACTAGAATTTGACAAGATGTTACATGTTAGTGAAATTAAAAAAAAAAGTATAAATTCATGAAAAAAATTATAAATTTAATTATAAATATATACAAAGCTTTTTTTTTTTTTTTATTGATTTAATAGATATATTTTTGAAAAGTTACCTTGGTGCGTTATTCCCCCCCCCCCCCAAAAAAAGCACACTCCATTTTTACAAAAAAAAAAAGAAAAAAGAAAAAAAGAAAAAAAAGAACAAATATTGCCAACAAATACAAACTTCACATCAAACACATCATTATTGTTATCAAGTGGTCCTTGGTCATGCGTCGTGATTTATTGATTGAAATACTAAAGTCTCGTCATTTTTTGTTAGTTTATAAGATAGCATAACAAGTTTTATAGTCTAAATGATGTCAAACAATTTTCAAGGACTGTCGGAAGAGGGCATTTTCATCATATAACGGATTCAATCTGTTTACTGTTCAGACTGGTAAAATTTTAGAGTAAATCAAGAACGAAACAAAAATTGAAACGGTAACTAAATAGATAAACTTATATGACCATATCAGAATTGAATCATGAAAATCGATTTAGTTTGATTTGGTTTGATTCTATAGTTTCAAAAACTTTATATAATAAGAAATATGATATATATTTTATAATAATAAATAAATGAACAATAATTACTTTAGTTAATTAAGAGTTTGTCAATTTTATAATTAAGACTAGCGTTCGAAACTTATTAACAACTTTCATATTTTTATTTTTACATACAAAAGTATTAAGCATATGATAAACATATATATTACATTTTGAGGCTTGAGGCTTGAGGCTTGCTGAACTAGATAAGGTGTGGGCTTGGGTCGGGTTGGTGGCTCATCCATCTTAGTCTTTTTATGACTAGGTTATATAGTGGCGGCTGCTTTCGATATATACACGTGTATAAAGTTGATAACCTTTATATTGATGATGGAATAAATCCACCATCAGTTTTGCAGAATTCAATCTTGCATTGGTGGCTAGCCTTTATAGCTAAGGACTCTCTCTCTCTCTCTCTCTCTCTCTCTCTTGTGTATAAATAGAGACCACCCTTCTTTGGGTTTCTCTCCAGAAAATTCTCTTCTTATCCTGCAAGTCAGCCTATAATATTCTTCCTAGTGTAAGGGAGTTCTGCCAATTGTTCTATTCGCCGAAACTATTCAGAAGGTGCTCCTGCAGTAGCTGATTCTAACCGTTCTATCTTAGGAGATAGACGCTGTGTAACACTTAGTATTCCTTGGACTAGTGGTATTTCTCTTGACACTCTTATTATTGTACTTGGAGCCTCTTTGATTCATTTTAGAATATTGATTGAGGTGGTATCATAATAGTAAAGTAGAATTGAATTAAAAACATTGACACGGATAATTGTCCTATGAGCAGTCTTCACTCCTTTTCCTTTTTCTCTTTCCACAATTTGAATCTTGATGTGAGGCTAAAACCATTGGAAAGTTTATTTCCGGAGTTTCGATTTAGACATAAGAACGACCTAAAACAGAGTCTGGACGATGGAGTTATGCTCGTTTGAAATTAGAGTACTTATGTTAGAAGCAAGTCCGCTCGAGCAAAATTTTGACTACTTGAGCGAAATTTTGACCGCTCGAGTGGTTTGTGCGAGTTGCAGAGATTCTGAGAGCTTTCTTTCATCACTCGAGCCAAGTTTTGACTGCTTGAGCAATCTGTTTGAAGTTAGTACTTTAAAATCCCTCTTTTTGGCTAAATCTTGTCATTTTTTTTTTCTATTTTCTCTCTTTTCTCCCATTCTCCTCCATATCCAAAACCCTACCCTTCCAACCTTGATTTCTTTTACTTTTATCAAAGATTCATCTTAGATTTTGCAAGATAAGCAAACAGGAAGTGAATACAAACATATGTATCGATTGAATCGCTCTACCTTCGAAGTTCTCTTTGGATATTCATCTTCTTGTCTCCATTCTTGACGTAGGGATACTTTTAACTTGATATATTTATGATTTGAGATAGATATGTGGTATTTTCTTAGTTATAGTAATGTACAAGATGATTTTGTGATATAAAGAGGGTTTGATAAATCAAAAGGGTTTATAAATTTGTTTTTTTTGAAGAAGACTATGAATGTTTTGTTAATTATTGTTGTTGATGATAAAAATTGACCCTTTAGGTGTAAAAAGTGGAAAAAGCCCCAATTTTCTCAAAAATCCTAGTTTTTAAATTTGATTAAATAATGGGGGTATGGCTCAATTGACTTTTAAATCTTGAAATTGTGTGAATGATTATGGAAATAATGTTGAGACATGAGATTATTGAATCTTCTTGGGATATATGTATTAAAATAGATGAATATTGTGATTGTGGGAAATTGTAATGCCCTGAAATAATAGTTACAACCCGTTTCATGATAACCAATAGAAAACATAATCATGCAAAGCATTAACATTTCATTTATGTTCCTTTATTGTACAAAAGATGACATATGCTAGTATACATTCATAAATCCTAGATATCTATAGCATATGCCGTATATGAGTGAATTGAAATAACAGGTTATACAGATTAGTTAATGCTCTAATGGCTACATCTTTCCAAGATGTTGCTTGGTTACAACAAGATGGATCAAGTCCAAAACAATTAAAAAGCCCAAGGCTTGTACAAAATATTATTACGAGAAGAAACAAAAATATGAGCATTCAGCTCCACGGTCCTCTCAAGCTAAGTCCTTGGTGGAGGCATATCATCAGTGCCTGAATGTTATTTTTCACATAAGGTGAGCTAAAGCCCAGTAGAGATATTTTAACACAATGTATAAAACTTAACAAAGGTATAAGGTGAATGTACATGCATGTCATTTGCCAAACATTATACTTTCCATCTCAAAACAATGCAATGCCTTCATCAATATATTTCAATTCATAAAAATATACACTTTTATATTAGAAAATAGGGCAGTGGATACAAAATACTAGAAATCTCTAGGTATGTGTCTGTCAGTAGGTTATATAAGCATTACCAAAGCCATTTTACCGATACTAACCGGAAAGATCGGCATCTAAACATCAAGATACATGTGTGAGCTTAAAACATGTAAAACTAAAGAATAAGAGGTTATCCTTCTCAACATAGCTCAAAACAACTTAAAACACACGAATCATCCTTCAAATCAACCAACTACCATAAGCAAGACTCTTGTTGTAAACCCTAGCTTACATGAATGTAAAGATTTCCTTCTCAAATCAAGTAGAGAGAGAGAGAGAGAGAGAGAGAGGTTAGGATATTCTAGTTAAATTATACATACCTTGAACTCTAGTTTGAAAAACTCTTCTCAATTTCTTCAATCCTCATTCTTGTTGAAGCCTCCTTTCATTCCTCTTCTTCTCTAGCACCCTCTCTCACTCTCTCAGAAGACATATTTTTTTGTTTTTGATACTAAGTCATCCAAGACTCTTATATCTATCTAGGTATAAGTTTTGAGAGTGTTGAACCTAAATTTTTCCAATTAATTCATTACGAGTCAAATTTTAACAAAACTTGATATTATATCCTAAAAATCATGTTGATCATAATTATAAAGTCAATTTTGGGTTATCGCGCTTCTAAAGCTTCCAATTCCTTGTCTAAATGTCTCAATTTAACAGATTTTCTCCAATAACCAATAGATACAATGTCATAATTAAATAATTCATGTATGTAAACACAACTCCACACAGAATTTCACATTAAACGTGTAATTACTCATATAACTAGAGATGTAAAGCATATAAGAGGGTCGGGTTATTACACTCTTCCCCCCTTAAATAAGTTTGGTCCCTCAAACTTGTTTTACCTTAGGTTGAAAATAATTCTAGGTACCGTTGCCTCATTTCCTCCTCTCTCTCCCAAGTAGCTTCTTTTCCATAATGTTCCTAGCATTCCATTTTCACCAAAGGTATCACTTTATTGCTTCATTTGTCGGTCTAAAATCTAAATTGGTTTCTCTTCATAAATCAAATTATCATTCAAGGCAATTTGTTGATAGTCTATAATATGGGACAGATCTTGAAGATAACCTCGTAACATTGATACATGAAACACGTTATGCACTTGCTCCATATTTGGCGGAAGAGCAACATGATAGGCTACCACACTTACTCTTTCCAGGATTTGAAACGGACTAACATATCGGGGTGCTGATTTACCCTTTTTGCCAAATCTTGAGTGCCCCTTTATTGATGTGACTTTCACAAAAACATGATTACCCACTTCGAATTCTAAATCCCTTCGCCGGTGGTCTGCATAAATCTTTTGTCTGCTCTGCACGGTCTTTAACCTTTCTAGGATAGTTTTAATTTTCTTTGTTGTTAATTGAACAATCTTGGGTCCAAACAACGATTTATCACTGACTTCGGTCCAGCACATGGGAGAGCGACATTTTCTTCCATATAAAGCTTCGTAGGGTGCCATTCCTGTGCTTGAGTGGTAATTGTTGTACACAAACTCCGCCAATGGTAGATAAGTTTCCCAACTTCCTTTGGAGTTTAAAACACACATTCGAAGCATATCTTCCAACATTTGTATGGTTCTCTCAGATTGACCATCTGTTTGAGGATGGAAGGCTGTACTGAATTTGAATTTTGTTCTCAATGCATCCTGCAAACTTCGCCAAAATCTTGATACAAACTTTGGATCTCTATCGGAAACGATTGAAACTGGGACGCCATGTAGTCACACAATTTCATCCACATATATGGTAGCCTGCTTATCTGCGTTGTATTGAGCCTTTACAGGTAGAAAATGAGCTGACTTAGTTAGTCTATCAACAATAACCCATATGGAATTCATACCCCGAGGAGTTCACGGTAAACCTACAATAAAATCTATTGTTAAATGTTCCCATTTCCATTCTAGAATTGGGAGGGTTGAAGTAAACCCGCCGATCTTTGGTGCTCCACTTTTACTTGCTGACATTGCAAACATTTTGAGACAAATTCTGCAATTTCCCTCTTCATACCAGGCCACCAAAATTCTGCTTCAGATCTTGGTACATTTTCATGTTACCAGGATGGATCGCAAATTTGGAGTTATGCGCTTCCTTTATAATTTTTCTTTTGATTTCTGGCACATCTGGAACACACAATCTACCTTGAAATTTCAGTACTGAATTTTCAATCATGAACCCGGGCTTTGGCTTTGTTTCCATTTCATCACAAATTTTCTATGGAAATTCATCTTCCAGTTGTCGTTGCTTGATTTCTTTCACAAATGTCGGTTGGGCTGATATCGCTGCTACTATCGCATTTCGGCCATGTAACACATTTCCCATATTCATTCTTTCCAAGTCATATAGTAGCTCCTTCTACCTCGTGAGCAAACTTGCTAAATTCCCCGTACCCTTCCGGCTAAGGGCATCTGCAACCGTATTAGCTTTACCAGGGTGGTAATGGATTTGTAGGTCATAGTCTTTAATGAGCTCTAACCACCGTCTTTGTCGCATATTCAACTCCTTTTGGGTAAAGAAATACTTAAGACTCTTGTGATTGGTATAAACTTCACAAGTAGTTCCATATAAATAATGGCGCCATATTTTCAAAGCAAAGACCACTGCAGCTAGCTTAAGGTCGTGTGTGGGATAATTATTTTCATGGGGTTTAAGTTGGCGAGAGGCATACGCAATAACCCTCCCATTTTGCATAAGTACACAGCCCAAACCTTTGTAAGAAGCATCACTATAAATCTTAAATCCCTCGGTACCAAATGGTAAGGCAAGAACAGGTGCTGTAGTTAACCTCGTCTTTAACTCCTGAAAGGTAGATTCTCGTTGTTCTGACCATTCAAACAAAACACCTTTCTAGGTTAACTGAGTAAGCAGCACAGCGATTTTGGAATAGTCTTTAATGAATCTTCAGTAACATCCGGCTAAGCCCAAGAAACTACACACTTTTGACACATTAGTAGGAGTCGGCCAATTCACAATAGCTTCGATCTTGTGTGGATCAACAGTAACACCCTCCTTTGTTACTACATGTCCCAAAAATCCCACTTCGTGTAGCCAAAACTCATATTTCTTTAGTTTTGCATACAATTTCTTATCCCAAAGAGTGAAGAATTAACTGTATGTGGTTGTCATGGGCTTCCATACTTGTTGAGTAAATGAGGATGTCGTCAATGAACACAACTACAAATTCATCCAGGTAAGGCTTAAAAACTCGATTCATTAGCTCCATGAAGGCCACTGGCGCATTAGTAACCCCAAACGGCATAACTAAAAATTCATAATGTCCATAACGGGTTTGGAAAGAAGTTTTCTTGACATCCTCGGCTTTAACTTTTAGTTGGTGATACCCAGATCGCAAATCTATTTTAGAGAAGACTTGTGCACCCTGTAATTGATCGAACAAATCATCGATCCTAGGAAAAGGATATTTATTCTTTATGGTTACTTTGTTGAGCTCTCTATAATCCATACACAACCGAAGGGTCCTATTTTTCTTCTTTACAAAAAGGACTGGCGTGCCCCAGGGAGAAGTTCTCGGGCGAATGAACCCTTTGTCGAGGAGGTCTTGCAATTGGACTTTCAACTCTTTCATTTCAGCGGGTGACATTCTATAAGGAGTTTTAGAAATGGGCTGAGTTCCTGGCACTATATCAATTGCAAACTCAATTTCGTAATCAATTAACTCCCCCAGTAACTCCTCTGGAAAAACATCCGAAAAATCATGAACAATTGGAATTGCATCAATGCCCCCATCCACCGGTTGTCCACCCAAAATACTATATAAAAACCCCTGACAACCTTTTTTGTAGCAATTTACACTCCTTTGCTGTGAAAATCAAATAAGGCAGGGAAATCACTCTCTGCCCCTTGAAAATAAACTCAGGCTGTCCTGGAGGTTGGAAGGTAACTTGTTTCAATATACATCAATAGTCGCGTGACATTTGCTTAGCCACTCCATCCCCAAAATTATGTCAAAACAAGCCATGTCAAGAGGTAACAAATTGGTGTCTACCCGAACATCCCCAATAGGATTTCACATGCAAAATAAATAGACGCACATACCATAGACTTCCCCGACGGTGAGGATACACACAAGACATAAGGTAGCGGTTCCATAGGCCTATTTAAATGACTAGCAAATGCTTTTGATACAAAGGAGTGAGTAGAGCCTGAATCAAATAACATATGTGCGGAATAACCATTAACAGAGAATGTACCTGATACCACAGCCTCGGTATTCTGCACGTCACCCGAAATTAGCGCACATACTCTTCCCTGCTTAGCGGTATCTTTAGCATTGGCGGGTTTCGTAGCTGTCTTTGTGATTGGGGTTGGAGTTGAACTGGTTGAACTTGTGGTAGCTCTATTCTCATTCTGTTGATCTTTTTGTGGGCAATCTCTAGCTAAATGACCTGTCTTGCCACACTTGAAGCGTGTCCCTATTATCCGATAACAAGTCCTATGATGTCTCTTTCCACAATCCGGACAAATTGGTGCAAAGTCACGAGTAGAGGCGGATGTACTAGAGGTTCCCGAATTCAATTTCTTACTTGGTGGTGCCACCGAACCCCTTGAGGCTTGGGTATTCTGTCTCTTCCCTTTCTATTCTAAGACTCAGCTCTGAGCGGCAATATTACCCTCAAAGATTACTGCCCTTTCTAATACATCAACATACATAGGGAATTTCAGCACATTAATCCGCAGTCCGTAATCCACCTTCAAACTTTCTTGCCTTCTTGTAGTCCGTATCCACCATATGTGGTGCGAAACAGGCCAATTCAGCAAATTGAGCCTCATACTCTGCAACAGTCCTATTCTCTTGTCTCAAGGTCTCAAACTCGGTCACTTTCTTGTCTCGTATACATTAGGGAAAATACTTTTCATAGAATAGCTCCTAACATCTAGCCCATGTTAATCCTTGATGTGTAGTTCTTGTGAGCATTCACCACCTTTGTGCTTCATCCTCAAGAGTGAAGGTAGCAAGTTGCACTTTTTGGGCTTCAGTACATAGAAAAACCTCAAATAACTTTTCTATACCCAACACCCATGCTTCTGCTTTCATTGGTTCAATCCCCTCTTTGAATGAGGGTGGCTTCATCTTTTTGAATTCGTTCATGAGCGTAATTGTTCGATCCTCAGCTTGGTAATCTTGTACCTCTGGTGGTGGTGGTTGTTGCTGTTGCTGTTGTTGCCTCAAGGTTTCTGCCATCTCCATAATCATCCTTTCCATTCTATCCAACCGTACGGAGGTAGAATCTTCTAGATCGTTCGCTTTTGTCCTCACCATGATCTACATAACTTTTAGTTATAATACATACAAAAATACACAAGTAGGCATGGACCATAGTCATTACCAAAATACATGTTAGTGATTATTGCATGTACAATCTAGCTGCTATATATCATTTTGTATGCACCAAAAGTCACATGCATGTAACTTAAGTCTTTTCTAGATGACCTAAAGCTCAATGGACTTGTGTGTGAGGTAGCAACTCATGCTCTGACACCAACTATCATGACCCAAACCTGTCCCTAAAAGTTTGGACATGACTGGCCTGACCTTAGGCCTTAACTTTGTTACCTTAAATTTTACTCAATATTGGGGCCTGAACGGAAGCAAAATAATAGCAGAATAAACATTCATTGAGCTGTGTCTAAATGCCAAGATCTTAATGCATTACCATACATAAGTACATAACATTCCATACACCATTCACATATATGAATTTGTAAAAGGATAACAACTCAAAAGTCAAGTATTGACAATATATATATATGTCTATTCCTCTAAATACCGACAAAAACATGACATCGTATGGATTTCCCAAAAATAAAACAAAAGAGTCATTTCAGGTGACTCAGCAAACGGGTCCAGCAAAAGGCTCCTGGGCTGACCTAAGGTTGCCTCGTGGGCTGATTACCTACAAAACATCCAAAAAAAAAAAAAAAAAAAAACGGAGTGAGCAAGGCTCAGTGAATGATAGCAATGCAAACAGATTACGAGCTCGGGCATAATTTAACAGTGCATATTTATAAATCACAAGTTGGTCTTATTCTTGTTTCCTTTTTTGAACGGCCTCGGGCCCACATAAGACAGAACGACCTTAGGCCCAACGTAATACAGAATGGCTTTAAGCCCATTATAATAGCAAAACGGCCTTAGGCGCAATCGAATACAGAACAACCATAGGCCCATTATTATAGCAAAACGGCCTTGGGCCCAATGAAATACAAAACGGCCTTAGGCCCATTATAATAGCACAACAGAACAACCTCGGGTCCATATCTCATATGCCAATGTTCAGTCATTCCAATTGCTCCATCAAACATAACTCATATACATAAGTCATTCACTAAAAGAGTGAATTAAGTATTGAATAACATATATGAATACAATACGTGAATGAAATATGTCATTATACTACTATCACTCACTGTGATGCGGATGAACGATGGTCCCCTCCTGTATGTGCCCTACACATAGCACACAACTTGTAAGTACATCACTTTTCCTTAATTTCCTCTTATTTCTCAAACGTTCAATTCGCTAAGTTCCATGTAATTAAATGCATTGTAGAAACATCAAATGGACATATTAACACATTCTAAGGGTCAAACAGAGCAAAAGAAATGAACAAAATTTTCCAATTTTGGCCGCACGTGCTTTTATTGCAGTGTAGATCAGTCCTTCACTCCTATTTTTTGCACGTGTGGCTATGAGCCCCGCACGTACGGTTGTGCCTCCCATACGTGCGGCCATGAGCCCCACACGTGCGGCCATATACCCTGTTTTGGGTAGTCCGAAACTTAGACAAAAATTCAACTGACCAAACACATTGCAAGGTGCAAAATAGGAAAAATTAGCTCAATATCATGATATCATCATAATAAACATGAATCACAAGCATAATTAGTTCATAACCCTTTTTAAATTCATATATACATCCCAAATCTTCTATGTTTTCATCTATACTTGGTTTATGAAAATATATATCTATAAACATCAAGATACATGTGTGAGCTTAAAACATGTAAAACTAAAGAATAAGAGGTTATCCTTCTCAACATAGCTCAAAACAACTTAAAACACAAGGATCATCCTTCAAATCAACCAACTACCATAAGCAAGACTCTTGTTTGTAAACCCTAGCTTACATGAATGTAAAGATTTCCTTCTCAAATCAAGTAGAGAGAGAGAGAGGGAGGTTAGGATATTCTAGTTAAATTATACATACCTTGAACTCTAGTCTGAAAAACTCTTCTCAATTTCTTCAATCCTCACTCTTGTTGAAGCCTCCTTTCTTTCCTCTTCTTCTCTAGCACCCTCTCTCACTCTCTCAGAAGATATATTTTTTTGTTTTTTGTTTTTTGTTTTTGATACTAAGTCATCCAAGACTCTTATATCTATCTAGGTATAAGTTTTGAGAGTGTTGAACCTAAATTTTTCCAATTAATTCATTACGAGTCAAATTTTTACAAAACTTGATATTATATCCTAAAAATCATGTTGATCATAATTATAAAGTCAATTTTGGGTTATCGCACTTATAAGGCTTCCAATTCCTTGTCTAAATGTCTCAATTTAACAGATTTTTTTCCAATAACCAACAAATGCAATGTCATAATTAAATAATTCATGTATGTAAACACAACTCCACATGGAATTTTCACATTAAACGTGTAATTATTCATATAACTAGAGATGTAAACAAATCCCTACCTTAAGTTTAGAAGATGAAGAAAACAAGAGTTAAATTTTGATGGAGCCAAAAACTATATCCTCTCCGATTAGAATGAAACTTTTAACGAGCTTTACCTTTTGCTCCAAAGAGCTATGGTAGAGAAATCAATGGGTGAGAGTGTATTTGAGGTTGTAAGGTAAGAACTAGAGACAGAAAGTGAAGAAATTAGGGTTAGAGGTATTTGAGAGAGAGAGAGAGAGAAATGAAAAAGTGATTGAAAAACCCTTTTTCCGATTTGATACACACATAGACCACTCGAGTGACAAAAACACCGCTTAAGCAACCAAAACACTGCTTGAGCGCACAATGACCCCCTTTTAGAAGTTTTCCAGGCTATAGAAGATCGCTTGAGCGCAAGAAGTACCGCTCGAGCGAAGATACCCTACTCCCAGAAGTTGTTGTATACTTACAAAAATACTAGGAGATCTTAAAGACCGCTTGAGCGACTAAAACATTGCTCAAGTAAACACGAAGAAAACTAGACATCAAATTTTTGAAAAACTAACTCCCAACCTATTTCAAACACGACCAACAACTCAACCCAACTACCAACAAGATGATAAAGGACATAAATATCAATTAAAGGTATGGAATCCTGGATCTAAAAACATAAGATGGGTAGGGTCTAAATCGAAACTGTTATAAAAATGGTAGGATTGGAGATACCCTTTATTGTTGATACTATTAAATGTTGTTGTGAATTGAACAAACCTTAGGGAAATTAGATTTGAAAACTCATGCATCATGTGCATTATAATTTTCTCATGTGATTTTACATTCTTGTGGATGTTTGGAAAATGCCAAAGGGGGTAAATAGCATATGAGTTTGGGTAGTTGAGTCGGGTTTTTGGTAATGGGTTGTGTGTTGTATTTGGTACCCACGCGGGGAGTCAAGGTGCCTTGTCCTGTCTTGAGCTTATCGTCAGACGAATGTGGGAAAGGTTTTTGGGTGTCCACGAGTCCGTCGTTTTTAGGTTCGACAAAATGTGAAAAAACATGATTTTGGGTGTCCACGAGCTTGCCATTTCTAGAGTTGGCAAATGTGGAAGGGGAAGGTTTTGGGTGCCCATCGCCCTACTGTTTTTAGAGTTGGCAAATGTGAGAATATTTTATGTATATCAACCTATATATGTATGTATGGTTTTGCGGCTCTTGCTTGGGATGTCATAGTGCATTTACCACCCCATGGTTGTAGATGAGACTTTGAATAAAAATCATGCATTGAACATTTTTGGTTTTAAAAGAGAAAATATGGATCTCGATTATTTATATGTCTTGTTAATAGTATTTTCTATTAGGCATTATCTCACTCCAACTAACAACATTGATGGTGTGACTCCATCCTAAAAAATCTAAAAAACCCCGAGATATTTATTTGTGATTATGTATCAATTTTAATCAAACAATCAAAGACGAATCGACACAACGATTTAGAGTGGAAAAACCACAATTGGAGCATCTCCAATTGTGATAAAAAAATCACGGACGAAAGCCATGAAACAATCCACTAAGAAGACAAAAAAGAATTACACAAGTGTACTCTCAATTACCTAGTGAATCCACGCCCAAATAGAACTGACCCTAATGTGCCTTTTCTACCACCATCTTCACCTCGGAATTGTCTTGTCCAATGTTGAATCCATAATGCCGATGTTGAATCCACGACGATGAGCCACTTCAAAATCCACTAAAGTTTCAGGCCAAATTCCTCAGAATCCATCTGTAGACGTCCCCGAACGCCCCGGGAGGGACGAGCTCCCCGTTCCGTTCGATATTGGGCTTACTACAGCTCAGGACTCTCAAATTGTCACGGTTCTAAATCTGAACCAAAGAGTCCAAATCTGGAAAATCGTTTTGAGAAAACAGATTTTTGAAAGAAGTGCCAAACATGAAATGCTTTGCCAGATATAGAGTCGCCACCTAAATATTTTTTATGGGGGAATTTAGGAAACCCTGACTCGGTGCCGAAGGCCACATGTCCGTCATCACCAAAGTTGCCTCGGCTCGGGAACTTGGGTATGATTGGGGAAGGTCAGCTATGAGCACCCCCTCTCGCCCGATCCTAAGATCGGTCTCTACTAACCATGATATCTGTTTTTGAAAACGTTATGTGTTCTTAAACCAATTATTAGCCTAGAATTACTATGTTATGCGCACAGCAAACAAGTATAGACTAGATTGCCTAATTTGGGAATAAGCATTGCATATCCGTTTGTTTTGGAAAATGTTTTGGAATTTGCTACTCGCAAGTAGGCTAAAAGCATGGATTTCAATGAGCTATTCCAACTCAGGCAACCCAACCTTCACCCACAGGCATTCAAACAGTTTATCACATAAGTATCTAGCCGCATGGTAAGCATGCTGTCATGATAGCATTCACACGCATGCGATATGCTAAAGCATAAAATACTTACATCGTACTCCGTGCCAAAACAATAAACTAGTTAGCCAACATGCATGGTCCTAGTTCATGTCAATTTGACTAATGTAACACATACAGGATGCAATTAGAGTAGGCTCGGCTAACCTAAACATGGCATGTGAAATGCAATCAATTGATGCACGTATTCAATTTGGAATTGAAGTACAAATGCAGCTAGCATGATGTACCGAGCCTGGTGCATGCGAGACAAATGTATGGATGCACGCATGCATAGCATAAGGTATGCTAATTTAAACATGCCCTAATCTACCTTCATAAGCAGGTAAATAAAAGGGAAGAAAGAAGTGGGGGTTGGGAGACATGCACACACTCACCCACACTTATTACAAATTTGCCCTCGCTCGGAGGGACCGAATAAATATTACAGATAATTAACCTACAAGCTAATTAATTATTACAAATTGCCTAATTAGTTAACAAATCAACTAAGCTAGGAAAAATAGTAAACCACCTCGGGAAGAGAGCTCAATGCAATGCATGCTCGGTCTTGCTCGAGAATTCACTGCCATGCGTAATCTGCCTCTGTTTTCCCTGCTCTGCTCCTCTAAAGACTGCCAAAGTCTCAGAATTGCTTCTCTGGATACTGGGGAATGCCACCGGCTGGAAGGAATCATTACCGGCTGCGATCTGGTGGTCATCGGCCAAGAATGCATCCATCGGCCATCGATGGGTTGCCGGTCGGCACTCTATGCAGTCGATCGGCAGAAAGTGCCTGCAGAACCTGTTTGACAGCAGCAGAGGACAGGACTTTGCATGGCAATGCAATTCAAGCAATGTATGCACCTACCAAGCCCCTTTTCATGTGTATGACTCAAAGGGGCATGGTTCTTGGTTCTCGGACCATCAATTGCGCATTTCCATGCGTGATGGCCCAAAGAATCAAGTTATGCATTTTCATGTCAAATGAAATGCAATGCACACAATCAAACCAATGGGGACTTAACCTCTATCATGGATAGTCAAGAGGCCAAGCATGCATGCCAATGCAATGCAACCTAAGCATGTTAACTAGGCATGCAATACGGCAATGCAAATGAGCATGCAAGAAATGCAAGGCATAGAGCAATGCAACTAACAAGTGTGCAAGGCTAATGTAGGCATTCAAGCATGTAAGCCAACATGTGACTTCATTCAATCATGTGATTTCAAACATGCAACAACTCACCAATATGCTACAATATACAAGGAGAGCATGCAACAAACCAAGGGATGGACTTAAACTAAATTAGGCAACTCTAACTAGGCCTAAAACAGTGGCCAAAAGCTTAAGAAATGGGACCAAACACACTTGCACACATGCACATGTTAATGGGCCTATACTTTAGCAAACAAAGGCAACTTTTAAGCACACTTAGAAGGGAATAATCATGGACATATGGCATGCATTATAAGCCTTGAAAATCATGCTATAAGAGGTGCCCAACCAACTTAAACAAGACAAACATTAGCATGCAAATGGTCCAAGCATTTAAAACAAGCTAAAGGGGTATTTGCAAGACCAAACATGGCAAGACTTAAATGACTAAAAACAGAGTTTTAGCACATAAAACAAAGCTCAAAAGATCACTTAGATGGCATCTAAATGGCTTGAATTCAAAAGTTTGCACAAATGCACTTTCAAGGAGCATACCACACAAGCTCATAAGGCATCAAAGAGGCATCCAAGGCAAGCATACAAGCATGCTAAGGGGACTGAAATGATGCTATAAATGGTGCCAAACCATTAAAATAAAGCACGTAACACATGCTATACACTCACATACTTAAGGCCAACAAGCCAAAATGCAAAGTGGCTATATAATGCATGTCATGGCCGACCAAAATGACCAAGGAAAGACCTCAAACATGGCAAAATAAGCACAAAAGCTTCACAAAGCTAGACCTAAAACATGCTTGAATAATGGTTTACAACCTAAGGCATGTTAAGGCCTACACATGGCATTACAAGGTAGGTATGCTAAGCATGCATGGTGTACCAAAACCAATTAAAAACAGAAGCATATTATGACATAATAAGCATGGAAATCAGCTAAGGCATGGTAAACATGAAGCTTAGCTAGGTGCTCCCTCAAGAGGCCAAAAATGATCCATTTCAAGGACAACAAGGAGAAGGGGTGACCCTCTCCTTCTTGGGACCTCAAGGCACCATCCTCACCTCTGAAATCCCTCAAGATTTTAGTGGTGAGGAGGCCCAAACAACAAGGTCTCAGAGCTCACACAAAATGGCACAAAATGGAGCCTTACAAGGCTTAGGAGGGGCCAAGCACCTCCAAACGACAAAACACTCTAAACAAACTATTTAGAGGGTCCAAAAACATAACTTTTTTATATTATACACTAAGCTCAAAAACAGTTCTAAGATAGGTAAAAATGCAATGCAAGAAAGGGGTAAAAAGGGGCAAGATTGTTACCCTTGAAGACCTCTTCAACAATGGTGGACCAGCTGCTCCTCCAAGCTCAAAACCACCCAAGAACCTCAAGAACAACCTCTTAGAACCTCAGTAGCCAAGGGAAGGTGTAACACTATGTGTTTGTGTGCAATAGTAAGACACAAATGCACTTATACACACACAAAGGTAAAAAGAAAGAGAGAAATAGAGATAGGTGAGACACAAACCCTAACCCTAATCCAGAGCTCTCCTCTGTATATTTTCTAACCTTTTGTCCAATCCTCAAGCCAAGAGGAGAGGGCTCCTCTTATAGAGGAGCCAATCTTGTAAAGCTTACAAGGTAAGCTAACAAGAAGGCCATCCCTCCATACACGTGTATGGAGGGGAACAAAATGCCATACAGCTGTATTAAAATATCTGCAAAAGCAGATGAACAGTAGTCGGCTGTTCAAAATTGCCATCTTGACAAAATTTACTGCCGACCGGCAACAAAGAATGCCGACCGGCAATATACATTGCCGATGGCAACAAAACACCAGCCGGTGGCCTTTGGCCATGGCCGGTGATGTGTGGGAATGCCTCACAAGGTATTCCCTGCCCCTCCAAGGCAAAACACAAGTGTTTGGTACGAAACCAGACATTGAACAGTCGAGTTCGGAGATCCTAAGGCTAGGTGCGTAGCTGAGACCTCTGGGAACTTCAAACGAACACAAACATGGATGATCACCGGGTGTTCAAACGGTGACGTCCTAGTCTTGAGGACGGTCAAAAATGGGGTGTCTATAGTTGCCCCTCTTTGACAGAACTCGAAAGTCATAACAATGACGGGAGTGAATGTCAAAGCCCAGAGACGACCCATTTTTGACAAGGCCGAAGACTTAGACAAACATGCAAGACAAACAAGGTATGCGCCCGAAGGCAGGGGCAAAATGCAAGACAATGCACAGAGCCGGACATAACCTATGATCATGCAAAGAAAGCTGTAACGAAGCATAACATGCGACAGTTTTAAGCTAGCGTACACCAAACTACACTATAATGCAGAAAGGATGTAAGAGAATTATGCAATTCTCGATGCGTCTCGCTCGGAGGATACAATACCTGTGCGGTTCGTCTGGTTGCACCAGCCTCAAATGAACCGTACATATAATATCGTGCCTGCAAAGAAAACAACTTAACAGGTACGATGTTATTAGCAACATGCATGACAACGCAAAAATGGATGCAAAATGATATACAATATATACAAAACAATGTATAAACAATGCAAATAAAGATGCAATGTAATTGAAACAATACAAACTATATGCAAAGCAATTGAATCATGATCCAATCATGAGCGGTTCAAAACCACACCTATGTCAAATAGATTGATGGAGGTAACAAGTCCGTCTACCATAGAACGGTCTACTGAACTATGAGTAATGTAGACGGACACAAGAACAAGTATTGGGGGGGAATGACAAAAGTGGGGAAACGACCCGCTGGGGAAAGGACAACGATCCTAATACTGGATGCAACAATTACACTACAATGTAATATATAATGAAGATGCTGGGGAAATGGCAATGGATATGGCACGCGGGCCAAACCAAATTTTGCCTAAGCAAGGCATGTACGCATACAAGCCATGTTTAACATAGAACGGTCCACTGAACTATGCTTCGACATGAGAAGTATGGGCACATACCAGACCAAGCTCAACATGAAAAGGCGCAAGCCATAAATGGAAGGTGATGCAATGAATGCATGCAATCTAAAATGCAATGGAAATGGCATGCGGGCCGAACCAAATCTTGCCTAGGAAAGGCATGTACACAAACAAGCCGCGACTAACATAGAACGGTCCACTGAACTATGCTTTGACAAGAGAAGTATGGGCACATACCAGACCAAGCTCAACATGGGAGGGCGCAAGCCATAGGCGGAGATGATGCAGTGAATGCATGCGATCTACAATGCAATATGCACTATGTTCTAATGATGCATGACAATGCAACTATTTACGATGATGCATGACAATGCATGTTTTTTTTTGTTTTTTTGTTTTTGTTTGAAATGCAAATGCATGACGTTGCATGTTGCATGGAATGCGCGACAACACGCGGCTTTTGAGACGCACGTGAACTTGAATATGCGACGACACGAGTCGCTTGAAATACATGTATAATGCAACTTATTGAAAGTCGTTCGGGCACGACAAACACCGAAGGACTTGCACCTTCAGAGGATTTAGGGTCTCCTAGACTGTAAAATACCTGTGCGGTTCGTCTGGTTGCTCCAGCCTTAAATGAACCGTACATACAATATCCTGCCTGCAAAGAAAACAACTCAACAGGTACAATGTGATTAACAATATGCGTATTAATGTATTTGAAAATGCGTGACAACGCAAAGCAAGTGGGAAGCATAACAATGCTATGAAGGCACAGTGATGTAAGTGGAGCACGCGGTCTACGCAGGCAACGAAAATGATCATAAGCATGCGGTCTACGCAAGCGATGAAATTGAACACAAGCATGCGGTCTACGCAAGCAAAACATGCGGTCTACGCAGGTAATGAAGTTGGTTTCAAGCATGCGGTCCACGCAAGCGAAATATGCGGTCCACGCAAGGAAAACATGCGGTCTACGCAAGTAATGAATTGATTACAAACATGCGGTCTACGCAATCAAAACATGCGGTCTATGCAAGCAATGAAATTTGAACAAATATGCGGTCTACACAAGCAAAACATGCGGTCTACGCAAGTAATGAATTTGAATGCACACATGCGGTCTACGCAAACAAAACATGCGGTCTACACAAGCAATGAAATTTGAACAAATATGCGATCTACGCAAACAAAACATGCGGTCTATGCAATTAAAACATGCGGTCTATGCAAGTAATGAATTTGAATGCAAACATGCGGTCTACGCAAGCAAAACATGCGGTCTACGCAAGCGAAATATGCAGTCTACGCAAGCAAAACATGCGGTCTACGCAAGTAATGAAATTGAACAAACGTGCGGTCTACGCAATCAAAACATGCGGTCTACGCAAGTAATGAATTTGAATGCAAACATGCGGTCTACGCAAGCAAAACATGCGGTCTACGCAAGCAAAACATGCGGTCTACGCAAGTAATGAAATTGAACAAACGTGCGGTCTACGCAAGTAATGAATTTGAATGCAAACATGCGGTCTACGCAAGTAATGAATTTGAATGCAAACATGCGGTCTACGCAAGCAAAACATGCGGTCTACGCAAGCAATGAAATTTGAACAAATATGCGGTCTACGCAAGCAAAACGTGCGGTCTACGCAAGTAATGAATTTGAACAAATATGCGGTCTACGCAATCAAAACATGCGGTTTACGCAAGTAATGAATTTGAATGCAAACATGCGGTCTACGCAAGCAAAACATGCGGTCTACGCAAGTAATGAATTTGAATGCAAACATGCGGTCTACGCAAGCAAAACATGTGGTCTACGCAAGCGAAATATGCGGTCTACGCAAGCAGAACGTGCGGTCTACGCAAGTAATGAAATTGAACAAACGTGCAAAATGCAGTGAGATGCGTAAAACCGTGCGACGCGTTTTAGACAACGCGAGCGCATAAGACGGTGCGAATGACATGCGACACGCATGGGGCAAATTTTGAGTTTTGTAAAAGCCAAAAGGATACGAAAAGGATACACCTTGCACGAATTCGAGTGCCGCGCACAGAAGACACGATCTGAGGTCGAAACGGAGGCCGGCTGAGCGTCAGAAATGCACTGTTTTGCACGGTTTTGATCATTGAAGGCCCTGAACCACACATATAACCCAAAAAAAGATGTAGAAGGCTCAAAAACCATTGTAAGAGACCACCGGATGCCCACCGGCCATCATGATGCTTCACCGGCCGTCCATCGCCCATCATACAATTCCATCGGCAAACTATTTTGCCGATCGGCAAAGAGTGTGGCCGACCGGCAAAAAGTCCCTGTATCGGGGCAATTTCGGCATTTCGCTACGGGTCTTTTAAAATAGGGCCTCTAGCCCTATTTTCTTCACTTCCTCTTGCTCGAAATTTCTCCCCCTCTCTCTAGATCATTTTCCTCCTTCGATCTCCTCGTTTTCTTGCGTTCTAGCTCCCATTTCGTTGTTCGATTCGCGATCTCTTTCGCGTTTCGGACATTTTCAACCGAACGAAACTTCGTTTCGGTGTTTGTTTTTTGATTTCCGCCACTCGGGGCTTGTTTCCCTCGAGTTCCTCTCGATCTCTATACCTTTTCCACACTCCGGCTTTTCCAGCCCTTTTTGACCCTCTCGGGGTTTGACTTTTTGTTGACTTTTCGCATTCTTGCCCAGTTTTTCGTCTTCCGGCCATTTTCACATTCTCTTCGAGATGGCAGATGACCTCCCACAGGGCGGGGCTCCTCCAGAGCTCGAGATGGATCCTGAGGCCGAGCCCTTGCCACCTCGCGTCCTGCCGTTCGATCCGGAGACCTACAGGCCCGCGGTTCACGTGATGCTTCCTGACGGACTACGCCAGTTCAGGAGCTTTGATAGGCACGTGCCACCCGAGCTACTACTGCGTGAGCCTACCTCCCACCTATCCTTTGGCGCTTCCGAGGTAACTTTCCTTCTCTACTTTACTTTCTGTAATGTAGGATGCAAAACTGCCGTAGCTGGTTATGCTCTTTAGCTGCTTAATTCTGATATACTGTATACTGTAGTTGTTTGTAAACATACGTGCAACTGATATCTGTTTAGGACTGACACATGCACACATACTGCACTGGCTTCGAATCACTCGAACACACGGCGCACACTGTATTTCACTGCATACACACTGGTACCCGGTATTGGCTTGAGTTTGAAAATATGCACGCATGCTACATTTGCACTAAACCATTCGAACACGCTGACGCATCACACGTTGTAGTTCACTCTAAGTGCACCGGCACCCGGTATTTGTTTGAATCTGAAAACACGCACACATGCTGTATACCTATATGCTTCTCAGAACTGCATTTTGAATATTGCCTTGCAATTGTTGTTTTTGATTACAGGGGGATTCCCATACCATCCGCGGGTATGGGAACACCGTTGCTCGGGACTGGTACCTAGAGCTACCAGACGCGGTTCGTGACATCGTCGACGAGGCCGGCTTCGGCATCTTCTGCAGGGGGCTCTCCCGACTTACCACTTGCAGGCCCTTGCTCGCTGCTCTAGTGGAGAGGTGGTGGGATACCACCAACTCCTTCCACTTCTCCGTTGCAGGGGACATGACGATGACCCCTTATGACTTCTCGATGCTTACCGGCATCGGGGTAGGGGGTGATCCGATTCCCTTTGACACTGATATGGGTGAGTGGGACGCCGCCCAGCTGTACCTACTCGGCACTCAGCCTCCCCTCGCTCGAGCGGGGTTTGTCAGGTATTCCTGGTTCGAGAGCCACTTTCGGGTCCAGCCGGCCTTGGCAGAGGAGGCGCAGATGTCCCCGGAGGAGGTGGACCAGTATGCGCGGGGCTTCATCATGTTCCTTTTCGGGACGACCCTTTTCGCTGATCGAGCGAACACCGTGCCTTTATGCTTGTTGAGCGCACTGGTGGACGTCAGGCGGATCCGCCGCTACGACTGGGGTGGCGCAGCTCTGGCCACTTTGTACGGTTACATGAGCTCTTCTTCTCGCCTCAGCGGACAGCTTCTCGGTGGCTACTGGCGAGCCTGGGAGGTACGTCCTCTTCCCTTTTTACATTTCTGCTTCATGCTTTCTGTATTTTGCACACTGCACATATACTGTACACTGCCCCACACTGACTGTACACTACACACCCGGCACACATATACTCTGCTTTACACTGACTGTATACTGCACACACTGTACACTCCGCACAATACACTGCACAACACACGGTTCTACTATTTCTGCTTTATTCTGTATTCTGCCTTATCTGATAGTCATACTGATATCTGTTTTGTAGTTGTGGGTGTATGCCTACTTTCCTAGGCTTGCCCCAGTACCCAATGAGGAGATCCCACTCGGCGTCCCCTTCTCTCATCGCTTCGATGTGCGATGTGTGCGGAGACCACGGGAGTCTCTTATTTTCTTCTGCCGATACTTCGACACCATCACCGCCGCGGAGGTATGTTTAACTTTAGAGTTTGTTTTTTGGCTTTGCTTCACACCGCATGTTTTCAATAACAGATAGATAACAAACTGCATATTATTTTCAGATCACCTGGCAGCCTTAGGCTCCGTTGCCGGCTGTGGTGAGGGATCACTATAAGGGCGCTGAGGAGACTGCCCGTTGCCGGATTCTGTTGGAGGGCCCGGTCTGTCGGGCTTGGTACCTGGGCCAGCGTTTCTTGCGTCAGACCCTGGGTTTACCGGAGCAGATAGTTCCGGGTCCGCCTCCTACACATATGAGGCATACAGAGGGGTTCTCTCTTGAGCAGATGAGGGACTACACCGTCGGCTGGGGTACAGAGCATCACAGAGGCGAGGGTGACTACGCAGAGTACGTCTGGACCTACATTATGCGACCCTTGAGCGGTGGTCGCCGAGCTGAGGGGGAGAGGCCAGCGGCGCCGGCAGCTGGAGCGGGAGCGGGGGCTGGAGCAGGAGCGTCGAGGAGAGCTCGAGTGCATGGCAAGAGCGGAGCTCAGGGGGGACGGGGGACTGGCTGGCCTGCCCTGCCCACTGTACTGTCATATAGAGGGCAGGATGAGGCGACTTACTAGATCCCCTTTGCTTCTCCCCCGGCTTATCATGAGTTAGCCGGTATCCCCGATTTGCCTCCGGTATGTATTACTTCATTTTGCATCTTGCATTTCATTTCATTTTATTTGATATTCCGCGGAATACTTATATATCTTATACTCTTGCAGGCGTCCTCCTAGTACACCCGGCAGTCCGTGGAGTTGAATGCCTCCATGATGGGGATGTTGCAGCGGACCTTCGACCTTCTGGCCCTCTATAGCATTCCGGTATGCCCTTCTGACGACGGTCTTAAACCATTCATAAGCTGATTCACGTAATCTGATACACGACACAACACCTGATACACTGATTTCACAGCATCTGATATATTGCATACACTGCATTTATACATTGTCAAACTGCTCACGACGTTCACACACTGTACTCATATACTGCATTCTGTACTGATACACTGCTCACAGCATTCACACTGTACCCATACACTGCATTCTGCACCGATAAACTGTCCACAGTATTCACACACCGTACTCATACACTGCATCATCCTGCACTGATAAACTGCCCACAATATACTGATGCATTTGCCTTTTGTGCTTTGCCATCTGCCATTCCTAAACGGTTTGCCGGAGGCTTGTCTTGTCAAGGCATGACCATAAGACTGACCGGTTATGGGCTCTGACAGCATGGGAACACAAACCCTGGTTTTACCGGGGCACCCTTTTCGACCATTCGACCTAGTGCATATTCGGATCCATAGTGACCATTCCAAGTTAGGACAGGCTGCTTACCCGATGTTAGGTTGTTTGAAAACTGCTGCGTGCATAGTGAAACCCTAGCTCCTGACAAAATAGGACAGGGAAACCCTACCCCAACATAGGGGTGTTTTGGTTCTCTTTACTTGCTATGTGCTTTTAGAGTGTTGCTCTACAGGAACGTGCATATCAGTTTGCAAGATTGAGTATTAGGCCTGAGGGCATCAGTATCAGTTTATGAGAATCAGTTATCTGCGGGTATCAGATTCAGTTTTGGGAATAGAGATTTTGGGGAACAGTAATCAATATCGAGGAACAGTGTGTTCGGCTTACCAACTGTGTATTATGGATACCCAACTGTGTATTGTATGTTTATTTTATGCCGATATGCTGTCCGGTTGTTAGTTTATTTACTGCTTTATTTATCTTTTTGCTAGGTAGTTTAGCATCATTGCTTCCAACCCGGTAGATATTCCCCAAGCACTCTAGATTAGAGGTCGTCGGCTCCATCGATCTGAGGATCTGGTAGACGGACAACCAGTGTACCACTCTCTACCCCCGGTTACTAAACGGAAGGCAACTAGGCAGAGGGCATCGGTTCAACAGTCAGTACAGAGGGCTTTATCTACCCCACCTGTGTACAGTAGGGATCAGGATCCTGTTTCACCCGCAGAAAGGGAACATATACCGACAATTCAGTCAGAATAGAGCAGCATGGCTAGTTTAGAAGAGATGGTGCGCCAACTCTAAGAAAGCATGAAAGTTATGCAGCAGGATGCTGTCCGACAGGAAGAATTCGCCAAACAACAAGCCACAGTTATGAGTGAGCAAGCGGAGTTAATTGTGAGATTGCAGCAGCAAACTGGGGCGTCAGCTTCACAGCAAGTCCCTCCCCCACTAAGGGTTCCGATACCCGAAGAGACGCCAAACGCCCGGAATGTCCAAGAAGATACAGACATCCCAACGGGGCTGGCTCCACCCCCGATTCTGCCTCAATAATCCAAGACACCCACTCCTATCAATCAATCGGATTCTCCCTTCGAGTTTGAGATAGACCCCGTGGCATTAAAAATGCGCAAGCTTGAAAAGCTGTTCAAGAAATCTCAAGGTGTGAAGTCCATTCCGGACATTGGAGACGGATACACTGACGCAGCCGTGACGCTGCCAGATCGGTTTAAGATGCCACAAATTGATCGTTTTGACGGATCTGAGGATCCCATGGTACACCTGCGACTATTTTCAGACGTCCTAAGGCCAATGGGCCTCACTAGACTGCAGAAGCTGTCTTTATTTGGCCGGACCCTGTCGGGTGTAGCGGCCGCATGGTATGCCAAATTGGAGGATGACGTCAAGAGGAGTTGGGACGAGATGGCCGAGGCCTTCATCCTGCAGTACTCGTATAACACACAAATCGAGATCACGACCCGGGATCTCGAGACAACGAGGCAAGAAACCAAGGAGAGCTTCTCAGAATTCGTAACCAGATGGCGGGCTAAGGCTTCGATGATGACCTTAAGACCCACGGACAAAGACCAGATTCGGATGATTGTGCGCAATCTTCAGCCGAAGCTAATGCAAAAGATGATTGTAATCCCCTTCCCTACCTTTGCTGATCTGCATGAAATGGGGGTGCAGATCGAGGATGCCTTAAAACAAGGCCTGATTGATAACGACCGGGAGCAACCCCGCAGAACTTTCAATCGAAATACTACTGCAGGCCCGAGTGGCGCTACAACTACCAGGACCTTCGAAGTGAGTATGGTCACCACCAACCCTTCCCCAAGAACTATGGCAGCCACACCATTCTCCGGTGCGTCCGGAAGCAACCCACAAACAGTCAAATACCCTCCCAAAAATACCAGAACCTTTGCTCCGCTTTATATGCCCCTGTCCAAAGCTTTGGGGGTTTTGATCAGAAAAGGGCATCTGAAGCCCCTAGAGCCGCGGCCCTTACCGGAAAGACTCCCCGCTGCCCACAATCCAGCCAAGTATTGTGCGTTCCACCAGCAGCACGGTCACAATACCGACCTGTGCTTTCGATTGCGTCATGAGATTCAAGATCTCATTGATAACGGGGTGATTTTACCCCCTGAGAAACCCAATGTTACTACAAATCCTCTCCCCACACATAACCAAGCTCCACCACCCAAAAGAATCAATTTCATCCACACTGGGGTTGTGTCCTACGATCCCAGTATCTACATCACACCCTCCTACCTGCCTAAGCCGGAGGTTTTCCTTCCTGATTGCACCGATTTGTGCATGATGGACGTCTCCATAACCCAACCCAAGCCTGTGGTGGTGACCATCGAGAGCAGGAGAAGAAGACTCCAAAGGAAAAGGGGGTTGTCGAGCCAGAGTCTGTGGAGTCTGGGAGTGATGTTGGGAATGCTTATAGTCCGAGTGACTACATTTCACCGATGGGCCAGAATAGACCAGATGTGGAATTTCCAGCAGAAGGAGAGCTGTGTGCAATCCAAGGGGACAGTTCAGGACAGGGAACGGATGATTTGATAGCTGTGGAAAGGGATCTTTCCAAGTTCCAGTTTTACGATAACCAAGGTCCAGAAGACTCAGCCATCAACTGGTTCGATTATAAGGAATCGGCAGAGGCCACGGGATGGTTGGACGATCAGCCAGATGTGGTAGGGGAGTTTCAATCAGAACAAGGCCCGGCAGGGGCAGGAATGTCAATAACGGCCGGGAGGGTCGAAGAACGGAATACATCGCCGGAGAGCGCCGGTGTCGAGAGTTTCGCTCGGGAATGGAGCATTTTGAGTATAGGGATCGTTGAACAATCTACTACATTGACATAATCAGAACAGGAAAGATTCGAAGATTCTGAGAGGATCAGGAAGGCAAAAGCCCATGTGGGGGTTGAGACTGCCACAAGTACAGAAATGGAGAATGCTGCGAGCATAGGAGTAAAAGGTACTGCAGGTATCGGAACAGTCATGCCAGAATCGGACAGGTGCCTGTCAGCTGCAGATGGCATGTGGTGGGAAGACGATGATCTATGTCTTGCCCACACGAACGAGGATTGGGAAGGTAACCAACCAGATGATACCTGGTATATCGGCGAAGTCGATCACATGACTAGGAGTGGACGGTACTTCAAGCCTCCACACCTAGATCAACCGGAGGCGTCTAGAAAAGATAAAGAGGTAGAGAAGCAAAAGGAAAATCAACTCGAAGATGAGGCCGTATTGAGACAATTAAAGAAGATACAAGCAGACATCTCCATCTGGGGACTGCTTATGGCTTCTCGAGTACATAGACAGGCTGTCCTTTCAGCCATGGACAAAGCCAAGCTTTCAATAGACACCACGCCCGAACAGCTGGTGGGCCTAGTTTTTTCGGGAGGAAGTTCCCCGGCATTGACCTTCTCTGACAAAGAGCTGCCACCTGAGGGTGCGAACCATAACAAGCCACTCTACATCTCTATGGAGTGCAGAGATAAATGGATACCCGTGGTGCTTGTTGACACGGGGTCCGCCATCAACGTCTGCCCAGCAAGGACAGCCTATGCGATCGGTTTGAAAGTCGCGGATTTCGTACCAACGGCCCAGGTGATTCGGGCGTATGACAACACAAGCCGGGAAGTAATGGGAACAGTTAAGATTCAAACAAAGGTTGGGCCAGGACAGCATGGGATAGATTTCCATGTCTTGGACGTTCCTGCAACTTTCAACCTGCTTCTACGGAGGCAGTCTCCTTCACCCTACATCAAGTGGTGAAATACCCCTATGGGAAGGGAGTAGCCATCGTCTTCGGAAATTCATCAATTCATCCGCCGCCAGAAGTATCCACGCCTGTTCTAGAAATTGAACACGGTATGGAAGATGTGTTCATATCGGGTTTTACCTTGGCTGAGGCTCGGGTTGTACAGGACATTATGGCTGCTAGTGAAGGGGTATATGTCAGTGCTCAGGCAGTCTATCTCATGAACAAGCTCCAACATATCCCTGGGATGGGATTGGGCAAGAGCGGCCGGAAAGGCGTCGCAGCATTGGCCGAAGTGCCGCACAACCCTCATACCTTTGGATTGGGTTATCTACCCACCAAAGAGGACTGGATAAGGAAAGGAAAGGAAATGGCTGGAAGAGCTAGAGCAAAGAAGGCTGGGAAGCCTTTCGAGTTGATGCATAGGCCCATTCAGGGTACCCTAAACGGACGCTTCGTTCGGGAGGGGGAGGACTTTTCGTTTTATGGCTTCCCAGAACCATGGCTAAACGCGGAGAAGAAGCACGTACCAGGTTTTGAGATTTTCTTCGACCTGCAGCTACCTGAAAGTGACATCACCGAAGGGCAAACAGATCTATCAGTTGAGGCTAAACAAAATAGGGAAGTGCAGTCTGAGGACGTTGAAAATGAAATGGGGGTAGCACTGGCATGTCTGCTTTCAGATCCTCCGATCGAACATAAGTGCTTGGGGGATAGCTCCTCGGTATGTGTGATCGGGAACGAAACGGCTGCGAGCCTACCAACAACTATTTTGGATGCATCCATCGCACCCTCTCTCGTCTGGCAATATGAAGAAGGATTCTTGTCCAACAGCACCGGGTCAGGTAGTGAGCCGGAATCTGATTCCACCGAGTCCTGTGAGTCGGAATCAGGTTCCAGTTCAACTGAGTCTGAGTCCGGTATTCCTGGGGGTGATAACCCGGATGCCACAGTCCTGTCTAGGTCATCATTTTCTTTCTCTTTTGAGTCTGTTGTAACAGAAGAATCCGACGGCTTGGAAGTATTTAATGAGAACGAGGTGGATGTGGTTTATGAGTATTTTTCTGTGCCTTTGATTTATTGCTTAAATCAGGATTTTCAAAATTTTGATGAAAACGACGAGGAAGAAATTCCTCCAGTTTTGCAACGGTTAATTGATCAAAAGCAGGAAAGATTTGTTAAACCCTTAATGGATGAAATCACTACCGTGAATGTTGGTACTGAGAAGGACCCGCGGCTGGTCCAGATCGGGTCCACGTTGTCTTCAGAGGAACGCGAGCGCTTAGTAGCTTTATTAAATGATTTCAAAGATGTTTTCGCGTGGTCCTATGAAGACATGCCTGGAATCGATCCTGAGATTGTACAGCACCGGATCCCTCTTGATCCCGAGGCCCGACCTGTCAAGCAGAACTCAGAAGGATCCGCCCTGATTGGGCCATTAAGATCAAGGAAGAGGTCACCAAGCAAATCGATGCAGGCTTCCTGCTGGTATCCGAATACTCGACTTGGTTGGCCAACATTGTTCCGGTGCCGAAGAAGGATGGTAGAATTCGGGTATGTGTAGACTTCAGAGATTTGAACAGGGCCAGTCCGAAGGACGACTTCCCCTTGCCGCACATTGATGAATTGGTGGATTTCACGGCAGGACACGCCTTGCTTTCGTTTATGGATGGCTTCTCAGGCTATAATCAGATAGTAATGGCACCCGAAGATCGGGAGAAGACTGCGTTCACTACCCCGTGGGGTACATATTGTTACAGGGTGATGCCATTTGGGTTGAAGAACGCTGGAGCTACTTATCAACGGGCAGCAACCACAATACTACATGATATGATCCATAAAGAGGTCGAGGTGTACGTGGACGACATGATTGTCAAGTCCAAAGAAAGAGAGGGCCACTACACCGCCTTACAAAAGTTTTTTCAAAGGATCAGAGAGTTTCGGCTGCGGTTGAATCCCCAGAAGTGTACATTCGGTGTTACAGCAGGGAAAATGCTAGGGTTTCTGATTACACAAAGAGGCATCGAGGTCGACCC
Source organism: Camellia sinensis (assembly GCF_055761805.1). NCBI lineage: Eukaryota > Viridiplantae > Streptophyta > Magnoliopsida > Ericales > Theaceae > Camellia > Camellia sinensis. Next base: position 111,471,476 of record NC_138974.1, read on the forward strand.
TTCCAAAATCAAGGCCATCTTGGAAATGCCACCACCAATGACTGAAAAGGAGGTGCGAGGCTTTCTAGGTAAAGTGCAATTCATAAGACGGTTTATCTCAAAATTAACCTTGACTTGTGAACCACTTTTTGGTCTCCTGAAGAAAGGAAAAAAGTTCCGATGGGACGGCCGATGTCAAGCAGCTTTTGAATAGATCAAAGAATATCTACAGAACCCGCCTGTGTTGTCACCACCAGAGCCGGGGAGACCGTTGATATTGTATCTTTCAGTAACTGAGACTACCATGGGATGCATGCTCGCACAAGAGTCAGAAGACAAAGTGGAAAGGGCCATCTACTATTTGAGCAAGAAGATGTTGGATTACGAGACCCCCTACACCTCGCTGGAGAAGGCTTGTTTGGCCTTGGTATGGGCTACCAGGAAGCTGCGGCACTACCTGTTAGCTCACTCTGTAATGTTGGTTTCATGTTTGGATCCCATCAAATATCTTTTCGAGAAACCAGCACTTACGGGTAGGCTAGCTCGTTGGCTGCTGTTGCTTTCCGAGTTTGATCTGAAGTATGTAACACGCAAGTTAGTGAAAGGAAGAGCAGTAGCGGAGTTCCTTGCCGACCACCTGGTTGAAGGGGATGAAGTGGTTGAGTATCTGTTCCCAGATGAAGCCATTCTGCACATCGAAGATGAAACTTGGACGATGTACTTTGACGGAGCGTCGAACCAATATGGGTATGGGATAGGAGTGTTGCTGATAGCGCCGGATGATTCCCGTATCCCTTTAGCATTCAAGCTCCGGTTCAAAGTCTCGAACAATGAAGCAGAATATGAGGCATGTATTGCTGGCCTAGAAGCAGCCCTAGAACTAGGGGCAAGATGGTTGGACGTCATTGGGGACTTGAACCTTGTTGTATCTTAAGCAAAAGGAGACTGGAAAGTTAAAGAGGAAAGGATGATAATTTACCACCAAATCTTGGATTTGTTAATTCCTCGGTTTGAGAAGCTAAATTTCACCCACCTAGTAAGAGAGAACAACAGGTTCGCAGATTCACTAGCAACTCTATCTTCCATGATAGACATCCCGTCCGGAGTCCGGATGCGTCCAGTCATTATTGATCAAAAGTTTGCGCCAGCGTACGAGTCAATTTCCGCCATAGATGAGGCTCAGGACGACAACCCCTGGTATTACGACATTTGGAACTTCTTGGAAAAGGAGGTGTATCCACCAGGGGCAAATGCCAAGGATAAAAGGGCAATCAGAAGAATGGCTGTTCAGTTCATCATCTGCGGGGGTAAGCTGTACAAGAGGGGTCATCTGGGAATGCATAAGCTCTGTGTAGAAGCTGAAGAATCGAAGCGCCTGATGGAGGCCATCCATGGAGGAGAGTGCGGTGCACACATGAATGGAGTAATGCTGGCCAGAAAGATCCTCAGACAGGGCTACTACTGGTCTACTATGGAAGAGGATTGTATCGGTTTTGTTCGGCGATGCCACAAATGCCAGATCCATGCGAACCGTATGAACATCCCGCCGTCGAAGCTGTACAACATGACTTCCCCATGGCCATTTTCCGTTTGGGGAATTGATATGATCGGAGCTGTTACCCCGAAGGGGTCGAATGGGCATGAGTTCATCCTGGTAGCGATAGATTATTTCACAAAGTGGGTCGAGGCCCAATCATATGCGGTGTTGAAGGCGTCGCACGTCGCAAAGTTCATCAGAAACAACATCATCTGTCGTTACGGGGTGCCAAACGAGATTATTTCGGATAATGGATCCCACTTTAAGAAGGAAGTGATTGACTTGTTGGAGAAATATAACGTGGCTTTTCATAAGTCATCCACATACCGGCCGCAAACCAACGGAGCAGTTGAGGCCGCCAACAAGAACATCAAGCATATACTGCGAAAGATGGTGGAAACCTACCGAGACTGGCCAGATAAGTTGCCGTTTGCTCTGTGGGGCTACAGGACTTCAATTAGAACTTCTACCGGAGCGACTCCGTATTCATTAGTTTATGGAATGGAGGCCGTTCTACCTATCGAAATTGAGGTTTCGTCCTTACGGGTATTGGCTGAGTGTCAAATAGCCGAAGCAGATTAGCAGCAGAGCAGGTTTGAGAAGCTCATGCTTTTTGATGAAAGAAGATTGAAAGCACTGTACCACGTTTAAAGTTATCAGCGGAGAATTGCCCGGGCTTTCAACAAGAAGGTTAAGTCCAAAAATCTAAAGGAAGGGGATTTGGTACTCAAGGACAACAGAGCTCCCATCCTCGACCCAAGGGGCAAGTTCAGACCCAATTGGACCGGTCCCTACATTATCAAAGCTATCTAGTCAGGTGGAGCTGTGGTTCTGATGGACCTAGATGGCCTGGAGTTCTCCCAACAGATCAACATGGACAAGTTGAAGAAATATTACCCTTGAGAGGCTTGCTAGGCCGAAAACCCGAAAGGGTGACCTAGGCAAAAGTTAGAGCACAAAAAATTAGAAAATATAAAAACTGAGCTCGCAAGGCTGAAAACCCGCAAAGGGCAGCTTTGGCAAAAGTTAGAGCGCAAAAGGAGAGTGAAAATACTCGAGCGAACCTAAGCCTGAACTACGTAAGGCTTGATTCCCATCTATGGGATACGTAGGCAGCTTCATCCTGAAGTTCAGCCATAACACTTTCCCGGTCAACTTTGTCCATTCGATCGTCTCGGCCATCTTTGTCTATTCAGCATTCAAGGGTTCGGTTATGATCTCCGGTGCATTATTCTTCAAACTAAGGGCAACTTTCCGTTGCTGTGCAGTACTGTAGTGCTCTTCAGACTAGGGGCAACTTTCCAGTTGCAGGGATCTGGGGTTGTGCATCTCAGGGACAGATCTCAGGCGTGTCCAGTTCTGATCCACATCGAAAATGATTTTTGAGAAGTTTTAATAAAAGCCGACTTTGTTCAAATAATCTTTTTACAACTTTGACCATTTTTGGACCAAAGCGGAAAATTTTCAGTACCCCAACCTTCAATTTCATTGATTTCGAAACAGAGTTCTCCTGCCCTTGCATACAATCGAAGTTGCTTTTTATTACATTCATAAAGAAAACTTGAAAGTACTAATAAAGCAATAAATCTGGGGCATGGTCAAGTCAGGTGCTCCTGCGCCCCCTCCCAGAGCTGGTCGAAACCTCTGATGCCAAGCTGGGCCCAATCTGTGCTTCTTCGTTGAGCCAATCCACGCACTCGTCAGACAAAGCGCAACTGAAAGTAGGAGCGGGGGCCAGGAGTTCTCTCATCCTCCACGCGGTGGCCTGCCAAGCAAGCTGTGCGCCTCTGGCTGGGAATGCAGCAGGATACTCTATCCCCTCTGGCGGGCAAGTTTGATCATGGCCAAATTGGCGTCGAATCCGAAATGGGAAGTAGAATACACAGTGAGTGAGACCAACCAATTGAATCCCAGTTTGCCGGGGCATATTGTAACTCATTGCCGGAAGGCTCAGCCAAGGGCACCGCCAAGCAATATGGTCTGTGGACAAGCAGCACATCCAAGCGAACCACCATCTCTCATCCAAGGCATTGACTAGACGGTGCCGGAAGAAGTAGCCGTGAGCTGAATATGCTGGGCAAGAGTCCACAACCTGTATTTTGTCCATCAACCATACCTGGGGAGGGATGAAAAATGAGAGAGTAAAGAATAGAGAGATGTACGAGGAGAGAAAAGTGAGAATAAGGTTTTGTGAGAAAAGACCGAGCTTGAGGGCCGAGTGATGTGAGCAATGCATAATGCGAGATTGGGTGGGAAATATTACCTGTAGTAGTAGTGGACTTCCTGCTAATCTGGTCGTCTCATGACAATAAAAGGCGTCTAAGCCCATTAACGTCTCGGCCAGAGTCATGGCAATACAGCTCTTGCCCTCCTTCAAGCCTTGGGCAACCTCAATCAGCCGGACACTAGCCCCTCCAGAGCCTGAGACGAATAGAAAATGGGATAGCATGCACAAGCAGAGAGCATGTCGCCGGAAGCCTTGCCAGTGATGGTTGTTGCGATCACCAGTATTAGAAAATCGATTGGTCAAACTCGGAATGTCCAGCATCTCGTCACCAATCAGAGACCGAGCGTCACACATGCTGAGTCCACACATTCGCCCTAGGGATTGGGCATGGCCAAAATTAAGTTGGGGCAGGAGCTCCTCGTCGCGCTCGGACTCCATTAAGGCTCGGAAATCTTCAAAGGTAGGACATATCTCTTGCCCGGCGAAGCTAAAGACATGTGTCACCGGATTCCAAAACCTTGCCGCGGCTTGAAGGAACGGGAGGTGCAACAGAGTACGACCCAGAGTGAATAGTGCATTTATGCCGAAGCCCCGGAAATTCAACTTTTCCGGGCCATCGAAGCTAGCAATCCAAGTTGTGAGATTTTGAGCAAGGAACGCTTCCATCAGAGCAAATCAGTGTGGAATTGAGAAAAACTACGAAGTTGGGGTCTTTTGTAGGAGATAAGGTTGGGTGGAGGACAGGTGTCAACATTCTGATGATTTCCTCATTCATAGTCGGTCGGCCAAAAACTCTGCCGGCCGGCCATCATATTTTGCCGACCGAACAAATTTTTGGCCGATGGCTATTCCTTGTGGCCGATGGCCTCCCCTCCTGGCCGATGGGCTTCCTCCTGGTTCCCTGAGCTGTTTATGCTGGGGATTGGGGAACTCCATCACCTCCAATCCCTCCCTCGGTGATCGATTCTTGCGAAGTCACGCCTGTCTGCTTGTCGAGTTTTCGAACATTTGCTTATCGAGTTGTATTTCACTCTCTTTGAGTCTTTGATTTATTTATCGAGTTGTATTCACGCTTGTTTGGTCCTATCATGCCTTTGTACATTTGCTTATCGAGTTGTAAGTCGGTTCACTGCCTGATTATTACGATGCGAATGCTCGGTGTTCAAAATGAGTTCAATTTCGTTCACATTGTGGTGTGATACCTTGCGATGCGATGCATAGAAAGTTTACAAACGCAAACATCTTTTGAATAAAATGGTCGTTTCATTCCCATCACGTGCTTTGCAAAATGCGTAACTTTGAGAAAGAATAAAACCTGCCCGAGGCAGTGCAATGTGCTTAAACTACTAGTAAAAAGGAAAGTAAAACATAGAATGACAGGGTAGCCCAGTGTCGGAATGGATACCAACAAAACTCCCTTTGCGGACAACGCACCTTCCATGCCTTTGTTCGGATCAACGACGTGGTTTCGCACCTTCATTACTTGAGACCATGCGGGGAAGCGCACTTTTGAAACGTGGACCTTCGAGTTGACCTCAGGCCACAACTTCTGCGAATGATACTCGATACATACAAAGAACGTTCCTTCCCGTATCCTTTTCATGTCTTGAGGATTCCCACAAATCGCTTCAATTACGCTGTGTTACAGTATTTTACTCTCCCTTGCATTATGAACGATATGTTCTCACTCACATGTGTTCAAGTTTCTCTTTATACACATTACTTGCGTAGACTGCATGTTAATTACATTACCTGCGTAGACCGCATGTTTGTAATCACTTTCTCTACTTGCGTAGACCGCATGTTTGTAATCACTTTCTTTACTTGCGTAGACCGCATGTTAATTACATCTCCTACGTAGACCGCATGTTTGTAATCACTTTCTCTACTTGCGTAGACCGCATGTTAATTACATCACCTGCGTAGACCGCATGTTTTGCTTGCGTAGACCGCATAATTAATCAATTTCATTACTTGCGTAGACCACATGTTTTGCTTGCGTAGACCGCATGATTAATCAATTCCATTACTTGCGTAGACCGCATGTTTTGCTTGCGTAGACTGCATGATTAATCAATTCCATCACCTGCATAGACCGCATGTTTTGCTTGCGTAGACCGCATGTTAATTACATCACCTGCATAGACCGCATGTTTTGCTTGCGTAGACCGCATAATTAATCAATTTCATTACTTGCGTAGACCGCATGTTTTGCTTGCGTAGACCGCATGATTAATCAATTCCATTACCTGCGTAGACCGCATGTTTTGCTTGCGTAGACCGCATGATTAATCAATTCCATTACCTGCGTAGACCGCATGTTTTGCTTGCGTAGACCACCGATTAATCAATTCCATTACTCGCGTAGACCGCATGTTTTGCTTGCGTAGACCGCATAATTAATAAATTTCATTACTTGCGTAGACCGCATGTTTTGCTTGCGTAGACCGCATGATTAATCAATTCCATTACCTGCGTAGACCGCATGTTTTGCTTGCGTAGACCGCATGATTAATCAATTCCATTACCTGCGTAGACCGCATGTTTTGCGTGCGTAGACTGCATGATTGTTCAATTTCGTTACTCGCGTAGACCGCATATTCTACTTGCGTAGACCGCATTCTTATGTCCAATTTCATTGCTTGTGTAGACCGCATGCTTGTGATCAAATTCATTGTCTGCGTAGACCGAATGTTCCACTTACACATCTGCACCTTCGCAGCATTGTTATACTCCTCACTTGCTTTGCGTTGTCACGCATTTCGAGTACACTATTATGCATGTTGCTAACGATATTGTACCTGTTAAGTTTGTTTTCTTTGCAGGCACGATATTGTATGTACGGTTCATTTGAGGCTGGTACAACCAGACGAGCCGCACAGGTATTATACCCTCCGAGTGAGACATATTGAGAATTACATGATTCTCTTACATCCCTTCTGCATTGTAGTGTAGTTCGGTGTATGCTAGCTTAAAATTGTCGCATGTGTGCTTCGTTACAACTTTCTTTGCATGATCATGAGTTATGCTCGGCTTCGTGCATTGTCTTGCATTTTGCCCCTGCCTTCGGGCGCATACCTTGTTTGCCTTGTATGTTTGTCTGAGTCTTCGGCCTTGTCAAAAATGGATCGTCTCTGGGCTTTGACATTCACTCCTGTCATTGTTATGACTTTCGAGTTCTGTCAAAGAGAGGCAACTGTAGACACCCTATTTTTGACCGTCCTCAAGACTTGGACGTCACCGCTTGAACACTCGGTGATCATCCATGTTTGTGTTCGTTTGGAGTTCCCGGAGGTCTCGGCTACGCGCCCTGCCTCAGGATCTCCGAACTTGACCGTTTTGTGTCTGGTTTTGTACCAAACACTTGTGTTTTGCCTTGGAGGGGCAGAGAATGCCTTGTGAGGCATCCCCACACACCACCGGCAGTGGCTAGAGGCCACCGGACGGTTTTTGCTGCCATTGGCACTTTTTGTTGCTGGTCGGCACTCTTTGTTGCCGGTCGGCACTCAATTTTGTCAAAATAACATTTTTGGGCAGCCGACCACTGTTCATCTACTTTATGTAGATATTTTGTGCCAGCTGTGATAGCTGGCACCAACTCTGCTTCCCTCCATACACGTGTATGGAGGGATCTCCCTCTAAGCAAGCTTGTTGTATAAGCTTTGCAAGAGGGAGTTCTATAAGAGGAGAAGCCTTCTCTTTGCTCTAGGTTAGAGACTTTGAAGGCAAAACCAGAGCTTCCACATATAGATACACCCTATCTCTATATCTCCCCCTCTCTCCTCCTTTGTGTGTGTTTCTTGGCCTAAAAGTGTGATTTTACCTTACTTTTGCACCAATACACACACTATTACACCTTGCTCCGAGATTGAGGACTTTGAGGGTTGATTCTTGAGTTTTTGGGCTGTTTTTGATCAAAAGAAGGAGGCTGCCTTGGCTTTTCTTGAAGTGTGCTTCAAGGGTGAGCATTTTACTTTAGTTTCCCCAAACTTGCACTAGTCTTTTACCTATCTTACTTGCTGATTTAGTTTTTGTGCATAACATAAAAAAGGCTTATATTTTCATGCTTAAGAACTTTCATTAAGAGTCTTTTATGGTTTGAGTTCAAACTCACCCTCTTAGGCCTTATTTGGCCTTTTTTGTTGCCTCTTTGGTAAGGCCTTGTTTGCTTAAGTGTTTTGGTCTTCTCACCACTGAAAACCAGTGGATTTTCAGTGGTGAGGAAGGTGGTTTGAAGTCTTGCATAGGGGAGGGACACCCCTCTCCCTTCATTGTCTTGTTTCCTTGCTTTTTGGCTTAAAAGGGTAACATGCATGCTTGATCATTTTTGGCCTCATTTCAGAAGTTTTTTGGGTGTTTTGGGTCATATGTGATCTCTGTTTTTGGCCGGATTTGTACCCATTTGCATGCTTAATATACTTGCTTTACATTCCCCCATTTGGCCTAGAATTGTACCTTGTGTTTAGGCCATGATTCTTGCATGTGTTGGCTCGGTTCCATGAAGGTGTTGGCATTATTTTACCATGTTTAAGGTCTGTTGGCCATCCATTTCAGTCATGCTTGCCTTGTTTGATGTCATCTCTTTGTGTTTTGGCTTGTAAGCTTTGAGTATATTGACCTTTAGCATGCATAACTATGACCATCCTCATGATTTGACATCATTTAGGACCATATTTCAGCCCATAAATCATGCTTGTATGCTTGTATTTGTGACCTCTTCCATGCTCTTAGGGTGTACCCTTTTATGCCTAGAAGTGAGTCTTGGTGGATGCATTTCATGGGAGCCACTTAAGCTGTCATATTAGGAGGTTTTGGAGTCCCATTTTGCATGTTAAAATTCTGTTTTGGCTTGTCCAAGTCATGCCATGAGTGGTCATGTTGGTGGGAGTGAAGTGCCTTTTTTTTGTGCCTTAACCTTAGGACCATTGGCTTGCTTGTTGGCATGAGTTTTGGTCCACCTTTTGGACACTTTTGGCCACTGTTTTGAGGTGGGTTAAGGTTTGCCCCTCTACCATTTTAAGCCACCATTGCATGCTTGTTTCATGTTTGTTGCATGTTTGCTTCATTAGGTGTTGTATCATGATGACCCTTTGGCTTGAAGTGTCCATATTTACATTGCATTTGCATCTTGTATGCCTAACATTGCATGCTTGCTATACTAGTTGCATGATACTTGGCATGCCTTGCATCTTGATATCATGTTGCATTTTGAGCCATGTTAGCATAACATGCATTGCATTACTTGGTTTGGGGTGTCAAACCAAGTGTGAGGGTCAAGGGGCGTTCATACCATAAGTGATGTAATGTGCCTTAACTCTCGGTCACCGGGGCCTTTGACTTCGACATGATAAGGCCTTGGTCCTCAATTGTGTGTTGCATGCATTCTTTTCATCAAATGGCAAGCTCGATCTCTTGGGCTATCATGCACCATTGATGGCTCGAGTATCGAGGGCCATGTTCCCTGAGTTCAACACATGATGGGAAACATGACCATGCTCACATGTGCCTGAAATCCCATGCCATATGCTGTCTGTTCTCTGTTGCTGTCAAAACTGTCTCCTGCAGGAAGTTTCTGCCGACCGGCATAATTCAGTGCCGACCGGCCATTGGTGAAGGGCCGATAAGTCCAGAAGCAGCCGGTGGAAATTATGCACTGCCGGTGGGGTCTTCCCCCAGCCGGTGGTCCTCTGCAGTATGCAATAAACCTGTCCCAGCACTTTGGAATTTTTCAGAGGGATAGGGCAGTGTAAACAGAGACAGCCTTGGTATGGTGCGGACTTTCCAGGCAAGGCGGGTTCGAGCATGCATCATTCGCGCATCTCGAGGCGGAGGCTGTGGCCATCTCTCTCCTTTATTTTGCATTCTTTCTATTAATTAAGTAGAAATTCTGTAACAATTAATTTATTTGTTATTCGGACTGTAATATTTATTTGTACCCTCTGAGCGAGGGCAAATCTGTAATAAGTGAGGGTGAGTGTGTGTATGTCTTCCAATCCCCACTTCTTTCTTCCCTTTTATTTACCTGCTTATAATGGTAGACTAGGGCATATTTAAAATTAGCATACCTTATGCAATGCATGCGTGCATTCATACATTTGTCCGGCATGCACCGGGCTCGGTACATCATGCTAACTGCATTTGTATTTCAAATTCCAAAATTGAATATGTGCATCAATTGGTTGCATTTCACATGCCATGTTTAGGTTAGCCGAGCCTACTCTAATTGCATCTTGCATGTGTTGCATTAGTCAACTTGACATGAACTAGGACACGCATGTTTGCTAACTAGTTTATTGTTTTGGCACGGAGTACGATGTAAGTATTTATGCTTTAGCATACCGCATGCGTGTGAGTGTTGCCATGACAGTATGTTTGCCATGCGGCTAGATGCTTATATGAGATAAACTGTTTGAATGCCTGTGGGTGAAGGTTGGATTGTTTGAGTTGGAAAAACTCGTTGAAATCTGTGTTTTAGCCCACTTGCGAGTAGCAAATTCTAAAGCGCTTTTCAAAACAAACAGATATGCAATGTTTCTTTCCAAATTAGGCAATCTAGTCTATACTTGTTTGCCGTGCGCATAACATAGTAATTCTAGGCTAACAATTGGAATAAGAACACATAATATTTTCAAAAACGGATATCACGGTTAGTAGAGGCCGATCTTCAGATCGGGCGAGAGGGGGTGCTCATAGCTGACCTTCCCCAATCGTACCCTAGCTCCCGAGCCGAGACAACTCCGGTGATGACGGACATGTGGCCTTCGGCACCGAGTCAGGGTTTCCTAAATTCCCCCGTAAAAATATTTAGGTGGCGACTCTGTATCTGGCAAAGCAGTCCATGTTTGGCACTTCATTCCTAAAATCTGTTTTCTCAAAACGATTTGCCAGATTTGGACTCTTTGGTTCAAGATTAAGAACCGCAAACAAAATCGAGTCCGAACTGTAGTAGCGGGGTCCCTCGCGGGCGCCTCTACAGTTTCTGGCGACTCTGCTGGGGAAATTAGAGAGCTTGACTCGAACTCGTGATATCCCATTTTGATTTCATTTATGTGTCTCTTTGCATTGCATGTGCATTGGTGCGCCTAGGAACACAGTGTTTGCCATCTGCCATTCCTGAACGGTTTGCCGGAGGCTTGTCTTGTCAAGGCATGACCATAAGGCTGACCGGTTATGGGCTCTGACAGCATGGGAACACAAACCCCGGTTTTACCGGGGCACCTTTTTCGACCATTCGACCTAGTGCATTTCGGATCCATAGTGACCATTCCAAGTTAGGACAGGCTGCTTACCCGATGCTAGGTTGTTTGAAAACTGCTGCGTGCATAGTGAAACCCTAGCTCCTGACAAAATAGGACAGGGAAACCCTACCCCAACATAGGGGTGTTTTGGTTCTCTTTACTTGCTATGTGCTTTTAGAGTGTTGCTCTACAGGAACGTGCATATCAGTTTGCAAGATTGAGTATTAGGCCTGAGGGCATCAGTATCAGTTTATGAGAATCAGTTATCTGCGGGTATCAGATTCAGTTTTGGGAACAAAGATTTTGGGGAACAGTAATCAGTATCGAGGAACAGTGTGTTCGGCTTACCAACTGTGTATTATGGATACCCAACTGTATATTGTATGTTTATTTTATGCCGATATGCTGTCCGGTTGTTAGTTTATTTACTGCTTTATTTATCTTTTTGCTAGGTAGTTTAGCATCATTGCTTCCAACCCGGTAGATATTCCCCAAGCACTCTGGATTAGAGGTCGTCGGCTCCATCGATCTGAGGATCTGGTAGACGGACAACCAGTGTACCACTCTCTACCCCCGGTTACTAAACGGAAGGCAACTAGGCAGAGGGCATCGGTTCAACAGTCAGTACAGAGGGCTTTATCTACCCCACCTGTGTACAGTAGGGATCAGGATCCTGTTTCACCCGCAGAAAGGGAACATATACCGACAATTCAGTCAGAACAGAGCAGCATGGCTAGTTTAGAAGAGATGGTGCGCCAACTCCAAGAAAGCATGAAAGTTATGCAGCAGGATGCTGTCTGACAGGCAGAATTCGCCAAACAACAAGCCACAGTTATGTGTTCTTATTCCAATTGTTAGCCTACAGCTCAGGACTCTCAAATTGTCACGGTTCTAAATCTGAACCAAAGAGTCCAAATCCGGCAAATCGTTTTGAGAAAACAGATTTTTGAAAGAAGTGCCAAACATGGACTGCCTTGCCAGATACAGGGTCGCCACCTAAATAATTCTTATGGGGGAATTTAGGAAACCCTGACTCGGTGCCGAAGGCCACATGTCCGTCATCACCAAAGTTGCCTCAGCTCGGGAACTTGGGTACGATTGGGGAAGGTCAGCTATGAGCACCGCCTCTCGCCCGATCCTAAGATCGGCCTCTACTAACCATGATATCTGTTTTTGAAAACGTTATGTGTTCTTAAACCAATTATTAGCCTAGAATTACTATGTTATGCGCACAGCAAACAAGTATAGACTAGATTGCCTAATTTGGGAATAAGCATTGCATATCCGTTTGTTTTGGAAAATGTTTTGGAATTTGCTACTCGCAAGTAGGCTAAAAGCATGGATTTCAATGAGCTATTCCAACTCAGGCAACCCAACCTTCACCCACAGGCATTCAAACAGTTTATCACATAAGCATTTAGCCGCATGGTAAGCATGCTGTCATGATAGCATTCACACGCATGCGATATGCTAAAGCATAAAATACTTACATCGTACTCCGTGCCAAAACAATAAACTAGTTAGCCAACATGCATGGTCCTAGTTCATGTCAATTTGACTAATGCAACACATACAGGATGCAATTAGAGTAGGCTCGGCTAACCAAAACATGGCATATGAAATGCAATCAATTGATGCACGTATTCAATTTGGAATTGAAGTACAAATGCAGTTAGCATGATGTACCGAGCCTGGTGCATGCGAGACAAATGTATGGATGCACGCATGCATAGCATAAGGTATGCTAATTTAAACATGCCCTAATCTACTTTCATAAGCAGGTAAATAAAAGGGAAGAAAGAAGTGGGGGTTGGGAGACATGCACACACTCACCCACACTTATTACAAATTTGCCCTCGCTCGGAGGGACCGAATAAATATTACAGATAATTAACCTACAAGCTAATTAATTATTACAAATTGCCTAATTAGTTAACAAATCAACTAAGCTAGGAAAAATAGTAAACCACCTCGGGAAGAGAGCTCAATGCAATGCATGCTCGTTCTTGCTCAGGAATTCACTGCTATGCGTAATCTGCCTCTGTTTTCCCTGCTCTGCTCCTCTGAAGACTGCCAAAGTCTCAGAATTACTTCTCTGGATACTAGGGAATGCCACCAGCTGGAAGGAATCATCACCGGCTGCGATCTGGTGGTCATCAGCCAAGAATGCATCCATCGGCCATCGATTGGTTGCCGGTCGGCACTCTATGCAGTCGATCGGCAGAAAGTGCCTGCAGAACCTGTTTGACAGCAGCAGAGGACAGGACTTTGCATGGCAATGCAATTCAAGCAATGTATGCACCTACCAAGCCCCTTTTCATGTGTATGACTCAAAGGGGCATGGTTCTTGGTTCTCGGACCATCAATTGCGCATTTCCATGCGTGATGGCCCAAAGAATCAAGTTATGCATTTTCATGTCAAATGAAATGCAATGCACACAATCAAACCAATGGGGACTTAACCTCTATCATGGATAGTCAAGAGGCCAAGCATGCATGCCAATGCAATGCAACCTAAGCATGTTAACTAGGCATGCAATACGGCAATGCAAATGAGCATGCAAGAAATGCAAGGCATAGAGCAATGCAACTAACAAGTGTGCAAGGCTAATGTAGGCATTCAAGCATGTAAGCCAACATGTGACTTCATTCAATCATGTGATTTCAAACATGCAACAACTCACCAATATGCTACAACGTACAAGGAGAGCATGCAACAAACAAAGGGATGGATTTAAACTAAATTAGGCAACTCTAACTAGGCCTAAAACAGTGGCCAAAAGCTTAAGAAATGGGACCAAACACACTTGCACACATGCACATGTTAATGGGCCTATACTTAAGCAAACAAAGGCTACTTTTAAGCACACTTAGAAGGGAATAATCATGGACATATGGCATGCATTATAAGCCTTGAAAATCATGCTATAAGAGGTGCCCAACCAACTTAAACAAGACAAACATTAGCATGCAAATGGTCCAAGCATTTAAAACAAGCTAAAGGGGTATTTGCAAGACCAAACATGGCAAGACTTAAATGACTAAAAACAGAGTTTTAGCACATAAAACAAAGCTCAAAAGATCACTTAGATGGCATCTAAATGGCTTGAATTCAAAAGTATGCACAAATGCACTTTCAAGGAGCATACCACACAAGCTCATAAGGCATCAATGAGGCATCCAAGGCAAGCATACAAGCATGCTAAGGGGACTGAAATGATGCTATAAATGGTGCTAAACTATTAAAATAAAGCAAGTAACACATGCTATACACTCACATACTTAAGGCCAACAAGCCAAAATGCAAAGGGGCTATATAATGCATGTCATGGCCGACCAAAATGACCAAGGACAGACCTCAAACATGGCAAAATAAGCACAAAAGCTTCACAAAGCTAGACCTAAAACATGCTTGAACAATGGTTTACAACCTAAGGCATGTTAAGGCCTACACATGGCATTACAAGGTAGGTATGCTAAGCATGCATGGTGTATCGAAACCAATTAAAAGAAGAAGCATATTATGACATAATAAGCATGGAAATCAGCTAAGGCATGGTAAACATGAAGCTTAGCTAGGTGCTCCCTCAAGAGGCCAAAAATGGTCCATTTCAAGGACAACAAATAGAGGGGCCGACCCTCTCCTTCTTGGGACCTCAAGGCACCATCCTCACCTCTGAAATCCCTCAAGATTTCAGTGGTGAGGAGGCCCAAACACCAAGGTCTCGGAGCTCACACAAAATGGCACAAAATGGAGCCTTACAAGGCTTAGGAGGGGTCAAACACCTCCAAACCACAAAACACTCTAAACAAACTATTTAGAGGGTCTAAAAACAGAACTTTTTTATATTATACACTAACCTCAAAAATAGTTCTAAGATAGGTAAAAAGGCAATGCAAGAAAGGAGTAAAAAGGGGCAAGATTGTTACCCTTGAAGACCTCTTCAACAATGGTGGACCAGCTGCTCCTCCAAGCTCAAAACCACCCAAGAACCTCAAGAACAACCTCTTAGAACCTCAGTAGCCAAGGGAAGGTGTAACACTATGTGTTTGTGTGCAATAGTAAGACACAAATGCACTTATACACACACAAAGGTAAAAAGAAAGAGAGAAATAGAGATAGGTGAGACACAAACCCTAACCCTAATCCAGAGCTCTCCTCTGTATATTTTCTAACCTTTTTGTCCAACCCTCAAGTCAAGAGGAGAGGGCTCCTCTTATAGAGGAGCCAATCTTGTAAAGCTAACAAGGTAAGCTAACAAGAAGGCCATGCCTCCATACACGTGTATGGAGGGGAACAAAATGCCATATAGCTGTATTAAAATATCTGCAAAAGCAGATGAACAGTAGTCGGTTGCTCAAAATTTCCATCTTGACAAAATTTACTGCCGACCGGCAACAAAGAATGCCGACCGGCAATATACATTGCCGATGGCAACAAAACACCAGCCGGTGGCCTCTGGCCATGGCCGGTGATGTGTGGGGATGCCTCACAAGGCATTCCCTGCCCCTCCAAGGCAAAACACAAGTGTTTGGTACGAAACCAGACACTGAACAGTCAAGTTCGGAGATCCTGAGGCTAGGCGCGTAGCTGAGACCTCCGGGAACTCCAAACGAACACAAACATGGATGATCACCGGGTGTTCAAACGGTGACGTCCCAGTCTTGAGGATGGTCAAAAATGGGGTGTCTACACCATTGAAGAATAACTTTATTTTTTGTGAATAAAACAAAATAAAGAAACCCTTTGATACAATCCACTTAATTCATGATATAAACTCTCATAGATTTCAAAGGAAACAAGAAAAGAAGCTCCAGATGAAAACCTTAATACCTAAGAAGAAGATTTGGGAGCCCTACCCTAGAAACTAAATTAATCGCATATTTATAGCAAACAGAATCGTGATCTCCGCTCGAACGCAGGAATGGACGCTCGAGCGGTTGACTAAAACACGTGTTTTAGAACAAGGATCTATGCTCAAGTGCAGTAAAGCTTGCTCGAGCGTAAAAATACAACTTTTAATACTTTTGTAGGCAAGTGAACTTCTGAAAGGATTGCATCTTCACTCGAGCGCAACTCGATCCTCGATATAGTTAGCGAAGTGACAAACATGATAGGATTAAGATCACAAACTCCTCTACATAGGCACAATTCGGGTTAGATTCGCATCTAAATACTCATAGCCTCACTGAAATAAAAGATCGAATAAAATTACTACTGAAAGGAGTTTTGTCAAATGGGATTGCCAATTACAAAAACCTAAACCCAAGTGACAAGGTGGTAAAGATTTTGAATGGAGCACGTGGGCTCATTGGATGTTATTTGTTGAAGCTCCCAGCTAATGTGTGTTGGGACTGAATGTCCATCATTTTGTGTAATCAAGGGGTTTCCCTTGAAACTTGGGGCATCTTTACTTTTGATTTCATTAATTTTGTGAACTATAACTTGTATTGTGAGCATAAGATGCAATAGTTTAATATAATTCAATGAGAACATGATTTACTTAATGAAAGATAATATTTTTCTTAAAGCATTATCTTACAAAAAATGGATTTATTTGATGGAAGCAGGTGAATATTTAATAAAAATTGAATATATAAAAGTTTATAATTTTAAGGGCATTACAACTTGGTATCAGAACTGACTAGGTTTGAATACCTTGAGCTTGTGGGATGTGGCTTTTGCCACAATGGGTTTACCATGCTAGGAAGTGATGTTAGTTTACCTTGTATGCTTTATGTGTTTATGTGACTATGTGGGCACGACATTAAGCTTCTAGGATATAACTTGAGCCTATTTCATTCATCGAAACCCTTTTAGAAAGGTACCTGATCAATACTTTTTCCACTTGAAAGTCTTTGAGTGCCTTGGGACGAGTTGATATCTTAGGAGAGTGATCTGTATATGCTCTATGTGACTATGTGCTTATGTGGTTTGCCTCATGTAGAAGTTGATACATGTATAGGCATATGTGTAACTCACGTATGGCATGTGAAATCTTGTGTGGAGTATTTAAGTGTGGGTAAAATCTTCTCTCTATTTTCTTATAGGATGTAAGGATGTGAGTGATCGCAAATGGGGGAAAAACTTTTGGGACTTGAATCTTTGGCAGCACTTTTATTGGTAAGATATATCATTTTGGAATCACATGACAATACGATTAGGAGATTGGTGTGGAACTTTAGTTTACTGAATTTTTAAGTTCATGAGAAGCAATTGTGACCTTACGATAGTAAAGATTTTGTTGTATGGTGAACGATTTGTGGTTATGAAGAGTTGAAATTATCTCATAGACTCACATTGAAATTTTGAAAATTGGCTAGAAGGAAGGTCTTGGAAGTGGAGTGAGGTAAGGATTAAACCTTGTGATAATGTACATTGATTGAGGCCTTAAGGATGATTAGAGTGACCTAAGGGTAAACATTTTGGAATGTTAATATCAGAATACATGAACTAGTTTTAAACTTTCTCAAACTAGGTGAAGTTAGTTATGTTTAACTCAGTTAGCAGAGTAGCATAAGAAGAGGCTATGTGATTGGTGTCTTAAGGGTTGGCATCATAAGCATCGATACTGTGAGTCAAGCGTGGAGTTGTTATGAATAAATAGAGACTTATGATAGACATTTTGATATAATTGATGTGGTTAGGATAGGAAAATCTTCATAAGAGGTTGTATTTGACTTGCTGAGACAAATAGGTGTGCCCTTCATGTTCCATCATTGTTATGAGGTAGGAGTTATGGATACAGGAAATGTAAACAATTGCATGGGATTGGGTTTGATGCATGCCATGACGGAGTAAGTATATTTATGTGATATATCAGTTTAATAGTACCATTGAGTTTAGCCGAGACCTTCAATTTAGAATGATTGATAATTGTAAATTATGACTGTTTTGGATTATGAGTTCAAGTTTTGTAAGAGTTATATATATATATATATATATATATGAAAGAGTTATGAATGGAAAGGGTGTAAATTGTGGCAATACATCTTATATGGTTAAAGTTGAGGTTGACTCCTACACTATGTTCGATAGGCTACGGTATTATTTAAATTACGTTAAGTTATTGTCAATAATAATGTCAATTATCTAGTGGTCTAACCCCAAATTTGTCTTACCATTAAGGTGAAGAAATTTTGTGTAGTAAGGATCTTGAACCACAAGCATTGTTGAGTGAGAGGACGAGGGTGTGCTTTGATGAGTGACTAATGTTAAACCTGATAAGAAGATATTGAAAAATAATAATAAAAAATATCTAAAACCTTTCGCTCTATAATTGGACTATAGTGTTGCTATTAGTGTTGTTTTAGAAGTCACCTTGATAAGTTTTCTTTCCTTGAAAAATGGACTTACATAGTGAGTGTTTGCTATTGCCTAGATGGAAGTTTGTTTTAGAACACGAGAGCTCTTTGCCAGACGAAAGTTTGGGTTGAAATCATTAATTATGCAATGAGAAGGTAAAGCTAATCTACAGTTATCCTTATCGAGGTTGATGTGGTGCTAGATGGAGTTGTACAATGATCGAATAATACGAAAATTAGATAAGTAAACTTTTCTATACATCAATGGTTAATCATGTTTAGTTAAAGCAGTAGTTGGAGCCACGATAAATTAACTTTCCTAGTTGTGAGAGCTTCACCCTGAGTTTGATTATGAGCCTGAGTCGATTATGAGTTTAAATTTATTACAATAGTACGATGATATGAATGGTCAACTAGTCCTTATGTTTTTAGGACAACATGATCCGATTTGTGTGTACTTAGGATTGTCATCGTTTTATGGTTGGGAGTAGATGTTGATTTGGTTCTTGATTGATATTTGGCATTTTATGTTACAATAGTCACTAGTGATTGCGAATAAGCAAAATTTTCAAGTGAGAAATTCTTTTTTAGTGATTGATTGTGAATCCTAGTTGGAATTTTCGTTTCACCATGGGTGTGAAAAGATTTTGGGTTACTATTGTGTTAATATAACAGAGTTATTGAGGTCACCCTTATGCATTTGACTTTTGGTGAATGATAATAGTTTGGATTTTGAAGTATTTATCGTCTATGGTAAAAAGGAAATATTTTGTACTTTCGCTTTTATTTTGTAGAACCTTTAGTTGTAAGAAATACTTGAGGGTAAGTACTTGGCGCGAGATCCTTAGTTGTAATTTTTGAAATTTTGTGACTGGTGGTTTAAAATGGAAGCTTAAGATGACATTAAGATTGTGATTGTTCTTTGATGCAACCCCGACTTAAATCGTGCTAATATTTCATGTTCTAGTTGAGCTAGTAGTTGATGTTGTGGATGCATAATTAAGATAATTTATATAATTAAATTTGATAGGTTGAGGTAATTAATAGTTTCCTTACGTCTGACCAGTGAAGTTGAATTTAAATTCTAGATTTAGTTGGAGATTGTTTTCTTATAGTTAGTTGAGAGTTTTTGCCAATATTGGAAGTATAACTCATTCATTGAATTAAGAGGTTGGGTTGTGATTTAAGGATTTGGGGTATAGTGTTGGTTTTAAGGAATCGTGTTGTGCGAGTATAGGTAAGCAATGTAGGTGTAAATGATTTTCCTCTTACGTGTTTTGTCTATTGTAGTTGTGGCGTAGAGAAAGGTTGACAATGAGTCACCTCGAAACTCATCTTAGATTTCAGATGGGAGGCGTAAGGATGAGGATTACTTACTCATGTGTATGTCACTCACGAGAGTGACAAGTCGTACAAAATATTTGATACTTGTTTTAGTTGTTTGTGTGTGATCCCCAAAATGGGGGTTAGTTGTGAAAATTTATGATGCAAATATAAAATAAATAATAAGCAATTGGTGGTTTGTAGCGGTGGTCGTGAATGAGATGCGACTTCCCAAACTTGTGATGTTTATCCCATTCGTTTGTTCTATTTAACCATATAGTGCCCATTATGTGTGGTTATTGCTTGAATAATTGTAAATGGATTGTGGTATCACCATGGTGATGGGATCATTGGTTGGGTGACGTTTGGGAGTCACAGGTTGAAATATGTTTGAGAAGAGAGTTGAGAACGAAGTTTTCCTATTGAGTATGACCTTATTTTTGCCGAAATTGAGAATTTATCGTGATGGATAAATCAGTGAGTAAAGGAGAAATAGTCATGAAGAGGCCATATGGAGTCTTATGATGTGTATGTCCCTTAACTATTTCAAATAAATAAATAAATAAAATTCTTTTTCAAACTCTTCACTTTTACAAATCACTTGTATGTGTCTAAAACATTATATATATATATACATATAAAGTTTTCTACCAAGAATAATCTCTTTTAATTTCAAATGTCGAGAAATATTATTTTTTGGTGCTTTTGGTTCTTAAGTATTTCAAAAACGTAATTGAGTAAATGTGTGGGCATGGAATACTAGCTGTGTTGTAAGAACGTAGTTTGTGGTACTTTGGTTTTGTTGGGTTGTGTTTTGTCGAAAGCCATGATTGGCAAATGGAACTCTTATTAGAATCTTTTCTTCACGTGAGAGGGGGTTGAGGACTTATTTAATAGTGTGAGGTAATTGTTTGAAAATTCGGTTGCCGAGCAACCGGTAGTTGTTTCTTGGGTGTGAATGTGATGTGAGAGCTTATCTTTCAAAGATTTTAGGTTGTTAGATAACCAAGAGTTATTTCCTTGAGGTTGAGTCGGTTTGAGGCGCGAGTACTGTAGGGTATGGTAGTGACACCTTTTGCTTGACTTTCATTTCGTAGGATTGATGGGCTCTTGTGGCTCATAGAGGTAATTCTTGCGAATGAATTGAAAGAGAGACACATCACTTTCGAATTGTTGTTCACATAATTTGGGGTGTTGTCAGAATGCCAGTGTGGAGCTGAAATATGAAAGTTTCTTTTAGATTTTGAACTAAATTTTGGGGTGGTGATTGTAATTCTATTGGGGGTTATTCTACCCCTTATATCATTGGGTTGCTTTAACTTCTTTCGTGGGAGTTGTTTCTTTTTCATCATGCAAAATCTTTTGTATTGGGAGAATCTTCTAGAAACTCATTCTTGAGTAGAGGTCATTTGTGATTAGTTAGTGGGAGTGTTAATTCCAATATCTGTTTCATTTCGGTTTGTCCAAACTTTAATTCTTGATGTGCCTAATTTTGGGAATGAAATTTCCTAAGGTAGGGAGAGTGTAACACTTCGTATTCTTTGGACTAATGGGATTCCTCTTGACACTCTTATTATTGTATTTAGAGCCTCTTTGATTCATTTTAGAATATTGATTGAGGTGGTATCATAATAGTAAAGTAGGATTGAACCAAAAATATTGACTCGGATAATTGTCCTATGAAAAATCTTCACTCTTTCGCCTTTTTTTCTTTCCACACTTTGAATCTGTATGTGAGGCTAGAACCAGTGGAAAGCCTCTTTTTTGAGGCTTCGATTTAGACACAAAGAATGACCTAAAATGGAGTCTGGACAAGGGAGTTACACTTGAGAAAAATTTTGATTGCTCGAGTGGTCTGCGCGAGTTACAAAGATTTTGGGAGCTTTTTTTCATCGCTCGAGCCAAGTTTTGACTGCTTGAGCGGTTTGTTTGAAGTTACCACTTTAAAATCCCTCATTTTGGCCAAATCTTGTCACTTTTTCTCTCTCATTTCTCTCATTCTCCTTTATATCCGAAATGCTAGCCTTCCAACCTTGATTTCTTCTACTTTTATGAAAGATTCATCTTAGATTTTGCAAGATAAGAACATAGGAAGTGAAGACCAACATATCTACTAATTGAATCGCTTTGCCTTTGAAGTTCTGTTCATATATTCATCTTCTTGTCTCCATTCTTGAGGTAGGCGTACTTTTAACTTGATATATTTATGATTTGAGATAGATATGTGGTATTTTCTTAGTTATAGTAATGTATGAGATGATTTTGTGATATAAGGAGGGTTTGATAAATAAAAAGGGTTTATACCCAATTTGTTTTGAAGAAGACTATGAATGTTTTGTTAATTATTGTTGTTGATGATAAAAATTGACCCTTTAGGTGTAAAAGAGGGAAAAGCCCTAATTTTCTCAAAAACCCTAGCTTTCAAACTTAATTAAATAATAGGGGTTTGACTCAATTGACTCTTAAATCTTGAAATTGTGTGAATGATTATGGAAATGGTGTTAAGACATGAGATTATTGAATTTTCTTAGATATACGTATTAAAATAGATGAACATTGAGATTGTGAAATTGGTGGGATTGGAGATACCCTTTATTGTTGATACTATTAAATATTATTGTGAATTGAAAAAACCTTAGGGAAATTGGATTTGAAGACTCATGCATCATGTGCATTATAATTTTCTCATGTGAATTTACAATCTTGTGGATGTTTGGAAATGTCAAAAGGGGTAAATAGCATATGAATCTAGGTAGTTGAGTCGGGTTTTGGTAATGGGTTATGTGTTGTATTTGGTACTCGCGCGGGGAGTCAAGGTGCCCAATTGCCCTGTCTTGAGCATATCGCCGGACGTATGTGGGAAAATTTTTTGGGTGTCCACGAACCCGCCATTTTTAGAGTCGGAAAATATGGAAAAACATGGTTTTGGGTGTCCATGAGCCTACCGTTTAAGGAGTTGGCAAATGTGGAAGAGGAAGGTTTTAGATACCCATCGCCTTGCCCTCTTTAGAGTCGGCAAATGTGGGAATATTTTATGTATATAAACCTATATATGTAAGTATGGTTTTGCGGCTCTTGCTTGGGATGTTATAGCATATTTACCACCCCATGGTTGTAGATGAGATTTTGAATGGAAATCATGCATTGAACATTTTTGGTTTTAAAAGAGAAAGTACGGATTTTATTCTAACAAGTGCATAGCTTGATCATATGCATATCGATTATTTATATGACTTGTTAATTGTATTTCCTATTGGGCATCAGCTCACCCCAACTAACAACATTTCAGGAATTGATGGTGTGACTCTGCCCAAGTGACAAGGTGGTGAAGATTTTAAAGCACATGGGCTCTTTGGATGTTATTTGTTGAAACTCAGAGCTAATGTGTGTTGGGACTTAACGTCCACCCTTTTGTGTAACCAAGGGATTTCTCTTGAAACTTGTATGCCATTAGGGTATCTTTACTCTTGATTTCTTTAATTTTGTGAACTATGACTTGTTAATATAATTCAATAAGAACGAGGTTTACTTAATGAAAGATAATATATTTTTTAAAGTATTATCTTACGAGAAATGGATTATTTGATGGAAGCCAGTGAATATTTATAAAAATTGACTATATAAGGGTTTATAAAATTTTTGGGACGTTACACGCTGACGTTTCTCTAGCACCCATCAGGAGGTAGAGAATTTGTTTTAAGGAAACTATGTACACCACAGGATTTGATTTGCTTTCTTATTTTTTTTCCGTTTATTATTTTATTCTCAGAATTTGTTTTGTCTTATATTTCTGTTCCTCCAATTGTAATACCTAGTTTCAATTAGTTCTATTATTTCTTCTTTGTAATTTGCTTTATAAATCCAAATCTATTTTATTTTCTATTAAATATTCAATTTTAGAAAAAATGAGAAACAAATTCTTTTTGCAAAGCTATTTGTACTGGATTAATTTTTCTATGAGAATGTTACTTCTTTACTTTACTTGTTCTTTGTTTGTCTTTTTTTTTTTTAAAGAAAAAAAATTAGAACTCGTGGTGTTTGGGTTTTAGTATTGTGTTTAAGATTATTTGCATGCCTATTGATTTCTAGTTTTTCTAGTTTTATTTGCATGCTTATTGCTTTGTAGTAATTTTATATAACTCTTGGGAATTAAGATTAATTTAATTATGTAGATTTATTAGTTTATTATCTAGCATTTGATTCTTTAGTTCATTTTTATTTATTTATTTATTTTTCTAGTACATAAGGTTGCTAGAAGTGGGTAGGAAAATTAGTTAATTGCATTAATTTTTATAGTTTATATATAGATTTGTTTTGTGTCTCATTTTATTTTTCTGATAACTTTATTTGTAGGTATACCTATGCAAAAGGAAATGGAAATATGAGAAAAAAAAACTAATATAATTCGGGATAGTTAAAAAAAAATTTGGACTACTGACCTTCTTGTTGAACAGAAATATCTAGGCGTGGGTGTAGACACCCCATTTTGATTGACCCTAAGACTTCAGTCAATTGCAAGCCTCCTGACGATGGAATAATACCTACTTTATCTTTAGAATGTTTAAAGTTACTTACGATTGGTATATAAACATGTTTTGGCCCAAAGAAATGACCATTTTACCCCTGAACCCATTTTTAGCCAAAAACCAACTTTTTAACCTTAGAAAGCCCAATGTGCTTTGATTGATCATAATTTTCAAAACTTAGTGACCCATTTTATCAAAAACATTGATCAGAATGCAATTCAGGCTTACTTGTGCCAGAAGCATGCCAAGGGTATAGGACCACGTACTTGTGCATGCGTGCATGGCAACCAAGGCAAAATGCGCATGTGCACGTTAGATGTGAGTGCGTACATTTTTTGTCATGACCCAAACCCGCCCCTATAGGTTTAGCGTCGTAATCGGCTAGTAATCTTGAGATTATTGAAGGCCTCTAACCTGAAAATCATATAAATAGAGGGGCTGAGGAAGTAGCTATACAAAGTACAACATCTATTGAGCTGTGCAGACATACATGAGACAGATAAGTTAAAACTTTATACATATATATGATGTCAAAAGTTCATAAGTCATGCAACACCATACGGGTATCATCCAATGGGACTGAGCCCAATGTACATTTAAGCAAAACAAAATGAAAACAAAAACATCCTTAACATGATTCACAAAACTTGACTTTTTCAAACGGGGACCTCCTCGAAAGGCACGGTGGCTGGTTGACCCAAACTCTCCAGGTAGCAGCTTAGGCCTGGTCACGCGCTTGCTCACCTACATAAATAATATAAATAGTGAGTAAAATCCCAGTGAATAATAATAGAGTAAATGAATGATATGCCATGTCAGATTCAGAAAGTAGAAACAGATTCATATTCTTATTCAGAGTTCAGAAGCATGTACTTATTCAATTGCATAGAGGATCATACGTGGTACACCCATTAGTGCTAACAGATTAGATATAGAGCATTAAGGGTCACACTTGACTAGTTCCATAAAGGAACCTCTGGTATTGGTAATAGATAACAAACTTAAGCTATGGTATTGTTACCCCCGGGTGAGGGTCATGAGACCATGGTATTATTACCCCTGGGCAAGGGCTATGAGACCATGGTATTATTACCCTCGAGCAAGGGCCATGAGCTAAGGATGCCGCAAATACTTTTCAAACCAAACCAAACCAAACCAAGCCTTAAGTCCCATCAAATGGGGTCGGCTACATGAATCCTTCTTCTCCACGCGACCCTATCAAAGGCCATTTCATTAGTCAAATTAAGTAGATTCATATCTCTATTTATAACGCTGTAGACACGCCCGCGTGGGGCCCTCGCTACAGTTCGGACTCGATTTTGTTTGTCACGGTTGTAAGTCTGAACCAAAGAGTCCAAATCCGGCAAATCGTTTTGAGAAACAGATTTTTTGAAAAGAAGTGCCAAACATGGACTGCTTTGCCAGATACAGAGTCGCCACCTAAATATTTTAAAATGGAGAAATTTAGGAAACCCTGACTTGGTGCCAAAGGCCACGTGTCCGTCATCACCAAAGTTGCCTTGGCTCGGGAGCTTGGGTACGATTGGGGAAGGTCAGCTACGAGCACCCCCTCTCGCCTGATCCGAAGATCGGCCTCTACTAACCGTGATATCCTTTTTTGAAAACGTTATGTGTTCTTAAACCAATTATTAGCCTAGAATTACTATATTATGCGCACAGCAAACAAGTATAGACTAGATTGCCTAATTTGGAAATAAGCATTACATATCCGTTTGTTTTTGAAAAACACTTTGGGATTTGCTACTCACAAGTAGGCTAAAATACGGATTTCAACGAGTTTTTCCAACTCAGACAATCCAACCTTCACCCACAGGCATTCAAACAGTTTATCACATAAGTATCTAGCCACATGGTAAGCATGCTGTTATGATAGCATTCACACGCATGCGATATGCTAAAACATGAAAATACTTACATCGTACTCCATGCCAAAACAATAAACTCGTTAGTAAACAATGCATGATCCAAGTCCATGTTTAAATGTCTAATGCAACACATACAGGATGCAATTAGAGTAGGCTCGGCTAACCTAAGCATGGGATGTGAAATGCAATCAATTGATGCATGTATTCAATTTGGAATTGAAATACAAATGCGGTTAGCATGATGTACCGAGCCCGGTGCGTGCGAGACAAATGCATGGATGCACGCATGCGCAGCATAAGGTATGCTAATTTAAACATGTCCTATTACTAACCATCACAGCGGGTAAGTAAAAAGAAAAGAAAGAAGTGGGGGTTGGAAGATATGCACACACTCACCCACACTTATTACAGATTCGTCCTTGCTCGGAGGGACCAAAAGAATAATACAGATTAAATAACGAATTAACTAACCTAGCTAATTAATTATTACAAATCACCTAATTAGTTAACAAACTAACTAAGCTAGAGAAAACAGTAAACCGCCTCGGGAAGAGAGTTCGATGCACGCGTGCTCGGGTCTTGCTCGGAAGTGCACTGCCATGCATAGGTTGCCTCTGTTTTTCCAGCTATACTCCTCTGAAGACTGCCGAAGTCTCAGGATGGCTTCCCTGGACATTGGGAGACACCACCGGCTGAATAGAATGGCCACCGGCAGTGGCATGTGATCACCGGCTGTGAATACCTCCATCGGCCATGGGAAGATTGCCGGTCGGCACCTAGCACTGCCGGTCGGCAGAAAGTTCCTGCAGGATCTGCAATTCACAGCAACAGAGGGCAAGGCAGAGCATGGCAATGCAATTCAAGCCATATATGCACCAATCATGTCCCTTATCCTGTTAGTGACTCAAAGGGACATGCTCCTTGGTTCTCGGACCATCAATCGCGCATTTCCATGCGTGATGGCCCAAGGGACCAAGTGTGCACATTTTGATGTCAAATGCAATGCAAACCAACAAACCAAAGTCCAATTCCTATCACTAGATCAAGGAACAAGACATGCATGCTAGATGCCATGCAACCTAGGCATACAAGCTAAGGATGCAACATGTAAATGCAAGATGTACATGCAAGCATGCAAACAATCATGCAAGGTAAGCATGCAAGCAAGCAAGGGATGGATTTAAACATGATTTGGACAGCTCTAATTAGGCCCAAAACAGTGGCCATAGTGTCCAAAATGGAGGACTAAAACATACACACACATGCATGCAAAGGATGTCCAATACTTCAAGCATTTAAAAGCAATTCTCAAGCACATTTAAGAGGATGCAAACATGGATGAATGACATGCATTAAGCTCTGAAAATTATGCAAGAATATGGTGCTAAACCAAGCAAACAAGATAGGCTAAGCATGCAATAAATGGCCCCAAGTACTTGAAGCAAGTCAAAGGGATTTGAACCATGGCTAAGCCAACCAAGCCTCACAAGGCCTAGAGGGCTTAAAACAGGTCCAAGGCAGACCTAGACCATGCAAAAGGGAGGCCCCCTAGGTGGCATCTAAGTGGCTCAAATTCAAAGGTATGTACAATGGCCAAAACATGGAGCATATAACAGAAGCTCATAAGGCATCAAAGAGACAACCAAGGCAAGCATACAAGCATGCAAAGGGGAATGAAATGGTGCTATAAATGATGCCAAATCATTAAATCAAAGCAAGTAATACATGCTATTCCCTCACATACTTAAGGCCGACAAGCCAAAAATGCAAAGGGGCTATACTAAGCATGCCAAAGTCGACCCAACCAACTATGGACAGACCTCAAACATGGCAAAATAAGCACAAAAGCTTCACAAGGCTAAGCCTAAAACATACTAGAACAAGGGTTTACAACCTAAGGCATGTTAAGGCAACAAAGTGGCATTACAAGGTAGATATGCTAAGCATGCATGGTGTACCAAAACCAACAAAAAAAAAAGAGGCATATTATGACATAATAAGCACAAAAAAATAGCCAAGGCATGGTCAACAAAAGCTTAGCTAGGTGCTCCCTCAAGAGGCCAAAAATGGTCCATTTCAAGGACAACAAGGAGAGGGGGTGGCCCTCTCCTTCTTGGGACTTCAAGGCACCATCCTTACCACTGAAATCCCTCAAGATTTCAGTGGTGAGGAGGCCCAAACACCAAAGTCTCGGAGCTTACACAAAACAGCCCAAAATGGAGCCTTACAAGGCTTAGGAGGGGTCAAACAACCTCAAACAACAAAACACCCTAAACAAACTATTTAGAGGGCCTAAAAACAGAACTTTTTTGTATTATATGCAAAGCCAAAAAATAGTTGCAAGATAGGTAAAAATAGAATGCAAAAATGGGGTAAAAAGGAACTAGTTTCTTACCCTTGTTGGCTTTCTTCAAAGATGAAGCTCCGGCAGCTTCTTTGAGCTCAAAACAGCTCAAGAACCTCAAGAACAACCTTTGGTCCTTCAAGAAACCAAGGAAAGGTGTAACACTATGTGTTTGTGTGCAATAGTAAGACACAAACACACTTAAACACACACAAAGGCTAAATGAGAGAGAGGTATAGAGATAGAATATGTATCAAACCCTAAACCTAAAACCAGAGCTCTCACAATGTTTTTCTCTCTCAAGTGTCTAACCTAGAGCCAAGAGAGGAGGGCTCCTCTTATAGAGGAGCCAATCTTGTAAAGCTTACAAGGTAAGATAACAAGGAGTCCATCCCTCCATACACGTGTATGGAGGGGAACAAAATGCCATACAACTGTATTAAAATATCTACAAAAGCAGATGAACAGTAGTCGGCTGCTCAAAATTGCCATTTTGTCAAAATTGAGTGCCGACCGGTAACAAATAATGCCAACCGGCAATATACATTGCCGATGGCACCAAAACACCAGCCGGTGGCCTCTGGCCATGGCTGGTGATGTATGGGGATGCCTCACAAGGCATTCCCTACCCCTCCAAGGCAAAACACAAGTGTTTGGTGCAAAACCATACACTAAACAGTCGAGTTTGGAGATCTTGAGGCAAGGCGCGTAGCCGAAGCCTCCGGGAACTCCAAACGAACACAAACATGGATAATCACCGGGTGTTCAAACGGTGACGTCCAAGTCTTGAGGACGGTCAATAATGGGGTGTCTACAGTTGCCCCTCTTTGACAGAACTCGAAAGTCATAAGAATGACGGGAGTGAATGTCAAAGCCCAGAGACGACCTATTTTTGACAAGGCCGAAGACTTGGACAAACAAACAAAATACAAATGAATGAATGGTTGTGCCCGCAGGCTGCCTACGTATCCCTTTGCAAGGAATCAAACCAGCGTAGTTCAGGGGCAAGATGCAAATGATATGAAAGAAGACTTTGATAATTGGACTTATACGCTACGCGAAGCCGGTTTGTATTCAAAACAATGCAATGTACTAACAAGTACAAGTGAGGTGCGCAAGATAGCGCGATAGGATGCATGCAAAATGCAAGTAAGGTGCACAAAACAGTGCGATGCGCAAGAAAGCGCGAGTGGTTTGAAATGCACAAGACAGTGCGAGTGATTTGAAATGTACAAGAAAGTGCGATTGAGGTGCGTAAAATAGCGAAAAATGTAAACTGCACAAAACAGTGCGATGCGCAAAATAGCACGAATGTAAACTGCACAAAACAGTTCAATGCGCAAAATAGCACGAATGATAAACTGCACAAAACAGTGCGATTGAGGTGCGCAAAATAGCGCGAATGAAGCTGCACAAAACAGTGCGATACGTAAAATAGCGCGAGTGATTTGAAGTGCACTAAACAGTACGATACGCTAAACAGCGCAAGTGATTTTGAAATGCACAAGACAGTGCGATACGCTAAACAGCGCGATTGATTTTGAAATGCACAAGATAGTGCGATACGCTAAACAGCGCGAGTGATTTTGAAATGCACAAGACAGTGCGATACGCTAAACAGCGCGAGTGATTTTGAAATGCACAAGACAGTGCGATACGCTAAACAGCGCGAGTGATTTTGAAATGCACAAGACAGTGTGATACGCTAAACAGCGCGAGTGATTTTGAAATGCACAAGACAGTGCGATACGCTAAACAGCGCGAGTGATATGCAATGCACAAAATAGTGCGATACGCTAAACAGCGTGATTGATTTTGAAATGCACAAGACAGTGCGATACGCTAAACAACGCGATTGATATGCAATGCACAAAATAGTGCGATTGAGATACAACCACAAGATGCACAAGACAGTGCTAGTGAGATACAAAGCGTAAGTGCACAAGACAGTGCGAGCGAATGCATGTTCTATGCAAATGAGGTGCATTTTCTACGCAAGTATGGAAGAGTGCATTTTCTATGCAAAAGATACGAGCATTTTCTATGCAAGAAACAAGAGCATATTCTGTGCAATATTGAAAGCATATTCTATGCATAAATCAAAACGATGCGTGGCACACATGTAACAGAAGTGTATATGAAAGTGCACATTCTATGCAATGGAAGGGCATCAAACATGTACTCTGGTGCCTCCGATTTACCTTTCGGAGGACTTTGTAACACACTCAGCTTAAAAAGGGCACACCCTGTTTATGTTGGCAAGAGATAACATCTGCTGCTGCTTTAATTGCCATTCTGACCTGAAGCGGGCTTACACTTGGGGTCGAGATACACTCATACTCCAGAGAAATGGCGAGGTCTGGGAAGGTGCACCTGAAATGCAGTCTCGGATCTTGCCAAAGCTGGAACACCCTAGGATGCTCCAAAATTTCCTTTTTTCTTTTGCTTTGCAGTCTGGAACCTACATAGCTTCAGATAGGCCCTTGTTCTACTGTTCACACTTATCGGGGGTGGACCCTGCAGTTTTATGAAAGAACAAATACTGTTTTGCACAAATGTGGAGAATGGCACAGCACTCTGAGCACAAGATGATTTTTTGGAAATTGAGAAATAAGTTCTTAATCGGGTATTGAGCCGACGACTGGCCACAGCCAAAACGACTCGACAAGGGAAAAACAAAGGTAAACAACCTAAACACATCGAGTAACACTCGAAGCGACTCAAAACAAGAATCAAGACAGACAAAATAAAATACAAGACTCAAATGTGCACATGGAGCCTGTTTCCCCGGGTATTGTTTCCCACCCTTTCTCATTTGTGATTCTCACATCGCTCGGCCCTCAGGCTCTGTTTTTCTAAAAAAGCCCTTTTCCTCACTTTTTCTCTCAACGCACATCTCTCTATTCTTTAATCTCTCATTTTTCATCCCTCCCTAGGGTGGTTGATGAATAAACAGGAAGTTGCGGGTTCTTGCCCCAAGCATTCTGCTAGAGTCTCTTCTTCTGCTCACAATAGTGAACTTTCTCCCACAGAGGGGTTGCGATGCTGTTGGATGTGCAGCAGATCTGCAATCGACATTGGTTGACGATGCTCTTACTGGGGAGTTTGGACGTGATTAGATCTGTCCAAACAAAGGAGGGGAATATCTTGATCCGTTCCCGTTCGTGCTTCGCACTTGGCTTGATACCTCGTTGCGTGGAGGATGTGAGAGCCTTCTGCCCTTTTGCGGTCAGCTTCAGTGGTGCCCTTTTCTGGCAGGTAGAGTGCCCTTTCTGGCAGATGCATTGACAACGGGAGAAAGACAGGAAGCCTGACTCAACTGTGCCCCTAGTTCATTATTTTGACCATTTTTTTGTTTTTGCTTTCTACTGAAACAATTTTGACCAATATGAGAGTCAGATTAACATGCTTGTTCAATTTTTGATTTGAAAATCATGCAAGTTAGGTTATGAGCACTGAAAATTTTCCCTTTTTGGGTCCAAGAAATCGTCCAATTTTGGAAAAGATGGAATAATTTTCGAGAGATCAGTCAACCTCAATAAAAATTCTCAAAAATTATTTTTGCAAACGGCCAATGCTCAACAAGCATGAAACCTACTCTTGAGATGCGCAACTTCAGATCCGAAGGAAAATTGCCCCTTGCTTGAAAAGAGCTGCACGGCAACGGAAAGTTGCCCCTTGTTTGAATGGCACCGCGGCACACTGTATGGCAACGGAAAGTTGCCCCTTGTTTGGATAGCATCGCAGCGCATTGCAATCAGTCCTCAGAGTAATGATGACAATCGAACTCTCGGATACAGAGAAGGCAAAGATGATCAAAACCATTACATGGACACAATTGATTTTGAAGTGTTTTACGGCTGGACTTCGGAATGAAGTTGCCTACGTATCCCAAAGATGAGAATCAAGCCTTACGTAGTTCGGGGTTAAGGTACACTCGGGTATTTAACCTCTCCTTTTGCGCTCTAACTTTTGCCAAGGCCGCCCTTCCGGGTTTTCAACCTTGCGAGTTTTGTTCTTCTTTTCCTTTTTTTTCTTTTTGTTCGTTTCTTCTTTTTTTTTTTTCTTTTTTTTTTCTTTTCATTTTCTTTATCATCATTTTTTTTCTTTTCCTTTTTTCCTTGCTCTAACTTTTGCCTGGGTCGCCCTTCCGGGTTTTCGACCCAGTGAGCCTCTCAAGGGTAAAAGTGTAGCTTTGTCCATGTCAAATGGTTCTGAGATCTCGAATCCGTCTGAATCCAGGAGAGTGACTGTTGTTCGCTGACAATGCAGGAGTCCATCGCATGGGGGCTGGATTTGCCCCTAGTGTTGTAGATCGGAACTCAATTTTTCTTTAGCAATACTTTCTCTTTCCTCCCTCTGGGATTTGGCATTCTTGCCGATCTTCATTGATTTGTGGAATGATCCATCTTCGGCTCTTCGAGCACAATCTGGCATCTTTTGCCCCTAGTTCGAGGGGTGCTTCTGATCTAGTTTTGCAAGCTTCTTTTGATGACATCTGATCTTCTTGATCTGACTTCCCTGCCCCTAATTCATGGGCTGCTTCAAATCAGGCCACACAGGCCTCACATTGTGGTTGATCGTTGAACCTTATGAATCCAAGTTCAAGGTTTGAAAATGAGGGGTCGAGTCTCGAGGCTGAGAGCGATCCTAGGCTGCACAATCTCAAGAGCGATTCCACACAGGTCTTCGCAGGATCGCGCAAAACATTTTTTTTTAAATATTTTAAGAGAGCGACTAGTCGCTCGCACTGAAGACAGTGTGAGACCAATCTGGATCAAGCCAGGATCCTTCTCAGTACTCACATTAACAAGCATGATCTCAATCATTAAAGGCTTAGCATGCCTCTCTTTCTCTCAAATGATCAAATTTTTGCAAAAACCCGAGGAATTCCTTCCTCTTCGTTTTCATCACAATGTTCAAAAACAGCTTCAAAAAGCTTAGGTCAACGCAATGACTTAAAAGCACAGAGAAGCAGGTGAAATGCACTGTTGTTCCATTCGAATTTCTAGTACAATTGACACAAGGCAGAAGTAAGCACAAAAGCATGAAAAACCACTGCTGTTTCATTCATAACTGTTGGTGTAACTGGCTCCATGGCAGAAACAGACTCAAAAGAAAGCGAAAAGACAAACACAAAACAAAATAGTGATGCCCGAGGTAACACCCCCGGAATCACCTGACTCTAACAAAATAGGACTGACTCGATACAACAAGACAGACCTGACCGACTTAGTACAAAAAGACTGACCATATACAAAACAACAAAACTGACCCAATACCCAAGTCAGAAAGTACAAAAACTAGTGTTCGCACATTGCTCAAAACTGTGCGTGTCAAACGCCACATCTGAAGTAAACTGAGCGCCGCCCGCAGGTGGTTCATCCTCCGATCGCACCGCATTATCCCCCAGGTTCACTGATCCAATGACGATAGACTTTGTTGAGTTGGTACGACGATGACCTTATTGTCAATCAGATCTTGTATTTCGTGGCGAAGACGGAAACAACCATCAGTGACATGGCCGACTTGTTGATGAAAACCACAGTACTTGGTCGGATCATGGGAGGAAGGAAGTCTATCTGGCAGTGGTCGCGGCTCCAGGGGTTTGAGATCCCCCTCTCTAATTAGGACCCTCAAGGCCGCTGATAAAGACATGTACAGTGGTGCGAATACCCTCTGGCCTCGAGGTGGGTGTTTTGAGGTTTGTGGAGTTTTGCTGGATGCACCAGCAATGGGATTGGTAGGCGCTGACTGGGTTTGCTGATCTCTTCCGAGCAAGGGATTAGAGCTAAAAGGAACATTCCTGGTACAGCGGCCCTTCTCCCGGATTGCCCCTTGATTCAGACTGCTCTCATTCTGAGTGGCGAAAGTGTCATCTACAATTTTTGCAACAACTGCGAGTACTTGCTGTTTGTTCAGCCCTTCGGCTTTCAAAGCCTCAATATCCCACTGAAGGTGTTCATGGGGACCAATGCCTGCCCCTACCTTGTTCTTACCACTTGCCTCCACTTTCCCAAGGGACTGGCCTTCTTCAAATGCAACCTGTCCCAAGGTTGGGGAGCCTTTAGATATGAATTCCCTGGTACGTGATGTGGTTGATGATGGGGCCAAAACCCCAAAGGCCAGATCTGCCACAGTTCTCTGAAGGTCTTCAATCATTTTCATCAGCTCAGAAGTAGTGGGTTCGTGGGTTTGAGATGATTGGGGTTCAGATGCACCCATCATGCATAAGTCCAGGCTCTCTGGGATAAACACATTAGGCCTGGGTAGATGGACTGGGGTGATGTACATGCTGGGGTCGTAAGGGACGGCCAATGTGTGGATTAGATTGAGATGTGGATGATGTACTTGGTCATTGGGGCCTGAAGGTGGAGCCATCGTCTGGTTGTCGATGAGATTTTGGACCTCATGACGAAGGCGGTAGCAACGGTCGGTGCCATGACCGCGCTGCTGACTGTACATATAGTACTTGGAGGGGTTATGTCTGGCTGGAAGTGGGTTAGGAAGAGGTTGAGGATCGAGGGGTTTGAGATGCCCTCTTTCCATCAAGACTTTTAGTGCTCTAGTCAGGCTCATATAGAGGGGGGTGAAAGTTCTGCCTTAAGCTCGGGCTGGGCCGGCAGTTTGTAGGCTTGGTTTGGCAAAAGGGTTGGCTGTGGCGACTGCATTGATCTCAGTGAATTTGGGAATGACGCTACTACCAGCATTGGTACTCCCAACAATCGCCCTCCTTGTCGGTTCACTTGTTCTGGGAATGTCCCGCTGTTGAACGCATTCTCGACCTGAACCCCCAGTTCATGCAAACTTTTGAAAGTGAATAGTGGAGCGACTATTAACTTTTGCAACATATCATGCTCGAGGTTTCGCACCATCATTTGCACTTGATCCCTCTCAGAAGGGCGATCTGTCATCTGTGCTGCCTTTGCCCTCCATCTTGCTACAAATTCCACAAAAGACTCTGTTGGGTTCTGGCGGGTTGTTTCAAGCTCTTGCATGGTCATTTCAACTTGGGTATTGTAGGAATACTGATCGACAAAGGCCTCAGCCAATTCTTCCCAGTCTTGCTTCACTTTGTCCTCCAACTTAGTGTACCAAGTGGCTGCTACACCCGACAGGGTTCTTCCATACAGAGAGAGTTTCTATGGCTTGGTCAGACCCATCGGCTTCAGGATATCCAAGAAAAGTCGGATATGTACCATTGGATCTCCAGACCCGTCGAAACGGTCAATATATGGCATTTTGAATCTGTCTGGGAGCCGAACAGCAGCCTCGGTGTGCCCATCCTCAATGTCGGGAATGGAGTTAAGGCCCTGTGCCTTTTTGAATTGCCTCTCAAGGTTCGCAATTTTCACTGCAGTCGAATTGAGCTCATTAACATCAAGGGGATAAAGTCTCTCATTAGGCTGCACCAGGGGTCTGAGCACCTGAGCTTGAGTCAACCTTTCTCGAGGATTCGGACACTGCAAATCTTCAATTGGCGGAAGTGGGTCAAAGTTTGGCTGGGGTCCCAAAGCTGGATGTGAGGCAGATGCCCCAGATGGATGCTGCATTTCAATACTGGTCTCAGCCTGCATGGCAGTTCCCTGATTTAACGCTGCTATCACGGCTACAAATTCTTCCGAACCCTGGGCCATCATGGTCTGCTGAGTCTGAACAAAGGTGATGTGACTGGCGACTGACGGATCAGATGAACCGGTGGGCCCTGACTGGCCTTTCTTTGCCTTGCCTCAGCGAAAGAACACTGGTTGCCCTTGAATTGAATTTCTGACCTAACAAAGTCTATCAACACTAGTCCAATGTACCCCGGGGATATCGGAGCCTTCTGAAGCTATAGTTCCAGGACTACCTAGCAAGAGAGAAAACAGACAGCATCTCAGCACAATTTCACTGGAATGGATTTGAGCATACTAGGATGAATGTACTCAATACTGATCACTGTTTCCCAAATATCTGCCTGTAAACTGATACCCTCGGGTAAAACTGATTCCCCAAATACTGATGCTGATGCCCACAGGCCTGATGCCCAGACTTGCAGACTGGTATATGCGTTCTTGTAGAGATACACTCTAAAAGCACATAGCAAGTAAGAGAGAGCCAAAACACTCCTATGTTGGGGTAGGGTTTCCCTGTCCTATTTTGTCAAGAACTAGGGTTTCACTATGCACACAGCGGTTTCAAACAACCTAACATCAGGTGAGCAACCTGTCCTAGTTTGGAATGGTCACTATGGATTCCGAATATGCACTAGGTCGAATGGTCAAAAAGGGTGCCCCGGTAAAACCGGGGTTTGTGTTCCCATACTGTCAGAGCCCATAACCGGTCAGCCTTATGGTCATGCCTTGACAAGACAAGCCTCCGGCAAACCGTTCAGGAATGGCAGATGGCAAACATGGTGTCCTAGGCGCACCAATGCACATGCAATGCAAAGAAACGCATAAGTGAAATCAAAACAGGATATCACGTGTTCGAGTCAAGCTCTCTAATTTCCCCAGCAAAGTCGCCAGAAAATGTAGACGCGCCCGCGTGGGGCCCTCGCTACAGTTCGGACTCGATTTTGTTTGTCACGGTTCTAAGTCTGAACCAAAGAGTCCAAATCCGACAAATCGTTTTGAGAAACAGATTTTTTGAAAAGAAGTGCCAAACATGGACTGCTTTTCCAGATACAGAGTCGCCACCTAAATATTTTAAAATGGGGAAATTTAGGAAACCCTGACTCGGTGCCAAAAGCCACGTGTCCGTCATCACCAAAGTTGCCTTGGCTCGGGAGCTTGGGTACGATTGGGGAAGGTCAGCTATGAGCACCCCCTCTTGCCCGATCCGAAGATCGGCCTCTACTAACCGTGATATCCGTTTTTGAAAACGTT
Source organism: Camellia sinensis (assembly GCF_055761805.1). NCBI lineage: Eukaryota > Viridiplantae > Streptophyta > Magnoliopsida > Ericales > Theaceae > Camellia > Camellia sinensis. The sequence goes on from NC_138974.1 coordinate 111,508,708, forward strand.
ATGTGTTCTTAAACCAATTATTAGCCTAGAATTACTATATTATGCGCACAGCAAACAAGTATAGACTAGATTGCCTAATTTGGAAATAAGCATTGCATATCCGTTTGTTTTTGAAAAACACTTTGGGATTTGCTACTCACAAGTAGGCTAAAATACGGATTTCAACGAGTTTTTCCAACTCAGACAATCCAACCTTCACCCACAGGCATTCAAACAGTTTATCACATAAGTATCTAGCCACATGGTAAGCATGCTGTTATGATAGCATTCACACGCATGCGATATGCTAAAACATGAAAATACTTACATCGTACTTCATGCCAAAACAATAAACTCGGTAGTAAACAATGCATGATCCAAGTCCATGTTTAAATGTCTAATGCAACACATACAGGATGCAATTAGAGTAGGCTCGGCTAACCTAAGCATGGGATGTGAAATGCAATCAATTGATGCACGTATTCAATTTGGAATTGAAATACAAATGCGGTTAGCATGATGTACCGAGCCCGGTGCGTGCGAGACAAATGCATGGATGCACGCATGCGCAGCATAAGGTATGCTAATTTAAACATGTCCTATTACTAACCATCAAAGCGGGTAAGTAAAAGGGGAAGAAAGAAGTGGGGGTTGGAAGATGTGCACAAACTCACCCACACTTCTTACAGATTCGTCCTCGTTCGGAGGGACCAAAAGAATAATACAGATTAAATAACGAATTAACTAACCTAGCTAATTAATTATTACAAATCACCTAATTAGTTAACAAACTAACTAAGCTAGAGAAAACAGTAAACCGCCTCGGGAAGAGAGTTCGATGCACGCGTGCTCGGGTCTTGCTCGGAAGTACACTGCCATGCATAGGTTGCCTCTGTTTTCCCTGCTATACTCCTCTGAAGACTGCCGAAGTCTCAGGATTGATTCCCTGGACATTGGGAGACACCACTGGCTGAATAGAATGGCCACCGGCAGTGGCGTGTGATCACCGGCTGTGAATACCTCCATCGGCCATGGGAAGATTGCCGGTCGGCACCTAGCACTGCCGGTCGGCAGAAGGTTCCTGCAGGATCTGCAAGTGACAGCAACGAGGGCAAGGCAGAGCATGGCAATGCAATTCAAGCCATATATGCACCAATCATGTCCCTTATCCTGTTAGTGACTCAAAGGGACATGCTCCTTGGTTCTCGGACCATTAATCATGCATTTCCATGCGTGATGGCCCAAGGGACCAAGTGTGCACATTTTGATGTCAAATGCAATGCAAACCAACAAACCAAAGTCCAATTCCTATCACTAGATCAAGGAACAAGACATGCATGCTAGATGCCATGCAACCTAGGCATACAAGCTAAGGATGCAACATGTAAATGCAAGATGTACATGCAAGCATGCAAACAATCATGCAAGGTAAGCATGCAAGCAAGCAAGGGATGGATTTAAACATGATTTGGACAGCTCTAATTAGGCCCAAAACAGTGGCCATAGTGTCCAAAATGGAGGACTAAAACATACACACACATGCATGCAAAGGATGTCCAATACTTCAAGCATTTAAAAGCAATTCTCAAGCACATTTAAGAGGATGCAAACATGGATGAATGACATGCATTAAGCTCTGAAAATTATGCAAGAATATGGTGCTAAACCAAGCAAACAAGATAGGCTAAGCATGCAATAAATGGCCCCAAGTACTTGAAGCAAGTCAAAGGAATTTGAACCATGGCTAAGCCAACCAAGCCTCACAAGGCCTAGAGGGCTTAAAACAGGTCCAAGGCAGACCTAGACCATGCAAAAGGGGGGCCCCCTAGGTGGCATCTAAGTGGCTCAAATTCAAAGGTATGTACAATGGCCAAAACATGGAGCATATAACAGAAGCTCATAAGGCATCAAAGAGACAACCAAGGCAAGCATACAAGCATGCAAAGGGGACTGAAATGGTGCTATAAATGATGCCAAATCATTAAATCAAAGCAAGTAATACATGCTATTCCCTCACATACTTAAGGCCGACAAGCCAAAAATGCAAAGGGGCTATACTAAGCATGCCAAAGTCGACCCAACCAACTATGGACAGACCTCAAACATGGCAAAATAAGCACAAAAGCTTCACAAGGCTAAGCCTAAAACATGCTAGAACAAGGGTTTACAACCTAAGGCATGTTAAGGCAACAAAGTGGCATTACAAGGTAGATATGCTAAGCATGCATGGTGTACCAAAACCAACAAAAAACAGAGGCATATTATGACATAATAAGCACAAAAAAACAGCCAAGGCATGGTCAACAAAAGCTTAGCTAGGTGCTCCCTCAAGAGGCCAAAAATGGTCCATTTCAAGGACAACAAGGAGAGGGGGTGGCCCTCTCCTTCTTGGGACTTCAAGGCACCATCCTTACCACTGAAATCCCTCAAGATTTTAGTGGTGAGGAGGCCCAAACACCAAAGTCTCGGAGCTTACACAAAACAGCCCAAAATGGAGCCTTACAAGGCTTAGGAGGGGTCAAACAACCTCAAACAACAAAACACCCTAAATAAACTATTTAGAGGGCCTAAAAATAGAACTTTTTTGTATTATATGCAAAGCCAAAAAATAGTTGCAAGATAGGTAAAAATAGAATGCAAAAATGGGGTAAAAAGGAACTAGTTTCTTACCCTTGTTGACTTTCTTCAAAGATGAAGCTCCAGCAGCTTCTTTGAGCTCAAAACAGCTCAAGAACCTCAAGAACAACCTCTGGTCCATCAAGAAACCAAGGAAAGGTGTAACACTATGTGTTTGTGTGCAATAGTAAGACACAAACACACTTAAACACACACAAAGGCTAAATGAGAGAGAGGTATAGAGATAGAATATGTATCAAACCCTAAACCTAAAACCAGAGCTCTCACAATGTTTTTCTCTCTCAAGTGTCTAACCTAGAGCCAAGAGAGGAGGGCTCCTCTTTTCAATCTTGTAAAGCTTACAAGGTAAGCTAACAAGGAGTCCATCCCTCCATACACGTGTATGGAGGGGAACAAAATGCCATACAACTGTATGAAAATATCTGCAAAAGCAGATGAACAGTAGTCGGCTGCTCAAAATTGCCATTTTGTCAAAATTGAGTGCCGACCGGCAACAAATAATGCCGACCGGCAATATACATTGTCGATGGCACCAAAACACCAGCCGGTGGCCTCTAGCCATGGCCGGTGATGTATGGGGATGCCTCACAAGGCATTCCCTGCCCCTCCAAGGCAAAACACAAGTGTTTGGTGCAAAACTAGACACTAAATAGTCGAGTTCGGAGATCCTGAGGCAAGGCACGTAGCCGAAGCCTCCGGGAACTCCAAACGAACACAAACATGGATAATCACCGGGTGTTCAAACGGTGACATCCAAGTCTTGAGGACGGTCAAAAATGGAGTGTCTACAAACGCTAGTCAACGTTAATCTAGGCCTACCCCGTCCCCTAACACTTCCATCTACCGTTACAGCATCGCATCTCTTCACTACTGCCTCTGTTGGTCTCCGTTGAATATGACCAAACCATCTCAAATGATTCTCTCTCAACTTATTTTCTATTGGTGCTACTCTTATCCATTCCCGAATACACTCATTCCTAATCCTGTCTTGTCTAGTCTTACCACACATCCACCTTAGCATCCTCATCTCAGCCACACTCACCTTATCTACATGTTGTTTCTTGGTTGCCTAACACTCCGTCCCATACAACATAGCTGGTCTAATAGCCGTTCTATAAAACTTACCTTTTAGTCTAGTAGGTATTCGTTTATCGCATAACACCCCAGACGCACTTCTCCACTTACACCATCCCGCCTTAATCCTATGGGCCACATCTGCATCAATCTCTCCCGTTGTTGTTTTAATCGACCCTAAATAACGAAAATGTTCACTCTTAGGCAGTTTTTGGTTCTCAATCTTCACTTCTTCTCTGCTTTCATTGTTACTGTTACTAAATTTACACTCCATGTACTCTGTCTTAGTTCTGCTTATCCGGAATCCTTTAGATTCAGGAGCTTTTCTCCAAATCTCCAACTTTGTGTTAACTCCTTCTCTAGTCTCATCCATTAACACAATATCGTCTGCAAAAAGCATACACCATGGCACGTCATCCTGAATATTTATCGTTAACTCGTCCATAACTAAAGCAAAAAGATAAGGACTTAAGGTAGATCCTTGGTGTAATCTTACAGTGATAGGAAATTCATTTGTCTCTCCAGCTGGTGATCTAATAGTGGTCACCACCCCTTCATACATGTCCCTAATCACGTCAATGTAGCCTTTTGTCACCCCTTTTTTCTCTACCACCTACCATATTATATCTCGGGGCACTCTGTCATATGCTTTCTCAAGGTCGATAAACACCATATGAATGTCTCTTTTCTTTTCTTTATACTTTTCTATTACTCTCCTCAAAAGATAGATCGCTTCCATTGTTGACCTACCAGGCATAAACCCAAATTGATTCTCTGACACCTCTGTTATGTCTCGCAATCGGCGTTCCATCACCCTCTCCCACACTTTCATTATATAACACATTAGCTTGATTCCTCTATAGTTGTTACAATTCTGGAAATCACCTTTATTCTTATAGATTGGCACTAAAATACTCTTCCTCCACTCATCTGGCATGTTCCTTGTCAACAAAATTTTGCTAAACAACCTAGTCAACCAAGCAACTCCTTTTTTACCCAAACACTTCCAAGCTTCAATAGGGATATCATCGGGTCCTAAAGCCTTATTTGATTTCATCTTCTTAAGTGCAATCTCCACTTCAAAGTTCCTAATCCTGCGATAGAACCTATAGTCTTGTTTTATCGTATTACTGGCTATTTCTTCCCCTATTGTCATACTTCCATGTTCCTCATTTAACAGTTTCTCAAAATAATTCTTCCATCTTTCCTTAATCTCATCATCCTTTACCAATACCTTAGAATCCTCACTGTTGATGCACTTTACTTGATTAAAATCTCTTATTTTCCTCTCCCGTATCTTAGCAAGTTTGTATACCCTCTTCTCTCTCTCCTTACTATCTAGTCTAGTGTATAGGTCATCATAAACTTTCAACTTAGTCTCTCTCACTACTTTTTTGACCTCCTTATTAGCCAATCTATAGCTCTTAAGGTTTTCCTCAGTTCTATCCTTCTGCCACTTTTTAAAGCACTCTTTTTTTGCCTTAACTACCGCTTGAACCTCTTCCCTCCACCACCAAGTTTCCCTAGAGCTGGGTCCCATTCCTTTCGACTTTCCAAGCACTTCCCTTGAGATTCTCCTCATACAATTGGCCATCGAATTCCACATAGTGTTAGCATCACCTTCTAAGTCCCAAGTACCTTCCTTATCCATTCGATTCTTAAATATTTTAAGTTTATCCCCTTTTAGGTCCCACCATCTCGCCCTACGATGCCCACCATCATTCCTAGCTTGGTATTGCCCTCTAAAACATAAATCTAGTATCGAAATCCTATGTTGAGAGACCAGACTCTCTCCAGGAATCACCTTACAATCATTGCATTTTAGGCAATCCACTTTTCTCACTAAGAAGTAATCTATTTGGCTCTTAACTAATCCACTCTTAAAGGTTATCAAATGCTCCTCTCTCTTCTTATACATAGTATTGGCCACCACCAGGTCAGAAGCCACCGTAAAATCTAAGATTCTCTCTCCAGCCTCATTTCTGTCACCAAAACCGTATCCACCATGCACCCTTTCATAACCTAGTTTATCTATGCCCACATGGTCATTAAAATCTTCACCTATAACCAGGTTCTCTCCTACGGGTATCTCCTGTAAGATCTCATCCATTTGCTCTCAAAAATCCCTCTTAGTCTGATCATCTAACCCTACTTGAGGGGCGTAAGCGCTAATAATGTTCACTATATTCCCTCCAATAACTAGTTTAACTAGCATAATCCTATCTCCTTTCCTAGTGACCGCCACCACACTTTCCACAAGACCCTTGGCAATTATGATTCCTACCCCATTCCTGCATCTATCCTTACCACTATAATAAAGTTTAAAACCAGTATCCTCAATTTCCCTAGCCTTCTTTCCCGTCCACTTGGTTTCTTGTATGCAAGTTGTACTAACTCTCCTCCTAATCATAACATCTACCAATTCCATTGTCCTACCAGTTAAGGTTCCTATGTTCCAAGTGGCTACCCTAAACCTATAGTCTTGGACTAGCTTCTTTACCCGTGCTCGTCCAGAAAAACGCGAAAACCTTTGCCCATTTTTCACCGCACCTAAGCGTCGATGCGGCACCCCTTGCTCACTTTTCGAAACACCCGGAGGCAGACACAACGCGTCACTTGAGGGGAACGACCTAGCATTTAAACGATTTAAAGGCCGCGAATACTTTTCAATATATGGATAATCATTCATTGATACAGAATATAGTATTTCAGAAAACAAATCATTTCTTGTTATATCATATAGGAAAATACTTAAACGTGAACATAGCTTTACAAAGTTATTACTCATAGATGGCTCCACTTCCAGAACAAATTAAGCAGATAAACCTGACCGTCTATGGCGCGTGACATACACACACATAGAATGTATATGTATTGTCACGCCCCAACTTTTTAATTACTCGGAAATATTACCAAAAGCCTGCAATTTAGGTCCATTTTTTGTTTCTTCATTTATATATGCCTATTACCCTTGAGTAATAGAAACAAAATAATACATATTCTCTCTTTTTCTCTCAATGAATATTATAATGACAACAATACATGCCAATCTCCTACTGTGAAGCTACAAATAAATAATTGCAAATACAAGATCCATTTCCTTTATATCTACTATGAAGTTATACAAAGAAACTCAAGGAATCCATAACTCTTCAACCAAAGAATCCAAACTTTCTTCCTGTAAAAGATAAAACAATAAGGGGTGAGCACTAATGCCCAGTAGGAATTTCATAGTTCTGAATCAATAACTAACACACAGATAGAAATGATCATGCATGCAAGGTGATACTATATAGTAGGGTGACATTTTATAATTTCAAAATATCATAAGTAAGGTACATTTTTCTCAAAAACTATTTAAATGCTTTTTAAGAAAAACCTTCAGCCATTGAAAATTATCCCTTAACCTTACAAAACCATAGATCATTCTGAAACAAACATATTTAAGAAACAACATCATTTAAAATTTATTAACCAATTCCCAAAATATTTCTCATTTAATTTCCATTTTTAATATCCCTCTTTTTCTTTTATTTTTCCTTTCTACTCATTATATTTATTTAGAACTCCATAACTTCAAGTTCAATTTTCCTTTTTGATTCACTAACAATTCACCTATACTCAATTCACACTGTTAATTACACTCTCAAATTTCATTTCAAGATAACATAAGATTAATAAACCCCTTTCAATTCAATTTCTCATTTATTTACAGAACAACACTCATAATTTACCTTTATTGTCATAACTAATTCATTATGTTCACCATCACCAATCCATAATGCCCTTACCCGTTTTTGGGTTCCATTCTTTACAAATAATGTCTATGTACATTTCCTCTTTATACCAAATTATACATCAATTTGCAATTTCATAGATTCATCACAAGTCACAAATAATATCATCAACTCAACACACTTCTCCACACGTATCTCAACACAATCTACCTTTCGCCGCCTTACTACAGCGGGATAGCGGGCACCCAATCCATAACGCTTTCCACATATTGCCGGCTATTATACGGTGGGAAGTGAACTTCCAAAAAACCATTTTTCAACTTTTTAAAACCATCCCCCACATTTGTCGGTTACTATACGGCGGGACGTGGGCACCCTAAACATTTTTGAAAACCATCAGTTTTTCTACTTTTGTCAGCCATTATACGGCAAGACTGTGTGGACACCCAAAAATAATTTTTCTATTTTTACTGGCTACTATACGGTGGGACTGTGTGGACACCCAAAAATTATTTTTCCCATATTCGTCCAGCGATAAGCCTAAACAGGGCAATTGGGTACCTTTAATTCACAAACACCCCCATATTTGCCGACTGCTATACGGTGGAATGTGGGCCTGTAGACACCCCATTTTTGACCGTCCTCATGACTTGGACGTCACCATTGGAACACTTGGTGATTACCCTTGTTTGTGTTCGTTTGGAGTTCCCGGAGGTCTCGGCTCGCGCGCCTTGCCTCAGGATCTCCGAACTCGACTGTTTGGTGTCTGGTTTTGCACCAAACACTTGTGTTTTGCCTTGGAGGGGCAGGGAATGCCTTGTGAGGCATCCCCACACACCACCGGCAGTGGCTAGAGGCCACCGGCTGGTTTTTGCTGCCATCGGCACTGTTTGTTGCCGGTCGGCACTACTTTTTGCCAAAATGGCATCTTTTGCCGGCCGACTACTGTGCATCTTCTTTTGCAGATATTTTGTCACAGCTGTCTTGCTTTTGGCTCCCCTCCATACAGCGTATGGAGGGATCTCCCTCTTTGGAAGCTTGTCTTGTAAGCTTTACAAGACAAAAAGCTCTATAAGAGAGAGCCTTGTCTCTTGGCTTTAGGGTTAGACACTTGAGAGACTTAATATATTTTTAGACAGCCATTTTTAGGGTTTTGAGTTCTAGGGTTAGAAACCATATACTTTCTATCTCTATATCGCCCTCTTGTGTGTGTTAAAGTGCATTTGTGTCTTACTATTGCACACAAACACATAGTGTTTCACCTTCACTTAGCTACTGAGGTTCTAAGAGGTTGGTTTTGAAGTTTTGGAGTTGTTTTCAAGCCAAGGAGGGCTGTTGGAGCATCATTTGTAAAGGGGTCTTCAAGGGTAAGAAACTAGCCCCTTTATTCCCCATTTTTGCATTACATTTTTACCTGTCTTAAAATCATTTTTGAGCTTGGTGTATAATACAAAAAAGTTTTTTTTTAGGCCCTCTAAATTGTTTGTTTAGAGTGTTTTGTGGTTTGGAGGTTTTTGACCCCTCTTAGGCCTTGAAAGGCCCCATTTTGAGCCATTTTGAGTGAGTTTCGAGACTTTGGTGTTTGGGCCTCTTCACCACTGAAATCTTGAGGGATTTCAGTGGTGGAGATGGTGCCTTGAAGTCTCCAAAAGGAGAGGGCCACCCCCTCTCCTTGTTGTCCTTGAAAGGGACCCTTTTTGGCCTCTTGAGAGTGCATCATGTTAGAGTATGTATTGATCATGTCTTGGTTGTTTTCCATGCTTATTATGCCATGATATAACCTTGTTGTGTGTTGGTTTTGGTGCACCATGCATGCTTAGCATACCTACCATGTAATGCCATGTTATTGCCTTAATATGCCTTAGGTTGTTAGCCTTCGTTCGAGCATGTTTTAGGTCTAGTTTTGTGAAGCTTGTGTGCTTATTTTGCCATGCTAGAGGTCTGTCCATAGTTGTTTGGGTCAGATTTGGGATACTTAGTATAGCTCTTTTGCATTCTGGCTTGTTGGCCCTAAGTGTATGAACGTATAGCATGACATTCTTGCATTGATTTAGTGGTTTGGGACTATCCACCACGTTATTTCAGTCCACTTATCATGCTCATATGCTTGCATTTCATGACCCTTTTGATGTTTCAAGAATTGATGTTTCATGCTTCATGTTTATGCCATTGTGTATGTCTCTAAGATTGGGTCATTTGGATGCCATCTAAGTGGTTCTTGAGGCTTACTTTTGCATGATTTGGGGCTGTTTTGATTCAATTTGGTCATTTGCTTCATGAGTCATATGGTCATGTTTTAGGTCCTTAAGTTTGGGCGCATGCATAGCTTGCATTGGTAGGTTAATTGGGCATCATTTCCTACATGTTTTCAAGGCTTATAATGCATGTCATATGTCCATGATCATTCCTTTCTAAGTGTGCTTAGAAGTAGTCTTTTGATACTTAAGCATTTAGGCCTTCAACATGTGCATGTGTGTATGTGTTTAGTCCTTTGTTTTGGTCACTTTGGCCATTGTTTTAGGCCTAATTAGAGTTGCCTAAATCGTGTGTAAGTCCACCTTTCCATCAATTTGCATTGCCTCATGTTTGCTTGTATGCTTGCATAAGTGTCTTGCCATGCCATGTTGCATCCTTAGCTTGCATGCCTAGGTTGCATTGCATCTTGCATGCATGCCTTATTCCTTGATTTGGTGATGGGAATTGGGCCTTGGTTTGTTTGTTTGGTTTGCATTTCATTTGACATGAAAGTTGCACACTTGATCCTTTGGGCCGTCATGCATGGAAATGCGTGATTGGCGGTCTGAAAATCGAGACACATGCCCCTTTGAGTCACAAACATGATAGGGGGCATGATTAGTGCATACATTGCTTGAATTGTATTGCCATGCAAGTTCTGTCGTCTGCTGCTGTGAGTTGCAGGTTCTGCAGGCATTCTTTGCCGACCGGCAGTGTACATTGCCGACCGGCAATTATTCTTCTGCCGATGGATCAATTTTGTGCCGATGACCACAATTTGCTGCTGGTGGTGACTCTACTCAGCCGGTGGTGATTCCCAGTATCCAGAGAAGCATCCCTGAGACTTTGGCAGTCTTCAGAGGGGCAGAGTAGGGAAAACAGAGGCAGGCTATGCATGGCGGTGCACTTTCGAGCAAGATCCGAGCACGCGCTGCATCTGGCTCTCCTCTCGAGGCGGTTTATTGCTTTTCCTAGCTTAATTAGTTTGTTAGCTGATTATGAAATTTGTAATGTTTAATTAGCTTGCGTAGTTAATTAATTTGTATTATTTATTTGGTCCCTCCGGGCGAGGGCAAATCTGTAATAAGTGTGGGTGAGTGTGTGTATGTCTTCCAATCCCTACTTCTTTCTTCCCTTTTATTTACCTGCTTTGATGGTTAGTATTAGGGCACGTTTAAATTAGCATACCTCATGCAATGCATGCGTGCATTCATACATTTGCTTTGCATGCACCGGGCTCGGTACATCATGCTAACTGCATTTGTACTTCAATTCCAAATTGAATACGTGCATCAATTGACTGCATTTCACATGCCATGCTTAGGTTAGCCGAGCCTACTCTAATTGCATTTTGCATGCGTTGCATTAGCCACTCTAACATGAACTAGGATCACACATGTTTTCTAACTAGTTTATTGTTTTGGCACGGAGTACTATGTAAGTATTTATGCTTTAGCATCTCGCATGCGTGTGAATGTTGCCATGACAGTATGTTTGCCATGTGGCTAAATGCTTATGTGATATTATTGTTTGAATGCCTGTGGGTGAAGGTTGGATTGTTTGAGTTGGAAAAACTCGTTGAAATCCGTATTTTAGCCTACTTGCGAGTAGCAAATTCCAAAGCGCTTTTCAAAACAAACGGATATGCAATGCTTATTTCCAAATTAGGCAATCTAGTCTATACTTGTTTGCTGTGCGTATAACATAGTAATTCTAGGCTAAGAAATGGAATAAGAACACATAAAGTTTTCAAAAATGGATATCACGGTTAGTAGAGGCCGGTCTTCGGACCGGGCAAAAGGGGGTGCTCATAGCTAACCTTCCCTGATCGTACCTAAGCTCCCGAGCCGAGACAACTCTGGTGATGACGGACATGTGGCCTTCGGCACCGAGTCAGGGTTTCCTAAATTCCCCCATAAAAAAAATATTTAGGTGGCGACTCTGTATCTGGCAAAGCAGTCCATGTTTGGCACTTCTTTTCGAAAAATCTGTTTCTCAAAACGATTTGCCGGATTTGGACTCTTTGGTTCAGATTAAGAACCGTGACACAAATCGAGTCCGAACTGTAGTGAACCCCATAAATGAACAGAACGGGAGCTCACCCTCCCGGGGCGTTCGAGGGACGTCTACAGGGCCCCTAAAAACCTTTTTTAACTCTCCTCATGGGTACCAACACAACACCACCCAACACAACTCAACTCAACACGACTCATCAAAACCCAACACAACTCAACATGATTCAACACAATTCAACATAATCAACACAATTCAACATGATTCAACACCACTAAATGTAATTCAACATAATTCAATGTGAACTCTTAAATCTCCATTTCATTATTTCATCCCAAGGCTCATGTCATCCATATCATGAACAAATCTTTTCTCCCAAATTTCATTTCATATTATAGCATGATTTACAGTATCCATAATAAAGGTTCATTCGCTGATTTTTAACATAATTTTCAAACACTTCCAAAATTCAATTAAACTTATATATATAATTCAACCTCTCAATTTCATGACTCTACTTTCAATTTAGGCAAAATCATTAACTATTATCACGAGTCAACTTAAGGTTTTCAAGAAAAATCAAGACTTTCAAGAAAAACTAAAACTTCTCACACCATTACTTTTTATTCCAATTTTCCTATTGATTATACATCTAAGGTTCATGTTCCACAATCTTAACCCAACAATTGAACCCCAACACTTCAAACTCTAAGCCCCCAAATCTCATGATGTAACACTATATGCTCAAAAATGTAGATTTTGTATTTATATAATCAAAACATCACAAATCTATCTATTAATGCAAGTATTGAAGAAGAACTAGGACCCCCACCTCAAGAATCAAGCAAAAGATCAAAGCTTTGATGAGATTCCTTCACAAATCCAAACTTCAATCGGTTGAAAAGTGAGATCTTCAAGCCGCCTTCACTTTTTTGTAAGGGATCTTGCCCAAATCCCTGAAAAATTGGAGGTATTTGGGCCAAAATCTCTAGGGTTTTTGGGCTAAGGGTGAGAGGGATGAAGAGAGAGGATGAAGGTGTGAAGAATGATCTAGAAAAGTGCTTTTAAGCTTGCTAAATTCGCGTAGTCCGCTCAAGCGTCGCTTTTCCCGCTCAAGTGTACCTGCTTCCAGCACAGATACTAAAATTTTACATGGGCATAACTCTCTCATCCGAACTCCATTTTAGGTCATTCTTGTGTCCAAATCGAAGCCCCGGAAACAAGATTTCCAATGGTTCTAGCCTCACATCCAAATTCAAACTGTGGGAAAAGAAAAGGGCAAAAAGTGACGGCTGTTCGTAGAAAAATTATCCGAATTAAAGTTTTTGGTCCAATCTTACTTTACCATCATGTTACTACTTCAATCAATACCCCAAAATAAAATAGGGAGGCTCCAAACACAATAATAAAAGGTCAAAAACAATCCCACTAGTCTAAAAAATTCAAACTCAACCTGGCAGACCACTCGAGCGCCCAATCTTGCGCTGAAGTGTGTAGACCAACAAAACCGTCCACTCGAGCGACCACTCCCACGCTCGAGCGGGAATTCACAACTCTCAGAATTTCGGTAGAAAAGGCTAAAGCCAGCCTCATGAGGCTGCCGCCATCTCTTTTAGTACTGTTTGATCATTTTCTTGTGGAATGATAGGTATATTGATGGTAATAACTGATGTACTCTTTTGTGACCGAACCTACCTTTTGCATATAGAGTGCCTTAGCACCTTCCAAACTAGGACATGATATCCTGCTTTCCAGGATTGCAATGTCGCATTTTTGTATAATTTAGTGAATCCTAGATCTTTTTTCTAAATTAGAATAGGGAAACCTTACCCCTGAATAGGCATGAATGCAAATTATGTGCTTATATGGTATCTTGTCTTGAATCGAAAAGATTTGATTTGATTATGGAGATCAACAATCAGAAAGGCAGTGATTTCATTCCAAAAATCTGGGGAGTTTGACATAGCAATGATTTGATTTTGGGGCCATCTGAGTTATTTAGGGCAGTGATTCAATCACAAAAATTGGGGGTTCAATATAGGCAGTGATTCAAATTCTAATTATGATTATGTGGAAAATTAGGGTATGGTTTCCTAAATTAAAGGATTTGAGTTTGAATTTGAATTCCTACCTTAGTGATCAATTAGAGAACAAAATGATTGCCTTTCAAGAATTTGAGTTAGAAAAATCCATGAAAATCTTCATGATCAAAAAACAACTTCTAAAAAAAAATTTTTCTAACTCAAGTAGAGTCTTGGAGATTATGGAAGGTATTTGATTAAATAAGAATTTTTAAGTCATTGACTTTGGTAGATAAGAAAGTGGTGACCAAGTCTTCCATTTTGAACAAAATTCTAATTCCCCTAAAAGATATTTGATTAAAAGACAATTGTTTGATTAGATACTTGGAATACGATCCAAAACTCCTTGGGAGGAAAGAATTTTGAAAAAAAATCTGAGTAGAATTATGGAAATTATGGAAAGTTTTTGATTAGATAAAAATCTTTAAGTTATTGACTTTGGTTGGAATTTTGATATTATGGAAAAGTATTGGACAAGGAAGTGATGACCAAGTCTTCCACTTTAAAGTGAAATTTTGAAATCCCCTTGAAGGCATTGGACTAGAAGATAATTGTTTGATTGATTTCTTGGAATAAAATTTAAAATTCTTTGGAAAGTTTTTAAAATAAAATTTGAGTAGAGTTTAGGAATTATGGAAAGTTTTTTTCATCAAGTAAAAATCTTTGGGCCAATGATTTTAAAGGAACCTCAATTTTATGTAAAATGGTAAATAAGGAAGGAGTGACCAAGTCTTCCATTTTGAATAAAATTCTGATTCATTTACAAGACATTTGCTTAAAGGATGACTATTTGATTGATTACTTGGAATAAAATCTGAACACCTCAAAAGTTTTGAAAAAAAAAAGAGAAAGAGGGAAACTTTGAAATTTGAAAAAAAAAAGGATTTTACTTTGAAAAATGATTTTGAAAAAAAAAAATAGGATTTGCAATTTGGTCATATGATTCTAAGATACAAATGGGGCACATTTTGGTAAAGCAACAAATAATGGAGACGCAGTTGTTTAAGGTTGATCATTTCGGTAGGGGATCCTTGAAATTCATCAAAATTTTCTTAATAGGGTAATTTTCACCTAACTGATAATGATGATGATTTTGAAACCCTATGATAAGAATCAAACATGAGTTTGACTGGGTTCAACTGCATACTTCCCAAGATTGTGCTCACGATTGCCAGTTCCAAAAAGATAATTCTTCGAGTCAATTTGCTATGTCTCGTACACAAGTAAGTTCTTCTAGTCTTATTAATTACCAGTCATGTCTCAGCAAAATGAATCAGGGGATCTGACGGTGCTGCTTTAGAAAATGTCCTTAGATGTTGAAGGCCAAACTAACACCCTGATGGCTGACATTTGTTTGGTTCAAATAGAGGAGGTGACTGAAATAGAAGAAGGCATATAGTGGGAAGACGAAGACCTTCACCTAGCTTACACTGATGAAACCTGGGAGAATGTTAAGTCGGATGACACTTGGCATGTAGAGGAAGTGGATCGCTTTACACGTAGATGACAACATTTCAAACCCGTATTTCTTGAGCAAGGTGAGGTTTTAGAAGCATCTAAAGGGAAAGGAAAAGAGCATGAGGAAGATTGTGTGCTTCAACAGCTGAAGAAGATTCAGGTAGACCTCTCTATTTGGGGTCTTCTCATGGCTTTCCACGAACATCCCCAAGCCATGCTGACTGCTTTCAATGAGGCCAAGTTGTCTAGAGACACCACCCCAGATTAGTTAGTGGCACTGCTCGTGTCTGTAAAGAAGAACCCGACCATTACTTTCTCTAACAATGATTTGCCGCCTGAAGGAGTAACTCACAACAAGCCCCTTTATGTGTCACTAAAGTGTTGGGAGAAATGGGTGCCAGTGGTGCTCGTGGATAATGGATTTGCCATAAATATGTGCCTGACTAGGATTGCATATGCTCTAGGATTAAGGCCCAAGGATTACATTGCGATCACATAATCTGTCAATGCTTTGACAACATGCAACGGGAAGTTTTGGAAATGGTAAGACTAAGGATCGAGCTTGACCCGAACGAACATGACGTGGAGTTCCATGTCATGGACGTTCTAGTCATATTCAACATGCTATTAGGAAAACCATAGATGCACCGACTCTGAGCTGTGCCTTCGATTGTTCACCAAAGAATCAAGTATGTCAAAGGGGATTGTGTGGTTACTTTGGATGGTGACATTTCTTGTGACACCCCAAATGTCTAATTAGCTTTGACACCGTGTTAATATCGACTACTTACCATTAGAGGAAATTGATTTAATATAATAAGAATGCAATATATATGTAGGGGTCATTGTATTTTACTAAAAGATGATAATGTAATTATTAAATTATTTGGGCCAAAGTGTAATTACTAAACAAAGAAATTGACAGGTGGCACTAAGATAAGTATAACTTGTTGGATAAGCCTAGTAACTTGTTGGATAAGTGTACTAGAAAAACATTGCTGTGGCTGGAGGCATCCAAGATACGCCACCTGTGAAGGTAATGATTAAGGGAAAAACTAAGCTTAGGTGAATCAACACTTTGGCCAAGTATATAAAGGGGTGAGGTAATAGGTGAAGGCAACACAAAATAGTAAAGCAAAGAAAGATATATTATACTTTGAGTAACCTTGAATTGTTTTATGTAAAATTGTTTTATGAATTATTTTATACAAATCATGCTTTATAAATTGTATTAACATTTCAATTATGTTATTTATTTTATGAACCCTATTTGTTTAAAAGAGAAACCCATGAATATAAATTGTTTATGATTTTGGGGATTTAATATTTATTGATGTGTTTTGTTAGTACCACAACGGGACCTTGAGGGACTTAAATAACCATTGACCCTATGATTAGTCACTTTAGCGATACTCTGTTTGTCATGGGTCCATTGACTCTTTGTTCTGTTGTGTACCGTGGTTATGATTATTTTGCATATATGATTTCTGCATTATATTTCCATTATTTAAAATAATTTGTTTATTCGAATCAAACTACTCACTATTTAGCCTAAATAATTATCCATGGTGACTTTCGTACCCTTATAGTCTCAGTATAATATTTCTCACTCTGCCATGTGCTTATAACTGTTAAAACCTTTAAGGTAATGAGACTTAGGGAGGAATTTTACCCTCATAAAGAAGGACTAAGACTTGGAAGAAACACCATGTTTTTTTTTGAAATTTTATTATTATCATTATTATTTGTAATTACAGTCTAACTCTTATTAAATAAATAAAAGCTCCCATGCACTTTTTAAATAAAATAAATATTAATGTACATCTTTTATTTTACTCTGCCATGTTATTAATTATTTTTACTTTGCTACGTTATTAATCTGCTTAATTAATTTGTTTAATTAAAAATTAGTCCTCGGCAATTTAGAAATCAACTAGTTGCGACATTCGGCCCTAGGTATTGGGGTTGGGTCATGACAAAAGTGGTACCAGAGCATTGGTTTTTTTTTTTTTTTTTGGGTACACGTACAATTAGGAAGTAGGATAAGGAAAACCTTGGTTTATTTGACATATTAGCCATTATGTGTGTAGTCTCTTATTAGTTCCATAGCTAAGTTTGGACATCCTATGGTGTAGGAAATGTCGGATCTCAACTTCGATGACTCATTTTGGTATGGGCTTGAGCCATCAAATCTCGAGGAGATTTTTGGAGGCAACAACAACTATGTCCCAGACTTGCCAGAGGAGTGGGGAGATTTAAAAGACATAGTTAGACATTCATACCCGACCTTGAATTGATTTATGGGTGGGCCTGTATACCTATGGGTGGACCCAATAGAGGTAGAACTGCAATGGTGGAGGGTTGACAACAAAAGCACATTAGATAGATACCTCGGACCAACTAGAGTTGTGGGCCTCGCCTCAGGTGTAAGCTACCCTTGCTTCTTAATTGCACCTTTACCCCTAGAATTTGTGACAAGAAGAGGAAATGCACTCTCCAGTGATAATATATGCACCAGTACCCTCCGCCTACAAGACATCATCAATGTCCAAACTGTTGATATTAGTAATGTTATGACATATGTAGAGGTACCTGTACGAATTATGAGCCGTTAGTTATGGAGGGTATGAAGCAGGCATTCCCATCTATAGGGTTTTGGTAGTTTGGCTATGCTTCATTGAACAAAGTGGTTGGGAATTTGAACACCGTATGCAGCTGCACTTTCCTTGGTTATTCAATTAGACCCCTGGTGTAAGTAACTTTTTTTGACGTATAGTGAGCTAACGATGTCCTAGTTCTAATCCATTTTTTTGAAATAGAAGGATTAGAGACTAGCTAGATATAACTATTAACTCATAGAGGTGAGTGATGTACCAACATCTTGGTACATATATAAAATCAGTGTTTTGTGAATAATGTGTATTGTTTTGCAAATATTGTTTTGTGAGTTACGTGAGTAAAGTTTTGTAAATAAAGGATATAATGACTAACAATTGTTATGTACAAATAGAAACTATGGACCTTTTTCATTAAAACTTGTAGTGAAGTGGTTTGGAGATACTCTTTGGATCCAATGAGACACTCGTGATCCTCAACTAGTAACCTGAAAAAGAATGAACACTCCGGTCAGGGGTGCCAGAATTAGTACTCCGACGGATAAGTCAGTGTATACTCTCTTGATTGCTTGTATCTTAAGTTAAGCACACTAATTCTCACATACCTCTTTTTGGATGATGTTCTTCTATTTATATCTTTTTCTTTCTTGGCCTTCAGGGCTGGGCCCACCTTCAATTCGTCGTATAACTATTTACTCGGCTCCTTTTGTTGCAAACCGCTCTTCACTCGGCCCCTTACTCAACTGGTTATTTGGCCGAATAGGGTACTGTTGGATTTGCATGTATAAGATGAGGCCGAGTGCGATATACGATTTTGACTCTCCTGGACCAACTATTCGGCCTCTTCACGTGTCCCAATATTCGGCCCCCACAATTGCCCCCCAAACACTCCACTAACGACAGTTAGCTGGTGTGTTTGGTCTTGAAATTGAAAAGTCAGAGCCGAAATTCGACAGCTAACCTTATTCCAACGCGGATGTCAGAGCACATGCCTTTCGGTCGCCATTTCAACTTCCCGCCCCTTCGTACGCTTCCATTTATTGTGATTTAAAATTTTGTCGTCTTTTCGAATACATACACATTTTTAGATGATTGATGTTTTTGGACTGTCTTCCGACTCATCTCCGTAACTCCTTTTTATCCTTCATCGTCCTCTCTATCTCTTGTAATTTCTCTTCCTTTTTGCTTTGAATCCCTTTTCCTGGTTTGTTTTTAGTTTAGCACACTCCTATAGACTGACGAAAATGGCAAAGCATTTGAAAGACCTCCTCTCCGCGGATCAAATCTCTGGCTTTCGACGCCATTTTTCTATTCCTGATGACGTCCGTCTGCCACTTGTGACAGACGACAGCCTTGATATGGAGAGGGCTGATGAAAGCACAATCGTTTTCCCTTTCTTGTCAATCGCAGAGGGCGGAGTCCGTTTCCCCCTTCACCCATTCCTTAGGCTGTCCTTCGCCATTGGGGTCTAATCCCTTCCCAACCCAATGTTAACTTTTTTAGAATCGTCATGGGGATTATAGAGTTAAATCATCGCCTTAGGATTAGTTTTGGCATACCAGCTATTCGACATTGTTATGCCTTGGCCAAGTCTTTTGGTCGGCATGGACGCTACTTCCTTAGGGCCAAGGACACCGACCATCAATTAGTGACTATGCTTTCCAGCTCTGGCAAGCGAGTTGATGATGTCATGGTCGTTGTCTGGGGTAACTGGGAATTCGGCGAAGGCGAGGACCGCCTAGATCCTATTCCTAGGTGGAGGGGCAAACCAGGTGGCCATATAGCTCCTTGTGTTTATTTTTCTTATATTTACAAGGCTTTATTTTTACGGTCTCATGGTTTTGCTTGTATAGGAAATGATTTGAAGAAAGTTTTGATTTCAACCGACGATGCCATTCTTACGAAGATCAAAGTCGCGCTCAAATACTTCAGCCATCCAAGCCTTCAGAAACAAGGGAGGCGATCCACGTTCTTCTTCGATACGAGCCGACGTATACGACGTTTTCGGCAGTAGAAAACGTCCCAATTCCGAGGGGTGAAGAGTTTCTTACGGCTCTTGTTTTGACTAACTTCAAAAACTTGCAGCAAGTTGGTTTCGACGGATCCGACTCGGAGCGGGTGGGAGTAGTTGAGAAGGTCACTGAAGAGTTAAACCAGTCCGAAGCCGAAGTAGACGAGGCTTTGAAGTTAACCTTTGAGGAAGCCAGCCTCAATTCAGCCAATTCTCCATCCACCTCGGGCCGAGCGGACCTTCCCTTCAACGACATCTTTACTGGTTTAGAAGACCTTCCTGGTGCGTACCATGAAGACATGGCCGGGTTGTCACTCACTTAACTTGCCAAAAAGAAAAATGCAGAAAGGATGGCCGCGTGGCGGAGAGCAGAGGCCATTCAATCTGAAGTGCCATCCGTCGCCGATGTCAAGCCCTCCCTGCCTGTTGTCGAGGAGGAGACGACTCAAACCCGAAATGCCGAGTCGAAACTGGTCGTGCAGACGAATGAGGCTGAGCGAAGGGCGGAGAAACATCCTGCCGAGGTCGAGGCTCACTCTGAAGAAAACCATGCTGACAAACGGCCGCGCTTAGAGGAGTTAGATGTGGTTGTGGCTTTCGTTGTTCAACCAAAGATAAAAAACATGTCGATCTCCTCTGACGCGTCGGCTATGAAAGACCCAACCGTGGCGCTGAGCATGGCTTTGTTGGTCTCATTGCCAGCTGATAAGGCGACTTTCTTGGTGAAACCGGATCTGTTGGCAATAGCATTGGCTGCTCAATCGGCTCTTCTGGTATATAACTTGATCTTGCCTTTCACTTTTATACATATATTATTTTGGTTTTAATTTCCTATTTTGCAGACGGTTGGAAGGATAGCCGAGATAGGCTGTCACCGATATTACGCCATCGAATGAATTGGCCGTTTACAGTTGGAAGTTGAGGCCCAGAGGAGCAAGGCCAAGTTCGAAGCAGCGAGGGCGAAGATGGAGGGTGCAAGGGCCGAGGCCGAGATAGAAAGGGTGAGAAGTTCTGACCAGCTCAGGTTGGCTGCCGAGAAGAGGGAAAACGCGAGCGAAGATGCACTCAAGTTAGCCTAAGAGGTGATTGCCAAACTGGAGGCTGACTTGGAAGAATCGAAGAAGGTGAAGGAAGTAGCCAATTCTGAGGCTTCCAAGGCGTATGAGGCTGGGCAAGGTGCCGCCCTTGCAAATTATGTGGAAGAAGTCCCCAAATTTGAGAATCGGGGATTCAAACACAGCTGGCTCAAAGCTCTTGCTGCTGCTAATGTGACGCTGGGTATGCCGATTCCATATGAGCAAGTGGATGTTGAGCCACTGGAGTCTGACTCCGATGATTGATTAGGGTGACACTTTAGTTATTTTTGTTTAAGGATTTTGAATGTATTGTTGCAGCTTTTCGTGTAGTAGTTTTTTTTGTGTAAAATGGCTACAGTTAAGTTTTTGCTAGGCATTTCCATGCAAACTTGTAGCGTTTGTTTAGTTGTTTTCACATGTAAAATGTCTACAGTCTGTGCCCAATTTACTAATTAAAATTTCCTTTGTACTTTGCTATTATTTGTGTTTAATTTTGCTATTGATGAATAGTATTGCTTTTTGCTACTTTGGATAAAACATTCGTGTACACTTGTCGATTAGCTAACTAGGCAATTTAGTAATTTACCCTCATCAAATAGCCGATCAGATTAATAAATCTTCCATTGCCACAACCAATGTATGAACTTTGAGAGCTGAAGATCATTAGTTCATGGAGTGGCTGTGGCACAGATCGATCGGCATCGGGTCTAGACATTTGGTCGATCAGATTTATAAATCTGCCCTTGCCCCAGCCAATGGGCTCTGAAAGCTGAATATCATTAGTTCATGGAGTGGCTGCGGCACACATCGATCGACATCGGGCCTAGGAAATTTAGTAATTTAACCTCGTCGAATAGCTGATCAAATTAATAAATCTGCCCTTGCCTCAGCCAATGAATGAACTCTGAAAGCCGAATATCATTAGTTCATGGAGTGGTTGCGGCGCACGTCGATCGACATCGGGCTTTTGGAGTTTAGCATTAATGAAATCGCCTTGGGGGCGCTGCATGCGTTAGGAATAAATGGGGTGGGTTTTTCGCTCCTATAATTCCACTTATCGTGTTCAGACTCAATTTAAACCAGTTTGTTGCGGAAGGTTAGATAAGTGCGAATGCCAAACAGACTATTCCTCAACAGCAGAGGAGAAGGGCGGACTTTGGCTGAACTTGACACTGAAATGAATCGTAGCAGCAAGCCCACACGCACGGGAAGTAGGACGTCTAGGGAATGGGAAAAATGTCAGCCCCCAAGTCGTCGAAGTAGATCACCCCGAAGGGAAAAACAGCAACGGGGCAGCTCCCCTCGACCGCGACCGAAAAATTAGTCCGATGCGACGCCGCGACCATTGAGTTTTGCGGTTTTTGTGGGGAATAAACCGATGACGAAAGCGGACTCTATTGTTCGCGATCCAGGTGTAGCAGTCGAGTTCACTTGACAGATTTTTCCACCGAAAGTCCAGCAGTCGATGGTTGGTCGACAGGATTTCGAAGTGTTTCGAGAGGGCATCCATGGAGCAGTGAAAGGGCTGTATACCGCCTACGAAGTTGGCATGCGTCTGCACGCCGCGTGGCGGGAGATAGAGAAGAAGGACGAACGAATTCGAAACTTGGAGGCTTGTGTGGAGAAGGCTGAGTGTGAGCTGAGGAATGCCCAAACTGCCATGTGTAGACGCGCCCTCGGACCTCACTATAGTTCGGACTCAATTTGTGTCACGGTCCTGTATCTAATCTCGCAGAGTGCAATTCAAGACCGATGACTCATCAAAGAGTCCAAATCCGGCAAATCGTTTTTGGAAAATAGATTTTTTAGAAAGAAGTGCCAAACATGGACTGTTTTGCCAGATACAGAGTCGCCACCTAAATATTTATTTTGGGAGATTTTAGGAAACCCTGACTCGTTGCCTAAGGCCACGTGTCCGTCATCACCAAAGTTGCCTCGGCTCGGGAACTTGGGTACGATTGGGGAAGGTCACTTCGTGAGCACCCCCGCTCGCCCGATCAAAGATCAGCCTCTACCAACCATGATATCTAGTTTTGAAAACATTATGCGTTCTTATTCCGGTTATTAGCCTAGATCTACTATGTGATGCGCACAGCATACAAGTATAGACTGGATCGCCTGAATTGGAACAAAACATTTCATTTTGGTTTTTGAAAGCAGTTTGCTACTCGCAAGTAGGCTTGAAATGCAGATTTTGCCACCCTCGGGTGGGCTTAGAAAAGATGGTTTTGCTACTATCTAGTGGGCTTAAAACTCACAGTCAATGCATTATTCCAATTAAAATAACGTAACCTTCACCCACAGGCATTCGGGCAGTTATATCATATAAGCAAATAGCCTCATGGTAAAGCATGCTATCATGGCAGTCACTCACACGCGTGCAAGAATGCTAAAGCATAACCACTTACCGAGTACTCCAAGCCAAAACAGAAGCTAATTAGAAATCCATGCATGGTCCTAACTATACAGAAATGCCTAATGCAACACATGCAAAATGCAACTAAGATAGGCTCGGCTATTCTAAAGATGGCATGTGAAATGCTACAACTAACAAGTATTCAACTCGGAATTGAAATACAAATGCAGTTAGTATGATGCGCCGAGCCCGGTGCATGCAAAACAGATGAATGAATGCAAACATGCTATCATGCTGTATGTTAATTAAAACATGCCCTAATCTAACCATCATAAGTTGGTAAATAAAAGGGAGAAAGATGTGGGGTTGGAAGACATACATCACACGCATGCACACTTATTACAGTTGTGCCCTCGCTCGGAGGGTTCGAATAAATAATATACAGTCCGAATAAATACAAAATCCTAATTAATTAACAAATTAATCTAAGAAAGTAGGTAAATTAGCACGTAAATCCATGGACCGCCTCAGCTCTGCTCCAAATGATGAATGATGTATGCTTGAGTTGCCTTGCGTAGAAATCCATTACGATGCCCCAGTTTACCTCTGTTTGCAATCGTTCTTGGAATATTGCGCAACGCTCCAGAAGGCCGCTGATTTCTGATTTACCGCAACAGAGAGCAACAAAGGGGTATGGCAAAGTATTTTCACATATGTATGCATGACTACTCTTCAGGGAGTGTAGTCCTCGATCCTCGTGCCACCAATCACGCATATCGATGCATGATGGCTGAGGAGTCGAATTGCACGACTCAATATGAAATGAATGCACATGAAAACACAACAAGACCTAAACTCCATCATGGGTAATCCGGAGTGTCGGCGACAGGGAATTGAGACACGTTCCGTCACTTGGAGTACGAAACGTACCTCGTTTCCCGTGCTTGGGCTAACTCCTATCCCAAACATGATGCAAATGAGATGGCATACACAATGCGATTAACATACAACCTAGCATACGCAATGCTATGAAATGGCATACACAATGCTCGATGTGACATGGCATACACGATGCTCTAACATGCAATCTAGCATACGCAATGCTATGGACCGAAATGACATACACAATGCATGATGGACTTACACCAACATGAATGGACCTCAGCCACACTCACATCAGTGGCCATGAGATGGAAAAGAGACAACCGAAATACGTGCACACATGCACGCATACCGAGGACTGAGCCTAAGGCATAAAATGCCACTCTACCAAAGCATGGCAAGGGATGAAAGATGGCATACAAACATGTAATTTTCAGCACTGAAACATGATGCTAAATGGTCCTGAAACATAGAAATATGGCACCCAATGCATGAAATAGGCCTCGAAACTCAAAGCTAGGCACATGTATTGAATTATAACTATGCAAAGCAAGCATTATTTGGCCATGAAGTACAAAGGCAGAGCCAAGGCAGTCCCAAAACATGCACATTTCTAGTTTAAAGCATGGCCAAAAAGTGCTAACATGATGGACTAAAATAGCATGCAAATTTGGCTAGCAAGCATGGTTTACATGGAATGTATATGAAGCGTATGAGAACTCATCAAACCAGCCAAAAACAGTGAATAAAACATGACAAAATATGCCCAAATAACCACTGAAATGCAGCCAACATGTGCGAAAATGATGAGCTCCTTTGAAAGGGCATGCAAGGGGTTACTCAACACATATATGACGGAGACTTAGCATAGAAAAACCAACTATGGAAATCAAATATGACAGCCCTAAAACTCACCAAAAAGGGCCTGAAATTGATCAATAAAGCATACAATGAAAGGTCCTCTTGAAAGGCCTTGAGGAGGGTTGTTCCACACATGCATGAGGGACATAAAATATGGCCAAAAGGGCCTTGGACAGAGCTAAGACAGACCTCAAAACCCTCAGAATGAGGCCTGGAACATGACTTCAAAGCATGCAAAAAGGGGTCCCTTTGGAAGGCCAACAAGACCACCAAACAAGACAAGGAGAGAGGGGGTCACTCCCCTCTGATTTTGGCTCTCAAAAATGCATAAGAGGCCAAACCATGGCCAATGCAAGTGCTCTAATGCATAGCCCTAATCATGAAGAGATGAAGCATGCATAGGGAGAGGATGACCCCAAACAGAAAAGAGACCTTAACAAAACTTGAAGAGGAGATTAAAACAAGATTTTTTCATTTTATGACAAATCTCGAAAATGTTCACAAGTAAGGCGAAAATATGATGCAAAAAAAAGCCCTAAAAGAGAGATAGAGGGTAAGGGGAAGTAGATGACCTCAAACAGCAAAGTGCCCTTAAACAAAGTTGAATAGGAGCTCAAAATAAGATACTTTACAGTTTATGTCGAGGCCCAAAAATGCTTGCAAATGGGGCTAAGTAATGAAGCAAAATAAGAATAGAAAAGGAAAAATGAAGACTTACCCTTGTAGAGCCGACCTCCAGCAGCTTCTGGACCAAGTTGGTGAGCTTTCAACCTCTGTAAATGACCTCCAAGGTTCTGGAATGAATGAGGGAGGTGGTAGGCTAAGAGGTGTAGGGTAAAATGGCCAAGAATATGAGTGTTTTGAGGCTTGAAGTATAGAGATAGAGGGTTGTATGTATATTTCTAGCCAAAAGCTTCTAACCCTTGAAAATGGAGGTGAAGGGTTGATTATATAGAGGGAGGAGGCCATGGCTTCTTGGAGAAGCCAAGAGAGAGGCTCAAGCTTGACCAAAGGGGTCAAGCTTCTTGAAGAAGCTAGACCAAAAGGGTCAAGCTTCCTCAAGAAGCTTGACCAAAGGGGCCAATTCCTCTTTGAAGCCAAGCAAAGGGGTGAAAACCAACTTAAAAGGGGCCAAAACAAGGACAAAACCCTCGGACAGTGGGTCAAGTGTAAAACAGTTGGCACAGCTGGAACACACTCAGAGAGACAAAACTGGCCGACCAGTACAAAAGGGTCAGGGTGGTCGGCCGACCACCTCCCCTGGTCAGCCGACCAGGGGTCAAAAGGTTCAGGAAGAATTTCTGGTCGGCCACCCCAAAAAGGTGCCCTCCCAGATGAGTGCAACACAGCTGCATAGTGAAAAACCAGAAAATGTGACCAGGAGAGAGAAAAACCAGCTTTTTAGCAAGGTTCAAAAGGGCCAAGATGAATTACTGGTCGGCCTACCATATTGGTGGCCTCCCAGATGAGCACAACATCATGGTGGTATGAAAAGCCAGAAATTGTGGCTTAAAAGTAAGAAAAACCAGCTTTCTGTCAGAAAAATCGGCTTTTGGAGAGAGAAAAAGAGAAAACTGGTTTTTCAGGGGAAAAGGTGGCCTCCCACCATCCTACCACCTCCCTAGCAATGAAAATAGGGTCCTTACCAAAAATGAACCAAGACGGATGCAAAATGAGGGTTCGGGGGCCAAAACGCGCGGTCTAGGGCCCCGAAAACAGGCTGCTAGGCACCGGAAGTGGCGTATGACCACGAAGGTGGTCTCCCAGGCCACAGTGTCCCTCTAAAGGGAGGAAATAAGGGATGTACCAAAAACCAAAGCAAACGAAAGTAGTTAAGTGGTCCCGAATCGAGGCACACGGCCGACGGCTTCGAAAACCGGAAACTGGCCTCCAAACGGGAAAAATGGCCTACGGTCGCGAAACGTAGCCTACGGCCATTGAGAGATGGTCTACGGGACCTCTCCCTCCATTCGGGAAGAGAAAACAGAGAAAACAGGACCTGGTTCACAAACCGAGGCAAAGCACAAAAGAGCCCCAAAGTTCAGAGGCAAGGCTCGTAGCCGAGACTCTGAAACCTCAGAACGAGCACAATATGCAACATCACCGAGCGCTCAACTGGTGATGTCTGAGTCTTAAGGTCAGTAAAAAATGGGGTGTCTACACCATACCACACGCGGCCGGACAATCTAACCCAGTCGTGGAGGAGAGAGTGACCCAACGGCTGATAAGTCATGCGATTGCCGATTGAGATATGACAAGAATGTTTACAGTTGAGAATGCAAGGTCCATGGGTTATGAAAAAGGCTTCCACGACAGTCAGAAAGTTGGGATAGACAAGACGAAGGAGAAACTCGCAGAGGAGGTGTGCCGATGCGAGAATCGGGGCTTTAGGCACGGGTGGATTAAGGCTCTCCAAGCCGCAGGCTCTCCAAGAAGTAGGAGTTGAATCGGCGTCACCATTATACCAACGTCATCGCTTTCCTTTCGGCACTTTCGAAATTGAGAAGAGTGATGACGAGGGTGACGCCGAATAGAATTTGAACATATTGTAAACGCTCCAACGCAGATTGGGCGTCAGCTATGTATTTATTGGTTAAGGTAATGTATTTATTGGTTAATGTAATAAAATACTCTATTTTGAATGTTTGTGTGTTTAACTTTATACGGTTTTTGCCGGCTCAACTTAATGAAGCATTTCATTTTGAATGTTTGTATGCTTTAATTTATGTTTGCATGGTTTTTTGCCAGCTCAACCTAATGAAGCATTTCATTTTGAATGTTTTAATTCTTTACTCGGCCAATTGTCATATCCACGAAGGGCTCTCCGAATCTGGAGACTTATTTGGCTTATCCGTGACGTGCACAGATGGGGCTCCGAATTCGGAGATTTTTTTTCTTGGCCAATCGTGATACCCACGAAGGGCACTCCGAATCCAGAGTCTTTATTCGGCCCAACCGTGACTTGCACGGATGGGGCTCCGAATTTGGAGGCTTTTTACTTGGCCAATCGTGATATCCACGAAGGGTGCTTTGAATCTAGAGGCTTTTTCAGTCCAAACGTGACCTGCATGGATGGGGCTCCGAATCTGGAGGCTTTTTCGGCCCAAACGTGACCTGTATGGATGGGGCTTCGAATTCGGAGGCTTTTTACTTGGCCAATCGTGATATCCACGAAGGGCGCTCCGAATCCGAAGGCTTTTTCGGCCCAAACGTGACCTGCATGGATGGGGCTCCAAATTTGGAGGCATTTTACTTGGCCAATCGTGATATCCACGGAGGGCGCTCCGAATCCAAAGGTTTTTTCGGCCCAAAGTGACCTGCATAGATGGGGCTCCGAATTCGGAGGCTTTTTACTTGGCCAATCGTGATATCCACGAAGGGCGCTCCAAATCTGGAGGCTTTTTCGGCCTAAACGTGACCTGAACGGATGGGGCTCCGAATTCGGAGGCTTTTTACTTGGCCAATCGTGATATCCACGAAGGGCGCTTTGAATTCGGAGGCTTTTTCGGCCCAAACGTGACCTGCACGGATGGGGCTCCGAATTCAAAGGCTTTTTACTTAGCCAATTGTGATATCCACGAAGGGCGCTCTGAATCTGGAGGCTTTTTACGGAAGACTTTTGAACTGAATTTCATAAGGAGAAAACAGGAGACTTTGCATTGCAAAAGTGAAATCCGTACATGGTGAATCATTCAAAACAAGTATCATGCCCCACAGGTCGGGTTCAGTGATTGAATTTATGCAAATGCGTGGAGTTCCAAGGGCGTGGTAGACTCTTTCCATACATGTCTTTGAGCTGATAAGCTCCCGTTCCCGCGATTGAGTCGATCTAGTAGGGGCCGTCCCAGTTAGGACCCAATTTTCCATCAGCTGGCTTTCCGACAGCTGGAAGCACTTTTTTTAGGACATTCGCCTGGTACATAGCGGCGTAGCTGAACACGTTGGTTATATGACTTGGCAAGCTGCTGCTGGTATCGTACCATGGATGCAAGGGCACGGTCTCTTCGTTCTTCAACCAGAATTAAATCCAAGGCCAGCATCATGTCGTTTCGGCCCATATCAAAAAATTTGATTTCAAGGTCGGGAGTTCGATCTCCAAGGGGATGATTGCCTGCATTCCGAAGCACAAAACGAACGACATTTTCCTAGTGGACCGTCTCGGGGTAGTGCGATGAGCCCATAATACACTCAGTAATTCTTCGACCTATCTGCCTTTAGCTTTCTCCAGCCTCTTTTTGATGCCATCCAAAATGGCTTTGTTGGAGGCTTCCACCTGGCCATTACTCTGTGGATACGCCGGGGTGGAGAAATAGGGCCAAATACCATACTTGCTGCACTGCTCTCGGTAGACACCATAATCAAACTGGGTGTCGTTGTCTGATATCAGTGCTCTTGGAATGTCGAATCGTGTTATGATATTTTTCCATACAAAACGCTTCACGTCGGTATCTCAGATGTGTGTTAGTGCCTCTGCTTCTACCCATTTTTGTGAAATAATCTGTCGCGACAATCAAAAATCGCTTGTTACCCAGGGCACGAGGCAATGGTCCGACGATGTCAAGTCCCCAGTAGGCGAACGGCTAAGGACTGGTTATAGAGCTTAACTCCTCAGTAGGCAGATGGGTTAAAGGAGAGAACTTCTGGCACTGTTCATACTTTTTCACGTAACATTCGGCATCTGCTCTTTTTGTCGGCCAATAATACCCCTGCGTCACAGCTTGATGAGCCAAGGAGCGCCCGCCAGAATGGGCACCACAGCTTCCTTCATGTATTTCTGTCAGGAGTTCCTCGACTTTATCCGGATGAACGCATTCTAGGTATGGACCAGAAAGGGATTTTTTGTAAAGCTTTCTTGCAGATCCAAGTAGTATCACAGGGCTTTGTTTCGCAGCTTGTGCGCTTCTTTCTTGTTCGATGGGAGCTGTTCGGAAGATAGGAATACAGCAATGGAGTCCATCCAACTCGGTCTTGACTCTATGACATTGACCTGGATTTCCTCCGAAGAGCCAATGCTCGGTTCTGGGATGAAACCTACTTTGATGGTCCGTTTAATCTCTGAGTTAATGGCGGAGGCTAGGCAAGCCAGGGCATCTGCATGTGTGTCCTGGTCACGGGTTATTTGGTTCAATTCATGGTGGTCAAATTTTGCCAGCAAGGAATTTTCCGTTTTCATGTAAGCTACCATACGGTCATTTTTTGCCGCATACTCCCCCTTTAGCTGATTGATCACCAGTTTCGAATTGTAAAATACAAGCAAACGCCAAGCACCCAACAGATGTGCATTCCATACGCTGGTTAGCAGGGCTTCATATTCAGCTTCATTGTTCGATGCTTGAAGCCGAGTTTGACGGCCTGCTCAATTATTGCTCCATCGGGAGACATGATCACTACCCCGGCTCCACTGTCCTGTTGATTGGATGACCCGTCGCAATACAACTGCCAAATGTCCCCAACATAAATTCTCCAGTTTGGCTTGGGTTGAATTTGTTTAGACTTGAAGTCGGCAAGACCCCCCGTGAATTCGGCCACAAAATCAGCAAGCACTTGCCCCTTAATTAAGGTTCTAGGCAGAAATTGAATATCGTACTAGCCGAGTTTGAGAGCCCACTTTGAAACACGCCCTGATGCTTCTGCACTACGTAGTACTGACCGGAGGGGATAATCTATTAGTACCCCGATGCTATGCCCCTGGAAGTAATGCATCAGTTTTCTTGCTGCCATGAGGAGGGCTAGGATGAGTTTTTCCAACAGAAGGTAGCGTGTTTCGGCGTCAACCATTGCCTTGCTCACATAATACATGGGTCGTTGCTCCCCAAGCTTTTCCTTTAACAGTATGGCACTGACAGCTCGGTCAGAGACGGCTAGATATAAAATGAGTGGGTCGCCTGCCGATGGTGTTGTCAATAGTGGAACTGATCAGAGATAAGTCTTCAGACTGTTGAAAGCGGCTTCACACTCAGATGTCCATTCAAAAGCTTTACCCTGCCGTAGGGTATGAAAGAATTGTCAGCAGGGGTCTGTGGAACGACTGATGAACCTGTTGAGTGCAACGGCCATCCCCATTAACTTTTGAACCTTCTTGATTGATCGGGGGGAGCCGAGTTCCAGGATTACTGTGATTTGCCTTGGGTTAGCTTCGATTCCTCGGTGGTTGACGATATAACCCAAGAGTTTGCTAGAGCAGATCCCAAATGTGCATTTGGAAGCATTCAGTTTCATTCTGTATTTGCGTAAAGTGCCGAATGTCTCTTCCAGATCGGCTAGATGAGTTTGCTCTTCTTTGGACTTGACCACCATATCATCAATGTACACTTCCATAGTGTGGCCGAGTTGCTCCTTGAACATGGCAGTGACAAGTGTTTGGTAAGTTGCCCCTGCATTTTTCAGCCCAAAAGGCATAACCTTATAGCAATAGGTCCCTCTTGGGGTGAGGAATGCAGTTTTGTCTTGGTCCTCCGGATGCATGTCAATCTGATGGTAGCCTCTGTAGGCATCGAGGAAGCTCATACGCTGATGACGTGCCGCTGCGTCTACAAGTTGGTCTATTCTGGGGAGGGGAAAACAATTCTTGGGGCAAGCTTTGATGAGATTGGTGAAATCAACGCAGACATGCCAAGTCCCATTCTTCTTCTTCACAACCACAGTATTCGAGAGCCATGTAGGGTAGGTCACTTCCCTGATTGCCCTGGCGTCAAGCAGCCGGTCAACCTCTTCAACAACGTCGGCAGTGTGCTCTGCGGCTGACCGCCGGCTTTTCTGTATAATTGGCTTGCATTTGGGGTCAACATTTAAACGATGCTGAGAGACAGATGGATCTACCCCCAGTATTTCATACGGTGTCCATGCAAATACGTCCAGGTTATGGAGTAAGAAGGTAATTAGCTGCTTTCTGTCGACTTCATTTAGGGAGGCACCGATCATGAAGAACCTGTCAGGATTCCCGGCAATTTCGACTCGATCCAGGGCTTCTGTGGCCTTTGCACTTGGAAGCCGTCCAACATCGTCGAGGCTCTCTCAATCCGGAACCTCAATAGAATTCACTTCCAGCTCTCTTGGTGTCTTCGCGACAAGGAGATAACATGATATGCCGATTTTTGGGAACCACAGATTTGTTCAACGCCGCGATCAGTCGGGAAGCGGAGCAATTGATGATTGGTGCTTGGCACGGCCTGCATGGTTGTAGACGCGCCCGCGGAGGGGGGGCCTCATGCTACAGTTCGGACTCGATTTGTGTCACGGTTCTTAATCTGAACCAAAGAGTCCAAATCTGGCAAATCGTTTTGAGAAACAGATTTTTGAAAAAGTAGTGCCAAACATGGACTGCTTTGCCAGATACAGAGTTGCCACCTAAATATTTTTTATGGGAGAATTTAGGAAACCCTGACTCGGTGCCGAAGGCCACATGTCCGTCATCACCGGAGTTGTCTCGGCTCGGGAGCTTGGGTACGATCGGGGAAGGTCAGCTATGAGCACCCCCTTTCGCCCGGTCCGAAGACCGGCCTCTACTAACCGTGATATCCGTTTTTGAAAACTTTATGTGTTCTTAAACCAATTGTTAGCCTAGAATTACTATGTTATGCGCGCAGCAAACAAGTATAGACCAAATCGCCCAAATTGGAACAAAACATTTCATGTTTGTTTTGAAAATGGTTTGCTACTCGCAAGTAGGCTAAAATGCAGATTTTGCCACCCTCAAGTGGGCTTTTAGAGAAGATGATTTTGCCACTATCTAGTGGGCTTAAAACTCACAGTTTTAATGCATTATTCCAATTTAGGTAATTCAACCTCCATCCACAGGCATTCAAGCAGTTATATCACATAAGCAGCTAGCCTCATGGTAATCATACTATCATGGCAACACTCACACGCATGCGATATGCTAAAGCATAAAAGCTTACCAAGTACTCCGAGCCAAAACAGAAACTAGTCAGTAATCATATGCATGATCCTAGTTCATGTTAAAAATGGCTAATGCAACACATGCAAAGATGCAATCTAAACAGGCTCGGCTATCCTAAAGATGGCATGTGAAATGCTGCAACTAACAAGTTCTCAACTTGGAATTGAAATACAAGTGCAGTTAGCATGATGTGCCGAGCCCGGTGCATGTAAGACAGATGTATGGATGCACGCATGCTATCATACTGTTATGCTAATTTAAATATGCCCTAGTCTACCATCATAAGCGGGTAAATAAAAAGGGAGAAAGAAGTAGGGGTTGGAAGACATGCACACACGCACCCACACTTATTACAAGTTTGCCCTCGCTCGGAGGGACCAAAAGAATAATACAGTCCGAATGATAAATCGACTATCCTAGCTAATTAATTATTACAAACCCTTAATTAATTAACAAAATAAATGCAGCAAGAAGGTGGCCGCAGCCCTGCCTTGGGATGCGTGAGTGATGCATGCTTGGATCCGTCTCGCCCGAAAAGCCCGTACCATAACACTGCCGCCTCTGTTTATACTGCCCTGTCTCTCTGAAAATTGCCAAAACTCCAAGACAGGTTCCTTGCATGCTGCAGAGAACCACCGGCTAGGGGAAATTCCCACCGGCAGTTCACAACTTCCATCGGCTGTTTATTGGGTCACCGGCATTTCAAAAAGTGCCGGTCGGCACTAAATTCTGCCGGTCGGCAGAAGCTCCCTGCAGAAGACAATTTTGACAACAACAGAGAATAGACAGCATATGGCATAGGATTTCAGGCACATGTATGCATGGACACACTCCCTATCATGTAATGGACTCAAGGGAACATGGCCCTCGACCCTCGGGCCACCAATCACGCATTTCGATGCATGATGGCCAAAGAGTCAAGTATGCCTTTCAATGTCAAATGCAATGCACACAAAACATACAGGGGACCCAACCTCAATCATGGTTGGTCAAGAGGCGAGGCAATGCACAACAATGCACATGCGACCTAAGCATGCAAGCAAACATACAAACATGCAATGTAACTACATGGCACACACAATGCTAACAACATAACATGCACAACATATTGAAACATGGCATACACAATGCAAGATGGACTTACACCAATGTGAGTGAACCTCAGCCGCACCCACATCAGTGGCCATAAGATGAAAATGAAGTGCCTCGAAATGCGTGCACACGGGCATGCTAACCGAGGCAATGGCATATGCAATGCAATGGCTAAAATGGCATATAGAATGCAACATGGACTTATACTAACATGAGAGAGCCTCAGCCACACTCACATAAGAGGCCGATGGATGAAAATGGAGTGCCTCGAAATGCGTGCCCACGGGCACGCAAACCGAGGCAATGGCATATGCAATGCAATGGCATGGAAAATGATATGCAAACATGCTAATGGGATTTCAGCACTGAAATGTGGGGGAAAACAGCCCCGAAATGAGGCGAAAGCACACCCGATGCATGGAATCTCTCCCGAAATGCAAATTAGGCGCATAGAATGAACTACAGCTATACAAAGCATGCATAATTGGTACATGGAATGAAAATACAGAAGCAAGGCAGCCCCAAAATTAGCATTTTACTAGTACAAATCATGGCCAAACAGCAAGCAAAGATAGGGCAACAATGGCATGCAAAAATGGCCCTAAACATGAGATTATGAAGCAACTCACAGCTGCTGACTCCAAATGGGTTAGGGCCCTTCAACAACATTGAAGAGGGGCCCAAAATATGCACATTTACAGAACTGTAAAAACCCTAAAAACAAACATAGATATGGCTAAGCTCTTATGCAAGAAAAAGGGCCAAAAGGTGGCCAAAGAGGCAAGTGGTATATGCAAAGCCCAAACTGAAAAATTCCCTTCTACAACATTGAAGAGGGACCAAAAATAAGCATATTTACAGAACTGTAAAAACCCCAAAACAGTATACAAACATGCTAGAAATGCAATGCAAAATGAGGCTCAAAAGAGGCTATAACACAAAGTATACAAAATATTCATCAAACAGCCAAAGACCCTTAATGAAACATGAAGAATGGGCCAAAATAAGACTATTTCTAGGCCTGTAAAAAGACCAAAAACATAAGCATAATAGGCTGCCAAAGCATGCAAGAAAATGACATTCAAGGAGGATAATGAAGCAAGTGCAAGCTAATGTCCTCAAACAACAAGAGGTCCTCAATCAAACATGAAGAGGACCTCAAAATATGATGATTTACAGTTTGGGTCGGAGCCCAAAAATGCAAGCAACTATGGCTTAGATATGAAGCAAGAAAAGACTAGAAAAGGGAAGAGGAGGACTCACCCTTGAAGACCAGCAAACCAGCACCTCTTGGACCAAGTTTAGGTACTCCTAAGCTCTGGAGAACAGCCTCAAGTTGCTGCAATGGAGTAAGGATGCCTTGTGCTATGAGTTGATGAAGAAATGGCCCAAGAACAAGGGTGTTTGATGGTTGAATGGGAGAGATATGGTGAGAGATGAAGGGATATATATATGTATATATCAGATATATCTATATATCTCTGGTTTTTTGTTCCAAAAATCCAAACTAAACAATGGAGGAGGAGAGGCCCCTTATATAGGCAAGACTAAGCTTCTAAGACAAGCTACAAAGGGTCAAAGGGGTTTAAGGGGAGGTCAAGGCTTATTGGAGAAGCTAGGACAGCTGGTAAGCCTCTTGGGGAAGCCAAGACAAGGGGTCAAGGCTTCCTCAAGAAGCCTTGAGCAAAGGGTGCAAGAAAAGGGGCCAAAGGGTGTGCAAAGGGTGCAAAATAGCCACATATATGCACGGGGAGTAAGGTCTGTGCATCCCAGCTGGCACAGCTGGCATGCACCATGCTTGAGGGATGAAAAAGGGGCATTTCGGCCATGAAAGGAGGTCATCGGCAAAATAAATGGCCGGTCGGCACAATATATTGCCGACCTGCAATTTATAATGGCCGGTCGGATAAATATAGTGCCGGTGGATGGCCGGTAAGGTCAAAAGATGGCCGGTAAGGTCAAAAAATGGCCGGTTGGTGCCCAAATTGAAGCCCCGGAAGTTAGCTTTCCAATGGCATAAACCTTGCATTAAAATTCCTCCTGTGGAAAAAGTTATACCCATTTTGGTGAAGCCGCGCAGATTCGACCCAACCGGGATGATACCCAACTTCAACCAATCATATCTCCCCCACCCGGACTTGGATTTAAGAGATTCTTGAGTGAAAAATGAAGCCCTAGAAGTAAGCTTTCCAACGGTGGTGGCCTCATAGCTAAACTCCAAGTGTACAGATAGATAAGCCCGATTCAGCGAGGACTGCTCGACTCCCTTCTACCCGGATTCATGCCGAACTTCTCCCAAACTAGTTTTCTCCTTTCCTTTCCTCTCTTCTTCAACTCCAAACCCCTAAACAAAGTGTTTTGAAGGATTTTCCTCTCTCCTTGCCGAAGAAACTAAACATTTGCCCTGCACACCTTTCTCCGCCAAGCAAAACATCAGTGGTGCCCAAGTCTTAAGGGCGGTCAAAAATGGGGTGTCTATAATGGTGTGCAGTCATGTTCATCCCATGATGAGATTATACGGCGAAGGCAGCTTGACAACCAAGAATTCCACATCCACCATTCTCGAGCCAGCTCGAACTGCTAGTGTGATTTTGCCCAACGGGTATTCTAGATTAGCGTTGAAGCTGAATAGTGGATAAGGAGCTGGGGAAAGATCAGATTCGGTGAAGCCGAGTTTGGTAAATGTCTTGTAATACATAACTTTCGAGGTACTCCACGGATCAATGAGTACGTGCTCAACGGTGGATCGGTTTATGCGTAACTCAATTACCAAGGGATCGATGTGAGGAAGTGTCACTCCGGCCAAATCTGAATCATCAAAAACAATACCCACAGCTTCATGGGGCTGTTTGGCCAGAGTGAGTTGATTTTGAGGGTCGGGATGTGACTAAATCGTATGCACCGCGGAAGCCATTGGCAGACTGTATATCATGTGGATCACGCCGAGTGGAGGTGAATCCTGCCGCAAGGCTATTGCTTTGGTTGAGTTGCCTTTTTCGACGTACTGTTTTAGCCCACCATCTTGTACCAATTCCTCCAAGTGATTCTTCAATGCATAACAACTCTCAGTATCATGGCCGTGGTCTTTGTGATACTCGCATCGTCTATCCTGTCGTCTGGTGTCGGGATGTCCCACCATTTTTGATGGCCACTTGAAGAACGGAAGGTGTTGGACTTTAGACATAACCACGTTGATCGGCTCTGACAACTCCGTATATTTCTTGTCCGCGCGCCTTGTGCGCCTGCTATCTACTTGAAGTTGTTCACTAGCTTGGTGGGAACATTGGTCATTTGATCACCGTGAAGCCCATCTCTTGTCTCGTTTAGCACGATGCCATGGTTCGAGGCTTCGAGGTGGTACAAAATTTACCTGCTAAACAATGTCGGAAGGGGTAGTCTTACTGGTGTTGTTCCCGTCTTTAACCCACAAGGCATCATCTTTCACTTTGCAGTATTCCTCGACTTTCTTCATCAATGGCCAGACTGTTTTGGGGGGCTTCTAGTCAAGGAACTACGGAGAGCACTATCAAGATGCAAACCCATTTTGAAGGCGGTGATGGCCATAGAGTCGTTGCAAGCATTATCGACAAGATTAAAGCACTCCCAATAGCGAGAGTCTGCTTGCTTCGGCTGGACCTCGTTGGTGATGAATCTTGCCCTGAAGGATTTCTGTAATTGATGGAAACTCTTAATCGACGCTGGCTCCAACTTATAATACCATATGACGGCCAATGGTCCCAAACTGCTCGGAAATATTCTGCACATGAGAGCCTCGTCATCTGCATGTAGCATCATGGCTTGCTTATAATGACGGATATGATCAGTGGGGTCCGATTTCTCGTCGTACAGGGTGAACGACGGGGCCTTGAACTTCTTAGGTAGTACTGCCTTTGTGATCCGTCGCACAAAGGGATCGTGCTGGTCTTCTTCGTCTGAACCATTTCGTCTTCGCTTTTGCCTTACACGTGGACTCTCTTCAGAGGAACTGGTAGTTTCGAGTCATCCCTTCTTTTTGGGCTTCGGGGATAATGAGTCAGAGACACTATCACTATCTTTTCTTCGGACTCGAGGTCTTTGACCATCCACTCTCAAAGGTTGTCCCGGATCTTGGCGCGTGACTTGTTTAGATTTTGCCACTTCAAAAGCCAAATCCTGTTGGAGGTGCTCGTTCTCAACAATCATGTTTTCCAACCTCTGTTCGTTTTGCTTCGCCTGTTCCATGATCGATTGCATTGTCTCATATGATGAAGTTGAAGGTGAGGTACGGGCAACGGAGTTAAAGTTCAAGGCGCGTCTCGCGTTGATGTTCTCTGGTCCTAGCATGTTCGTTGGAGTGAGGTCATCTCTCTGGTCGGTTTTGTCAGCGACTATCGGAGGCTCTTCCGTTACGCCCGCCATAGATGTAGTTGAGTATTCCCATAGACGGCGCCAATTGTGGTGAAGTGGTTTGGAGATACTCTTTGGACCCAATGAGACGCTCGTGATCCTCAGCTAGTAACCTGAAAAAGAATTAACACTTCGGTCTGGGGTGCCGAAATTAGCATTCCGACGGATAAGTCAGTGTATACTCTCTTGATTGCTTGTATCTTAAGTTAAGCACATTAATTCTCACATACCTCTTTCTGGATGATGTTCTTCTATTTATATCTTTTTCTTTCTTGGGCTTCAGGGCTGGGCCCACCTTCAATTCGTCGTATAACTATTTACTCAGCTCCTTTTGTTGCAAACCGCTTTTCACTCGGCCCCTTACTCAACTTGTTATTTAGTCGAATAGGGTACTGTTGGATTTGCATGTATAAGATGGGGCCGAATGTGGTATACGAATTTTGACTCTCCTAGACCAACTATTCGGCCTCTTCACGTGTCCCAATATTCGGCCCCCACAAAACTATTACTCTATAGTAATGGCGAATGATGGGAATGGTACTGGATTGTCATCTAGTGGAGCTAATCCAATAGAAAGAATCGTAGAAAAAGCTGTTGCTAGTTTTCTGCAGGCTTTGGAAAATAACATAACCAATGGAACATCAGAACATCGGGAAGGGCCAACTATGATAAAGCCGTTCTAGGACCTAAAACCTTCCACATTCACAGGGGATTCGAACCCATTCCTGGCAAAAGCTTGGGTTAGAGAAATGGAAAAGATTTTCCGTGCACTACCTTGTGCTTAAGCACAAAAAATGTCTTTCGTTACCTTTACCCTTAAAGAAGATGCCTGAGAATGGTGGCTTCTTACCTTGGGAAAAAAGGAAATCATAACTTGGGTGAGATTTCTAGAAGTATTCTACGAGAAATATTTTCTGGACTCATTACGAGAATAGAAGACGTCAGAGTTCATACACTTAAAAGTAAGGAACAATGACGGTAGTAGAATACGAGAGTAAGTTCACATAACTAGCACATTTTGCAATATCTATTATTCTGACAGAAGCCCAAAAAGCTAGAAAGTTCGAAGGAGGACTGGAGGATGAGATCAAAGGAAAGATTAAGGTTCTGAAATTACTAACCTATGTGGAAGTTATAGACTGAGAATACATCGCCGAGAAAGGAATTAAAACCTCTCGTTCTGGGGGAACAGGTCAAAAGAAGCGATTTTGGGAAGAATCGGGAGGATCCAGTTTTGCACCACCAAAGAGAATGAATATGGAACTTATTGGCTCAAACAGTTTGGCCAACCAAAACTCCACTATCACTAGGCTAGCACCATTCCTAATTGTCCAACTTGTGGAAAAGCTCATCGAGGACAGTGTTATCGGGTGATGAGAGCATGTTATACATGTGGTTGGATTGGGCATTTGGTAAAAGATTGTCCAAAATTTACTAATCTCATGACGAGTACCTCTAAATCAGTTCAAAAACGTGGAGTGCCGATATGAGTGAAGAAAGAACAAAAACGTCAAGTGAGAGCTTTTGCTTTGGTGCTTGTAAACCCCGATGTTGCTGAGGACGTTGTGTTAGGTACACTTTTTATATGTGGTCATTCAACTCATATTCTTATTAATTCTGGATCAACTCATTCTTTTGTTGCTCCATAATTCACTTCCAAATTAACATCGACACCTGAATCCTTGGGACATGCATTATCTATGTTTTTTTGGTCTAGTGGCTCTGCATTTAGTATTGATGTATATAATCTTGTGCTATATCCCTAAAAGGTGAAATCTTATATGTGGATTTTGTTCCACTTTGCATTAGTGGTTTTGATGTATCTTAGGAATGGATTGGCTTGCTGCCAACCATGCCTCTATTGACTGTACGACCAAAAAGGTCTTCCTACGGTTACCAAATCAACGCGAACTTTTCTTTAAGGGAACTGGAGTTTCTAGCCCTCCATATTTAATATCCTCTATGCCAGCCCAATGACTTTTGAGGAAAGGTCGTTGTGGGTATATCTGTTATGTGGTCGATACTCAGTGAGTGGACCCAGGACTTATTTAATACTTGTAGTTTGGGAATTTCCTGAAGATTTATCTAGTATCCTAGTTGATTGAGAAGTTGAATTCACCATTGATAATCAATCCAGTACACAACCGATATCAAAAACTCACCGTATGTCGATTGTGGAATTGGAAGAGTTAAAAATACAACTTTAGGAATTGCTCGAAAAGGGTTTCATATGACCAAGTACCTCACCATGGGGAGTTGTTGTACTGTTCGTGAAGAAAAAAGATGGTTCAATGAGATTGTGTATCGATTATTGAGAATTGAACAAGGTCATCATCAAGAATCGGTACCCTTTGCCCCAAATCGATGACTTATTTGATCAACTTCAAGGCGTTAAAGTATTTTCAAGGATTGGCTTGCAGTCTAGCTATCATCAAGTGATGGTCGAAATAGGAAACATTGAGAGGATTGCCTTCAGAATGTGTTACGGACACTACGAGTTCCTTGTGATGCCATTTGGCATCATTAATGCTCTAGTGGCTTTTATGGACCTCATGAATTGAGTGTTTAAACCCTATCTTGATGAATTCGTCATTATTTTCATTGATGACATTCTCATACACTCTAAAACACCGGAAGATCATGAGCAACACTTGCGATCAGTTCTATAGACATTACGTGATCACAAACTTTATGCCAAATTGAAGAAATACGAATTCTGGGTTACTAGTATACCTTTCCTGGCCCATGTCATTGACTAGAATGGCATCTTTGTCGATCCACAAAAGATTGCAACAATCATGGATTGGCAGTGACCTACTAATGTATTTGAAGTTTAGAATTTCTTGGGATTGGCCAAATATTACTGACATTTCGTCTAGGATTTCTCACAGATTGGGTCACCATTGACTTTGACCTAGAAAAATACCCTGTTTGAATGGACCGACAAACAGGAACGTTGCTTATAGGAGTTAAAAAGGATACTTGTGACAGCCTTGTGGGGGATGTGGTTTTGGAAATACTCTTCAGATCCTGGGAGACGCTAGTGATCCTCAACTAGTCACCTAAAAAGACACAAACACACCGGTCGGGGGTGCCAGAATTAGCACTCCGACGGACAAGTCAGTTCAGAAACTCAGGATAGCTTGTTTACTAAGTTAAGTGAAGTGATTCTTACATACCTTACTCAATCCATTGTTCCTATATTTATACCTGTTCTTTTGATCCTCGGGGCTAGGGCCTACTTTTTAATCATTGTTCTTTC
The DNA here is from genome assembly GCF_055761805.1 of Camellia sinensis. Classification (NCBI taxonomy): domain Eukaryota; kingdom Viridiplantae; phylum Streptophyta; class Magnoliopsida; order Ericales; family Theaceae; genus Camellia; species Camellia sinensis. The sequence continues at coordinate 111,550,363 of NC_138974.1, forward strand.
TCTTATTCGGCTCTAAGGATCTACACTTATTCGGCACATGTATTGTATTCGGCTTCCCATTCTCGTAGGATACAGCCGATTAATATCAGTCTTCTGAGGTACGCACCTTCTGATTTTGCCAGTATTCGGCTCCCACAATTGCCCCCCAAACTCCCCATTGACGGTAGTTAATCGGCGTGTTTGGTCTTGAATTGGAAAAGTCAAAATAGGTCAGGCGACTTCGCGTGCCCCAATACAGATGTCAGAATTCGCACACCTTTTCGGTCATCATTACACTTTCCTGCCTCATTCGTGCGTCTCGCATTTATTGCGATTTGAAATTTCAGTCCTTTCGAGTGCACATTTTGTCGAGTATTTGAGACTCTTGGACCGCCAGCGGGCATCCCTTCTCTGACTCGCGTTTTCTGCAATTCTTCTCCGTCTATCCTTGCCCCGTCTACTCGTAAGTCTTCTTCTCTCTTCTTTGCAACCCTATTTTTTATTTGTCATTTTGATTTCCGCGGAACCTTGAATCCCCGTGAAAATGGCTAAACACTTGAAAGACCTCCTTTCTGAGGGTCGTATTTCCGGGTTTCGACGACATTTTTCCATTCCCGACGATGTCCACTTATCTCTTGTAACGGACAGTACTCTTGATATGGAGAGGGAGGATCAAAATACGATCGTCTTCCCTCTTTCATCTATAGTGGAGGGCGGAGTCTGTTTTCCCCTACATCCATTACTTAGGGCCGTCCTTCGCTATTGGAGTCTGATTCCTTCTCAACCCAACGTAAATTTCTTTCGAATCATCATGGGGGTGATAGAGTTGGACCGACGCCTTAGGATCAACCTTGGCATTTCGGCGATTCGGCACTGCTACGCTTTGGCCAAATCTTCCGATCGGCTGGGGTGATACTTTCTCTGGGCCAAGGACACTGACCATCACTTGATAACCATGCTTGCCAGTTCTGGTAAGAGAGTTGACGGCGTAATGGTCAATGTCCGAGGTAATTGGGAGTTCGGTGAAGGCGAAGACCGCCAAGACCCTATTCCTAGATGGAAGGGTGATCCAGCTTGCCATGTAATGCCTCGTGTTAGTTGATCTGCCTTTTATTCGGCTTTTTTCCTTTGATCACCGCTTATTCTTTGCAGGTAACAGATTGAAGAAGATTCTTCCCTCAACCGACGACGCAGTCCTTGAGGAAATTAAGTCTGCACTCAGATACTTCGGCTGTCCAAATGTACAAAAGCAAGGGAGAGCTGCTCACATACTCCTCCGATATGAACCTACTTATACTACATTCTCGTCCACGGACGGCATTCCAATTCCATCTGGCGATCAACACCTTTCGGCTTTTCTCTTTCCCAGCTTCAAGAGCCTTAGGCAAATTGGCCTCGAAGATTTGGATTCAAGAGAAGACGAGGAGCTGGTGGTAGAGGTAGTTGCCGAACCAACCAGAGAGGTCGCTGAGGAGGCCGAAGAGGTTGACGAGGCGATACGCTCGGCGTTCGAGGCTGCCGGACTTAGCCAGCCTTCACCGTCCACTTCGGGTCGGGCAGAGTTTTCTTCTGGAGATATTTTTGCGAATTTGGGAGACCTACCCGGCAATTTTTCCGAAGGTATGGCTGGGGAAAGCCTTACGCAGATGGCGCGAAAGAAAAATGCCGAGCAAATGGCTGCTCGAAAAAAGGCCGAGGCCGCCCATTCTGAGCCCACCTTGATTAAAAATTTTGTAACCGTTATTGAAGAGACGGCCCAGGTTGTTATGGCTGAAGCGGGGAAAGAGGTTGAACAGGTCATTGACGAATGGCTGATTCCGGAGGAGCGGCGCAAAAAGCGTAGTGGTGAGGGAGAGGCTAGGTCGGAGATTAGCCCTGCTTCCAAACGGCCTCATTTAGAAGAGTCGGACGTGGTTGCTCCTTTTATTGTTCGGCCAAAGATCAAGGATACGCCGATCTCTTCTAACGCTTCAGCCATTGAGGATCCAGCCGTGGCGTTGAGCCTGACGGCTTCAATTTCCTTGCCGGCTGACACCGCAGCCTTTCGTGCAGTACCGGATGTTATGGCCGTAGCCCTATCTGCGCAGTCGGCGCTCCTGGTAAGTGACCATCTCAAATTCTCTTGAATTTGTTTTCATTAAGGTATCTGACGATCCCAACTTGTTTTGCAGACGGTTGGCAAGATCGCAGACCTAGTCCGCTGCCTGCATGATGCCCTTGGCAGGATTGATCATTTGCAAACGGAGGCGGACGGTCAAAAGAGTAGGGCCGAGTTCGAAGTGATGAGAGCCGCAAATGGAGAGTGCGCGAGCTGAAGCAGAGGAGGAGAGGGCTCGCTCAGCTGAACAGCTCCGCTCTAACGCTGAGAGTAGGGCAAATGCAAGCAAAGAATCGGTCAAGTTAGCCAAGGAGGCGCTTGTCGAGGTGGAGGCTCAGTTAGAGGAGCTCAAGGCGGCCAAGGACAAAGCCAATTCTGAGGCTTCTGTAGCATTTGAGGCAGGAAAAAGTGCCGCCTACATGGAATATGTAGATGAAGTCCCCAAATTCGAGAATCGGGGGTTCAAACATGGGTGGCTCAAAGCCCTTGCTGCTGCTGGAGTTACATTGGCCTTGCCAATTCCCTACGAGCAAGTGGACGTTGAGCCATTTGAATCTGACCCCGAGGATTAACCTGGGAGACATTTCAATTTTATTGAGTATTTTTAATTCTGATGTAAGTTTTTGTTCAGTAGACTTTTGTTGGTTCTGGGTAGTTTTCATGTATAAATTGGTTACTATTTGCGCTCAATTTATTAATGAAAATGTCCTTGTTATTTCACCACCACTTGTACACAGTTTGTGAAGTTATGTTAATGAAGAATTTTTTGCCTTTAAGTACTTTGGATAAAATCATTACTGTGTTTAAGCTTCCAGAGATTGAATATCTTATGACAATATTGATTTATCACTCATATGCCGAGTATTGTGGGCATTCAAGCCGAATAGGTTAGTGAAATTGCCCTGGCCCCAGGTGGTTCATGATCGTTCGGATGTCGGATGAGACGACCTTAAGAATTTTGAAGTCGATTCATGAGCCGGCTGGGATACTTGAGTCGAATAGATTGATGAATCTGCCCTTGCCCCAGGCGGTGCATGATCATTCGGGAGCCGGATGAGACGACCTTAAGAATTTTAAAGTCGATTCATGAGCCGTCTGTGGTACTTGAGCCAAATAGATTGATGAATCTGCCCTTACCCCAGGCGGTGCATGGTCATTCGGGAGCCGGATGAGACGACCTTAAGAATTTTGAAGTCAATTCATGAGCCGTCTGGGGTACTTGAGCCGAATAGATTGATGAATCTGCCCTTGCCCCAGGCGGTGCATGGTCATTCGGGAGCCGGATGAGACGACCTTAAGAATTTTGAAGTCGATTCATGAGCCGTCTGGGGTACTTGAGCCGAATAGATTGATGAATCTGCCCTTGCCCCAGGCGGTGCATGGTCATTCGGGAGCTGGATGAGACGACCTTAAGAATTTTGAAGTCGATTCATAAGCCGTCTGGGGTACTTGAGCCGAATAGATTGATGAATTTGTCCTTGCCCCAAGCTGTACATGATCATTCAGGCGCCGGACGATTGAGGTTTTCTCAATTAATGAGATTGCCTCGAGGGCGTTGCCTCTGTAAAGGATAAATGAACAAAGGTACAACCTTTATGAGCTTAGTAAACAGCTGACTGCAGCTTTTGGAGGAAGATTTATCGTGTGAATGTCAAACAAACTCTTCTTTAACAGTAGAGGGAAAGCGAGGACGCCAGCTGAGCTGGGCGGAGACATGAATTGAGATGGTGAACCTTCGCACACAGGAAGTAGGAGTTCTAGGGATCAAGAGAGGCGTCAGTCTCCTCGACGTTGAAGCAGGTCACCCAGGTGGGACAAGCAGTCGCAGGGCAAATCTCCGCAACTCCGAGTTGAGAGGGGATCTGACGCGAATCCGTGCCCATTAAGCTTTACGGTATTTGTGGGGAATAGACCCATGACAAAGGCGGACTCGATCGTTTGAGACCCAAATGTAGCGGTCGAGTTTGCTCGACAAATTTTTCCTCCTGAGGTTCAGCAGTCAATGGTAGGTTGCCAGGACTATGACGTATTTCGCGAAGGCATTCACAGGGCGGTGAAGGGGCTTTACACTGCCTATGAAATTGGCATGCGGCTGCGTGCTGCCCGTCGAGAATTGGAGAAGAAGGAGGAATGTATTTGAAGTTTGGAGGCTCGCGTGGAGGTGGCTAAGCGTGAATTAAGGAAGACCAGGGCGGCTCAGGCATAACTTGCCGGGCAGGGAAACCCAATTGTGGAGGAAAGGGTTACCAGTCGGCTCATCAGTGCTGCGCTTGCCGGTCGTGAGACGGCGAGTATGTTTGCAATGGAGTCTGTGAAGGGGAGGACCTATGAAAAAGGCTTTCATGAAGGTCGAAAAGTTGGAATCGAAAAGACCAAGGAGAAGCTTGCCGAAGAGGTTTGCTGATGTGAGAATTGTGGATTTAGGCACGGTTGGATCAAGGCATCTCAAGCCACGAAAGCTCTTCAAGCGTCGGGCATTGATTCGGCATCGCCACTCTACCACAGTAAACATTTTTCGTTTTCCGCTTTTGAAGTCAAGAAAAGTGAGGATGAGGGTGATGCTGTATAAGAATACGCATTGTAAGGTTGAAACGCAATAAAAACTATGTAATTTATTGTTGGATTGAATAAAAACGTTCTATTATAAATATTTAGTCGTAGTTCGTATTCGGCATATACGTGTTTCGTTTTATTACATGGATGTTTGAATGAATGTACAAACATTGATCGTATAGTGATACACCGGCTTATAGGCGGGGTCGGCCCAATCGCAATGGCCGTTTATTCTTGAATGTGGCCACTGTAATTTCAAGAGGCCAAAAACCAGTACGTGGAGTGGCTGTGGCAAATTCCAGTCGGCGCGGGGTCTAAATGCTTGGCCGGTTGGATTGATAGCACTACCCCTATCCCAGTCACTACATGTGTTCCAAAAAGCCGTTCGGGTACCTAGGCCGTGGTGAATGTCAACCGGCGTTCGTCTCTTGGGGTTTTGGCGTTAATGAAATTGCCTCGGGGTCACTGCCAGCATTTAAAAATAAATGGAATGGACTCTTCGTGCCAGTGACCTCATTAATATAACACCATTTGTTGTGTGGGGTTATATAATATTGTGGATGTAAAACAGAGTTTCTTTAATCAGCCAAACTTGAACTTTGGCCGAGCTTGATGCCGCAATGGATCGCAGCGGAGAATTCTCCGATGTGGGAGGTAGGCCATTAAAAAAGAAACGAGAGGCGCGTCAGCCTCCAAGTCGTTGAAGCAGATTGCCCCGAAAGGAGACACAACGACCGTTGCCCTTAACCTTCCTTGTCTTGGATCTTGGCCTTGACATTGTCGATGGTGTCAGAGGGAGGTCCAGAGATACGCTAATTCGGGCACGGTTGGATCAAGGCATTTTGAGCCGCGGAGGCCTTCCAAACGACGTGCATTGATTCGGGGCCTCCACTGTATCAACGTGATTAATTCCCCTTTTCACCTTAGAAGTTAAAGATAGATATTGTCATGTTCGAATGCGGATTGCGTCTATGTAACAACTGTTTGATCAAATAAAAAGTTTTATTTCAAACATTTGTGTCTTACTCTGGATTTTTTATTTATTTTATTTTTTTTATATGCTTAGCTTAGCACCTTATTTCGAATGTTGGCATGTTTTGTTTCGTTTTGTTCGTGTCGAAGGGTGCTCCGAATTTGGAGGTATGATCTGCCCTAGGGTGTTACGCATCAGAGGTGCTGCGAATTCAGAGTCTTAATCGGCCCAAAGACATCTTGCGCCGATGGGGCTCCGTAACCGGCGTTTTGATGCGGAGACTTTAAGCGGCCGTAAGGTGTAATGCACCAAAAGGGGGCTCCGAATCCAGAGACTTAGTTTGGCCAATCGTGATATCCATGAAAGGCGCTTCGAATCCGAAGTCTTATTAGGCCCTAAGGTGTCATGCACCAAAAGGGGCTCCGAATCCGGAGACTTAGTTTGGCCAATCATGATATCCATGAAGGGCGCTCCGAATCCGGAGTCTTAGTCGGCCCTAAGGTGTCATACACCAAAGGGGGCTCCGAACTCGGAGACTTTAATCGGCCCTAAGGTGTCATGTACCAAAGGGGGTTCCGAATTTGGAGACTTAGTTTGGCCAATCGTGATATCCACGAAGGGCGCTCCGAATCCGGAGTCTTAGTCGGCCCTCAGGTGTCATGCACCAAAAGGGGGCTCTGAATCCGGAGACTTAGTTTGGCCAATCATGATATCCACAAAGGGCGCTCCGAATCCGGAGTCTTAGTCGGCCCTAAGGTGTCATGCACCAAAGGGGGCTCTGAATCCGGAGACTTAGTTTGGCCAATCGTGATATCCACGAAGGGTGCTCCGAATCCGGAGTCTTATTCGGCCCTAAGGTGTCATGCACCAAAGGGGGCTCCGAATCTGGAGACTTTAATTGGCCCTAAGGTGTCATGCACCAAAGGGGGCTCCAAATCCGGAGACCTAGTTTGTCCAATCGTGATATCTATGAAGGGCGCTCCGAATCCGGAGTCTTAGTCGGCCCTAAGGTGTCATGCACCAAAGGGGGCTCCGAATCCGGAGACTTTAATCGGCCCTAAGGTGTTATGCACCAAAGGGGGCTCCAAATTCAGAGACTTAGTTTGGCCAATCGTGATATCCACGAAGGGCACTCCGAATCCGGAGTCTTAGTCGGCCCTAAGGTGTCATGCGCCAAAGGGGGCTCCAAATCTGGAGACTTTAATCGGCCCTAAGGTGTCATGCACCAAAGGGGGCTCCGAATCCGGAGACTTGGCTTGGCCAATCGTGATATCCACGAAGGGCGCTTCGAATCCAGAGTCTTAGTCGGCCCTAAGGTGCCATGCACCAAACGGGGGCTTCGAGAAATGAGTTGAGCGATGAAGAAAAATGGTTTGCATTGCAGAAGTGATATATATACAAGTATCAAAGCCCACAGGTCGGGTCAGTGATAGGGTTCTAATAAAATCTCTGCTTGTGCCGATTGCGGGGAGCCATGGATTTTTTCAATGCCATGGGCTATCGGGAAGTGTACAAGCTGATGATAAGTGCTTGGAACGGCCTTCATAATATGTAACCAGGTTCGCCCCATGATGACATTATACGGCAAAGGGAGATTTACGACCAGGAATTCTACTTCGACCGTTCTGGAGCCCGCTTGAACAAGTAGTACAATCTTCTCTAACGGGTACTCAAGATTCGTATTAAAGCCGAACAATGGGTGAGGCGCGAGAGACAGATCTAACTCGTTGAAGCCGAGTTTGACGAAAGTTTTGTAATACATAACCTCTGAAGTACTCCCTGGGTCTATGAGAATGCATTCAATGGTGAACCGATTTACGTGTAATTTGATGACCAACGGATCGATGTGGGAGGCTGTTGTGCCGCCAAGATCGGAGTCATTGAAAGTAATTGTTAGAGCTTCTCTGGGCCATTCGGTCGGAATACGTTGCTTTTGGGGGATTGGAAGCGATTGAATTGTGTGCACGGATAGGGACATAGGCAGGCTGTAGATTATATGGATCACGCCAAGTGGAGGTGAGTCTTGCCTCAAGGCTAATGCCTGGATTGGCTTTCCCTTTCTCACGTACTGTTGCAGTCGACCGTCTTGCACCAATTCTTCCAGGTGATCCTTTAATGCGTAACAGCTCTCGGTTTCGTGGCCGTGATCTTTGTGATACTCGCACCGCCTATCCCTTCTTCGCGTGTCGGGTGGCCCCACCATCTTTGACGGCCATTTGAAGAATGGAAGGTGTTAGACTTTGGTCATTATTGCAGTGATTGGTTCTGACAACTCTGCGTACTTCTTGTCGACACGACTCGAGCGCCTGCTGTCGACTTGTGGTTGTTCATTCAATCGGCGGGAGCATTGATCGCTTGATCGGCGAGAGTCCCACCTTTTGTCTCGTTTAGCGCGTTGCCATGGCTCAGGGCTCGGAGGTGGCACGGAACTTATTGGTTGAGCAATTTCAAAGAGGGCCGTTTTGTTGGACATTTGTCCGACTTTTATTCTCAAGGCATCATCTTCCACTTTGCAATACTCTTCAACTTTCTTCATCAACGCCCAGATTGTTTTGGGGGGTCTTCTGGTCAAGGAACTACGAGGAGCATTGTCGGGATGTAGTCCCATTTTGAAGGCGGTGATGGCCATGGAGTCGTTGCAAGCATCGTCGACGAGGTTGAAACACTCCCAATAGCGTGCCGAATACGCTCTGAGAATTTCTCCTGACTGGATCTGCATAGCCCAGAGAGAGTAGGCCTGTTTCGGCTGTACCTCGTTGGTGATGAACTTGGCCCTGAAGGATTTCTGTAATTGATGGAAGCTTTTGATTGAAGCCGGCTCTAGCTTGTAATACCACCTAACAGCTAATGGCCCCAGGCTTTTGGGGAATATTCGGCACATGAGGGCTTCGTTGTCTGCATGCAATGCATAGACGTCCCCGAACGACCCGGGAGGGAACCCCCCCCATTCTGTTCGTTTTGGGTTCACTACAGTTCAGGACTCTCAAATTGTCACGGTTCTTAATCTGAACCAAAGAGTTCAAATACGGCAAATCGTTTTGAGAAACAGATTTTTGAAAGAAGTGCCAAGCATGGACTGCTTTGCCAGATACAGAGTCGCCACCTAAATATTTTTTATGGGGGGATTTAGGAAACCCTGACTCGGTGCCAAAGGCCACGTGTCCGTCATCACCAAAGTTGCCTCGGCTCGGGAGCTTGGGTACGATTGGGGAAGGTCAGCTATGAGCACCCCCTCTCGCCCGATCCGAAGATCGGCCTCTACTAGCCATGATATCCGATTTTGAAAACGTTATGTGTTCTTATTCCGGTTATTAGCCTAGAATTACTACGTTATGCGCACAACAAACAAGTATAGACCAAATTGCCTGAATTGGAATGAAGCATTGCATATCCGTTTGTTTAAAAAACAGTTTGAAATTTGCTACTCGCAAGTAGGCTAAAGGACGGATTTCAACGAGTTGTTCCAACTTAAACAATCCAACCTTCACCCACAGGCATTCAAGCAGTTTATATCACATAAGCATCTAGCCTCATGGTAATCATGCTATTATGGCAACACTCACACGCATGCGATATGCTAAAGGATAAATGCTTACCTAGTACTCCGAGCCAAAACAAAAACATGTTAGCAATCAATACATGATCCAAGTCCATATTAAGTGGCTAATGCAACGCATACAGAATGTCACTAGAGTAGGCTTGGCTAGTCTATAAATGATATGTAAAATGCACAAGTAGCATGTATTCAAGTTAGATTTGAAATACTTATGCAGTTAGTATGATGTACCGAGCCTGGTACATGCAAGACTAATGAATGATGCACGCATGCATAGCATAAGGTTTGCTAAAGTAAACATGTCCTAATACTAACCATCAAAAGCAGGTAAGTAAAAGGGAGAAAGAAGAGGGGATTGGAAGACATGCCCACACGCACCCACACTTATTACAGATTTGCCCTCGCTCGGAGGGACCGAAAGAATAATACAAGTTAATTAAATATTACAGACCAATTAATTAATTAACAAATTAATTAAGCTAAGAAAGCAGTAAACAGCCTCGGGAAGAGGGCCCAATGCAATGCGTGCTCGATCCCGCTCGGATGTCACTGCCATGCACAAGCTGCCTCTGCTTTGACTGTTTTGCTTCTCTGAAGACTGCACAAGTCCCAGGGTTGCTTCTCTGAGTTCTGTGGAGCACCATCGGCTGAAAGAATGTACTACCGACCATGGAGAATGGTCACTGGCTAAATATTGTGCTCTCGGCCAAATATTCTTTGCCGGTCGGTACTAAACACTACCGGCCGGCCAAATATTCCTGCTGAAACCTGTAGCTGACAGCAGCAGAGGACAGAACTTGGCATGGCAATGCATTTCAAGCAATGTATGCACCAATCACACCCCTTATCATATGCATGACTCAAAGGGATATGATTCTCGATTCTCGGACCACCAATCGCGCATTTCCATGCATGATGGCCCAAGAGACCAAGTATGCATTTTGATTTCAAATGCAATGTACACACAGAAACAAAGGCCCAATCCCTATCACTAGATCAAGGGACAAGGCATGCATGCTAGATGGAATGCAACCTAGGCATGCAAACTAGTATGCTATATAGTATGGAGGAGAGCATGCAAACATGCAATGTACACTAGGTACACAACCTAAGCAAACAAGGCAAACAATCATGTCATAACTATGCAAGCTAATGAAGCATGCGAGATATGATCTAATCATGCAAGTGTGCAAGACATGCAAACATGCTAGCAACTTGACCAAGGGAATGCATGCCAAATGCAAGTGATTTCAAGCACGCAACACATGCAACCAAAACATGCAAACGTGGATTAATGCAACAACATTTGAATAGCATGCAAAAGGTGGATTTAAACTGAATTAGGCAGCTCTCAACTAGGCCCAAAACAATGGCTAACATGCTCAAGAATGGAAGCCAAAACACATACAATAGGCATGCATGTAAGGTCCAACACTTAGGCACATAGAGGCAAATTTTAAGCACACTTAAAAGAGGAACAACATGGGCATATGGCATGCAATGTAAGCTCTGAAAATCATGTTAATGATGGTGCCAAAACAAGCAAACAAGGTAAGCATGACATGCAACAATGGTCCAAGATTCAAGGCAAGCCCAAGGGGGATTGAACTACACTTAATGCAACCACACATGGCATGAATTAAATGACCAAAACCAGAGTTTTAGCATGCTAAAACAAAGCCAAAAGACCACTTAGACGGCATCTAAATGACTTACACATGGAGGCATGCACAAATGCTTGAACATGGAGCATACAACACAACCTCTTGAAGCATCAAAGGGGCCATGAAATGCAAGCATACAAGCATGCTAAGATGACTGAAATGATGCTATAAGTGGTGCCAAACCACTTAAATAAATCAAACAATGCATGCTCAACACTTCACATACTTAAAGCCTACAACCTAACAATGCAAAGGAGCTATGCAATACATGTTATGGTTGACCAAAACAACCAAAAACAGACCTTAAACATGGCAAAGCAAGTACGAAAGCTTCACAAAGCTAGGCCAAATGCATGCTTGAACAAGGGTTAAAACCTAGATGCATGTTAAGGCTACAATATGGCATTACAAGGCATGTATGCTAAGCAAGCATGGAGTACCAAAAAAAAACTAAAAACGGAGGCATATTATCACATAATAAGCATGAAAATCAGCTAAGGCATGGCCAACACACACTTAGACTAGATGCTCCCTCAAGAGGCAAAAATGGCCCTTTTCAAGGACAACAAGGAGAGGGGGTGGCCCTCTCCTTCCTAGGACCTCAAGGCACCATCCTCACCTCTGAAATCCCTCAAGATTTCAGTGGTGAGGAGGCCCAAACACAATGGTCCCGGAGCTCACCCAAAATGGCACAAAACAAAGGCCAAACAAGCCTTAAGAGGGGTCAAACAACCCCAAAGCTTAAAACACCCTTAACAAACTATTTAGAGCACTAAAAATCATAACTTTTATATGTTGTACACAAAGCTCAAAAACAGATGCAAGGTAGGCAAAAATGCAATGGAAAAATGGGGAATAAAGGGACAAATTTCTTACCGTTGTAGACCCTCTTCACCAATGGTGAACCAGCTGGTTCTTCAAGCTCAAACAAGCTCCACAACTCCAAAAACAACCCTCAAGGGCCTCAGCTCCAAGAAAAGGTGTGATGGTGGGTGTTTGTGTGTAAAACTAAGGCTAAATACACACACAAAACACAAAAGGAAGAGAGATATAGATATAGAATAGATACAAATCTTAACCTAAAACCAGAGCTCTCTAACAATGCTCTTTAAGTTGTCTAACCCTTGAACAAGAGAGAGGAGCCTCTCTTTTGTAGACAAATGGTCTTGTAAAGCTTCCAAAGGAAGCTAACAAGAAGGAAATCCCTCCATACACGTGTATGGAAGAGGGGAAAGTGTATGCCAGCTGCACAAAAATATCTGCAAAAGCATATGCATAGTAGTCGGCCGGCCAAAAATGCAATCGGCCAAAAAAAGATAGCCGGCCGGCCATCTATAGTGCCGGCCGGCCAAACATTTGGCCGGTTGAAACAAAACACAGCCGGTGGCCTCAAGCCATGGCCGGTGGAGTGTGGGGATGGCTCACAAGCCATTCCCTGCCCCTCCAAGGCAAAGCACAAGTGTTTGGTGCAACACCAGACACAAAACAGTTGAGTCGAGAGATCCTGAGGCAAGGCGCGTAGCCGAGACCTCCGGGAACTCAAGACGAACACAAACATGGATGATCACCGAGTGTTCAAGCGGTGACGTCCAAGTCTTGAGGACGGTCAAAAATGGGGTGTCTACACAATGTCATGGCCTGCTTGTAGTGACGGATATGATCAGTGGGGTCAGATTTTCCGTCGTAAAGAGTGAATGACGGAACTTTGAACTTCTTGGGTAGGGTCGTCCTTGCAATCCGTCGGACAAAAGGATCGTGCTGCTCTTCTTCGTCTGAACTGCTTCTTCTGCGCTTGTTCCTTTTTATGTAGACTCTTTTAAGAGGAGCTGGAAGTTTCAGATCGTCCCTTCTTGTTGAGCTCCATGGGTGATGAGTTGGAGTCGCTATCGGTCTCCTTTGGTCGGGCTCGAGGTCGTTGTCCACCTATCCTCGGAGGTCGTTCGGGATCTTGGTGCACGGCTTCTCTGGATTTTGCTACTTCTAGGGCAAATCTTGACAGAGACGTTCATTTTCAGCGATCATGTTCTCCAGCCTTTGTTTATTCTGCTTTGCTTGTTCCATGATCGCTCGTATTGTCTCTTGCGCTGAAGTCATTGTTGAGTCGAAGTTCAAGGCGCCTTTTACAGTGATGGTTTCCTTTCCGAGCATATTTGCTGGAGTGAGGTTATCTCCCTGTGCGGTCTCGTCAGTGGCTATCAGAGGATCTTCAGCCACGCCTACCATGGATGTTTTTGAGTATTCCCACAGACGGCACCAATTGTGGGGGATGTGGTTTTGGAAATACTCTTCAGATCTTGGGAGACGCTAGTGATCCTCAGCTAGTCACCTAAAAAGACAGAAACACTCCGGTCAGGGGTGCCGGAATTAGCACTCCGACGGATAAGTCAGTTCAGACACTCAGGATAGCTTGTTTACTAAGTTAAGTGAAGTGATTCTTACATACCTTTCTCAATCCATTGTTCCTGTATTTATACCTGTTCCTTTTGATCCTTGGGGCCAGGGCCTACTTGTTAATCATTGTCCTTTCTCTTATTCAGCTCTAAGGATCTACACTTATTCGACACATGTATTGTATTCGGCTTCCTATTCTCGTGGGATACAGCCAATTAATATCAGTCTTCTGAGGTACACACCTTCTGATTTTGCCAGTATTCAGCTCCCAAAAGCCTCTATATTAGCATTCCCTACTGGGATGATTGTGTTTGTAATTTATAGGGATGCCTTATATAATGGATTGGGTTGCATTCTTATGCAAGATGGGAAGGTTATTGCGTACACCTCACGACAACTGAAGACTCACGAGAGGAACTACCTAACTTATGATTTGGAATTGGTTAATATAGCTTGGTTTTCGTGCTCTTTTCAAATACAACTAGCCCTACAGTTCAAACTCCCGTGGTTTTGAATCTAATTTCACAAATGCAATGTGAAACAGTGAAAACACAAAAAGAGTCCAAATTCAGAAATTCTTTTGGAAAATCGATTTGAATCAAATGCCAAAAATGGACTTCTTTGTCAGACTACAAAGTCGCCACCTAAATATTTTTAGAAAATTTAGGAAACCCGAGACTCGTGCTAAAGGCCACTTGTCCGTCATCACCAAAGTGTCTCGGCTCGGGAACTTTGGTACAGGAGAGGAAGGTCATGAATTGAGCACCCCACTCCCCCGATCAAAGATCGGCTTCTACTAATCATGATGTGATTCTTATTTACATTATATGCTCTTATTCCAATTATTAGACTAACATTACAATGTGTTGTACACTGTAGCTCGACTTTTTTGCTTTTCCTTTCAGAAACTCGAAAATAAGCCCTACAATTCGAATTTCCAGAGTTCTGAATCTAATCTCACAAGTACAATGTGAAATTGATAATCACCAAAGAGTCCAAATCTAGCAAATCTTTTGGAAAATCGATTTTAGGATAAAAAATGCCAAAATTAGACTATTTTGCCAGATACAGAGTTGCCACCTAAATATTTTTTGTTTGAGGAAATTCAGGAAACCCATGACTCGTGCCAAAGGCCACGTGTCCGTCATCACCAAAGTTGCCTCAGCTTGGGAACTTGGATATGAGAGGGAAATCTCATGAATTGAGCACCCCCGCTCGCCCGATCAAAGATCGGCCTCTACTAATCATGATATGAGTTTTATCAACATTATGTGCTTTTATTCCGGTTTATTAGGTTAGTATTACTATGTGATGGGCACAAGAAAGTATAGACTAGTTTGCCCGAATTGGAACAATTCGATTTAATGTTAGTTTTTTTTGAAAAGGGTTTGATTTTGCGACCTCAAGTGGGCTTAAAGTTTGTGAATTTTCCACTTAACAAAGTAGGCTTAAAATGTACATTCATTGAATTATTCCAATTCAAGCAACAAGCCTTCATCCACAGGCATTCAAGTAGTTTAACAAGTAAGCATTTGGCCTCATGGCAAGCTTGCTAGTCACGACAATCACTCACACTCATACAAGTATGCTAAAGCACTAAAAACTCACCTAGTACTCCAAGCCAAAAAGGTATGAGCAAGAAAAATGCATGATTCCTAATTATGCCAAATGTCTAATACAACACATGCAATAATGTGATTAATAGGCTCGACTACTAATATGGCATATGGATCAATTTTGATAACATGCGGTTCAACACGTATTCAAAGAATGTATTGAAATGACAATGCAGTTACAATGATGAACCAAGCCTCGGTGCATGCAATACAAGATGAATGGATGCAAGCATGAGGTATGCTAATTGAAACGTGACGCTCCTAATCTAACCATCAAAAGTGGATAAATAAAAGGGAGAAAGACGTGGGGTTGGAAGACATACACATTATTATAACATCGATGTCCTCACGCAGGAGTGTCTGAATGAATAAACTAACTAGTTAACTAAGCTAAACTAATTAAGCTAATTAAGATAATTATTACAAACCAAATAAAATAGCTAAACTATTTAAGCTAATTAAAGAATTACAACACTTGAATTAATTAACTATTCTAGTTAACTAATTAAATAATTACAACACAACTGTAATTAAACTAAGCGATCAACTACTCCGCCCCAGGAAATGAGAGATGTGCACACACATGCTCGGTTTCCACCAGAAAAGACCTCCATTTTGCT
The DNA here is from genome assembly GCF_055761805.1 of Camellia sinensis. Taxonomy (NCBI): domain Eukaryota; kingdom Viridiplantae; phylum Streptophyta; class Magnoliopsida; order Ericales; family Theaceae; genus Camellia; species Camellia sinensis. The sequence goes on from NC_138974.1 coordinate 111,565,813, forward strand.
CTGAATGCCTCTGTTTGCACAGTTGAACATTCCTAGAACCATTTTGCTCCACCTTACCAACACTCTACTGAGATTTGCATCAGTGGCCAGCTGGCCACTGGTAAAGATTGCCAGCCACCAGCCGGCCATGAAAATGGCCTGCCGGCCATGGATGGTGGTTTGCCGGCCACTTGCCAGCCATGGGAAGTGGCCTACCGGCCACTGAAGCACTGGTTCATCTTGCTCTTGAAGCAAAGATCAATTATAGGCCACAATTCAAGCTAAAACCAACTTCAAGAGCTCCAAGAAGGCCTCAAGAAACCTCCTCTCAAAGGTGATCAACTTTGGTTGAGGAAATATAGGCAAAAGTGTAGAGAATTTGTAGAGAGGGAGGAAAATTTTTGAGTTGAAAATTTTCTAACCTTGCTACAGGAGAGAGGGGTCTCTATATATAGAAAATATGAAATTTCTACAAGGAGATCCAACCCTCCACGTGTGGACAGATGCATGTATTTCTGCAAATAGCTGACACAATTGGCATAAAATATCTGTAAAAAACACTGGTGGCCGGCCGGCCGTCAATGGTGGCCTGCAAACCAATAGTGATGGCCAGCATCCTCTAGGGATGGCTTTGGCCTTTTCTGCTCTGGCCTGACTCGGGTCGTCGCAAGCCGTCCTCTACTAGGAGCGCTTGTGGAGAAGTGGTCGGACATCACCAACTCCTTCCACTTTTCCACCATAGGGGAGATGACGATGACTCCATATGACTTTGCGATGATCACTGGCTTAGACGTAGTGGGCTATTTTATCCCTCTTGATACAGACATAGAGGAGTGGAAGGTGGCCTGGTCTGAGCTGCTAGGAGCACATCCACTTATATACCAGACGGAGATGGTCAGATACACCTGGTTTGCCGAGCGATTCAGAGGGACCGAGCTCGAGACAGTAGAGGAGGCTTCCTGATGTTCGTCTTCGGTACCACCTTGTTTTCGAACAAGTGGAACACCGTAGCCCTATATTTTTTGAGCGCCCTGGTGACTCTCCCTCGGGTTCATTTTTATGACTGGGGTGGAGCCGGCCTCGCCACTTTATATGGCTACATGAGTTCGACCTCCTGTCTGAGAGGGGATTTGATCGGAGGCTATTGGTGAGCCTGGGAGGTACACATCTCAGTTCCCTCTTAGCACTTTACATTTTCTACTTTGCACTTCCTGCTTTACATCTGTTCAATACTTGTGCTTTCTGTTTTGCACTTTCTGCATTTGTTCAGTACTGTATTGATCACATATCACTGCACTTTCCTTGCAGCTATGGGTGTATGCATATTTTTCGACCCTCACCTCAGAGCCTGTAGAGGAGCTTTCATTAACAGTCCCCTATTCACGGAGATATGACGGTAGGCTCCATCGTAGGACCCATGAGCCCTTTACGTTTTTCCGCTAGTACTTTGACACGGTAGCTGCCCATGAGGTAACCCAAAGCACAGTCATTTTCGTTTTAACACTATTTTGATTCACATTTGGTAACTGACAGCAACTAATAATCTGTACAACTTTTATTTGTAGATCATGTAGCAGCTATGGGCCACGATGCCAGTCGGGATTTGTGACCTGTATGCTAGGGCTTGGGCCACTTCCAGCTACCGCATTCTACTCGAGGGCCCAGTATGCCGGGCCTGGTTCCTGGGCGAGCGCTTCGTGCACCAGATTGTGGGCCTGCCTGACCTGATCATCTCGATGGCTCTGCCAAAGTCCATGCAATCTACAGATGGCCTATCCACTGAGGAGGTCATCCAGTTTATGGTGGGCCTGGATGCTGACTACTTTAGAGTAGAGGGTGACTATGTGGCCTTCATCTAGACACATCTGATGCCACCCCTGACCAGTGTTTGTGGAGGTGAGGATACGAGAGGTCCGGCTACGAGAGAGAGGCCTAGAGTGACCCGAGCGACCAGGATGACCAAGGCTCGTGGTAGAAGGGCTTCCCAAGCGAGGTAGAGGACCGGTTGGCTAGAGCTTCCAACCGTATTGACATGCTGGCAGCATACTGGGGAGCCTTATCAGGTCCCGATTGAGCCTGTGGCGACTGGGCATGAGCTTGTCGGGGTTCGAGGCCCGACTCAGGTATGAACCATACTTTACATTTCGCACCCCATATTTCATTTCATATATGTTTATTGCGAATACTGATCACCTAAATACATTTGCAGGCACCCATCGAGTAAACAGGAGGCGTACTTGACCTGATAGCCTCCTTGATGGGTATGGTACAGAGGAGATATGCACTGCTTAGCCTCTACGGTATTCAAGTAATTTCTTCAATTCGCACTCCAGGCATCAAATTTCCACTGACACACTAACACTAACATTTCAACTGAAAACTTCCTAAACTCTACTGATATACTGCATCTACATACTGCACTCACACACTGTATCTGAATGCGTACACTTATTCTGCACATCTGCTTGCATCTGATACACATGCTGTAATTGATATGTGACAATTGTCTTTTCAGATCCCACCCATACCGATGGCACCAGTGGCAGGTACAGCACTTGCACCAGTGGCACCTCCTCCAACAGTAGGGAGAAGAGAGAGACAGGCTCTAGCACACAGCTAGGGCAGAGCTAGGGGCACCCGAGATGAGAGCGGTCCTTCAGAGCCTATTCTGAGTGATGATAATGCTGAGAAGAGCGACTCTGAGGAGGCAGTGAGTCAACATTCAAAGTCATTCAAGAGTGGAGATGATGACGTTGGGTCGGGTTCCGAGAGTAGAGGCGACACTGATGCGAGCTCTGAGGCAGAGAGTGGAGATGACGCTGGCTCAGGTTCTGGGATAGATTCAGACAGCAGCGCTGATGAAGACAGTGCCTCGGAGTCCTCTCCTCCGAGAAAGAGGACAAAGAGGGCTTCTCGAGCCTGAGGCGACTAGCACTGATTTTTGTATTTTTGCTTAATTTCTTTTCGTTTATAGTTTTAGCACATTGTATAGCTTCAGATAGGTTTTAGTTGCTTTAAAAACTTATACTCCATTTTTGTAAAAACAACCATGATTGGAATAAAAACCAGTTTTTATGAAAAAGTGTTGTAATTTGCATCATGAGCACCACATAGCATAGAATGGACATGGAATTGAAACGGCCAAGAGCACCCTTGATTGAAACAAAATATTAATTGGGTAACGAATTGACCAACAGCTGACATAAAAAGCAATATACAACTTGGTAAACAAAATAACATACAACTCGATAAACAAAACAAAACAACACTGTAGACACCCCATTTTTGACCGACCCTAAGACTCAGACATCACCAGTTGAGCGCTCGGTGATATTGCATATTGTGCTCATTCAGAAGTTTTAGAGTCTCGGCTGCGAGCCTTGCCTCCGGACTTCTGGACTCTTTTGTGCTTTGCCTCGATTTGCGAACCAGGCTCCGTTTTCTCTATTTCCTCTCCCCAAAGGAAGGGAGAGGTCTCGTAAATCATCTCTCAGTGGCCGTAGGGTACGTTTTGTGGTCGTCGGCCATTTTGCCCATTTCGGAGCCCGGTTCCTGATTTTCGGAGCCGTCAGGCCGTGTGCCTCGGTTCGGGACCACTTAACCACCTCCATTTGCTCCGATTTTTTTAGCATGCATCTTATTTGCTCCCTTTTGAGGGACACTGAGGTCTGAGAGACCCACTTCGTGGTCGAATGCCACTTTCGGTGCTTAACAGGCAGTTTTCGGGGCCCCGAACTGCGCGTTCTGGCCCCCGAACATTCGTTTTGCATCGGTTTTTGTTCATTTTTGGCAGGTACCTCTGTTTCATCACCAGGAAGGCCGTAGAAGGGTGGGAGGCCAGCAATTGTTTCAACAAACCAGTTATATTCCTCCGGCGCCCTCCGATGCCCGTTTTCTTCACTTCCGAGCCAATGTTGAACACCCTTGGACCATTTTCTTGAACTTCTAACCACATATTTGTGTTGTACACACATGGGAGGACCCTAAAAGTTGGTGGCCGGCCACTAATGTTTCTTGACCCTTTTGAACCCCTCCTAAAAATGGCCTATTCTCTCTCCTGTTTCACAGTTTGCAATTTTGAACCAGAGGGTTGTGTTAAGGGCACCTGGGAGGACACCAATGTGAAGTGGCTGGCCACTAATTCAACTTGGCCCTTTTGACCCTTGGCCGGCCGGCCATAAGTGGTGGCCGGCCGGCCACCTGCAGCCCCAAAACATGGCCGGCCATGATCCTCATCCTGTGTACATTCCAGCTGTATACTTTTTTCCTCCCAAAAACCTGTATCCGGGGGACAACCTTTTGGGGGGGAAACTTGATCCATTTTCCCCCCACTTTTTCCCTCCTTTTCTCCCTCTCTTTGGTCCATATAACTGGCCTCCAGCATTGGTCCAAGGGTGGGAAGAATTGCCTTGAGCTTAGATATACATATCTCCCTCCATCTCCCTCATTTCCTTGAAGAAACACCAAAACCCTACCTCATTTCTTCATCAAACCATAACACCACTCCACCACTTCCATTTCCAGCAGCTTGAGGAGCTTTCCAGCAGCTAGGAGGCGCCAATTCTCAAGCCAAGAAGCAACCAAAGTTTGGTCTTCAAGGGTGAGCATCAATTCCCTCTTTTTAAGCTTAATTTTGCAACATTTTTCTAGCTAGTTTTCTTCCTGTTTTGAGCTCCGTCCAAAACTGAAAGTACCCTTTATTTGAGCTTTATTTCATGTTTCATTAAGGGACTTTTGTCATTTGAGGTCCCTATCTTGCACTTGCTTCATTATCCCTCTTGTATGCCATAATCTTGCATAGTATTTTTGGCCTGTGTGTGATCTGTTTTGGAGCATGATGTGAACTGTAAGTGAGCTTAGTTTGAGCCCTTCTTCAACATTTAAGGAGGGCTCATCACTGTTTGGGACCTCCATGTGCCACTTGTCATTATACCCCTCTTTGGTCACCATTTTTGCATGATCTATTAGCCTATTATGCTTCTGTTTTTGGTCATTTTACAGAACTGAAAACAGTCTTATGTTTACCCCATATTCATATTTCATTAAGGGTCTTTGGCTGTTTGATGAATGTTTGGTATACTTTGTGTTTTGACCTCTTTTGGGCCCTATCTTGGATGGCGTTTTGAGAATACTTTTATATTGTTTTGGAGGTGGCCATAAACTGTAAGTAGCCATATTTTTGGCCCCTCTTCAATATTGTAGAAGGCCCCTAATCTGTTTGGGGTCTGCAGCTGTGAGTTGTTTCTTTACCTCACATTTAGGGCCATTTTTGCATGCTAGTTTTGCCATATTTGTGCTTGCTGTTTGGCCATGCTTTAAACTGTAAAAATGCTTGTCTTGGGACTGCCTAGCTTCTTTCTTCATACTTCATGATTGAATTATGCATGCATTGCATAGCTATAGGCCATTTCATGCGCCAAAATTCATGTTTCGGGACTTGTTCCATGCATCGGGTATCATTTCGCTTTGTTTCGGGGCTGTTTTCCCCCTCATTTTGCTACTGATTTTTGCATGTTTGCATACCATATTCCATGTCTTTACCATGTCTCATTAGAGTGGCATTTCGGTGCCTGAGGGTCGGTCCTCGGTTTGCGTGCACGCATTTCGAGTTGTCTCGTTTTCATCTGATGGCCTCCAATGTGAGTGTGGCTGAGGCTCTCTCATATTGGTGTAAGCCCATTATTACATTGCGTACGCCATTTCATCCGTAGCATTGTGTATGTTCGGTTGTGTATTACCTTATCGCATTGTGTATGTCATTCCATAACATTGTGTATGTTAGGATTGTATCTTAGTTGCATTTCATGCATGTCATGCATATTGCATTGTGTTCGGGATAAGAGTTGGCCCGGGCACGGGAAACGAGGTATGTTCCGTACTCCGAGTGACGGAACGTGTCTCAATTCCAAGTCACCGACACTCCGGATTACCCATGATGGAGTTAGGTTTTGTTGTGTTTATATGTGCATTCATTCTATATTGAATTGCACAATTCGACCCCTCGGCCATCATGCATCGATATGCGTGATTGGTGGCACGAGGATCGAGGCATGCATATATCTGTGAAAATACATTGCTATGCCCCTTTCTTGCTCTCTGTTGCAGCAAATCAAGAATCAGCGGTCTTTCGGGGCTTGGCACGCATTTCAAGAACAGGTGTAAACAGAGGCTAATTGGGGCATCGTCATGGATTTCCGCGCAAAGGCAACCCGGGCATGCATCATTCATCATCCGGAATGGAATCAAGGCAGTCCCTGGCTTGCATGCCAGTTTCTTTATTTTCTTAGTTACTTTGTTAATTAATTAGGAATTTGTACATTATTCGGACTGTATTATTTGGACTGTAATATTCTTTTATTCGGGACTGTATATTTATTTGGACCCTCTGTGCTAGGGCATAACTGTAATAAGTGTGTGTGTGTGTGTTGTATGTCTCCCAACCCCATGTCTTTCTCCCTTTTATTTACCAGCTTATAATGGTTAGATTAGGGCATGTTTCAATTAGCATACAGTATGACAGCATGTTTGCATCATTCATCTGTTTTGCATGCACCGGGCTCGGCGCATCATACTAACTGCATTTATATTTCAATTTCAAAGTTGAATACTTGTTAGCTGTTGCATCTCATATGCCATGTTTAGAATAGCCGAGCTTGCTAAAGTCACATTTTGCATGTGTTGCATTAGGCATTTCTGTATACTTAGGATTCATGCATGGATTTCTAATGAGTTTCTGTTTTGGCTTGGAGTACTCGGTGAGTTTTTATGCTTTAGCATCCTTGCATGCGTGTGAGTGACTGCCATGAATAGCATGCTTACCATGACGCTAATTGCTTATGTGATATAACTGCCTGAATGCCTGTGGGTGAAGGGTGGGTGAAGGTTGGGTTATCTGGATTGGAATAAATCATCAATTGTTTGTTTTAAGCTCACTAGATAGTGGCAAACCATCTTTTCTAAGCCCACCCGAGGGTGGCAAAATTTGCATTTTAAGCCTACTTGCGAGTAGCAAACCATCTTTCAAAAGGACAAACAGGAAATGTTTTGTTCCAATTCAGACGATCCAGTCTATACTTGTATGCTGTGCGCATCACATAGTAAACCTAGGCTAATAACCGGAATAAGAACACACAATGTTTTCAAAACTTGATATCATGGTTAGTAGAGGCCGATCTTTGATCGGGCGAGCGGGGGTGCTCACGAAGTGACCTTCCGCAATCGTACCCAAGTTCCCGAATCGAGGCAACTTTGGTGATGACGGACACGTGGCCTTAGGCAAACGAGTCGGGGTTTCCTAAATTTCCCCCAAAATAAAATATTTAGGTGGCGACTCTGTATCTGGCAAAGCAGTCCATGTTTGGCACTTCTTTCAAAAATATTTTTTCTTAAAACGATTTGCCGGGTTTGGACTCTTTGGTTCAGACTTAGAACCGTGACAAATTTGAGAGTCCTGAGCTGTAGTGACCCCAAATGAACAGAACGGGAGCTCGATACAACAAATGAACAGGACTGACTCGATACAACAAGACAGACCCAAAACAAAAAGAGACTGACTCAAAACAAAAAGACAGACTCAAAACAAAACAACAAGACTGACCTAATACCCAAGTCAGAAAGGACAAAAGCTAGCATTCTCAAATGCTCAAAACAGTGCGTGCCATCCACCATATCTGGAGTAAACTGAGCGCTGCCCGCAGGTGGTTCATCCCTCCAATCACATCACATTATCCCCCAAATTCACTGATCAAGTGCCGATAGGCTTTTCAGGACCTGGTGCGGGGATGACCCCATTGTCAATCAAATTTTGTATCTCGTGGCGGAGACGAACGCAACTGTCGGTGTCATGACCGGTTTGTTGATGGAAAGCGCAGTACTGGGTAGCATCATGCATAGCCGGAAGAGGGTTCGGGAGAGGCCGAGGCTCAAGGGGTTTGAGATGGCCTTGTCCAACAAGGATTTGGAGAGCTTTGGACAAAGGCATATAGAGAGCATGGAAGACTCTCTGACCTCGGGGTAGATACTTCGAGGTTTGTGGATTTTTGCTAGACCCACCAGTAAAGGGATTGGCAGGTGCTGGCCTGGTTCGTTGATCTCTTCCAAGTGCAGGGTTATAACTGAAAGGAACGTTTCTGATACAACGACCCTTCTCCCGGCTTGCCCCTTGATTCAAAATGCTCTCATTCTGAGTGGCAAAAGTGTCGTCCACAGTTTTTGCAACAACTGCGAGCACTTGCTCTTTGTTCAGTCCCTCGGCTTTCAAAGCCTCAACAGCCAACAGAAGATGTTCATAGGGATCCATGTCCGCCCCCATCTTGTTCCTTCCACTCGCCTCCACTTTGCCAAGGGATTGGCATTCCTCATATACAGCCCGTTCCAAGATTGGGGAGCCTTTTGACATGAACTTCCTGGTATGTGATGTGGTTGATGACGAAGCCGATGTCCCGGAGGCCAAATCTGTCACAGTTCTCTGAAGATCTTCGATCATTCTCTTCAGCTCAGAAGTAGTGGGCTCACGAGTTTGAGATGATTGGGGTTTAAGTGCATCCATCGTGCTTAAGCCCATGCTTTCCGGGATAAACATCTCGGGTGTGAGTATATGGGCTGGGGTGTATATACTGGGGTTGTAGGTGGGTGGCAGTGTATGGCTGAGGTTGAGATGTGGATGAGGTACTTGGTCCTTGGGGTTTTGAGGTGGAACTATTGTGCGGTTGTCAATGAGATTCTGGATCTCATGACGAAGGCGGTAGCAACCATCGGTGCCATGGCCGCGCTGTTGATGATATACACAATATTTGCTGGGGTTATGTCTGGCAGGGAGTGGATTTGGCAAAGGTTGAGGATTAAGGGGTTTGAGATGCCCTCTTTCCATTAGAACTTTGAATGCGCTGGTTAGGCTCATATGGAGGGGGGTGAAAAATCTACCCTGAGCTCGGGCTGGGCTGGCTATTTGTAGGCTGGCCTTGGCAAAAGGGTCGGCTATGACGACTGTGTTGGCTTTAGCAGGTTTGGAAATAGTGCTACCGCCAGCATTGGTACTCTCGACCGGGAGCCTTACGGCAACCTCGGCGGACCAATCCTTAATGTCGTGAATGGAGTTAAGGCCCTGCGCCCTTTTGAATTGCTTCTCAAGGTCCACAATTTTCACTGCAGTCGGATTGAATTCATTAGCATCGGAGAGACGAAGCCTCTCAATAGGCTGCACCAGGGTTGTGGAAACTCGAGCTTGAGTCAACCTTTCTCGGGGATCTGGACCCTGCAAATCTTCAACTGGTAGAAGTGGGTCCAAGTTTGGCTGGGGTCCCGAAGCTGGATACGAAACAGATGCCCCAGATGGGTGTTGCGTTTCAGCACTGGTCTTATCCTGCATTGCAGTTCCCTGATTTAACGCTGCTATCATGGCCACAAATTCTTCCGAGCCCTGTGCCATCACGGGTCTGCTGATGATGTGACTGGTGACTGTCGGATCAGATGAACAAAATGAACCCTATCTGGCCCTCCTTTGCCTTACCTCAGCGAAGGAACACTGATTTGCCCTTGAACTGAATTTTCGTCCTGACAAAGTCTATCAACACGGATCCAATGTACCCGGGGAATATCGGAGCCTTCTGAAGCTATGGTTCCAAGACTACCCTAGCAAAAGAGAAAACAGACAGCACCTCAGCCTGATTTCATGATAATCCACATGAGCAAAGCTGAGTGAGTGTACTCCCTACTGAATTCTGCCCCAAAATTTTGCCCCAAATCTGAGTCTGATACCCACAGGTAAAGCTGACTCCCAAATACTGAACTGGTGCCCGCAGGCCTGATGCCCAAACTTGTAAACTGATACATGCATTCCTATAGAGACGCACTCTAAAAGCACATAGCAGATAAGTGAGAGCCAAAACACCCCTATGTAGGGGTAGGGTTTCCCTGTCCTATTTTGTCAGGAGCTAGGGCTTCACTACGCACGCAGCGGTTTCAAACAGCCTAAATCGGGTAAGCAACCTGTCCTAGTTTGGAATGGTCACTATGGATCCGAATATGCACTAGGTCGAATGGTCGAAAAGGGTGCCCCGGTAAAACCGGGGTTTGTGTTCCCATACTGGCAGAGCCCACAACCGGTCAGCCATATGGTCATGCCTTGACAAGACAAGCCTCCGGCAAACCGTTCAGGAATAGCATATGGCAAACATGGTGTCCTAGGCGCACCAATGCACATGCAATGCAAAGAAACACATAAGTGTAGTCAAAAACAGATGTCATGAGTTCGAGTCAAGTTCTCTAAATCCCCAGCAGAGTCGCCAGAAACTGTAGACGTCCCCGAATGCCCCGGGAGGAACGAGTTCCCGTTCTGTTCATTTGGGGTCACTACAGCTCAGGACTCTCAAATTTGTCACGGTTCTAAGTCTGAACCAAAGAGTCCAAATCCGGCAAATCGTTTTGAGAAAACAGATTTTTGAAAGAAGTGCCAAACATGGACTGCTTTGCCAGATACAGAGTCGCCACCTAAATATTTTATTTTGGGGGAAATTTAGGAAACCCTGACTCGTTTGCCTATGGCCACGCGTCCGTCATCACCAAAGTTGCCTCGATTCGGGAACTTGGGTACGATTGCGGAAGGTCACTTCGTGAGCACCCCCGCTCGCCCGATCAAAGATCGGCCTCTACTAACCATGATATCAAGTTTTGAAAACATTGTGTGTTCTTATTCCGGTTATTAGCCTAGGTTTACTATGTGATGCGCACAGCATACAAGTATAGACTGGATCGTCTGAATTGGAACAAAGCATTTCCTGTTTGTCCTTTTGAAAGATGGTTTGCTACTCGCAAGTAGGCTTAAAATGCAAATTTTGCCACCCTCGGGTGGGCTTAGAAAAGATGGTTTTGCCACTCTCTAGTGGGCTTAAAACAAACAGTTGATGATTTATTCCAATTCAGATAACCCAAACTTCACCCACAGGCATTCAGGCAGTTATATCACATAAGCAATTAGCCTCATGGTAAGCATGCTATTCATGGCAGTCACTCACACGCATGCAAGGATGCTAAAGCATAAAAACTCACCGAGTACTCCAAGCCAAAACAGAAACTCATTAGAAATCCATGCATGAATCCTAAGTAAACAGAAATGCCTAATGCAACACATGCAAAATGTGACTATAGCAGGCTCGGCTATTCTAAACATGGCATATGAGATGCAACAGCTAACAAGTATTCAACTTTGAAATTGAAATACAAATACAGTTAGTATGATGCGCCGAGCCCGGTGCATGCAAAATAGATGAATGATGCAAACATGCTGTCATACTGTATGCTAATTGAAACATGCCCTAATCTAACCATTATAAGCTGGTAAATAAAAGGGAGAAAGACGTGGGGTTGGGAGACATACACCACACACACACACACACTTATTACAGTTATGCCCTCGCGCAGAGGGTCCAAATAAATATACAGTCCCGAATAAAAGAATATTACAGTCCAAATAATACAGTCCGAATAATGTACAAATTCCTAATTAATTAACAAATTAACTAAGAAAATAAAGAAACTGGCATGCAAGCCAGGGACTGCCTTGATTCCATTCCGGATGATGAATGATGCATGCCCAGGTTGCCTTTGCGCAGAAATCCATGACGATGCCCCAATTAGCCTCTGTTTACACCTGTTCTTGAAATGCGTGCCAAGCCTCGGAAGACTGCTGATTCTTGATTTGCTGCAACAGAGAGCAGGAAAGGGGCATAGCAATATATTTCCACAGATATTTGCATGCCTCGATCCTTGTGCCACCAATCACGCATATCTGTAGACACCCCATTTTTGACCGTCCTCAAGACTCGGACGTCACCGCTTGGAACACTCGGTGATTATCCATGTTTGTGTTCGTTTGGAGTTCCCGGAGGTCTTGGCCACGCGCCCTGCCTCAGGATCTCCGAACTTGACTGTTTAGTGTCTGGTTTTGCACCAAACACTTGTGTTTTGCCTTGGAGGGGTAGGGAATGCCTTGTGAGGCATCCCCACACACCACCGGCAGTGGCTAGAGGTCACCGGCTGGTTTTTGCTGCCATCGGCACTATTTGTTGCCGGTCGGCACTTTTTGTTGCAGGTCGGCACTATTTTTTGCCGGTCGGCACTCTTTTTGGCCAAAATGGCATTTTTGGCCGTCCGACTACTGTGCATCTGCTTTTGCAGATATTTTAAGACAGCTGTCTTGCTTTTGGCTCCCCTCCATACACGTGTATGGAGGGATCTCCCTCTTTAGAAGCTTGTCTTGTAAGCTTTACAAGACAAAAGCCTCTATAAGAGAGAGCCTTGTCTCTTGGCTTTAGGGTTAGAGACCTTAGACATTTTAGAGACAAAAAACACAGAGAGAAGCTCTGGTTTTTAGGGTTAGGATCCATATATATCCTATCTCTCTTTTTCTCTCTTTGTGTTCTAGGTGTTTTAGTCCATACTATTGCACACAAACACCTAGTGTTTCACCTTCACTTAGCCACTGAGGTTCTAAGAGCTTGGTTTTGGTGTTTTGGACCTGGACTCAAGCCAAGGAGGGCCATTGAAGCATCATTGTTGAAGAGGTCTTCAAGGGTAAGAACCTTACCCCTTTTTACCCCATTTTTGCATTGTATTTTGACCTATCTTTGAACTGTTTTTGTGCTTAGTGTATAACATAAAAAAGTTCTGTTTTTTAGTCCTCTTGATTGTTTATTAAGAGTGTTTTTTGGTTTGGAGGTGTTTGACCCCTCTTAAGCCTTGAAAGGCCCTATTTTGAGCCATTTTGAGCAAGTTTCGAGACTTTGGTGTTTGGGCCTCTTCACCACTGAAATCTTGAGGGATTTCAGTGGTGGAGATGGTGCCTTGAAGTCTCCAAAAGGGGAGGGCCACCCCCTCTCCTTGTTGTCCTTGAAATGGACCATTTTTGGCCTCTTGAGGGAGCACCTAGCTAAGCTTCATGTTGACCATGCCTTGGCTGTTTTTTGTGCCTATTATATCATATTATACCTCTGTTTTTTGTTGGTTTTGGTACACAATGCATGCTTAGCATACCTACCATGTAATGCCATGATATTGCCTTAATATGCCTTAGGTTGTTAGCCCTAGTTCTAGCATGTTTTAGGTTTAGTTTTGTGAAGGTTTTGTGCATATTTTGCCATGTCTTAGGTCTGTCCATAGTTGTTTGGGTCGGATTTGGCATGCTTAGTATAGCCCCTTTGCATTCCGGCTTGTTGGCCTTAAGTATGCGAATGTATAACATGACTTTTTTGCATTGATTTGGTGATTTGGAACCATCCACCATGTAATTTCAGTCCCATTTGTATGCCTATATATTTACCTTGGACGCATCTTTAATGCTTTGGAAGCTTGTGTAGTGTGCTCCATGTTTTGACCATTGCGCATGCCTTTGAATTTGAGCCACTTAGACGCCATCTAGGGAGTCCCCTTTGCATGGTCTAGGTCTGCCTTGAACTTATTTTAAGCCCCCTTTGCCTTATGAGGCTTGGTTGGCTTGGCCATGGTTCAAGCCCCTTTGACTTGCTTCAAGCACTTAGGCCATTTGTTGCATGCTTAGCTTGACTTGTTGCTTGGTTTGGCACCATGTTTTAACATGATTTTCAGAGCTTATGTTGCATGCTAATTGTCCATGATTACCTTCTTTCAAATGTGTTTGAGAGTTGTCCAATTTGTGCCTAAGTGTTGGCCTTTCAACACGTGTATGTGTGCATGTGTATTTGGTCCCTCATTATAGCACTTTGGCCACTGTTTTAGGCCTATTTGGAGTTGCCTAAATCATATGTAAGTCCACTTTTCCATCAATTTACATTACCTCATGTTTGCTTGTATGCTTGCATAAGTGTTTTGCCATGCCATGTTGCATCCTTAGCTTGTATGCCTAGGTTGCATTGCATCTTGCATGCATGCCTTGTTCCTTGACTCGGTGATGGGAATTGGGCCTTGTTTTGTTTGTTTGGTTTGCATTTCATTTGACATGAAAGTTGCACTCTTGATCCCTTGGGCCATCATACATGGAAATGCGTGATTGGTGGTCCGAGAATCGAGACACATGCCCCTTTGAGTTACAAACATGATAGGGAGCATGGTTAGTGCATACATGCCTTGAATTGTGCTGCCATGCTTTGCCTTGCCCTCTGTTGCTGTCAATTGCAGATTCTGCAGGAACACTCTGCCGACCGGCAATTTCTAGTGCCGACCGGCAATCATTTCCCTGCCGATGGATTCATTTTGTGCCGGTGGCCACATGCTATTGCCGGTGGCAATCCCATTCAGCCGGTGGTATACCCCAATGTCCAAGGAAGAAGTCCTGAAGTTTTGGCAGCCTCTAGAGGAGTAAAGGAAAGAAAATAGAGGCAGCCTATGCATGGCGGTGTATTTTCGAGCAAGACCCGAGCATGCGCTGCATCTGGCTCTCCTCCCGAGGCAGTTTACTATTTTTCCTAGTCTAGTTAATTTGTTAATTAATTAGGCAATTTGTAATATTTAATTAGCCTGCGTAGTTAATTAATTTGTATTATTTATTTGGTCCCTCCGAGTGAGGGCAAATCTGTAATAAGCGTGCGTGAGTGGTGTGTATGTCTTCCAATCCCCACTTCTTTCTTCCCTTTTATTTACCCGCTTTGATGGTTAGTATTAGGGTATCTTTAAAATTAGCATACTTTATGCTATGCATGCGTGTATTCATGCATTTGTATTGCATGCATCAGGCTCGGTACATCACGCTAACTGCATTTGTACTTCAAATTCAAAACTGAATATGTGATAGTTGATCGCATTTCACATGCCATGTTTAGGATTAGCCGAGCCTGTCTAGATTGCATTTTTGCATGCGATGCATTAGCCATTCTTAACATGAACTAGGACATGCATGTTTGCTAACTAGTTTATTGTTTTGGCACGGAGTACGATGTAAGTATTCGTGCTTTAGCATCCCGCATGCGTGTGAGTGTTGCCATGACAGTATGCTTGCCATGCGACTAAATGCTTATGTGATAAATTGTTTGAATGCCTGTGGGTGAAGGTTAGATTGTTTGAGTTGGAAAAACTCGTTGAAATCCGTGTTTTAGCCTACTCGCGAGTAGCAAATTCCAAAGCGCTTTCCAAAACAAATAGATATGCAATGCTTGTTTCCAAATTAGGCAATCTAGTCTATACTTGTTTGCTGCGCGCATAACATAGTAATTCTAGGCTAATAAATGGAATAAGAACACATAACGTTTTCAAAATCGAATATCATGGTTAATAGAGGCCGGTCTTCGGACCGGGCGAAAGGGGGTGCTCATAGCGGACCTTCCCCGATCATACCTAAGCTCCCGAGCCGAGACAACTCCGGTGATGACGGACATGTGGCCTTCGGCACCGAGTCAGGTTTTCCTAATTTCCCCATTAAAAAATATTTAGGTGGCGACTCTGTATCTGGAAAAACAGTCCATGTTTGACACTTCTTTTCAAAAAATTTGTTTCTCAAAATGATTTGCTGGATTTGGACTCTTTGGTTCAAATTAAGAACCGTGACACAAATCGAGTCCGAACTGTAGCGCGAGGGCCCCACGCGGGCGCGTCTATAGTTTCTGGCGACTCTGCTGGGGACTTTAAAGAGCTTGACTCGAACTCGTGATATCCTGTTTTGATTACACTTATGTGTTTCTTTGCATTGCATGTGCATTGGTGCGCCTAGGAACACGGTGTTTGCCATCTGCCATTCCTGAACGGTTTGCTGGAGGCTTGTCTTGTCAAGGCATGACCATAAGGCTGACCGGTTATGGGTTCTGACAGCATGGGAACACAAACCCCGGTTTTACCGGGGCACCCTTTTCGGCCATTCGACCTAGTGCATATTTGGATCCATAGTGACCATTCCAAGTTAGGATAGGTTGCTTACCCGATGATAGGTTGTTTGAAAACTGCTGCGTGCATAGTGAAACCCTAGCTCCTGACAAAATAGGACAGGGAAACCCTACCCCAACATAGGGGTGTTTTGGCTCTCTTTACCTGCTATGTGCTTTTAGAATGTTGCTCTACAGGAAAGTACATGTCAGTTTGCAAGTTTGAATATCAGATCTGAGGACACCAGTATCAGTGTCAGTTATGAGAATCAGTTATCTGCGGGTATCGGGTTCAGTTTTTGGGGACAGTGATTTCTGGGAATAGTGATCAACAGTAGAGTACAGTTGTTCAGCTACACCCGTGTTTGATCTGTTTGGGCTGAAATACTATTTGTTTCTCCTTTCAGTTCAAAGTGTCCAGAGAATTGATACAGAATAGCTAGTGCTCTCCCTCGCCGAGGCAGGGCTTATGATGACGCAGAATTCAGAAGAGATCGTAGTTATGACGGCTGCATTGGAGCAGGGGATCACTCTGCAAAGTGAGGCCAACACTGATGTGTCACATCCACCCAGGTCGCCTGTTGTGCACCCGGTCTGGGCACCCCAGCTATATCAGGCTCGCGAGCCTACTACATTTGAGCTAATGGGGATGATAGGTGATCTCCAGAGGTCTGTGGCGGATCTCGCCTATGGAATGTCAGCTTCACCACCAGCCGCACCGTATGCCGGGAGTTTTGTACCCCAGGAGCCCCCGCTGTTGGGGCGAATTGTGATTGAACTCAGCCAACCGGAGCTAGCCTCCAGCTATGGTAATGACATATCAACATCAACTCAAACCCCCGATCAGGCTGAGGCCAGAGGAAAAGACAAAATGAAGGTAGATGCCGATCCTATTGAACAACTGCTGTGGGTAGTTGAGGCTTTGAAAGCCGGGGGGATGAACAAGTAACAGATATCCGTAGTTGTGGCAAAGACTGTGGAGGATGCTTTCCCCACTCCACCTGAGGGTAGTTCAAGCCAGTCAGAAAATCGGGATAGGCCCCGTCATGCCAGAACAGTTCCTCTTGTTCCCGCCCCTGCACCCGGGAAAGATCAGAAAGCTAAAGTGGCGCCTGCCGACCCTTTCGCTTGTGCGGCTAGTAAGAGCGCTCAGACTCCAAAGTACCTGCCCCGGGGGCGTAGGACCTTTCATGCTCTCTACATGCCTCTGTCCAAGGCACTTCAGATCCTTGCCGAGAGAGGGCACCTTAAACCCTTGGAGCCTCGGCCTCTCACGAAGAATCTCCCCGCTACGCATGATGCTGCTCAGTACTGCGCGTACCACCAGCAGACGGGCCATGCCACCGACAATTGCTTCCGCCTCCGTCATGAGGTGCAAGATTTGATTGACAACGAGGTTATCCTCCCGCCCACCTCAGCCAAGTCCGTTACCACTCAGCTATTGGATTTTGAGGACACAGATACTGCAAGTATGTAATCAGAAGGTGAACCACCTGCGGGCGGCATCTGGTTTATTTTGAATGTGGCGTCTGGCACGCATTTTGAGCATCTGTGAACGCTATCTTTGTAAATTCTGGTTCGGGTATCGAGTCAGTCTTTTGTTTTGAGTCTGTCTCTTTGTCTTGAGTCAGTCTTTTTTCTTAAGGGTCTGTCTTGTTGTAGCGAGTCAGTCCCCTTTTGTATAGAATGCCAGGTGATTCCGGGGTTGTTGCCTCAAACACCGTTTTGTCTTGTAATTACCTATTTTTATTTTTGAGTCTGTTTCTGTCGAGGGGCCAGTTATACCCACAAATCTGAATGAAACAGCTGTTGCTATCTCACTTCCGTGCTTGCTTTCAGTATAAGTGCCAGAGGATTTGAATGGGCTGACAGTACATCTCGCCTACTCTCTTGCGCGCCAAACTCATTGCATTAACCTAAGGTTTTCAAAAAAAAAAAAACCCTTTTGAACACTGTGGTGATGAAAACAAAGAGGAAGGAATTCCTCGGGTTTTGCAAAATTTTGATCATTCTGAGAGAAAGAGAGGCGTGCTAAGCCTTTTAATGAATGAAACCATGCTTGTCGGCGTGAGTACTGGGAAGGACCCTGGCTTGATCCAGATTGGTTCCACACTGTCTTCGGCACAAGCAATTTGTCGCTTTCTTAAAAACTTTCAAAAACAAATGTTTTACGCGGCCCTGTGAAGACCTGTGTGGGATCGCTCTTGAGATTGTGCAGCCTAGGATCGCTCTCAGCCTCAAGATTCGGCCTGTTGTCTTGAACCTCGAACTCATTTGGAACATTCAACAGTCGACCGTCAGAGGAAGCCCGTGCGGCCAGTTTTGAAGCAGCCCTCGAGCAAGAGGCACCGATGGCGAGTCAAACAGAGTAGATCTCACCAGAAGAAGCTCGTAGAGCAACCACGATGGATTCTTCCGCAAATCATTGCAACAGTCGTTCTCCTAGACACAGAGAGGCTTCAACTTCAAAAACCATTTGGCATGGACTTGTTACACTTTTACCCTTTGAGAGGCTCGCTGGGCCGAAAACCTGGAAGGGCGACCCAGGCAAAAGTTAGAGCAAGAGAAAAATACAAAAAAAAATAGAAAGCAAAAAAGAAACAAAAGAGCAAAAAAAAAAAAGAAAAGAAAAAAAAGAAGAAGAAAAGAAAAAGAAAAGAACAAAGGGAAATGAAAAGAAAAGCTCGCAAGGTCGAAAACCCGCATCGGGCGCCTTGGAAAAAGTTAGAGCCTGAAAAGTGAAGGTTAAAATACCCGAGTGTACCTTAATCGGAACTACGTAAGGCTTGATTCCCATGTTTGGGATACGTAGGCAACTTCATCATGAAGTCCAGCCCCCAACGCTTTCATAGCGTCTCAATCCATGCAATGCTTTCGATCTCATCCCAAAGTCTAGTCGCCAAGGCTTCCAAGGCGACTGTGTCCATATATTTGTTGTGATCGTCTTCGTCATCTCTGTGTCCGAGAGTTCGACCACCGTCAATGAAGACTGTTTGCGGATTGCTGCGGCACCATCTAAACAAGGGGCAACTTTCTGTTGCCATGAACCGTCGTGAGCCGCCATTCAAACCAGGGGCAACTTTCCGTTGCTATCCACCCCCTTCAAACCAGGGGCAATTTTCCATTGCCTCCGATCCGAGGTTGCGCATCTCAAAGAATAAGTTCCATGCCCGTTGAGCATTGACTGTTTGAAAATTTTTACTGAGGTTGACTATTTTCTCAAAAACTATTTCATTTTCCAAAACTGGACCATTGTCTTAGACCCAAAAAGGAAAATTTTTAGTGCTTACAGCCTGATTTGCATGCTTTTCAAATCAAAAATTGAACAAGTACGTTAATCCGACTCTCATTTTGATCAAACTTGTTTTAGTAGAAAACCAAAACGAAAAGAATGGTTAAAATGATGAACTAGGAGCACAGTTGAGTCAGGCGTTCTGTCTTTCCCCCGTCATCGACGTACTTGCCAGAAGAGCACTCTACCCGCCAGAAGAAATAGCCGTGAGCTAACGGCATTGGGCATGAACCCACAACTTCCTATTCATTCATTAAACACCCCGGGGAGGGATGAAAATGAGAGAATGAAGAATAGAGAGGTGTAAGTTGAGAGAAAAGTGAGGAAAAGGGTTTTGAGAGAAAAACCGAGCCTGAGGGCCGAGTGACGAGAGAATCACAAATCAGAAAGGGTGGGAAACAATACCCAGAGAAACTGGCTCCTCGTGATCTGAGGTCTCCCATTTTCGTTGACGCGTCTGTGTGTCGTGTCTTTTATTTGGTTTACCTCAACCTGTGTTTTAGGTCTCTTCCGAGCGTGTCTCGTTGTGTTTGGGTCGTGCACCCTTTTTGTTCGAGCCCTTCCTGCTGTGTTCGGTTGTAAGCTCGATACCCCAGTTTGAAAAATCCTTATTTAAAATTCAAAAATCGTTCATGCTCAGAATGCTGTGCCATTCTCTACATTTGGGCGAACCAAAAGAAGGAAGGGAAAAGTTGGGGCATCCGAGCATGTTTCAACCCTAGCCGGTTTCACCTTTGAAGGCCGTCTTGTCAGATTGGGCTGTTTTGTTTAAAGTTTGCCGTGTGCAGAATAAACCAAGTGTTGGGTTATGGGCCGTATGCAAATTAATCCTCAGCAGAGTATGGACCGTGCGTTCAGGTTAAGCAGTGGTTTGTATGGGTTGCTTTGCTGTTACTTGGTTTGGTTGTGTTGTTATTACAATGCAAGTGTTCAACATTCAGACCACATATCATATTCCATTTACATTGAAGTGTAACATGATGGGGTGCGATGCAATACATATGTAAATGTAACACTTTTTAAGCAAAAAAATTTGTTCATTTCATAATCTTTTTCAAGTACAAAGTTTTGGAAACAAACAAAATCTGCCTGCGGCAGTGCAAGGCAATCTAACTACCAACAAAAAGGAAAAGTACAAGAAAGAAGAAAAATAGCAAAAATCTGTATCCATGACGAGCACTCCGGGGGGCCATCAGTCTGTCCTAGTCCTCTTCCTGGACGAGGGTCCAGGAGCATCATCAGTATCGTCGTCAGAGCCTGAGCTAGTACCGCCTCCGGTCTCCTCCTCCGATGACTCGGACTCCGCCTCTGCCTCCACCTCTGACTCCTCGTCATCATCATCATCCGGGACTGGAGCTCGCGAGCTACTCTCGACATGAGTGCGCCCCGCCTTGGTGCGGGGGAATACTCGGCCCTCCTCATCTCTCCCTCGGGCAGGGACGGAAGGTCCAGCTGAAGCACCTCCTGCCATAGGAATCTTGAAAGGAGGCTGAAAAAGTACATAAAAAGGGAAATGCATCAGTATACTGTGGACAGTTTAACAGTGCAGAAAGCAGTGTATGAGTACAGTGTGTGTATACTGTGGACAGTTTAACGGTGCAGAATGCAGAGTACAGTGTGAGAATGCCGTGAGCAGTTTATCAGTGCAGAATGCAGAGTACAGTGTATGAATGCCGTGAGCAGTTTACCAGTGCAGAATGCAGTGTATGCAGTGTATCAGATGCTGTGAGATCAGTATATCAGGTGTTGTGCCATGCATCAGATTATGTGAAGCAGTATATGAATGGTTTGAGGCCAGTGTCAGAAGAACATACCGGAATGCTGTAGAGGGCCAGGAGATCAAAAGTCCGCTGAAGCATCCCCATCATGGAGGCATTCATCTCCAATGACTTCCGGGTGTACGCAGAAGAAGCCTGCAAAAATATCAGATGCATCAATATTCTGTGGAATACCAAATAAACTGAAATGAAATGGCTGTACAGAAACGCAGTAATACATACCGGAGGCAAGTCGGGGACATCGACGAACTCGTGATTAGCTGGCGAAGGGGATCTGATTGGTCGCCCCACCCTGCCCTCGGAAAGTCAGTATAGCAGGCAGGGTGGGCCAACTAGCCCTCCGTCCTCCTTGAGCTCCGCCCCTGCCACGGACTCGGGCCCTCCTCGAAGCTCCCGCTCCAGCTCCTACTCCTACCCCAGCCGCTGGCGCCACGGGCCTGGCCCCCGCCGCTCGACGGCCGCCGCTCAGAGGTCGCATCAGGTACGTCTGCACGTACTCTCGGTAGTCGCCGATGCCTCTGAAGCGGGCCTCCTCCCAGCCGATAGTGTAATCGTCCATCTGCTCGGTGGTGAGCCTCTCGGTCTCTCTCATGTCCGCAGGAGGGTGAACCGGGACTATCTGCTCAGGTAATCCTAGGGTCTGCCGTAAGAAATGCTCACCTAGGTACCAAGCCCGACAGACCGGGCCCTCCAACAAGATCCGGAAACGTGAGGTCTCATCGGCACCGGCAAACCGGTCCCGTATCGCCGCCGGCAACGGAGCCCAAGGCTGCCAGGTGATCTGAAAATGCAATACAGTTTGTTATCTACTGTCTTTGAAATATGCAGTAGAAAGGCGAAGCTTAAATAAACTGCAAGTAAAACATACCTTGGCAGGAGTAATGGTGTCGAAGTATCGGCGGAAAAAGCCGAATGTCTCTCGTGGCCTCCGGGTGCATCTCCCGTCAAAGCGACGTGAAAAGGGGACGACCAGAGGAGTCTCTGTGACCGGTACAGGAGCGGGCCTAGGAAAGTAGGCGTAAACCCACAACTGCAAGGTAAATACCAGTGCATTTATCAGATAAAGCAAAATACAGAATAAAGCAGAAATGACAAAGCCGCGTGTTGTGCAGTGTATTGTGTATAGTGTACAGTGTGAGCAGTGTACAGTCAGTGTAAAGCAGAATGTATGTGTGTGCTGTGTGTACAGTATACAGCAAGTATAAAGCAGACTACAGTGTGTGCAGTGTACAGAGTACATAAAAGATAGAAAAGCAGAAATGAAAAGCGGAGAAGAAATGTACCTCCCAAGCCCGCCAATAGCCTCCGAGCAACTGGCCGCTACCGCGGGAAGCTGAGCTCATGTATCCATAGAGGGTGGCCAGAGCGGCGCCACCCCAATCATAATGCAGGATGTCTCGGACGTCCACCAGTGCGCTGAGAAGGCAGAGAGGCACGGTGTTCGCCCGGTCGGTGAAGATGGTCGTCCCGAATAAGAACATGAGGAAGCCGCGAGCGTACCTCTCCACGGCCTCCGGGGTCATCGGATCTGCATCAACGAGAGTGGGCTGGACCCTAAACCGCACCTCAAACCAGGAATACCGGACAAAGCCTGGACGAGCAAGAGGTGGCGCCTCACCCAGCAGATGGACCTGAGCGGCAGTCCACTCATCCATGTCGATATCAAAGGGGATCGGATCACCCCCTACCCCGATGCCTGTGAGCATCGAGAAATCGTAAAGGGTCATCGTCATGTCCCCTGCTGTGGAGAAGTGAAATGAATCGGTGGTGCCTCACCACCTCTCCGCCAGAGCGGCAAGGAGAGGCCTGCATGTGGTAAGCCTGGAGAGTCTTCTGCAGAAGGCGCCAAAACCCGCCTGGTCCACGATGCGACGGACCGCATCAGGAAGCTCGGCGTACCACTCCCGAGCGCCGGTGTTCCCATACCCACGAATGGTATGGGAGTCTCCCTGTAAACAGAAAATAACAATTGCGAGGCAATTTTCAAAATGCAGTTCTAAGGAGCATATAGATGTAGCATGCGTGCAAATTTGACAAATTTAAACAGATACCGGGTGCCGGTGTGCTTATAGTGAACTACGGCGTGTGATGTGTCAGCGTGTTTTGGTGGTTCAATACAGATGTAGCATGCGTGCAAGTTTAACAGATTTAGACAAATACCGGGTGCCAGTGTGCTTACAGTGAACTACAGCGTGTGATGCGTCAGCGTGTTCGGATGGTTCAGTATAATATAGCATGTGTGCATACGTTCAGATTCAAGCAGATATCGGGTACCAGTGTGTATACAGTGTGCGCCGTGTGTTTGGGTGATTCAGGGCTAGTGCAGTGTGTGTGCATGTGTCAGTTTCAAGCAGATACCAGTTGTACGTATGTTTACAATCAACTACGGTGTATAGCATATCGAACTAAAGCAGTTAAAGAGTACAAATAAGCTACGACAGTTTTGTGCCCTACATTGCAGAAAGTATAGTAGAGGAAAGAGAGTTACCTCGGAAACACCGAAGGACAGGTGGGAGGTAGGCTCGCGCCGCAATAGCTCGGGTGGCACGTGCCTCTCGAAGCTCCGAAACTGGCGGAGTCCGTCGGGGGGCAGAACATGAATCGCCGACTGGTAGGTCGCTGGGTCGAACGGGCGCTCGCTCAAGGGTAGGAGCTCGACCCCGGAATCCA
This sequence comes from Camellia sinensis, assembly GCF_055761805.1. Classification (NCBI taxonomy): domain Eukaryota; kingdom Viridiplantae; phylum Streptophyta; class Magnoliopsida; order Ericales; family Theaceae; genus Camellia; species Camellia sinensis. Next base: position 111,589,353 of record NC_138974.1, read on the forward strand.
TCTCGTGATCCGGGGGAGTCCCGCCGCGTGGAATATCGTCCGCCATGTCGAGAATGATGAGAAAATAGCCGGAGGAAGGAAAACCGAGCTAGAATACGAAGAGTCAACCAAAAAGTCAACTCCCGAGAAGGTCAAAAATGGCCGGAAAGGTCGGGATGTGGAAATGGTACGGAAATCAAGAGGAAAGCGAGGGGAACAAACCCCAAAAAGGTGGGAATGGCAAACGAGGCACCGAAACAAAGTTTTGTTCGGTTGAAAATGTCCGAAACGCGAAGAAAATCGCGAATCCGACGATGAAACGGGCGTAGAACGCGAAGAAACGAGCAAAAGAGGGAAGGAAAACGCTCTAGAGAGAGAGAGTGTAAGTTTTCGGCGGAAGGGAAAGTAAGAAAATAGGGTTTGGAACCCTATTTTTGAACACCCGTGGTGAATTGTCGAAACTGCCCCGACTCAGCGACTTTTTGCTGGTCGGCAATATTTTGTGCCGGCCGGCAGTATATTGTGCTGATGGAGTTATTCTGCAGCCGGTGGACTGCCGGTGGCCTCCCCTTCCGGCCGGTGGTGTTTCCACAACCTTGTTTAGGCCATATGAGTAGTTTCTGGTCTTCATAGCTCAAGAAAGTGCAAGAAAGTGCATCTCCGACGCTCAACCGGCCTCCGTTTTGACCTCGGGTCGTGTCTTCTATGCGTGGCACTCGAATTCGTGCAAGGTGTATCCTTTTTGTATCCTTTTAAATTCAGAAGTTGCCCCACGTGCGTCGCACTGTTTTGTGCATTGCATTTCAATCGCGCTGTTTAGCGCATCGCACTGTTTTGTGCATTGCATTTCAATCGCGCTGTTTAGCGCATCGCACTGTTTTGTGCATTGCATTTCAATTGCGCTGTTTAGCGCATCGCACTATTTTGTGCATTGCATTTCAATCGCGCTGTTTAGCGCATCGCACTGTTTTGTGCATTGCAAATAATCGCGCTGTTTAGCACATCGCACTGTTTTGTGCATTACAAATCAATCGCGCTGTTTAGCGCATCGCACTGTTTTGTGCATTGCAAATCAATCGCGCTGTTTAGCGCATCGCACTGTTTAGCGCATCGCACTGTTTTGTGCATTCCAGAATCAATCGCACTGTTTAGCGCATCGCACTGTTTTGTGCATTGCATTTCAATCGCGCTGTTTAGCGCATTGCACTGTTTTGTGCATTTCAAAATCAATCGCGCTGTTTAGCGCATCGCACTGTTTTGTGCATTGCAGTTCAATCGCGCTGTTTAGCGCATCGCACTGTTTTGTGCATTGCATTTCAATCACGCTGTTTAGCGCATCGCACTGTCTTGTTCATTTCAAAATTCATCGCACTGTTTTGTACACCACATTTGTTTTATTTTTCATCTTATGAGGCATGTGTGTCTCATTTGTTACATTTTGCATTTCGTGTGGCATGCGTGTCACACTTGCATCACTTTGCATCTTATGAGGCATGCGTGTCTCATTTGTTTAATTTTGCATTCCGTGTGGCATGCGTGTCACACTTGTATCATTTTTGCATCTTATGAGGCATGCGTGTCTCATTTGTTTCATTTTGCATTCCGTGTGGCATGCGTGTCACACTTGTATCATTTTGCATCTTATGAGGCACGCGTGTCTCATTTGTATCATCTTGCATCATGCTTCATTTACATCGGCATGCGTGTCACATTTTCGCTGGTATGTGTGTCGTCATTAGCATTAGCATGCGTGCCACATTCTTGCATTGTCATGCATGTTGCTAATGGTCTGGCGAGACCTTAAACACGCACGGTCTAGGAGACCTTAAATCCTCAGCAGGTGCAAGTCCTTCGGTGTTTTTACATTTTGTCTACACGGTCTAGGAGACCTTAAATCCTTGGGAGGTGCAAAACCTTCGGCGCATTGATGTATGCAGTTCGGTTGCATTGCCATGCATATCTTAAGCCGCGTGTTGTCGCGCATTCCATGCAACATGCATTTTATACATCATTTGCATTTCAAAAACAAAAAAAAAAACAAAAACACATGCATTGTCATGCATACATTTCGCATCCCAGTCTAGGAGACCCTAAATCCTCTGAAGGTGCAATTCCTTTGGTGTTTGTCGTGCCCGAACGACTTTCGGTGGTCTGGTAAAGCCACCTGCCTATGTTTGCGGTGAGTTCCTAAAAGACCAACTGGGACGGTGGAAACTAGAGTTCGAACGGCTTATGCCTAGAACGCAAAGGTTCGGGAGTTCCGAGACTAAAGTCTGGTTTAAATACCCAGGGGTGTATCCTCGGCTTGAAATCTGTATGGAAGCCCCATAGATTGAGGCAGCATGTCGGCGCCTCAGTTCTGGATACAGAACCAACCTAGTATATCGCCTTGTTGGTAAGATAGGGAAAGTTGCAATCATAGCCATTGCATTTTCCCCAGTAGATCGCATCATACTGCATTGTCATGCATTTTGTAAATATGCATTCCATTGCATATTTGTAGATATTGCATTGTAGATTGCATGCATTCATTGCATCACCATCCGCCCATGGCTCGCGCCTTTCCATGTTGAGCTTGGTCTGGTATGTGCCCTTACTTTTCACGTTAAAACACAGTTCTGCATGTGTACGCGCCTATTCCACGCTGGTATGTTGGTTTGAGGGTTGCGGCACCTTTTCTGTGTTAGACATGGCTCCTATGCGTACATGCCTTTCCTAGGCAAGATTTGGTTTGGCCCGCGTGCCATATCCATTGCATCGTAGTTTGCATGCACTCATTGCATCGCCCTCCATCTATGGCTTGCGCCTTTCCATGTTGAGCTTGGTCTGGTATGTGCCCATACTTCTCGTGTCGAAGCATAGTTCAGTAGACTGTTCTATGTTAGACGTGGCTTGTATGCGTACATGCCCTACCTAGGCAAGATTTGGTTTGGCCCGCGTGCCATATCCATTGCCATCTCCCCAGCATATCCATATATATATATATATATATTACATTGTAGTGTAATTTTTGCATCCGGCATTAGGATCACTGTCCTTTCTCCAGCGGGTCGTTTCCCCACTTATGTCATCCCCCCCCCAATACTTGTTCTTGTGTCTGTCTACAATGCTCATAGTTCAGTTGACCGTTCTATGGTAGACAGACTTGTTACCTCCATCAATCTATTTGACATAGATGTGGTCTCGAACCACTCGTGATTGGATCGTGATTCGATTGCTTTGCATATAGTTTGCATTGTTTCAATTACATTGCATCTTCATTTGCATTGTTTATACATTGTTTTGTATATATTGCATATCATTTTGCATCCATCCTTGCATTGTCATGCATGCTGCTAACAATATTGTACCTGTTAAGTTTGTTTTCTTTGCAGGCACGATATTGTAGGTACGGTTCATTTGAGGCTGGTGCAACCAGACGAGCCGCACAGGTATTGTATCCTCCGAGTGAGACGTATTGAGAATTGTATAATTCTCTTACATCCTTTCTGCATTGTAGTGTAGTTCGGTGTACGCTAGCTTAAAACTGTCGCATGTTTGCTTCATTACAGCTTTCTTTGCATGATCATAAGTTATGCTCGGCTTCGTGCATTGTCTTGCATTTTGCCCTGCCTTCGGGCGCATATCTTATTTGTCTTGCATGTTTGTCTGAGTCTTCGGCCTTGTCAAAAATGGGTCGTCTCTGGGCTTTGACATTCACTCTCGTCATTGTTATGACTTTCGAGTTCTGTCAAAGAGGGGCAACTGTAGACACCCCATTTTTGACCGTCCTCAAGACTCGGACGTCACCGCTTGGAACACTCGGTGATTATCCATGTTTGTGTTCGTTTGGAGTTCCCGGAGGTCTCGGCTACGCGCCCTGCCTCAGGATCTCCGAACTTGACTGTTTAGTGTCTGGTTTTGCACCGAACACTTGTGTTTTGCCTTGGAGGGGCAGGGAATGCCTTGTGAGGCATCCCCACACACCACTGGCAGTGGCTAGAGGTCACCGGCTGGTTTTTGCTGCCATCGGCACTATTTGTTGCCGGTCGGCACTTTTTGTTGCAGGTCGACACTCTTTTTGGCCAAAATGGCATTTTTGGCCGGCCGACTACTGTGCATCTGCTTTTGCAGATATTTTAAGACAGCTGTCTTGCTTTTGACTCCCCTCCATACACGTGTATGGAGGGATCTCCCTCTTTAGAAGCTTGTCTTGTAAGCTTTACAAGACAAAAGCCTCTATAAGAGAGAGCCTTGTCTCTTGGCTTTAGGGTTAGAGACCTTAGACATTTTAGAGACAAAAAACACAGAGAGAAGCTCTGGTTTTTAGGGTTAGGATCCATACATATCCTATCTTTCTTTTTCTCTCTTTGTGTTCTAGGTGTTTTAGTCCATACTATTGCACACAACACCTAGTGTTTCACCTTCACTTAGCTACTGAGGTTCTAAGAGCTTGGTTTTGGTGTTTTGGACCTGGACTCAAGCCAAGGAGGGCCATTGGAGCATCATTGTTGAAGAGGTCTTCAAGGGTAAGAACCTTACCCCTTTTTACCCCATTTTTACATTGTATTTTGACCTATCTTTGAACTGTTTTTGTGCTTAGTGTATAACATAAAAAAGTTCTGTTTTTTAGTCCTCTTGATTGCTTATTAAGAGTGTTTTTTGGTTTGGAGGTGTTTGACCCCTCTTAGGCCTTGAAAGGCCCTATTTTGAGCCATTTTGAGCAAGTTTCGAGACTTTGGTGTTTGGGCCTCTTCACCACTGAAATCTTGAGGGATTTCAGTGGTGGAGATGGTGCCTTGAAGTCTCCAAAAGGGGAGGGCCACCCCATCTCCTTGTTGTCCTTGAAATGGACCATTTTTGGCCTCTTGAGGGAGCACCTAGCTAAGCTTCATGTTGACCATGCCTTGGCTGTTTTTTGTGCCTATTATATCATATTATACCTCTGTTTTTTGTTGGTTTTGGTACACAATGCATGCTTAGCATACCTACCATGTAATGCCATGATATTGCCTTAATATGCCTTAGGTTGTTAGCCTTAGTTCTAGCATGTTTTAGGTTTAGTTTTGTGAAGGTTTTGTGCATATTTTGCCATGTCTTAGGTCTGTCCATAGTTGTTTGGGTCGGATTTGGCATGCTTAGTATAGCCCCTTTGCATTCCGGCTTGTTGGCCTTAAGTATGCAAATGTATAGCATGACTTTTTTGCATTGATTTGGTGATTTGGAACCATCCACCATGTAATTTCAGTCCCATTTGTATGCCTATATATTTACCTTGGACGCATCTTTAATGCTTTGGAAGCTTGTGTAGTGTGCTTCATGTTTTGACCATTGCGCATGCCTTTGAATTTGAGCCACTTAGATGCCATCTAGGGAGTCCCCTTTGCATGGTCTAGGTCTGCCTTGAACTTATTTTAAGCCCCCTTTGCCTTGTGAGGCTTGGTTGGCTTGGCCATGGTTCAAGCCCCTTTGACTTGCTTCAAGCACTTAGGCCATTTGTTGCATGCTTAGCTTGGCTTGTTGCTTCGTTTGGCACCATGTTTTAACATGATTTTCAGAGCTTATGTTGCATGCTAATTGTCCATGATTACCTTCTTTCAAATGTGTTTGAGAGTTGTCCAATTTGTGCCTAAGTGTTGGCCTTTCAACACGTGTATGTGTGCATGTGTATTTGGTCCCTCATTATAGCACTTTGGCCACTGTTTTAGGCCTATTTGGAGTTGCCTAAATCATATGTAAGTCCACTTTTCCATCAATTTACATTACCTCATGTTTGCTTGTATGCTTGCATAAGTGTTTTGCCATGCCATGTTGCATTCTTAGCTTGTATGCCGAGGTTGCATTGCATCTTGCACGCATGCCTTGTTCCTTGACTTGGTGATGGGAATTGGGCCTTGTTTCGTTTGTTTGGTTTGCATTTCATTTGACATGAAAGTTGCACTCTTGATCCTTTGGGCCATCATGCATGGAAATGCGTGATTGGTGGTCCGAGAATCGAGACACATGCCCCTTTGAGTTCCAAACATGATAGGGAGCATGGTTAGTGCATACATGCCTTGAATTGTGCTGCCATGCTTTGCCTTGCCCTCTGTTGCTGTCAATTGCAGATTCTGCAGGAACACTCTGCCGACCGGCAATTTCTAGTGCCGACCGGCAATCATTTCCCTGCCGATGGATTCATTTTGTGCCGGTGGCCACATGCTACTGCCGGTGGCAATCCCATTCAGCTGGTGGTATTCCCCAATGTCCAAGGAAGAAGTCCTGAAGTTTTGGCAGCCTCTAGAGGAGTAAAGGAAAGAAAACAGAGGTAGCCTATGCATGGCGGTGTATTTTCGAGCAAGACCCGAGCATGCGCTGCATCTGGCTCTCCTCCCGAGGCGGTTTACTGTTTTTCCTAGTCTAGTTAATTTGTTAATTAATTAGGCAATTTGTAATATTTAATTAGCCTGCGTAGTTAATTAATTTGTATTATTTATTTGGTCCCTCCGAGTGAGGGCAAATTTGTAATAAGCGTGCGTGAGTGGTGTGTATGTCTTCCAATCCCCACTTCTTTCTTCCCTTTTATTTACCTGCTTTGATGGTTAGTATTAGGGTATCTTTAAAATTAGCATACTTTATGCTATGTATGCGTGCATTCATGCATTTGTATTGCATGCATCAGGCTCGGTACATCACGCTAACTGCATTTGTACTTCAAATTCAAAACTGAATATGTGATAGTTGATCGCATTTCACATTCCATGTTTAGGATTAGCCGAGCCTGTCTAGATTGGATTTTTGCATGCGATGCATTAGCCATTCTTAACATGAACTAGGACATGCATGTATGCTAACTAGTTTATTGTTTTGGCACGGAGTACGATGTAAGTATTCATGCTTTAGCATCCCGCATGCGTGTGAGTGTTGCCATGACAGTATGCTTGCCATGCGACTAAATGCTTATGTGATAAATTGTTTGAATGCCTGTGGGTGAAGGTTAGATTGTTTGAGTTGGAAAAACTCGTTGAAATCCATGTTTTAGCCTACTCGCGAGTAGCAAATTCCAAAGCGCTTTCCAAAACAAACGGATATGCAATGCTTGTTTCCAAATTAGGCAATCTAGTCTATACTTGTTTGCTGCGCGCATAACATAGTAATTCTAGGCTAATAAATGGAATAAGAATACATAACGTTTTCAAAATCGGATATCATGGTTAGTAGAGGCCGGTCTTCGGACCGGGCGAAAGGGGGTGCTCATAGCTGACCTTCCCCGATCGTACCCAAGCTCCCGAGCCGAGACAACTCCGGTGATGACGGACATGTGGCCTTCGGCACCGAGTCAGGGTTTCCTAAATTTCTCCATTAAAAAATATTTAGGTGGCGACTCTGTATCTGGCAAAGCAGTCCATGTTTGGCACTTCTTTTTAAAAAATCTGTTTCTCAAAACGATTTGCCGGATTTGGACTCTTTGGTTCAGATTAAAAACCGTGACACAAATCGAGTCCGAACTGTAGCGCGAGGGCCCCACGCGGGCGCGTCTACAATATCGATGCATGATGGCCGAGGGGTCGAATTGTGCAATTCAATATAGAATGAATGCACATATAAACACAACAAAACCTAACTCCATCATGGGTAATCCGGAGTGTCGGTGACTTGGAATTGAGACACGTTCCGTCACTCGGAGTACGGAACGTACCTCGTTTCCCGTGCCCGGGCCAACTCTTATCCCGAACACGATGCAATATGCATGACATGCATGAAATGCAACTAAGATACAATCCTAACATACACAATGTTATGGAATGACATACACAATGCGATAAGGTAATACACAACCGAACATACACAATGCTATGGATGAAATGGCGTACGCAATGCAATTATGGGCTTACACCAATATGAGAGAGCCTCAGCCACACTCAGATTGGAGGCCATCAAATGAAAACGAGACAACTCGAAATGCGTGCACGCGTGCACGCAAACCGAGGACCGACCCTCAGGCACTGAAATGCCACTCTAATGAGACATGGTAAAGACATGGAATATGGTATGCAAACATGCAAAAATCAGTAGCAAAATGAGGGGGAAAAACAGCCCCAAAACAAAGCGAAATGATACCCGATGCATGGAACAAGTCCCGAAACATGAATTTTGGCGCATGAAATGGCCTATTGCTATGCAATGCATGCATAATTAAATCATTAAGTATGAAGAAAGAAGCTAGGCAGTCCCAAGACAAGCATTTTTACAGTTTAAAGCATGGCCAAACAGCAAGCACAAATATGGCAAAACTAGCATGCAAAAATGGCCCTAAATGTGAGGTAAAGAAACAACTCACAGCTGCCGACCCCAAACAGATTAGGGGCCTTCTACAATATTGAAGAGGGGCCAAAAATATGGCTACTTACAGTTTATGGCCACCACCAAAACAATATACAAGTATGCTCAAAACGCCATGCAAGATAGGGCCCAAAAGAGGTCAAAACACAAAGTATACCAAAAATTCATCAAACAGCCAAAGACCCTTAATGAAACATGAATATGGGGTAAAAATAAGACTGTTTTAAATTCTGTAAAATGACCAAAAACAGAAGCATAATAGGCTAATAGATCATGCAAAAATGGGGACCAAAGAGGGGTATAATGACAAGTGGCACATGGAGGTCCCAAACAGTGATGATCCCTACTTCAATGTTGAATAAGGGCTCAAAATAAGCTCACTTACAGTTCACATCATGCTCCAAAACAGATCAGACACAGGCCAAAAATACTATGCAAGATTATGGCATACAAGAGGGATAATGAAGCAAGTGCAAGATAGGGACCTCAAATGACAAAAGTCCCTTAATGAAACATGAAATAGAGCTCAAATAAAGGGTACTTTCAGTTTTGGCCGGAGCTCAAAACAGCAAGAAAACTAGCTAGAAAAATGTTGCAAAATTAAGCTTAAAAAGAGGGAATTGATGCTCACCATTGAAGACCAAACTTTGGTTGCTTCTTGGCTTGAGAATTGGCGCCTCCTAGCTGCTGGAAAGCTCCTCAAGCTGCTGGAAATGGAAGTGGTGGAGTGGTGCTATGGTTTGATGAAGAAATGAGGTAGGATTTTGGTGTTTCTTCAAGGAAATGAGGGAGATGGAGGGAGATATGTATATCCAAGCTCAAGGCAATTCTTCCCATCCTTGGACCAATGCTGGAGGCCAGTTATATGGACCAAAGAGAGAGAGAAAAGGAGGGAAAAAGTGGGGGGAAAATGGATCAAGTTTCCCCCCCAAAAGGTTGTCCCCCGGATACAGGTTTTTGGGGGGAAAAACGTATACAGCTGGAATGTACACAGGATGAGGATCATGGCCGGCCATGTTTTGGGGCTGCAGGTGGCCGGCCGGCCACCACTTATGGCCGGCCGGCCAAGGGTCAAAAGGGCCAAGTTGAATTAGTGGCCGGCCACTTCACATTGGTGTCCTCCCAGGTGCCCTTAACACAACCCTGTGGTTCAAAATTGCAAACTGTGAAACAGGAGAGAGAATATGCCATTTTTAGGAGGGATTCAAAAGGGCCAAGCAACATTAGTGGCCGGCCACCAACTTTTAGGGTCCTCCCATGTGTGTACAACACAAATATGTGGTTAGAAGTTCAAGAAAATGGTCCAAGGGTGTTCAACATTGGCTCGGAAGTGAAGAAAACGGGCATCGAAGGGCGCCAGAGGAATATAACTGGTTTGTTGAAACAATTTCTGGCCTCCCATCCTTCTACGGCCTTCCTGGTGATGAAACAGAAGTACCTGCCAAAAATGAACGAAAACCGATGCAAAACGAATGTTCGGGGGCCAGAACGCGCAGTTCGGGGCCCCGAAAACTGCCTGTTAAGCGCCGAAAGTGGCATTCGACCACGAAGTGGGTCTCTCAGACCTCAGTGTCCCTCAAAGGGAGCAAATAAGATGCATGCTAAAAAAACCGGAGCAAATGGAGGTGGTTAAGTGGTCCCGAACCGAGGCACACGGCCTGACGGCTCCGAAAACCGGGAACCGGGCTCCGAAATGGGCAAAATGGCCTACGACCACAAAACATAGCCTACGGCCACTGAGAGATGATTTACGAGACCTCTCCCTCCCTTTGGGGAGAGGAAATAGAGAAAACGGAGCCTGGTTCGCAAATCGAGGCAAAGCATAAAAGAGTCCAGAAGTCCAGAGGCAAGGCTCGCAGCCGAGACTCTAAAACTTCTGAACGAGCACAATATGCAATATCACCGAGCGCTCAACTGGTGATGTCTGAGTGTTAGGGTCGGTCAAAAATGGGGTGTCTACAAACACAGATACAAATTCAACAAACTTCCTAAAACCAACAAAAAAGACTCAAAACAAGACCTTAAGACACACAAAATGCAGAACAAAACACATGCTTTCAGCATTGTTCAACACAGCAGGTGGACAGCAGGTCAGAGTGAGAGACTGTCAGCCGCAACTAGGGGTTGCCGGCCACATGCGGGCTACTAATGTCCCTTGCCGGCCACCAATGTGGCTTGTCAGCTACCAGCTGGCCACCTACTGGCCATCAATGTGCAGGACCTTCAGATTGTTGACACCTGGCTTCCACTCACTACCTTATCTTCTACAAAAGATTGAGCTTCGTGATTTCTTTGTTTCAGCTACAAATTCTTCACAAATGGAGCCATTTTTTGTCGAAAAACTCTCGAATTGGATTGCGACTTTAGACGGCTCAGAAAAGGTGAATTTTCGCAGTTTCGATATAAATGCACTTTTCCCGTTGAGCCATTCTCTGCTTTATTTTCTATTCCTTCATGCTGCGGCTAGATGCTAGTACTCGATTACACTTGTCTTTAGCTTCGGGGGACAAGAGATATGCTCGACAATCGAAGAATTTCAAGTGCGAATGGAATCCTGGCGTGATGGGGAAATCATACCTTAGCCCCGTTTCGGCCACATCCAAGCTTTGGGATAGATGTGTGGGCTCACTCTTTGCGAGGCTCGATCCTTGGTTCACAATGGAGAGTTGGATACTCCTAGTCTGATTCATTGATTTTCTGATGTCGGTGATCGAGGCGACCTTTTTTGGCGGGGTTTTAGGCAACACACCCTTTGCTTATGTATGCTGGCACATTTTCTCCTTGCCCCAAATTTCGGCGGGTCTAGTATTCGGCTGATTGAAGTGGCCCAAGGTTTGAAAGAGGGAAAGAGTTGCATTGGCTTAGTGCTGGCTGAGACTTTGATGGGCATAGACGCCTTCCATCGGTGAGAGACTATCAAATTCGCAGGGAGTCCACTACTTTTGCAGGTATTGTTTTCCGCCCTTTCTTATATGTATTTCTCATATAACTCGGCACTCATGCTCTGTTTTTCTCTCAAAGCCCTTTTCTCACTTTTCTCTCAACATACATGTCTCTATTCTTTAATCTCTCTTTTCTTTTATCCCTTCCCAGGTGTGGCTTATGGACAAACTGAAGGTAGTGGACTTTTGCCTCGTATACTCAGCTTGAATGTACTTCTTCCGCAAATAGCTAGTGGATTTCCTGAACGAGGGATGGTCATGCCACTGGATGTGAAATACGTCTGCTACTGACATTGCTTGGTGTTGCCCCTGGCTTAATCTGACGGAAATGAGCTACAGCATGACTCGGCAACCTGACATTCAACTGAACGGCCTTACACACTTTGTATTCTACTTTCTATTTCGGTTTAGACGTCAGTTTGGACATGACCAGATTCACCTAGAGGAGGGGGTAGAGTACCCGGTTTCATTCCCCATCCGAGGTTCACGCTTGGCTAGATACCTCACTGCTTAGAGGAAGAGAGAGCTTTTGGCCCCTGCCTTTAGTTTCAGCTGTGCCCTTTCTAGTGAGTGCCTAACTTGGCTCGAGGATGAGGCATAAATCGGACCCACTTTGGCATCAGAAGCTTCCACAAGCATGAGCGGGGGACGCTAGAGCACCTGACTCATCTATGCCCCTAGTTTATTGCTTTGATCTTTACTTTTCAAGTTTTAGGATTGTAATAAAATGACACTTTGATTTGTATTGAGAGTTGGAGAACTTTGTATTGAAATCAATGAAATTAAAGTTATGAGCATTGAAAATTTTCCTTTTGGTCCAAAAATGGTCTAAATTGTAAAAGGCAAATTTTGAAGAAAAATAAACTTTTATTAAAACTTTTCAAAACCATTTTCGATAAGGATCATCACTTGACACGCACGGAATCTATCCTTGAGATGTACAACCCCGAATCTGAAGATTACAAATTGCCCCTTGACTGAATAACATTGCTCAGCGCTGTAACCGGCTCTTCTCTCAGAGTAAAGATCACGACTGAACCCAAGGTAAAGAATAGACAAAGATGACCTGATCAAACACAAGGACAGAACAGTCAAGTTAGAGGTGTTTATGGCCGAACATCAAGATGAAATTGCCTACGTATCCTAAAGATGGGAATTAGGCATTACATAGTTCGGTTCAGGTTCACTCGAGTATTAACACTTTTCTTTTGCGCTCTAACTTTTGCCAAGGCCGCCCTTTAGGGTTTTTAACCTTGCGAGCTCAGCTTTTGTTTAGTTTTAATTTTTTGTGCTCTAACTTTTGCCTAGGTTGCCCTTCCGGGTTTTCGGGTTTTCGGCTTAGCGAGACTCTCAGGGATAGTATTTCTTCAACTTGTCTATGTTGATCGGTTGGAAAAATTCTAGGCCATCCAGGTCCATGAGAATAACAGCTCCACCCGACCAGATAGTTTTGATGATGTAAGGACCAGTCCAATTGGGTCTGAACTTGCCCCTAGGGTCATGGATGTGAGTTCGGTTGTCTTTCAGCACCAAATCCCCTTCTTTGAGATTCTGAGACTTAACTTTCTTGTTAAAAGCCCTAGCAATCCTGGGTTGATAACCCTCAACATAGTACAATGCCTTAAGCCTTCTCTCATTAAACAACATCAGTTCTTCAAACCTGCTCTGTTGCCAGTTTGCCTCTGCTATCTGACACTCAGCCATAACTCGTAGCGACGGGACTCCTATTTCGATTGGCTGAATAGCTTCCATTCCATAAACAAGAGAATAAGGAGTTGCCTCTATAGACATCTGGATTGAAGTTCTATAGCCCCAGAGTGCGAATGATAATTTATCTGGCCAGTCCTTGTAGGTCTCAACCATCTTCTGCAAAATATTCTTGATGTTCTTGTTGGCGGCCTCAACAGCTCCGTTGGTTTGCGGCCAGTATGTAGATGACTTATGAAAAGCCACGTTGTATTTCTCCAACAAGTCTATCATTTCTTTCTTGTAGTGGGAGCCATTATCTGAGATGATCTCGTTTAGGACTCCATATCGGCAAATGATATTGTTTCGGATGAACTTAGCTACATGCGCTGCTTTCAACACTGCGTAGGACTGAGCTTCCACCCGCTTTGTGAAGTAATCAATTGCCACCAAAATGTATTTATGCCCATTTGACCCTTTTAGTGTGACCACACCGACGACGTCGATTCCCAGACTGAGAAAGGCCATGGTGAAGTCATGTTGTATAGCTTCGACGACGGGATATTCATATGATTGGCATGAATTTGGCATTTTTGGCATTGCCGAACAAAACTAATACAATCCTCCTCCACAGTAGACCAGTAGTAACCTTGCTTGAGAATCTTTCGGGCTAACATTACTCCATTCATGTGCGCTCTGCACTCTCCCCCATGGATGACCTCCATTAGGCGACTTGATTCCTCTGCTTTGACGCACAACTTGTGCATTCCCAGATGACCCCTCTTATACAGTTTACCTCCATAGATGATAAATTGAATGACCATCCGTCGTATTACCCTTTTGTCTTTGGCATTTTTCATTGGTGGATAAACTTCCTTTTCCAAGAAGTTCCGGATATCGTAGTACCAAGGGTTTTGATCTTGTGCTTCATTGATTGCGGCGATAGTCTCATAGGTCAGCGTGTATCTCTGCTCAATGATGATCGGACGCATCCGGACTCCAAGCGGGATGTTTATCATGGATGTCTGCCAGGAAGTTGAAAAGGTGTCAGCAAACCTGTTGTTCTTTCTTAGTAGATGCGTGAAGGTTAGCTTTTCAAACCTAGGAATCAGAATATCCAGGATCTGGTGATAGATCTTCATCTTTTCTTCTTTGACCTTTCAGTCTCCATTTGCTTGAGAAACAACTAGGTTTGAGTCCTCGATGATGTCTAACCTTTTTGTCCCTAGTTCTAGGGCGGCTTCTAAACCTGCGATACACACCTCATATTCTGCTTTGTTATTGGATACCTTGAATTGAAGTTTAAAGGCTAAAGGTATATGGGAATTGTCGGGTGCTATTAGCAACACACCTATCCCATAACCTTATTGATTAGACGCTCCATCAAAGTACATTATCCAAATCTCTTCCTCGACTTGCAGAATGGCTTCATCTAGAAACAGGTATTCTACCGCTTCATCCCCCCTTCTACTAGATGATCCACGAGGAACTCCGCTACAGCTTTTTCCTTGACCGACTTGCGAGTAACATACTTCAAATCAAATTCGGAAAGAAGAAGCAACCAACAAGCTAGCCTACCCGTAAGCGCTGGTTTCTCAAAGAGATATTTGATGGGATCTAATCTCGAAATTAGAATTATGAAGTGAGCTAACAAGTAGTACCTCAACTTCCTGGTAGCCCATTCTAAGGATAGACAACCTTTTCCCGTTGGGGTGTAACGGGGTCTCCTAATCCATCATTTTCTTACTTAAGTAGTAGATCGCTTTCTCCACCCTATCCTCAGATTCTTGAGCAAGAATGCATCCCATTGTTATGTTCGTGACTGAGAGGTACAAAATCAAAGGCTTTCCTGGCTCTAGTGGCGATAACACGGGCGGATTTTGAAGGTACTGTTTGATCTGCTCAAAATCGAATTGACATCGATCATCCCATCAGAATTTCTTTCCTTTCTTCAAGAGACCAAAAAGTGGTTCACAAGTCAAGGTTAATTTAGAAATAAATTGTCTTATGAATTGAACTTTACCTAGAAAGCCTCGCACCTCCTTTTCAGTCCTTCGTGGTGGTATTTTTAGGATGGCCTTGATTTTGGAAGGATCTACCTCGATGCCCCTCTGTGTGATCATGAAACCCAGTATTTTCTTTGTTGTTACACCGAAAGTACATTTCTGTGAATTCAACCTTAGTCTGTATTCTCTGATCCAATGAAAGAATTTCTTCAAGGTGGTGTAGTGGCCCTCTCTTTCTTTGGACTTGACAATCATGTAGTCCATGTACACTTCGACCTCTTTATGGATTATATCATGCAGAATAGTGGTTGCAGCCCTTTGATAGGTAGCCCGGCATTCTTCAGCCAAAATGGCATCACCCTGTAGCAGTAGGTTCCCCACAGCATAGTGAAGGCGGTTTCTCTCTGTCTTTGGGCGCAATGGAAAATCTATCGATGAAGGAGAACAATGCATGACCCGCGGTGAAGTTTACCAATTCATCAATATGTGGTAGGGGACAATCATCCTTTGGACTAGCCTTATTCAGATCCCTGAAGTCTACACATACTCTGATTCTACCATCCTTCTTTGGAACTGGAACAATGATGGCCAACCACGTTGGATACTCAGACACAAGTAAGAACCCTGCCTCAATCTGTTTGGTAACTTCTTCCTTAATCTTCAAAGCCCAATCTGGGCACATTCTCCGCAACTTCTGTTTGATGGGTCAGGCCTCGGGGTCAAGAGGGATCCAATGCTGTACAATCTCAAGATCGATTCCAGGCATGTCTTCGTAGGACCACACGAAAACATCTTTGAAATTTTTTAATAAAGCGACTAAGCACTCGCGCTTCTCCGAAGACAACGTGGACTCGATTTGGACCAGACGTGGATCCTTCTCAGTACCTACATTAAAAGTAATGATTTCATGAGCAAGGGGTTTTGAAAACCACTCCTCCTCGCGATTAATCAAAATTTTCAAAACCAGAGGAATTTCTTCCTCATCATTTTCATTAAAATTTTGAAAATCCTGATCAATGCAATAAACAAGCGGTACAGAGAAATACTCAGAATCTGTAGTGGCATTCTCATTCACAAGGTCTCCTTTTCAGCATTTGGTGGAGGCTAGAGGTGACAGCTTTTACTCGGTGTAGCCATGGCCTTCCTAGCAATAGATTGAAAGTGGCTGGCACATCTAGGACATGGAACTCAATATCCTGTTGAGCTGTACCCACTTGAACTATAATCTGTACCATGCCCATAACCTCGGTCACACCTAAAACCTGGGTATGACCAGCCGTGACCGACAGGGCCTTAGCCCAAGGCACACGTAAGCCTAAATATGAAACCATACACTTTGAATAACTACAAAATAGTCCATTAATAAATAACCAAAACTCAATCCTGACATGCCACAATTATAAACGGCAAAATCAACCGTAATCAAAACCATCCAAACTTATGCAATATAAACAGCCCACATATCAAAATAATCCTAAATGAACCCCAATAAAAAAAAATGCACAAACTTGACATAACACTCTAAAATAAATGAATGTCCTAGAGGTCCATGCAATCGAGTCCCTGTTATGCCATAAGTCCAGTTTAAGTCCTTCTAATACCCGTAAATGGAAAACAACTAAGTCAGCTGATAGCTCAGTGAGTAGCAACATGGACAATATATACAGTTTTGAAAATAGGGTTCAATTCCAAAATAAGATATAAATCACAGAAACTAGATTGGCATACAATTTGGTAAAGGCAATCTGTTTCAAAAAGAAGGTTCCACGGTACAACAGTTAAAATACTCACGTCTCTCAAAAACATGATAAATGACATTTTCACTCCAAACAAATTACAACATTAACACCAATAGATTTCTGGGTACCAAGAAAATAACAAGTAATATGCCACACAGTTCTCAAGGCTATAAGCCCCGTTGGATCCAGTACCAGACTAAGAGTCATCCTCAGGGTGGCAACTTGGGCTTTTTCTCAAAGACGATCTGATTGAAGGTCACCTAGCTTAACCTAGGTCTTTTCCTTACAATCGTTGAGCACTAGAGTCATCACGGCCCAACCCGGATCTGTTCCCTAGTGGCCAGAGTCACCACACACAGTGGAATAATTTCCCTGGACTAAATACACAGATGGTCCCAACAATCAATACACATCAGTTTTGCAAAACATGGTAGTTCATCATTATAAACATGAGACCAAAACAAATAGTTTACAGTATGCCAAGTTCAGACATGTTTAAGAAATAATTTGATTCCATTAATAATATAATAATTTATCAAAACAGTTTAGTCATGAAACAACAATTTAATTTCCAACAGTTTAGGGTAGGGGGACATTTATAAAAATATGTAGCATGAAACTACTCACCTGGAAACGAAATAATGTAATCCTTGAATAGAGTATAAAAGTTCAACTAGTGCCCTGAACCAAATATAAAAACTACACGTCACTTCTAATTTAAAAATACTAAAGAGTAAGAACTAAGTAACCCCAAACTAAAGCGCACTAGCACGGCTCAACCCAACTCACCATTACTCTTAAATATTACCTAAGTTCATGTTCTTCAAGGTCTAAAATCACCCAAGACATGGGTTCCGGTCGAAACTTAATTAAATGTGACTTTGAGATAAAATAGAATTTTTGATAGGTTTTCCCGAACTGTTCACTAACTCTGAAAATTTAAAAATCCACTCTACACCATTCGAAAAATTCTAAAAGCGTCCAGATATCAACTAATACATCCTAAGTTTCAAACCCACTTGGTTTTACTTGATTTGCTTTTCAAAATAATTATTTACAATTAATTACGCCCAAACAGGTTGTCTTCTGCAGCAATTCAAATAAATTAATGGTTTTCTTAGTATACAGGAGCAATCGACACGAGGCCAAAAATTTAAGAAACTAGACTCGTAACCGATTCTAATGACACTAATTAGATAATTTTCGAATTTATACCCAAAGAGAACAACACTTTCAAAGTTACTATTTTAAAGCAGTTTTCTGGACATATTTGAACGCAGCAGTTAATATAGTTTTCAAATCCCAAAAATTACGAGAAAATTCAGATATGCAATTCAATATGTAATTAATCTATTGTAAAAATTTCAGTTCAAAATTCATCCATTTGATGTGGTTTCTTGATTTTTAAAGTTTGTGATTCTGTGCAGAATTTTTTTGATTAAGAATTACACCATTCTTTACACATGAATTTAACTCCTCAGATTTCGTAACATTATATATATATACACACTACATAAACCTACAACCCCTCCATCAATGAATTAAAAAATAATAGAATAAGGATAAAGAACAAAGGAAGAAAAAAAAAGAAAACCTAAGAGCCCACAAGGCACAACACACACAAAGCTCTCCTTCTTGGCTACAACAATAATCTTGATGATTGAATCACCTCTCACTTTCCTTCATAACGCACGGCTGCTAGGGCTGCTAGTGTTGGGGAAAACAATTATAACAAGAGTTAGGGTTTTTGTCATCCTTATATACATAACCACCAATCCACTTAGTATTATCATCTAATATTATTATTATTTATTTTAATAGTAAATCTTACCTCTAAATTAGAGATTTCCACCATAAATTTATTTTAGGTTTAAAAATTAATTAAAAGACCCTCAAATAATATTTAATTTGCACATTAGGATTCACCATCAAAATATTTGAGATTGTAAAATTATTATTATTTAATTATTTATTTGATTTATATATTCAGGTTCTCACATTCTCCCCTCCTAAAAGAAAAGTTTCATCCTCGAAACTAACTTGAGTAAATTATGAGAATAGATGTGGGTACTTCTCGCGCATCTTATCTTCGCGTTCCCAAGTTGCCTCTTGAACTAGATGATTACACGATAGTACCTTAACCAATTTAATGGCCTTTGTACGCAACATTTTCTCTCTCGAATCCAAAATCTGAACAGGCATCTTCTCATACAAAAATCCTCTCTAATCTGAAGTGGCTCGTAATCTATCACATGCGATGGACTATGCACATATTTCCTCAACATAGACACGTGGAACACATTATGCATTCTTGCCAACCTAGGGGGTAGAGCAACTCGGTACGCAATCTCACCAACCTTCTCTAATACCTAAAATGGTACAATGTATCTAGCACTCAACTTTTCTTTCTTTCCAAACCCGATGACTCCTTTCCATAGTGATACTTTCAAGAATACCATATCCCCCACATGAAACTCTAAATCTCTCCTACGATGATCAGCATAACTTTTTTTTGTTTACTCTGAGCAGTCAATAATCTCTTTCTGATGGTGGTAATTTTTCGTGTAGCATCCTCCACCAAATCAAGTCCCCACATTTACCTCTCACCAACCTCATACCAACACAAAGGAGACCTACACTTCCTCCCATACAAAGCCTAATAAGGAGCTACTTCCAAACTAGAAAGATAACTATTATTATATGCAAACTCCATAAGTGTAAATAATCATCCCAATTACCTCTCCATTCCAAAACACAAGCCCTCAACATATCCTCAAGGGTTTGAATAGTCCTCTCTGATTGCCCATCTGTCTGAGGATGATAAGCTGAACTAAAATTTAACCGAGTACCCATAGCTGACTGTAATGCACCCCAAAACTTAGACACAAAACGAGGGTCCCGATCTGACACTATTGACACAGGTGCACCATGCAATCTAACAATCTTCTTCACATACAACTCTGCAACTCAAGCTAGAGAATAGTTCATAAAATGTGCTAACTTGGTTAATCTATCAATAACTACCCCAACTGCATCGTGATTACTACTAGTACGAGGTAATCCACACACGAAGTCCTTGGTAACATGATCCCACTTCCACTCTGGTATAGGTAAGGGTTGTAGTTTCCCCACGGGTTTCTGATGTTCTACTTTAGCGTGTTGACACACCAAACACTGAGCCACAAATTCTGCAATATCTCCCTTCATACCATTCCACCAAAAATGTTCATAAAGATCCCGATACATCTTAGTGCTTCCAGGATGAATGCTGTAACTAGAACTATGTGCCTTCATCAAAATCTCCTTGCTCAAATCACCACCAACAGGAACACATATTCGGCTACAAAATCTAAGCAATCCATCATCGCTAGCCACAAAGTCTACATGCTTACCCTCTGCCATTGTAGACACCCCATTTTTGACCGTCCTCAAGACTTGGACGTCACCGTTGGAACACTCGGTGATCATCTGTGTTTGTGTTCGTCTCGAGTTCCCGGAGGTCTCGGCTACACGCCTCGCCTCAGGATCTCACGACTCGACTTTTCGGTGTCTGGTTTTGCACCAAACACTTGTGTTTTTGCCTTGAAAGGCAGGGAATGGGTTGTTGGCCATTCCCACCCCCCACCGGCTGTCCCCTCACATCACCGGCCGTTTATTGGTGCCACTGGCAGTGGTTTCTTAAAACCAATGGCCGGTCGGCACTATATTTTGCCGACCGGCACTTTGTTTTGGCTGGTGACCTTTTTTGCTGGCCGGTGTGACCCTTTTGCACCCTTCAGACTTGGTGCATGCCTGCTGGAATGCACCAACACTCCTCCCCGTGCATGAAGTGGCTGTTTTGAGCCTTTGCACCCCTTTTCCTTCTAGAAGGTTGAACCCTTTGGCCAAGCTTCTTGAGGAAGCTTGGCCAGCTGTCCTAGCTTCCTTAAGAAGCCTTGACTCCTTTGTCCCCTTTGCCCCTTTCACTTAGCTTCTTTGAGAAGCTTAAACCATTTCCCTTTGCCTATATAAGGACCCCTCTTCTCCCTTTGTAAAGGGTTGGCGGTTTTGAAAGAAAAACCAGAGCTTATATATATATATATATATATATGATATATACACCCTCTCTCTATATATTTTACTCTCTCTCCTCCCTTGTGTGTGTTTTGTGGCCTAAAAGTGCATTTTTACCTTAGTTTTGCACTAAGACACACACTACAACACCTCGCTTCGAGTTTGAGAGACATTGAGGGTTGATTCTTAAGGTTTTGGACTGATTTTGGTCAGGAAAGAGTGGCTAGACCAACTGTTCTTCAAGGGTGAGTTTCTTGCTTTATTTTCTCCAATCTTGCATTGGCTTTTGACCTATCTTGCATATTGATTTGAGCTTTGTGTATAACTAAAAAAAGTCTTATATTTTCATGCTTAAGAACTTTCATTAAGGGTGTTTTGGCATTGGGGGTCGAAATCCCCCTCTTTGGTCTCTTTTGGCCCCTTTTGGTGCCTTTTTCTTTAAGCCTTATTTGCTTTGTTGTATTAGCCTTCTCACCACTGAAATTCAGTGGATTTCAGTGGTGAAGAAGATGGTTTGAAGTCTTGTATAGGGGAGGGACACCCCTCTCCCTTTGTGTCTCATTTGTGCATGTTTTGGGCTCATAAGGGTAGCATATATGCTTGGTTGTTTTTGGCTCCATATCAGATGTTTTTGGTGCTATTTAGGTCACATGTTATCTCTGTTTTTGGTCGGATTGGTGGCCCTTTGCATGCTTAACATACTTACTTTGTATTCCCTTGTTTGTGCCTAGAAATGCATCATGACTTTTGACTACCATGCTCTCATATTTTGGCTTCACTTTGTGAAGTTCTTGACCATATTTTGTCATGCATGAGGTCTGTTGGCCACTGATTTGGTCTTGTTTAGCATGCTTGATATAGTTGCTTTGCATTTTGGATCATGAGCCTTGAGTGTGTGGATCATTAACATGCCTAGCTTGGCCTATTATCATCATTTGGCATTAGTTGAGATCATATTCCAGTCCATATAATGTGGTCTTACATTGTCCTTTGTGTCTCTTTCAATGCCTTGAAGTGTTGTGTTTTCATGCCTTGACATGTGCATTGTGTATGCCTACGTGTTTGGGTCATTTTAGGGCTGCCATACCAGCGGGTTTTTGAGCTATTTTGCATGCTAAAATTCTGTTTTTGGGTTGTATAGTTCATGCCATGCTTGTTTGGGTTAGTGGTAGTGGAATGCCCTGTTGTTATGCCTTAGCCTTGGGCCCCTTTTGACTTGCATGCTTGTAGTGCATTTTGTCCATCACTTGAGACACTTTTGGCCACTGTTTTGGGGGGTGTTTGAGGCCTCCCATTTCAGTCTAAGTCCCTTCTCAGACATGGTTGTATGCGTGACTTGTTGCCTCTAATCGCATGCTTGCATTGTACCATATTAGCATGCATGATGAGTTGCATTGTAGCATTGCATGTTAGGAACATTGCATGCTTGCCATGATATGTTGCATTACATTTGGCATGCTTTGCATTTTAGTGATACGTTGCATTTTCAAGCCATGTTTGCATAACATGCATTGCATTGCTTGGTTTGGGGTGTCAAACCAAGTGTGAGGGGGGGGGGGGGGGAGAAGTGTTCCTACTACAAGTGATGTAACGCGTCTCAACTCTCGGTCACCGAGGCCCTTGACTTTGGCATGATAGGGTTTTGGCATTCATTTATATGTTGCATGCATTTTCATTGAATTGCAACCTTGGCTCCTTAGGTCATCATGCATCAAAATGCATGATTGATGGCCCGAGGGTCGAGGGTCATGCTCCCTTGAGTCCCTTGCATGATAGGGAGTGTGCTCGCGCATACATTTGCTTGAAATTTCATGCCATACACTGTCTGTCCTTGTTGCTGTCAAAAACCAGTTTCTGCATGGAGTTTTTGCCGACCGGCACTTTAGAGTGCCGACCGGTCATGGATTGGTGGCCGATAATATGAAACCCCATCCGATGGGTAAGTTCCATGGCCGGTGTGTATTCTCTTCAGCCGATGGTGTCCTACAGGGTTCAGAGAACCTGTCCTAGGATTTTGGCAGTTTTCAGAGAAGTAGGGCAGTGTAAACAGAGGCAGCAGTGGTATGGTACGGGCTTTCGGGGCAAGATAAATCCGAGCATGCATCACTCATGCATCTCGAGGCGGGGGCTGCGGCCATCTTCTCTTTTCATTTAATTTTTTAAATTAGAAATTTTGTAGTAATTAATTTAGTATTATTTATTCGGACTGTAATATTTATTTGGACCCTCCGAGTGAGGGCAATTGTGTAATAAATGTGGGTGCATGTGTGCATGTCTTCTAACCCCCATGTCTTTCTCCATTTTATTTACCCGCTTATGATGGTAGACTAGGACATATTTAAATTAGCATACCTTATGCTATGCATGCGTGCATCCACACATTTGCCTTAGATGCATCGGGCTCGGCGCATCACTCTAACTGCATTTGTATTTTAATTTCAAATTGAATACGTGTTAGTTGTAGCATTTCACATGTCATTGTAGATTAGCCGAGCCTATCTTAGTTGCATTTTGCATGTGTTGCATTAGCCGTCTTAACATGAACTAGGATCATGCATATGATTACTAACTAGTTTCTGCTTTGGCTTGGAGTACTCTGTAAGTTCTTTTGCTTTAGCATCCTTGCATGCGTGTGAGTGTTGCCATGATAGCATGATTACCATGAGGCTAGCTGCTTATGTGATATAACTGCTTGAATGCCTGTGGGTGAAGGTTGGATTGTCTGAGTTGGAATAGCTCATTGAAATCCGTGTTTCAGCCTACTTGCGAGTAGCAAATTCCAAAACATCTTTCAAAACAAACGGATATGCAATGCTTATTTCCAAATTAGGCGATCTAGTCTATACTTTTGTGCTGTGCGCATAACATAGTAATTCTAGGCTAATAATCGGGATAAGAACACATAACGTTTTCAAAAACGGATATCACGGTTAGTAGAGGCCGATCTTCGGATCGGACGAGAGGGGGTGCTCATAGCTGACCTTCCCCAATCGTACTCTAGCTCCCGAGCCGAGGCAACTTTGGTGATGACGGACACGTGGCCTTTGGCACCGAGTCAGGGTTTCCCAAATCCCCCCTTAAAAAATATTTAGGTGGCGACTCTGTATCTGGCAAAGCAGTGCATGTTTGGCACTTCTTTTCTAAAAATCTGTTTTCTCAAAACGATTTGCCAGATTTGGACTCTTTGGTTCAGATTAAGAACCGTGACACAAATCGAGTCCGAACTGTAGCGGGGTCCCTCGTGGACGTGTTACAGCCATCTCTCCTTTAATACACTTACATTAGGGGTCAATCTCCTGAGCTAAATGAATCCGTTCTCTCAAGGTTGGCTAAACTGTCAATTGACTACAATAAGCCCTATCACCAGGCTTAACAATCATAAGCCTCAAACGTCTCATGTCTTCCACTGAACAACTCTCAATAGACAAAGCAGCTACATCTCCAACTGCGACCTTCCTACTCAAGGCATCTGCCACCACATTTGCTTTCCCCGGATGATACAAAATATTCACATCGTAATCTTTTATTAACTCAAGCAATCTTCTTTGCCTCAAATTAGCTCCTTTTGTGTGAAAATATACTTCAAACTCTTATGATCAGTGTAAATCTCACATGACTCTTCATACAAATAATGTCGCCAGATCTTGAGAGCGAAAATCACTGCTGCTAACTCCAAGTTGTGCGTAGGATAATTTCTCGCATGTACTTTCAACTGTTATGACGCATAAGCAATCACCTTTCCATGCTGCATGAGCACACATCCTAAACCCTGTCGTGAAGCATCACTATAAATCACAAAACCACCATCGTCTGTAGGTAAGGCAAGGATTGGAGCTGATGCCAATCTCTGTTTAAACTCTTGGAAGCTACGCTCACAATCATCATTCCACTCAAACTTTTCCCCTTTCCTGGTGAGATTGATAAGTGGCAAAGCAATACGGGAGAATCCTTCCACAAATCGTCTGTAATATCCAGCAAGCCGTACAAAGCTACGTACCTCTATCACAGAAGTAGGTCGCGGCCAATCAATAATTGCTGCCACCTTCGAGCTATCCACAGATACCCCGTCTTTACTCACCACATCACCCAAAAAGGATACACTACTCAACTAAAATTCACACTTCTTAAATTTACATATAGTCTCTTCTCCCTAAGGATTTGTAGTGCTACCCTCAAATTACTCCTCGAATAAATTAGAATGTCATCAATAAACACTACCTGTAGACGTCCCCGAACGTCCTGGGAGGATGAATCCCGTTTCGTTCGTTTGTGGGCTCGCTACAGTTTGGACTCAAATTGTCACGATTCTTAATCTGAACCAAAGAGTCCAAATTCGGCAAATCGTTTTGGAAAACAGATTTTTAGAAAGAAGTGCCAAACATGGACTGCTTTGCCAGACACAGAGTCGCCACCTAAATTATGGGGGAATTTAGGAAACCCTGACTCGTTTGCCTAAGGCCACGTGTCCGTCATCACCAAAGTTGCCTCGGCTCGGGAACTTAGGTACGATTGGAGAAGGTCAGCTATGCGCATCCCCTCTCGCCCAATCCGAAGATCGGCCTCTACTAACCATGATATCTTGTTTTGAAAACATTATGCGTTCTTATACCGGTTATTATCCTAGAATTACTATGTGATGCGTATAGCAAAACAAGTATAGTCTAAATTGCCTAAGTCGGAGCAAAGCATCGCATTTCCGTTTGTTTGGAAAATGGTTTGAATTTCGCTACTCGCGAGTAGGCTAAAATACGGATTTCGATGAATTATCCCAATTCAAACAATCCAACCTTCACCCACAGGCATTCATGCAGTTATATCACATAAGCATATAGCCACATGGTAAGCATGCTATCATGTTAACATTCACAGTCATGCGAGATGCTAAAGCATAAATACTTACATCGTACTCCGTGCCAAAACAATGAACTAGTTAGCAATCATATGCATGATCCTAATCCATGTTAAGGTGGCTAGTGTATCTCATACAAAATGTCACTAGAATAGGCTCGGCTAATCTATGAATGGCATGTGAGATGCGACAGATAACATATATTCAAGTTTGATTTGAAATACTATGCAGTTAGTATGACGCGCCGAGCCCGGTGCATGCAATACTGATGAACGATGCACGCATGCATAGCATAAGGATGCTAAATTAAATATGCCCTAGTACTAACCATCAAAGCAGGTAAGTAAAAGGGAGAAAGAAATGGGGGTTGGAAGACATGCACATACGCACCCACACTTATTACAAATTTGCCCTCGCTCGGAGGGACTGAAAGAATAATACAATTTAACTAACTATCAAGCTAATTAAATATTACAGACAATTAACTAGTTAAGCAAATTAACTAAGCTAATTAAGCAGTAAAAGTAGCCTCGGGAAGAGGGCCTAATGCATGCGCGCTCGGTTCCACTCGAAACCCACCACCATGCACAAGTTTGCCTCTGTTTCCCCTTCTCTGCTCCTCTGAAAATTGCATAACCCCCAAGGTATGCTTCATGGACACTGTGGATCACCACCGACCAAGTGGAAACCCCACTGACCATGTCCGGATGGTCATCGACCATTTGTTGAGCTCTCGGCCATCAATAATTGGTCGGTCCGCACTCCATGTAGTCGTCCGGCCAAGTCTTCCTGCAGAACCTGTTTTGACAGCAACAGAGGGCAAAACAAGGCATGGCAATGTATTTCAGGCAAATGTTGCGCCAACACATCCCTTATCATGTTTGTGACTCAAAGGGGTATGTTCCTTGATTCTCGGACCACCAATCACGTATTTCAATGCGTGATGGCCCAAGGAACCAAGTCGTGCATTTTGATTTCAAATGAAATGCAATGCATAGAAACATACCAAGGGGCTTTCAACCTCTATCATGGCTTGATCAAGAGGTGAAAGATGCATGCAATGATATGCAACCTAGACATGTGAGCTAAGTGTGCAACATGAGATGCAAACAAGTAAGCATGCAATAGGCACACAACCTAAGCAAATAAGTATTCAAGACATGGAATAACTATGCAAGCTTAACCATGCAAGCATGCAAGGTGCAACATGGACAACATGTTAGGCAACTTGGCCAATAGAATGCGTGCCAAATGCAAAGCGATTGAAGCATGCAACACATGCAATAGGCTAAGTATATGACAACACACAAGGTGAGCATGCGACAACATGCAAACAATGGACTTATACTGTAGACGCGCCCGCGGAGGGGGGCCTTATGCTACTACAGTTCGGACTCGCGATTTTGTTGTTGTCGCGGTTCTTAATCTGAACCAAAGAGTCCAAATCTGGCAAATCGTTTTGAGAAACAGATTTTTGAAAAAGTAGTGCCAAACATGGACTGTTTTGCCAGACACAGAGTCGCCACCTAAATATTTTTTATGGGGAAATTTAGGAAACCCTGACTCGGTGCCGAAGGCCACATGTCCGTCATCACCGGAGTTGTCTCGGCTCGGGAGCTTGGGTACGATCGGGGAAGGTCAGCTATGAGCACCCCCTTTCGCCCGGTCCGAAGACCGGCCTCTACTAACCATGATATCCGATTTTGAAGATGTTATGTGTTCTTATTCCATTTATTAGCCTAGAATTACTATGTTATGCGTACAGCAAACAAGTATAGACTAGATTGCCTAATTTGGAAATAAGCATTGCATATCCGTTCGGTTTTGAAAAGTGCTTTGGAATTTGCTACTCGCAAGTAGGCTAAAATACGGATTTCAACGAGTTTTTCCAACTCAAGCAATCCAACCTCCACCCACAGGCATTTCAAACAATCTATCATATAAGCATTTAGCTGCATGGCAAGCATACTGTCATGGCAACATTCACACGCATGCGGGATGCTAAAGCGTAAACACTTACATCGTACTCCGTGCCAAAACAATAAACTAGTTAGCAAACATGCGTGATCCTAGCTCATGTTAAATTGTCTAATGCAACACATACAAAAATGTGATCTAGGCAGGCTCGGCGAACCCTAAACATGGCATGTGAAATGCGATCAACTACCACATATTCAATTTGTGAATTGAAGTCCAGATGCAGTTAGCGTGATGTACTGAGCCTAATGTATGTAATACAAATGTATGGATGCACGCATGCATAGCATATGGTATTCTAATTTTAAAGATGCCCTAATCTACCATCATAAGCAGGTAAATAAAAGGGAAGAAAGAAGTGGGGATTGGAAGACATACACTCCACTCACACACACTTATTACAGATTTGCCCTCACTCAGAGGGAACCGAATAAATATTACAAATTAATTAACTACGCATGCTAATTAATATTACAAATTGCCTAATTAATTAACAAATTAAATAAGCTAAGAAAAGCAGTAAAACCGCCTCGGGAAATGCACCGCCATGCATAGGCTACCTCTGTTTTCCTTCCTTCACTCCCCTGGAGGCTGTCAAAACCTCAGGACTGCTTCCTTGGATGCTGGGAGACATCACCGGCTGCATAGAATTGCCACCGGCAGTGGGATGTGGCCACCGGCACAAAGTGAAGCTGTCGGCAGAGTGTTCCTGCAGAATCTGCAAATGACAGCAACAGAGGGCAAGGCAAAGCATGGCAGCACAATTCAAGGCATATATGCACCAACCATGTCCCTTATCATGGTAATGACTCAAAGGGACATGTGCTTCGATTCTCGGACCACCAATCACGTATTTCCATGCATGATGGCCCAAGGAATCAAGTATGCAACTTTCATGTCAAATGAAATGCAAACCAATCAAACAAACTAAGGCCCAATTCCTATCATCAAGTCAAGGAACAAGGCATGCATGCAAGATGCAATGCAACCTAGGCATGCAAGCTAAGGATGCAACATGGCATGGCAACAAACTTATGCAAGCATACAAGCAAGCATGGGGCCATGCAAACCAAATAGAGGGTGGACTTAAACATGAATTAGGCAGCCCTAAATAGGCCTAAAACAGTGGCCAAAATGCCCAAAAATGGAGGCTAAACACACATGCACACATACACATGTTATGGTCCAAGCATCAAGCATTAAGCAAGCAACATTCAAGCACACTCGCAAAGGGATTTCATGGACAATTAGCATGCAACATGAGCTCTAAAATCATGCTAAAACATGGTGCCAAACCAAGCAATAAATCAAGCCAAGCATGCAACAAATGGCCTAAGTGCTCAAAACAAACCAATGGAGTATTGAACTACACTTAGCAAGACCAAACATGGCATGAACTCATTGACCAAAAACAGAGTTTTAGGACATTAATACAAGGCCTAAGGATCACTTAGATGGCATCCAAATGACTCAAAAACAAAGGCATGCATAATCACCAAAACGTGGAGCATGAGATGACAACCTTACAAGGCATTAAAGGGACAACTAAAGCAAGCATGCAAGCATACTATAAGGTCTGAAATGACATGGTGGATGGTCCCAAATCACCAAATCAATATAAGAATGGCATGCTACACACTCACACACTTAAGGCCAACAAGCCAAAATGCAAAGGGGATATATGATGCGTGCCAAATCCGACCCATACAACCTAGGAAAGACCTAGAACATGGCAAAATATGCACAAAAGCTTCACAAATGTAAGCCTAAAACTTGCTAGAAACAAAGGTACACAACCTAAGACATGTTAATGGATCACAAGGCATTACATGGCAACTATGCTAAGCATGCATGGAGTACCAAAACCAATTTAAAATCATGTTATATTATGGAAAGATAAGCATGAAAAACAGTCTATACATGCTCAAACACACACTCAAACATAGGCTCCCTTTAGAGGCCAAAACATGCCCTTTTCAAGGACAACAAGGAGAGGGGGTGGCCCTCTCCCTTTAGAGACTTCAAGGCACCATCTCTACCACTGAAATCCCTCAAGATTTTAGTGGTGAAGAGGCCCAAACACCAAAGTCCCGAAACTAGCACAAAATAGCATAAAATGAGGCCTTTCAAGGCCTAAGATTGGTCAAACACCCTCAAACCACAAAACACCCTTAAGAAACAATCAAGAGGACTAAAAAACAGAACTTTTTTGTGTTATACAATAAGCACGAAAACAACTCTAAGATAGGTAGAAAATCAATGCAAAAATGGGGAATAAAGGTGTTAGTTTCTTACCCTTGATGACCCCTTCAACAATGGTGCTCCAATGGCCTCCCTTGGCTTGAATCCAACACCAAAACTTCAAAATCAGTCCTTTAGAACCTCAGTAGCTAAGTGAAGGTGAAACACTAGGTGTTTGTGTGCAATAGTATGGACTAAACACACTAAAACACACACAAGAGGGAAAAGAGAGAGATAATGTGTATCTAACCCTAACCCTAGAACTCAAACCCTAACAATGGCTGTCTAAGCTCTCCAAAATATCTCAAGTGTCTAACCTCTTGCAACAAGAGAGAGCCCCTCTCTATATAGAAGCTTTTTTGTCTTGTAAAGCTTACAAGACAAGCTTCATAAGAGAGAGATCCCTCCATACACGTGTGTGGAGGGGAGCAAAAGCAAGACAGCTGTCTTAAAATATCTGTAAAAGAAGATGCACAGTAGTCGGCCGGCCAAAAATGCCATCTTGGCCAAAAGGAGTGCTGACCGGCACTAAATAGTGCTGACCGGCAACAAATAGTGCCGACCGGCAATAAAAAGTGCCGATGGAAGCAAAAACCAGCCGTGGCCTCTAGTCACTGCCGGTGATGTGTGGGGATGCCTCACAAGGCATTCCCTGCCCCTCCAAGGCAAAACACAAGTGTTTGGTGTAAAACCAGACACTAAACAGTCAAGTTCAGAGATCCTGAGGCAAGGCGCGTGAGCCGAGACCTCCGGAAACTCCAAACGAACACAAACATGGATAATCACCGAGTGTTCAAACGGTGACGTCCAAGTCTTGAGGACGGTCAAAAATGGGGTGTCTACAGTTGCCCCTCTTTGACAGAACTCGAAAGTCATAACAATGACGGGAGTGAATGTCAAAGCCTAGAGACGACCCATTTTTGACAAGGCTGAAGACTTAGACAAACATGCAAGACAATCAAGATATGCGCCCGAAGGCAGGGGCAAAATGCAAGACAATGCACAGAGCCGGACATAACTTATGATCATGCAAAGAAAGCTGTAACGAAGCACACATGCGACAGTTTTAAGCTAGCATACACCGAACTACACTACAATGCAGAAAGGATGTAAGAGAATTATGCAATTCTCAATACGTCTCACTCGGGAGATACAATACCTGTGCGGCTCGTCTGGTTGCACCAGCCTCAAATGAACCGTACATACAATATCGTTCCTGAAAAGAAAATAAACTTAACAGGTACAATATCATTAGCAACATGCATGACAATGCAAGAATGGATGCAAAATGATATGCAATATATACAAAACAATGTATAAACAATGCAAATGAAGATGCAATGTAATTGAAATAATGCAAACTATATGCAAAGACAATTGAATCACGATCCAATCACGAGTGGTTCGAAACCACACCTATGTCAAATAGATTGATGGAGGTAACAAGTCTGTCTACCACAGAATGGTCAACTGAACTGTGAGCATTGTAGACAGACACAAGAACAAGTATCGGGTGGAATTGACACAAGTGGGGAAACGACCCGCTGGAGAAAGGACTACAATCCTAATGCCGGATGCAAAAATTATACTACAATGTAATGGAAATGAATATGGCACGCGGGCCAAACCAAATCTTGCCTAGGTAGGGCATGTACGCATACAAGCCACGTCTAACATAGAACGGTCTACTGAACTATGCTTCGACACGAGAAGTATGGGCACATACCAGACCAAGCTCAACATGGAAAGGCGCAAGCCATAAATGGAAGGTGATACAATGAACGCATGCAAACTACGATGCAATGGATATGGCGCGCGGGCCAAACCAAATCTTGCCTAGGAAAGGCATGTACACAAACAAGCCGCGACTAACATAGAACGGTCCACTGAACTATGCTTCGTCGTGAAAAGTATGGGCACATACCAAACCAAGCTCAACATGGAAAGGCGCAAGCCATAAATGGAAGGTGATGCAATGAATGCATGCGACCTACGATGCAATGTCTACATTATATGATAATGATGCATGACAATGCAACTACATATTTTGTTATGAAATGCAAAGGTTTGAAGTGCACGACAACGCGCGACTTTTGACATGCATGACAATGCAAGCGAACTATGCACATCAATGTGCCAAAGGTCTCACACCTTCCAAGGATTTAAGGTCTCCTACACCGTGGAATACCTGTCCGGTTCGTCTGGTTGCATCAGCTTCAAATGAACCGTACATACAATATCGTGCCTGCAAAGAAAACAAACTATACAGGTACAATATTGTTAGCAATATGCATAGTAGTGTACTCGAAATGCGTGACAGCGCAAAGCAAGTGGGGAGCATAACAATGCTGTGAAAATACAAACATGTAAGTGGAGCATGTGGTCTACGCAGGCAACGAAATTGATCATAAGCATACAGTCTACGCAGGTAATGAAATCAACGAATTATGCGGCCTACGCAAACAATACATGCGGTCTACGCAGGCAATGAAATTAATATGGGGTCTACCCAAACGAAACATGCGGTCTACGCAGGTAATGATATTAAACAATCATGCGGTCTACGCAAGCAAAACATGCGGTCTACGCAGTTATGAAATTGAACAATGATGCGGTCTACGCAATCAAAGCATGCGGTCTACGCAGGTAAAGAAATAATGCGGTCTACGCAATAAAAACATGCGGTCTACGCAGGTAATGAAAATAATAATGCGGTCTACGCAATCAAAACATGCGGTCTACGCAGGTAATGAAAATAATAATGCGGTCTACGCAATCAAGACATGCGGTCTACGCAAGTAGTGAAATTGAACAATTATGCGGTCTACGCAAGCAATACATGCGGTCTACGCAGGTAAAGAAATTGAACAATAAATATGCGGTCTACGCAAGTAAAGAAATTGATCAATTATGCGGTCTACGCAAGCAATACACGCGGTCTACGCAGGTAAAGAAATTGAACAATAAATATGCGGTCTACGCAAGGAAAGAAATTGAACAATTATGCGGTCTACGCAAGCAATACATGCGGTCTACGCAGGTAAAGAAATTGAACAATAAATATGCGGTCTACGCAAGGAAAGAAATTGAACAATTATGCGGTCTACGCAAGCAATACATGCGGTCTACGCAGGTAAATAAATTGAACAATAAATATGCGGTCTACGCAAGGAAAGAAATTGAACAATTATGCGGTCTACGCAAGCAATACATGCGGTCTACGCAGGTAAAGAAATTGAACAATAAATATGCGGTCTACGCAAGGAAAGAAATTGAACAATTATGCGGTCTACGCAAGCAATACATGCGGTCTACGCAGGTAATGAAATTGAACAATTATACGGTCTACGCAAATAATAAAATTAATTACAAACATGCGGTCTACGCAGATAATAAAATTAGTATGCACAATGAATGCAAGACAATGCAGGTCGCCAGGGATGTAAGACAATGCAAATGAGGCACGCATGCCAATGCAAGTGAGGCACACGTGCCGATGAGAACAAGGCACACGTGCCCGATGCGAATGAGGCACACGTGCCGATGGAAATGAGGCACACGTGCCGATGCAAACGACACAAATGAGACACGCATGCCTTATAAAACACGAAATGATGCGAAGTGTGACACGCATGCCATACGAAATGTAAATGGACTTAAATGCGTAACAACGCACGTGTTTCGAGATGCACGACAATGCAGACGATGCGCGAGACGATGTATGTCTTGAAATACGCGACAATGCTAGTAATGAAAATGCAATAACAATGCATGAGGGATGTGCATGACAATGCAAGGGGTGCGTGTTGCAACGCATGTAGTATGCAAAACCATGCAACTATGAGGCGCGTAATAGCGCGATGTAATGCACCGAAATTAGTGCGGCGAACGCGTGGAACGCACACGGGGTAACTTTTGAATTTAAAAGGATACAAAAAGGATACACCTTGCACAAATTCGAGTGCCACGCACAGAAGACACGACCCGAGGTCACAACGGAGGCCGGTTGAGCGTCGGAGATGCACTTTCTTGTAGTTTCTTGAGCTATGAAGACCAAAAACTACTCATATGGCCCAAACAAGGCTGTGGGAACACCACCGGCCGAGAGGGGAGGCCACCGGCTGTCCACCGGCTGCAAAATAACTCCATCGGCACAAAATAATGCCGGCCGGCACAGAATATTGCCGACCGGCAGAAAGTTACTGAGTCAGGGTAGTTTCGAGATTTCACTTCAGGTGTTTTAAAATAGGGTTTCAAACCCTATTTGCTCACTTCTTCCACCGCCGAAATCCCACACTCTCTCTCTCTAGAGTGTTTTTCTCTCATTTTTCGCCCGTTTCTTCGCGTTCTACGCCCATTTCGTCGTCGGATTCGCGATTTCCTTCGTGTTTCGGACATTTTCAACCGATCACATCTTTGTTTCGGTGCCTCGTTTGGCGTTCCCGCCTTTTCGGGGTTTGTTCCCCTTGCTTTCCTCTTCATTCCCGTGCCTTTTCACATTCCGGCCTTTCCGGTCATTTCCGACCCTCTCGGGAGTTGACTTTTCGGTTGACTCTTCGCATTCCAGCCCAGTTTCCCTTCCTCCGGCCATTTTCACATCATTCCTGACATGGCGGACGACATTCCACGTGGCGGGACTCCCCCGGACCACGAGATGGATTCTGGGGTCGAGCTCCTACCGTTGAGCGAGCGCCCGTTCGACCCGGCGACCTACCGACCGGTGATCCATGTTCTGCCCCCCAACGGCCTGCGTCAGTTCCGGAGCTTCGAGAGGCACGTGGCGCCTGAGCTACTACTGCGCGAGCCTACCTCCCACCTTTCCTTCAGCGTTTCCGAGGTAACTCTCTTTCTTCTGCTTTACTTTCCGCAATGTAGGATACAAAACTGTCATAGTTAGTTGTACTCTTTAACTGCTTGAATCTGACATGCTATACACCGTAGTTGACTGTAGACATACATACAACTGATATCTGCTCGAGACTGACACATGCAAACACACTGCACTAGCCCTGAATCACTCAAACACACTGCACTCACTGTATTTCACTGCATACGCACTGGGACCCAGTATTTGTCTGAATCTGTTAAATTTGCACACATGCTATATCTGTTCTGAAACACCCAAACACGCTGACACATCACACGTATTTCACTGTAAGCACACCGGCACCCAGTATTTGTTTAAATCTGACAAACTTGCACACATGCTTTATCTGCTCGGAACCACCCAAACACGCTGACACATCACACGCTGTAGTTCACTGTAAGCACCCCGACACCCGGTATTTGTCTGAATCTGTCAATCTTGCACGCATGCTACATCTGCTCGGAACCACCCAAACATGCTGACACATCACACGCTGTAGTTCACTGTAAGCACATCGGTACCCGATATTTGTCTGAATCTGTCAAACTTGCACGCATGCTACATCTGCTCAGAACCACCCAAACATGCTGACACATCACACGCTGTAGTTCACTGTAAGCACACCGGCACCCGGTATTTGTCTGAATCTGTCAAACTTGCACGTATGCTACATTTGCTTTTTCAAAGCTTCATTTTTGAATGTTGTCTTGCAATTGTTATTTTCTGTTTACAGGAGGGTTCCCATACCATCCGTGGGTATGGGAACACTGGCGCTCGGGAGTGGTACGATGAGCTCCCTGACGCGGTCTGACGCATAGTGGACCGGGCGGGCTTTGGCGCCTTCTGCCGAGGACTCTCCAGGTTTTCCACCTCCAGACCTCTCCTTGCCGCTCTGGCGGAGAGATGGTGGGACACCACCGATTCGTTTCACTTTTCCGCTGCAGGGGACATGACGATGACCCCTTACGATTTCTCGATGCTCACTGGCATCGGGGTAGGGGGTGATCCGATCCCCTTTGATATCGACATGGATGAGTGGACCGCCGCCCAGGTCCATCTGCTGGGGGAGGCCCCACCTCTCGCTCGTCCAGGCTTCGTGCGGTACTCCTGGTTCGAGGTACAGTTTAGGGTCCAGCCCGTGTTGGAGGAGGAGGCGCAGATGACTCAGGAGGACGTGGAGAGGTACGCCCGCGGCTTCCTGATGTTCTTATTCGGGACGACCATCTTCGCCGACCTGGCGAACACCGTGCCTCTCTGTCTTCTCAGTGCACTGGTGGACGTCTGGGACATTTTGCACTATGACTGGGGTGGCGCCGCTCTGGCCACTCTCTACGGGTACATGAGCTCGGCTTCGCGCGGCAGCGGCCAGTTGCTCGGAGGCTACTGGCGGGCTTGGGAGGTACACTTCTTCTCCGCTTTTCATTTCTGTCCGATATTTTCTGTACTCTGTACACTGCACACACGGTAGTCTGCTCTATACTTGCTGTATACTGTACACACGGCACATACATACATTCTGCTTCACACTGACTGTACACTGCTCACACTGTACACTGCACACAATACACTGCACAACACACGGCTCTGCCATTTCTGCTTTATTCTGTATATTCTGCTTTTTCTGATAAATGCACTGGTATTTACCTTGCAGCTGTGGGTTTACGCCTACTTTCCTAGGCTTGCCCCGGTACCAGTCACAGAGACTCCCCTGGTCGTCCCCTTCTCACGGCGCTTTGACGGGAGATGCACCCGGAGACCGCGAGAGACTTTCGGCTTTTTCTGCCGATACTTCGACACCATTACCCCGGCCGAGGTATGTTTTACTTGCAGTTCATTTAAGCTTCGCTTTCCCACTGCATATTTCAATAACAGTAGATAACAAACTGTCTGTCACTTTCAGATCACTTGGCGGCTGTGGGCTCCGTTGCCAGCTGTGACTCGAGATCGGTTTGTCGGTGCCGATGAGACTTCACATTTCCGGATCTTGCTGGAGGGCCCGGTCTGTCGGGCTTGGTACCTGGGTGAGCGTTTCCTACGCCAGACCCTGGGGTTACCTGGGCAGATAGTCCCGGTTCACCCTCCTGCGGATATGAGGGAGACCGAGAGGCTCACCAGCGAGCAGATGGACGACTACACCATTGGCTGGGAGGAGGCCGGCTTCAGAGGCACTGGAGACTATCGGGAGTACGTGCAGACGTACCTGATGCGACCTCTAAGCGGCGGCCGTCGAGCAGAGGGGGCCAGGCCTGTGGCATCGGCGGCTGGGGCCGGAGCGGGAGTTGGAGTAGGGGCTGCGAGGAGGGCCCGAGTCCGTGGCAGGGGCAGAGTTCAGGGAGGACGGGGGACTGGCTGGCCCGCCCTGCCTGCTGTACTGACTTTCCAGGGGCAGGGTGGGGCGACCTATCAGATCCCCTTCGCCCCTCCGCCAGCTGATCACGAGTTCGTCGGTGTCCCCGACTTACCTCCGGTATGTATTACTGTATTTCTGTACAGCCATTTCATTTCGGTTTATTTGATATTCCACAGAATATTGATGCATCTGGTACTTTTGCAGGCTTCCTCTGCGTACACCCGGCAGTCATTGGAGATGAATGCCTCCATGATGGGTATGCTCCAACGGACTTTTGATCTCCTGGCCCTCTATAGCATTCCGGTATGTTCTTCTGACACTGGCCTCAAACCATTCATACACTGCTTCACATAATCTGATGCACTGCGCAACACCTGATACACTGATCTCACAGCATCTGATACACTGCATGCACTGCATTCTGCACTGTACTCTGCACTGCTAAACTGCTCACGGCATTCACACTGTACTCATACACTGCATTCTGCACTGTTAAACTGCTCACGGCATACACACACTGTACTCATACACTGCATTCTGCACCGTTAAACTGTCCACGGTATACTGATGCATTTCCCTTTTTATGTACTTTTTCAGCCTCCTTTCCAGATTCCTATGGCAGGAGGTGCTCCAGCTGGACCTTCCGTCTCTGCCCGGGGGAGAGATGAGGAGGGCCGAGTATTCCCCCGCTCCAAGGCGGGGCGTGCTCATGTCGGGAGCAGCTCGCGAGCTCCAGTCCCGGATGATGATGATGACGAGGAGTCAGAGATGGAGGCAGAGGCGGAGTCCGGGTCATCGGAGAAGGAGATCGGAGGAGGTTCTAGCTCGGGCTCTGACGACGATGCTGATGATGCTCCTAGACCCTCGTCCAGGAAGAGGACCAGGACAGACTGACGGCCCTTGGAGTGCTCGACACAGATGCAGATTTTTGTTATTTTTCTTCTTTCTTGTACTTTTCCTCTTTTCTTTGGTAGTTAGATTACCTTGTACTGCCGCAGGCAGATTTTGTTTTCCTCAAAACTTTGTACTCGAGAAAAATTATGAAATGAACAGATTTTTGCTTAAAAAGTGTTACATTTACATATCTCATGTATTGCATCGCATTCCATCATGTTACACCTCAATGTAAATGAAATTGATTGGTTGTCTGAAAATTGAACACTTGCACTGTAATAACCAGATAACTAAACAGCCAACAGCAAAATGAACCTAAGCAATCCACTGCCTGATTCTGGATACACAGCCCTTACTCTTTTGGGGATTAATCTGCATACGGCCCATAACACAGCATTCGGTTCATTCTGCACACAACAAACCTGAGTGAACGGCCCAATCTGACAAGACGGAGCTCAAAGGTGGAACCGGTTGGAGTTGAAGCATGCTTCAATGTAGAGAATGGCACCGCATTCTGGGTATAAACAATTATGAAATTCAATGAGGGTTTTTCAAACCGGGGTATCAAGCCTACAACTGAACACAGCGGGAGGACTCGAACAAAAAGGTACATGACCTAAACACAACGAGACACGCTCGAAAAAGACCTAAAACAAAGGTTGAGATAAACAAAACAAAAGACACGACACACAGACGCGTTAGCGAAGATGGGGGGACCTCGGACCACGAGGAGCCAGTTCAATCTGGGTATTGTTTCCCACCCTGTCTGATTTGTGATCCTCACATCACTCGACTCTGAAGCTCGAATTTTCTCTCGAAACCCTATTCCTCACTTTTCTCTCAACTTACACCTCTCTATTCTTCATTCTCTCATTTTTCATCCCTCCCCGGGGTGATTGATGGATAAATAGAAAGGTGTGGGTTCATGCTCAACACCGTTAGCTCACGGCCATTTCTTCTGGCGGGTAGAGCGCTCTTCTGGCAAGTACGTTGATGACGGGGGGGAGACAGAACGCCTAGCTCAACTGTGCCCCTAGTTCATCATTTTTAACCACTCTTTTCGTTTTGGTTTTCTACTAAAACAAGTTTGATCAAAATGAGAGTCGGATTAACGTACTCGTTCGATTTTTGATTTGAAAATCATGCAAGTCAGGCTGCAAGCACTGAAAATTTTCCTTTTTGGGTCCAAGACAATGGTCCAGTTTTGGAAAATGGAATAGTTTTCGAGAAAATAGTCAACCTCAGTAAAAATTTTCAAAAACTATTTTGCAAACAGTCAATGCTCAACGGGCATGGAACTTACTCTTTAAGATGCGCAACCTCGGATCGGAGGCAATGGAAAATTGCCCCTGGTTTGAAGGGGGTGGGAGGCAATGGAAAGTTGCCCCTAGTTTGAATGGCGGCTCACGGCGGCTCGTGGCAACGGAAAGTTGCCCCTTGTTTGGATGATGCCGCAGCAGTCCGCAAACGGTCTTCATTGGCGGTGGTCGAGCTTTTGGACATAGAGATGACGAAGTCGGTCACAACAAATATATGGACACAATCACCTTGAAAGGTGTTGGCAACTGGACTTTGACATGAAATCGAGACCATTGCATGGACTGAGACGCTATGACAGCGTTGGGGGCTGGACTTCATGATGAAGTTGCCTACGTATCCCAAACATGGGAATCAAGCCTCACGTAGTTCCGGTTAAGGTACACTCGGGTATTTTAACCTTCACTTTTTTTAGGCTCTCACTTTTGCCAAGGCGCCCAATGCGAGTTTTCGACCTTGCGAACTTTTCTTTTCTCTTCTTTTTGAATTTTTCTTCTTTTTCTTTTTTTGCATTTTTCTTTTCTTTTTCTTTTTTTTGTTTTTTTTTTGTATTTTCGCTTGCTCTAACTTTTGCCTGGGTCGCCCTTCCGAGTTTTCGGCCCAGCGAGCCTCTCAAAGGGTAAAAGTGTAACAAGTCCATGCCAAATGGTTTTTGGAGCTGAAGCCTCCCTGTGTCTAGGAGAACGGTTGTTGCAATGATTTGCGGAAGAATCCCTCCTGGTTACTCCACGAGCTTCTTCCGGCGAGATCTACTCCTTTGATTCGGCTTTGGTGCCTCTTTCTCGAGGGCTACTTCCAATCTGGCCATACAGACCTTGCATGATGTTTGACCGTTTGATCTTTCTGAACGGATTCAAGGTTTGAAACGGATGGGTTGAATCTTGAGACTGAGAGCGATCCTAGGCTGCGCAATCTCAAGAGCGATCCCACACAAGTCTTCGCAGGGCCGTGTAAAACATTTGTTTTTGAAAGTTTTTAAGAAAGCGATGAATCGCTCGTGCCGAAGATAGTGTGGAACCAATCTGGATCAAGCCAGGATCCTTCTCAGTACTCACGCCGACAAGCATGATTTCATTCATAAAAGGGCTTAGCATGCTTCTCTTTCTCTCGAAATGATCAAAATTTTGCAAAACCCGAGGAATTCCTTCCTCTTCGTTTTTATCACCGTAGTGTTCAAAAGGTTTTT
Organism: Camellia sinensis; assembly: GCF_055761805.1. NCBI lineage: Eukaryota > Viridiplantae > Streptophyta > Magnoliopsida > Ericales > Theaceae > Camellia > Camellia sinensis. Next base: position 111,629,740 of record NC_138974.1, read on the forward strand.
TTTTTTTTTGAAAAACTTAGGTTAATGTAATGACTTCAAGGTACAGAAGAGCAGGCGAGATGTACTGTCAGCCCGATCAAATTCTCTGGCACTTATGCTGAAAGCAAGCATGAAGTTGAGATAGCAACAGCTGTTTCATTCGGATTTGTTGGTGCAACTGGCCCCTCGACAGAAACAGACTCAAAACAAAAATAGATAATTACAAGACAAAACGATGTTCCAGGCAACAACCCCAGAATCACCTGGTATTATATACAAAGGGGACTGACTCGATACAACAAGACTGACCCTTAAGCAAAAAGACTGACTCAAGACAAAGAGACAGACTCAAAACAAAAGACTGACTCGATACCCAAGCCAGGATTTACAAAGTTAGCGTTCACAGCCACTCAAAAATGCGTGCCAGATGCCACATTCAAAACACATCCAGATGCCGCCCGCAGGTGGTTCATCTTATGATTACATACTTGCAGTATCTGTGTCCTCAAAGTCCAATAGCTGAGTGGTAACGGACTTGGCTGAGGTGGGCGGGAGGATAACCTCGTTATCAATCAAATCTTGCACCTCATGACGGAGGCGGAAGCAATTGTCGGTAGCATGGCCTGTCTGCTGGTGGTACGCGCAGTACTGAGCAGCGTCATGCGTTGCAGGGAGATTTTTCGGGAGAGGTCGAGGCTCCAAGGGTTTAAGGTGCCCCTTCTCGGCAAGGATCTGAAGTGCCTTGGACAAAGGCATGTAGAGAGCATGAAAGGTCCTGCGCCCCCGGGGCAGGTACTTTTGAGCGCCCTTACTAGCTGAACAGGCGAAGGGGTCGGCAGGCGCCACCTTGGTTTTCTGATCTTTCCCGGGTGCAGGGGTGGGAATAGGAGGAACTGCCTTGGCATGACGGGGCCTATCCCGATTTTCTGACTAGCTTGAACTACCCTCAGGTGGAGTGGGGAAAGCATCCTCCACAGTCTTTGCCACAACTGCAGATATCTGTTGCTTGTTCATCCCCCCGGCTTTCAAAGCCTCGACTGCCCACAGCAGTTATTCGATAGGATTGGCATCTGCCTTCATTTTGTCTTTTCCTCCAGCCTCAGCCTGGTCAAGGGTTTGGGTTGCTACTTCAGAGCGAAGCCTGGTTGTTGCTGACATGTCGTGGCTGTAGCCGGAAGCCACCTCTGGCTGGCTGAGCTCTATCATAATCCGCCCCAGCAGCGGAGGCTCCTGTGGTATGAAATTCCCGACATACGGTGCCACTGGGGGCGAAGCTGACATTCCGTAGGCGAGATCCGCCACAGACCTCTGGAGATCACTTATCATCCCCATTAGCTCAAATGTAGTAGGCTCGCGAGCCTGATACAACTGGGGGGCCCAGACTGGGTGCACAACGGGCGACCTGGGCGGATATGGCATATCCAAGTTGGTCTCACTTTGTAGAGCGATCCCTTGATCCAATGCAGTTGTCATAACCACGATCTCTTCTGTATTCTGTGCCGCCATAAGTCCTGCCTCAGCAAGGGGAGACACTGGCTATTCTGTATCAACTCTCCGACTCTTTGAACTGAAAGGAGAAACAAACAGCATTTCAGCCCCAAACGGATCAAACACAGGTGTAGCCGAACAACTGTATTCCACTACTGATCACTGTTCCCAGAAATCACTGTCCCCAAAAACTGAACCCGGTACCCGCAGATAACTGATTCTTATAACTGACACTGATACTGGTGTCCTCAGTTCTGATACTCAAACTTGCAAACTGATATATACTTTCCTGTAGAGATACATTCTAAAAGCACATAGCAAATAAAGAGAGCTCAATCACCCCTATGTCGGGGTAGGGTTTCCCTGTCCTATTTTGTCAGGAGCTAGGGTTCTACTATGCACACAGCAGTTCTCAAACAACCTAACATCGGGTAAGCAACCTGTCCTAACTTGGAATGGTCACTATGGATCCGAATATGCACTAGGTCGAATGGTCGAAAAGGGTGCCCCGGTCAAATCGGGGTTTGTGTTCCCATACTGTCAGAGCCCATAGCCGGTCAGCCTTATGGTCATGCCTTGACAAGACAAGCCTCCGGCAAACCGTTTAGGAATGGCAGATGGCAAACACGGTGTCCTAGGTGCACCAATACACATGCAATGCAAAGAAACACATAAGTGAAATCAAAACAGGATATCACGAGTTCGAGTCAAGCTCTCTAAGTCCCCAGCAGAGTCGCCAGAAACTGTAGACGCGCCCGCGGAGGGGGGCCTTATGCTACTACAGTTCGGACTCGCGATTTTGTTGTTGTCGCGGTTCTTAATCTGAACCAAAGAGTCCAAATCTGGCAAAATCGTTTTGAGAAACAGATTTTTGAAAAAGTAGTGCCAAACATGGACTGCTTTGCCAGATACAGAGTCGCCACCTAAATATTTTTTATGGGGAAATTTAGGAAACCCTGACTCGGTGCCGAAGGCCACATGTCCGTCATCACCGGAGTTGTCTCGGCTCGGGAGCTTGGGTACGATCGGGGAAGGTCAGCTATGAGCACCCCCTTTCGCCCGGTCCGAAGACCGGCCTCTACTAACCATGATATCCAATTTTGAAGATGTTATGTGTTCTTATTCCATTTATTAGCCTAGAATTACTATGTTATGCGCACAGCAAACAAGTATAGACTAGATTGCCTAATTTGGAAATAAGCATTGCATATCCGTTCGGTTTTGAAAAGTGCTTTCGAATTTACTACTCGCAAGTAGGCTAAAATACGGATTTCAACGAGTTTTTCCAACTCAAACATTCCAACCTCCACCCACAGGCATTTCAAACAATCTATCATATAAGCATTTAGCCGCATGGCAAGTATACTGTCATGGCAACATTCACACGCATGCGGGATGCTAAAGCGTAAACACTTACATCGTACTCCGTGCCAAAACAATAAACTAGTTAGCAAACATGCGTGATCCTAGCTCATGTTAAATTGTCTAATGCAACACATACAAAAATGCGATCTAGGCAGGCTCGGCTAACCCTAAACATGGCATGTGAAATGCGATCAACTACCACATATTCAATTTGTGAATTGAAGTACAGATGCAGTTAGCGTGATGTACCGAACCTAATGTATGTAATACAAATGTATGGATGCACGCATGCATAGCATAAGGTATGCTAATTTTAAAAATGCCCTAATCTACCATCATAAGCAGGTAAATAAAAGGGAAGAAAGAAGTGGGGATTGGAAGACATACACTCCACTCACACACACTTATTACAGATTTGCCCTCACTCAGAGGGAACCGAATAAATATTACAAATTAATTAACTACGCAAACTAATTAATATTACAAATTGCCTAATTAATTAACAAATTAAATAAGCTAAGAAAAGCAGTAAAATCGCCTCGGGAAATGCACCGCCATGCATAGGCTGCCTCTGTTTTCCTTCCTTCCTTCACTCCCCTGGAGGCTGTCAAAACCTCAGGACTGCTTCCTTGGATGCTGGGAGACATCACCGGCTGCATGGAATTGCCACCGGCAGTGGGATGTGGCCACCGGCACAAAGTGAAGCTGTCGGCAGAGAAATGATTGCTGGTCGGCACTTTACACTGCCGGTCGGCAGAGTGTTCCTGCAGAATCTGCAAATGACAGCAACAGAGGGCAAGGCAAAGCATGGCAGCACAATTCAAGGCATATATGCACCAACCATGTCCCTTATCATGGTAATGACTCAAAGGGGCATGTGCCTCGATTCTCGGACCACCAATCACGCATTTCCATGCATGATGGCCCAAGGAATCAAGTATGCAACTTTCATGTCAAATGAAATGCAAACCAATCAAACAAACTAAGGCCCAATTCCTATCATCAAGTCAAGGAACAAGGCATGCATGCAAGATGCAATGCAACCTAGGCATGCAAGCTAAGGATGCAACATGGTATGGCAACAAACTTATGCAAGCATACAAGGAAGCATGGGGCCATGCAAACCAAATAGAGGGTGGACTTAAACATGAATTAGACAGCCCTAAATAGGCCTAAAACAGTGGCCAAAATGCCCAAAAATGGAGGCTAAACACACATGCACACATACACATGTTATGGTCCAAGCATCAAGCATTAAGCAAGCAACATTCAAGCACACTCGCAAAGGGATTTCATGGACAATTAGCATGCAACATGAGCTCTAAAATCATGCTAAAACATGGTGCCAAACCAAGCAATAAATCAAGCCAAGCATGCAACAAATGGCCTAAGTGCTCAAAACAAACCAATGGAGTATTGAACTACACTTAGCAAGACCAAACATGGCATGAACTCATTGACCAAAAACAGAGTTTTAGGACATTAATACAAGGCCTAAGGATCACTTAGATGGCATCCAAATGACTCAAAAACAAAGGCATGCATAATCACCAAAACGTGGAGCATGAGATGACAACCTTACAAGGCATTAAAGGGACAACTAAAGCAAGCATGCAAGCATACTATAAGGTCTGAAATGACATGGTGGATGGTCCCAAATCACCAAATCAATGTAAGAATGGCATGCTACACACTCACACACTTAAGGCCAACAAGCCAAAATGCAAAGGGGATATATGATGCGTGCCAAATCCGACCCATACAACCTAGGACAGACCTAGAACATGGCAAAATATGCACAAAAGCTTCACAAATGTAAGCCTAAAACATGCTAGAAACAAAGGCACACAACCTAAGACATGTTAAGGGATCACAAGGCATTACATGGAAACTATGCTAAGCATGCATGGAGTACCAAAACCAATTTAAAATCATGTTATATTATGGAAAGATAAGCATGAAAAACAGTCTATACATGCTCAAACACACACTCAAACATAGGCTCCCTTTAGAGGCCAAAACATGCCCTTTTCAAGGACAACAAGGAGAGGGGGTGGCCCTCTCCCTTTAGAGACTTCAAGGCACCATCTCCACCACTGAAATCCCTCAAGATTTCAGTGGTGAAGAGGCCCAAACACCAAAGTCCCGAAACTAGCACAAAATAGCATAAAATGAGGCCTTTCAAGGCCTAAGATTGGTCAAACACCCTCAAACCACAAAACACCCTTAATAAACAATCAAGAGGACTAAAAAATAGAACTTTTTGTGTTATACAATAAGCATGGAAATAGCTCTAAGATAGGTAGAAAATCAATGCAAAAATGGGGAATAAAGGTGTTTGTTTCTTACCCTTGATGACCCCTTCAACAATGGTGCTCCAATGGCCTCCCTTGGCTTGAATCCAACACCAAAACTTCAAAATCAGTCCCTTAGAACCTCAGTAGCTAAGTGAAGGTGAAACACTAGGTGTTTGTGTGCAATAGTATGGACTAAACACACTAAAACACACACAAGAGGGAAAAAGAGAGAGATAATGTGTATCTAACCCTAACCCTAGAACTCAAACCCTAATAATGGCTGTCTAAGCTCTCCAAAATATCTCAAGTGTCTAACCTCTTGCAACAAGAGAGAGCCCCTCTCTATATAGAAGCTTTTTTGTCTTGTAAAGCTTACAAGACAAGCTTCATAAGAGGGAGATCCCTCCATACACGTGTATGGAGGGGAGCAAAAGCAAGACAGCTGTCTTAAAATATTTGTAAAAGCAGATGCACAGTAGTCGGCCGGCCAAAAATGCGATCTTGGCCAAAAGGAGTGCCGACCGACACTAAATAGTGCTGACCGGCAACAAATAGTGCCGACCGGCAATAAAAAGTGCCGATGGAAGCAAAAACCAGCCGGTGGCCTCTAGCCACTGCCGGTGATGTGTGGGGATGCCTCACAAGGCATTCCCTGCCCCTCCAAGGCAAAACACAAGTGTTTGGTGTAAAACCAGACACTAAACAGTCAAGTTCGGAGATCTTGAGGCAAGGCGCGCGAGCCGAGACCTCCGGGAACTCCAAACGAACACAAACATGGATAATCACCGAGTGTTCAAACGGTGACGTCCAAGTCTTAAGGACGGTCAAAAATGGGGTGTCTACATATACCAATTTGGGCAGCCCTATACTAGGCCCAAAACAGTGGCCAACATACTAAGGAATGAGAGGCGAAACACACACAAACATGCACATGTTAAGGCCTAAACACTTAAGTATATGGAGACAACTTTTAAGCACACTTAAAAGAGGATAACATGGACATATGGCATACATTATAAGCTCTGAAATCATGTTATAAAATGATGCCAAATCAATCTAAACAAGGCAATCAAAGTATGCAAACAAAATCCAAGGTCTAAGGCTCACCAAAGGGGTATTGAACTACCCTTAACAAAACCAAACATGGCATGAATTGAACAACTAAAATCAGAGTTTTAGCATGGTAAAACAAACCCAAAAACACAATGACATGGCATACATGAAGGCACAAACATGGAGCATGAAACACCAACCCTTTAAGGCCTTAAAGGAACACCAAATGCAAGCATACAAACACACCACAAGGACTGAAACGGCATGGGAAGTGGTTCCAAACCACTGAAAAAAAGCAAGGATGGCATGCTAGAGGGGTTAATGCTTAGGGCATACAAGAGAGGTTGCATGGTAGCTATACAAAGCAAAGCATGGACTACTCGAATGACCAAAAACAGACCTTTAGCACATGAAAACAAGCACAAAAGCTTCACAAAGCTTGGTCAAAAACATGCTAGAAGAAGGCTCAAAGCACAAAGCATGTTAAGGCTAAAACATGGCATTACAACACATGTATGCAAGGCATGCATGGCGTGTCTAAACCATGTAAAAATAGAGGTAAAACATGGCAAAATACTACCAAATACCTACTGAAACATGGCCAACATGAGTTCAAAAATGGTGCTCACACATGAGGCTTAAATGGCATATATTAAAGACAACAAGAAGAGGGGATGGCCCTCTCCTTCTTAGGACCTTAAACCACTATCCTCACCACTGAAATCCCTCAAGATTTCAGTGGCGAGGAGGCCCAAACAAGGTGGTCCCGGAGCTCACCAAAATAGCACAAAAACGGGGCCAAACAAGCCCTAAGAGGGGTCAAACAACCTCAAACAACAAAGTGACCTTAAACAACTATTTAAAGCACTCAAAAACAAGACTTTTATCAGCTATATACAAAGTCTGAAAACAGTTGCAAGATAGGTTAAAAAGCTATGAAAAATGGGGGAAAAGGGGTAAGATTGTTACCCTTGTAGACCTCCTTCACAAACAATGCTCCAGCTGGTTCTTTGAGTTCAAAACTAGTCAAGAACTTCAAGAACAGCTCCCTAGCACCTCAGTAGCCAAGGTAAGGTGTAATGGTGGGTGTTTGTGTGCAATAATAAGACCAAACACACACTTATACACAAAAGAGAGAGATATAGAGATGGGGGATATGCAAACCCTAACCCTAATATCAGAGCCCTCTGGAAAAATGTTGTAACCCTAATGGAGGGAGAAGAGGCTCCCTCTTATAGAGATTCACTTTTGCAAAGCTTCCAAAACAAGCTAAGCAAGAGTGAAATCCCTCCATACACGTGTATGGAGGGGAGCAAAGTGTATGCCAGCTAGCACAGCTGACATAAAAATATCAGCAAAAGCAAATGCACAGTGGTCGGCCAGCCAAAAAGGCTATTTGACCAAAAAAGATGCCCGGTCGACCACAAAGAGTGCCGATCAGCCAAACATTTGGCCGATGGCAAAAACCAATGGCCGGTAGCCTCAAGCCATGGCCGGTGAGGTGTGGGGATGGCCAACAAGCCATTCCCTGCCCTCCAAAGCAAAAACACAAGTGTTTGGTGCAAAACCAGACACAAAACAGTCGAGTTGAGAGATCCTGAGGCAAGGCACGTAGCCGAGACCTCCGGGAACTTAAGACGAACACAAACAAGGATGATCACCGAGTGTTCAAACGGTGACGTCCAAGTCTTGAGGACGGTCAAAAATGGGGTGTCTACACTACCAGAAATTTATCCAGTTGGGGTTTGAATACTCTGTTCATCAAATCCATGAATGCGGCTGGTGCATTTGTGAGACCAAAAGGCAACACCAAGAACTCATAATGCCCATAATGGGTTCTAAAAGCGGTCTTAGGAATATCTTCATCCCTTACTTTCAACTGGTGATAGTCTGACCTCAAGTCCATCTTAGAGAATACCTAAGCTCCCTGCAATTGGTCAAATAGGTCATCAATACATGGAAAAGGACACCTATTCTTCATTGTGACTTTATTCAATTCCCTATAGTTAATACACAACCTCATAGACCTATCATTCTTCTTCACAAACAACATAGGTACTCTCCAAGGTGAAACACTAGGCCTAATAAAACCTTTGACTAACAATTCCTATAACTGAGTTTGTAACTTCCCCAACTCCAATGGTGCCATTCTATAGGGCGCTTTAGAAATAAGTGTTGTGTCAGGGGCCAAGATAATGGAAAATTCTACCTCACGATCTGGAGGAAGACCAGGTAGATCCTCTAGAAAAACATCAAATATCACCACAGGCAACTCCTCTAACCTCTGCTCTGGCAGTTCGGTACTCACCACACAAGCTAAATAACCATGACACCCTTTTCTCAACATTCAATTAGCCTAAAGGGAAGAATTAAAATAGATAGAAGACCCTTTCCTATCTCCTTGAAAGAAAAACTCAAGTTGTCCTAGCATAGCAAAAACTACCATCTTTCTAAAACAATCAACAGAGGCATGATGCTTCATTAATAAATCCATCCCAAAAATCACGTCAAAATCCTTAATCTTTAAGGACATCAAATCCACTAGAAAAATCCTACCATCCAATTTTACCACACAAGATCTAAAGATATCCCCAACCACTACTGTTTCTCCTAATGGATTACACATGGTAATACAAACATCAAAGGATCACAAAGAATAGACAGTTCGTGTAAATATCTAGGTGCCAACTCTTAACCTTCAAAATGAAATCAAGAAAAGCTCAACACAAGGTTAAACAAAACTAACTTAACCAAACACTACTAAGGACTATAGGGACTCGGACCTCGTCTAAATGATGAAATGCAAAATATGTAACTCGATAAACTACAGCTCTGATACCACAATTGTCACACCCCAAACCCGGGTATGACCGGTCGTGGCCCACAGGGCCTTAGCCCAAGGCACACGTAAGCCTAAATACGAAACCATACACTTTGAATAAATATAAAATAGTCCATTAATAAATAACCAAAACTCAATCCAGACATACCACAATTATAAATGGCAAAATCAACTGTAATCAAAACCATCCAAACTTATGCAATATAAAACAACTCACATATCAAAATAATCCTAAATGAACCCCAATAAAATAAATAAATAAATATGCACAAGCTTGACATAACACTCTAAAATAAATGAATGTCCTAGAGGTCCATACAATCGAGTCCCCGCTACACCATAAGTCCAGTCTTAGTCCTTCTAACACCTGTAAATGGTAAACAACTAAGTCAGCTGATAGCTCAGTGAGTAGCAACATGGACAATATATACAGTTTTGAAAACAGGGTTCAATTCCAAAATAAGATATATATCACAGAAACTAGATTGGCATGCAGTTTGGTAAAGACAATCTGTTTTAAAAAAAAGGTTCCACAGTTCAACAGTTAAAATACTCATATCTCTCAAGAACATGATAAATGACATTTTCCACTCCAAATAGATTACAACATGAACACCAATAGATTTCTGGGTACCAAGAAAATAACAACTAATATGCCACACAGTTCTTAAGGCTATAAGCCCTGTTGGATCCAATATCGAACTAAGAGTCATCCTCAGGGTGGCAACCTGGGCCTTTTCTCAAAGACGATCCAATTGAAGGTCACCTAGCTTAACCTAGGTCTTTTCCTTACAATCCTTGAGCACTAGAGTCATCACGGCCCAACCCGGATCTGTTCCCTAGTGGCCAGAGTCACCACACACAGTGGAATAATTTCCCTGGACTAAATACACAGATGATCCCAATAATCAATACACATCAGTTTCGCAAAACATGGTAGTTCATCATTACAAACATGAGACCAAAAACAATAGTTTACAGTATGCCAAGTTCACACATGTTTCAGAAATAATTTGATTCCATTAATAATATAATAATTTATCAAAATAGTCGTGAAACAACAATTTAATTTCCAACAGTTCAGGGTAGGGGGACATTTATAAAAATATGTAGCATGAAACTACTCACCTGGAAACGAAATAATGTAATCCTTGAATAGAGTATAAAAGTCCAACTAGTGCCCTGAACCAAGTATAAAAACTACACGTCACTTCTAATTTAAAAATACTAAAGAGTAAGAACTAAGTAACCCCAAACTAAAGCGCACTAGCACGGCTCAACCCAACTCACCATTACTCTTAAATATTACCTAAGTTCATGTTCTTCAAGGTCTAAAATCACCCAAGACATGGGTTCCGGTCGAAACTTAATTAAATGTGACTTTGAGATAAAATAGAATTTTTGATAGGTTTTCCCGAACTGTTCACTAACTCTGAAAATTTAAAAATCCACTCCACACCATTCGAAAAATTCTAAAACCGTCCAGATATCAACTAATACATCCTAAGTTTCAAACCCAATTGGTTTTACTTGATTTGCTTATCAAAATAATTATTTACAATTAATTACGCCTAAACAGGTTGTTTTCTGCAGCACTTCAAATAAATTAATGGTTTTCTTAGTATACAGGAGCAATCGACACGATGCCAAAAATTTAAGAAACTAGACTCGTAACCGATTCTAATGACACTGATTTGATAATTTTTGAATTTATACCCAAAGAGAACAACACTTTCAAAGTTACTGTTTTAAAGCAGTTTTCTGGACAGATTTGAATGCAGCAGTTAATATAGATTTCGAATCCCAAAAATTATAAAAAAATTCAGATATGCAATTCAATATGCAATTAATCTACTGTAAAAATTTCAATTCAAAATTCATCCGTTTGATTTGATTTCTTGATTTTTAAAGTTTGTGATTCTGTGCAAAAATTTTTTGATTAAGAATTACACCATTCTTTATACATGAATTTAACTCCTCAGATTTCTTAACATTATATATATATAGAATACATAAACCTACAACCCCTTCATCAATGAATTAAAAAACAATAGAATAAGGATAAAGAACAAAGAAAGAAGAAAAGAAAACCTAAGAGGCCACAAGGCACAACACACACAAAGCTCTCCTTCTTGGTTACAACAATAATCTTGATGATTGAATCACCCCTCACTTTCCTTCATAACCCATGGCTAACTCGGTGTCGATCAATACCACTAGTACCCACTTTTCTCAGCACTCCACTAATATGTACAGAGGTTTGTTGTATGTTGAGCCTTCTGGCGGCAGTTTGTTATCTGAGAAGGTTAGAGTTGGTGCAACACTTCTCGGGAAGACCAATCCAACAAGCTATTTAGGAGTGGTGTCAATGGACAATTTGGCTTTGTCCAATGCTGATAGTACAACCTGTCGATGCACCCGAGAAGCCATGAGCAGACCCCAGATTGAAATATCGTCTTGGATGTTCTTCAGCTGTTTCAACACCGGCTTTTCTTCTAACTATTTTTCCTTCTGCTTCTCAACCACTTTATCCTTTCCGGAGACTTCAGCTTGGTCCAAATTCGGGGGCTTGAAGTATCGCCCACTTTTAGTCTTATGGTCTATCTCTTCGGAGTACCAGGTATTGTTTGGTTAGTCTTCACCCCAATCCTCGTCAGTGTGAGCTAGATGTAGAACATCATCTTCCCACTATATGCCTCCGACAATCGACAGACAATTGTTCGGTTCTGGTCTGATCATTCTCTTATCAAAAATATCCCCCACAGGGTGTTGAGCTATTCCAGCTTTCTGTTTGTCTTGATTGTTTTCTTGCACAAACCACTTTAGCGCGGCTTCCTATTCTGTATTAGCAGTACTCACGACACCCAATTCCTGAGCTAAATTCTTGATACCGGTGCTTTCTGGCAGTTTCCCCTTTTCCTCGACTATTCCAGCCACTGCAGTTAATCTTGCTCCCTCTTCTTCAGGTTTTGATTCAGTTTCTTCCTCTTTCTTAGGCTCGTCACTAAGCTATCTAGAGTTGTTTGTCGACCCGTTCAGATCAAACTAGTCAATCTGCACGTCCCCCTGATCTTGTTCGTTGTACAACTACAGATTGTCCAAGTCCTCCTCCAGCTCCGCTAGATTGTCCAGACCATGACTCGGGCCATCCTTCCGAACCACATTGACCTCCGCTACTGTTGGCAATACCACTTCGGGTTTTGCTTGATCAATTGGCATAATGTAACAGGACAGGTCATACACTCTCTTAGCTAAGTCCACAGAGCACTCAGGCAATGGACTGACACTTTTCTCCAAGGCCAACCTCCCTTCTTCTACCACTGTCACCACCACAGGTTCAGGTTGAAGTATGGACGTGTCCATTATGCACAAGTTTGTGCTTTCAGATGGCCAATGTATGTATTAGATTTAAGTGCCGGGGTGGAGGAACTTGGTTGTGGGCTGGAAGAGGGTTGGTGGTTACATTTGGCTTTTGGGGCGGTGCTATCATCTTGTTGTCAATGAGATCTTGAATCTCATGACGCAGCTTGTAACATTGGTTGGTGTCGTGGCCGTGCTACTGGTGAAAAGCACAGTATTTGGCTGGGTTGCGTTTAGGTGGGAGAAGATCGGGTAATGGGCGAGACTCTAAGGGTTTGAGGTGCCCCTTTTTGATCAGCACCCTCAAGGCTTGGGATAATGGCATATATAGTGGGGTGAAGGTCCTCTGGGATCGGGCCTGGTTATTTGAAGTTTGCGGGGTTGTGCTGGCGAAAGGATTGGCAGTCTTGGCTGCAGTGGTGACAATATTCACATTAGATGCCCGCGCAGCTGTGCTTTCACTGGTGGTTGCATTGGAACTGCGTGCAAAAGGCCTCTTGGGCTGCTCCTTCTCATCGGTTTATCAACCCCTGTTTCATTGCATCTTCAATCTGAACCCTTATCTCATGGAGCTCAGTGAATGTGAATAATGGCAAGACAATCATCTTCTGCAATAATTTTCCTTGCAGATTGCTGACCACCATCCTGATTTGGTCCTTCTTGGATGGCCTTGTAGTTATCATTGAAGCCTTGGTCTTCCACCTCGTTACAAAGTCTAAGAAGCGTTCCTTTAGCTCCTGACGGGTTGTCTGAAGATCACGAGTTATGACCTCGATCTATGTATTGTATGAGTATTGTGCAATGAAAGGCTTAGCCATTTCCTCCTAGCTTCGTTTCACAGAGTCTTCCAGCTTTGCATACTAGATAGCCGCTATCCCTGACAAGGTCCGGCCGAAAAGTGACAACTTTTGAAGTTTGGTAAGGCCCATTGGCCGCAAGATATCGGAGAACAATCACAAATGAATCATGGAATCCCTAGAGCCATCAAACCGATCTATGTGTGGCATTTTAAATCGGTCTGGCAGAGTTATTGTAGAGTCGGTGTATCCATCTTCGATGTTAGGGATTGAGTTCACACCCTGTGCTTGTTTGAGAAGCTTCTCCAGCTTGTTGACCTTTAGTACAGTTGGGTCAACTTCGAATTCAAACGGAGCCTCAGTTTGGTACACTAGTGCCTTGAAGGCTTGTGGTGGGATCGGGTCTACTAGATTGCCCATATTCTCTTGGACATTGATAGTGATTTCAGGTGTTGGGATACTCGTAGGAGGTGCATGGGAAGCAGAAGCCGCTGCTTGTTGTGGTTGCTGTTGCTGCAACCTATTTATCACTTCTGCTTGGTGGGCTATAACTTCAGCTTGGCGGGTAGCATCTTACTGCATGGTTTCAATGGTTTGTTGGAGATGACAGAGCAAGTCTTCCATGCTAACCAGGGGATGTTGAGCCATTGGACCTGGCGAATAATCTCTTACTGGAGTGGTAGTAGAAGACTGAGCCTGACTGGGTGTAGGTGAAGCAAAGGGTGACTGCTGGATTGGTGAATTGTGCCTAACTCTCCTCAGTCTGGTAGCTAGTAGGAGCAAAGTAAATAAAGGTTGTCCCCTAACGAGATCCCTGGATCTGTAAAGTCTTCTTACACGAGTCCAGAGTACTAGGGGGGTAACCGAACTGTCTGAAACAATTGTGATAAACTACCTTGCAAAAGGAAATAAAGCAAAAGGAAAGCAAAAATCACAAACCGCACGGCATCTCAACTCAAATGTTAACAACATACAGTTGTAATCAAAAGCAACAAAAGTATACTCAACACTGATTTCTGCCCCCAAATCTGATACCCAAACTCGCAACTGATACGCACATTCCTATAGAGTTTCACTCTAAAAGCACATACCAGTTAAGTGAGAGCCAAAACAACCTTATGATGGGGTAAAGTTACCCTGTCCTAGTTTCATCAAGAACTAGTGTTCGCTATTCAAGCAAAGTAGTTTTACGCAATCCTGTGTTCGGGTGAGCATCTTGTCCTAGTTTGGAATAGTCTCTATGGCTTTCGATATGCAACTAGACCGAATGGTCAAAAGGGTACCTCAGCAAGACTACCTAATATACCTCTCACACCTAACACCGAGAAGTGAAATGAGGATTAAACGGTACAGCGGTAGTCCAAATCCAAGGGTTGTGTTCCCATCGTGGCAGAGCCCGCGATTGGTCAGCCTTTTGGCAAGCTTTTCTAAGCAAGCCTCCAGCAAACTGTCCAGGAATAGCAGATGGCAAACACAGTGACTTAGGCGCACCAATGCAAATGAAAATTCAAGAAACACATAAGTGTAAATAAAATGCCATATCATGAGTTCGACTCAAGTTCTCTAATTCCCCAACGGAGTCGCTAGAAAATGTAGCTCGACTTTTTCGCGTCCCCTTTCGGAAACTCAAAAATAAGCCCTACAGTTCAGACTCCTGCGGTTCTGAATCTAATCTCACAAGTGCAATGTGAAATTGATAAACACCAAAGAGTCCAATTTCGGTAAATCTTTTGAAAAATCAATTTTAGAATAAAAAATGCCAAAATCGGACTACTTTGCCAAATATAGAGTCGTCACCAAAATATTTTTCATTTTGAAAAAATTTAGGAAACCCATGACTCGTGCCAAAGGCCACGTGTCCGTCATCACCAAAGTTGCCTCGGCTCAGAACTTGGGTACGAGAGGGGAAGGTCATGAATTGAGCACCCCCTCTCGCTCGATCAAAGATCAGCCTCTACTAATCATGATATGATTTTTATCAACATTATGTGCTCTTATTTCGGTTTATTAGGTTGGCATTACTATGTGATGTGCACAAGCAAGTATAGACTAGTTTGCCCGAATTGGAACAATCACAACAACAAAAAAGGCCTTTGGTGATAGACTGATTTTGCCTCCAAACATCAAATTTTCGTCACTAAAGTGATCAGTGACGAAAAACATTTGTCACCACGTTTGTCGCCTATACGTTGTCGCTAAAAGTACCTGGTGACGAAAAACAGTTTCGTCGCCTATTTTTCATTTTTGGCGACGAAATGTTGTCTTCAAATATTGCATTTTTCGTCCTCTATAACATCAATTTCGTCACCAAAACTAAATAATATTTTATTTTAATTGTTTTTGGTGATGAAATATTTCGTCACCAAATAGATTTTAGTAACGAAAGTTTTCCTCACCAATGATATGGATTAAGGTGACAAAAAAACTCATCACTAAAATGAGCAGAAAAGAAAATTCTTCAATGACAAAAAACATTTTGTCACCAAATATTTCAATTTAGTGATGAAATATTCAGTAAATGTGACGAAATTATTTGTTTGGTACTATATCATTAGTGACAAAATTATTCGTCATGTTTTTTGAAAACTAATAGCGACATTTTTTTTTATTTCGTTGCTAATAAAAATTAAATTTTTTTAAAATGGGAGTACTGTTGTCAAATTAAATTTTTTCTTTTCAGTAAAAATTCCATGCGCATTTCTTTAACCTGTTCAATAAAATATCTATTACAAATCAATATAAAAATCTGTTCATTTTCATAAACATCACAATCGAATTTCAGCACTATCCACAAAAATACAATATGAACTGCATGCAGATTATAAACATGTCTACTAATATCCACAAAATATCAACCGCATGTGGATTACCAAACACGTCTCCTAATAAATCCACAAAAAACATGTCCACTAATATCAACAAAAATAAAATATCAAGTGCGGATTACAAAACATGTCCTATAATACCAACAAAAATATAAAATTTACAACGCAACCAAAATACATGTAAGGTAATATGAACAAAAACACAAAATGAGCTACCTTTTGCTCTCCAAATTACCAAACATGTCCATATCAAATCTCGAATCTGCAAAAAAATGAAACACACAAAAAGAAAAGAAAAAATAATTCAACTAAGAAAATTATTATCTTATCAATTAAATATACAATTTAACATGCATTTTTCGACTTAGTTTTTAAATCGAGAGTCCCGTGCTAGTTTCGTAAGTTTTCACAACTTACATTGGTCCCTCCCGAGGTGTTTGAGGTGTTCCCCGGGCATTCTCGCGCCTGTTACACGATTTTGGCCCCCAATGGCCTATTTACAAGCTTAAGTGTTGAAAAATTCATTTTTGGACTTAGTTTTCAAATCGAGAGTTCCGTGCTAGTTTCGTAAGTTTCCACAACTCATATTGGTCCCTCCTGAGGTGTTTGAGGTGTTACCCAGGCTGTCTCATGGCTTTTGCATGATTTTGGCCTCCGATGGCCTATTTTTCAAACTTAAGTGTGAAAAAATACATTTTTGGACTTAGTTTTCGAACCGGGAGTCCCGTGCTAGTTCCGTAAGTTTTCACAACTCACATTGGTCCCTCTTGAGGTGTTTGAGGTGTTCCCTGACCGTCTTGTGGCTTTTGCACGATTTTGGCAACCGATGGCCTATTTTTCAAACTTAAGTGTGAAAAGGTGCATTTTTGGACATAGTTTTCGAAGCGGGAGTCCCGTGCTAGTTCCGTAAGTTTTCACAACTCACATTGGTCCCTCCCGAGGTGTTTAAGGTTTTACCCGGGCCGTCTCGTGGCTGTTGCACGATTTTGGCCTCCGATGGCCTATTTTCAAGCTTAAGTGTGCAAAAGGGCATTTTTTGACTTAGTTTTTAAACCGGGAGTCCCATGTTAGTTCCGTAAGTTTCCATAACTCACATTGGTCCCTCCTGAGGTGTTTGAGGTGTTCCCTAGGCCGTCTCATGGTTGTTGCATGATTTTGGCCTCCAATGGCCTATTTTTCAAGCTTAAGTGTGAAAAAGGGCATTTTTTGACTTAGTTTGCGAATCGGGAGCCCCGTGCTAGTTTCGTAAGTTTTTACAACTCACATTGGTCCCTCCCGAGGTGTTCCCTGGGCTATCTCGTGGCTGTTGCACGATTTTATCCTCCGATGGCGTATTTTTCAAGCTTAAGTGTGAAAAAGTGCATTTTTGTACTTAGTTTTCAAACCGGGAGTCCCGTGCTAATTCTGTAAGTTTTCACAACTCATATTGGTCCCTCCCAAGATGTTTGAGGTGTTACTCGGGCTGTCTCATGGCTGTTGCACGATTTTGGCCTCCGATGGCCTATTTTCAAGCTTAAGTGTGAAAAAGTACATTTTTGGACTTAGTTTTCAAACTGGGAGTCCTGTGCTAGTTCCGTAAGTTTCCACAACTCACATTGGTCCCTCCCGAGGTGTTTGAGGTGTTCCTCGGGCCGTCTCGTGACTTTTACACGATTTTGGCGCCCGATGGCCTATTTTCAAGCTTAAGTGTGAAAAAAGTTCTTTTTTTGGCTTAATTTTCAAACTGGGAGTCTCGTGCTAGTTTCGTAAGTTTTCAAAACTTAAATTGGTTACTCTTGTGGTGTTCGAGGTGTTCCCCAAGCCTTCTTGAGGATTTTTCACGATTTTGGCCCCTAGTGGCCTACTTTCAAGCCTAAGTGTAAGAAAAGTGCAATTTTAGACTTAGTTTTTAAATCGGGAGTCCCGCGCTATTTCCGTAAGTTTTTACAATTTACATTGGTCCCTTCTGAGGTGTTCGAAGTGTTCCCCGAGCCTTCTCATGGTTGTTTCATGATTTTGACCCCCCGATGGCCTATTTTCAAGCCTAATTGTTGGAAAAGTACATTTTTTGACTTATTTTCGTGCCTAAGTGTTGGAATAGTGCAAATTTCAAAGTAGTTTTCAAATCGGAGCCACACGCTTGTTTCGTAAGTTTGCACAACTTATGTTGCTCCGTCTCAAGGTGTTTGTGATGTTTCCCGGGCCTTTACATGCATATTTCACTATTTTCCTGGGACCTTTCGTGCCTAAATGTCAATGTAGTTTTTTATTCTACCCTAGTTGAAGAAGAAATTTTCTACTAAATTAACATAGAAACATAATGTACTAACCAAGAAGCTTGCTACATCACTCGGATTGCCTTGTAGATCAAATTGATCCTGCAAAATCAAATTTTGTTCACATACACAATTAGATGTACTAGTAACCAACTATGAAACACAACAGCTAGGCTATAGGAGTAACTCCACAATCCCTATCCACATAACACACATGAAGCACAACACACACACACACACACACACACACTAACTAGGAGCAACCACGTGATATGACTCATCAAAGGTTTATACAAAGGAGACTGTTATGTGATTTATAGGACCCGGTTTTTAGAGAAATATATGGTTGTGGTGTCATATTTACCTCCAACCAGTTGGACTGCCAAGAATCTATCAATAAGATTCACAGTCAGATATAAGGTCTCATCTATTAGTTCGAACTTGTAGTGCACCTGTTCATCTATTGATCAAACGGTTATGGTTATCAAGGCTGTCTACAGTTTATATCCTGGAAATTAATTAAGCCACATACTAATATAGCATTTCATATACCTCAATGAGCCAGTCAATCAGAATACCTCTCATCCTTTCATTAATGTCGAATTGTTGTCCCATATAGTTTGGCAAGACACATCTAGAACTCTACATTTAGAATCCAAAAAATATTGCTTAGTTTTATAAACAAACAAGCCCTATGAAATTGTGGGCGGGGTTAAAAAAAAAAAAGTTACATTTCACAAATCTGTGTCTCAATGATAAAACTGTTTTAGCCAAATGGTTACTGATATAAAGTGATCCTTTAAAAGAATGACAATTGAAACCACAACTTTGGTAAGAAAACCAAATTAGCTGTGTTCAAAGTATGATCTAGTGCACCAACACAACAAATCCATCAAGTTTAGTGATAAACAGATGTATCAGTCCAAAGTAATGAGAAAATTATGTTTAACAGTTTGGAAGGAAACATTCAAGCAAGTATAATGGAAACTACAAACTACCTCAACTTTCTTGTAGTAGGCATATATGTCATTAATATACTCAACAACAGCAAGTGGATTCCTTTTATCACTGCTCTCTATGTCAACAACTAGCTCATTAGTTGTATTTTCCATTTCAACCTCCTTCCAAAAAATAAAAATAAAAAAATGTATAATTTTTTTTATAAGACCATTGCCCCTGCTAGAGGAATTAACTCAATCTTTATCGTAAAAAGAATATAACTACCATCCGATATATTTCCTCCAACATTGCCTCAGTGTGCTGCACAAACATTAGGGCAGGGGAGTCCCCAACAATCTTGTAGTCATCCACATCTATATTGCTACAATCTCTTGATTCAGTCAGAACGGGAAGTGATTGGACCACTTTTTTTTGTTTCCTATGGATAAGTATCATGATTAAAACCAACCCAATATGTATATGTACTCTAATAAAGTAAATTAATTTCTCTGTTCTCACAGAAAGTACCTCAGGTAATGGTTGCTTCTGTTTACCAGCCATTTTTGCAGCAAACTTCCTGTAGTAACCGAAAGAATCAAACGCACAAAGCTCAATGAGGGCGTAAAATTTTTGAGTACATCATCAGAACCAACTGAAGAGGGTTAGTTACCGACCTAGTAATTGGTCTATTTGCCGAAATCGGCGGGATAGGCATGTGGTTCTTGTTAGATGTTGCATTGTTTCTGAATATTAAAGATTAGAATGAAGGAGATCAAAATGGGTACTCAGAAGGAAGACTCTTGGTGGACTATCAAAGAAAAGGGTTTAAGAAATTACTCAGACAAGGCTGGTCTCTTGTTCACTTGACCAAGGTAAGGATAAGCTCCAACTATGTTGCGATTAATCATACTCAACACTCTCTGGTAGTGCCTTATTCATGCTGCTAACTTTCCAACTCTCAGATGTAATCCCCCTATAATAGATCAGAAAAAATTCCCAATGTAGTTAAAATTAGGGTTTAAACCCTTAAATCAATGGGTATTATTATAAACCAAATGATTCATCTCAATACATATCCAAGAGGGGAAACAAACTCATACACGGTTCAAATTTAAAATTACCTTGAATATTTGCAGGCCTGATTACACCTGGATGATTCTCATCTAATCCAACTATTTTGAATGTCCACAAAGAAAGGAAAAGAGAATGTAAAAATCCAATCATAGGCACAAGAAATCATTCAATAATTCAACGACCAAAATGCACAAATTTGATTGAAAAAACATCGGAAATCAAAAGGAAGCGCAATCAAGAAGAATAGGGATAGGTAAAGAAAACCCAAATCATAAAATTGAAGAACTCAACCTAGAAATCAAGAATCTCTCAAGAAGTCCATATTCGATTTCAATCAAACAAGCACAGACAAATATTTTGATGTCATATTTACCTTGGAAATGCGATGTCGGCGGCGGTACTGAAAGATGAGAATGGGCGACGACAGCGGGGAATAGAAGGGCAGAGAGGAGGAAGGAGAGTTATTTGTGTGTGTGTGTGTGTGTGTGTGTGTTTGTGTTTTGAGAGAGAGAGAGAGAGAGAGAGGGGAATAAGTTGACAAAAGGTGGGAAAAAATTTGTGTTTAGTGTGAGTTTCTAATCAATTTTTCACCCTTATATTTGATTGCTATATTTGGTTTTAGTTTTCAATAATCAATTCTAATGTCACATTTGAATACACATTCTAATGCATATTTTTTTGAATTTTGAATTTGCGAATTGAGTTGTCTGCCCGGGCATCCCTGGATATCCGAGCGGTTAACCGGAACAATGTTTATCTTCTTCTTATTTTTTTTTTTTTTTTTTTGAAATTACAACCTATTATTTGAAAACAAAAAATTTATTTGTTTTTGATATTTTTTAATATATAAATTATTTTTTTAGATCGCTTTCAAACAAAACAATTAAAAAAAAAAATTGAACCAAATATACAATCAAAAGTAATTTTAAAAGACCAGCTGAATATTTTTTAATATTTTAAATAAAAAAATATTTTCAAAATTTTTTAATTTAAAAAAAAATTATTTTTTTTTAATTAAATTTTAAAAAGAGTTTGGTTATGTATTTTTAATAGAATTTTCAATAGAGTTTTGAGTTGTATGTTTGGTTATAAGTTTTAAGTTTTTCAATTACGTTTTGAAAACTCTTTTCCAAACTCATAACCAAAAAAATTTTCTCTTTCAAATCATAATTCAAAAACTCACAAAGTCAAAATACAACTCCACCTATTTTGTTTTTCATTGCTGCTCAATTTTCTCTCCAAAATTGGTGACAAAATTATTTCCTCACCAAAAGACAAAATTATTGGCCACGAAAATAGTTTTCTCACTAAATGATATCAAAAAAATTAAAAATTATTGGTGACGAAAATATATTCGTCGCTAATAATTTTGTAATTGGTGACCAATTTTTTCCTCACCAAAAGTCTCAAAATTTTGGCGCCACCCAAAAAAATTAGCGGGAAAATCTTTAGTGACAAAAAAACAAAAATAATGATGAAAAATAATTTCGACACCTAATTTTTTTATTATACATGTAGATTGGTGACGAAATTTTATTTTTCTCTCTAAAAATGGTGCATTTGGAGACAACATATTATTTTTGTCGCTAAAAGGTACATCTTTCATGACAAAATTTATTTTCGTCATTAGTTTTCGTCTCCAAAGACTCTTTTTGTTGTAGTGAATTCAATTTCATGTTTTTTTTTTTTTTTTTTTTTTTTTGTGAAAAGGGTTTGATTTTGGCACCTCAAGTGGGCTTAAAGTTTGCGAATTTGGCACTCAAAAAAGTGGGCTTAAGTAAGCATTTAGCCTCATGGCAAGCATGCTAATCATGGGAATCACTCACACTCATGCAAGTATGCTAAAGTACTAAAAACTCACCTAGTACTCCAAGCCAAAAAATATGAGTTAGAAAAATGCATGATTCCTAATTATGCCAAATGTTTAATGCAACACATACAATAATGCGATTAATAGGCTTAACTATTAATATGGCATATGGATAAATTTTGATAACATGTGGTTAAACACGTATTCAAAGAATGTATTGAAATGACAATGCAGTTAGAATGATGAACCAAGCCTCGGTGCATGCAATACAAGATGAATGGATGCAAGCATGAGGTAGGCTAATTGAAATGTGATGCTCCTAATCTAACCATCAAAAGCGGATAAATAAAATGGAGAAAGACGTGGGGTGGGAAGACATACACATTATTACAACATTGATGTCCTCGTGCAGGAGGGTCTGAATAAATAAACTAACTAGCTAACTAAGCTAAACTAATTAAGCTAGTTAAGATAATTATTACAAACCGAATAAAATAGCTAAACCACTTAAGCTAATTAAAGAATTACAACACTTGAACTAATTAACTATTCTAGTTAACTAATTAACTAATTACAACACAACCGTAATTAAACTAAGCAATCAACTACTCTGCCCCCGGGAAATGAGAGATGTGCACACGTATGCTCGGTTTCCACCCGAAAAGACCTCCGTTTTGCTCTGAATGCCTTTGTTTGCACAGTTGAACATTCCCAGAACCATTTTGCTCCACCTTATGAACACTCTGCTGAGATTTGCATCAGTGGCCAACCGGCTACTAGTAAAGATTGCCGGGCACCAGCCGGCCATGAAAGTAGCCTACTGGCCACTTGCCGGCCATGGAAAGTGGCCTGCCAGCCACTGATGCACTGGTTCATCTTGCTCTTGAAGCAAAGATCAATTCTAGGCCACAATTCAAGCCAAAACCAACTTCAAGAGCTCTGAGAAGGCCTCAAGGAACCTCAGCTCAAAGGTGATCAACTTTGGTTATGGAAGTATAGGCAGGACTGTAGTGTAACTAGGCAAAAGTGTAGAGAATTTGCAGAGAGAGAGAGAGAGATAGAGAGAGAGAGAGAGAATTATAGAGAGAAGAAATTTTTTGAGTTCAAAATTTTCTAACCTTACTACAAGAGAGAGGGAGTCTCTATATATAAAAAACATGAAATTTCTACCAGGAGATCCAACCCTCCATGTGTGGATAGATGCATGCATCTGTGTAAACAACTGGCACAACTGGCATAAAATATTTGCAGAAGACACTGGTGGCCGGCCGGCCATCAGTTATGGCCGGCAAGCCACATCAGTGGCCAACAAACCAAAAGTGATGGAAAGACCAAGGCATGGTCCAAAAATAAGACAAAAAGGGAGCAGGCTTTGAAAGGCTCAAAGTTGTGGCGTTCCACTGAGGACTTCAAGCACTTGGCGAGCAAATAGACTCATTATAGGGTGTACCTGCAAGGACGTCCAAGTCATATGGGTCGTCAAAAATGGGGTGTCTACACACACGAGTATAGACTAATTTGCAAAAATTGGAACATTTGATTTGGTGTTTGTTTGAAAATTTTTTTTGATCTGCGTCGCTTGAAAAATGTGAGTTTGTACATTAATCAATTTATGCCAATTTTAGCAATTAGCCTTCATCCACCGGCATTCAAACAAGTATATCACTTAAGCACTTAGCCTCATAGAAAGCATGCTCGACATGGCAACAATCACACACAATGCAAGATGCTAAAGCAATAAATGCTCACCAAATACTCTAAGGCAAGCTAAATAAAAATGATTAGAAAATATGCATGTTCCTAAACGATGCAATGTGACTAATGCAACACACACATTTATGCAATTTTATAGGCTCGTCTATGAAGATGGTATATGATCCAATTCAAGACATGTGATAAATCATGTATTCAAGCAATGAAATTGAATTTTGACATTGTTAGTATGATGAGTCGAGAACAAGTGTATGCAAATATGATAATGCTAAGTAAATATGATGCTCTACATTACCATCATGAGCGGGTAAATAAAAGGGAGAAAGAAATGGAGGTTGGAAGACATACAACTTATTACATAGTTTGCCCTCACGCAGGAGGATTCAAATGAGCGTCCAAGTGTCCGGATTAAACTAACTATTACAAATCCAATATGAACAATAAATAAACTAACTACTTATTACAAATTCAAATGAATTGTAAGTAAGTAACTAGCTAACAATCTAACTTATTAGAACAAGGATATTATGATAACAATAATAATAATTACAACAATAACATGAACAATAATATTACAACATTAATGCATATAAAAAAATGCATGAGGATAGAATGCGCGTCAATGAAGGCCGTTTGCAGAAACTGCTCTGTCTGCCTTCTGTGCAACTGCTCTGTTTCACCCTCAGTCACTGTCCTTTGTTTCTTCCAAAAGTGTACTCTGCTCACCAAACATTGGAGCCCGGCCGGCCCCCAATGAGGCCCGACCGGGTCCAAATGAGGCCGGTCGTGCCCTAGTTTCTTGTAAAACTATTTTTGTGCTCTGAGGTGAAATCAGTGCAAACAGAGCAGTTTTAAACCATGTTTGTCCCTTCTGCTCTTCTCTATCATGGGGAAACTCAAGAGAAGAATGAATTCAGGTCCAAAACCATCAATAGGCACAAGTTTCTTGCTTGATGATTTTGAACACAATTGGATAAAAAATTAATAAATGCAATGAAAAGATGACCACCCCTCCCTCCTATCATGTGGTTAACTTAAAGAGGGAGATAGACACGCCTTAACTTTTGTCAAAATATCATGGATTGATAAGTGACAATTCTTGAAGTGATGGACTCGGCATAACGTCCGGCCGAATCCAAACAATCTAATTCATTTTCTTTATGTCGGTTTCATTGATTTTAAGCCAATTTTATTAGTCCTTTCCATTCTTTAATCAATTTGTCCAAAGTGATGGTTAAGTCCCCTAAATGAGTAGAAATGTCAAACGAGAAGTGATTCATGGCATGAAAGGGAGACTACACCTTGATGATGAACCTCCGTAGAGATTAAGCCATTGAGCATAGGTCTCTTTCTCATGCCTTGAATAACAATCAATCGTTTGAAATAACTCTCAAATGAAAGAAAATAAGAAATGAGGGAAGGCGTAGAAATGATCATGCGAACTTGATTATTAGGATGAGACTCTTGATATGAAAACTATGTAAAGAAAAACCATCAACTCAAATGACTTGATGTCTAAGGCCTAAACAACCGAAGCCATGAGGACTTACAACACAACAAGTTAGATATTCAAAGCATAAGCTATTTAAATAAATAAACAGCCCCTAAAGTGTAAAAAATAGTAGCTAAAAGCAAGAGAAAATACGTAAAAAGAGTAGAGAAAAAGCTATGGAACAAAGCCTACCCCTCCACTTTTTGCAATTTTAAATCACATATTTCAGCTCCAAAACAGGCCAAAAATAGTGGCTAAAAGTGTGTTTAAAGAACACAAAAAGATAGACAAAAGCAAGAGATATAAATCTAGTAAGCAAAATCATGGAGAGGTGGTTAATCCTTCAACTTTTGAGACTTTTAAACCATTTTTTTCAGCCTTTTTAAACTCTAAAAATCAGTGTAAAAACCAAAGAAAAGAGTGCAAAAACAAAGGGTATGAGCTATGGCATAAGGTGCAAGAAAGGGTATTAAGCCTCTTCACCTTTGGTAGCTCTTCAACCCCAAGTTTCAACACTTGGAATGGATCCAAAACAGTAGGAAAACACAAGAAAAAGATTAAAATGAAAGCAAGGAAAAAGGTGATATGCTTATACCTCCTGAAGAGATCAAGCTTTGGTTATTGATCAAACTTGATTCCAAACACCCTCAAGTTCATGAAATATGGTTTGAAACTCTAGCAAAAAGCTTCAATAACAAGCTCTAATGGTGTATGTATTGTGTATGTATAGTTCAAGAATGTTTGAAGATCAAAGGAAGCAAGGAGGATGGTTTTAGCTCTCAATCTCCCTCAAAGCCCTTAGGAAAATCTTCCAACCTTTAATTATGAAAGCAGGGGCTCTATTTATAGAATTTGAGCCAATTCGGTCCAAAAATTCTTCAAAAAACAACAGCAGTCGAATTCTCGCTAGCTGTCCTATTTCTCGCTATTGAGACCTGGCCGGGCCCCAAAACACACGGCTGGGCCCAAAGACACATGGCCGGGCCTAAAAAGTAACTCTGGAAAAGTTTTCATTGAGACCTGGCTGGGCTAAATGAGACACGGCAGGTTCTAAATGGACCCGGCCGGGTCTAAAAATCTGTATTTAGGCCCTACTTCAAACGGACATATCTCCTTCATCCGAACTCGGTTTTAGGTGATTCTTCAGTCTAAATTGAAACCCCAGAAGGCTACTTTCCAATGGAGTTGCCTCACATCTAAATTCTAAGTGGTCAGAGAGATATGCCTATTTTAGTGAAGGATGCTCGTTTCTCTCTTAACGGATTGATGCCCAACCATTCCCCCAACTAGTTTTCCTTCATCCCCTCATATTTCCTTCAACTCCAAACATATAAATAAGATGGTTTGAAATATTTTCATAGAGTTCACCTCCATTCCATGTATTTCCACTTTGTCCTTACTTGGTTTACTGAAAAGTGCAATGTTTTAAACGAAATGCGAGCCTCAGAACATTATGGAAGCATTTGGAAAAATATTTTGAAAGGAGGGTTTTAAGGTCTAAAATAGTTTGCCCAAAATAGGGGGCAAGGTTTGGGATTAGAGCTTGAATCCAAATTTCATCGCTGAGAGTTCAAAAGATTGCATAGTGTAACTTTCATCATTGGGTGTTTGGAATAAAGCGCCCAGTCTTGAAGGCGGTTAAAAATGGGGTGTCTACAGCTATGATGATTTTCACTCTCAAAAGCTAGTGTCATTATCTCTAGGGAGTAACATGCAAAATTTACATTGATCACAAAAGTCTTAAATATCTATTTACACAGAATGAATTGAACATATGGCAACGATGGAGGTTAGAATTTATAAAAGATTATGATGTGAAGATTCAACTCCACCCCAGCAAGGCTAATGTGATAATAGATGCGTTAAGTTGGGAGGCCACCAAAAGTTTGGCATGCATCCTCACTGGTAAGAAACCACTTATGTGGGAGCTAAAAAAACTAGATTTAGTGTTGGTTCTACAAAAGACTGATTGATTTCTTGCCAATATAATCATAGAACCCACTTTAATCGATGAAATTAAAGCACATCAATGTGAGGATAAACTTTTAAATAAAACATACGATAAGCAAGGAAGTACGCCCAATCCCGATTTCACTATATGCAACGAGATACTAAAGTTTTGAAATCGAATTTGCATACTTGACATTCTAGAGATCAAAAAGAAGACATTAGTGGAAGCCCATAGCTCGAGATTTGCAGCTGATCTTGGAAATACGAAGATGTACCATGATCTGAAAGAGCATTATTGGTGGACGGGAATGAAAAAAGACATAGAAAGCCATGTTTCCAAATGCTTTCAATGCCAACGAGTTAAGGTAGAGCATCAAAGACTTGCAGGGCTACTTGTTAAGACCCCACCCTGCTCCAAACAGGATGATGTAGTGATCAGCCAGTAGTCCTTGACTACCAAACGCCTACTAAACAAAAGCAAGTCAGACTCTTAATATTATTGGGGCAAAAGTTCTTTAATATAGTGTGGAAGCCATTATTTTCTTACATTGAGTCCATTAAAAACATTCATTCAGAGTAGTGTATATCTATATGAAATGAAAGCATATATCATTCTTGCATTATTATCTTAAAACACTACATAACTTCAACAAGAAATTAAAATACAACACACAACTTAAACAAATTAGCACAAGCACACAAGACCGGCTTCTAGTGAACTTCTCTTTATACTTGAACTCTTCGTCACCTAAATATATATAAGGGAAATGGGTGAGCCATTGCCCAATGAGTAGTAATAGAGTAAAGTGGTAAATGAATGAACGTCGCTAAGTTATATTAAAACCACGCACAAGCTCATTTTGAACATAATACAACTTGTCGAAACACAACATGCTTGTCTTGCAACATATACATAGCGATGAACATTCTCAAGGCACTTCAAGTCAAGAATTCAGGAAGCCACAACAGGTGGCAAAGAGCTCGGTTAGCTAGAGGTCATTGGCATGATTTTCAATAAGAAACAAATTCCAAGATGTCACCTTAGTACATGATACAAAAATATATGATTTTCATTGATAGCAAAACAATATCTTAGCTTAATAAACATACCATACTTTTGCATTTCGAATCATAATTTTAAGAAACATAACTTTACTACACTACAACTCACAAATGGCTTTGAAAATGAGGGAGTAACTTCTTCAAAGCTTAACCAAAAAAATAAGAGCAAAGCATTGAAATCCATAACTCATATGTGTACACATAACAAATCGGTTGTCTACTTACTTAGTTAAGTGTTTTCTAACTTCTTTCCAAACTTGATCAAGGCTTGGTCATAACGTAGCTTATAAGACTCTAGATTAATTAAAGTGTTCAAAGTGGCTTAATGCTCCCTAATTCATATTCAAGTTGTTTAGTGTTTAAACTCTTAAATTCAAGTGTTGGTTGTGGCGTTAAAGTACCTAGCTTACTTGTGAAAATATGACAAACCGAGTGCCTAAACTTGGTTAGATGTTTCCCTAAATTTTTCTCAAGTGTTTAATGCTAATCTAGGCTTCATTCAAGGCATAAACAAGTGCATAATAAGTATTAAATGCATGCATGGAAGAGTCCTAAGAGAACAAGGCTTGAAAAACATCGAAATGAACTTTTGCAAGGGTACTACACGTGCGGGGAACCGAGGGAACATGTGCGGTTATTTTAGAACAAGAAAAGGAATTTTGGGAAGCTGGTTGCATGTGTGGGAACCCCCACTACACATGTAGTTCTAGGTAAACTCAACTTGTCCGAAGATTAGCCATGTTGTTTGCTTTCTTCTTTGATTTTTCTTGAATTAGGGTTTATACAACTTAGCTTAAAACATGTAAAATCAATGACAAACATGGAAATATGATTGTTTTCCAAATCAAAACTATCAAAACTTGGTTTATTTTGAAGAATTAAGGATCAAACTTTGAAGTTTATCAAGAATTTGGGAAAAAGCTATCTTTTCATGAACTTATCTTTTTCCTTCTTCCCAAACATGAATTCATGTTATAAAAGTTATGAAAATCAAAAGAATATATAAGTATGAAGGTCTACATGCATCAAGAACATCAAAACTTGCTTAGAAACGGTGAAATCCTAAGCTATATATGTAGACACCCCATTTTTGACCACCCTTAAGACTTGGGCGCTGTTATTGATGGTTTACTTGGTATTGAAAGTTGTGCAGTGCAATGGTTCGATTCCTTCGGCAAGAGAAGAGTCAAATCCTAACCTCACACCCCATTTTGGACCAAAGCTATTTTGAATGGTTTTTAGACCTTAAAACCCTCTCTTTCAAAACATTTTTGAAACAAAGTTCCTACGATGTTCTGACACTCGCATTTTGTTAAAAGTTGCGCCTTTCGGTAAACCGAGCGAGGACAAAGTGGAAATGAATGAAAGAGAGATGAAATCTTTGAAAAATCTTTCAAAACACCTTATTTAGGGGTTTAGAGTTGAATAAAATGTGAAAGGAGAGAAGAAAACTAGTTTGGGAGAAGTTCGGCATAAATCCGGGTAGGATCGAAACTGCGTGGCTTCACCAAAACAGGCATAACTTTTTGCACAGTTGGAATTTTGATGCAAGGTTGGTGCCATTGGAAATCTAACTTCTAGGGCTTCAATTTGGACACTTGGACGACCACTTTTGGCCTTTCCAGCCATTGGCCGACCACTTTTCTTTCTGGGAGACCACTTTCTGTCCTGAAAAACCAGAAAAAGTAGCTGGCCGACTACATAACTGGTCGGCCACTTTCCAACACCTTTTTGAAGATATTTTCTTCTAGCTGGCACAGCTGGAGAGCATTTGAACCATCCTCCATATACGTGTATGGAGGGATGGCTTTGAGCCTTAGCTTCTTCAAGAAGCTTACACTTTGGTTCTCTATAAGAGAGAACCACCTCCTCCCTCCTCTAGGGTCAGAAAAATGGTGGTTTGATAGATAGATACACTCTTGTCTCTATAATCCTCCATCTCTTTCATTTTTGTGCCTTAAAGTGTCATTTAGTCATACTATTGCACACAAACACACACTCAAACACCACCTTTTTGGAGCTGAGGTCCTTTGAGGTTGCTTTGGGAGTTTTTGAACTGGTTTTGGTTGGAAAAACCTACTGGAGTTGCAGCGTTGAAGAAGTTGATCAAGGGTGAGTCTTCAACCCTTAAAACCCCCATTTTTGCATAAGCTTTTGAGCCCTTTTGCATGCTATTTTGAGCCTAAGTTCCTACTAAAAAAATTTCTATATTTTGGTGCTTAAGAAGTTTGTTTAAGGTCACTTTAGTGTTTGGGGTTGTTTACCCCCTCTTAGGCCTTGTTTGGCCTTGCTTTTGTGCCTTCTTTGTGAGCCTTTGGGACCACCTTGTTTTGGCCTTTTCACCACTGAAACTTAGAGGAATTTCAGTGGTGGGAAGGGTGTTTTGGTGTCCTAAATAGGAGAGGGTCATCCCATCTCCTTGTATTTTGTTTACTTGCTTCACATGCCTCATGTTTGTGCATGTTTGTTAAGCTTATGTTGGCCATATCTTAGCATGTATTTGGGCTTATTTTAGCATGGCATACCATTGTTTTTGCTTAGTTTGGTCACTCCATGCATGGTTGGTACACTTGCAGTGTAAATCACACAAACTAGCTTTATGTGCTTCATGAAATAGCATGTCATTCTAGCTTGTTTTATTTCCATTTCAGCATGTTTTTGGTGATGTTTTGCCATGTCATGACTCTGCTTTGGTTTGGTTTGGTTGGCCCTTGCATGCTCCATACACTTGTAGTGTAGTTCCATGAAATAGCCTAACATGTATCATGTTATAACATGTCATTTTAGCATGCTTTTGGTGTAGCTCTGAGAAGACTTTGTTCGTGTTTTAGTATGTTTAAGGTCTGATTTTAGTTGTTTTGGTCATGCATGACTTGCTTTGTATAGCTATGGTTCAACCTAGCTTGTTAGCTTTGTGTGTTGAGTCCTCTAGCATGCATTACTTGGATTATTTGAATGATTTGGCATCAGTTGTTATGTGATTTCAGTCCATGTTTCATGGTCACACACTTGCATTTATCACCTATTCCATGCTTTGGATAGTTTGTGTTTTATGCCTTAACATGAACCATTGTGTATGCCTTCATGCCATAGCTTGCGAGCTCTCATTTCAGTGCTTTTTTGGGGTTATTATGCCATGATATAACTTTGATTTTTATTGGTTAAGTCATCCCATGCTTGGTCTTAGTAGGTGTAGTGTAATCCACCCCATTTGCCTTGCATATTCCATGTCTTATGCCCTTCATGCTAGCACATTTTGGCTTCCTTCCATGCATGCTTTAGACTCATTTTGACATGTTCTAGGACTGTTTTGGGTTGCCTTAGTCACATGCTTCATGTTTTGTATACTTGTAGTACAAGTGCCCTTGCTTGCCTCAAGCTTTGAGCACAATTGCATGCTTCACTTGTGTTGTGTACATGATTTGGCATCACTTAACATGAAATTTCAGAGCATTTAGCATTGCCATGTTTCTACCTCAATCATGCTTTAAGTGCCTTTGAGTGTTATGCATTGTTGCCTAGCTTATGCCTTAGCTTGTATGCTTGCATGCCTAGGTATTTGAGCCCTCATCTCAGCATGTTTAGTTCCTTGTTTTGACCTAATTAAGTTCTATCCATGGTTGGTTCATGCATTTATGCCATGTATTGCATGCCTCATGTGTAGTCCTCTTTGCTTGTCTTAAGCTTTAAGGACCCTAGCATGCCATAGTTGTGTTGTTTGAATGATTTGGCATCATTTCTTGTCTAATTTCAGTACACTTAGTGTTGCTACACTTCCATACTTTTCACTCTTTAAGTGCTCTTGAGAGTTGCACCTTAGTGCCTTAGTTGGTGAGCCAATTGGCATGCATGCTTGTATGTGTTTTCGGTGCCTTCATTTTAGCATTATGGCCACTGTTTTGGCATGATTGAGGTCTGTCCATTTCGGTTTAAGTCCATTGAGTATGTGGTTTGCATGTTGTAGGAGGTTTGGTGCATTACACATTGTTGCCCTTGTTGCATTGCATTGTGCACGCATGCTTTACATTGTGTTAAGAACCCTATGATTGCCTTGCATTGAGTATGCCATCTAGTTCTTAGCATTTAGCATTGTGTATGCCATGTTATGCCTTGCATTGTGTATGCTAGGTTGCTAGTTGCATTGAGTATGCCATGTAGTTGCATGTTCGCATGCTAAGGTTCCATTACATAGCATTGTGCATGCCTTGTTTCCTGCTTGCATTGTGTTTGGAATTGGTGTTAGTCCAAACACGGGAAATGAGGGACGTTTCATACTTAAAGTGATGAATCGTGCCTTAATTCCCGGTCGCCGACGCTCATGATCATACATGATAGATTTTAGGCTTTATGTGTTTACTTGTGCATTCATTTCATATTGAATTGTGCAACTTCGCCTCTTGGCCATCATGCATTGAAATGCGTGATTGGTGGACCGAGGGTCGAGAACCTACACTCCCTTGAGTTCATGACATGATAGAGAGGGTGGTTGTGCACACATATCTTGCAAATACATTGCCATGCCCTTTCTTGCTCTCTGTTGCAGTAAATTGCAGTTCAGCAGCAACAGCTGGTCGGCCAGCCAGAAAAACTAGCTAGCCGACCACTTTTCTGGTTTTTCAACAACCAAAAGTGGTCGGCAGGTGTCTGGAGAGACCAAAAGTGGTCGGCCACCCTCCCACAAGACTCCCAAGGTGAATTTTCAGCTTTCTGGAGCTTGGTGTAAGTTTCTGAGAACAAATGAAAACAGAGGCAAATCGGGGCATCGCGTTGGATTTCCGAATGAGGCAACCGAGCATGCATCTAGTCTTCTCCCTCCGAGAACCTCCTATTTTACTACTTTCCTTAGCTGCCATGCTTAGATAGCTAGTTTACGCTTTGGTTTGTACTCTTAATAGTTAATGCGTTCAGCTATTTAAATTTATTTTGTAATAATTAGTTAACTAGGATTAGTTAATTAATTGTGGTGTAATAATTAGTTTAATTAGCTTAGATTAGCTAGTTAGCTTCTTATTTGGTCCCTCCCTCGAGAGGGCACATTGTTGCAATAAGCGTGCGTGTGTGTGATGCATGTCTTCCAACCCCCATTTATTTCTCCTTTTTACTTAACTGCTTACGATGGTTAGTTTTAGGACATATTTCGTTTAGCATACCTTATGGTCACATGCGTGCATCCATTCATCTATATTGCATGCATCGGGCTCGGCGCATCATACTAACTGCATTGTACTTTCAATACATTACTTGAATATGTGTTTAATAGCATGTTATCAAGTTGCATTTCACATGACATTCGAGAATAGCCGAGCCTATTTTAGTCACATTTTCGCATGTGTTGCATTAGCCATGTTAAGATCTTAACATGAACTAGGATCATGCATGATTTCTAACTAGTTCTTTGTTTTGGGTCGGAGTACACTGTGAGTGTTTATGCTTTAGCATACTGCATGTGTGTTAATGTTGCCATGAAAGCATGCTTGCCATGAGGCTAACTGCTTAGTTGATTAACTGCCTGAATGCCCGTGGGTGAAGGTTGGATTACTTGAATTGGAACAATTCATTGAAATCCGCATTTTAGCCTAGTTGCGAGTAGCAAACTTCAAACCGTTTTCAAATAAATATGCAATGATTTGTTCCAAATTAGGTGATGTAGTCTATACTTGTTTGCTGTGCGCATCACATATTAAGATTAGCTAATTAACCAGAATAAGAACACATGTGTTTTCGAAAACAAAATATCATGCTTAGTACAGGCCGATCTTTGATCGGGCGAGCGGGGGAGCTCATTAAATAACCTTCCCCAATCGTACCCAAGTTCCCGAGCCGAGGCAACTTTGGTGATGACGGACACGTGGCCTTAGGCACGAGTCAGGGTTTCCTAAATTCCCCCAAAACAAAATATTTAGGTGGCGACTCTGTATCTAGCAATGTAGTCCATGTTTGGCACTTCTTTATTAAAAATCAGTTTTCCAAAACAATTTGTCAGATTTGGACTCTTTGGTGATTTATCGGTCTCACATCGCACATTGTGAGATTAGATTCAAAACCGTGACATTTGAGTCCGAACTGTGGTAAGCCCAAATGAACGAAACGGGATTTCCCCGAGACGTTCGGGGTGCGTCCACAATATGTCTTGTTTTTCATTCTAATAACTTCCTTCATTCTTTCTCTCAATTCTTCATTTTTAAACTAAATTAATCATAACTTTTTCTTCATCTCGAAGGCTAGGAAGGAGTGAATTAGGATGGAAATCTTACCTTAGAACACTTTTAGGATGGATTTGTCGAAGTTTCTTGAGCTCTCCCTATTTTCTCTCTTCTTTCTCTCTTTTTTCTCTTTTCTTCCTCTCTTCTCTAGCTCCTTCTCGTTAGTTCTACGCTGATGAATTCTCTCGTTCTTATTTGATTTGTTTTCCTAACACCAATTGATCTAGTCTCACTTACTTAACTTAATTAATTAATCTTAGTTATAATTAATCAATGTTAGCCTCTAATTAATCAAGGCTTAACTTAATCTTACTTAACCTAATTAATCTCAATTAGGGTTTACTAATCCTACTTAACTTTTACTTAGCTTGCTTAATTTCTAATCAAGTACTCATTAGGCTCTACTCATTAGACTAAGATCATTAAGCCCCTCACTTAAGGTTTTCTAAGTTATCTAAGTGTTTAATTCTCAAGTCTAAAAGGAATTCCCCAACTCTACTACATTTATCCAAATTTTCTATACTTAAGTCTCATGTTCAAATTCTTCTTGGGTACTTAGGCTCTCTATCAAGCACATATATTCCTTACGTTTCCAGGTATATATTCATCTCCTAAATTGTTATCCTAACAATTCATATTTTTATCTCCAGAACATTGTAAGGTAATTGAATTAGGGCATCATGTGACGTGCAATAGTCAATGGGATAATGATATAATTATGGTACGTGGCATTCTTTGGATTGTCACACTACTGCAACCACTCGCTATTCCTGAATGGAATTGAGAATTGAGAACGCATTACCATGGATTTCATTACTGGATTATCACGATCAACCTCAAAGAATGATGCAATATGGGTTTAGTAGACCGATTAACGAAGTTAGCTCATTTTCTACCCGTCAGAGTCACATACTCTCTTGAAAAATTTGCCACTTTGTATATCAAAGAGATCATTTGATTGCATGGTGCCCCGGTAACAATTGTATCTGACCGAGACCCTCATTTTGTGTCTCAATTTCGGAACAAGTTACATATAGCTTTAGGAATAACACTAAAGTTTAGCACTGCTTATCACCCACAAACTGATGGACAATCCAAAAGAACGATTTAGACATTGGAGGACATGTTGCAAGTATGCATACTAAACCTTAAGGGTAATTGGGATGAGGATTTGCAACTAGAATTCGCCTATAACAATAGTTACCAAGCAAGCATTGGAATGACACCGTATGAGGTGCTGTATGAGAGGAAATGTTGATCGCCGTTATGTTGGACAAAGGTTGGAGACAGAAAGTTATTGGGTCCCGAAATCGTGCACATGACAAGTGATAAAATTCAACTCATCCAATAGTGAATCCGCACTGCCTAGAGTCACTAGAAAAGCTATACAGATACATGGAGACTAGATTTGGAATTTTAGGTAGGAGATCAAGTTTTCTTGAATGTTTCATCAACAAGAGGAGTCAATCGGTTTGGAAAGCAAAGAAAATTGAACATGTGTTACGTCAGACCATTTGAGATACTAGAAAGGATTGGCTATGTGGCATATCGTCTTGCAATACCACCAGAATTGTCTAATCTTCACAATGTCGTTCATGTTTTAATGCTTCGGTGATATCTTCAAGATTCAAAACATGTTATTGATCATGAAGGCTTGGAAGTTTGAAGAGATCTCTCTTATGAAGAGTAGCCCGTACAGATCTTTGATCATCATGATCAGATTCTTTGAAACAAGACTATACCTCTTGTAAAAGTCTTATGAAAAAATCATCGTATCGAAGAAGCTATGTGGGAAACTGAAGATCGAATGCAGTCAAATATCCACATCTCTTAAAAAATCAAGGTATGACAAGTTTGGGGACAAACTTTCATTTAAGAGGGGAGAAATGTGACACCCAAAATGTTTAACTAGTTTTGAGACCACATTAATATCGACTACTCATGGTTAGAGGAAATAGATTTAATATAATAAGAATGTAACACACACACACACACACACATATATATATATATATATATAGGGGTAATTGTATTTTACCAAAAGATGCTAATGTAATTATTATATTATTTGGGCCAAAGTGCAATTACTTTACAAAGAAATTGACAAGTGGTGATAAGATAAGTATAACCTGTTGGATAAGTCTAGTAACTTGTTGGATAAGTGTATGTGTGGCTGGAGGCATCCAAGATACAGCACCTATGAAGGTAATGATTAAGGGAAAAACTAAGCTTAGGTGAATCAGCACTTTAGCCAAGTATATAAAGGGGTGAGGTAATAAGCGAAGGCACACAAAACAGTAAAGCAAATAAAGTAGAAGCAAGGAGTGGAGCTTGGAGAGAATCAGAGGGAATAGGAAATAAATAGTATGAATCGACGTTAAGGTGAGTTCTATTATACCTTGAGTAACTATGAATTCTTTGATGTAAAATTGTTTTATGAATTATTTTACGCAAATTATGCTTTATAAATTATATTAACATTTCAATTATGTTATTTATTTTATGAACCCTATTTGTTTAAAAGGGAAACCCATTGATATAAACTGTTTATGATTTTGGGGATTTTATATTTACTGATGTGTTTTGTTAGTACTAGTACGGAGGTCCCATGCCTTGAGAGACTTAAATAACCATTGGCCCTTTGATTAGTCACTTTAGTAACCCTCTGTTTATCATGGATCCATTGACCATTTGTTCTGTTTTGTACCGTAGTTATGATTATTTTACTTATATGATTTATGCATTATATTTTTGTTATTTAAAATAATTTGTTAATTTAAACCAATCTATTCACTGTTTAGCCTAAATAATTATTCATGATGACTTTTATGACTTTATGCTCTCAGTATAATATTTCTCACTATGCCATGTGCTTATAGCTGTTAAAAACTTTCAAGTAATGAGACTTAGGGAGGAGTTTTACCCCATAAAGAAGTAATGAGACTTAGGGAGAAGTTTTACCCCATAAAGAAGTACCAGGACTTGGAATAAACACCTCGTCCTTTTTTATATTTGTCATTACTGTCTAACTCTTATTAAATAAATAAAAGCTCCCATGCACGTTTTAAATAAAATAAATATTTATGTACAGCTCTTATTTTACTCCACTATGTTATTAGTTATTTTTACTCCGTTGCATTATTAATCTACTTAATTAATTTGTTTAATTTAAAATTAGTCCTTGGCAATTTAAAAATGAACTAGTTGCGATATTCGGCCCTAGGTACCATGGTTGGGTCATGACACTTCTGTACGTCCACCTTCCAAATTGGCCACTCCTCAACTAGAGACCCACCACAGAGATAAGGATATATTCCTCTCAGGTTTCACCTTAGCAGAAGCTCAAATAGTACAATCTATCATGGCACTTGAGGAGGATAGATATGTTGGTGCACCCTCTATTCTTATGATGAACAAGCAAGGATACATTCCTGGTTTTCGTCTGGGAAAGAGTGGTAAATATGGAATCACAAAGGTGTTAGAAGTTAACAACCATTTGTTAACTTTTGGGCCATGATATCAACCAATGAAAAAAGATTTGATAGCAAAGGTGACCAAAGCATGAAACAAGGCAAGGGAAAAAAGGGAGGGCAGGAAATATGAGCCCAAGTACAAACCCATCCAAGAAACCCTCAAAAGGTGTTCTGTTAAAGGGGAAGAAGACCTTCCATTTTGTAAGTTTCTAGAACCTTGGGTTGATCATGCAATAAGGAAAATATATCCGAGGTTTGAAATATTCTTCGACCATGAGCTCACAGATAGTGATGAAGAATTTATAGCCCCAAAAATAGACATTGGGCAAGATAGATGTGCAGTTCAAGCGAGGAAAGTGAAGACTGGATAGACAATTTGATTCGGGTTGATATGATGACTGGCTTGAATACTGAGATTGATTATGTTAGCTCGGGGAATTTCAATTCCGTGATGATGCTGGAGAATGGAACTATAGAGGAAGATGTCTCCAAATACATAGTTGATGCAATAGAGGGTCAAGCGCAAAATTGGGCCATTGAAAAGTGTACTGTTAATAGGTCTAAAACGAGTCTGGTTATAACAACCCCAATCCGTAATTAACCGTTAATCCATACTTAAGAATGTTAATCAAGTGGTTAAGTGGAATTATGTGTTAATTGTGCATTTTACGTGTTATTTGTGCCTCTATCTGTTTGTTGTATGAATATCTATCTAAAATTCTGTTTCGATATGGAAATTGAAGGCCTTATCAGCATTCGAACACGAAATTGACTATGCTTATGTGTTCTTTAGAATTTTTAGAATGCTATGGCAAGTTTAATTAGAAATTTATTCAGAACTAAATAATTAGAATAAATTGATTAAATCAAGCTAGATATTTTTTAGGTGAATAAGCTAGATTGTTTAGTTTTAATCACTCTTAATTAGTGAGTGCTAACTAAGCCTATATAAGGCCAATGTTGCAGCAAGAACATTTTATATACACTCTAAACTTCATTCCTTGAGCCAAAAATGTGTGTGTGTGTGTGTGTGTGAGAGAGAGAGAGAGAGTAAGGAAGAATTGAACACAAAGCTAGACAATTGAAGAGAATTGGAGAATTCAAACAAGAATTGCTAGAATTTAAGGGAATTGAGGACTCTAGGTGAGAATCATGCTCTTAACACTTTTCATTCAAGACATTAGTGTATGAATTCAAGAGGTTTAACTTATTAAACATGAGAATTAAGATTAGATTATGGAATTTGAGATCATTCCATGCATGCATGCATAAGTCATAGATTTTGAGTTTTAATTCCAACAAATTCTTACATGCAAGAGCGTATTTTTGTTATATCATGAGAGCTCACTATGGTTTTATACTTAAACACTTCATTTGTACATGTTGTGGAAATTTTGAATTCATAGCATTATATGCATGTAGTGTACATGAAGTTTCAAGTTTGATTTTGAAAGAATTGACAAGCTTTAGGGCTTTGATTTTTTGAATTGAACTTTATTTCATGTTTTTCTACAAGTTTCTAAATGTTTTCTTGAGTTTCGGCCCAAAAGGATGAGTTTTGATGTGTTAAAATTGTTTTTTGAACTTGAAGATGAAATCTGGAAATTCCAGAATTTGCAGGGTTCGCTCGAGTGATGGTTCTTTCGCTCAAGCATACTTTGTAAGCTTTCAATACTTTTGTAGAGATTGATGGTTGGCTCGAGTGCCCAAAAGACCGCTCAAGTGACCACCATTTGGTTTGAACGTTGGCTCGAGCGACCAAGAAGTTGGCTTAAGTGTAAAATGAGAGCATCCAGTACTTTTGCAGACCAAGGGGTTTGCTCGAGCGACTAAAGCTTCACTCAAGTGATCTGCCCTATTTTTTTGAAAATTTGCAATGTGTTCTTAAGTGCATAATTGCATCCTCATTCCATCTTAGGCATTCTTAAGCCATGGTTTAGCTATAATAATGAGGATAAGAATTAGAAACACACCTAGAAAGAAATGTAATAAGACAAGTGTTTTCAGAGCGTGTGTTTCAATGCACATCTGTTATGTGTTTGTGTAGGTCATGCGTTATCGTTTGCCTAATTCGTCTGTTCTGCTTCTGAAGCTATCTATAAGTAATAACCTTGTAAAGATATGTTCAATTATAAGTATTTTTTGATGGATATGATAAGCTCAGATTTTTGAAATGATATTTTATGTATAAATGAATGTTTGTCCAATTTCTGAAATGTATCATGGCATCCTTAGCATTATGTGAATCTGCTATATGTTATCTGTTACCTAGTACCAGGGATCTCTGTGGGTTCTATTCATCGAACTATCTATGAAACTTATATGGTTATCTGTTCCGATTGTGCACAATTATCTGTCTGATATGAATATGGGTCTTAATGACCATCTGCTCTGCATATGGGTCTTTATGACCAATCTGATCTGTTAGTGCTAATGGATGTACCACGTATGACTGTTTACAAATTTGAATAAGTATATGAATCTGTTTCTGATCTGAATTTTGATTTCTGACTTTGTTATGGACATCATTCATAAAACCTTTACTTTGTTGTTATTCACTAGGTTCTAGCTCATTATTTATATTATGTATGTAGGTGATCAGGCTTGAGACTTCTAGTCTGGATCTACTTTTATCAACCAACTAATGCGCCTTTTGAGGAGGTTCTCGAAAGTCTTTTGTGAACCATGTGAACAAATCCTAAGTTTGCTTTGTTTTCTTCTGTTTATTTTGTATGTAGGGCTAAGTTCCTTTTTGTCTTATCTATACTTGAGATGATGCAAGGCAAACGTCATATTATATGTAAATATAAGTTTAAATTTTCTGTCTCATATAAGTCTGCATAGCTTACGGACATTGTATATCTGTTATTTGCTTCCATTAGCCCCTTAATTTGCTAATTAGTTTCAGAGGCCTTCGGTAATTTTAGGATTTCTGGGTACTTACGATGCTAAACCTATAGGGGCAAGTTTGGGTCATGCCACTAGTAGCGAGTCAAGTGTGTTAGAATCTAGCATGTCAGACTCTGACGCGTCTAGTGACCTGGAAGTTATAAATCTAGGGGTTGAGGTTGAGTCTAAATTTTCTATTTATTTTGAGTTTGAGTTAGATGTATATTTCCTTGCTTCAATTAATGAAACAATGGATGAATTCTGAATACTCCACAATGCTATTAGTTAACAACATTGACCTCGCTGATTTTAAAAATGAAAAAGATTTTGAAGAAGAAATTCCTCAAGGCATAAAATACTTAATTTAGTGGGAAGAGGAGAGGCACACAAAACTTATCATGGACAAAATAATCTCAATAAACTTTGGGGATCAGGAAAATCCTCGCATGGTCCAAATTAGATCTACGCTATCTTTAGAGGAAAACGAGTGTTAGTCGCTCTCTTGAAAGAATTTAAAGATGTTTTTGCATGGTCCTATGAAGACATGCCTAGAATCAATCTTTAGATTGTACAACATAAAATCCCTCTAGATCCCGAGGATAAACCAGTGAAGCAGAAGTTAAGAAAAATTCACCCTGATTGGGCTCTTATGATTAAGGAAGAGGTGAAGAAACATATCAATGCTGGGTTTTTAATAGTTTCAGAATATCCACCATCGCTAGCCAATATAGTTCCGATCTCGAAGAAAGATGGCAGGATTAGAGTCTGTGTTGACTTCACAGATTTGAATAAAGCCAGCCCAAAAGATAATTTTTCGCTACCACATATTGATGAGTCAGTAGACTTCACAGCAAGACATACAATTTTGTCCATGGATGGATTTTTTGGGTACAATCAGATCATGATGGCACTGGAAGACAAGGAGAAGACAACTTTCACTATCATGTGGGGAACCTAATGCTATAGGTTCATGCCAATTGGGTTGAAAAATGCCGGAACTACCTGCCAAAGAGCTACTACTAAATTGTTGCATGACATGATCTATAAAGAGGTAGAGGTATATGTGGATGATATAATTGTCAAGTCCAAGGAAATGGAGGGTCACTGCGCTGTTCTAGAAAAATTCTTCAAAAGGATCCTTGAGTATAGACTAAGGTTGAATCCATATAAGTGTACATTTGGGGTAATGACTGGAAAAATGTTGGGGTTCTTAATCACACAAAGGAGCATAAAAGTAGATCCTTCAAAGATCAAGGCTATCTTGGAAATGCCTCCACTGAGGACTGAAAAGGAGGTGAGAAGCTTTTTAGGCAAGGTGCAATTCATAAGTCGATTCATTACAAAATTGACATCGACATGTGAATCACTATTTAAGCTTCTGTAGAAGGGGACCAAGTTCCATTGGGATGAAAGATACCAATTCACCTTTGACCAAATCAAGCATTACCTACATACCCCACCAACATTGTCAGCACCAGAGCCTAGGAAACCCATGATTCTGTATTTATCAGTGACAGATTCAACCATGGGATTTATGTTGGCACAAGAGTTGGAGGCAAAAGCCGAAAAGGCTATCTACTACCTCAGTAAAAAGATGTTAGACGATGAGGCCCAGTACACACCATTAGAGAAGACCTGTCTCGCGTTGGTGTGGGCCACTATAAAGTTATGGCATTACTTGTTGGCTCATTTAGTGGTGTTGGTTTCGAGACTATATCCTATCAAATATGTTTTTGAGAAACCAACACTAATTGGTAGGTTATTATGTTGGCTATTACTTTTGGCTGAGCTTGACTTGGAACACATCACCCAAAAGTCAGTAAAACACAGAGTGGTAACAGAATTTTTGGCTGATTAACCAACCAGTTGAGAGGGTAGCTCAGAGTTTTTATTCCAAGATAAAGAGATCATGCAAGTGACGGAAGAAACCAAGAAATTGTATTTTGATGGGTCTTCAAACCAAATTGGCCATGGGATAGGGGTCCTCCTTAATGCCCCCGACAAGTCTCATGTCCCTTTGGCTTTCAAGCTCCATTTTAAAGTTTCAAATGACCAAGCAGAATACGTGGCATGCATTGCTGGGTTAGATGTAGCCCTTGAATTAGGGGCAAGATGGTTAGATGTGGTCGGTGATTCAAACTTGCTAGTTTCACAAACCAGAGAGGATTGGAAAGTCAAGGAAGAAAAGATGAAAGTATATCATCATACTTTAGATTGTTTGTTGCCAAGATTCGAGAAAGTCATGTTCACTCACTTGGTTAGGGAGAACAATTGGTTCCCCGATGGTTTGGCTACTTTAGCTTCTATGGTAGAAATCCTGGAAGGAATCAAAATGTGACCAATCATCATAGAGCAAATGTATGCACCGGCATACGAGATGGTTGCCACCGTCGAAGAATTCTGAGATGGATATCCTTGGAATTTTGACGTTTAGAACTTCATAGAAAGAGGAGAGCATCCGTAAGGAGCAACAGAGAAAGATAAAAGGGCCATCCGACGCTGAACAACCCAATACAACTTGTATGGGGGTAGACTGTATAAGAGAGGTCATTTGGGGATCCACAAACTGTGTGTAGATGTAGAGGAAAGAGGCAAGATCATGGAATCAATGCATGGAGAAGAATGCGGGCCACATGTAAATGGAGTTATGCTGGCTAGGAAGAATCTCGAGACGAGGGTATTATTGGTCTACCATTGAGAATGATTGCATACAGTTTGTCAAAAGGTGCTACAAATGCCAAATCCACGCAAATATAATGAATGTACCACCCTCGCATCTGCATAACTTAACCTCGCCTTGGCCTTTCTCTGTATGGGGAATTGATGTAATTGGGGTAGTTGGGCCAAAATGATCAATTGGGCATGCCGAATGAAATAGTATCAGATTATGGCTCTCACTTCAAAGGAGAAGTGGTAGACTTGCTCAAAAAATACAGTGTAACTTTC
This sequence comes from Camellia sinensis, assembly GCF_055761805.1. Lineage (NCBI taxonomy): Eukaryota > Viridiplantae > Streptophyta > Magnoliopsida > Ericales > Theaceae > Camellia > Camellia sinensis. The sequence continues at coordinate 111,673,552 of NC_138974.1, forward strand.
CATAAGTCATCACCATACCGATCACAAACTAATGAAGCTGTTGAGGCTGCCAATAAAAATGTAAAAACCATTATCTGAAAGACCATCGATAGATATAGAGATTGGCTATACAAGCTGCCATTTGCGTTATGGGGATATCGAACATTGATTAGAACTTCGACTAGGGAAACTTCTTGTTCTTTAGTTTATGGGATAGAGGCTATCCTACCCATTGAAATTGAAATTCCTTCACTACATGTATTGGCAAAATGCCAAATTGAGGAGGTTGAATGGCAAAAGAGTAGGTTTGAAGAATTGATGCTTTTTGATGAAAGAAGGTTACAAGCCTTATACCATGTCCAAGGTTACCAACGAAGAATTGCTAGGGCATTTAACAAGAAGGTGAAAGCTAGGAACTTGACAGAAGGGGATCTAATAGGCAAAGAGAACCAAGCTCTGACCAAATTGGACGAGGCCGTATATCGTCAAAAAGATCATGACTGGGGGAGCATGTCATTCTAATGGATCTAGGTGGACTAAAGTTTACACAACCTGTCAACCTGGACAAGTTACCCTTGAGAGAGCTCGTTAGGCTATGCACCTGCAAGGGCACCCTAAACAAATCTAGAGCGCACACAAAAAAAAAAAAAAAAAAAAAGGCTTACAAGATTGAAAACTCAAAAGAGCAATCTTAGCAAAAGTTAGAGCGCAAAAAGAAAGCGTTAATACCCGAGTGAACTTGAACCTGAACTACGAATGGCTTGGTTCCTATCATTGGGATATGTAGGCAACTTCAGCTTGAAGTTTGGCCTTATCTCATCCAGATCTAATCTCTTGTCGGCACCAGTCATCAGCATCAAGTACTATGATTTTCAAAGCATCGGGGGATCTTTGGTTGTACAACTCATAGAATCGATTGTGGAAATTGTTTGATAGTAAGCTAGTAAAATCGTCATTTAGAACACTTTTTACAAGAAGGGTGAGTGATTTGTGTTCCTTTGTTTTTTTTTTTTTATAAATTTTTTTCAAAAAAACCTTATTACGTTATTTTATTGACAATAATTTTGAACATGACAAATCAAAGCATGACAAACTAAATCCCATTTGAAGAAAGTTTTGAAACATCAAAATGTAAGTGGAGGAAAAGTTGTGTACTACAGGTCAGGTCAAAGTAGTTCAACTTTCATTTCTCAGATGCTCTTATGTCTTGATAAGATTCCATGCTCTAACCCTCGAAGCGAAACTCGAAGAATTTACTTGCAAGATCCAAAAGGGCTTCCACGCCTGGGTCTATTTATGTAAATTTGAGAGTTTATATCCAACAATGCCAAGTCATCAATAGAATCCTCACCAGCTAGGCCTGAGCATGGTATGAAATTGTCGAATAATGGGTAAGAGCTGCCTGTACCTTCAACTTGTCCATCAATGATATTTGAGGAAAAGAGAGAAAAAAGAATAGAGAGGTGTAAGTTGAGTGGAAAAAGTGAGTTGGGGTATGCTAAAAAGAGAAAAAGAGAGATAAAAGAATAATGGACTCCCATCAAATCTTCTGGTCTTATTGGCGTCGACTTCGTCCAAACCAATCAGGGTCTCTGTTAAGACCAACCCAACCAAGCTTTTCCCTTCTCTAACCTATTTGACCACATCAACCAAGATAGGATTGGCTACTCCACTACTCGAAATCACCAAAAGATGGGGCAAGTAAGTAGATATATGGAATAGTTCACTAAAAGACAATTCAGTTAGCTTGCAAATGTATCAGGCATGATGATTTGTTCACCTCACGGCAAGGCACACATGTTTCAAAGAGCAATAGGGGCATTCTGATATCATTGATTAAGTCAGTTTTCTTTTCGAGTTGTAATTCTCTTTTATGCTTTTATATGAAGAGTCCTCGCCCGATTTAATAAATGAGTACGATTAGCAAAAATCTGCTTAAATTCCATTTCATGAGCTATGAAATTTTTTTTCACTTAGGCATTGTACACGATGGGGGGAAACTAGAGGAACATTTCCTAGGATAGTACAAGATAAATTTTCAGGACATTCAAAGCATCAAAAAAGGGAGGTGCACCTGAACCAGTCATAGAAGAAAAAGGGTTCATCTTCATCATCATTATCATTGCTCTTTACCATCGTCAATTGAATCCATTGCATAGGAAATCACTAGGAGCTTTCGCCTAAAGAGAAGGCCCTGGAATGAAAAAACACTACTAGATCTATACAAAGACTGAAGCATGAAAATCCCGGGGCTCCAATCTCCTAGTAAAGGTTTTGAGGAGAATTAAGATTGCATCTCGAGCTATTACACTTGCTCCCGTGGAACATGAATGGAACTGGCATGTGTAAGCTGTTTTAACCAAATTCTCTAAAGAGTATGAGATTCAAATCTTTCTTTGAATTCTTGGATAACTTGATTATTGAAGAAGTCATGGAACCAGCTAGATAGCGGCATTGGTTGGTATGCCAAAATGATTCGGGTATTGTTAACTGGTATTAAAGCCTGTAGCCTGTCATCATCTATGCAAAGGAACAAAGAGGATGAGGACTCATGGGAATTTGCGGAACTTTTGGATGAAGGGTTGCATAGGCAGGGCATTTTAGTCATACCAACTAACAAAGTATTCAGGCAAAAGGATGAAAAAGACAAGATGATTGGCATGGGAAATCAAGATCTTCTTGATTACTTTAGTTTAGGCACCCTCGGGACACCCTTATGGCACATGTACATCCTAAACTCAAGCTTAGGCACTAACACGCCTTTCGAGGCACATCATTTTATCAAGCTCAAGCATTAACATGCCTTTTAAGACACATTGTTTTATCATCTCAAGCACCAACACACCTTTCAAGGCACAATCATTTTATCATCCATGGCATTAGCACTGGCACATAAATCATTTGGCATGGCAAAAATATTCCACAAAATCACATTTGGCATCATGGCATCACGTGGTAAATTTTGGCACCCACTTGGCAAATTATTGGCAAAATTTTGGCAAAACACTAGGCAAACAATTGGCAAACTTTGGCACCCACTTGGTGAAAATTCGGCACTATTTAATACATTTTGGCAAACACTTGGAAAAATTTGGCACCATTCAATACACTCTAGTAAACATTTGGCATCACTAAAAAATCAAAACCACTTGGTACAACTTGGAATTTAAATTGCCACATTTTTCCGGCGCGAGCATGGAATAGAATCTAAACCCCCATGTCTTGCCGATGCGAGCATGGAAAGGAATCACTTGGCATTTAAATTGACATATCTTGTCGACGTGAGCGTGGAATAGCATTTAAACCCCTATGCTTTTCTGATGTGAGCATGGAAAGGAATCACTTGGCATTTAAGATTCCTACATCTTGCCAATGCGAGCATGAAATAACATTTAAACCACCATGTCTTGCTAATGTGATCATAGAAAGGCACCACTTGGCATTTAAAATTCCCACGTCTTGCCAATGTGAGTATAGAATAGCATTTAAAGCCCTATGTCTTGTCGATGTGAGCATGAAAAAAGCACCACTTGGCACATAAACCCCACGACTTCCCGATGCAAACATGGAATGGCATCTATTAAGCCCCATGACTTGTCGATACAAGCATGGGATTGCACCATTTGGCATATAATATCCCTATGACTAATTGATACGGGCATGGAAAAGCACCACTTGGATCTTAAATAAGCCCCATGACTCATCGATACAAGCACATAATGACATGTGAAGGCACACATTGGCACACCCTTGCTTTGTCAATACAAGCACAAAATGGCATACATTGGCCTCATTGGCATCATATTGGTATTACTCTAACCACACTGCTATGTATTATTTGGAATAGTTCTCCTTGGAAAGAATTTGCATGATTGGCACAACCTGAAAAAAAAAATGCAAAAGAACTTGGCATAGGTTTGGCTAGGTGAGTACGATAGGTATCATCTACTCTTCTGCCTTTTGATGCATGCTTGGATGAATGCTCGAGTGCTTCTTGCATACACTCACTCTCGTATAAATTGTTGCATAGCCGCTTCCTAAACCATGCTAATCTGATTCCTTGTATCAAGGATATGTAGGCAACTTGTGGGTTTGGTCACTTGCATGAATGTATGGCACTGCCTTAAGCCTTAGGGTCATGTCAATTGGGATAGTCATGGATCTTTGACATTCGCTTCTCATCACTTCATGATTGTTTGAGCTTTGCCAAAGGAGGGCAATTGTAGACACCCATTTTGACTGAACCTAAGACTTCGGCCGCTTGGAAGCCTCCCAATGATGAAATGGTACCTATTTCATCTTTAGAATGTTTAAAGTTGCTTAGGGTTGCTATATAAACATGTTTTGGCAAAAAAGTCAACTTTTTGCAAAAATGGCCATTTTACCCCTATATCCGTTTTTAGCCAAACACCAACTTTTTTTTACCACAGAAAGCCCTATTGTGCTTTGATTGATCATATTTTCCAAAATTAGTGACCTATTTTATCAAAAACAATGATCAGAATGCAATTCGGGCTCACTTGTGCCATAAGCAAGCCAAGGGCATATGACCATGTACATGTGCGTGCATGAATGGAACGTGTACCAAGGCAAAATATGTGTGCGCACGTTAGATGCGAGTGCACACATTTTCTGTACGTGCGCACAATCATTGCACGTGTGCACTTAGTTTGTACGTGCGCACATTGAAGCATTGTAGAGTTATTTTTGGGAACTCATTTTTGGTGAGAACAGTGGAGGGGAAGTAATGAAAGCATAGAGGGGTTCTAGAAGCTTCCCCAAGCTCTAAACATAGAGCCTCCCCCTCTCTCTTTGAATGGGTTAAGAAGTTAGAGTATTTTTGAGAGATTTGAGAACAAGCAACCTCTCTCCTCCACTTCTCTTGCCTTAGCTCTGAAAATACCCTATCCACAGCAACTCTAGGCCTTTGAAAATCAACCAAGGACTAAATAACTCAACCTCAACTTGGATTCCAAGACAGGAGGCTTGCAAGCAAGGAACTCGGTGCTTTCTTGCTTTTTCTTGTGTTTTCTCCAAACTAGTAGGTATTTTCTCATTCTTTTCCCAACTTCAGTACCTTTCTCTATTTATCCTTAGTATTAAAGCATATTAGGGTACTAATCTATCATTACATCATGTAGTCCATTAGTTCTTCAATCTTCTCGATTATTTTGGCATGTTCATCTCTCTATCTTATTAGAACGACATGTTTTTAGGTTTATTTTAATCATATAATTAGCATGCATGGCCCGGTTTAAGCATCACATAGGTTAGCTTTGCATTATTTTATGTGTTACCTGTCCTTTATGCATTAAATCATGTAAGAACCCTTAAACCAGGCCTAGGTACATGTTTTGTATGATTAGTTGCATGTTTAGGTCATGTTTATTTTATGGCTTGCATGAAAGACGCATGAAGTGGGTGACCGGGTAAGTCCTCCCTATTTCCTTCGCACATGCTTGTTATCTAAGTAAAATGCTCCTTGTATGTAAATTGGTTATTTTGAATGTTTTTATAAGTGTTGCTAATTTTAGTTCTAGTTTATGGCCATTGTTTTATGTCAAATCCATTTTAAGTGGAAACTCTTTGCTTTACTTAAAGGCATGCCTTTACTCTTGCAAGTAAAATAACTGGCACTTGTTTTATTCAAATCACATAGTACTAGGTTAGTTAAGGGATTTAGATCGAAAATGAACTTTTGTGAAAATTTAACCAATAAAATCATAAAATAGAGAGTGAGTAGAGTCTAATTTTTAGATTGGGCAAAGAGGGGGTGCTTCCATGTAAATGACCTTCCTCTTTTGTACCTAAGCTCTCGAATCTAAAATGTTCTTTGTTATGACGGACTAGGCCTTAATGTAGTTTTCATTGTTAAAGGTTTCTTAATTCCCTTTTGAAAAATGAAGTGGCAACTCTATGTCAATAAAGTAAGTCGGTGTGGGATACATGCCTTAGACTCGAAAAAGGCACAATGCCCACAGTGGGAAGGAATTTGTTGGACTTTGAACCCTTGTTGGATTGGTTTTGTTTACTGTCACAACCCCATTCCGCCCCTAGTAGAATGGTGCCATGATGGCCAGTAATTCGTGATTACCGATGGCCAACTTTCAAAATCCACACACAATCAGAGTATACATATGGGGCTTACAAATGCGGAAGCAATAAATTTCAAGCTAAGCAGTCCATAAGAGCAGTGCATAAGTTTAAATGGAATGGCATACAACTTTACAAAATTTTACAACTTGAATACAAATACAACGAAGTACAAAATACATATTACATCTTGATCAAAAGGCTTCTCAAGCCGACATGTGTAAACTACAAGTTCTATAAGCCGAGAAGCATAATTTTCAAGACTGCCAACGTGAATACAAGTTAGGCCGACATAACAAAAAACCCAAAACAAGCTCGCGAATCACACCTAGGCGTCACCGCCTTCCTGCTCATCACCTACATATATATGGAGAGGGTGAGCTTGGATACTCAGTGAATGGTATAAATAATAAAGGGGTTTGCATGACTAGTATTCAAGATCTTTATCAAACAATACATAACATAATTAGTGCAAGTCAAAGGATGAACCAAGTCCATTTAGCAAATTTGTCAAGTTTCAAAGGATGCTTATTAGCATCATTATAATACAAGTGATGACATCTCGGCAAACAAACCCACACGGTAAACCGTCAGTGGCAAACAACGCATGACAAGGCAAGACAAGGGAGAAATCTCAATTCAATGGTGCCGTTGCATTATAGTCCCCTGACACTAAGGACTTGTGCTACTAATGCTTGGAGTCCTCCAGCACGTAAGGACTTTCAAAGGTTGTGCTACAAATGCTTATAGTCCCCTAGCACGTACGGACTTCCAAACTTTGCGCTACAAATGCTTATAGTCCCCTAGCACGCACGGACTTTCCAAGAATGTCATCAAAACAAGATAGCATATATTTTCCAGCTAGGAATAACCATTCATGCTTACAAATACTTTTCAAAACGAAGCAAAACAAGACTTTCATCAAAGCATTATAACATAGCTTTATTAAAAATACCACTCACTTAGTTCTTCAAACGTCGGGGTCAAGGCAAGTCCAAGTCCTACAAACACATGGCAAAGTCTGTTGAATGCACTTTCAAACAAGTTTCACATGCATGCAGATGATCTCGGCATTCCTCAAGACTAAATCAAATCAAAACAAACACAGTTTTTTATCTCGGGAAAACATGTTGGGCAACTACTAGGTCTAGGCTGAGGTCCCACACCTCCTTGCCGAGGTGTAGCCTCGATGGCCACATTCAAAGAAATGAAGTCGGAAAAAATCTGGGTTTCCCTCTCTTGAAGAACATGATGAACATGAGGAAGATGAATGCAAAGATCATAATTTGCCATTACAAAATCTGGGGTTTCATGCTATGAGATCGAAAACATGGACCTGGGTACCCATATTCAAGGATCTTGTGAGAACAAACACAAAAACATGAATCTTAATGCAAACTTTCAGATCAAACAAGACTTTTCCTTCAAGAACACATGAACACTACTTTCTCTTTCTAAAACCAACTTTAAATCGATGCATGACGTGCAGAACAGGTTCGATCGTGCAATGCAGCTAGATGATCAATAAGAACAACAAGAGTGAATCAAGAATCTAACCTCAGTACACGAATCTAATGGTTTGATCTCTAGGAATCAAGCTCGAAAGCCTACTCTCTCACTCTAAGACTTCTTCTTCTTCCTAGAGCCTCTCTCCCTACAAGGCAAGGATGAAATACAAAAAGTATATTTTTCTGCTTTTTCTGGGTCTATCGGCTGACTTAACCCTCTGCAAGGGCACGTGGCAGCAGCTGGTTGGTGCTACTCAAAAAGTGACTAAGCGAAAAGACAAGACTATGACAAAGTGTGTTCTACAAGCAAGATGGCATAGGCACTTCGGCAGGTAATGATCTCGGTTAATAACAAGGCATCGGCAAGTAAGGGAATAATGATCTCGGCTAGGAAGGACAACACTCGACTAAGTTGTGCCACACCTTGGCCTAGATGTGCCACACCTCGGTCTAGGTCGTACCACTCCAGGACAAGATCACTTAGGTGCAAAGGTAACATCTCGGCCTAGATAATACACATCTCGGCCAATATGTCAGGGCGAAGGTGGAGGTCCAACAAAGCGGTTCCAAGATAATTCTAGGCTGAAGATGACCTCGGCTAACTCACACCAAGCAAGGTACAAAACATGCTGTAACACTTAAGCGAACAAGGACAAGACTTGAAATGCAAGCTTAACAAGAAAGAATCACATGAATGCATATGAGTATGGTTAGGATAGCGTGAGGGTTGTTACATTTACAATTTCGTTGTTTATATTTTATGGTAGTAATTTTATTTTCCGGTAAGTTTGGGAGCATTTTTATTTCCTGTAAATTTTGGTAGCAATGTTTAATTTCCTGTAAGTTTACTTTTTGAGAATTGAGGTTTTATTAACCTAGTTTTTCTCTTGGAAAGCTTAATTCTAAATTTGTTTCCCATTGACAAGGAGTCAACAAGTTCTTGCAAAGTTTTGTCAAGAAGGCATCTATGTTGTCTATGGTTAATTGGGTTTTAAGTGAGACCATTGTGACCCCTTCAACCTTCTTGGAAACTTTCCTTTGTTTGATTTTTGAAGTTAGTGGTGAGATTAGTTTTGAATTAAATTTCACTCTTTGGGATTTTTAAGTGTTAATTTATTTTTTGGGAAAAACAAAATAGTTGAAATTCTGTTGTGTTTTTCAGAAATGACAACTATTACTGATACTGATGCAACTAATACTAGAGTAGTGAATGTTGATGGCAATTCAAATGCCATATTAACTACATTGTCAACCCTATTGTTAACCCTGTTGTCTATTCCAGGGGGACCACTCAATAATCATGAGCGCCCGAAGAAGTTTACCAATGTTAATTTCAAGAGATGGCAACAAAAGGTGTTGTTTTACTTAACAACTCTTAACCTTGTGAGGTTTTTGAGTGAGGATCCACCAATCATGAGGAGAATGAGCAAGATAGATAGAAGCTCATGGCTATGGACGCTTGGAAGCTGTCAAACTGCTTTTACCGGAATTATGTGTTGAACGGCTTGATAGATACACTTTTCAATGTGTTTTATACTAAAAATTCAGCAAAGGAGTCGTGGCAAGTTGAAGGTTGTGAAGCAGTGGAGTTTTGGATGAGTTTGGTGACGACTTAGATCTAATTTTTTTTCTGTTTTATTTTTTTAATTTTTAGTTTGTTGATATAATAATTCTTCATGTGTGGAGGTTTGTTTTCCTTCCTTGTGAGGGCCTTTTCTCCTCCTATTTGGAGGTTTGGATCCTTCATTCTATGGAGGCTTTTATCTTTTTTGAGATCTTATGATACTGCTGTACTAGATTGATCAGATTTTAATTTATTTATTTATTTTTATTTTTCTTATCGATTTTGCAATGAAAATTTTCTTTCCACTTTGAAAATAAAAAGTATTATAAAAATCAACAAATTCTATTAACTTGTTAGACAAATTACACTTTTCACTCTATAATTTTTATTCAAATTTTATTTTATTCTTTACTTTTTTAATTATAACAATTAAGTGTTCAGAGTTAAACCTCATTTTAATGTAGTCACCCTTTTACTCGCAATTAAAAGAAATTGACAGAAAGTGCCACGTGATGCCACACAAGCACATTTTAAATTATAATATCTTTTACATGGCATATTCGGGTTTGGACAAAGTATATACTATAATTTATTATAATTTAGATTATAATTAAAATAAATTAAAATAAGATAAATTACAATAACTTAAAATGTAAAAAATGTAAAATTACAAGATGTTTTTTTACAAGATTTATTGTAAATTATAGTAAATTACAATTTTTAAATTATATTGAAATGTCTTTTGTTTTACACTTTTTTACACATTATTTATATTAAAATGTCACTTTTTACATTTACACTAACATCCCTTAAGATTTGAAAAAAAAATATAGTAAACTCTATAATTTTGACATAATTGTACCAATTTTTCTTTTAGTTTATACAATTCAATGTAAAACAAATAACAATATCGTTTATTTATTTATTTATCTATATAACTAATGAATTCTTCATGAATATGACATTCATGTTTAGCAATTGACTAAAATAGTCAAAAAGCTAAAAAAATCAATACAAAAAATCAACTTACTCTCTCTATTTTTTTACATATGTTTTCATAGAAAGTCAAAAAGTCATTGTCATGCCTCAGATTTTATTACTCGAATATATTATCAAATTTCTTATAAAAGTCCATTTCCAAATTATAGTTATAGAAGAAAAAAAAGCTAAATAGAATAAATGAGATTTTCTTTCGTAGAATTACAATGATAGAAATGTTCAATAAAAATATTCATAACACATGCCTCAAAGGGCTTGCATGAAAGACTTCAAAATAAAATAATTACATAGAATAAATTGTAAGGTCCTGGTGTCCCACATCGGGAATGGAGGGGGAGTTCCTGGGCTATAAAAGTAAAAATCTGGACCCTTATATAGCATCGAGGCCTTTTCTCGAGTGGTGAAATCTCTAGCAGAACTCCCCAGTTAAGCATGCTTAGGTTGGAGTAGTTTGGGATGGGTGACGTAATATGAAGAACAAATCTATGAGGGCATGGCCCAAAGTGGATGTAGTTTGCTTTTCGTGCTCCTTTTGGATACGACAAGCCCTACAGTTTGGACTCCCGTGGTTTTGAATTTGATTCCACAAGTGAAATGTGAAATAGATAAACAAAAAAGAGTCCAAATCTGAAAAATCTTTTGGAAAATCGATTTTGAATTAAAATGCAAAAAATTGACTGTTTTTCTAGATATAAAGTTGCCACCTAAATATTTTTGGAAAATTTAGGAAACCTGGGACTTGTGCCAAAGGCCACTTATCCGTCATCACCAAAGTGTCTTAGCTCGGGAACTTTGGTATGAGAAGGGAAGGTCATGAATTGAGCACTCCACTCACTTGATTAATGATCAGCCTCTACCAATTATGATGTGATTCTTATTTACATTATATGCTCTTGTTTCGATTATTAGACTATTTGTTACTATGTGTTGCACGCAAGTATAGACTAATTTGGAAAAATTGGAACACTTTGATTTCATGTTTGTTTGAAAGGTGTTTTGAATATGTACCACTTGAAAAAGTGATCTCATATGTACATTACTCAAATTATTTCAATTCAGGCAGTTAGCCTTCAACCACATGCATTCAGGAGATAGATCAAGTAAGCACTTAGCCTCATGGTAATTATGCTTGACATGGCAACAATCACACATATGTAATATGCTAAAGCAGTAAAGCTTACCCTAATTCCTGAGGTGAGCCAAAAAAAATAAAATAGTTAGGAAAAATGCATGATCCTAATGATGCAACATGACTAGTGCGACACATGCAATATGCAATCTAAATAAGCTCGGCTACTAACATGGCATGTGAATCAATTTGATAGCATGTGGTTTAAGCACGTTTTCAAAGAAGTAATAACCAACAATGTGAGCTAGGATGATGAGCTGAACTTTTATGCATGCAAGACACATGGATGCAAAGCATGGAAAATGCCAAATGAAATATGATGTACTACATTATCCATCATAAGCAGGTAAATAAAAGGGAGAAAGACGTAGGGTTGGAAGACATACACAATATTACATTTTTGCCCTCGCGCAGGAGGGTCCGAATAAATAGCCTAGCTAAGCTAATTATCTAGTTATTACAAACCAAATGAAATAAATTAACTACGCTAGCTAATTATTACAAATGGAAATTAGCTAATTAATTGCATGTGGGATCAACTAATTTAATTGGCAAATTAACAACTAATTGAACTCGAGTAGGGTAGTGCATGCCAACCTGAACATCCTCCCGAAAACACTTCTATTTTACTGCAAGAACTGTTCTGCCTGCAGAAAAAAGCTCATATTTTGCCTCTGCTACTAGTCTGCCTTGCAAGAAAACAACACTACCTGCGGACACAAAAGTGGCCGGTCGGCTACAAATAGTGGTCGACCGACCACTAATGTAAATATGGCCCTGCTGCAACAGAAAATGAACATAGCAGAAACAGGGTGTATCCAGAGGATATTCATTCTCTCTGCCTCTACTTATCATTAAATTGCTCAAAAGCGGGGTAAAATCGATTCACAAATTATCAATAATTGCAAAGTTGTTACTTGATGATCTATGGCTCATTTGGACAAAAACACAATGAGGGAAACCAAATGACCAACAAAACCACCTCTCTATCATGAGATGGATCAAGGGAAGTGATTGACATTTGACTCTCAAATCATTATCATCACTAATAAGTATGAAATAGCTTAAGACTCAATGGGTTCAACTAACGTCAGGTTGAACCCCAAACCATATTATTATCTTATTCCATTTTAGCCCCAATTTTATTACTCCGTTTTAATTACCTTTACATTTTGAGTCCAATAATGAAGATTGAGTCCACTAATGGAGAGAAGTATCAAACAAACGGCTGTTTCGGGCATGAGAGAGATGTTATGCCATTGGTAATGAACCTCTGAAGAGATTAAACCATTAAGCACAATGATCTCTATCTCAAGCTTAAACAATCAATCGATTGAGACAATTCTCACAACAATAAAAAGAACCAAGCAATGAAAGAGGTGCAGAGGTGATTAAAGATGATCCCAAGTATGGAAAGTACTAAATAAATGCTGTCAACTCAAATAGGTTAGTGTCTAATGCCTAAAACACCAAACCTATGAGGACCATTGCACTACAAGCATATTATGCAAAGCATAAAGGAAACTAACACCTAAAATCAGTCCTAAATTAGCCCAAAATAGTGCTGGAATCAAAGTGAAAACAACTAAAAAAAAAAAAAAGAACAAGTAAGCTAGTAAACAAGCACAATGAGGGGAGGTGTAGACCTGACTTTCTTTGCACCCCCTTTCGGAGAGCTCGAATTGGTCTCCTACAGTTCGGACTCCTGTCACGGTTCTAAATCTAATCTCACAAAGTGCAATGTGAGACTGATAAACACCAAAGAGTCCAATCCGGCAAATCATTTTTGGAAAATCGATTTTGAATCCAAAAGCACCAAACATGGACTGCTTTGCCAGATTATAGAGCCGCCACCTAAATATTTTATTTTTGGAAAATTTAGGAAACCCTGACTCGTGCCAAAGGCCACGTATCCGTCGTCACCAAAGTTGCCTCGGCTCGGGAACTTGGGTACGAGAGGGGAAGGTCCTGAAATGAGCACCCGCGCTTGCCCGATCAAAGGATCGGCCTCTACTAAGCATGATATGTTGTTTTAGAAACACATGTGTTTTTCTTCCGGTTATTAACTAACTTTACTATGTGATGCGCACAACATACAAGTATAGACTAAATCGCAAGAATTGGAACAAAACAACTCATGTTTGTTTTTCGAAAATGGTTTGAAAGTGCCACCCTCAAGGTGGGCTATAGCGCGGATTTGCCATCAAACATGATGGGCTTAAAACAACATGATTTTGCCACTTCGCAAAGTGGGCTTAAAACTCACATTTATCGAATTGTCCCAATTCAAGCAATAAAGCCTTCATCCACGGCATTCATGCAGTTAATCACTTAAACAAATAGCCTCATGGCAACCATGCTATCATGGCAACACTCACACTCATGCAAGTATGCTAAAGTGTAACACTTACAATGTACTCCGAGCCAAAACAGAAAACTAGTTAGAAATCATGCATGATCCTAACTATGTTAAGATGCCTAATGCAACACATGCAATAATGCAACTAATAGGCTCAGCTATCTAAGATGGCATATGAATGCAACAATTTGATAACATGCTGTTAAACACGTATTCAAGTAAGTATTGAAATATAATGCAATTTTAATGGTGCGCTGAGCCCGGTGCATGCAAAACAAATGAATGATGCACGCATGCGAGCATAAGATATGCTAATCAAAATATGCCCTAATCTAACCATCGAAAGCGGTTAAATAAAATGGAGAAAGACATGGGGTTGGAAGACATGCACACACACACACACACTTATTACAACATTTTCCCCCTTGAAGGCGGGTCCGAATAAATAAGCTAAGCTACACTAAGCCAAGCTACTTATTACACATCAACTAATTAACCAATCTAGCTAATTAATTACAACACAATTGAATAACTAGCTACACTGAGCTAATTAAAATATTACAAACCGAATGAATTAATTAAACACTTGATTAATCAATTACAAAAAGACTAAGCTGATGAACTAATTAGCTAAGCAATTTAAATGAACGGCCTCAGGAAGCGAGGGATGCGCATGCTCGGTAGCCTTCCTCCCGAAAATCCACCACCTTGCCTCTAGATGCCTCTATTTTCACATCTTTGGACCTCTGAAAAATAATGCTAACACATAATGCTAATAAATAATGACAAATAATGCTAACACATGTTTAAAAGCCGAAAGCTCAAAGCTAGTGAGGAGTGTTACACTAGAACCATGCAATACAATGCTCAAACAACCAAACCAGCTCAAAACAGGGATTAACCATGCCAAATTAGTGGCCTAAACATGCCGGAATTGAAGCATAGAAAGCAAGAAAAGTATGCTCATTTGTTAGCTCGCAAGTAAGGCATATGGCACAACTCTCAAAAGCAATTAAAGAGTGATATATGTGAGAGTGTGACGGAGGTTTATGCTCTGAAATCACATGTTAAATGATGCCATATCATGCCAATAACACAAGCAAAGCATGCTAAGAGCCTTGAAACACAAAGCTAGTAAAAGCCATTTACACTATGCTATACAAAGCGGAGCACATGTGACCAAGACCAACTAAAACAGGGTTAAAGCATGCTAAAACATTAGCAAAAACATGCTGAGATGGAGTTAACACAAACCAGAATGATAGGCTAAATCATCAAGTACACAAGGCTAGTGAGCGAGATTGCACTACAAGTGTAAGAAGCAACCAAGAGGTGCTCTAACTAGCCAAAAATAGAGTTATAACATGTTAAAATAAGGCCAAAAACATGCTGAGATGGAGTCCCAAAAGGGTAGAAAAACATGCTCACCTCTTAGGCCAACTGCACATGCAAACAAGACATGAGGAGGGGGGACCACCCCCTCCTATTTTGGTCCTCAAATCAAACTTTCTACCACTGAAATTCCCCTGGAATTCAGTGGTTAAGAGGCCAAGAAAAGGTTGTTTCAAAAGCTTTGAAAGATAGCTCAAAAGATTTCACAAGCCAAAGAGCAAAGGGGGAGAACCACCCCCTTAACCAAACAAGGTTCAAACCACAATTTTAAAGCCTTAAAATCAGAGTTTTTTAAAGGTCAAAACCAGACTCAAAGTAGTGTAAAAAAAAAATGGCCAAACACTTAGTTAAAACAAAGCTTAAAAGGGACAAGTTCTTACCCTTGAAGCACAGCTGCAAACAGGTCTTCTTCTGAGCCAAAATCAGCTTTAGGAGCTCCAAATAAGCCTTAAGGAACCTCAGCTCCAAGATAGGGATGTTTGATCAAGGGTCTCTTTGCAAATATCTAGAGAAAAATCACTTTCAAGCACAAAATATATATAGAGAGAGAGAATTCTAGAGAAAGAGATAGAATTTTTGCTACCAAAATTCTGAACCCTCAAAATGGGGGAGGGACCTTCCCTTATATAGAAAAACAAGCTACAAGCTTGTTTCCATCTCTCCATACAGGTGTATGGAGGATGGCTTCTGTGATTAACAGTTGGCATAGCTAGCACACAAAATATCTAAAAAAGGAGAAAAATGGCCGTCGGCCATCATTAGTGGTTGACCGGCCATCAATGAGGCCGACCGGCCATCAGTGTACCCGACTGGCCACCATTGATGGCCAACGGGAATAAACCCTGGCCGATGGATTGTAGGGATGGCCAGCAGGCCACCTTCTCCTTCAGAAGCAAAAAAGTAAGCATTTGGTCCACAACCAAGCACAAAAAAAGACAAGTTTCAAAGGCTCAAAGGCAAGGCACTCCGCCAAGAACTTTGGGCGTTTAAAACGAACACAAACATGGATACTCATTGAGTATTCAAGTGATGACGTCCAAGTCTTGAGGATGGTAAAAAATGGGGTGTCTATAGTTGCCCCTCTTTGACAGAACTCGGAAATCATGAAATGACGGGAGTGAATGTCAAAGCCTAGAGATGACCCATTTTTGACGAGGCCGAAGACTTAGACAAACAAGCAAGATAACAATGTAGAAATGAGCCCTTAGGCTGGGGCAAAATGCAAATGACATGCACAATGCAGAAGATAACTTATGATCATTCAAAGAGGGCTGTAATGACTCATTTATGCAAAATAAATACAACATTTTAAGCAAACCGACAAGTTACAACAGTCTCACACATGAGAAAAACAAACACACAAACACGCCACGTGCGAGACTCACAAGTCAAACCACATTTCATACAGAAAGGATGTAAGAAAATTATGCCGTCTTCACTGCGCCTCATGCAGGAAAGGCTAAACGCGACTGTCGGGAATACCTGAAGTCTCAAACGAAACACCTCTTGGTGTGTCACACGCGAGAGGGGAAAAGGAAGTGGTGCAAACACCGAAGAGTGGTATAAACATCGGAGCACGTCCCAATGCTATTAACCAAAGCAAAGAGGTATATGCGTTGGACACACGTCCCAAACACTTCTTACAAAAGGGGAAGGTACAAGCATCGGGCACACGTCCCAAACGCTTTCAACAGGGTGTTAGTGTAAACATCGGGCGTACCCAGGTGTTTCTAATCAATGGAATGTCAGTGTAAACACCGGGCATACCCGATTGTTTCTAACCAACGAGATGTCAGTGTAGACATTAGGCGTACCTGAATGTCTCTAACCAATGAGATGTCAGTATAGACATTGGGCGTACCCGAATGTCTCTAACCAGTGAGATATCAGTGTAGACATCGGGCGTACCTGAATGTCTCTAACCAACGAGATGCCAGTGTAGACATCGAGCGTACCCGAATGTCTCTAACCAACGAGATGTCAGCGTAGACATCGGGCGTACCCGAATGTCTCTAACGAACGAGATGTCAGTGTAGACATCGGGCGTACCCGAATGTCTCTAACCAACGAGATGGAGCGGTGTAAACACCAGGTGTACACGAGTGTTTCTAACCAAAACAAGGTGTTCAAAGGATAGGAATAATCTTATCGGGAATTCCTCTGAATGAACCGTACATACAATATTGTCTGATTGCACCAGCTTTGAATGAATCGTACATACAATATCGTGCCTGTATAAGAAAGAGATTTGGCAGGTACAACACAATAGAAATGCATATTTTATGGAAATGTGAGAAACACATATTCTATGTGAGTGTGGCAAGTGCATATTCTATGCAAGCATGAATGCATGTTTCATGCAAGATCAACAAATGCATGCTTTATGCAACGTCGAGATGGAACTTCAATGCAAAACAAGAAGTGCATATTCAATGCAAGAGTGAAAAGGCGCATAACGATGCAAGCCTTGCATATATGACAAAAATGCTATAATGTAACACATTCAAAAGCGATCTTGCAAGATACGAAAGGATACAAAAAGGATACACTTTGTTTGTGTTGAGTGCCACACACTAAAAACACAGTTCGGAGCTTCCATGCAGGCCGCTTGAGCTTAAAAGTGCACTTTCTTGAGAGATAAGGGCATGAAATAACAGAAAAACACCTAAGAAGAGTACCAGAGGCTCACCGGCCACCATGGGGAGCCATCGGCCACCCATCGGCCACAAAACAAGGTCATCGGCCACAAATGGTGGCCGGTCGGCGACCGATGGCAGATTAGGGCAATTCGGGAATTTCACCTCAGCCCTTTAAATATAGGGTTCCATGCCCTATATTTTCACTTCTCCCTTGCCGAAAAACACTCCACTTGTGCTCTAGACCACTTTCCTCTCCCGATCCGAGTTTCAAACGTGTTTTCAGACATCCCACAAACATCCGATTGGTAAAACCCTCGTAGATTTCAACATTTCGAACTGATTGAAAAGTACACTCGGTGCCTCCCTCTTGATTTTTATCACTTGGGGCTTGTTTTCCCCGAGTCATCCTTGATTTTCGTGCCCTCTCCCCGACCTTACCCTTTTCTTCCATTTTTCATCCCTCGGAGTTGACTTTTTGTTAACTCTTGGCATTCCCACCCATTTTCTGCATTCACGACCATTCTTCCATATTTTCTTGAGATGGCGAGTGACATTCCACACGGCGGAGCTCCCCCAGGGATGGAGATGGATCCCGAGTTGGAGTCCTTGCCGCTCAACATTCGACCATTCGATCTGACGACGTACCACCATGCGATACACGTGTTGCCTCCTGACAGCATTCGCCAGCTCCGAGGGTTTGCGCGAGGTGCACCGGAGGACCTCCTGTTACGCAAGTCGGAGTCACACCTATCCTATGGCGCTTCCGAGGTATACACTTCCTCTTTAATTCCCGCAATGTAGATCATATGCCTGACATAGTTCACACTGCCTTTTATCTATTCATCCCAAACACACTGATACACTGTATCTTTTATACTGACTTGCATCTGCTTGCCCTGAACATACACCCACACCGTACTTCTTACATTGCCTTGCAACTGTTTGTCCCCCTTACAGGACGATTCACACGCCTTTCGTAGATACGGGACTATCTCTAAGAGAGAGTGGTATATAGAGCTGCCTGACGCTGTACGCCACATCATCGATGAGGCTGGCTGCGGCGCATTTTGCATGGGACACTCACGCCTCACTACGAGTCGGCCTCTTCTAGGCGCTTTAGTGGAGAGGTGGTGGGATACCATCGATTCCGTCCACTTCTCTACAACTGGGGAGATGACGATGACTCTCTTCGACTTCTGTATGCTCACCGGCATTGGAGTAGGGGGTCATCCGATTCCTTACGACACCGACATAGGCGAGTGAGAGGCTGCCCAGATCTACCTGCTAGGGACTCGCCCACCCATCTCCTGATCTGGGATGGTACGCTCACATGGTTCACTGATTATTTCAGAGGGACGATGTCGACGACCCACGAGGAGGCTGAGTACTACGCTCGGGGTTTCCTCATGTTTCTGCTTGGTACTACTTTGTTCGCCGACCGGGCGAACACCGTCGGGCTCTACCTCCTAAGCGCACTGGTGGACTTGCCTCGCGTCCGATTCTATGACTGGGGCGGTGCAGGCTTGGCCACACTTTATGGATATATGATTTCCTCTTCTCGCCAGAGCGGATATCTACTAGGAGGCTATTGGAGGGCCTGGGAGGTACACTCTACCGTTTTGCTTTACATTTCTACACTTCATTTTTTGTATAGTGCAAATTGCACATTGGACACTGCACAGCACACCCCATATACTTTCTGCACACACACTGTATTTTTTCTACAAACAGATCGTATTCTTTCTGCACAGACACTGTATACTTTCTGCACACACACTGTATTCTTTCTACACACATTGTATTCTTTCTGCACACACTGTATACTTTTTGTACACGCTGTTAGATATACTCACTGCTACCCTTCCACTTTCTGCAGTTATGGGTGTACGCCTATTTTCCGAGCCTTGCCCTTGAGCCAGAGGTAGAGATACCACCCATGGTGCCATATTCACGCCGGTATGACGGGAGGTGCGAGCGGAGGCCCCGAGAGTCATTCTCCTTCTTCTGCCGTTTCTTCGATACTGTGACCGCCACAAAGGTAACTCCAACCTTACAGTCATTTCAGTCTTACTTCAAATTGCATATACAATGGTAGCTAACAGTCTGTATATTTGCTATTTGCAGATCACTTGGCTGCCGTGGGCAGTGATGCCTGCTGGGGTTAGAGACCAGTTTATGGGCGCTCAGGAGGCCTCACGATTCCGGATTTTGCTTGAGGCCCGGTCTATTGGGCATGGTTCCTGGGGGAGCGGTTCTTGAGACACAGCATTGGCTTGCCTGAGCTGGTGGTCTCGATGCCGCCTCCCATATACATGAGGATTACGGACAGGTACACCGAACAAGAGATGATTGACTTTACCTAAGGTTGGGATGCTGACCTCTTCAGGCTTGATGGCGATTACACCACCTTCATCCAGACATACCTTATGCCACTGTTAACTGGTGCTCGCGAGGGGGAGAGAGCCAAAGCTCCAGCTGTGAGGGAGAGAGGCCGAGGATCCAGGACTACTCAGGCCCAGGCCCATGACATGAGAGGTTCCCAGATGAGGTAGAGGGCGGGATGGCCAGAGTTGTCCACTACTATGACCTGCTGGGGATCCAGAGGGGAGACTTATCCGGTTTCCATTGAGCCTCCACCAACTGGTCACGAGCTCGTCGGAGTTCGAGGCCCGACTCCGGTATGTTCCATACCTTACATTTTGTACATTCAATTCATCTCAAACATGCTTTATATATCACTGATCATCTCAACACATTTGCAGGCTTCCATAGAGTACACCGGACAGGCTCTCGAGTTGGCAGCTTCTCTTATGGGGATGGTTTAGACTAGTCTGAACCTACTCAGCGTGCACAGGATCCCGGTACGTTTCCTTTAATTTTCACTTCGCAAAGTTTTCTACTGATACACTAGCATTTCCACTGCAATCTATTACATTGAGAACACTGCATTGATACACTGCACTCACACACTGTATTTCATCATTGTACTCATCTTCACATACCATAACTGATGCATTTGACAAACTGTCCTTTTCAGGTCCCATTTCAGATGCCAGTTCCACAGAGCGCCTCAGCAGGAGCTGCAGCAGGACCTTCGACGCCTTCTCCGACAGCAGGGAGAGAGACACGTGGGGCTCTGGCACACAGCTGAGGTAGGGCTAGGTGCGCACATAGTTCTCCAGAGCCTATCCTAGAGGATGTTGAGACTGACGAGGATGAGGAGCCAACGAGTCCACAGTCTGAGTCATCTCATGGTGGAGGCGACGGCACCGGCTTGGATTTTGAGGGTGGTGGCGATGTCGAGGAAGGCTCTAAGGAGGGGAGTGGAGATTACTCTGGGTCGGGTTCCAGGTCAGATTCAGATAGTGGGGCTGATGGCGATAGCTCCGAGTCTACTCAGCCGCAGAAGAGGACGAAGAGGGCCTCTCGATCATGAGACAGCTAGCACGGATTCAGAAGCTTTTTGCTTTAGTTTTCTTTTTACTAGTTGTATTAGCACAGTGTATAGCCTTAGGTAGTTTTTTTTTTCTTTTTCTTAAAAACTTGTACTCTTTTTGTAAAAACAAACCATGATTGGAATGAAAGCAACTTTTGTTTAAAAAGTGTTGCATTTTGCATTCTACGCATTGCATAACATCACACAGTATAAAAAATGCAATACCCCTGTTTTGTATTATGTTAATTGGTCCTTAATATGAGTATGATTATGTGTTTAATATGATTTTGTGTGCCATTATGTGAAAATATGTGGTTTTGAATTTCTATCTGTTCACCGTAGGAATATCTGTTTGATTATCTGCTTCGGAAATTAAATTGAAGGCCTTATCGGCCATAGAACCCGAAATTGATTACGCCATTGTGATTGGCATAATTTTTGGAGCCTACGGTGAAATCTAATTGAAAATTGATTGGGGTCAAATTAATCAGATTAAATTAGTGACTCAATGCTCATTATTTTTATATAAAAACAATGTGTGTGAGTGGGGCTATATTAAAGGCCTTATTATGTTCAATTCCTTCCCTTTATATGATTTTGGCTGATTAAACTCTCTAGAGGGTGAGAGAGACTCGAAATTGAGGGAGAAAGGGGGAAATCATCTAAGTTTGCTCTTGAAGCTTGGGAGTCTTGAGGGCTAGCTCAAGAATTAACCATAGTTGTGAAGATTAATGCTCCTAGGTGAGTAAATTCATGAGTTTGAACTTGTAATTTGTGAATTAAAGATTAATTGGTGATCAAGAACAAGGGTTGTGCTTTAATTGATGAATTTGAAGTTAGAATGCGCATGCATGTATAGGATCACCATGATTTTGCATAATCTAGCATATAATGTGTGAATTGTGAAGAATTGAGCATTGAAGTATGCATGCAAGCTTGGCTTTATTGATTTTCATGTTTATGAGCATCATTGGTGCTATTTGAAATGGAAATGAGGTCAAAAATTGACATGCATGTTTGATTATGGAAGATATGAAGCTTGTGTAAAGTTTGAATGTATGAGCCTTGAGTTTACAAAGAAATGTAGATTAATTTGGATGAATTGGACCATGATTTTGAGCAATTGACCTCACCTTGCTTATATGCTCATAGTATATAATGCGTTTGCATGTTTTGGAACCAAATTTATGGGTTTTGAACCTTGGAAGGTCGGATTTGAGCTCAAGAACACATTCTGGAAAACCCAGAATTCATGGTGTCCGCTTGAGCGGGGAATTCGCCGCTCGAGTGTAAAATATGAGCTCCCAGCATGTTTTTGCAGACATGGCGTCCACCCGAGCGGGAAAGTTCACGCTCGAGCGGGAAGCCATGTAGAGAGGCCTTCCGCTCGAGCGTCAAAATTCACGCTCGAGCGTAAATTTCACATAACCAGTACTTTTGCAAGCCTCAAGGGTCCGCTTGAGCGGGGAATCCCACGCTCGAGCGGGGACCTTGTTTTCTGAAATTTTGTTTATGCGTTCTGTGTTTCGTTTTCCGTTCTCCTTCACTTCTAAGTACTCTTAGGCATGCATTAGGCATTGTAATTAAGTTAAAGAGATAAGAATGAAGCCTAAAGAGGAATATGTGAATTAAAGAATGGATTGAATCGTTTGTGACCCATATGTGTTATATGATTTGTAGGGTCAAGCTCCAGGGCAAATCCACAAGCTGATCACTGTGAGTAATATCGATATTTGAAAGCTTGTCATTTGTCCAATTGCTTATTTTCTTATAAGCCTTATGCCTTATGATTCGCTAGTTTGAATTGTGGACAAATGTCTGACATGAATGAATGGGCCGAAGGCCATTTTGACACGAATGAATGGACTGAAGGCCGTTTTGACACGAATGAATGGGCCGAAGGTCGTTTTGACATGAATGGATGGGCCGAAGGCCGTTTTGACAAGAATGGATGGGCTAGAGGCCGTTTTGACATGAATGGATGGGCCAGAGGCTGTTTTGACATAAATGAGTGGGCCAGAGGCCGTTTTGACAGGAATGAAAGATAAATGGGCCAAGGGCCAGTATGTTTGAAACCACAGTCACTTGACTTAAATTGTGTATATAAATGTTAAATAAGAATTTGAATTGGGCCCAAGGCCGTTCGGAGTATGTTGTTCTACATATTGTTTGTATCTTCTTATTTGATATTATTCACTGGGCTATTGCTCACGCTCATTCATGTGCTTGTAGGTGAGCCAAGAGAGGTCCAAACCCAGCCCCAGTGAAGTCTGTGTGGAACAACCGAGTTTTGGAGAGTCAATCCTAGTGTCGCACGCACGAGACTCGTCTTTGCCTCTCTGCTATGTTATTTTTGTCATGTTGGCGAGGACTTTGCATATGTCTGTATATAGTTTTCATGGGTTGACTTAGTTTTTGGATGATCCTGTTTGTACAGAACTTATGCTACTGTATTTCTGTTGTGAGTTATTAATGTACATATGTTTGGTTGTTTGGATGTGCCATGTAAGCACAGCTCTATGGACAAAGTTTTGAACTGCTTCCGTTTGGCCCCCATTAACTCTGTTGAAATACATTTGTTTTGGTTTGAGGCCGTAGGTAATCTCATGATTACTAGCCGGTTATGTCCTTAACCCACGGGGGCGGGTTCGGGTCATGACAAAAAATGAGATTGATCTTTGTTGAAAACAAAACATCCAAATTGCATTGTCTTAATCAGGTAGCAAACCAACTAACAACAGAACAAAACAAAACAACTCGAAAAACAACATGAATACAACTCGTTAACCAAATTGCAACAACTCGATAAGCAATACAATAACTCGATAAACAAAAACAAATACAACTGTTAAACAAAACAATATGACGCATCCGAAGTAGAACCAAACTCAGGTTCTCAACATCCTCAGCACACAGGAAGACTAAAGGCTCTCTACTGGAGACAAGAAGTGGCTGTCGACCACTTAGGATCATTGTCGGCCAATTATGATCATTGTCGGCCACCTGAAGTGGCCGGTCGTCCAGTAAAAGTGGCCGGTCGGCTACTTGCACTGGCCGGTCAGCCAGAAATTTTGAAAATCTCCAAATTACTGCCACCTGTCCTCCATTCAGTGCCTTATCTTATACAAAAGCTCCAGCTTCGTGGTTTCTTTATTCCAGCTCCATTTTTTCCCCAAATGGAACCATTCTTCGCCGAAAAACTCTTGACTTCGATTGTGAACTTGGATGGCTTGGAAAAGTTAAATTTTTGGGGTTTCGAGATAAATGTACTATTCCCGCTGAGCCGTACTCCGCTGTGTTTTTCATTCCTTCATGCCGCAGCTCGATGTTGGAATCTGGTCACACATGTTTTTAGCTTTGGAGGACAAGAGATATGCCCCACAATTGAAGAGTTCCAAGCTTTGATGGAATCCCAGCGTGATGAGGAGATTCTGCCCCAGTTTCGTTTTGGCCACATTCAAGCTTTGGGGAGGATGTGTGGGCTCACTTTACAGGATGCTCGATCTTTGATTCACAATGGGGAGTTGGACATCCCCAATCTCATTTATCAATTTTCTGATGCTGGCAACCGTGGTGACCACTTTTGGCAAAGTTTTCGGTAGCATGCCCTCTAGTTGTGTATATTGGCCCATTTTTTGCTTGCCCCTGGCTTCGGAGGGTCTGGCATTCGTTTGATTGAAGTTGCCCAAAGCTTGAAAGACGGCAAAAGCTGCATTGGCTTAACACTAGCCGAGACTTTAATGGGTTTGGATACTTTTCACTGTCGGGAAACAACCAAGTTTGCGGGGAGTCCACTACTGCTGCAGGTAATGTTTCCCAACCTTCTTACATGTGTTTCTTACATCACTCGGTCCTCAGGCTCTGTTTTTCTATCAAAACCCTTTCTCACTTTTCTCTCCACATACACCTCTCTATTCTTTAATCTCTCTTATTTTTCATCACTCCCTAGGTATGGGTGATGGATAGGTTGAAAGTAGTGGACTTTTGCCCGAGTACTTAGCACACGGCTATTTCTTTCACCCACGACTAGTTGACTTCCCAAACGAGGGGTGGTGGTGCCATTGGATGTGCAGCAGGTCTGCTGTTGACATTGCTTGGCGTTGCCCCTGGTTTGATCTGCCTGAGATGAGTTATAGCATGTCCCGGTAACCTGGCAGTCAGTTGATTGGCTTAACACACTGTGTCTTCTACTTCCCCTTCCGATTCAGGCGTCAGTTTGGTTATGATCAAATTTGCCAGGAGGAGGGGATAGAGTATACAGCTTCCTTATCGATCCGAGGCACATAGCTAGCTCGGTATACCACAGCGTGGAGAACAAGAAAACTTCTGGCCCCTGCTCTCACTTTTAGTTGCGCCCTTTCTAGCGAATGCATAGCTTGGCTTGAGGATGAGGTACAAATTGGGCCTACTTTGGCATCAGAAGCTCCCACAAGCTCTGGGAGGGGACGCAGGAACACCTGACTATGCCCCAAGTTTATCGTTTTAATCTGTACTTTCAAGTTTTCTTTTTGAATGTAATAAAGAGCAACTTCAATTTGTATCAAGAGTCGGAGAACTCTGTATTGAAATCAATGAAATTGAAGGTTGTGGGTAATGAAAATTTTCCATTTGGTCCAAAAATGGTCTAAGTTGCAAAAAGATTAATTTGAACAAAATCAACTTTTATTAAAACTTTTCAAAATCATTTTCAATATAGATCACAACTGGACATGCCTGAGATCTATTCTTGAGATGTATAACCCCGAATCCAACAACTAGAACGTTGTCTCTTGTCTGAATAGCACTGCACTGGAGATCACAACCGAACTCCTGGATGTAGAGGAGACAAAGATGACCAACATGATCACATAGACAGAGTTGATTTGGAAGTGTTTATGGCTGGACTTCAGAATGAAGTTGCCTACGTATCCTGAAGATGGGAATCAAGCCTTACGTAGTTCGGTTCAAGTTCGCTCAGGTTTTAACACTCTGCTTTTGCGCTCTAACTTTTGCCAAGGCCGCCCTTTCTAGGTTTTAAACCTTGCGAGCTCAGTTTTTCTTATTTCAAATTTTTTATGCTCTAACTTTTGCCTAGGTCGCCCTTTCGAGTTTCCGGCCTAGCAAGCCACTCAGGGATAGTATTTCTTCAACTTGTCCATGTTGATCGGCTGGGAAAACTCAAGGCCATCTAGATCCATTAGAATGACAGCTCCACCTGACCAGATAGACTTGATGATGTAAGGACTAGTCCAATTAGGTCTGAACTTGCCCCTAGGGTCATGAATGGGAGCTCAGTTGTCTTTAAGCACCAAATCCCCTTCTTTCAAATTCCTGGACTTAACCTTCTTGTTAAAAGCCCGGGTGATTCTGCATTGATAACCTTGGACGTGATACAGTGCTTTCAGCCTTCTCTTATCGAACAGCATGAGTTCCTCAAACCTACTTTGCTGCCAATCTGCCTCAGCTATCTGGCACTTAGCCATAACCCGCAACGACGGAACCTCAACTTAGATCGGCAGAACAGCCTCCATCCCATAAACCAAGGAATACGGAGTTGCTTCAGTAGAAGTTCGAATTGATGTCTGGTAGCCCCAAAGAGCAAATGACAGTTTATCTGGCTAGTCCTTGTAGGTTTCCACCATATTCTGCAGAATGTGCTTGATGTTCTTGTTGGCGGCCTCAATAGCTCCGTTGGTTTGCGGTCGATATATGGATGACTTATGAAAAGCCACGTTGTATTTCTCCAACAAGTCGATCACCTCCTTTTTGAAATGGGAACCATTATCCGATATAATCTCATTCGGGACCCTATAACGACATATGTTGTTGTTCCTGATGAACTTGGCAACATGCGATGCCTTCAGCACTGTGTAGGATTGGGCCTCGACCCACTTTTTAAAGTAGTCTATCGCCACCAGAATATAATCATGCCTGTTCGACCCCTTCAAAGTAACTGCCCTAATCACATCAATCCTCCAAACTAAAAATGGCCATGGTGAAGTCATGTTGTATAGCTTCGACGGCGGAATGTTCATGCGGTTTGCATGGATCTGGCATTTGTGGCATCGCCGAACAAAGCCAATACAATCCTCCTCCATGGTTGACCAGTAGTAACCCTGTCTGAGGATCTTCTGAGCTAGCATCACCCCACTCATATGCACTCTGCACTCTCCTCCGTGGATGGCCTCTATCAGGCGCTTAGATTCTTCAGCATCAACACACAGTTTATGCATCCCAAGATGACCCCGTTTGTGCAGTTTACCCCCACAGGCGATGAACTGAGCAGCCATTCTTCGTATCGTCCTCTTATCTTTAGCATTTGCCCCTGGTGGATAAGCCTCCTTTTCCAAGAAGTTCTAGACGCCATGATACCAGGGGTCCTGATCTTGTACTTCATCTATGGCGACAATCAGCTCATAGGGTGGCACATACCTCTGTTCAATGATGATTGGACGCATCCGGTCTCCCAAAGGGATGTCTATCATAGAAGATAGAGTTGATAAAGCATCTGCGAACCTATTGCTCTCTCTCAACAAATGGGTGAAGGTTAACTTCTCAAACCTGGGAATTAGCACGTCCAGAGTTTGGTGATAGATTTTCATCCTCTCTTCCTTAACCTTCCAGTCTCCTTTTGCTTGAGACACAACCAGGTTCGAGTCCCCAATGATGTCCAACCTTTTTATCCCTAGTTCCAGGGCGGCTTCTAGGCCAGCGACACATGCCTCATACTCTGCCTCATTGTTTGATACTTTGAACTGGAGTTTGAAAGGTAAGGATATGTAGGAATTGTCAGGTGCTATCAGCAACACCTCTATCCCATGCCCATACTGGTTAGATGCTTCGTCAAAGTACATAGTCCAGACCTTTTCTTCAAGCTGCAGAATGGCCTCATTCGAGAACAGATATTCTACTGCTTCAACTCCTTCTACTGGGTGATCGGCTAGGAACTCCGCTACCGCTGTCCCTTTCACAGACTTACGAGTCATGTACTTCAGATCAAATTCGGAGAGGAGAAACAACCAACAGGCTAGCCTACTCGTAAGCACTGGTTTCTCGAAGAGATATTTGATGGAATCTAATCTTGAAACCAGAATTACAGAGTGAGCTAGCAGGTTGTGCCTCAACTTCCTGGTAGCCCATACCAAGGCCAAACAAGCCTTCTCCAATAAAGTGTAGCGGGTCTCATATTCCAGCGTTTTCTTGCTCAGATAGTAGATAGCCTTCTCCACTTTATCCTCAGATTCCTGTGCAAGCATGCTACCCATTGTCGTGTCGGTCACAGAAAGATACAGAATCAACGGTTTCCCCGACTATGGCGGCGACAACACGGGTGGGTTCTGTAGACATTGTTTGATCTGCTCAAAAGCAACTTGGCATCGGTCATCCCATTGGAATTTCTTTCTTTTCTTCAGGAGACCAAATAGTGGTTCACAAGTCAAGGTTAATTTTGCAATAAACCGTCTTATGAATTACATTTTACCCAGAAAGCCTCGTACCTCCTTTTCAGTCCTCGGTGGTGGCATTTCTAAGATGGCCTTGATCTTGGAAGGATCGACTTCGATGCGCCTTTATGTAATCAAGAATCCCAGCATTTTCCCTACTGTAACGCCAAAAGTACATTTATGAGGATTCAGTCACAACCGATACTCTCTGATCTGTTGGAAAAATTTCTTCAAGGCGGTGTAGTGACCCTCTCTTTCCTTGGACTTGACAATCATGTCGTCCATGTACACCTCAACCTCTTTGTGGATCATGTCGTGTAAGATCGTGGTTGCAGCCCATTGATAAGTAGCCCCAACATTCTTCAAACCGAACGGCATCACCCTATAGCAGTAAGTTCCCCATGGGGTGGTGAAGGCAGGTTTCTCCCTATCTTCAGGTGCCATCAAAATCTGGTTGTAGCCCGAAAACCCATCCATAAACGAGAGCAGCACATGCCTAGTAGTGAAGTCCACCAACTCGTCAATATGCGGTAAAGGAAAGTCGACCTTTGGACTGGCTTTGTTCAGATCTCTGAAGTCCACACGTACCCGAATTCTGCCGTCTTTCTTAGGCACTGGAACTATGTTGGCCAACCAAGTTGGATACTCAGATACTAACAGGAACCCTGCATCAATCTGCTTGGTGACCTCTTCTTTGATTTTCAAAGCCCAATCTAGGCGGATCCTTGAAAGCTTCTGCTTAACAGGTCGGGCCTCTAGATCAAGAGGGATCCGGTGCTGTACAATCTCAAGATCGATTCCAGGCATGTCTTTGTAGGACCACGCGAAAACATCTTTGAAATCTTTTAATAAAGTGACTAGGCGCTCACGCTCCTTCGAAGACAACGTGGACCCGATCTGGACCAACCGTGGATCTTTCTCAGTACCAACATTAATTGAGATGATTTCATCAACCAAAGGTTTTACAAACCTCTCATGCTCTTGATCAATCAAATATTTCAAAACTGGAGGAATTTCTTCTTCATCGTTTTCGTCAAAGTTTTGAAAGTCCCGATTAATGTAATAAACTAAAGGCACATAAAAGTACTCAGAAGCCACAGCGGTACCATTCTCATGAACAACATCCAGTTCATCTGATTCTTCGGTTACAACCGACTCAAAATAAAATGAAAAAGACGACCTAGACAAGACAACGACATCCGGGTTATCAACTCTAGGAATACCAGACACTAACTCAGAAGAACTAGAATCTGATTTCGACTCCACAGACTCTGTGGAATCAGATTCTGGTTCACTACCTGACCCAGAATTGCTTGACAAAAAGCCCTCCTCATACTGCCAAACGAGGGAGGGTGCGATGGATGCATCCAGAATGCCAGAAGAAGGGCTCACAGCCATTTGATCCCTAATCATGGAAAAAGAGAAGTTATCTCCCAAGCACTCCGGTGTGATCTGAGGATCTGAGAGGAGACAAGCCAGCGCTGCTCCTATCTCAAGTTCTGTACCCTCGGACTCATCCTTTTTACACTGCTCAGCCTCAGCTGGTGGGTCAGTCTACTCTTCCACAACTTTATCCCCTAGCAACTGAAGGTCAAAAAAGATCTCCAAGCCGGGCAAACGTCGTTTCTCTGAATTCAATCGTGGCTCCGGAAAGCCTCAAAACTGGAATTCTTCCCCCTCCTGGACAAAACGTCCGTTCAGGGTTCCTTGGATAGATCTGTGCACCAACTTATAGTGCTTCCCGGCTTGATTAGCCTTGGCTCTTCCGACCATTTCCCATCCCTTACTTGCCCAATCCTCTTTGGTAGGTGAGTAACCTAAACCAAAGGTATAAGGGTTGTGTGGCACTTCGGCCAATGCAACGATGCCCTTCCGGCCACTCCTGCCCAATCCCATTCCGGGCATATGTTGATGCTTGTTCATGAGGTAAACAGATTGCGCGCTGACATATAGTCCCTCATCAATAGTCAGCATATCCTGTACTACCCGAGCCTCAGCTAAGGTGAATCCCAACAAAAAGACATCCTCCACGCCGTGTTCGATTTCCAGAACTGGTGTAGAAACCTCCGGCGGTGGATGTATGGAAGATGTCCCAAAAACAATTGCTACACCCTTCCCATGGGGGTACTTCAATATCTGGTATAAGGTGGAAGAGACAGCTCTCACCTGGTGCAGCCACGACCGCCCAAGAAGTAGATTAAAGGTGGCTGGAACATCCAAGACATGGAACTCGATGTCTTGTTGCGCCGGGCCAACCTGAGTTTTGATCTGTACCGTCCCCATCAGCTCCCGATCGGTGGTATCATAGGCCCGAATTACCTGGGCTGTTGGTGTGAAATCTGCGAGCTTCAACCCGATAGCATACGCCGTTCGCGACAGACATACATTGATTGCAGATCTCGTATCAACTAGGAGAACTGGTATCTATTTTTCCTTACACTCCGCAGAGATATATAACGGCTTGTTATGCTCAGAGCCCTCAGGCGGTAGTTCTTTATCTGTGAAGGTTAAAGTCGGTGAAGCTCCACTTGGGAAAACCAACCCCACTAACTACTCGGGTGTCGTATCAATAGAAAGCTTAGCTTTGTCCATGGCTGAAAGGATAGATTGTCTATGAACTCGCGAGGCCATAAGTAGTCCCTAGATGGAGATGTCTGCTTGAATTTTCTTTAGCTGCTTTAGTACAGTTTCCTCCTCTAGTAGTTTATCTTTCTTCTTTTCTGCTTCCTTGTCTTTCCCGGATGCCTTTGGCTGGTCCAAATGTGGGGGCTTGAAGTATCGCCCACTCCGGGTCATATGGTCGACCTCCTCAGTGTACCAAGTATCGTCTGGTTGATTCTGCCCCCAGTCCTCATCAGTATGGGAAAGACGCAAGTCATCGTCTTCCCACCACATCCCCTCGGCAACCGACAGACAACTGTCTAGTCCCGCTGTAGTTGTTCCCGTGTTCACAACAAATTCTGTCCCCACAAGACCCTTAGTGTCACACCCCAAACCCGCCCCTAAAAGTTTGGGTGTGATCACTTCCGAAACAGACAGTTAATTCGATATATACAACATATGGGGCTTGAACGGAAGCATTTAATAACAGAAAAAATATAAATTAACATCCATCGAGCTCACACCTATATGCCAGGATCTCAATGTGCCATTAAACAGTTCCTCATATGATAGACGGATATACAAGAAGCAGATATTTGCAGTCACACAATAACATATATGGGCATATATACAGAGCCAGCCCCATACGTGGGCATACAGCAAAAATATTGGTAAAGGAGATTATACACGACTAATTACGTTAGACAAAAGATTAAGGACCAAACTAGGGGTCATTAAGGGAACCCCACAAAATGCATAAGCTTCTCTACATGGCTTGACCAAGAAAGGGTGACCAAAGCTGAACTAAGACCGACCTCCAGATTGATTGCCTACAGAAACAGACATAACACAAAGTGAGCAAGGCTCAGTGAATAAGAGCACTTAAACAATTTAATGATTAAACTTGAATTGTAATATTTATAACGTATATTACTGCAGAGGTCATATAATTAATCTTATCTTGTAAACATTGCAGAATAGCCTTGGGCCCGGTTTTTATATAGAGAGGCTTCAAGCCCAATATCATGCAGAACGGCATCAGGCCCAACATATCTTACAGATCGGCCTCAGGCCCAGATATCAACAGATTGGCCTCTGGCCCACAGATAATACAGAATGGCCTCCGGCCCGGTATTAGCAAAACGGAATAATCCCAGATTCATAAGAATACCATTACACAATAGGGCACATAAATTTCTTATGGTTTATTACAAGTCAACATAGTTGTCTTGCGTATAACAAAATAGTAATAATAGTTATTAATAGAAAGCACATGTATCAGTACCGTATGCTTAATAGGGACAAAACATTTCACATTTTAACGGCCTCTGGCCCATCATTGGCAAAGAAGAATGATTTCAGATACGCAAAGATATCATTGTTCCATAATGCACATAGGCTCCATTCGTTCACCATGAATCAATAAAGTTAACTTGCAGGTAACAGAACGTTAATATTAACTATTAACAATAAGCAAAACGTACTACTACAGTACTATTACTCACAGTGCTGTGGTGGAACGGAAGTTCCTTCCGGTATCTGCCCTACATACACACGCAGTTCAAGAATTAGTTCGTTTCTCTCTTTAAATAGTATCTGATTCGTTTCGCTTCAAATAAATTTACAAACATTTAAAAGGCATCAAATATAGAATTTAATAACACTAGAGGGTTAAACAGGTAAAACAGAGCGGACAGAATTTTCCAGCATGGGCCGCACGTGCGGCTGTGAGGTCCCACATGTGCCTTTTTTCCAGTAGCTTCCGACCCTAAATCCCCTGTTTTCCGCACGTGCGGCAGTGCTCCCGCACGTGCGGCCATGACCCCCGCACGTGCAGCGATTCTGCCCTGTTTTGCAGTCCGAACCAAGGCACTAATTCAATCAAGCCAACATATGAAAGAGTGAGAAAATAGGTGCAATAATGTAAGTCTTGGGATATATTATCACCATAACATATTTCACAAACTCAACTTAATCCTTAAAAGCTTTAAATTTACAACACAAGTTAATCACTTGAATTCCTAACCGTACTTCTTGGTTCCAATCATATATACATACTCATATATATATATATATATATAACTATCTAAACATATGGATGAGTTTCAACATGACATAACAAGGGAGTAGGATGCAATTTCTTCACATAACTCAAATGAGTTCCCAACACAACCAAATGGAAAGAATAACTTCCAATTAAAAACTTATCAAACACATGATCACAATTGCAAACCCAAGGTTACATAAATGTGAAAAAATCTCACTCAAATTCAAGAGAAGAATTGTAGAAGATGAATAAACTTACCTTAAACTTAAATTTCTACAAATCCTCTCAAATTCCCCAATCTTCTCCTTCTTTGATGAGCTTCTTGTCTCCTAGCTCTTTCTCTCAACTTCTTTACACTCTCTCAGAGATATTTTGACACCCTTCCTCACTCAATGGTTTAAAGAGATATATATATATATATATATATATAAAAGTTGATTAAAATAAAAATTAATCAGTTTAATCATCGCGAATCAGATTTTCACGAAAATGCTTATTATGACTTAAAAATTATGCTGATCTCAAATATAAAGTCAATTTCGGATTATCAAGCTCCTAAAGCTTCCAATTTCAGATCCAAACTTCACAATTATAACAAATATTTCTTTTACTTAACAGATATAAATCTATAACCATAAGATTCACTCAATTAAACTTAATTTCACATGGAATTTCACAGTAAACACATAAATGTACAGAGTAAGGAACCGAAAACATACCAGAAAACATATACGAGGGTTGGGTTATTACACTTAGCTTTTCTAGCCCTATCATCATTCTCGATTCTCCCCTGCTCAAACTGCTTCAGCGCGACTTCCTACTCCGTGTCGGCTGTACACAAACTGCCCAAGTCCTGAGCAAAATTCTCAGCACCGGTGCTCTCTGGCGACTCTCCCTTGTTCACGACCATTCTGGCAATTGTAGATGTTCCTGTTTCTGACTGACCCTGTTCTGATTGAGCACCTCAACAACATTCGGTTCATCACTGAGCCAACCTGCATTATCTGTCGATCCATTTAGGTCGAACCAATTGATGCTCACATCCCTCGGGTCCTGTTCGTCAAAGAACTGCAGATTAGCGATATCCTCCTCAAGCTCCGCTAAATCATCCAGCCCCTGGCCCGACCCGTCCTCCCGGACCACATGTACCTCTGCTCCAGTTGGCAACTCTACCGTTGGCCAGGCCTGATCTGTTGACACAATATAAACACACGAGCTGTATGCTTCCTCAGTTAAGCTCTCAGATCCCTCAGGTCCTAAATCAACATTCCCATTCTTCTCCTAGGTCACCCTGGCTTTGTCTTCGATAGTCACCACCACTGGCTTGGGTTGGGTTATTGACGTGCTCATCATACACCAATCTGTGCTTTTGGGGAATGAACAACGCCTGCTTGGGTAGGTGAGAGGGAGTGATGTATATACTGGGGTCATATGGAACGGCCACGGTTTGGATTAGGTTTACTTGCCTGGGTAGAGGAGGAGGGTTGTTATGTGGTGGGAGAGGGTTAGTGGCGACATTTGGTTTCTCGGGAGGCGTAATCACCTTGTTGTCAATGAGATCTTGGATCTCATGACGCAGTCTGAAGCATAAGTCGGTGTCATGATCGTGCTACTGGTGAAAGGCGTAATATTTGGCCGGGTTATGTGAGGGAGGGAGGTTATTTGGTAGTGGGCGTGGTTCCAGGGGCTTCAGATGCCCCTTTCTGATCAAGACCTTCAAGGCCCCTGATAGAGGCCCCTGGGTGGGTACTTTGCAGGTTGTATGGCGGCTCCAGATGTGCCGGTGAAGGGTGTGGCTATTTTGGGCGTGGTGGTGACCATGCCGACGTCAAAAGTTCTTGCGGCTGCACTACTACTTGTAGCTGCATTCGAACCGCGTGTAAATGCCCTCTTGGGCTGCTCCTTCTCCTGGTCAATCAGACCTAGCTTCATAGCATCTTTTATCTGTACCCCTATCTCATGCAAGTTAGCAAAGGTGGGAAGGGGTAAGTGCAGACCGCCCCCGAGAACTCCCGCTCTCCGTGCTGCGAGAGCGCGAATTCGTTTTGTTCTGAGGCTACTACAGTTCGGACTCAATGTCACGGTTCTTAATCTGATCTCACAAAGTGCAATGCAAGATTAATAAATCACCAAAAAGTCCAAATCTGACAAATCGTTTTGGAAAACTGATTTTTAATAAAGAAGTGCCAAACATGGACTGCTTTGCCAGATACAGAGTCGCCACCTAAATTTTTTGTTTTTGGGAAATTTAGGAAACCCTGACTCATGCCTAAGGCCACCCGTACGTCATCACCAAAGATGCCTCGGCTCGGAAACTTGGGTACGAGAGGGGAAGGTCGTGCAATGAGCACCCCCACTCGCCCGATCAAAGATCAGCCTGTACTAAGCATGATATGATATTTTTGAAAACACATGTGTTCTTATTCCGGTTATTAACCTAGAATTACTATGTGATGAGAACAACATACAAGTATAGACTAGATGCCTAAGTTGGAACAAAACATTGCATGTTCGTTTTGAGAAAATGATTTGAAGTTTGCTACTTGTAAGTAGGCTAAGTCGTGGATTTCAACGAATTATTCCAATTCAGGCAATCCAACCTTCACCCACAGGCATTCCGGCAGTTATATCAAATAAGCAGTTAGCCTCATGGCAAGCATGCTTTCATGGCAACATTAACACACATGCGGAATGTTAAAGCGTAAACACTCACAATGTACTCCGAGCCAAAACAAAGAACTAGTTAGAAATCATGCATGATCCTAGTTCATGTTAAGATGGCTAATGCAACACATGCAAAAATGTAACTGAGATAGGCTCGGCTATCTAGAATGGTGTGTGAATGCAACTTGATAACATGTATTCAAATTGGTATTGAAATACAATGCAATTTGTATGATGCGCCGAGCTCGGTGCATGCAAGACAGATGAATGGATGCATGCATGCAAGCATAAGGATGCTAATTGAAATATGGCCTAAAACTAACCATCGTAAGCGGTTAAGTAAAAGGGAGAAAGAAATGGAGGTTGGAAGACATGCATCACACACACGCACGCTTATTACAACAGTTGGCCCTCTCGACAGAAGGTCCGACTAAGAAGCTAACTAGCTAATCTAAGTTAATTAAACTAATTATTACATCACAAAACTAATTAACTAACAAGCTAATTAATTAAGTACAAAACAAAGCTAATTAACTAACAGGTTAACTAACTAGTTATTACAACCCATATTGAATAGCTAAACGCATTTAACTAATTAGGTACAGAACCACAGCATAAACTAACTAAGGAAAGTAGTAAGTGAGGTCCTCAGGATGAGGAGTGCATGCATGCCAGGTCGCCTCGTTCGGAAATCCAACGCGATGCCCCGATTTGCCTCTGTTTGCAACTGTTCTCAGAACATTGCACCAAGCTCCAGAAAGCTTCTAACTCACCTTGGGGACCTGTAAGAGCATGGCCGACCACTTTCCATTACTGCAGACCAGAAAAAGTGGTCGGCCAGCTATTTCTTCTGGTCGGCCAACCAGTTTTGCTGAACTTCTCCAATTTGCTGCAATAGAGAGCAAGAAAGGGCATGGCAATGTATTTGCAAGGTATGTGTGCACAACCACCCTCCCTATCATTTCATAAGCTCAAGAGAGTGTGGTTCTCGACCCTCGGGGCACCAATCGCGCATCTCGATGCATGATGGCCGAGAAGCCAAATTGCACAATTCAATGTAAAATAAATGCACAAATAAACACATAAATGCCTTAAACTCTGTCATGTATGATCAAGAGCGTTGGCGACCGAGAATTGAGGCACGTTTCATCACTTCAAGTATGAAACATCCCTCGTTCCTCGTGTTTGGACTAACACCTAATCCAAACAAATGCAATGCGACTCAAGCATGCAAACATGCAATGCAAGGCATGCAAAACACAATGCAACTACATGGCATACACAATGCAAAAGATAACATGGAATACACAATGCAAAGAACGACATGGCATACACAATGCAAACAACAACATGGCATACTCAATGCAATGTGACATGATCAACTTAACAAAGCTACTGACATGCAAACCATGCTAATGCATGCATACACAATGCAAGGCAACATAATCATGCAACAACATGATGCAATGTAACAAAATAGACAGACCTCAGTCATGCCCAAATCAGTGGCCGTAATGATGAAACTAAGGCATGAAGATCAAGACAAGCATGCTCAATGCAATGGCCCATTAACTAGGCCTAAGAGCACAACCCTCAAGAGTGCTTGAAGAGTGACAAATGTGGAATGGTAACAACACTATAAGCTCGGAAATAAGGTAAGAAATGATGCCAAATCATTCAAATTATACAACCATGGCATGCTAGGGTCCTTAAGGCATAAGGCTAGCAAAGAGGACTATACAAACGGACATGCAACCATGGCACAAATGCATGAACCAACCATGGACGGAGCTTAATTAGGTTTAAATAAAGACCAAAACATGCTAAGATGAGGGCTCAAGGACCTAGGCAAGATGGCATACATGCAAGGCCACAAACAAGGCAACAATGCATAACGCTCAAAGGCACTTAAAGAGTGAATGAAGTGGGAACATGGCAGTCCTATATGCTCTGAAATGTCATGGTAAATGATGCCAAATCATGCACACAATGGAAATGAAGCATGCTATAATACTTAAAACTTAAAGCTAGCAAGGCCAATTGCACTACAACTATACAAAACATGAAGCATATGGTTGAGGCAACCCAAAACAGTCCTAGTGTAGACGCGCCCGCGTGGGGCCCTCGCTACAGTTCAGACTCGATTTGTGTCACGGTTCTTAATCTTGAACCAAAGAGTCCAAATCTGGCAAATCGTTTTGAGAAAAAAAGATTTTAGGAAAGAAGTGCCAAACATGAACTGCTTTGCCAGATACAGAGTCGCCACCTAAATATTTTTTATGGGGGAATTTAGGAAACCCTGACTCGGTGCCGAAGACCACATGTCCGTCATCACCGGAGTTGTCTCGACCCGGGAGCTAGGGTACGATTGGGGAAGGTTAGCTATGAGCACCCCCTCTCGCCCGATCCGAAGATCGGCCTCTACTAACCGTGATATCCGTTTTTGAAAACATTATATGTTCTTATTCCATTTATTAGCCTAGAATTACTATGTTATGCGCACAGCAAACAAGTATAGACTAGATTGCCTAATTTGGAAACAAGCATTGCATATCCGTTTGTTTTGAAAAACGCTTTGGGATTTGCTACTCTCAAGTAGGCTAAAACACGGATTTCAACGAGTTTTTCCAACCCAAACAATCCAATCTTCACCCACAGGCATTCAAACAGTTTATCTCACATAAGCACTTAGCCACATGGTAAGCATGCTATCATGTTAACATTCACACGCATGCGAGATGCTAAAGCATAAATACTTACATCGTACTCCATGCTAAAAACAGGAACATGTTAGCAATCAATGCATGATCCAAGTCCATGTTAAGTGCCTAATGCATCGCATACAAAACGTTACTAGAATAGGCTCGGCTGACCTAAGCATGGCATGTGAAATGCAATCAATTTGATGCACGTATTCAATTTGAAATTGAAGTACAAATGCAGTTAGCGTGATGTACCGAGCCCGGTGCATGTAATACAAATGCATGAATGCACGCATGCGTTGCATGAGGTATGCTAATTTAAACGTGCCCTAATACTAACCATCAAAGCAGGTAAATAAAAGGGAAGAAAGAAGTGGGGGTTGGAAGACATACACACCACTCACACACGCTTATTACAGATTTGCCCTCGCCCGGAGGGACCAAATAAATAATACAAATTAATTAACTACGCAAGCTAATTAATTATTACAAATTACCTAATCAGCTAACAAACTAATTAAGCTAGGAAAAGCAGTAAACCGCCTCGGGAGAAGAGCCAGATGCAGCGCATGCTCGGGTCCCGCTCGGAAGTGCACGGCCATGTATAGTCTGCCTCTGTTTTCCCTGCTCCGCCTCTCTGAAGACTGCCAAAGTCTCAAGGATGCCTCCCTGGATACTGGCAATCACCACCGGCTGAGTAGAATGCCCACCGGCAGTGGCCTGTGATCACCGGCACAAAATGAATCCATCGGCTGGTGATTTACTACCGGTCGGCAAAGAGTGCCTGCAGAACCTGCAACTCACAGCAACAGAGGACAGAACTTGCATGGCAATACAATTCAAGCAATGTATGCACCAATCATGTCCCCTATCATGTTTGTGACTCAAAAGGACATGTGTCTCGATTCTCGGACCTCCAATCACGCATTTCCATGCATGACGGCCTAAAGAATCAAGTGTGCAACTTTCATGTCAAATGAAATGCAAACCAAACAAACAAACCAAGGCCCAATTCCTATCACCAAGTTATGGAATAAGGCATGCATGCAAGATGCAATGCAACCTAGGCATGCGAGCTAAGGATGCAACATGGCATGGCAAGACATTTATGCAAGCATACAAGCAAACATGAGGCAATGCAAATTGATGAAAGGTGGACTTATACATGATTTAGGCAACTCTAAATAGGCCTAAAACAGTGGCCAAAGTGCTATAAAATGAGGGCTAAATGACATGCAAACATGCACATGTTAAGGGAGCCGACACTTAGGCACAAATGGGACAACTCTCAAACACATTTGAAAGAAGGTAATCATGGACATATGGCATGCAAGGTAAGCATTGAAAACCATGTTATAACATGGTGCCAAACCAAGTAACAAATCAAGCTAAACATGCAACAAATGGCCCAAGTGCTTGAAGTAAATCAAAGGGGCTTGAACCAAGACTAAATCAACCAAGCCTTATAAGGCTAAGAGGACTTAAAATAGGTCTAGTGCAGACCTAAACAACACCCAAGGGACACCTAGATGGCATCTAAATGGCTCAAAAATCAAAAGTATGCACAAAGGCCAAAACATGGGGCATGCAAGTCAAGGTTCCAAAGCTTCAAAGAGGTGTCCAAAGCAAGCATACAAGCATGCTATAAGGTCTGAAATTATACTATAAATGATGCCAAATCATTAGAATAAAGCAAGTAGTGCATGCTACAAACTCACACACTTGAGTCCAACAAGCCAAAATGCAAAGGAGCTATACTAAGCATGCCAAATCCGACCCAAACAACCTAGGACAGACCTTAAACATGGCAAAATGAGCACAAAACCTTCACAAGGCTAAGCCTAAAACATGCTAGAACAAAGGCTAACAACCTAAGGCATATTAAGGCAATAACATGGCATTACATGGTAGGTATGCTAAGCATGCATGGTGAACCAAAACCAACACATAACAAGGTTATATCATGGCATAATAAGCATGGAAAATAGCCAGGACATGATCAATACACACTCTAACATGATGCTCC
Organism: Camellia sinensis; assembly: GCF_055761805.1. Classification (NCBI taxonomy): domain Eukaryota; kingdom Viridiplantae; phylum Streptophyta; class Magnoliopsida; order Ericales; family Theaceae; genus Camellia; species Camellia sinensis. Next base: position 111,714,111 of record NC_138974.1, read on the forward strand.
CTCAAGAGGCCAAAAAGGGGCCCTTTCGAGGACAACAAGGAGAGGGGGTGGCCCTCCCCTTTTGGAGACTTCAAGGCACCATCTCCCTCAAGATTTCAGTGGTGAAGAGGCCCAAACACCAAAGTGTCGAAACTTGCACAAAATAGCACAAAATGGGGCCTTTCAAGGCCTAAGAGGGGTCAAACACCTCCAAATCACAAAACACTCTAAACAAACAATTTAGAGGGCCTAAAAACAGAACTTTTTTGTATTATACACTAAGCTCAAAAACGATTTTAAGACAGGTAGAAAAGCAATGCAAAAATGGGGAATAAAAGGGAAGTTTCTCAACCTTGTAGACCACCTTCACAAGTGATGCTCCAACAGCCACTTTTAGGTTGAAAACAACTCCAAAACTTGAAAACCAACTTCTTAGAACCTCAGTAGCTAAGTGAAGGTGAAATACTATGTGTTTGTGTGCAATAGTAAGACACAAACACAATTAAACACACACAAGAGGGAGATATAGAGATAGAAAGTGTATGGATTCTAACCCTAGAACTCAAAACCCTAAAAATGGCTGTCTAAAAATATCTAAAGTGTCTCAAGTGTCTAACCCTAAAACCAAGAGAGAAGGCTCTCTCTTATAGAGCCTTTTGTCTTGTAAAGCTTACATGACAAGCTTCTGAAGAGAGAGATCCCTCCATACACGTGTATGGAGGGGAGCCAAAAGCAAGACAGCTGTGATAAAATATCTGCAAAAGCAGATGCACAGTAGTCGGCCGGCCAAAGATGCCATTTTGGCAAAAGGGAGTGCCGACCGGCAACAAAATGTGCCGACCGGCAAAATAGATTGCCGATGGCAACAAAAACCAGCCGGTGACCTCTAGCCACTGCCGGGGGTGTGTGGGGATGCCTCACAAGGTATTCCCTGCCCCTCCAAGGCAAAACACAAGTGTTTGGTGCAAAACCAGACACAGAACGGTCAAGTTCGGAGATCCTGAGGCAGGGCGCGTAGCCGAGACCTCCGGGAACTCCAAACGAACACAAACATGGATGATCACCGAGTGTTCAAACGATGACGTCCAAGTCTTGAGGACGGTCAAAAATGGGGTGTCTACAGTTGCCCCTCTTTGACAGAACTCGAAAGTCATAACAATGACGGGAGTGAATGTCAATGCCCAGAGACGACCCATTTTTGACAAGGCCGAAGACTTAGACAAACATGCAAGACAAACAAGATATGCGCCCGAAGGCAGGGGGCAAAATGCAAGACAATGTAAAAGAAGAATGCAAAATGATATGCAATATATACAAAACATTGTATAAATAATGCAAATGAAAATGCAATGCAATTGAAACAATGCAAACTATATGCAAAGCAATTGAATCATGATCCAATCACGAGTGGTTCGAGACCACACCTATGTCAAATAGATTGATGGAGGTAACAAGTCTGTCTACCATAGAACGGTCAACTAAACTATGAGCAACGTAGACAAACACAAGAACAAGTATTGGGGGGAATTGACATAAGTGGGGAAACGACCCGCTGGAGAAAGGACAATGATCCTAATGCCGGATGCAAAAATTACACTACAATGCAATATATATATGGATATGCTGGGGAGGTGGCAATGGATATGGCACGCGGGCCAAACCAAATCTTGCCTAGGTAAGGCATGTACACATACAAGCCACGTCTAACATAGAACGGTCCACTGAACTATGCTTCGACATGAGAAGTATGGGCACATACCAGATCAAGCTCAACATGGAAAGGCGCAAGCCATAGGCGGAAGGTGATTCAATGAATGCATGCAATCTACAATGCAATATTTACAAATATGCAATGGGATGGAAATGGATACAATGGATATGGCACGCAAGCCAAACCAAATCTTGCCTAGGAAAGGCATGTACGCATACGAGCCATGTCTAACACAGAAAAGGTGCCACAACCCTCAAACCAACATACCAGCGTGGAATAGGCGCGTACATATGCAGAACTGTGCTTTAACGTGAAAAGTAAGGGCACATACCAGACCAACCTCAATATGGAAAGGCGCAAGCCATAGATGGAAGGTGATGCGATGAATGCATGCAATGTACAATGCAATATCTACAAATATGCAATGGAATGGATATGGATACAATGGATATGGCACGCAAGCCAAACCAAATCTTGCCTAGGAAAGGCATGTACGCATACGAGCCATGTCTAACACAGAAAAGGTGCCGCAACCCTCAAACCAACATACCAGCGTGGAATAGGCGCGTACACATGCAGAACTGTGCTTTAACGTGAAAAGTAAGGGCACATACCAGACCAAGCTCAATATGGAAAGGCGCAAGCCATAGATGGAAGGTGATGCAATGAATGCATGCAATCTACAATGTAATATCTACAAATATGCAATGGAATGGATATTTACAAAATGAATGACAATGCAGTATGATGCGATCTACTGGGGAAAATGCAATGAATGCATGCAAGCTACAACGGAAATGCATGACAATGCACTATGATGCAACGGCTATGATTGCAACTTTCCCTATCTTACCAACAGGGCGATATACTAGGTTGGTTCAGTATCCAGAACTGAGGCGCCGACATGCTGCCTCAATCTATGGGGCTTCCATACAGATTTCAAGCCGAGGATACACCCCTGGGTATTTAAACCAGACTTTAGTCTCGGAACTCCCGAACCTTTGCGTTCTAGGCATTAGCCGTTCGAACTCTAGTTTCCACTGTCCCAGTTGGTCTTCTAGGAACTCACCGCGAACATAGGCGGGTGGCTTTACCAGACCATCGAAAGTCGTTCGGGCACGACAAACACCAAAGGAATTGCACCTTCAGAGGATTTAGGGTCTCCTGGACCGGGATGCAAAATGTATGCATGACAATGCAAGGGGTGCGTGTTACAATGCATGTAGTATGTGCATAACAATGCAACTGTAAGGCGCATGATAGCGCGATGTAATGCACCAAAATAGTGCAATGAACGCGTGCAACGCACACGGGGTAACTTTTGGATCTTTTAAAAGAAAAAAGGATACCAAAGGATACAACATTGTATGAGTTGGAGTGCTACGCACAGAAGACGCGGTCCGAGGTCAAAACGGAGGCCGGTTGAGCGTCGGAGATACACTTTCTTGCACTTTCTTGAGCTATGAAGACCAAAAACTACTCATATGGCGTAAACAAGGTTCTGGGAACACCACCGGCCGGGAGGGAAAGCCACCGGCTGTCCACCGGCTGCGAAATAATCTCATCGGCACAATATTCTGCCGGCCGGCACAAAATGTTGCCAACCGGCAAAAAGTTCCTGAGTCGGGGCAGATTCGACATTTCACCATGGGTGTTTTAAAATAGGGTTTCTAAACCCTATTTTTCACTTCCTCTTCCGCCGAAATTCCAAACCCTCTCTCTCTAGAGTGTTTTCCTCTCCTCTTTTCTCCATTTCTTCGCATTCTACGCCCGTTTCGTCGTTGGATTCGCGATTTTCTTCGCGTTTCAGACATTTTCAACCGAACAAATCTTTGTTTCGGTGCCTCTTTAGCCGTTCCCACCTTTTTGGGGTTTCTTCCCCTCGCTTTCCTCTTGATTTCCGTACCCTTTTCACATCCCGGCCTTTTCGGCCATTTTCGACCTTCTCGGGAGTTGACTTTTCGGTTGACTTTCCATATTCTAGCCCGGTTTTCCTCCCTCCGGCTATTTTCTCATCATTCTTGACATGGCAGACGACATTCCACAAGGCGGGACTCCCCCGGATCACAAGATGGATCCCGGGGTCGAGCTCCTACCTTTGAGCGAGCGCCCATTCGACCCGGCGACCTACCGACCAGCGATTCATGTTCTGCCCCCTGACGAACTTCGCCAGTTTCGGAGCTTCGAGAGGCACGAGCCACCCGAGCTATTACTGCGTGAGCCTACCTCCCACCTGTCCTTCGGCGCTTCCGAGGTAACTTTCTTTCTCTGATTTACTTTCTGCAATGTAGGATACAAAACTGTCGTAGCTAGTTGTACCCTTTAACTGCTTTAGTTCAGGTACCCTGTATACTGTAGTTGATTGTAAATATACGTACAACTGATATCTGCTTGAGACTGACACATGCACACACACTGCACTAGCCCTGAATCACTCAAACACACGGCGCACACTGTATTTCATTGCATATGCACTGATACCCAGTATTTGCTTGAGTCTGGAAACACGCACACATGCTACACTATACTGAACCACCCGAACACATTGACGCATCACACGTTGTAGTTCACTGTAAGCACACCGGCACCCGGTATTTGCTTGAATCTGTTAAACTTGCACGCACGCTACATCTGCTCTGAACCACCCGAACACGCTGACACATCACACGTTGTAGTTCACTGTAAGCTTCTTAAAACTGCATTTTGAATATTACCTTGCAATTGTTGCTTTTGATTACAGGGCAATTCCCATACCATCCGTGGGTATGGGAACACCGGCGCCTGGGACTGGTATGTCGAGCTTCCCGATGCGGTCTGTCGCATAGTAGATCAGGCGGGGTTCGGTGTATTCTGCAGAGGACTCTCCAGGCTCACTACATGCAGACCTCTCCTCGCCGCTCTGGTGGAGAGGTGGTGGGACACCACCGATTCATTCCATTTCTCCGTGGTAGGGGACATGACGATGACCCCTTACGATTTCTCGATGCTCACAGGCATCGGGGTAGGGGGTGATCCGATCCCCTTTGATACTGACATGGATGAGTGGACTGCCGCTCAGATCCACTTGCTCGGCGAGGTGCCACCTCTCGCTCGTCCAGGCTACGTCTTATATTCCTGGTTCAAGGTGCCGTTTCGGGTCCAGCCCACCCTTGTTGATGCAACCCCGATGACTCCGGAGGCCGTGGAGAGATACGCACGCGGCTTTCTCATGTTCTTGTTTGGGACGACCATTTTCGCCGACCGGGCGAACACAGTGCCTCTCTGCCTGCTCAGTGCACTGGTGGACGTCAGGCGGATCTTGCATTATGACTGGGGTGGCGCCCCTCTGGCCACTCTCTATGGGTATATGAGCTCAGCTTCCCGCGGCAGCGGACAGTTGCTCGGGGGCTATTGGCGTGTTTGGGAGGTATGTTTCTTCTCCGTTTTTCGTTTTCGTCCTATATTTTCTGTACTCTGTACACTGCACACACTGTAGTCTGCTTTATACTTGTTGTATACTGTACACACGGCACACACATATACTCTTCTTTACACTGACTGTACACTGCTCACACTGTACACAATATACAATACACTGCACAACACACGGCCCTGCCATTTCTGCTTTATTCTGTATTTTGCTTTATCTGATAATCATATTGACGTTTTCTCTGCAGTTGTGGGTTTACGCCTACTTTCCTAGGCTCGCACCTGTGCTAGTCACGGAGACTCCTCTGGTCGTCCCCTTTTCGCGTCGCTTTGATGGGAGATGCACCTGGAGGCCGCGAGAGACTTTCAGCTTCTTCCGCCGCTTCTTCGACACCATCACCCCCGCAGAGGTATGTTTTACTTGCAGTTCATTTAAGCTTCGCCTTTCCACTGCATATTTTAATAACAGTAGATAACAAACTGTATTGCATTTTCAGATCACCTGGCAACCTTGGGCTCCTTTGCAAGCCATGACGCGGGATCGGTTTGCCGATGCCGATGAGACCTCGCGTTTCTGGATCTTATTGGAGGGCCCGGTCTGTCGGGCTTGGTACCTGGGTGAGCGTTTCTTACGCCAGACCCTAGGGTTACCGGAGTAGATAGTCCCGGTTCATCCTTCTGAGGATATGAGGGAGATCGAGAGGCTCACCACCGAGCAGATGGCCGATTATACTATCGGCTGGGAGGCGACCCGCTTCAGAGGCATCGACGACTACCGAGAGTACATGCAGACGTACATTATGCAGTCTCTGAGCGGCGGCCGTCGAGCTGTGGGAGCCAGGCCTGGGGCGCCAGCGGCTAGGACAGGAGTAGGAGCTGGAGCAGGAGCTTCGAGGAGGGCTCGAGTCCGTGGCAGGGGCGGAACTCAGGGGGGACGGGGGACCGGTTGGCCTGTTCTGCCTACTTCATTGACTTTTCGAGGGCAGGGTGGGATGACCTATCAGGTCTCCTTCGCCCTTCCGCCGGCTGATCACGAGTTTGTCGGTGTCCCGGACTTGCCTCCGGTATGTATTACTGCATTTTTGTACAGTCATTTCATTTCAGTTTATTTGATATTCCACGAAATATTGATGCATTTGATATTTTTGCAGGCTTCTTCTGAGTACACCCGGCAGTCATTGGAGATGAATGCCTCCATGATGGGGATGCTGCAGCGGACCTGTGATCTCTTGGCCCTCTACAGCATTCCGGTATGTTCTTCTGATCACGGCCTCAAATCACTCACAAGCTGATTTACGTAATCTGATGCACGGCACAACACCTGATATGCTGATCTCACAGCGTCTGATACACTGCTTGCACTCCATTTATACTGTACTCTACACTGATAAACTGCTCACGACATTCATACATTGTACTCATACACCGTATTCTGCACTGATAAACTGTCCACAGTATTCTCACACTGTACTCATACACTGCATTCTGCACTGATAAACTGCTCACGGCATTCATACATTGTACTCATACACTGCATTCTGCACTGATAAACTGTCCACAGTATTCACACACTGTACTCATATACTACATTCTACACTGATAAACTGTCCACAATATACTGATGCATTTGCCTTTTGTGTACTTTTTCAGCCTCCCTTCCAGATCCCCGTGGTTGGAGGTGCTCCAGCTGGACCTTCCATCCCCGCCCGAGGGAGAGATGAGGAGGGCAGAGTATTCCCCCGCTCCAAGGCGGGGCGCACTCATGCTAGGAGTAGTTCGCGGGCTCCCGTTCCTGATGATGACAATGATGAGGATGACGAGTCGGAGGCGGAGGCAGAGGCAGAGTCGAAGTCATCGGAGGAGGAGACCGGAGGAGGCACTAGCTCGGGCTCTGATGACGATGCTGATGACGCTCCTGGACCTTCGTCTAGGAAGAGGACTAGGACAGACTGATAGCCCTCGAAGTCGCTTGACATAGATTTTTGTTATTTTTCTTCTCTTTCTTGTACTTTTCCTTTTTGTTGGTAGTTAGATTACCTTGTACTGCCGCAGGCAGATTTTTGTTTTCCTCAAAACTTTGTACTTAAGAAAAGATTATAAAATGAACAAACTTTTTTTGCTTAAAAAGTGTTACATTTACATATCTCACGTATTGCATTGCACCATGTTACACCTCAATGTAAATGAAATACGATTAGTTGTCTGAAAATTGAACACTTGCACTGTGATAATCAGATAATTAAACAGCCAACAGCAAAATAAACCCAAGCAACCCACTGCCTAATTCTGGACACACAGCCCTTTTACTCTACTGGGGATTAATCTGTATACAACCCATAACACAGCAAATCCTGAGTGAACGGCCCAATCTGACAAGATGGAGCTCAAAGATGGAACCGGTTGGAGTTGAAGCGCGCTCAAATATAGAGAATGGCACAGCATTCTGAGTATAGATGATTTTTGAAATTAAATGAGGGTTTTTCAAACCGGGGTATCGAGCCTACAACTGAACACAGCGGGGAGGACTCAAACAAAAGGGTGCACGACCTAAACACAACGAGACACGCTCGGAAATGACCTAAAACACAGGTTGAGGTAAACAAAACGAAAGACACGACATACAGACGCGTTAACGAAGACGGGGAACCTCTGATCACGAAGAGCCAGTTTCTCTGGGTATCGTTTCCCACCATTTTCTCATTTGTGATTCTTACATCACTCGACCCTCAAGCTCGATTTTTCTCTCAAAACCCTTTTTCCTCACTTTTCTCTCAACTCACACCTCTCTATTCTTCATTCTCTCATTTTTCGTCCCTCCCCAAGGTGATCAATGAATGAATAGGAAGTTGCGGGTTCATGCCCAATGCTGTTAACTCACGGCTATTTCTTCTGGTGGGTAGAGTGCCCTTCTGGCAAGTATGTTGATGACGGGGGGGAGACAGAGAGCCTGGCTCAATTGTGCCCTTAGTTCATCATTTTAACCATTCTTTGTTTTCGCTTTCTACTAAAACAGTTTTGATCAACATGAGAGTCGGATTAACGTACTTGTTCGATTTTTGATTTGAAAACCATGCAAGTCAGGTTATAAGCACTGAAAATTTTCCCTTTTGGGTCCAAGAAAATGGTCCAGTTTTGGAAAATCGAATAGTTTTCGAGAAAATAGTCAACCTCAGTAAAAATTTTCAAAAACTATTTTGCAAACAGTCAATGCTCGACGAGCATGGAACTTACTCTTTGAGATGCGCAACCTCGGATCAGAGGTAATGGAAAATTGCCCTTGGCTTAAGGGGGTGGATGGCAACGGAAAGTTGCCCCTAGTTTGAATGGCGGCTCACGACGACTCGTGGCAACGGAAAGTTGCCCCTTGTTTGGATGATGCCGCAGCAGTTCGCAAACAGTCTTCATTGGCGGTGGTCGAGCTCTTGGACACCGAGATGACGAAGACGGTTATAACAAATATATGGACACAGTCGCCTTGGAGGGTGTTGGCAACTGGACTTTGGGATGAAATTGAAACCATTGTATGGACTGAGACGCTATGAAAGCGTTGGGGGCTGGACTTCATGATGAAGTTACCTACGTATCCCAAACATAGGAATCAAGCCTTACGTAGTTCCGGTTAAGGTACACTCGGGTATTTTAACCTTCACTTTTCAGGCTCTAACTTTTGCCAAGGTGCCCAATGCGGGTTTTCGACCTTGCGAGCTTCTTTTTATTCATTTTCTTTTGTTCATTTCTTTTTCACATTTTTTTTTCTGTTCTTTTCTTTTCTCTTTTGTATTTTTTTTTTTTTTTGCTCTAACTTTTGCCTGGGTCGCCCTTCCGGGTTTTCGGCCCAGCGAGCCTCTCAAAGGGTAAAAGTGTAACAAGTCCATGCCAAATGGTTTTTGAAGTTGAAGCCTCTCTGTGTCTAGGAGAACAGCTGTTGCAATGGTTTGTATGAGACTCCGTCATGGCTGCTCCACGAGCTCTTTCAGGTGAGATCTACTCTTTTGATTCGGCTTTGTTGCCTCTTGTTCGAGGGCTGTTTCTGATCTGGCCATACAGGCCTTGCATGACGTTTGACCGTTTGAACTTTCTGAACGGGCTCAAGGTTCGAAAACGAACGAGTTGAATCTTGAGGCTGAGAGCGATCCTAGGCTGCACAATCTCAAGAGCGGTTCCACACAGGTCTTCACAGGGCCGCGTAAAACATTTGTTTTTGAAAGTTTTTAAGAAAGCGACAAATCGCTCGCGCCGAAGATAGTGTGGATCCAATCTGGATCAAGCCAGGATCCTTCTCAGTACTCACGCCGACAAGCATGATTTCATTCATTAAGGGCTTAGCACGCCTCTCTTTTTCTCAAAATGATCAAAATTTTGCGAAACCCGAGGAATTCCTTCCTCTTGGTTTTTATCACCGCAGTGCTCGAAAGAGGTTTTTTGAAAAACTTAGGTTAGTGCAATGAACTTGGCGCACAGGAGAGCAGGCGAGATGTACTGTCAGCCCAGTCGAATTCTCTGGCACTTATACTGAAAGCAAGCATGAAAGTGAGATAGCAACAGCTGTTTCATTTAGATTTGTTGGTGTAACTGGCCCCTCGGCAGAAACAGACTCAAAAACAAAAACGGGTAATTACAAGACAAAACGGTGTTTGGGACAACAACCCCAGAATCACTTGGTATTCTATACAAAGGGGACTGACTTGCCACAACAAGACAAACCTTTAAGCAAAAAGACTGACTCAAGACAAAGAGACAGACTCAAAACAAAAGACTGACTCGATACCCAAGACAGAATTTACAAAGTTAGCATTCACAGATGCTCAAAAATGCGTGCCAGACGCCACATTCAAAATATATCCAGATGCCGCCCGCAGGTGCTTCACTTTCTAATTACATACTTGCAGTATTTGTGTCCTCAAAATCCAATAACTGGGAGGTAACGGACTTGGCTAAAGTAGGCGGGAGGATAACCTCATTGTCAATCAAATCTTGCACCTCATGACGGAGGCGGAAGCAATTGTCGGTTGCATGGCCTGTCTGCTGGTGGTACGCGCAATACTGGGCAGCATCATGCATGGCAGGGAGATTCTTCGAGAGAGGCCGAGGCTCCAAGGGTTTAAGGTGTCCCCTCTCAGCAAGGATCTGAAGTGCCTTGGACAGAGGCATGTAGAGAGCTTGAAAGGTCCTGCGCCCCTGGGGCAGGTACTTTGGAGTCTGAGCGCTCTTACTAGCCGCACAAGCAAAAGGGTCGGCAGGCGCCACCTTAGCTTTCTGATCTTTCCGGGGTGCAAGGGCGGGAACAGGAGGAACTATTCTGGCATGACGGGGCCTATCCCGATTTTCTGACTGGCTTGAACTACCCTCAGGTGGAGTGGGGAAAGCATCCTCCACAGTTTTTGCCACAACTGCGGATATCTGTTGTTTGTTCATCCCCCCGGCTTTCAAAGCCTCGACTGCCCACAGCAGTTGTTCAATGGGATCGGCATCTGCCTTCATTTTGTCTTTTCCTCTGGCCTCAACCTGATCGAGGGTTTGAGTTGATGTTGATATGTCATTACCATAGCTGGAGGCCATCTTCGGTTGGCTTAGTTCAATCACAATTCGCCCCAACAGCGGGGGCTCCTGGGGCACAAAACTCCTGGCATATGGTGTGGCTGGCGGTGAAGCTGACATTCCGTAGGCGAGATCCGCCACAGACCTCTGGAGATCACCTATCATCCCCATTAGTTCAAATGGAGTAGGCTCGCGAGCCTGGTATAGCTGGGGGGCCCAGACCGGGTGCGCAACAGGCGACCTAGGTGGATGTGGCATATCAATATTGGTCTCACCTTGTAGAGTGATCCCTTGCTCTAATGCAGCCGTCATAACCACGATCTCTTCTGAATTCTGCGTCATCACAAGTCCTGCCTCGGCAAGGGGAGCACTAGCTATTCTGTACCAGCTGTCCGAACTGGAAGAGACAGCAAACAACATTTCAGCCCAAACTGATCAAACACGGGTGTAGCTGAACAACTGTACTCTACTGCTGATCACTGTTCCCCAGAAATCACTGTCCCCAAAAACTGAACCTGATGCCTGCAGATAATTGATTCTCATAACTGACACTGATGCTCTCAGGTCCGATACTCAAACTTGCAAACTGATATCCATGTTCCCTGTAGAGCAACACTCTAAAAGCACATAGCAAGTAAAGAGAGCCAAAACACCCCTATGTTGGGGTAGGGTTTCCCTGTCCTATTTCGTCAGGAGCTAGGGTTTCACTATGCACGCAGCAGTTTCAAACAACCTATAATCGGGTAAGCAACCTGTCCTAGCTTGGAATGGTCACTATGGATTCCGAATATGCACTAGGTCGAATGGTCGAAAAGGGTGCCCCGGTAAAACCGGGGTTTGTGTTCCCATACTGTCAGAGCCCATAACCGGTCAGCCTTATGGTCATGCCTTGACAAGACAAGACTCCGGCAAACCATTCAGGAATGGCAGATGGCAAACACTGTGTTCCTAGGCGCACCTATGCACATGCAATGCAAAGAGACACATAAATGAGATCAAAATAGGATCTCACGAGTTCGAGTCAAGCTCTCTAAATATCCCCAGCAGAGTCACCAGAAACTGTAGACGCGCCTGCATGGGGCCCTCGCTACAGTTCGGACTCGATTTGTGTCACAGTTCTTAATCTTGAACCGAAGAGTCCAAATCTGGCAAATCGTTTTGAGAAAAAAAGATTTTAGGAAAGAAGTGCCAAACATGGACTGCTTTGCCAGATACAGAGTTGCCACCTAAATATTTTTTATGGGGGAATTTAGGAAACCCTGACTCGGTGCCGAAGGCCACATGTCCGTCATCACCGGAGTTGTCTCGGCTCGGGAGCTAGGGTACGATTGGGGAAGGTCAGCTATGAGCACCCCCTCTCGCCCGATCCGAAGATCGGCCTCTACTAACCGTGATATCCGTTTTTGAAAACATTATATGTTCTTATTCCATTTATTAGACTAGAATTACTATGTTATGCGCACAGCAAACAAGTATAGACTAGATTGCCTAATTTGGAAACAAGCATTGCATATCCGTTTGTTTTGAAAAGCGCTTTGGGATTTGCTACTCTCAAGTAGGCTAAAACACGGATTTCAACGAGTTTTTCCAACTCAAACAATCCAACCTTCACCCACAGGCATTCAAACAGTTTATCTCACATAAGCACTTAGCCACATGGTAAGCATGCTATCATGTTAACATTCACACGCATGCGAGATGCTAAAGCATAAATACTTACATCGTACTCCATGCTAAAAACATGAACATGTTAGCAATCAATGCATGATCCAAGTCCATGTTAAGTGCCTAATGCATCGTATACAAAACGTTACTAGAATAGGCTCGGCTGACCTAAGCATGGCATGTGAAATGCAATCAATTTGATGCACGTATTCAATTTGAAATTGAAGTACAAATGCAGTTAGCGTGATGTACCGAGCCCGGTGCATGTAATACAAATGCATGAATTCACGCATGCGTTGCATGAGGTATGCTAATTTAAACGTGCCCTAATACTAACCATCAAAGCAGGTAAATAAAAGGGAAGAAAGAAGTGGGGGTTGGAAGACATGCACACCACTCACACACGCTTATTACAGATTTGCCCTCACCCGGAGGGACCAAATAAATAATACAAATTAATTAACTACGCAAGCTAATTAAATATTTCAAATTACCTAATCAGCTAACAAACTAATTAAGCTAGGAAAAGCAATAAACCGCCTCGGGAGGAGAGTCAGATGCAGCGCATGCTTGGGTCCCGCTCGGAAGTGCACGGCCATGTATAGTCTGCCTCTGTTTTCCTTGCTCCGCCTCTCTGAAGACTGCCAAAGTCTCAAGGATGCCTCTCTGGATACTGGGAATCACAACCGGCTGAGTAGAATGCCCACCGGCAGTGGCCTGTGATCACTGGCACAAAATGAATCCATCGGCTAGTGATTTACTGCCGGTCGGCAATGTATACTGCCGGTCGGCAAAGAGTGCCTGCAGAACCTGCAACTCACAGCAGCAGAGGACAGAACTTGCATGGCAATACAATTCAAGCAATGTATGCACCGATCATGTCCCCTATCATGTTTGTGACTCAAAAGGACATGTGTCTCGATTCTCGGACTGCCAATCACGCATTTCCATGCATGACGGCCTAAAGAATCAAGTGTGCAACTTTCATGTCAAATGAAATGCAAACCAAACAAACAAACCAAGGCCCAATTCCTATCACCAAGTCAAGGAATAAGGCATGCATGCAAGATGCAATGCAACCTAGGCATGCGAGCTAAGGATGCAACATGGCATGGCAAGACATTTATGCAAGCATACAAGCAAACATGAGGCAATGCAAATTGATGAAAGGTGGACTTATACATGATTTAGGCAACTCTAAATAGGCCTAAAACAGTGGCCAAAGTGCTATAAAATGAGGGCTAAATGACATGCAAACATGCACATGTTAAGGGAGCCGACACTTAGGCACAAATGGGACAACTCTCAAACACATTTGAAAGAAGGTAATCATGGACATATGGCATGCAAGGTAAGCATTGAAAACCATGTTAAAACATGGTGCCAAACCAAGTAACAAGTCAAGCTAAACATGCAACAAATGGCCCAAGTGCTTGAAGTAAATCAAAGGGGCTTGAACCAAGACTAAATCAAACAAGCCTTATAAGGCTAAGAGGACTTAAAATAGGTCTAGCGCAGACCTAAACAACACCCAAGGGACACCTAGATGGCATCTAAATGGCTCAAAAATCAAAAGTATGCACAAAGGCCAAAACATGGGGCATGCAAGTCAAGGTTCCAAAGCTTCAAAGAGGTGTCCAAAGCAAACATACAAGCATTCTATAAGGTCTGAAATTATACTATAAATTATGCCAAATCATTAGAATAAAGCAAGTAGTGCATGCTACAAACTCACACACTAGAGGCCAACAAGCCAAAATGCAAAGGAGCTATACTAAGCATGCCAAATCCGACCCAAACAACCTAGGACAGACCTTAAACATGGCAAAATGAGCACAAAACCTTCACAAGGCTAAGCCTAAAACATGCTAGAACAAAGGCTAACAACCTAAGGCATATTAAGGCAATAACATGGCATTACATGGTAGGTATGCTAAGCATGCATGGTGTACCAAAACCAACACACAACAAGGTTATATCATGGCATAATAAGCATGGAAACCAGCTAAGATATGATCAATACACACTCTAACATGATGCTCCCTCAAGAGGCCAAAAGGGGCCCTTTCAAGGACAACAAGGAGAGGGGGTGGCCCTCCCGTTTTGGAGACTTCAAGGCACCATCTCCCTCAAGATTTCAGTGGTGAAGAGGCCCAAACACCAAAGTCTCAAAAGTTGCACAAAATAGCACAAAATGGGGCATTTCAAGGCCTAAGAGGGGTCAAACACCTCCAAACCACAAAACACTCTAAACAAACAATTTAGAGGGCCTAAAAACAGAACTTTTTTGTATTATACACTAAGCTCAAAAACGATTTTAAGACAGGTATAAAAGCAATGCAAAAATGGGGAATAAAAGGGAAGTTTCTCACCCTTGTAGACCACCTTCACAAGTGATGCTCCAACAGCCCCTTTTAGGTTGAAAACAGCTCCAAAACTTCAAAACCAACCTCTTAGAACCTCTGTAGCTAAGTGAAGGTGAAATACTATGTGTTTGTGTGCAATAGTAAGACACAAACACAATTAAACACACACAAGAGGGAGATATAGAGATAGAAAGTGTATGGATTCTAACCCTAGAACTCAAAACCCTAAAAATGGCTGTCTAAAAATATCTAAAGTGTCTCAAGTGTCGAACCCTAAAGCCAAGAGAGAAGGCTCTCTCTTATAGAGCCTTTTGTCTTGTAAAGCTTACAAGACAAGCTTCTAAAGAGAGAGATCCCTCCATACACGTGTATGGAGGGGAGCCAAAAGCAAGACAGCTGTGATAAAATATCTGCAAAAGCAGATGCACAGTAGTCGGCCGGCCAAAGATGCCACCGATCGGCAACAAAATGTGCCGACCGGCAAAATAGATTGCCGATGGCAGCAAAAACCAGCCGGTGATATCTAGCCACTGCCGGTGGTGTGTGGGGATGCCTCACAAGGCATTCCCTGCCCCTCCAAGGCAAAATACAAGTGTTTGGTGCAAAACCAGACACAAAACAGTCAAGTTCGGAGATCCTAAGGCAGGGCGCGTAGCCGAGACCTCCGAGAACTCCAAACGAACACAAACATGGATGATCACCGAGTGTTCAAACGGTGACGTCCAAGTCTTGAGGACGGTCAAAAATGGGGTGTCTACACCTAGAACATGTCAAAATGAGTCTAAAACATGTATGGAAGGAAGCCAAAACAAGCTAGCATGAAGGGCATAAGGCATGATGTATGCAAGGAAAATAAGGTGGATTACACTACACCTATCAAGACCGAGCATGAGATGGTTTTGCCAACAAATATTAGAGTTATATCATGGAAAAATAACCCCAAAAACATACTGAAATGATAGCTCGCAAGCTTAGGCATGAAGCATACGCAATGACTCATGTTTAAGGCATAAAGGGCAAACCCTCCAATGCATTGAAAGAGTGGAAGATACAAATGTATGACCATGAAACATGCACTGAAATCTGATAACAAATGATGCCAAATCATTCAAATATGCCTAGTAATGCATGCTAGTGAACTTGATACACAAGGCTAACAAGCTAGAATGCATTGTAGTTATACAAAGCATGGCATGTATGACCAAAAAAAACACAAATCAGAGCTAGAGCATGCTAAAACATGGACAAAATCTTTTTAGAGTTAAGCCAAAATCATGCTAGAATGATGGTCTAAAACATGATACACATTAGGCTAATTCATGGAATTGCACTACAAGTGCATGGAGCATGCATGGGGCTGTCAGACCAAACCTTAACAGAGGTATACCATGGCAAAACAACACCAAGAACATGCTGAGATGGACTCAAAACAAGCTAAAAAGACATGCTACTTCATGAAGCATACAAAGCTAGTTTGCAAGATTTACACTACAAGTGTATAAGGCATGCACAGGATGACAAAACCAAACCAAAATAGTGGTATTCCATGTCAAAATAATTCCAAATACATGCTAAGATGTATCCAACATAAGCTTAACAAACATGCTCACACATGAGGCATTCAAAGCAAGCATGCAAGACATAAGGTGAGGGGATGACACTCTCCTATTTGGGACCTTAAAACACCATTTCCACCACTGAAAATCCTCTGAGTTTCAGTGATGAAAAGGCCAAAACAAGGTGATTCCAATAGCTTAAAAAGATGGCACAAGAACAAGGCCAAACAAGGCCTAAGAGGAGGTAGACTATCCCCCAACACAAAAGTGACCTTAAACAAACATGTTAAGCATGCAAAATCAGAACTTTTTGCAGTAGGAAGTCAAGCCTAAATAAGCATGAAAACAGGTCCAAAAGCTTAAGCAAAAACCAAGGTTTAAGGGGTTAAAGGCTCACCCTTGTAGAACACTTTCAAAACCACAACTCCAGCAGCTTTTCTGAGCTTAAACCAATCCAAAAACTCCAAAACTAGCTCCTAGGGACCTCAGTTCCGAAAGGATGGTGTTTGATTGTGTGTTTGTGTGCAATAGTGCGATAAAAAGACACTTTTGAACACAAATATGAAGAGAAGATGCAAGATAGGTACAAATATGTATGTATAACTCTCAAACACAATTTTCTGAACCTGGAGGAGGAGGAGGGGGGAGGTTCTCACTTATAGAGAACAAAAGTGTAAGATTGTTGGAGAAGCTTAGGGTCTAAGGCCATCCCTCCATACACGTGTATGGAGAATGGCTTCTGTGCTTACCAGTTGGCACAGCTGGCAAGAAAATATCTCCAGGAAGCTGGTGGAATGCTGCCGACCACTTCGGCCAGCTACTTGTAATGGTCGGCCAACCACCACAAGTGGCCTCCCAAAAAGAAAACTGGTCGGCCAGGGGTAGGTGAGGTCTGAACACTGAAAACAAGCCAATGGTGTGGTGGTCGACCAGAAAAGGTGGCCCAAAGACCAAGAAAACCAGTTTCCCGACCAGAAAACTGGCGGCAGGAAGGAAAGTGGTTTCCAAGGGGAAGAACTGGTCTCCCAACCTTGTACCAACTTCCAAACAAGGAAAACAAGGTTTGTACCAAGAACAAACCAAAAAGGATGCAAGACAAGAGTCCGGGAGGCAAGACGCGGAGCCGGGAGCCTCGAAAACTAGTCTGCGGGCATCAAAAGTGGTCTACGACCACAAAAGTGGTCTCCAAAACTACAGTGGCCCTCTAGGCCAAGGCAATAAGCTGTGGTTCAAAAACCATGCCAAACGGAGAACGTTAAGCGGTCCCGAGTCTAGGCGCGCAGCCGAAGACTCTGAAAATCGGAAACTAGTCTCCAAGCAGGAAAAGTGGTTTATGACCACAAAAGAATGGTCCATTGACCACCCCACTCCCTCCAGGGAAGGGAAACAAGGTTTGGTCCGCAAATTGAGCCGAAACACAAAGAGTTCAGAGGCCCGGAGGCAAGGCACTCAGCCGAAAACTCTGAAACCTCGACACGAGCACAACATGCACAATCACCGAGCGCTTAATCGATGACGTCTGAGTCTTAAGGTCCGTCAAAAATGGGGTGTCTACAGTAAGACAATCATCTTCTGCATCAGCTTGGGTTGCAAGTTGCGCAAGTGATAAAGGAATTGAAACTAAACAAACAGTCATATGCCCTACAGGCTTACATCTTTCCAAGCCATTACTTGGTTACACAAAAGTGAGCCTAGCTCAATACAATTTTAGCCCTTGGCTATAAAAAGAATATAACAAAAATAAAGAAGCTCTTGCTCCCAAAGTCCCTCCATGCTATTGCCCTGGCGGAGGTAGGTCACCAGCACCTGAAAATGGTTTTCCCCAAATAGGGTGAGCCAAAGCCTAGTAGAAATAACCAAACACTGTATATGAGATTTAACACAAGATATAAGTACAATGTATATATACAATACCAGTGACAAAATCTCCAAATTTTATATATAAGCAAAAGACGCCAAGGTTTATGTCTCAATTCATTTTATTTCAATTCATTTCAAGTTCATTCAGTATTCTCAATTCATGAGTCAATTTCATCATTTTCAATAACCCAACTGAGACTACAACTCAGTGGTTTTCCAATTCAATACACAACCACACAGACACTTCAAATCTGCCATTTTACGAAAATTGCATCCGCGGGATCGGAATCCATGTATACACAAGATTTCGGGACTTTCATCCTAGACACTCCGACCAATTTAATTTCAATGGAGTCCATCCCTTATCTCCTTCCAAACAATGAAGTTCATCCCATTTCTCCTCTCAAACAATCATACATATACAATGTATATAAATCATAGTCATATTCAATGACAACCAACAACAGATTAGTTTCAATTTACTTATTCCTCATGCAATTTCTATAACAATGATAGCTATCCTCTACCGATAGCCTAATACATATATTTCTAAACAGATTCATTATTCAAATTTTTATGGGTGAGAGACAACACGTGTCCAACTTCACCATTTACATCAATAGTCATCCAATTTCCCATTACCACTATCAATTTCAATTATTTATACAAAATAACAATTTAATCCAATTAGGGCAAAGCTCCACATTTTTCAAATATCAACCCAAGTACCAAAATCAACAATTTTAACACAATATAACCTCATATTCAAACTCCATATCCACTTATTTCACATTCACCAAAAAACCCCTCTTTTTATTTCACCCTTAAACCCTAGATTTTTTCAAACTACTCCCAAATCCCACCATTGTAACACAATGACAAGTAACTAAGCTAAAAACTATATGAAAGTGTAGAAAATCCTTACCTGAAAGAGAGAAGACGAGCCAAGCGAGAGTGAAACTTCAAAGATGCTGAAATCCAACTTTATAAGGATCAAAATGGAGATCTTAAGATGGTCTACCTTTTTATCAAAGGGATTAGGGTGAAGAAATCACTAAACTAGGTGAAGATGTAGAGAGAGAGAGAGTGTCTTTAAGAGAGAGAGGGTCTCAACTTCAGGTTTTAGGGAGAAAAGATCTGAAAAATGATGTAAAAAGTCATTTTGGTGATCTAATATATGCATAGTCCGCTCGAGTGGAATAGTTGACGGTCGAGCGTCAGTCACAAAAAGTTATTCCGCTCGAGCACAAGAAAGGCCGCTCGAGTGCCAAGACACAATTGACAAGGCACTTACCGCTCGAGCGCAAGAAGTGACGCTTGAGCTTGGAAAACACACATCCAGTAGTTTTGCAGACAACAGACCAATGCTTGAGCGTAAGAAAGGCCACTCGAGCACCCACCCGGTCGAGTGTAGGAAATGCCGCTCGAGCGTAGAAATCACTCTCCCAGCACTTTTGCAGACCTGCAAAAGTACTGAGTGTTTGCAAAGCCTGCTCAAGCGTTGGAGGTGCCGCTTGAGCGGAGGACCAAAATTCTGGGCTACACAAGGTTTGAAAAACAAGCAACTAACCTGCCCAAACACAATCACAAAAACCAAAAAGCCAATTTCAAAGAGATACAAGGGAAGAAAGAGGTAATCAATAATATAAAAACATTAAACCCAAGTCCGGGATACCACAAGAGTCGGATCAAAATCGGGATCACTATAATAAGACTATTAGAAGATTATCTTTTGGAGGTTGTTGAGTTGTTGTAGAAGACTACAACACCACTCTTATCTATATGGATTTATCTTATATATCAGATATTTGGGATACTTATTCTGATATGTGAATTTACTCGAAAATCTTCTGCAGAAAACGCTCTCACTGTTCTTCCCTCTTAGGTTACCATTATAGAATCTAGGGATTTTGTAATAACCCGACCCTTGTATGTGTTTCTAGCATAATTTAGTCCCTTGTTCTGTGCATTTAAATGTTTAATGTGAAATCTCTCGAGAAATTTAGTTTAAGCACATGGCTCTTATAAATTGAAACCTCTATCTGTTTGGTAAGGAAAGCATCTGTCACAATTATAATGATTGAATCAGAAATTGGAAGCCTTATTTTTAAGTAATAATAATTTTTAAGTAATAATAAGTATTTTTGTAGAAATTTGATTAGGGATGATTAAACTGATTAAATTTTGTCTTCGCTCACTTTTAGTGTAACGACCCCAAAATCCGTATTAAATATTACCTTTACGGCCTTATGGGTCAATGCATTTTAATTTAATGATATGTGTTTAAATTGAGGAATTATCCGTTGAGCCACGACTTTAAAATTGAAATTACCGACCTTTACAGGTTCATAAATCACAATTGAGGACTTGGATGTGTTAATTGAAATTTTTAGAACTATTTGGGAAACTTAATTGGAAATCTAATTTGTCTGGTTCGTTAATGTACGTTTGGGTGGTTAATTTGGTACTACAAATTGAAGGCCTTAGAGGCTTCAGAAATCAGAACAGGGGGCATATTTATGATCATCATAATTTTTAGAGTCATCTGGAAAGTTTAATTGAAATTTAATTTGTGCGCGATTCGTAAAGCCACGTTTGGCTCTCTCTTGTGTTAAGCTTAAGTATGTGATATATACATATATTGATAGGCCATGTGAGTTAGGGGTTTTATCATTTTGAAGTCAAATAAAATACCTAAGGGAGAGAGAGAGAGAGAACCGTGAAAGAGAGATAGGGAGGGAAAGAGGATCATCCATGGAAGCTTGGAAAATTGAAGAGATTAAAGGGGAAAAACAAGGAATTAAGTTAAGGTATGTGGCTTCAACTATTATCTTTGTAAATAATGCATCTACTACATGAAATCAATGATGGATTTGGGGAAAATTAATATGCAAATGAACAAGTGTGTTGGGTTATGAATGAAATGAGTTAAACTCAAGGAATTGAACCTTGATTTCTTTAAATTTGCTTGAATTGGGTTCAATCTTAAGAATGATTCATGGAATACCAAGTTGAGGTGTGAAGATCAACCATGTGTAAGATGTATTTGTATGGTTTTGGAGTATATATTATAGAAGCTTGATTATATAGAAGATGAGACTTGAATTTCTATTTTTGAGGCAAAGATTGATTTGTTTAAAATGGAATCGCACTTGATTGATGTTAGTTTATCATGTTATGAGATAATTTTACATGTTTTTGAGTGATTTATGTTAAGAACCAAGTTTAAAAATGGAAAAACCAAGTGTTGGAGAAAAAAGAGCCATTTTCGGACAGCAAACTGCCCAGATCCGCACGTGCGGCTCTGTTTCCCGCACGTGCGGGAGACAGCTTTGTCCAGCCAACTTTGAATAAGCATATCTTTTTCCCCGGGACTCCTTTCTGAGTGATTCTTGAGCCTAAAATCAAGCCCCGGAAGTCTAGTTTCCTATGGCAATCATATCACTCCAAAATTCTAAATACAGAAAGAGTTATGCCCAAATTAGTGACAACTGTTCACTTTTTGTCAACCAGTTTTGTACCATTTCTTCACCTAAACCATTTCCCATCAACTTCTCCTGTTTTCTAAGACATGGATTATAACTTATTAAGGAATAATGAGCTTGGTACCACCGTGGCTAATTGATCGAATGATCAAAGAGAATAAGTAAAGGATCGAGTATAATCTCATATTATGTGTTGTGCACTGTGTTGTAGGTCGAAACGAGGACACCGTCCCATTGCTACCGAGAGCCGATCATTGTGAGTAGCAGTACAGAAATGCATATTTTATTTACTGTTGATAATTATTGTCACTAACACTCTGTTCTTCGTAAGTGATACACAAACATCAATGACGATTGGAAACCAGTGTGAACTTATATGAACATTGAAAGATTTGCACACATCGGTATGACTTTGGAATCCTTTTGTTCTGTTACTAACAAATATTAACCCTCTATTATTTATCAGCATACTACATTACTTCTTAAAGAATAAATGGAACTTATGTTCATCCTTGAACAATGGTATCTGTATGAATCCAAGATTATTCTGTTGTGTTACGTATGGACCCGAGGTCGTTTAAAATCTACGACATGAATGCAAAGGTTTAATATCATTATGTAACCCACGTTAGAATATAAATTGTTCTATCTTTGTTAAGCGTACTGCAATGACATGATATGGCAAGAAATGTTCTATTTTCTGATATGTTACGTTTTGAATTAATGAATGATTGTCCATATATATATATATATAAGTATTCATGGAATCCTTAGCACAAGGTCCTTACCCGGGGGTAAGAATACCGTGGTCTTATGGCCCTTGCCCGGGGGTAATAATATCGTGGTTCAAGTAGATGAATTTGTTCTATTTATCTGTGCCAATTATGCTATGCTCTGACATGATATGGATGGTTCGGTCTTTAAGACCTAAAGATTTTTGGTATGAAACAACGTGCTGTACGAAACTAAGTGCTGCACTGCGAGCCACCTCTAGAATCTGTACGAGCCACCTCTTGAGTCCATACATATGTAAACTGGGCTTAAAGCTGATGTGAAAGTTATGAGGCCTGTGGTCGTTCTATGAAAGTTGTGACGCTTATAGCCGTTCTGTAACATCTGTGAGGCCTATAGCCAATTTGTGACATCTGGGCCTATGGCCATTCTGTATGATCTATTAGTATGAAACAAAGTGTTGCACGGAACTAAGTGCTGCCATGCGAGTCACCTCTAGAATTCGTACGAGCCACCTCTTGAGTTCATACATGCATGAAAAGGGCTTAATGCCGTCTATTTAAGGGCTTAATGTCGTTCTGTTTAAGGGCTGAAAACCATAGGCTTAAGGCCATTCTGAAAATAATTATAGGATAAAGCTAACTATATGTCCTCTGCCCTTATACATGTACATTGTAATTCAAGTTAATTGTTAAATTGTTACGTACTACTATTCACTGAGTTTGGCTCACTTTTTGTTATGTCTATTTCTGTAGGCACTCCACCTGGAGGTCAGTCTCAACCTAAGGCATCCGTTCCTCTTATGTCAACCTCAGGGTGTCCAAGCACTTAGATGAAGGCAACTCATTTTACAGAGTTTTGCTAAACTTTTGATTTTGTACCCTAATTGTCTGTCTAAAGAGGAAGTGTGTATAATCCCTTTACCTTTCAATGCTTTTGTTTTACGCCCAATCTTGAGGGCTGGGTCTGTATATGTATGTGTATAAGCTTATAGCTAAATTCTCAGATGCACGTCACTGTATGTTTATTTGCCTTATGTTCCGTTAGTGATCCTGGTATGGTAGTTATAGCTTAATGGAGATGGTTTTCTGTTATTTTAAAATATTAATGCTTCCGTTCAGGCTCCATATCTCATATATATATCAAGTTAAATGTCCGTTTCTGAAGTGGTCATGCCCAAACTTTTAGGGGCAGGTTTGGGGCGTGACAGATTTGGAGTGTGAATAATATATTGAGAAACTCTGGTAGCTTCTCAATTGATGAGGAAGGGTTTTTCGGACGAGGTTCATAATTCAAGCATCCGATCCAAATCATTTTCACATCAAGTACTATGACTAGTCGCATATTTTCCTTTATTGGTATTAGAGCTGTATTGCCTGCTTTTGCCTCATGATTTGCATGCCATAGATTGGTTTTGTTCATGTTTAATCAATATTATCTATTTTAACATTGTTGAATATTATGGCATGTTGA
This sequence comes from Camellia sinensis, assembly GCF_055761805.1. NCBI lineage: Eukaryota > Viridiplantae > Streptophyta > Magnoliopsida > Ericales > Theaceae > Camellia > Camellia sinensis. The sequence goes on from NC_138974.1 coordinate 111,737,884, forward strand.
AAACATTTTTTGAAAACCCTAATTTTTATAAAATTCCATTACAGCAGATTTGTTAACTTGAAAATCAATATGAAATTTTTTATTTTCAGTAACTAAAATTGACATATTTTGAAAGTACTCTTTGTGAGCTTTCCATCCATACAAAATGGGCTTTAATTTTAAATTGAAAAAGTTATGGTTTCTCAAAGATTTTTGAGTCAAAATCACTATTTTTGAGAAATTCTTGGAAAAATAGAGAATTTGGAAATTTAGAGGCCGATGTCAGCATGACATCAACAGCACATGGAAGCTAACTCAACGTGGTTGGGACCAGTGCGGCTTGACGCGACGCATGGAGTGTTATCAACAGGATGATGTCCGCGCACTGCGTGCGGTTGGCATTATCAGCGTGCAAGACACGTACGTGTGGTCACGTGCCATGTGGTGTGCCTGGGTGTGCTTGCATGTGCCACATGCGTAGACTAGCAACAAGAGCACTTGCAAGCATGTGGGAAGGATTCCCGAGACGCGTGTGGGACACGCGTGACACGTGGGAATTCCTTTCTGCATGTTCTATTTTGTTTGTGTAATCTGTTTGGCCATTGTTTTTCAGAATTTTTAAATTTTCTTTGGATATTCTCATTTGTTTATATTTTTTTTCATAATTTTGAAAATTATAGAAAATTAAAAATATAATTCTGAAAATTGCAGAAAAAGTAAGAAATTTTTTGAAAATTAGTTTTCTGTTTTATTAATTATCATGCATAATTTATTAATTCCTTTTGGTTGTTTTAGCATTTATTTTTGTGCTATTAAATTGTGGAATTAATTTATTAATTGTTTAATATATATTAGTTGAGAACTAATATATCTTTTCTTGAGTCCTAGATTTTCATGCCTATACTATTTTCCTTAGTAGAAATTGTAGTTTGACCTCAATCCTTTGGCCATTTATTTATTGTTGATGTGTGTTTGGATGGATGAAGGTAATGTTGATAATTTTTGTGCACATGTTTATTTATTTATTTTTGTATTGTTAGTGGTAGACCCCACAAATGTATTGGTGAAGTGGCATTCCCATGTTAATTTTTTTTATTATTTATTTATTAGAATCAATGTATTAGGATTCTTTTGGGTTGCAATAATTTATTTATTTTTTGGATGTATTTTTCCATAGCCATGTAAGGGGATGTGTTTCACTATTACTGATACATTTCAGGTTTGAACCATATTACCAACAAGGCTTCAAGTGGAGCCCGCGCTCAAAATTGTATGGTGTTTTTTTTTGGACTTATATATATATATATATATATATTATACATGGTTGAATGTTGTGGATTTAAGAGATGTTTTTACCTCTTACATAATTTTATTCAAAATTAATTGGGTGCCATATTTTAGCTTACATAGAGTAAGATGATTATGAGCTTAGCAAAATTTTCATCTCTTTATGTAAGTGGAAATATTGTATGCCAATTGTGTTTTGGAATAAATTTTTTTTAAAAAAAATGTGCCAATGTCCAACCCTGTGTAATGAATTCTGTGAAATGGCCTCTAAAAATGTTGTTGCTAACCTCACGGAAGGAGAAAAATTGGATGCGTCCAATTATGATATTTGGAACAGAAAAATTCAATACTTTCTTAATGAACAAGAAGTCCTAGTTACTTTGGCCAACCCTATGATTCGTCTTGAGAAAGGGACCACTGCCCAATATCACCGTGACATGAAAGTTTGAGGTAAACCCCATTGTGTATGATATGTGGAATCAACTGAAAATTACCTATGGGACCACATCTGCAACTGGGTTGGGTGGTCTTATTTTAAAATTTGAGCAATATGCTATGGATCCAAAAAACTCAGTAGTTGACTATCTCAGAGCTATGTCAGCCATGATACGTGATTGGAAGGTTGCTACTAATGTTCTTACCGATGAGCGGTAGGTTACAACTGTGATACGTTCTTTGCCCGAATCATGGAGGCAAATGAAACTTGTGCTTACACATAATGAGAACATCAAGACTTTTGTTGATATCTCTTGCCACCTTGAGCTTGAAGTGGAGCACGTGAGGATGCACCACAGCACTACAATTGTCGCCAAAGATGGGTAGCGTAAGGCATTCATTCAGGCCTAAGCGCAACAAACAAGGAAAACATGGTGGTGCAATTGGTAACCTTGGTCCTACGAAAGGTAATATGATGAAGCACCATGGAGGCAATCTTCCTGGAACCAAAGACAAGTGCTATAACTGTGATAAGCTAGATCACCTTGCTCGGGAATGCCCTGTTGCAAAAATGATAGACCTTTTGCTTAACTCTTTAAATAGTTGTGTTTGTTCACATGTATGTGTTGCTAATTCTCTCCATGGTTGGATTGTAGACTCAGGAGCAACCCGCCACACAGCCAGAGAAAGAGTTGGGATTACAGAAAGATACCTATTGGAAGACAGTACATTACTTTAGGTAATGGAACTCGAGAGGATGTCCTTGGAGTTGGTTCTTATTAGCTCACGAAGCGTTTGGGGCGCATCTCACTCCTCCATGATGTGCTTTATGCACCTAGTGTCCAATGTAATCTTTTATCAATTGCTTTGTTAGGTTTTGGTTTTAGTTTTCATTTTGATGGTAGTCAGTTGGATTTCTTTTCAAATAAAGTTTTGTACAAACATGGTTTTCTTTCCAATGGTTTCTTTATGCTAGATTTGGATTTTTCCTTATATTCTTATGCGTCTTCTAATGATTCATTAAATTCTGTTAATTGGCATGCTAGACTTGGTCACATAGGAAAAGATAGGATGACTAGACTAGCTAAAGAATGCTTGTTGGGGCATCTTGCTAATGTAAGTCTACTTGTGTGTGAGTCTTGTTTGGTAGGAAAGGCTTGTAGGAAGCCTCTTGGAAAGGCACTTATGGCTTTATATCCTCTAGAGTTAGTTCCCTCTTACATTTGCGGGCTTATGAATGTAAAGGCACACCATGGTGCTTCTTATTTCCTTACATTTATTGATGATTATTCGCAATTCAATTATGTCTATTTGATCTCACATCGCTTTGAGGCATTGGATTGCTTCAAGTGCTTTGTTGCACTAGTTGAGAATCAAAAAGACAAGAAATTGAAAATCCTTCAAACATATCAAGGTCATGAGTATTTATCACATCAGTTTCAAGGATTGTATGAGGAAATGAGGATACGTAGGCAATTAACAATTCTAGGTACTCTGTAACAAAATGGTGTAGTAGGGAGACGAAATCGTACTTTACTTGAAATGATTAGATCGATGATGGAGCAAGCCAACCTCCTTATATCCTTTTTGGGGGGATGCTCTTTTGATTGTTGCCTAAATCTTTAACTATGTGCCTTTAAAGTCAATTCTAAAAACTCCATATGAATTATGGAAAGGCGCAAAACCAGATTTGGAGCATTTGCGGCCTTGGGGTTGTGCAAGTTTTGTTCACAGTACTTCTCATAAGCATGGTAAGTTAGGCCCTAGAGCAAATAAACAAGTGTTCGTCAGATACTCAGAATGCTCAAAGGGTTATGTAATGTATAGTGAACACCCTAATGGTGGAATGACTGAAAGTGAGTCTCGAGATGTCAATTTCATTGCAAGTAAATTTCCTAGTATTGGTGAAGTAAAAAAAGATCTTATGATATTTGAGTTGTTGGATTCTAAGGAAATTACACCATCTTTTGGCAAAGGTGGAGAAGGTAAAGATAGTGGGTGTGATTTACCTTCTAGTGGGAGTGTTTCACTAGAAAATGACTCACTAGAATCCCAGTTACGTAGAAGTGAACGTGGAACCATTCCTCGTCATCGTTATGAGATTGAGGGGGGAATCCTTCATGTGCACTTCGTCGAATCTTGATGAGCCTGCTTCTTATGAGGAAGATTAGTTTCACCTAATGATAATGAGTTCTATAGCTAGGAATTAAGTTTGGGAGTTGGTTGACGTTCCACTTGGGCGCAAGACCATTGGTAACAAATGAATCTTAAAAATTAAGTGCAAGGCTGATGGGTCAATCAATAAGTACAAAGCCTGTCTCATGTAGACGGGCTATACCCAAAGAAAGGGTATAGATTATGATGAGACATTCTCCCTGGTGGTGAGATTTTCCTCTATTCGCCTAATTCTAGCTATTGTTGCACATTTAGATTTGGAACTTTTCCAAATGGATATTAAAACTACATTTCTCAATGGAGAACTAGATGAGAAGATATATATGGAACAACCAGTAGGCTTTGAGGTCATTGGACAAGAGCTCAAAGTATGCCACCTCAAACATTCCGTTTATGGCCTAAAGCAATCGCATAAACAACGGTACTTTAGATTCCATAAAGCCATCATTTCAATTGGGTTTGAGATGATGGAGGAAGACCACTGTGTGTATGTCAAACGATCAGGAAAGAGTTTCCTTATCCTATCGTTTGTATGTTAACAATATTTTGTTTGCTTGAAATGACATGGAGATGATTGTCGCCACTTAGGAGTGGTTGTCCCCTACTTTTGGAATGAAGGACATAGGAGAGGCAAATTATGTGCTCAAAGTTAAGATCCTAAGAGATCGCTCTAAGAGACTTCTTAGTTTGTCTCAAGAGACTTACATTAAGAGGATATTGGAATGGTTTCATATGCACTATTCCAAACCCATTGACACTTTAATTAATAAAGGGCATATTTTGAGCATTGACTCTTGCTTTAAGACAAACGAGGAAAAGAAACAAATGGCAAAGGTTCCCTATACGAGTGAAGTTGGTAGTCTGATGTACGTTATGATGTGTACTTGACCGGACATATGTTTTGTAGTGGGAGTGGTCAGTCATTACTAGAGTAACCTAGAACTTGTTCACTGGCAAGCAGTGAAGAGGATTTTTCGTTATCTTCGTGGGATGAAGGATCTCATTCTTTGCTATCAGGGTAGAGATTTGAGACTAAAGGGATATAGTGACGTCGATTGGGCCGCTGATAAAGATGAGTGCATGTCTACCACTAGTTATTCATTTCTACTTGATGGAGCAGCTATTTCTTAGTGTAGTAAGAAGCAATCGTGCATTCGTTATCCACGATGGAGTCAGAGTATATTGCTTGTTCAGCAGCAGTATAAGAGGCTGTTTGCTGTTAAGGAGATTCCTACAACGCCCTGGGATCATTGTTCTTAGAGATGAAGCCATTATGATCTATGTTAATAGTATGGTAGCTTTGGCATATTCTAAGGATCCCAAGTATCATGGTAGAACCAAACACATTGACATTTGATTTCACTTTATTTGAGATGTGATTACACAAGGGGAGGTAGTCTTATAACATATCTCCACTAGTAGGATGGTGGCTGATCCACTTACTAAAGCCACTACTAGAGATGTTTTCCAAACTCATGTTAAGAGTTTAGGACTTCGTAGGATTTGATGTATTTTTTAGATGCTTCATTGACTTTGTTGGATATTTTATGAGTATCTTATGGACAATTATTTATTCATGTGGTTTTATGGCATAATTGATACTATTAGCACACAATGTATATGATGTCACCAAGCTTAGATTGGCCTTCTTACACTGGCGATCACCCTGGCACTTCTACAGTGAGTGGAATGAGACGTTAATTATCTTGGAGATTAGAGAGTGAGGTAAATGTTTTGTAACTTGAGAAGTGAACAAAACTGATTTATTATTAGGTGTTGCCTCAGCGTTGGCTAAGATGAGACTTTAAAAAGTCGAACATGAAGTTATCCACAGCATCATGAAGCTTGAATATAGTCGAATGCGAGATCTTAGATAGGCACTTGATGAGCGAAACTTAGGTTAGGCACTTGTATATTGACTACAGTAAGATTTGTATGGTGTTAGAGAGTGACAGACCCAATTTAGTGGGAGCTCCGCCATAGCATACATATCATACTGTATGTGCTACCGTCCACCACTTAAGGGAGTGGCTAGATAGATCCCTGCTCTAGCATTGTGTGAGCCCTGTGAGACCAATAATAGGCCTACACTATGCCCTTGAACCTGGACCTATGTCATGAAGTGATGTCTTGATGTCTCTACTTTAGCATGTCATCCAAGGGTCATGATGAATACAATCTAGAGGACCATGTCTAGGAAAACAGTCAAGTTTCAGTGAATTGACATGAGTGGCTAGGGAAGATTGTTGGAAATCATATACTTGTATTGTAGTTCATTGCCCAGGTGATTTTGTCGGATTTGAGATCACGATATAATCATGAGTACAGATACAATGTTGAGGTCAAGCATGTTCATAATCTGTGACTCGCGATGGGCTTTAAAATGTTTGATCTAGTGTGATCCAACGAATCTGGAGTGTAGACGAGATATTTCAAGTGATGTGCTATGTTAGTTTATGGTGGCTTAATGTAGCACTCCTACCTTTATACCTTCTCATTAGGTCACACGCTCCATTTTTCCGTATGAGGAGTGGGCTGAATAAGAGATTGAGAAATGACAGTTGTGAATGTAACGGATGATGTACACGAGTGGACGATGTTGGAAATTGGGTCAGATTTGATTCGATCCATAACCCGTGGAGCGTCCACATGGGTTGTGAATAATTCAAATGATTTAATAAATAATATAACTAGAAGATTATCTTTTGGAGATTATTGAGTTGTTGTAAAAGACTACTGCACCACTCTTATCTATAGTGATTTATCCTATATATCAGATATTTAGGATACGTATTCTGATATGTGAGTTTACCCAAAAATCTCCTGCAGAAAAACTCTCTTTGTTCTTCCCCCTTAGGTCACTATTACAGAACCTAGGGATTTGGAGTGTGAATAATATATTGAGAAACCCCAGTAGCTTCTCAATTGATGAGGAAGGGTTTTCCGGACGAGGCTAGTAATTCAAGCATCTAATCCAAATCGTTTCCATATTAGGTAATACGACTACTCGCATATTTTCCTTCACATACAAACAACAATCGTGTTGAGAGATGAAAATGCGCATGCACACTTATAAATCTTTGGGAATTCCCTCTCATCGTATTCATTACCACCAATTAACAATCACACTTTATCACATCCCATTTCTTATATCCCTCAATTTTCCATCTTCTAACCAGATCCGAGAATTTCACACATACCCACATTAAATATCGCACACACACAATCAAGTTTGGACACTTAAGAGGGTATTCCCAAGCACCCCTTAATGACACAATTTGTTTCCCAAAACAAAAGCATCTGACGAGGTGACTACTTCTCAACCTCTTTTTGACATAGGACAACTACTACCATTTACCATAGACACATAGCACTCAACACTGATGACTTCTCCACACTGATCACCTGTACATGGGGTTCAACACTCACATACTTACAAGACAATTGAGTCAACGCCAGACTCCCAAAAACTGTTTACAATATGACCACCGTCTCCGCTCACTTCTCTTGAGACTATACCACCTAACCTCTACTCCAAATCAACTCCTGATAACCTTTATACCTATATGACGATTAGACACTTAACACCACTTCCAGTGACCGTTAGGGTCACCAACAAACCTCTTACTCACACCAACTCGAACACATTCTATGACTAGCTCTATCATCATTCTCAACACCCAACCAAGAAATTCTTATCACCTCTTTTAAGGCTTTTACACCTCTATTAAGGTGACCTAGTCCTAAAAGCCACTCAGACTTACTTCGCAACAATACACTAATTATTATTCTTAATAACAATTCTCGGTTAAGGAAGAACTCAGAAGTCATTACATACATCAACTTAGGAAACACTATCACATTAGCAATAGTACTAAAATCAATTAATCTCAACAATGACTTCACAGTAACACATTCACCACAATGACTTCTCAGTTTACAAACCATCACAAATCTAATTTACTAGATTTAGCCAGCAAAATACACAAATTCAAGATCCGTAGGCACAAGGCCCCACATTTAATTACGCAACATACAATGCCAAAATAGCCAAAACATTCCATTAATCTTCAATAATGTCTCTACCCCAATCTAGACTACTGAGACTAGTTCTGACCACGTTGAGGGCAATGATGCCTAACATGGCCTAATTGATTACACTTGGAGTAAAATGGCTGTCCTCTATTCTATGACGGACTTGAGGAACCCTAAGTCTGATTAAACTTTTCGAAGGATGATTCTAAAGAAATAATAGTTGATAGAGGATGAAACTGTGCTTGCAATTGAGATTCTACTCTCATTTGCCTTCTACTAGGCTTGGTGTGCTCTTGAACCATAGAACTCGCCAATATGGCCTCTTCCCCCTCCATCTCGGCTGACCTCAAGATTGGTGGTTTCCACGTGAGCCGCGCTGCCTGTACTAGTGTGTGATAATTCCTATGCATGCATCCAATAACTTTCCATTGGATATCATCACATAACCTTTCTTCAAACTCAATGCAACGACGCTCCTTTGTTGCTACCAACTATGGAGCGAACCTAGACAAGCTAGTGAATCTCACCTCAAACTGCGCTAAAGGAATAGTACCTTAGCCCAACTCCACAAATTGTTTCCTTAATCTTTCCGAAGTAGAACGAGGAAAATACTTGGCCAAAAAGGCCTCAGTGAATATAGCCCAAGTGGTGCCTATGGTAGTGCTCGCATGCTTCCACCAATACCTAGCATCTTCTTTTAGTAGAAAACTCACTAATGGTACTTTCAACCCCTCATCCTTGACTCTCTGAGCATATCAAGAGTCTTGATGATCTGCTCTAACAAATTTTCTGCCTCCAACAATTCAGGCCCTCCTGTGAACTCCGGTGGGTTAAAGTGAAAGAACTCCTTAATGATCTTAAGGGCACGAGAGTTGTCCCCTTCATTGTGAGGTAAAGCCTCCCTTATAGCTCTTACAAACTTGCATGCAATCTTCTCGCCCACAGCTGGTGCTACAAGTATAGGCATTACTGGGATCGTTGTGCCCCTACTAGTACCTCTAATTCCAACACGACCTCCACTTCCTCGTCAAGACATCCTATCAATAACAACACCATGCTTAGTAAACCGAACTCTAGCCTATCCAAAAACACATACTTAACTCCTACCAAGTGACAAAACCTGTCTAACATATAGCCAAATAACACATAAACAATTTAAACACCTAACAACATATTTGAGTCATGCCTACAAGGATGCCCACTTATCCCGGAACTCCCAAGGAACACTTACCAGAAACCATATTGATCAGACGCATTTACAATGACATCTCAAAGCGAGTTAGACGCCTCCAAGCACCATCCCTAAAACTTAACCCCATACCCACAAAAGTGAAACACATAGTTTCCTACACCTAATCCTACATACATGCAAATGTCCTCACCAAGTGAAGTTAAACCCATTATGGTAAAAATCACTTCTCACGAGCTCAAGGTTTTCAAACCCGGTTAGCTTTAATATCAAGTTGTCACGCTCCAGATTTTATTACTCGAATACATTACCAAATTCCTTATAAAAATCCATTTCAAAATTATAGTTATAGAAGCAAAACAAGCTAAATAGAATAAATGAGGTTCTCTCTTGTAGAATTACAATGATAGAAATGTTCAATACAAATATTCATAACACATACCTCAAAGGGTTAACATGAAAGACTTGAAAATAAATAATTACATAGAATAAACCAACTCAACACTACAACCCTTTAATCATTCATTTACAATTTACACCCAATGGACTCATAACACAATAAATAACTTCTTGATCTTCAATCTATTGTAATCGACTCTGTCCCTGAAAAATAGTTAAACAACATGGGATGAGCACAAGGTTCAGTAGGGATCTAAAGTGATTCTCAACAATAAAATGAATAGATATATGTGATCATGAAAGCTATGAGATGATACATAAGTAATAACGTGTTCTTGTATATGCAAACTAGATTACATATATAGATACCCTTTTGCAAAAATCCCATTTAACATATCTTATAGAACTCGTTTATTACTTTTTTTTATTTATTTTAATCTTAGTAGAACTTAGTCAAATGATTTCTTTAAATCTCTTTTGCCTTAGATAAAGGTTTTAGGCCAACTAATCATTTACGTCCTCTAGTTCATATTTCATACTCATTAATTATGCCCCAACTCATCACCTTACCAATACCCACAAAACACCAAACACATACACATAACAACAAATTTTACACATTGAAGTTATACAATTCAGTTCATTTCAATCTTATCCCACTTACGCATTCCAATTCTCTAATTCCATTCATCACCTTCACACATACAAAATTTTCATAATTAATGACAAATATCCATGTGTCAACACCCAGTTTCGTCAACCAAGCCATTCCAACACAGTTTACTGGGTGCTACATCGGAAGGAAAGATGGAAACTATCTCAAGCGCCATGCTTTACCGGTGGCTAATCGGAAGAACCTCCATATAGCCCAACAATACACACACTTTACTAGGCATTACTCCGGAAGGAAGGCAGAACCTCTATCAAGCACCACACTTTGCCAGTTAGAATTCGGAAGGAAACATACTCTCTTTCCAAAACTTTAACCCATCAATTCTTTTTTTCAATTTAGAAAAATTATACCAACATCACATTTAACAATAAAGTAATTTTTTTTCTTTATGAACAAATATGATTTGTTTTTCACACACTTAATCACAAATTTTTTTATTTAAATTACACAACCCGTTTAATATCATACACTTTCCATAGTTCGTAACACAAAATCCTCTCACCAATTACTACAACATGAACCCATCCCACAAGGATTGCTCTCATAACATATAATAATCAACATTCATACCCAATTCAACCAAGCATTAACTTAATTTCAAAAATCAAAAACCAATTGAAGAAAAACCCCATGTTAAAATAAAATTCAAAGCTAGAATTTTGATAAAATTTGGGGCTCTCTACCTCAAAGCACATAATCATGTTCCCATAACACCAAAACTTCCATAATCTACTTTAATCACATGTTTAACTCTTTTAACTTGGAAAGCCTAACTCCCTCTACATGCTTTTCAAGAAACTCCCTTTCAACATAAGGTTTTATGTAATAAAAACATACCACCCATCTATTTATATGAAAATATTGAGGAGAAGCAAATAAATCCCTACCTTTAGCAAGAAGAGGAAGAAACCTGGAAGACCAACTTCAATGAAAACATGATCTGCTCAAATTAATAGAAAGCCCTCATTGTGCTCATCATTTTTGTAGAAAGGACTGGGGTGAGATTCTCACTAAAAGGGGATGGAATCCAAGGTTTAAAGAGTTTTGAAGCACAACAATGGCTGGAAAGAGAGAGAGAGAGAGAGGAGAGAGAAAGAATTTGGAAAGAGAAAAATGGGCCAAAAATTACTTTTTAAAGTGTTGATCCTGATCAGACTGCTCGAGCAACGAAACAAGTGCTCCACCGTCAGAGACACAAGACCACTCGAGCAACGTAACCTTCGCTTGAGCGCAAAACTCACGCTCCCAAAAGTTCAGGCCATGAAGAATAAACCACTCGGGTGAACGCTTATGTGCTTGAGCAAACTTCACCTTCTCTCAAAATCTCTGAACTATAGACAAAATACTTGATTCATGGAAAGACTGCTTGAGTGATGAAGAAAATCTTCAGAATTCTACAGTCACTAAAAAAGTCAATTTCCAAACAAATCTTAAGTGTTATTTGAAAATCTAATATAATCACTACAACATGTACGAATTTTAGGAATTAAAATTTTTTCACCCCAAAAATAAAAATTTTGTTATAAAAAAAATTAGGAGACTAATTTTTGTTTTTGCAAGAGTCACCACTAAAAAATCTCCACAAAAAAAGAAAAACAAAATCTCAAAAAAATGAACTTTAGTGACAATTTTCAAAATGTTGCTAAAATATACCAAGGGCAAAACAATGTCATGCAAAAAAAAAAAAAAAAAAAAAAAAATTGAGGTGAAAATTTTGGTCTCAAATAATTTATCACTAAATGTCCAATTTTATGGATAAAAATAGAATAATGACATTTGGTAACTTAGATATTATATTTCTAAAAAATAATTTGATTCCAAGATTTTTGTCCACCCAACATTGTTTCACCTCCCAACATTGTTGGACCTACGTTGTTTGACCTCCCAACATGTCGGCTAACAACATGCTGGAGGATGCTCCTCTAATTGAGATCACAACTATTCAGCACCAAGGATTCAAGTGTCCGCTCATCAAGAATCAAGAACCAACATGTTCTATCTCATCCAAGTCCATCATCCCAACTGAGATCACACCACTAGCCAAGGTCATTACCTGCTAGTTTAAGAACCCAAGATTCCAAGTCTGTTTCTGTAACAAACTTCAAAACTGTCAAAACCAACATGATGACATGTCACAACTGTGATAACCACACCTTGCATGTCATTTTTCATTCGTTTAATTGTAGGGATTTTAAATTTAAATTGCATTTTATGTGTATGTGGTTATATGTGAATTAAATGTTAGGAGGTTGTGATTTAAATAAACTTAAAGTGTTAAGCCTAATAGGAATTCAATTAAAACAAGAATGGGATTGGTATTAATTAAGATTGATTCAATTAATTTTAGATTATGATTAATTAGATTAATTAAAATTAAGTGCTAGTCATAATTAAGTCGAATTAAGTAGTGTTTAATTAAGCTAATACATAATTAGAGACTTAAGCTAATGCTAGTCTATAAATAAGTGAAGAAGAGAGGTTTGAGTTCATTTTTTATTCATCTTTTGTTGGAGAAAACAAGAGAAGGAAGGAGAGAGTTCAACCTTGAGCAGAAAATTGGGAGATTAAGAGAGAATTGAAGAGGAGTTTGTGCAAGAAGGAAGATAGGATCAAGTATTCACCAAATAGTTCATCAATTCAAGACATTAGGTAAAAAATTGAACTCAAAACTTGTAGTTAATACTTCATATATCATGAATTATGTAAGAATTAGAGTTGATTGCTCATAATTTACATGAATACAAGATGAAGATGATGAATTTGAGCTAGGATCATAAACTATAGAATCAATTTAGAAATTTGTTCATTTTGGAGTTTAAATTCTAGTTAGCTTGCATGAAATTGAATTCATATCCACAGGCATGGAAGTTTTAACTTGTGATTTTCAGATATTCAAGAGGCTATGCTTTTAATTTCATGATTTGAACCTCAAACGAGAAAGAGTTTTGAAAACATAGCATTACATGAAGTTTTGATTCATATTTTTTTGCAAATTGAGATTGTTTTGAGCAATTAATTTGAAATTGAACATGTATATATATATTTTCTAAAGTGTTTTTATGATTTTGGATAAGCCATACATGGATTTTAGCTTTGAACTTTCATTTTGGAAACTTTTGAAATAGAATTGCAAACACAAAATTTTTGCAGACCCCTCAAGCAGTCCTGTGTGAATGAGTGAATGTCTTTTTTGTTAAATGTATTTGTGGCGTCCTCTAGTGAGGCCCTATTATTGGGGGATATAATGCCATGGCCCTTCAATTCCAGAGATGTCTAACGCTTTGCTTTGTAGACCTAAATAGTCCCTTCGTTATAGACCTGAATGGTTCCTTCTTTTTAGGCCTGATTGGCCCCTTCACTTTGCTCTATTGGATGATACCACGTATTATGTTTTGATAATGAAATTTGTTCGAGAAAAAAACGCTTTGATTTGTGAATATAAGATATGTTTTGCAAGTATTATTGGACTTCATTCATGAACCACTTTCCACTGATGTTACTCATGGGGCTTTAGCTCACCCTCTTCCCCTATATGTATGTAGGTGAGCATCAAGATTATAAGCCATAAAGTTTGCTTCAGAGTCTACCCTTTTGTGAAGTCGTCAAGAAGTGCCTCCGTGTTGAGGATTTTGCCTTTTCCTTTTGTTTTTGTTTCGTCATGTTTTGTTAAGTCATGTTTAAGAACTTGCAGTTGTAATTATGTACCAATATTGTACTTATTATAAATATTATATGTAATGCTTTGGAAGTTGTGTTGGTTTTAATTACTTGGCATTTAAGCATTTCTCAATGGAATCTTTATCATTTGTTTGCTTCCCCTTCAGGCCCCATTATATTAAATATTTTGAGATTTGCCAGGTTAGGCCGTAGGTAATCTGTGATTATTGGTTGGTCACCGTCCTAACCTTTAGGGGTGGGTTATGGTTATGACGACAACCTTATTGGTTTGTACACATCAGGTCAATAGACGCTCCCCTTCATTTCTGTCACATTCAGCCTGACGTCATCTGACGTCAACCAGACATGTCTCCTAAGGCATTTGAAATCATTACAGGTTTCGCCACCCTTTAGAATTTCATCAAAACTTTATTCCCTTTCTTACCGCCTTTTCACTTTCACATTTACAACCTTCTCTCTCCTCACAGATTGTTTCAATCCACCATTGTTATTAACTCAAGTTTTTCTGTAACCACTCCGATCTACCTTTTCTAGCCCTTGAATAGTCATTCTACTTTGATCGAAAGCACCGTCTCACTATGGCGAACATGATTCCAGCCTCTGTTTTGTTATCCTTGACCTGTAAGTTCCTCACTCTCGCATCTTTCCTTTCAGTTTCGTAATACTTCTTCATGTTCTTGAACCCATTCTTCATTAATTGCCAATTGTTATGCATATCACATTCTGTTTCATTTTCACACTTTTTTTGTACTTGATTCTATTTATCTCTACCAAATCTAAGCATAATCTTTCATGTCGTTTACGTGTTCTTGGTTTTCTGCATCCTGATTTCTCATTGTCTTCATGCTTTGAAACTGTTTCATATGTTGTCATTGTTTCAAGATTATTCCCTTACATTCTTGCACATTTGGCCAATGTCTTGCACACTTCAGGATAGAAATTGGGATTTGCCATACACTAGGAAGACCGAAACCCAGAATAGCCATAAGATTTTCCAAAATTTTCAAACTAGAAAACCCGAGGATCACTAGAATCACTCTGCCCGAGATCATGGGTATGCACAAATAGAGGGTTGACACCATGACAAAAATAGAAAACTTCTGCTGTGAGTTTGACATCCCAGTCGATGTCCATATCAGGCTCATTGGTGAGGGCAACACTACTTTACCTAGAAAGGAACACATGCCCTTTCTCATAGTGTCTATTTTAGAGGGTAGAATCAGGTTCCCCCTAAACCCCTTATTTTGAGAACTGTTCCACTACTACAAACTCACCCCAATGAAGTTAGCCATAAACACATTTAGGATCATTAATGGTATAGCCGAGTTATGTCACCGATATAATGCTAGGCTAACTCTTGCTGATGTCCAATACTGCTATACTCTGTGTATGCTCAAATCCAAGAATGGCATCACCTACTACCTGAAACCCAGATCCACAACCTACAAAATGATCGCTGACCTTCCAGACTCCGATGAAGGTGCTAGAGAGGATTATCTCATTGTCTCGAGAAATTGGGAATTTGCTCAATACAATATCTGCTACCTTTTCCCTCTACCAAGAAAACCCCTAGGAGGTGATGAGGGTAAGCGTCCAAGTCTTAAATTCTAAATTCTTACTTACTTTCAACCAATGGCTTACATTTACATTTTTGCTAATCTGATTTCTTGTTCTAATGTAGTTCTTCCAAATCCAGCTGAGCAATTCATAGAGCCTACGTTAAAAGAGACAACGTCGACAGGCTCTTGGAACTCACCATCAACAAATGGAAAACCCCTTTGTTGTTGAACTACATAGCATCATATAATTCTCCTCTCTCTGACTTGATATCTTGGAGTCAGACTCTCTCATCGACGACAACTTCTACTACATCATCTCACCTAAACTAGGGCTTCACATTCGATCCAATGGACTGGCCATCTACCTCGACTCCATTAGAACACGTTCCACCATTCCAATGCCAACACCATTGTTGACTAACCAACGCTCCTAAGAGCAGAACTAGAAGCAGAAAATGCCAAGGTCATAAGCTGCCAGTGTACGACCCATCCAATCCTCGGGTCGCTTTTCCTACATTCAGACTTGGCACCGGTGTGACCATCACCGCTTTCTTAGAAGAAATGATGTGCAAGGAAGCTATCACAAATGATCTTCTTGGCAACATTCCAGACGCCGTCACCATCCAGTCCACTTCATCTCCACCATCAGTTCAGAAAAAAAAGGGGCTAAAAAACACAAAGCAAAGACCAAGGTGACAACTACTCCTTCTTTCGAAGAGAAGGATCTAGAAGACAGTATCGTCGTCTCCAAGATGGCGGAAGTTGAAAAGAGGCTAGCCACAAACTCAGTCGAAACTCTCTTCTCCAAGCATACCACCACTCCCGATGCCACATCGAATGCAGGAATCCCTGACATCATCATTGATAATTGACTGATCAAACTCTGGAAAAGTGCCTCCCACTAGCCCGAGAATGCTGTTGCCTTATCTACCTTGCTGCTACTCCCCGTTGAGATGAATGCCATTAGCGACTTCAATGAATATGAACATTCCACATTCATGATAAGAACCTCCATCATGGTAAGTTAGTTTTTATTACCTTGTCCAACATTTGACACTTAGCAATTATTTTTGCTAACTTATATCATTCTCTTTGCAGGTGATCTAGCACGCCCATTCCTTCACCTACAAGGCTGAGCTGATGAAAAAATACCTTACAAAGAAGACATAAGAGGCCATAGGCTGCCTCTTCCAGCTGAACAAATTTGAGGCCCTAATGAAGAGTCAGCTAGACAAGATCAAGACTACCAGGACTGTTGATCATAAAGTTAAAGTCGCAGGTAAGCCTACTGAGGTGAAAGTTTCCATTGCTAAGGAAAAACTGGCCGAGGCCTTGGCAATAAAAAAGAAAGAGATCGAGCAGGCCAACACCAAGGCATATGAAAAGGGCAAGGCTAATCTCAGGGAGACCTACAAGAAAGAAGTTAATATAGCATGCAACAAAGGCTATTACCTTGGCTGAACTGCAGCCCTGACTAATCTTTCTATCCTAGAGGACTTGCTGCTTTAAGACCTTTCTAAACCGAAACTGTCATTTACTCCTTCTCCACCCCCATTCGACGAGATTACTGAAGAGGAAGGGAATGAAGAAAAGGAAGAGGAGGCTACTACTGGGGCCAAGTCCTTCACATTGAATAACCAAGTCCTTGACCTTATTGGGGATGATGAGAAAGTCAGTAAGAGCACGCCTTCTTTGATGCAAGCTGAAAAACCAATGGCCGAGAAGACAAATGAAGAGGCCCTCAAAGAAATGGACAAGGAGGCTAGTGACACCGAAGCCAACGTCACTGCTGCCCCGACAATCGAGGCCGACGTTCCCACTGCAGCTGAAGAGAAGATCATCGTCGAAGTTGAACCAGAAACACATACTTATGTTTTTCAGTACTTTTTTTTGTATTCTTTGTCTTTTTTTTTTTCATCTTTTATTTTCTTTTCTTTGCTTTGAACAATGAATAACTTTTGTCCTTCAAGGCCGACATGCCTTCTGATGTAATTGAACAACTCTTTTGTTAAATGCACATATATTTTTGGCTAAGTGTTGAATGTTTTCCCGTCTCTATGTTTTACTTCTGTTGATGCATGTCGTCTTTACTTTCGTATCTTCAATAGTTGCTTCTCAAGAAGTTTTCCAAGTGGAACATCTTGGATTCTAACCTTGACCATGATCACCTCAGATTAACTCATCTGCTATTATCTCAGGTATAACTAATCAATCTTTTGAAAATTTCACCAAGTGTTACTCTTTTCAAAGCTTCATACTTAACTCATCCATGCTCTCTGCCCATTCTAATGTGAATGTAAGTTATACTTACCTTCGCATTAGTGAGCTAGCATCTCAAACTTGCCTAAGCCTTCCAGACTTAAACATCAATGACCAATGTCATCGTGTTTAGCTCGTCTAAACAAAACACTTAAGGCCTAACATTAGTGCACCAATTTCACAGTACTAATTACCTCGACTTTCATTCCAAACTAACTAGGCCAGTTGTCTGACATTATTGACCCCTTGGCAAACTCATGGCTGGTTTCATCTTGCTTTTCTTTGAAACATCACTTTAATTTAGTTTAGCTCTGTCATGAAGACAAGCCTAAGTTAAACGTATAGTTTCTAGTTGAAACATCACATCGGCCTAACACTATTTTTCTAATAAAAATCAAACATACAAGTTTCAATAGCAATAAACAAATTCAAACTAAAAATTTTATCGATCATTACTTTGACTAATCATCTACTAAATTACATTAATGGAAAAAAAAAATAAAAGGAAGAAAACTAATGAAAGAAAAACTTCAAGTTACTACTATTCAATGGTCTTGGCAACTGCTTACCATCAAAATCTTCCAGCCAATATGCTCCTGCGCCGTCAATCGAGATGATCTTGTACGGTGCTTCCCAGCTTGGGACAAGTTTGCCCTCTTTGGGATCTTTATTGTTCCCGATGACTTTTCTGAAGATGAGATCTCTGACTTTAAACTCTTTGGGATTAACTTTCTTGTTATATGCCATTTCCAGTTTCTGCTGATATGCCCCCAGTCAAAGTACTGCTCGCTCTCTTCTTTATTCAATTATATCCAAATCTTGGGCTAAGAAAGCCTCATTTTTTCCATTCTCTGATGCCTGAGTTCTGATTCCTAGAATGCCGATTTCCAAAGGTATGATTACCTCTATGCCATAGGCCATGGAAAAAGGAGTTTCTCCTGTTGATTTTCTCAATGTGGTGCGGTATGCCATAGGACATTGGGCAATTCTTCAACCCACTTGCCTATAGCAACTTCTAGTCTCTTCTTTATACCATCTAGGATAGTCTTGTTCCACATCTCAGCTTGCCCATTGCTTTGTGCTAGGCGTTGCATAGTAATTCTTTATCTTGTACTTGGTACAAAAGTTCTTGATTTGTTTACTATCGAACTAGGTGTTGTTGTCTTCCATAACGGCTCTTGAAATTCAAAATCTTGTGATGATATTCCTTAAAATAAAGTTCTTTACATCCATATCTTGGATTTTGGCTAATGGCTCAGCCTCCATCCATTGTGTAAAGTAATTAGTGGCCACCAAAAGGAACTTTCTGTAGCCAGTTGCTTTAGGCAATTGCCCAATCGAATCTATGCCCCATTGGAAAAATGGCCAAGGACTGGACACTAAGTTCAGGTCCTCAGTTGGCTGATGTATCAGAAGTGCATACCTTCTGACGTATGTTTCTGCATCTTTTTGTATATGGAGCCACCAGTACCCTTATGAAATAGCTCTATAGGACAATGATCTGCCCCCTACATGATTGCCACAAACTTCTTCATGGATCTTGACCAAAAAATCTTCCACTTGGGAAAGGTGCACACATCTCAACAATAGTCTAGTAAAGGATCTTCTGTATAGATGACGCTCGGTCGACAAGCACAATCTTGTCGACCTGAGTCTAACCTTGTGCGCCTCCTTTTTATCTTTTGGTAACCTGTCCTCCCTTATGAACTTGACAAGATGGTCCATCCATCTTTGACCTAGCTCGATGCATATCGCTTTGTACTTTGTGATCATTGGCTCAACACTTGGGCTTGATAAGTAGTCAACCATAATGGTTGAGGGAGAGTCTAATTTCATGGCTGAGGCAAAGTTTTCTAGTGCATCTGCATGATTGTTGTCTTCTCAGCAAACTTGTTGAAGTCAACAACTCCTGAACTGGGTTAACAACTGAATGGCTTCTTTAATGTAAGCCATCATTCTTTCATCTCGGGTGACATACTTACCCATCGCCTAGTTGACGATGAGTTGGGGGTAACAGTAGATGGCCATTTCATCAGCTTGAATT
Organism: Camellia sinensis; assembly: GCF_055761805.1. Taxonomy (NCBI): domain Eukaryota; kingdom Viridiplantae; phylum Streptophyta; class Magnoliopsida; order Ericales; family Theaceae; genus Camellia; species Camellia sinensis. Next base: position 111,757,596 of record NC_138974.1, read on the forward strand.
GTTACTGCTAGCTTCAGACCGATGATCAATGTCTCGTATTCTACCTCATTGGTTGAGGCCTTGAATCCCAATCTGATTGACTACTCCAACATCTGTTCATCAGGAGAAATCAAAACCATTCATGCCCACGCTCCTTACCAAATTGAACCACCATTAACAAAAAGTCGGAAGTACTCATCAATGTAAATATTGCACGGTTTCAGCTTTTTAAGATTTTCGTCTTGACTTTCCTTACGTTTTGTCGGCTTGGGGGTTTGGACCGCAATTTGTGTGTCTTCTAGTTTTTCTGGTTCCCCCTAGGCTGAGATTCATAGGCTTGATTCTCACACCCCAAACTCGGGTATGACTGGCCGTGGCCCACGGGGCCGTGGCCCACGACACACATAAGCCTAAACACGAATCCATAATCACATTGAACAACTATATAATAATTCGATAATAAATAACCAAGCTTAATCGAGTGACATGCCACAAGAATAAACGGCAAAATCAACCATAATCAATACCATCCAAACTTTTGGGATATTGTAGCTCGACTTTTTCACGCCCTCTTTCGAAAGCCTCGAATATAAGCCCTACAGTTCGAACTCCCACGGTTCTGAATCTAATCTCACAAGTGCAATGTGAAATTGATAAACACCAAAGAGTCCAAATCTGACAAATCTTTTGGAAAATCGATTTGAAATAAAAAATGTCAAATATGGACTACTTTGTCAAATACAGAGTCGCCACCTAAATATTTTATTTTGGAAAAATTTAGGAAACCCATGACTCATGCCAAAGGCCACGTGTTCGTCATTACCAAGATTGTCTCTGCTCGGGAACTTAGCTACGAGGGGGGAAGGTCACGAATACATTTGAGCACCCCCGCTCACCCGATCAAACATCGGCCTCTACTAATCATGATATGATTTTTATCAACATTATATGCCCTTGTTTCGGTTTATTAGGCTAGCATTACTATGTGATGCACACAAGCAAGTATAAACTAAATTGGAAGAATTAGAACATTTCAAGTCATGTTCGTTTTTGAAAAATTGTTTCGAAATATGTATGTAGACGTCCCCGAACGCCCCGGGAGAAATCCCGTTTTGTTCATTTGCGGCTCACTACAGTTCGGACTCAATGTCACGGTTCTTAATCTGATCTTGCAAAGTGCAATGCAAGATTGATAAATCACCAAAGAGTCCAAGTCCGGCAAATCATTTTGGAAAACAAATTTTTAGAAAAAAGTGCCAAACATGGACTGCTTTGTTAGATACAGAGTCGCCACCTAAATATTTTATTTTAGGGGAATTTAGGAAACCCTGACTCGTGCCTAAGGCCACATGTCCGTCATCACCAAAGTTGCCCTGGCTCGGGAACTTGGGTACGATTGGGGAAGGTCAGCTATGAGCACCCCCGCTCACCCGATCAAAGATCGGCCACTACTAGACATGATATCTCGTTTTTTAAAACACATGTGTTCTTATTCCGATTAATTAGTTAGAATTACTATGTGATGCGCGCAGCAAAACAAGCATAGACTAGATCGTTTAATTTGGAACAAAGCATCGCATATCTGTTTGTTTGGAAAATGATTTGAAGTTTGCTACTCGTAAGTAGGTTAAAATGCGGATTTCAATGAATTATCCCAATTCAAGCAATCCAACTTTCACCAACAGGCATTCAGGCAGTTATATCACCTAAGCAATTAGCCTCATGGAAAGCATGCTGTCATATTAACATTCACACTCATGCGAGATGCTAAAGCGTAAACACTTACAGTGTACTCTGAGCCAAAACAAGAAACTAGTTAGTAATCATGCATGATCCTAGTTCATGTTAAGATGGCTAATGCAACGCATGCAAAATGCAACTAAGATAGGCTCGGCTATCCTAAGAACGGCATATGAGGTGCGTCAATCCAATACATGTATTCAACTTGGAATTGAAATACAATGCAGTTAGCATGATGCGCCGAGCCCGGTGCATGCAATACAGATGAATGATGCAAACAAGCTATCATAAGTATGCTAATTGAAACGTGCCCTAAAACTAACCATTGAAAGCAGGTAAGTAAAAAGGAGAAAGAAGTGGGGGTTAGAAGACATGCACACACTCACGCACACTTATTACAACATTACCCTCTCTCTGAGGGTCCGAATAAATAATACAAACCAAATAAATAATTAACTACTCTAGCTAATTAAATATTACAAAACCTTAATTAATTAACGAATTAATTAAGTTATTAAAGCAGTAAAGCTGCCTCAGGAAGAGGGTCAAATCCATGCATGCTCGATCCACCTCGCTCGAAAACTCGTTGCCATGCCACATGTGGCCTCTATTTGCACTGTTCTGCCACCTCTGAGAATTGTGAAAATCCTTGAGATGCCTCTGAATTACTCCCTGAGCATTGTGGAAGGTCACCGGCCAAAAAGAAAGGCCACCGGCCATTGGAAAATGGTCATCGCCCGTAAGTGGAGCTCTCGACCAACAATACATGGCCGACCGGCACTGAAGATGGCTGACCGGTGTAGACACCCCACTTTTGACCGACCTGAAGACTCAGACGTCACCGATTGAGCGCTTGGTGATGTTGCATATCGTGCTCGTTCAGAGGTTTCAGAGTCTCAGCTGCGAGCCTTACCTCCGGACTTCCGGACTCTTTCATGCTTTGCCTCGGTTTGCGAACCAGGCTCTGTTTTCTCTATTTTCTCTTCTCAAAGGGAGGGAGAGGTCTCGTAGATTATCTCTCAGTGGTCGCAGGCTATGTTTCGTGGTCGTCGGCCATTTTGCCCGTTTGGAGTCCAGTTTCTGGTTTTTCGAAGCCGTTGGCCGTGTGCCTCGGTTCGGGACCGCTTAACCACCTCCGTTTGCTCCGGTTTTTGGCATGCATCTTATTTGCTCCCTTTTGAGGGACACTGCGGCTCGAGAGACCAACTTCATGGTCGAACACCACTTTTGGTGCCTAACAGTCAGTTTTCGGGGCCTCGGGCTGCGCGTTTCGGCCCCCGAACCTTCATTTTTCATCGGTTTGAGTTCATTTTTGGCAGGGACCTCTGTTTCATTGTTAGGAAGGTCGTAGAAGGGTGGGAGGCCAGCAATTGTTCTGAGGACCGTGTTTTATTCCTCCATTGCCCTCCGTCGCCCGTTTTTCCCACTTGAAAGCCAATGTTGACCACCCTAAGGCCACTTTTTCTTGCCCCAAACCACCTATTTGTGTTGTACACACCTGGGAGGCCACCAATATCATATGGCCGGCCAGTAATTGTGTGTGACCCTTTTGAACCCCTCCTAAAAGTTGCCTTTTCTCTCTCCTGGTTCATTCTCTCCAGTTTTTGACCACATGGTTGTGTTGTGCACACATGAGAGGCCCTCTTTTTGGCATGGCCGCCCATTAATCTTCATTGACCCTTTTGACCCTTGGCCGACCGGCCATGCGGAAGGCCGACCAGCCACCTAAACCCTAGGAAACCGGCCGGCCATGATCCTCTCTCCAGGTACTTTACAAAAATGCCCTCTATTTCCCCCCATATTTTGTATCCGAGGGGTGCCAACTTTTGGGGCAAAATTTGAATTCCATTGCCCCCCTTTTTTCCCCCCTCTTTTGCCTATATATCTAGGCCCTCCAGCTCCCATTTGAGGGGTTAGAAAGTTTGGTTTAAGCCTCCTACATTGTATCTCTCTCTCTCTCTACACTCCAATCCTCAAAACCTCTCAAATCCTACATCCATTCTACTCCATCTCCAAGCCAACCAATCCACACTCCATTCCAACCGCTTCAAGGCCATTTCCAGAGGTCAAGGGCTCCCAAACTTGGTCCAGGAGTTGTTGAAGCATTGGTCTTCAAGGGTAAGTCTTTTATCCCTCTCTTTGGCCCTATTTTTGCTCAATATATTAGCTCCTCTTACTTGCATATTTGGGCTCCAACCCTAACTTAAAATAGCATTATTTTGAGCTCCTTTTCATGTTTGTTTAAGGGCCTCTCCCTGTTTGAGGCTTCCTTTTTACACTTGCTTCTTTACCTCTCTTGTATGCCTCTTTCTTGCATAGTATTTGAGGCCTATTTGTAAACTGTTTTGAGCTTGGTTATAAACTTTAAAGTGGCTTATTTTCAGCCCTTATTCAATATTGTTGAAGGGCTATTCACTGTTTGAGGCTTCCTTTTGTCACTTGCCTCTTATCCCTCTTTTGGCCTTATTTTTGCATGTTTTGTTAGCCCCTTGTGCTTGTATTTTTGGGCTCTGGTCCGAACTATAAATAGACTTATTTTGAACCCCTCTTCATGTTTTATGAAGGGAATTTTGCTTTTTGAAGCTCCCTTTTTGCTCTTTGTGTTTAAACCTCTTTTTAGGCCTTATTTTGCATAGTATTTTAAGCTTGCATGTGCACTGTTTTAGGTTTGGTCACTAACTGTAAAACACCATATTTTGGGCCCCTATTCAACTTTGTTGAAGGGCCCTCCTCTGTTTGAGGCCAGTAACCATCACTTGCTTCTTTGTCTCCCTTTTGGCCCATTTCTTGCACAACAGTTTAGCCATACTTGTGTTTGTTTTCGTGGATTGTTGTAAACTGTAAAGTGCTTGATTTTGAGCCCTTATTCAACTTTGTTGAAGGGCGCTTGGCTATTTAAGGCCAGAAGATGCTACTTGCTTCATTATCTCTCTTTTGGGGCCATTTTTGCATGTTAACTTAGCCCTATTTGTGTTCACTTTTTGGCCTTGCTTAAAACTGTAAAATTGCTTGTTTTGGGACTGTCTTGATTCTGTCTTCACACTTTGTGTTCAAATAATGCATGCTTTGCATAGCCATAGGTCATTCCATGTACCTAATTTCATGTTTCGGGTCTCATTCCATGTATCGGGTGCCATGTTTCCATGTTCTGGGGCTATTTTGCATCATATTTTGATACTGAAATTTGCATGCTAGTATGCCATATTCCATGCCTTACCATGTCTTGTTAAAGTGGCATTTGGTGCCTTAGGGTCGATCCTCGGTTCGCGTATACGTGGGCACGCATTTCGAGTTGTCTCATTTTCATCGTATGGCTACTTATGTGAGTGTGGCTGAGGTCCACTCGTGTTGGTGTAAGTCCATTGTGCATTGTGTATGCCATTTCATTTCATAGCATTGTGTATGCTAGGTTGTATGTTAGCGCATTGTGTATGCCATGTTACCTCGTGCATCGTGTATGCCATTTCATATCATTGTGCATGTTAGGTTGTATCTTAGTTGCACTCATGCATGTCATGCATATTCCATTGTGTTTGGGATAGGAGTTAGCCCAAGCACGGGAAACGAGGGACGCTTCGTACTCCGAGTGACGGAACGTGTCTCAGTTCCCGGTTGCCGACACTCCGGATTATCCATGATGGAGTTTAGGTTTTGTTGTGTTTATATGTGCATTCATTTCATATCGAGTCGTGCAATTCGACTCCTCGGCCATCATGCATCGATATGCGTGATTGGTGGTACGAGGACCGAGGACTACACTCCCTGAAGAGTAGTCATGCATACATATGTGAAAATACTTTGCCATACCCCTTTGTTGCTCTTTGTTGCAGCAAATCAGAAACCGACAGCCTTCCGGAGCTTGGCGCGCATCCCAAGAACAATTGCAAACAGAGGCTAATTGGGGCATCGCAATGGATTTCCGCGCAAGGCAGCCCGGACATGCATCATTCATCATCTGGATTAGAGTTGAGGCAGTCCCTGGCTTGCATGCCAATTTATTACTTTCCTAGTTAAATTTGTAAATTAATTAGGGTTTTGTATTTATTCAGACTGTATTATTCATTTGGGACTGTATATTATTTATTCGGACCCTCTGCGCGAGGACAATGTTGTAATAAGTGTGCGTGTGTGTGATATATGTCTTCCATCCCCACGTCTTTCTCCCTTTTATTTACCAGCTTATGATGGTTAGATTAGGGCATGTTTTAATTAGCATACAGTATGATAGCATGTTTGCATTCATTCATCTGTTTTGCATGCACCGGGCTAGGCCCATCATACTAACTGCATTGTATTTTCAATTCCAAGTTGAATACATGTTAGCTGTAGCATTTCATATGTCATGTTTAGAATAGCCGAGCCTACTATAGTTGCATTTTTGCTTGTGTTGCATTAGGCACTTCTTTATAGTTAGGATCATGCATGGATTTCTAATTAGCTTCTGTTTTGGCTTGGAGTACTCGGTAAGTTTTATGCTTTAGCATCCTTGCATGCGTGTGAGTGACTGCCATGAATAGCATGCTTACCATGAGACTATATGCTTATGTGCTATAACTGCCTGAATGCCTGTGGGTGAAGGTTGGGTTATTTGAATTGGAACAATTCATCAAATGTGTGTTTTAAGCCCACTAGATAGTGGCAAATCCACGTCTTAGCCTACTTGCGGGTAGCACCATCAAACCACTTTAAAAAATAAACATGAAATGTTTTGTTCCAATTCAGACGATCCAGTCTATACTTGTATGCTGTGCGCATCACATAGTAAACTTAGGCTAAAAAAATCGAAATAAGAACACACAATGTTTTCAAAACTTGATATCATGGTTAGTAGAGGTCGATCTTTGATCGGGCGAGCGGGGGTGCTCACGAAGTGACCTTCCCCAATCGTACCTAAGTTCCCGAGCCGAGGCAACTTTGGTGATGACGGACACGTGGCCTTAGGCAAAGCAGTCCATGTTTGGCACTTCTTTCAAAATCTGTTTTCTCAAAACGATTTGCCGGATTTGGACTCTTTGGTTAAGATTAAGAACCATGACAATTTGAGAGTCCTGAACTGTAGTGAGCCCAATATCGAACGGAACGGGGGACTCACCCTCCCGGGGCGTTCGGGGACGTCTACAACCGGCCATCTCTTCCTTTAGAATCCTGTTTTGCTGTAGCAGAGGGCAAACAGAGCATGGCAATGTATTTTCAAAGCAATGTATGCACAACCACACTCCCTATCATGTCTAAGACTCAAAGGAGTGTAGTCCTCGACCCTCGGACCATCAATCATGCATTTCAATGCAGGATGGCCAAAGAAGCCAAGTGTGCAACTCGATATGGAATGAAATGCACAAAACACATAAAGGGCCTCGACCTCTATCATGATTGATCAAGAGGCAAGGGATGCACACACAATGCAATGCAACCTAGGCAAGCAAGCAAGCATGCAAATAACTCAAGTATGCAACAAATCTAATGCAACATGAGCATGCACACAACAATGCTATACAAGGCAACTAGCATATAACAATATGCAAAGACAAGCATGCAAACAAGCATGTAACTTAACAAGTATGCAAGATGGATGAACATGCAACAACATATCAATAGGCTAACATTTAATAACATGCAAAGGCAAGTATATTTAGACCAATGTAATACATGCATGATGAAATTATCAAAGCAACACAAGCTTGCAATAGGCAATAGGCAATAGGCATACAACCTAAACATGTGAACATGTATAGCATGCAACAACATGCAAAATGAAACAAGCATGCAACAACATGGTGAGATGGACTTACACTAACATGGGTAGCTCTCAAGCATGCAAAAATCAGTGGCCAAACATGGTGGAAATGAGGCAACAAAACACATGCAAACATGCAAGGTGCAAGGGCTCTAACTCATAGCACAAGACGCAACTCTCCTAGTGCATTGAAAAGATGAAGTATGGCATATAATGCCATATATTCCAGATCTGAAATGACATACAAAATGGTTCCGAATCATGCAAACGACTCACACAATGCATGTAGGAAGGCTTAAATACTAAAACTAGTGAAGCACGTTACACTAGAGGTATGCAAAGCGATGCTCGAATGACCAAACCAACCCCAAACAGTCCGTATGCAGGCCCAAAACAGTGGCAAAATGGACTAAGATGATGCCTTGATGTGCACAAAAATGAAACTCATGCAATGGCTCACAAATGGGGTATAAAAGCACAACTCTCAAACACATTGAAGACATGATAAACATGAGAATATGGCACACCTATAAAATCTGAAATATCATATTCAATGACGCCAAAACACTAAAATGCCTCAACAAACACAAGCAAGGGACCCCAAAACTCAAAGGTAAGCAAGGCTATTACACTACAACCATGAATGGCAAGCACCAATTGACCAAGAGGCCTAAAAACAGAGCTAAGGCTGCCCAAAATATGAATAAAACATGTTTGGAGTGTGGCCAAAAGGTGATAGAATAAGGGGCCAAAACAACATGCAATGTGAGCTAGTAAGTATGATTTACACTACAAGCCTATGAAGCATGTGAGGGGCCACCAAAGTAGCCAAAAACAGAATCATGGCATGCCAAAATACGACCAAAAATCCACTGAAGCATGGTTAATACATGCAAGAATGACATGCTCCTTTGATAAGCCATGAATGGGATTACTCTACACATGCAAGAGGCAAACAAAAGGGGACCAAACCAGCCATGGACAGAGGCTAGGCAGGTCCCAAAAGTCAGCAAAAAGTGCCGGAAATAGGCCTCCAAATGATATAAACATATGCTCATTTGATTGGCCAAATATGCTAGTAAACAAGACAACAAAGGAGAGGGGATGGCCCTCTCCTTCTTAGGACCTCAAAACACCATCCCCACCAATAAAATCCCTTTGGATTTTAGTGGTGAGAAGGCCAATAAAAGGTGGTCCCAAAGCTCACAAAAAAGGCACAAAAATGAGGCCAAACAAGGCCTAAGAGGGGGTAAACAAACCCAAATACAAAAGTGATCTTAAACAAAGATTAAAATCATGAAAAAACAGAACTTTTATCAGTTATAGAGTAGGCTCAAAATAGCATGCAAGAAAGGCTAAAATCTTGTGCAAAAATGGGGAATAAAGAGGGAAGGTTCTTGGACTAAAAACCAGCTCCTTAACCTCTGAAAATACCATCCAAGAACCTTAGATGGATGGTAGAGGTGTGTGGTTGTGAGGTGGTATGCGAAGGGGCCAAGAATCTCACTCTTTTGAACCCAAAATATAGAGATATAGAGAGAGATATATCTCTTGTCTTAGACAAATTTTTCAACCTCTCTAAAGGAGAGGGAGGCCCTCTCTTATAGAGAAACAAGAGGGTTCAAGCTTCTTGGAGAAGCTAGAGCAAAGGTTCAAGAGGTCCAAGCTTCCTCAAGAAGCTAAAATAAAGGTTCAAAAGGTTCAAGCTTCCTCAAGAAGCTTAAAACAAGGGTGCAAATCCTCTATACATGTGTATGGAGGGCTGGGTCTGTGCTTACCAGCTGGCACAGCTGGTATGCATAATGCCTGAAAAAGGCAAAGAAAAGGTCTCATCCAGAAAAAGTGGGCGATTGACCAAAACAATGGTCAACCGACAAAAAACAATGCCGACCGACCAATACCTTTGGCTGGTAGGAAGAAAACAAGGCCGGTGGCCTCAAGCCATGGCCGGCGGGGTGTGGGGATGGCCAACAAGCCATTTCCTACCCTTAGAAGCAAAAACACAAGTGTTTGGTCCAAGACCAAGCACAAAACAGATAAGTTGAGAGATCTTGAGGCGAGGCGCGTAGCCGAGACCTTTGAGAACTCAAAACGAACACGATCAAGGATGATCATCGAGTTTTCAAACGATGACGCCCAAGTCTTGAGGACGGTCAAAAATGAGGTGTCTACAGTTTCCCCTCTTTGACAGAACTCGAAAGTCATAAAAATGACGGAAGTGAATGTCAAAGCCCAGTGATAACCCATTTTTGACAAGGTCGAAGACTTAGACAAAGCATACAAGCTATAGATAAAGACATGCACCCGAAGGCAGGGGCAAGATGCAACACAATGCACAAAGCCGACCATAACTTATGATCACGCAAGGAAAGCTGTAACGAACCATAACATGCAACAGTTTTAAGCAAGCATACACAAATCTAACTACATTACATGCAGAAAGGGTGTAAGAGAATTACAGCAATTCTCACTGCGAATACAGTGTGCATGTTTGAAAGATACACAAAAAGGTGAACACAAAGTGTAATAGATACACTAAGTGAACAAGGTATGATAGATACACAAGGTGAGTGTAGTGTGATAGATACAAAAGGCATGAATAAAGTGTGATGGATACACTAAAAGTGAACACAAATTGTGATAGATGCACCAAGTGAACAGAGTATGATAATTACACTAAAGGTAAACACAAAGTGTGATAGATGCACAAAGTGAACAAAGTATGATAGGTACACTAAAGGTGAACGCAAAGTGTGATAGATGCACTAAGTGAACAAGTGTGATGGATACACAAAAAGTGAACACAAAGTGTGATAGATGCACTAAGTGAACAAAGTATGATAGATACACTAAAGGTGAACACAAAGTGTGAGAGATGTACTAAGTGAACAGAGTATGATAGATACACTAAAGGTGAACACAAAGTGTGATAGATGCACTAAGTGAACACGTGCGATGGATACACAAAAGGTGAACACAAAGTGTGATACATGCACTAAGTGAATAGGTGTGATGGATACACAAAGTGTGATAGATGCACTAAGTGAACAAGTTTGATGGATACACTAAAGGTGAACACAAAGCGTGATAGATGCACTAACTGAACAGGTGTGATGGATACAGAAAAGGTGAACACAAAGTGTGATAGATGCACTAAGTGAACAAGTGTTATGGGCACACTAAAGGTGAACACAAAGTGTGATAGATGCACTAAGTGAACAAAGTATGATAGATACACTAAAAGTGAACACAAAGTGTGATAAATGCACTAAGTGAACAGGTGTGATGGATACACAAAAGGTGAACACAAAGTGTGATAGATGAACTAAGTGAACAACTGTGATGGATACACAAAAGGTGAACACAACGTGTGATAGATGCACTAAGTGAACAAGTGTGATGGATACACTAAAGGTGAACACAAAGTGTGATAGATGCACTAAGTGAACAAGTGTGATGGATACACTAAAGGTGAAGACAAAGTGTGATAGATGCACTACGCGAACAAGTGTGATGGATATACTAAAGGTGAACACAAAGTGTGATAGATGCACCAAGTGAAGAGGTGTGATGGATACACAAAAGGTGAACACAAAGTGGGATAGATGCACTAAGTGAACTGGTGTGATGGATACACTAAAGGTGAACACAAAGTGTGATAGATGCACTAACTGAACAAGTATGATGGATACACTAAAGGTGAACACAAAGTGTGATAGATGTACTAAGTGAACAAGTGTGATTGATACATTATAGGTGAACACAAAGTGTGATAGATGCACTAAGTGAACAAGTGAGATGGATACACAAAAGATGAACACAAAGTGTGATAGATGCACTAAGTGAACAAGTGTGATGGATACACTAAAGGTGAACACAAAGTGTGATAGATGCACTAAGTGAACAAGTGTGACGGATACACTAAAAGTGAACACAAAGTATGATAGATGCATTAAGTGAACAAGCGTGATGGATACACAAAAGGTGAACACAAAGTATGATAGATGCACTAAGTGAACAAGTTTGATGGATACACTAAAGGTGAACACAAAGTGTGATAGATGCACTAACTGAACAGGTGTGATGGATACACAAAAGGTGAACACAAAGTGTGATAGATGCACTAAGTGAACATGTGTGATGGATACACAAAACGTGAACACAACGTGTGATAGATGCACTGAGCGAACATGTGTCATGGATACCCTAAAGGTGAACACAAAGTGTGATAGATGCACACAGTGAACAAGTGTGATGGATACACTAAAGGTGAACACAAAGTGTGATAGATGCACTAAGTCAACAAGTGTGATGGATACACTAAAGGTGAACACAAAGTGTGATAGATGCACTAAGTGAACAAGTATGATGCATACATTATAGGTGAACACAAAGTGTGATAGATGCACTAAGTGAACAGGTGTGGTTGATACGCAAAAGGTGAACACAAACTGTGATAGATGCACTAAGTGAACAAGTGCTATGGGTACACTAAAGGTGAACACAAAGTGTGATAGATGCACTAAGTGAACAAAGTATGATAGAAACACTAATGGGGAACACAAATTGTGATAGATGCACTAAGTGAACTGGTGTGATGGATACACAAAAGGTGAACACAAAGTGTGACAGATGCACTAAGTGAACAAGTGTGATGGATACACAAAAGGTGAACACAAAGTGGGATAGACGCACTAAGTGAACAAGTGTGATGGATACACTAACGGTGAACACAAAGTGTGATAGATGCACTAAGTGAAGAGGTGTGATGGATACACAAAAGGTGAACACAAAGTGGGATAGATGCACTAAGTGAACTGGTGTGGTGGATACACTAAAGGTGAACACAAAGTGTGATAGAAGCACTAAATGAACAAGTATGATCGATACACTAAAGGTGAACACAAAGTGTGATAGATGCACAAAGTGAACAAGTGTGATGGATACATTATAGGCGAACACAAAGTGTGATAGATGCACTAAGTGAACAAGTGTGATGGATACACAAAAGGTGAACACAAAGTGTGATAGATGCACTAAGTGAACAAGTGTGATGGATACACTAAAGGTGAACACAAAGTGTGATAGATGCACTAAGTGAACAAGTGTGATGGATACACTAAAGGTGAACACAAAGTCTGATAGATGCACTAAGTGAACAAGTGTGATGGATACACAAAAGGTGAACACAAAGTGTGATTGATGCACTAAGTGAACAAGTTTGATGGATACACTAAAGGTGAACACAAAGTGTGATAGATGCACTAACTGAACAGGTGTGATGGATACACAGAAGGTGAACACAAAGTGTGATAGATGCACTAAGTGAACAAGTGTGATGGGTACACTAAAGGTGAACACAAAGTGTGATAGATGCACTAACTGAACAAACTATGGTAGATACACTAAAGGTGCACACAAAGTGTGATAGATGAACTAAGTGAACAGGTGTGATGGATACACAAAAGGTGAACCGATAGTGGGATAGATGCACTAAGTGAACAGGTGTGATGGACACACAAAAGGTGAACACAACGTGTGACAGAGGCACTAAGTGAACAAGTGTGATGGATACACAAAAGGTGAACACAATGTGTGATAGATGCACTAAGTGAACAAGTGCAATGGATACACAAAAGGTGAACACAAAGTGTGATAGATGCACTAAGTCAACAAGTGTGATGGATACACTAAAGGTGAACACAAAGTGTGATAGATGCACTAAGTGAACAAGTGTGATGGATACATTATAGGTGAACACAAAGTGTGATAGATGCACTAAGTGAACAAGTTTGATGGATACACTAAAGGTGAACACAAAGTGTGATAGATGCACTAAGTGAACAGGTGTTATCGGTATACTAAAGGCGAACACAAAGTGTGATAGATGCACTAAGTGAACAAAGTATGATAGATACACCAAAGGTGAACATAAAGTGTGATAGATGCACTTAGTGAACAGGTGTGATGGATACCCAAAAGGTGAACACAAAGTGGGATTGATGCACTACGTGAACAACTGTGATGGACACGCAAAAGGTGAACATAACGTGTGATAGATGCACTGAGTGAACAAGTGTGATGGATACACTAAAGGTGAAAACAAATTGTGATAGATGCACTCAGTGAACAAGTGAGATAGATACACTAAAGGTGAACACAAAGTGTGATAGATGCACTAAGTGAACAAGTGTGATGGTTACAGTAAAGGTGAACACAAAGTGTGATGGATGCACTAGGTGAATAGGTGTGACGGATACACACAAGGTGAACAGAAAGTGTGATAGATGCACTAAGTGAACAGGTGTGATGGATACACTAAACGTGAACACAAAGTGTGATAGATGCACTAAGTGAAGAAGTATGATCGATACACTAAAGATGAACACAAAGTGTGATAGATGCACTAAGTGAAAAAGTGTGATGGATACATTATAGGTGAACACAATGTGTGATAGATGCACTAAGTGAACAAGTGTGATGGATACACAAAAAGTGAACACAAAGTGTGATAGATGCACTAAGTGAACTAGTGTGATGGATACACAAAAGGTGAACACAAAGTGTGATAGATGCACTAAGTGAACAAAGTATGATAGATACACGAAAGGTGAACCCAAAGTGTGACAGATGCACTCAGTGAACCGGTGTGATGGATACACTAAAGGTGATCACAAAGTGTGATAGATGCACTAAGTGAACAAGTGTGATGGATACACAAAAGTTGAAAACAAGTGTGATAGATGCACTAAGTGAAGAAGTTTGCTGGATACACTGAAGGTAAACACAAAGTGTGATAGTTGCATTAAGTGAACAGGCGTGATGGATACACAAAAGGTGAACACAATGTGTGATAGACGCACTAAGTGAACAAGTGTGATGGGTACACTAAAGGCGAACACAAAGTGTGATAGATGCACTAAGTGAACAAAGTATGGTGGATACCCTAAAGGTGAACACAAAGTGTGATAGATGCACTAAGTGAATAGGTGTGATGGATACACAAATGTTGAACACAAAGTGTGACAGATGCACTAAGTGAACAAGTGTGATGGATACACAAAAGGTGAACACAACGTGTGATAGATGCAGTAAGTGAACAAGTGTGATAGATACACTAATGGTGAACACAAAGTGTGATAGATGCACTAAGTGAACAAGTGTGATGGATACACTAAAGATGAACACAAAGTGTGATAGATGCACTAAGTGAAGAGGTGTGATGGATACACAAAAGGTGAACACAAAGTGTGATAGAGGCACTAAGTGAACAGGTGTGATGGATACACTAATGGTGAACACAAAGTGTGATAGATGCACTAAGTGAACAAGTATGATCGATATACTAAAGGTGAACACAAAGTGTGATAAATGCACTAAGTGAAGAGGTGTGATGGATACACAAAAGGTGAACACAATGTGTGATAGAGGCACTAAGTGAACAGGTGTGATGGATACACTAAACGTGAACACAAAGTGTGATAGATGCACTAACTGAACAAGTATGATGGATACACTAAAGGTGAACACAAAGTGTGATAGATGCACTAAGTGAACAAGTGTGATGAATACATTATAGGTGAACACAAAGTGTGATAGATGCACTAAGTGAACAATTGTGATGGATACACAAAAGGTTAACACAAAGTGTGATAGATGCACTAAGTGAACTAGTGTGATGGATGCACAAAAGGTGAACACAAAGTGTGATAGATGCACTAAGTGAACAAAGTATGATAGATACACGAAAGGTAAACACAAAGTGTGATAGATGCACTAAGTCAACAGGTGTGATGGATACACTAAAGGTGAACACAAAGTGTGATAGATGCACTAAGTGAAGAAGTATGATCGATACACTAAAGATGAACACAAAGTGTGATAGATGCACTAAGTGAACAAGTGTGATGGATACATTATTGGTGAACACAATGTGTGATAGATGCACTAAGTGAACAAGTGTGATGGATACACAAAAGGTGATCACAAAGTGTGATTGATGCACTAAGTGAACTAGTGTGATGGATACACAAAAGGTGAACACAAAGTGTGATAGATGCACTAAGTGAACAAAGTATGATAGATACACGAAAGGTGAACCCAAAGTGTGACAGATGCACTCAGTGAACCGGTGTGATGGATACACTAAAGGTGAACACAAAGTGTGATAGATGCACTAAGTGAACAAGTGTGATGGATACACAAAAGTTGAACACAAGTGTGATAGATGCACGAAGTGAAGAAGTTTGATGGATAAACTGAAGGTGAACACAAATTGTGATAGATGGACTAAGTGAACAGATGTGATGGATACACAAAAGGTGAACACAATGTGTGATAGATGCACTAAGTGAACTAGTGTGATGGGTACACTAAAGCCGAACACAAAGTGTGATAGATGCACTAAGTGAACAAGGTATGGTGGATACACTAAAGGTGAACACAAAGTGTGATAGATGCACTAAGTGAACAGGTGTGATGGATACACAAATGGTGAACACAAAGTGTGATAGATGCACTAAGTGAACAAGTGTGACGGAAACTAAAAAGGTGAACACAACGTGTGATAGATGCACTAAGTGAACAAGTGTGATGGATACACTAAAGGTGAACACAAAGTGTGATAGATGCACTAAGTGAACAAGTGTGATGGATACACTAAAGGTGAACACAAAGTGTGATAGATGCACTAAGTGAAGAGGTGTGATGGATACACAAAAGGTGAACACAAAGTGTGATGGAGGCACTAAGTGAACAGGTGTGATGGATACACTAAAGGTGAACACAAAGTGTGATAGATGCACTAAGTGAACAAGTATGATCGATACACTAAAGGTGAACACAAAGTGTGATAGATGCACTAAGTGAACAAGTGTGATGAATACATTATAGGTGAACACAAAGTGTGATAGATGCACTAAGTGAACAATTGTGATGGATACACAAAAGGTGAACACAAAGTGTGATAGATGCACTAAGTGAACTAGTGTGATGGATACACAAAAGGTGAACACAAAGTGTGATAGATGCACTAAGTGATCAAAGTATGATAGATACACGAAAGTTGAACACAAAGTGTGATAGATGCACTAAGTCAACAGGTGTGATGGATACACTAAAGGTGAACACAAAGTGTGATAGATGCACTAAGTGAACAAGTGTGATGGATACACAAAAGGTTAACGCAAAGTGTGAAAGATGCACTAAGTGAACAAAGTATGATAGGTACACTAAAGGTGAACACAAAGTGTGATAGATGCACGAAGTGAACAGGTGTGATGGATACACAAAAGATGAACACAAAGTGTGATAGATGCACTACGTGAATAGGTGTGATGGATGCACAAAAGGTGAACACAAAGTGAGATAGATGCACTGAGTAAACCGGTGTGATGGATACAGTAAAGGTGAACACAAAGTGTGATAGATGCACTAAGTGAACAGTCGTGATGGATACACAAAAGGTGAACACAAAGTGTGATAGATGTACTAAGTGAACAAGTGTGATGGATACACTAAAGGTGAACAAAAAGTGTGATAGATGCACTAAGTGAACAACTATGATAGATACGCAAAAGGTGAACACAAAGTGTGATAGATGCACTACGTGAACAAGTGTGATGGATACACTAAAGGTGAACACAAAGTGTGATAGATGCACTAAGCGAACGAGTGTGATGGATACACAAAAGGTGAACACAAAGTGTGATAGATGCACTAAGTGAACAAAGTATGATAGATACACTAAGGTGAACACAAAGTGTGATAGATGCACTAAGTGAACAGGTGTGATGGATACACTAAAGGTGAACACAAAGTGTGATAGATGCACTAAGTGAGCAAGTGTGATGGATACGCAAAAGATAATGAAGTTAATATGTGCATGATAGATACACAAAATGAGGATGTGTGTGATAGATACAGAAAATGAGAATATGTGTGATAGATACTGAAAATGAGAATGTGTGTGATAGATACACAAAATGAAAGATGTGTGATTGACACACCTTGTGAAGAGAGTGTGATTGATACACTAAGCGAATGAAGAAAGTGAAGTGTGATTGATATACTAAATGAATGAAGTGAGTGAAGTGTGATTGATACACTAAATCAAATGAAGAGAGTGAAGTGTGATTGATACACTAAATGAATAAAGTGAGTGAAGTGTGATTGATGAAGTGAGTGAAGTGTGATTGATACACTAAATAAATGAATTGTGATTGATACACTAACTGAGTGAAGAAAGTGTGATAGATACACTAAGGGTGAATGAGGTGTGATTGATACACTAAATAAATGAAGTGTGATTGATACACTAACTGAATGAAGTGTGATTGACACACTAAATAAATGATCTCAAACGAAACTTCTTTGAATGAACCGTACATACAATATCGTGCATGAATGAGAAAGAAACTTGATGGGTACAATGCAATACAATGCATGATGTTTAAGGAATGCAATAAGCAAACCTAGCGGCGCTTTAGAAAGCACCTCATGGGGTGAGTGGCGATGAACCGCTCTACTCTGACGGGGATCTCCCCTCGTGCTCCTTGAACACTTACCTTCAACTTACAATACAAAGGTTCTGAAACGCTGACAAGGGTTCTTCATGTAGAACACTCTGGATGCTGCCTTTCTTCCTGATCATATTCACAACATTCCCTATTCTCCAACGGGGTGACAGACTAGGTTGGTTCAATATCCAGAATTGAGGTGCATACACGCTATCTCAACCTATGGGGCTTCCATACAGATTTCAAGCCGAGGACACACCTCTGGGTATTTAAACCAGACTTTAGTCTCGGAAATCCCGAACCTTTGCGTTCTAGGAAACGGCCTTTCGAACTCTAGTTTCCACCGTCGCAGTTGGTCTCTTAGGAACTCATTGCAAACACAGCCAAGATGCCTCTAGCAGGGAATGGTACTAAGGGAGAACACTTTTGATCGCCATTCTGGCTTGAAGCAGACTTGATCTTGAGCTTGAGGTAGAGGCACACTCATACTTCGGAGCATTGACAAGACCTAAAGAGGTACACACGGAATGTAGTCTCGGAACTTACTGAAGTTTGAAACAAACTCAAATACCCGACATTTTCCCTCTTTTCTTTTGCTTTGCAGTCTGGAACCTATATAGCTTCAGATAGGTCCTGGTTTTACTATTCCGGCATGACCTGGGTTGAACCCTGCAGTTTTACGAAAGAACGAATCTTGTTTTGCGCAGATGTCGAGAACGACACGGCACTCAGAGCGCATAACGATTTTATTTTTGAAATGGAGAGATGAGTTCTTGACTGGGGTATTGAGCCTACGACTGAACACAGCGCACTATGACTCAACAACGGAAAACAAAAGGTAAACAACCTAAACACATCGAGTAACACTCGAAATGACTCAAAACAAGAATCAAGATAAAACAAAAAGACACGACACTCAGACGTGCACAGGGAACCTGTTTCTCTGGGTATTGTTTCCCACCCTTTCTCATTTGTGATTCTCACATCACTCAGCCCTCAGGCTCTGTTTTTTCTAAAAAAACCCTTTTCCTCACTTTTTCTCTCAGCGCACATCTCTTTATTCTTCAATCTCTCATTTTTTATCTCTCCCCCTAGGTGGTTGATGGATAAACAAGAAGTTGTGGGCTCATGCCCCTAGCATTCAGCTAGATTCTCTTTCTTCTGCTCACAACAGTGAACTCCCCCCACAGAGGGGTTGTGATACGGCTGGATGTGCAACAGATCTGCAATTGACATTGGTTGACGATGCTCTACTGGGGAGTTTGGATGTGAATAGATCTGTCCAGATGAGGGAGTGGAATATCTTGATCCGTTCCAGTTCCTGCTTCGCACTTAGCTTGATACCTCGCTGCTTGGAGGATGAGAGAACTTTCGGCATTTTGTTGTTAGTTTCTGTTGTGCCCTTTTCTGGCAGATACGGTGCCCTTTCTGGCAAGTATGTTGACAATGGGGAAAAGACAGAACACCTGACTTAATTGTGCCCCTAGTTCATTATTTTGACCATTTTTTATTTTTGACGTTCTGCTAAAACAATTTTGACCAACATGAGAGTTAGATTAACATGCTTGTTCGATTTTCTAATTTAAAATCATGCAAGTTAGGTTATGAGCACTGAAAATTTTCCTTTTTGGGCCCAAGAAAATGGTCAGGTTTTGGAAAAATGGAATAATTTTCGAGAGAATTAGTCAAACCCAGTAAAAATTCTCAGAAACTATTTTTGCAAATGGCTACTACTTGACCAACGTAGAATCGACTCTTGAGATGCACAACCTCAGATCCAAAAACAATGGAAAATTGCCCCTTGTCTGAAGGACACTGCACGGCAATAGAAAGTTGCCCCTTGTTTGAATAGCACCGCAGCACACTGTATGGCAACTAAAGTTGCCCCTTGTTTGAATAGTACCGCAGTGCACTGTAACTAGTTCTCATGGTGAAGGCCACAACCGAACTCTCGGATACGGAGAAGACCAAGATGACCCGTTCAATCTCATAGACAGGACAATTGAATTTGAAGTGTTTTATGGCTGGACTTCAGAATGAAGTTGCCTACGTATCCCAAAGATGGGAATCAAGCCTTACGTAGTTTGGGGTTAAGGTACACTCGGGTAATTAACCTCTCCTTTTGCACTCTAACTTTTGCCAAGGCCGTCCTTTCTGGGTTTTCAACCTTGCGAGCTTTGTTCTTCTTTTCTTTTCAATTCTTTTTCATTTTCTTGTTCTTTGTTCAGAATTTTTCATTTCATTTTTTTTAACTTTTCTTTTTCTCTTTTTTTTTTGTTCTTTTCTTTTTTTTTTTCTTGCTCTAACTTTTGCCGGGATCGCCCTTCCGGGTTTTCGGTCTAGCGAGCCTCTCAAGGGTAAAAGTGTAGCTTTGTCCATGTGAAATGGTTTTGAGATCCTGAAGTCATCTGAATCTAAGAGAACGGCTGATGTTCACTGATGATGCAGGAGTTCATCCAATGGGGGCTGAATTTGCCCCTAGTGTTGTGGATAGGAACTCAGTTGTCCTTCAGCACAAACTTTCTTCTTTCCTCCCTTTTGGGATTTGGCATTCTTGCCAATTTTCATTAATTTGCAGAATGATCCATCTTTGGCTCTTCGAGCACGTTTGATATTTTTGCCCCTAGTTCGAGGGGTGCTTCTGATCTAGCTTTGCAAGCTTCTTTTGACGACATCTGATCTTCTTGATCTGACTTCCCTGCCCCTAGTTCGAGGGCTGCTTCGAATCTGGCCACACATGCCTCACATTGTAGTTGATCGTTGAACATTCTGAATCCAAGTTCAAGGTTTGAAAGTGAGGGGTCGAATCTCAGGGCTGAGAGTGATCCTAAGCTGCACAATCTCAAGAGCGATTTCACACAGGTCTTCGCAGGATGGCGCAAAATATTTTTTGAAATTTTTTAAGAAAGCGACTAGTCGTTCACGCTGAAGACAATGCGAAACCAATCTGGATCAAGCCAGGATCCTTCTCAGTACTCACGTTAACAAGCATGATTTCATTCATTAAGGGCTTAGCACGCCTCTCTTTCTCTCATATGATCAAATTTTTCAAAACCCGAGGAATTCCTTCCTCTTCGTTTTCATCACAATGTCCAAAAAGTTTTGAAAAACTCAGGTCAATATAATGATTTCAAAGCACAGAAAAGACACAGTTTTTAGTCAAATACTGCCATCTCATTCAGAACTTCTGGTACAATAGGCTCAAAGTAGAAATAAGCATGAAGTATGAAAACCATTGCTGCTTCATTCAGATCTTCTGGTGTAGCTGGCTCCATAGCAGAAACAGAATAAAAAAGAAAGCAAAGAGACAAACAGAAAACAAAATAGTGACATCCGAGGTAACATCCCTGGAATCACCCGACTCTAACAAAACAGGACTGACTGGATACAACAAGATAGACCCAACTGACTCAGTATGAAAAGACTGACTCTATACAACGGGACAGACTCGACAGGACTGACTCGATACAACAAGACAGACTCAATACCCAAGTTAGAAAGTAGAATAAACAGCATTCGTAAATGCCCAAAATAGTGTGTGTCATCCATCACATCTGGAGTAAACTGAGCACCGACAACAAGTGGTTCATCCCCTGATCACATAACAACACAGGTCCAGAGTACCCGAGGGATATCAGACCCTTCTGGAGCTATGGTTCCAAGACTACTTAGCAAGAGAGAAAACAGACAGCACCTCAGCCTGATTTCACCAAAACAGATATGAGCAAAGCTGAATGACCATGCTCTCTACTGAATTCTGCCCAAAATTTTGCCAGTAAATTGATACCCACAGGTAAAACTGATTCCACCAAATACTGATGCTCGCGGGCCTGATACTCAGACTTGCGAACTGATACATGAATTCCCTGTAGACACACACTCTAAAAGCACATAGCTAGCAAGTAAGAGTCAAAACACTCCAATGTTGGGGTAGGGTTTCCCTGCCCTATTTTGTCAGGAGCTAGGGTTTCACTACGCACGCAGCGGTTTCAAACAACCTAGAATCGGGTAAGCAACCTGTCCTAGTTTGGAATAGTCACTATGGATTCCGAATATGCAGTAGGTCGAATGGTCAAAAAGGGTGCTCCGGTAAAAACTGGGTTCTGTGTTCCCATCGTGGCAGAGCCCGTAACAGGTCAGCCTTATGGCACGCTTCTCAAAGTGAGCCTCCGGCAAACCGTTCAGGAATACCAGACGGCAAACACGGTGTCCTAGGCGCACCAATGCAAATGCAATGCAAATAAACACATAAGTGTAGTCAAAACAGGATATCATGAGTTCGAGTCAAGTTCTCTAAATCCCCAGCAGAGTCGCCAGAAACTGTAGACGTCCCCGAACGCCCTGGGAGAAATGCCGTTTCGTTCTTTTGGGGCTCACTACAATTCGGACTCAATGTGACGATTCTTAATCTGATCTTGCAAAGTGCAATGCAAGATTAGTAAATCACCAAAGAGTCCAAGTCCGGCAAATCATTTTGGAAAACAGGTTTTTAGAAAGAAGTACCAAACATGGACTGCTTTGCCAGATACAGAGTCGCCACCTAAATATTTTATTTTAGGAGAATTTAGGAAACCCTGACTGGTGCCTAAGGCCACATGTCCGTCATCACCAAAGCTGCCTCTACTCGGGAACTTGGGTACGATTAGGGAAGGTCAGCTATGAGAACCCCCGCTCGCCTGATCAAAGATCGGCCACTACTAAACTTGATATCTCATTTTTGAAAACACATGTGTTCTTATTCTGATTAATTAGTTAGAATTACTATGTGATGCGCGTAGCAAAACAAGCATAGACTAGATCGCTTAATTTGGAACAAAGCATCGTATATCTGTTTGTTTGGAAAATGATTTGAAGTTTGCTACTCGTAAGTAGGCTAAAACACGGATTTCAATGAATTATCCCAATTCAAGCAATCCAACTTTCACCCACAGGCATTCAGGCAGTTATATCACCTAAGCAATTAGCCTCATGGAAAGCATGCTGTCATATTAACATTCGCACTCATGCGAGATGCTAAAGCATAAACACTGACAGTGTACTCCGAGCCAAAACAAGAAACTAGTTAGTAATCATGCATGATCCTAGTTCATGTTAAGATGGCTAATGCAACGCATGCAAAATGCAACTAAGATAGGCTCGGCTATCCTAAGAACGGAATATGAGGTGCGACAATCCAATACATGTATTCAACTTGAAATTGAAATACAATGCAATTAGCATGATGCGCCGAGCCCGGTGCATGCAATACAGATGAATGATGCACACATGCTATCATAAGTATGCTAATTGAAACGTGCCCTAAAACTAACCATTGAAAGCAGGTAAGTAAAAGGGAGAAAGAAGTGGGGGTTAGAAGGCATGCACACACTCACGCACACTTATTACAACATGGGGTTAGAAGACATGCACACACTCACGCACACTTATTACAACATTGCCCTCTCTCGGAGGGTCCGAATAAATAATACAAACCAAATAAATAATTAACTACTCTAGCTAATTAAATATTACAAAACCTTAATTAATTAACGAATTAATTAAGCTATTAAAGCAGTAAAGCTGTCTCGGGAAGAGGGTCAAATGCGTACATGCTCGATTCGCCTCGCTCGGAAACCCGTTGCCATTCCATATGTTGCCTCTATTTGCACTGTTCTGCACCTCTGAGAACTGTGAAAATCCTTGAGATGCCTCTGAATTACTCCCTGAGCATTGTGGAAGGTCACCGGCCAAAATGAAAGGCCACCGGCCATTGGAAAATGGTCATCGCCCATAAGTGGAGCTCTTGGCCAACAATACATGGCCGGCCGGCACTGAAGATGGCCGACCGGCCATCTTTTCCTGCAGAATCCTGTTTTACTGCAGCAGAGGGCAAACAGAGCATGGCAATGCATTTTCAAAGCAATGTATGCACAACCACCCTCCCTATCATGTTTAATACTCAAAGGAGTGTAGTCCCTCGACCCTCCGACCATCAATCACGCATTTCAATGCATGATGGCCAAAGAAGCCAAGTGTGTAACTCGATATGGAATGAAATGCACAAAACACATAAAGGGCCTCGACCTCTATCATGATTGATTAAGTGGCAAGGGATCCACACACAATGCAATGCAACCTAGGCAAGCAAGAAAGCATGCAAATAACTCAATTATGCAACAAATCTAATGCAACATGAGCATGCAAGCAACAATGCTATACAATGTAACTAGCATATAACAATATGCAAAGACAAGCATGCAAACAAGCATGTAACTTAACAAGTATGCAAGATGGATGAACATGCAACAACATGTCAATAGGCTAACATTTAATAACATGCAAAGGCAAGTATACTTAGACCAATGTAATACATGCATGATGAACTTATCAAAGCAACACAAGCATGCAATAGGCAATAGGCAATAGGCATACAACCTAAACATGTGAACATGTATAGCATGCAACAACATGCAAAATGAAACAAGCATGCAACAACATGGTGAGATAGACTTACACTAACATGGGTAGCTCTCAAGCATGCCAAAATCAATGGCCAAACATGGTGGAAATGAGGCAACAAAACACATGCAAACATGCAAGGTGCAAGGGCTCTAACTCATAGCACAAGATGCAACTCTCCTAGTGCATTGAAAAGATGAAGTATGGCATATAATGGCATATATTCCAGCTCTGAAATGACATACAAAATGGTTCCGAATCATGCAAACGACTCACACAATGCATGTAGGAAGGCTCAAATACCGAAACTAGTGAAGCACATTACACTAGAGGTATGAAAAGCGATGCTCGAATGACCAAACCAACCCCAAACAGTCCGTATACAGGCCAAAAACAGTGGCAAAATGGACTAAGATGATGCCTTGAAGTGCACAAAAATGAAGCTCATGCAATGGCTCACAAACGGGGTATAAAAGAACAACTCTCAAACACATTGAAGACAAGATAAATATGAGAATATGGCACACCTATAAACTCTGAAATATCATATTCAATGATTCCAAAACACTAAAATGCCTCAAGAAACACATGCAAGGGACCCTAAAACTCAAAGGTAAGCAAGGCTATTACACTACTACCATGCATGGCAAGCACCAATCGACCAAGAGGCCTAAAAACAGAGCTAAGGCAGCCCAAAATATGAACAAAGCATGTTTGGAGTGTGGCCAAAAGGTGCTAGAATAAGGGGCTAAAACAACATGCAATGTGAGCTAGTATGCATGATTTACACTACAAGCCTATGAAGCATGTGAGGGGCCACCAAACCAGCCAAAAACAGAATCATGGCATGCCAAAATATGACCAAAAATCCACTGAAACATGGTCAATACATGCAAGAATGACATGCTCCTTTGATAAGCTATGAATGGGATTACTCTACACATGTAAGAGGAAAACAAAAGGGGACCAAACCAACCATGGACAGAGGCTAGGTAGGTCCCAAAAGTCACCAAAAAGTGCCTGAAATAGGCCTCCAAATGATATAAACATATGCGCCTTTGATAGGCCAAATATGCTAGTAAACAAGACAACAAAGGAGAGGGGATGACCCTCTCCTTCAGTGGTGAGAAGGTCAATATAAGATGGTCCCAAAGCTCACAAAAAAGGCACAAAAATGAGGCCAAACAAGGCCTAAGAAGGGATAAACAAACCCAAATACAAAAGTGATCTTAAACAAAGATTAACAGCATGAAAAAAAGAACTTTTATCAGTTATACACTAAGCTCAAAACAGCGTGCAAGATAGGCTAAAATCTTGTGCAAAAATGGGAAATAAAGAGGGAAAATGAGTTACCCTTGTAGCTCAGCAAAACCAGCAGGTTCCTGGAACAAAAACCAACTCTTTAACCTCTGAAAATACCCTCCAAGAACCTTAGATGGATGGTTGAGGTGTGTGGTTGTGAGGTGGTGTGCAAAGGGGCCAAGAATCTCACTCTTTTGAATCCAAAATATAGAGATATAGAGAGAGATATATCTCTTGTGTTAGACAAAATTTTCAACCTCTCTAAAGGAGTGGGAGGCCCTCCCTTATAGAGAAACAAGAGGGTTCAAGCTTCCTGGAGAAGCTAGAGCAAAAGGTTCAAGCTTCTTGGAGAAGCTAAAAAAAGGTCAAGCTTCTTGGAGAAGCTAGAGCAAATGTTCAAGCTTCTTGGAGAAGCTAGAGTAAAAGGTTCAAGCTTCTTGGAGAAGCTAGAGCAAAAGGTTCAACCTTCTTGGAGAAACTAAAAAAAGGTCAAGCTTCTTGGAGAAGCTAGAGCAAAGGTTCAAGAGGTTCAAGCTTCGTCAAGAAGCTAAAACAAAGGTTCAAAAGGTTCAAGCTTCCTCAAGAAGCTAAAACAAGGGTTCAAAAGGTTCAAGCTTCCTCAAGAAGCTTAAAACAAGGGTGCAAATCCTCCATACACGTGTATGGAGGGCAGGGTCTGTGCTTACTAGCAGGCACAGCTGGTATGCATAATGCCTTAAAAAGGCAAAGAAAAGGTCTCGGCCAGAAAAAGTGACCGATTGACCAAAACAATGGTCGGCCGACCAAAAACAATGCCGATCGGCCAATACCTTTGGCCAGTAGCAAGAAAATAGGGCCGGTGGCCTCAAGCCATGGTCGGCGAGGTGTGGGGATGGCCAACAAGCCATTCCCTTCCTTTAGAAGCAAAAACACAAGTGTTTGGTCCATGACCAAGCACAAAACAGATAAGTTGAGAGATCTTGAGGCGAGGTGCGAAGCCGAGACCTCCGAGAACTCAAAACGAACACGATCATGGATGATCATCAAGTGTTCAAACAATGATGTCCAAGTCTTGAGGACGATCAAAAATGGGGTGTCTACAATGTACCACTTGAAAAAGTGATTGCATATAAACATTACTCAAATTATTCCAATTCAAGCAATAAGCCTTTATCCACAGGCATACAAGCAATTTAGCAATTAAGCACTTAGCCTCATGTTAAGCATGTGAATCACGCCAACAATTACACATATTCAATATGCTAAAGCGAAAATGCTTACCTAGTATTTTGAGCCCAAATAAACATGAGAGATAGAAAAATGGATGATCCTAACTTTATGCAATATTGCTAATGCGACACATGCGATATGCAACCTATTAGGCTCGACTACTAATATGACATATGAAACAATTAAATAGCATGTCGTCTAAGCACGTATTCAAAGAAGTATTGAAATGACAATGCAGTTAGAATGACGAACCGAGCCTTGGTGCATGTAAGACAAATGAATGAATGCAAACATGAAAAATGCTAATTGAAATGTGATGCCTCTAATCTAACCATCAAAAATAGATAAATAAAAAGAAGAAAGGCGTGGGGTTGGAAGATATACACATTATTACAACATTGATGCCCTCGCGCATGAAGGTTTGAATGAATAAACTAACTATCTAACTAAGGTAAGCTAATTAAGCTATTTATTACAAAACAAATGAAATTAGTTAAACTACTAAACTAATTATTACAACACTTGAATTAATTAACTAGCTATCACTAACTAATTACAACAAGATTTATTCACAACTATGTTAATAATAATACTAATGCAACAATTAATCGCATTTGGTAAGTGTGTAGTTGAAAATGGATGAAGGTTGCAAACGCAGCGCCTGATAGCTACTCTGTCTGTCCAAGCCAACTTTGTTTCACCTTTAGCCATTGCCTCTATTTTCTGTAAAATTGCATTGCTGGCCACACAACGAGGACTGACCGTGCATCATTGACAGCCGACCGGGTAGATGATTGGCCATGCATCAATTTGGTGCAAAACTCTGTTTTTGTGTTATGAGATGAACCAGTGCAGACAAAGCATTATCAAGCTCTATTTGTCCCTTCTTCCTTCTCTGTCACGGAAAAGCCTCGAGAGAAGGTTGAAATTGATTCCAAAACCATCAATGAGCAAACTGATTGCTTGATGGTCTCGGATACAATTTTGGACAAAAGCGAATAAAATGCAATGAATAAGACAACCCTCCCACTTGTCATGGAATGAGCAGAAAGTGGGAGGTTGCAACGCTTCAAGAATCATCAAAATGCCATGAATTAGCATGTGACGACTCTTCACACAAGGAACTTGGCATAACGTCCAGCCAAGTCTAAGCAATTTAAGCCATTTTCTTTATGTGTGTTGATCTAATTTTAAACCAATTTGTTTAGTCATTGCCATTCATTAGTCCATTTGTCCATGGTGATTAAGTCCTCTAAAAGGAGAGAAGCGTCAAATGGGAAGTAATTTTCAACATGAAAGAGAGATTACACCGTTGACAATGAATCTCCGTAGAAATTAAGCCATTAAGCGCAAAACTCTAGTTCATGTGTTGAATAACCTTCAACCACTTGAAACAACTCTCAAATGAAAGAAAGGAGTGGCAAGTTGATTATTTCAATGAAGTTATTAAACATGGAAATGAGTCGAAAAAAAGCTAGAACAACATGCAACAAGCTGTACAAGTAAACTTAGGAGACAACAAATGAACTAATCAAAGCTTGAAGTAATTAAATAAATTAGGGCAGCCCTAAAACAGCCCCTAAAGTACAAAAAATAGTAGCTAAAACCAAGAGAAGATAAGTAGAAATAGTAGAGAAAAACCTATGGAACAAAGCCTAAAGAGGGGTGGTTAACCCCTCCACTTTTTGCAATTTTAAATCACATATTTCAGCGTCAAAACAGTCCAAGAACAGTCCCAAAACAGCCCAAAAACAGTGGCTAAAAGTGTGTTTAAAGAGCACAAAAAGATAAACAAAAGCAAGAGATATAAAGCTAGTAAGTAAAATCAAGGAGAGGTGGCTAACCTCTCAACTTTTAAGACCTTTAAATCATGTTTTTCAGCCTTTACAAACTCTGAAAATCAGTATATAAAGACAAGAAAAATAGAGGAAAAGAGTAGAAGATGATGAAAGAAGAAAGTCCAAAATTATACCTTTGAAAGAGAGGTAAGCTTTTAGTGAACAAACTTGATTCCAACACCCTCAAGTTTATGAAACTTAGATTGAAATCTCAACAAAGCTTCAAGAATAAGCTTCAATGGTGTATGTATTGTGTATGTATAGCTAAAAGGTGATATGAAGTTGGAAGGGAGATGGATGTTCTTAGCTCTCAAAAACCTTCAAAGCTTTTGGAAATATTTCCTAACCCTCTAGGTTATGAAAATATGTTGTAAATTCTGTACAAGAAAGCTTCAAATCCAAGCTTTAATGGTGTATGGAGGGTGAAAGTTGATTTGGAGAGGAAAAGAGGCTAGAAGGTTCAAGGAGGTTCAAGGATAGCTCATCAATGTCTAAGCCTCTTGGAAGGTTTTTTCTAACCTTAAAATTTGAAGGAACAGGTTCTATTTATTGAATTTGAGCCAAAAAGATCATAAATATCTTTAAACAAAGATATTTGTTCAATTCCCGCCGGCTGTCTGTCTGATGCCATCGAGGCTCAGCCAGGCCTCAAAACACACGGCCGGGCCCCAATAAACAAGGCAAGGTCAAAAAAAAAAAAAAAAAAGAAACACTCTGGAGAAATTTTAGAAATTTTCATCGAGGCCCGGCCGGTTCTCAATGGACCCAACCGAATCTCAATGACTGCACTTCAGGCTCGACTTCAAATGGGTATATCTCTTTCATTCAGACTTGGTTTTTGGTCATTTTTGAGTTCAAAGTGAAGCCCCAGAAGTTTACTTTCCAATGGTGGTGTCCTCATAACTAAAGTCTAAGTGTGCAAAGAGATAGGCCTGGTTTGTGAAGGCTGGTCAGTTCTTTCTCAATGATTTGATGCTCACCTTTCCTAAACTGGTTTTCTTCCAACCCCTCCTATTTTCTTCAACTCCAAACCTATAAATAAGAAGTTTTAAAAGATTTTTTTAAAGATTTCACCTCTCTTCCATTCATTTCCACTTTGTCCCTACTCCGTTTACCTAAAAGTGTAATGTTTTAAATGAAATGCGAGCCTCGGACATCATAGAAACATTTTGAAAACTATTTTGACAAGAGGGTTTTAAGGTCTAAAATAGTTTGGCCAAAATGGGGTGCAAGGTTTGGGATTAGATCTTGAATCCGAATTTCTTCGCCAAGAATTCAAAAGATTGCACAGTGTAACTTTCATCATCGGGTGTTCAGAATAAAGCGTCCAAGTCTTAAGGGCAGTAAAAAATGGGGTGACTACAGATATAAACAACCCACATATCATAATAATCCTAAATGAACCTCAATAAAAATAAATGAAATATGCACAAACTTGACATAACAATCTAAAACAAAGTAAATGAATGTCCTAGAGGTCCATGCAATTGAGTCCTTACTACGCCATGAGTCCATTCTAAGTCCTTCTAACACTTGAAAATGATAAACAACTAAGTCAGCTGATAGCTCAGTGAGTAGCAACATGGATAGGAAATAGAGTTTTGAAAAAAGGATTCAATTTTAAAAGTAGGACATATATCACAGAAATTAGATTGACATACAGTTTTGATAAAGATAATCTATTTCAAAAAGAATGTTCCATAGTTCAACAGTTAAAATACTCATGTCTCTCAAGAACATGATAAATGACATTTTGCACTTAAAACAGATTACAACATGAACACTAATAGTTTTCTGGGTACCAAGAATAACAATTAACATGCCACAAAGTTCTCAAGGCAATAAGCTCGTTGGATACAATATTGAACCAAGAGTCATCCTGGGGGTGGCAACCCCGAGCCTTTTCTCTAAGATAATCCGATTGAAGGTCACCTAGCCTAGCCTAGGTCTTTTCCTTAAAATCACTAAGCACTAGAGTCATCACGGCCCAACCTAGATATGTTCCCTAGTGGCCAGAGTCACGACACACAGTGGAATAATTTCCCTGGACTAAAATATACAAATGGTTCCGATAATTAGTACCATTCAGTTTCGCAAAACATGGTAGTTCACCATTATAAACATGAGACTATAACAAATAGTTTATAGTATGCCAAGTTTACACATGTTTTAGAAATAATTTAATTCCATTGATAATATAATAATTTATCAAACAGTTTAGTCCCAAAACAACAATTAAATTTTTCAACAGTTCAGGGTAGGGGGATATTTATAAAAATATGTAGCATGCAACTACTGACCTGAACACGGTATAATGTAATCCTCGAATAGAGTATAAAAGTTCAACTAGTGCCCTGAACCAAGTATGAAAACTACACGTCACTACTAATTTAAAAATACTAAAGAATAAGAACTTAGTAACCCCAAACTAAAGCGCACTAACACGGCTCAACCCAACTCACCGTTACTTTTAAATATTACCTAAGCACATGTCCTTCAAAGTCTAAAATCACCCAAGGCATGGGTTCAAATCGAAACTTAATTAAAAGTAACTTTAAGATAAAACAGAATTTTAAGCAAGCTTTCCTAATCTATTCGCTAACTTTAAAAATTAAAAACACACTCCACGTTGTTTGAAAAATTCCAAAACTCTCCATATGTTAACTAATATATCCTAAGTTTCAAACCCAATTGGTTTTGCTTGATTTGCTCGTCAAAATAATTATTTACAATTAATTATATCCAAACAGGTTGTTTTCTGCAGCACTTTAAAGAAATTAATGGTTCTCTTAGTATACAAGAGCAATCAACGCAAGGCTAAAAATGTAAGAAACCAGACTCGTAACTAGTTCTAATGATGCTAATTTGATAATTTTTTGATTTATACCGAAAGACAACGACACTCTCGAAGTTACTATTTTATACCAGTTTTCTGGACAGATTTGAACGCACCAGTTAATATAGATTTTGACTCCCAAAAATTATGAGAAAGTTCTGATATGCAATTCAATATGCAATCAATCTACTGTAAAAATGTTAGTTCAAAATTCATCTGTTTGATATGATTCTTGATTTTTAAAGTTTATATCTGTGCGTAGAATTTTTAGCCTACAATTTACACCCACTACTTTGCACTCTCCCAATCCAATCCATTACCACCCAAACACACCTTCAGACTTCACTTTACTAAAGGCATACATGCTAGCCTCCAAATAACCTCTGCACACATGCCATACACTATACATGGGCACATTATTTTTGTTTCTCTCACGGTACTCAAGAATACCCAAAATAGTGCCAAACGACACAACACAATAAAGAAAGAAGGGGAAAAATGTAGAAGAAGAGACAAAACAATTAAAAGATTAGTCTATCTTAAAGAATTTGCTATAGATTCAAATGAACCTTAGAGACAACACAATGCAGCTTCCCTTTCTCTTAATCTCACGTCTAATGCAACATACATAAGGGTTTTGTTTTGTTTCTATATATATAATTAACAACCCCTCTTATTTATTTATTTTATTATTATTATTATTATTATTATTATTATTATTATTATTATTATTATTATTATTATTATTATTATTATTATTATTAGCTTTTAAAATTGTGGACATCCATAACAAATTTATTTATAGTTTGAAATTAATTAAAATACCATGTAATAGTATTTAAATTGCACTTTAAGATTCACAAGAAAATTATCTGAGATTGTAAAATTATTATTATTTAATCATTTATTTTATTTGTATATTCAGGTTCTCACATTGGGCCTTGGCATCACATTTGGTGCAAACTCATTAATAAAGTCGGTCAAAACTTGTCCTTTGATTGTTGTATTTGGGCTGTATTCCATGTCATATTGACCTAGGATGACAAACCATCGCGCTATCCTTGCAGACAAGTCTCCATACTGTAGTACAGACTTCAATGGGTGCTCAGTTAGCACTATAATCGGGTGAGCTTGGAAATAATGATTTAGTTTCTTTGCTGCCATCACTAGGGTCAATGTCAATTTTTCCAATGGCAGGTATCTCGTTTCTGCACTTGCCAAGGTTTTACTCACGTAGTAAATTGCCTTCTATTCTCCTTCATCATCCCAGACTACCACTGCTCTAACTACATGGTCTAATACTGTCAAATACAAAAACAACTCTTTGGCTGGGACTGGAGTTGATAGCGAAAGGGGGGAGGTCAGGTACTTTTTCAGGTCGACTAAGGTAGGACTGCAAGCTTTTGTCCATTTAAAATCTGTGGCTTTCTTCAGTAGTTGGAAGAACGGTCTGCATTTATCAAAATTTTGACTTATGAATCGATTTAAAGCCGTTGCTTTGCTTGTTAAGCTCTATACTTCCTTCGTCGTCGTTGGCCTCTTCAGGTCAAGTATGGCCTTGATCTGGTTAGGGCTTGCCTAAATTCTTCTCCTTGTCACTAGATGTCCCAAGAACTTACCTAATCCTACTTGAAAAGCATACTTGGAGGCATTCAACTAAAGTCGGAATGCCTTCAAGATGTTGAACACCTTTTTGAGGTTGACTAGATGGTTTGATGACTTCATACTTTTCATTACCATGTCATTGATGTATACCTCCACTTTCTACCAATGAGATGTTTAAGCATCTTGGTTACCAGTCTCTGATGCGTTGCCCCTATGTTCTTCAATCCAAAGGGCATGACCCTGTAATAGTAGAGTCACTTAGGAGTGATGAGTGCATTCTTCTCCTCATCTAGGCCATACATCGCGATCTAATGGTAACCTCGATATACGTCTAGGAAGCTTATTTTTTCATGCCTCGAGGTGGCGTCTACCAGCTAGTCTATCTTTTGTAGTGGAAAGCAATCTTTTTGGGTAAGCTTTATTCAGACTTGTGAAATCTATGCAGACCCTCCACTTCCCATTTTTGTTTTTGACCACCACTATATTGGACAGCCATGTTGGATAATGGACCTCTCTGATAGCTTGGGCTTCTAGTAATTTCTACACCTTTTCTTCCATTGCCTTCACATGAACCATGGTAGGTCTTCTAGCTCGTTGGATTACTGGGTTTGCCGATCTGTCAACATTTAACTTGTGGCAAGTGACCTCAGGACTGATCCCTGGCATCTCAAATGGTGTCCATGCAAACACCTCCACATTCTGTCTAAGGATAGCTTTCAATTTTGTTTCTTCCTCCTTGGCTAATTCGGAGTGGAGAAGAAAAAATCATTCTTTATCCCCTTTGTTTACTAGAATATTCGTTAAAGGATCTTAGCTCTTATCGATTGGCTTCTTGCTGATATCATCCAAGAATTCTTGGTCTTCTTTTACCTCCACGATCCTTGTATCTCGGACACTACATGTGTACTTCATTGCTGCCATGGATCAATTTTTCGCCTGAACCTGGTATCCTCTAACTTCATCTATCCCATACTCAGTTAGAAATAGAAGCAAGTGGTGTAGGGTTGAAAGGATGGTCTTCATCGCATGCAACCAAGGTCTTCTAAGGATTACATTGTATGTGGAATGGGTTCCTATCACTGCAAATTTTGTTGCCATTGTCTTTGTCCCTGCCTACACATTCAAGCTCGTTGATGCTAGCGGCCGCATCAGTGTTCCATTGAATCCGGCCATCGAGCTGTTAGATGGCTCCAAATCATCTTTACGAAAGTCAAGTTCTTTATAACACCTGACATAGCCTTGGCTAATCAATATCCTCCTTACTTGACACTCTCTGATCATGAGGGTAGCCACCAAAGTAAAGAAATCATTGGCCCTCGACATCTCTCAATCTGGGGTTTCTTCTGTTAAACCTGAAACACATGCTGTAAGTACTTCACCCTCTGTGTCTCTCCCTTGATCTTGTTTGGGCTCACCTTTGAGTGGATTACGTTAATAATTCAAGGTTCTTCAGCCCGAGGTGCAGCGGGTGTTCGGGGTAGTAATCCTGTTAGTGCCTAAGCTAACTCGGCTTGCTCTTCTCTTGTTTTCTCTTCATCGATTAAGTCTCTCAGATACCCATGTCTGACAAGGTCTTAGAAGTGTTGCTTCAAAGCCCGATATCCCTAGGTCATATGCCCTGTCCTATCATGGTGTGTACATGACCTGGTGTAAAACCTTCTTATTGATTTCGTTGGGACCCTTTGCAATGGTCTGCAATAGTGCTGGTTCCCGATCCTCTCTAAGATCTTATAAATCAGCATCTTGAAGATGATGCTAACAGCCTGCATCACCAAATCTCTGCCCCCTATTGTCAATGCCAGCTCCGGCTTCGTTTGGGTGAGCTATTCCTCTTCTCTTACTTAGTCATACTTCCTCACTTTGATCTCTTATCCTCCTCTGCTCTAGTATACTTCTCATCCCTTTCCATTAGATCGTCCATGGTTTTTGAGAGGGTCTTTGGCAAAGATTGTCGAAGTGGGCAGTCTTCCAGGCTGTTCTTGAAAGAAACAACAGCTAACTCCTAGTTACATCCTGAAATTCGGCTGTAAACCTCATAAAATCTCTTGACCTACGACTTAAGGCTTTCATCATCGTCTATCTTCAAAGCTAGTAATGAATCCATGCTTAGTGGCTGGATGTTGTTGGTCACAAATCTGGCCAGAATGTCTCGACCAAACCTTCCAAATTCTTGATTGACTCCATAGGCAACTCCAGGAACCAGTCTGACACTATTTATTGCAACGTTGATAGGAACACCTTACACAATAGTGGGTTGTTCTCACTCCACAAAGACATAGCATTTAAATATAAGTCGATATGAAAATTAGGATCGGATTGCCATCATATGCTTGGAACCTCAGCATAATAAACATCTTTAGTACTTCAAAAGCATCCAATTCCACTTAAAACAATGACTTCTGTTGTGAGGTGGATGTCACCTCTTCTTTTGATCGCCCTGCTGTTCGTTGATTTCAGTCTCTTTACCACATTACTCCCCGCACTTGGATGTGTCATCTTGGACCTATTAAGATCCAACGTCTTTTTCACATAGTGATCCTGCCCGTTCACCTGGCGTGATCCTCTGATCTAGGACACTTCGACTCTCTAAGGCTCTGCTCTCCTGACATACTGAGATTGTCGTGGTGAGTTCACAGTCTTTCTTCATTGTTTTGCGCTATAGTCTATCTTACCGGTGGGGTGTCGACGTCTATAGTGATTGGCGGTGTTGCTGGCAACAGCAATGTTGGGTGCATTGCCTAGCTTGACATCATCAAGTTGACCATTATCTGTAAATTCGTCAATTTGGTTACCAAATATTTTTGCTCATTATCCCTCCATATGCATCTGTCCTTCAAAACTTGAAAATCTCTCTTGTTACAGTATTTTTCTGGGACCTACTCCTGTCAGCCCTCATTGCCTTTCCTCAGGTGTCACTGTGGATGCTTTTGGGGTTACCAAGCACACCCAATAGTTTGGACTCCCAATCTCTTGATCTAATCTCGCTAATGCAATGTGAAATAGAAAATAAAGTCCAAATCTGGCAATTTTTATATACAAAATCCATTTTATTGCAAAATATTGCTAGAAATGGACTACATTACTAGAGTTCAGAGTCGTCACCTAATCTTTTGAAAAATTAGAAAACCCGTGACTCGTGCCAAAGACCACTGTTTTTCATAACCAAAGTGTCTTGGCTCGAGAGCATAGGTATGGGAAGAGAAGGTTATTAATTGAGCACCCCACTCACCCAATCAAAAATCGGCCTCTACCAAGTCATAATGTGGTTTTTATAATCAATGTAAATCCATATTATGATTATAAATAACACTACCATTAGTATTTGAGGCATTCAAATATAGATTGTGTCATCGATTTTGGTTATGATTTGGCTTCATGAACTTTTGAAAAGGGGTTTTCTTGGATAAAATCCTCAGCATAAAAAGAATCTACCCTCTGAAATAAATAACACAAGCTCCATCCACTGCATTCAAATACATATCTCAGTTAAGCATTTAACCTTAGGTTATAGCAACAGATATGGTAAGGAACACGCACATGCAATATGCTAAAGCTCAAAATACTCACCTAGTACTCTAAGGTGAGTCACAACATATACAGAGATGCGTGATCCTATATGCAAGTTTCTAATGCAATATACACAAAACATGTATTTAGGAGTCTGGATTGTTAAGATGCAACATAAGTATCACCACAATACATGAACTTATGCATGTATTTATCTTTAAAGATAGTAAATCGTATTAATATGGATGCTCCGGATCTAAATGCATGAAAAAGTGGATGCAATATACATGCATGATAAAGAAAACATGATGCAATATCGAAAGCAGATAAATAAAAGGGTTAGAAAGATGTGGGGTTGGAAGATTATTACAACAATTCAAATAAAAGGAGGAGAGAGAAATTATTACAACAATGAATCAATTCAGCCTAGCTACTACCGAATCTGAAAAATCATGCTAAATAAATATATATATATATATATATAAAGCAATCACGGGGCTCCAAAACTACTCAGGGGAGCATTTCCCAAAAACTGTCTGTTCTGTTCTTAGGGGAAATGACTGGCTTGACACCAGGTAAGCCGGTTGAAGTAGAAAGTGGCCGACCGAATTCCTTCTTCAGTTGGGGATTAAGTTAGTGCAAGCTCTTAGGACAAAGGCCAAATAGAGGCTTTTTTGGGGGGGTTCTCACACCCTTCACATCCTCTGTTGACGGGGATCACTTAGAGATGAGGTGAATGGGCCATAGCCTTTAACAATAACATAAATAGATATATTCAACAAATATTTTACTTAGAGGAACAAATTAAATGGATCAAAATCAAAACAAATTCAAGCCCAAGATACAGATAGGAACCTACATTTTCTCTTTGTGAATAAGGGCAAGTTAATACCCAAATCCATGCTATTAATTGGAGAGCGTAGTTTAATGCAAATCATTTCTTGGAGGATGCTTTTCTTACCAAAACAAGGGATTCATCAAACTCATTGATACTTCTCATCTAGTCATAGAACAAGGATGATAACACCATTTTCTATGTTTTATAAATGATTGAGAAGTGAGGTTTCAATTTCCATTGACCCAAAATCTCTTGTTTTATTTCCAAAATTCTCAATAAAAAGGAAGAACAACACTTATCAACACGAAATCCTATGGATCACTCAAGTAACCTTATGAAACAACCCCTAGCACTCATTGTCTTTGAGTAAAGAGTTGAAACACATAGATTAGCACACTGGAGAGACATGATAGATTAAGATAAGTGGTGCAATAGGGAGAAGAGTTATTCTACTTATTGAACTTGTGAATGGATGGCTAAAACTACTCCCAAGAACATTTGCAAAGGTCCAAAATTCATAAGAATAAGATAGGTAAAGCTAAGAAAAGCAAGAAAACAAAAAAAAGACTATCAACTCAATGGATAGACGACTAAAGCTATTCCCTCCACATCCATGAGGACTTACAACAATTACACAATATAAAACAAAGCTAGAATTAAGAAAAAAAAAGTAGAGAGAAGATGATCCAAGGGACCAAGGATTCACCTCTTGAAGAGGATGAGCCTTTTCGTTCATAAACTCCCTTTAAGGTTCCTTAAGAGCTTTTAGGGTTGTTCTTTAATGTCCAAAGTCCTTTGTCCAGCGCTTAGGATCAAGCTTTAATGAAGAAATGGGTGTTACAATTGAAGGTGGTAGGTAGAAGATGAAGAAGGAATAAGAGAGCTCTCAAGCTTTTCTATCATTGGGCAAGGTTTTTTTTCCAATCCTTTGAAAAGAGCTGGAGAGCTCCATATATAGAGCCCAAGTCATAAATATCTGAGATATTTGTGGTGAGTAAGCAAAAAAAGCTGAAATTCCCAAAAATGCTCTGTACCCGGAACATTCAGTTGGCCAAGCTTCCTGGTGATTGATTGGGTGATTTTGTGGTTGGCCATGATTTGGTGTCTGGCTAGCTCGTGGGCACATTGTCAAATCAATAAGAGTATGTTAGCCTGAATTGAAGGGAGAAATAGGTATTTCTGAGGATTTCATCATTTCTATTCACTTCCATTATATTCTTCGCTTCGTTTGTTTGAAAGAATACAATGCTTTGTCTTTAAAAATATGAGCATTAGAACATTATGGTAATGTCCGGAGTTGCACTGCTAAAACTCATTTTGAAAGAGGTTTCCATTTTGGTTGAAAAATATTTTATCTAAGATTGGTCGTTTTGAGGTTTTAAAGCTCGATCCTTAGAACTTCTGTCGTGGAACTTGCAAAGATTAAAATCTTTCGTTTTCATCATTGGAAACTTAAAAGGAAACGCCCAAGTCTCAAGGGTAGTAAAAAATGGGGTGTCTGTAGTTACAATCCCAACCTGCCCAAACAGGATGGTGTAATAATCGACCAGTAGTCCATGACTACCAAAGGACTAACTAAACAAAAGGAAGATGGGCTCTTAATATAATTGGGGCGAAATTTCTTTTATGACGTGTGGAAGCCATTATCTATTATATTGAGTCCATTTACAACATCCATTTAGAGCAATGCAAACCTATCTGAAATGAAAACATACATTCTTTGTAGAACCATTATGTTACATTATTACATGACATAAATAATAAAGATATTACAATACATATATCTTAATTCTGCAAATCAGTACAATCACAAAGGACTGGCTTCTAATTAACTTTTTCTCGAACTTACTCTTCAATACCTACACATATATATAAGCGAGAGGAGTGAGCCATTGCTCAGTGAATTGTAATACAATAAAGTGGTAAATGAATGAACATTTATAAAGTTTATTAAACCAAGCACAAGCTCATTTTGAACATAATATAATTTGCACGTGATAATAAAGCTTAACTTGCAAGCACATACATAGCGATGAACATTCTTAAGGTACATCAGATCAAGAATCAAGAGGCCACAACAGGTGGCAAAAAGCTCGGTTATCAAGCAAGAGGTTATTGGATAGATTTCCAATAACATTCAAGTTCCGAGATGTCATCTTAATACATGATACAAAAATATATTATGTTCATTCATAATAAAAACAATAATATAACTGGCATAAACATAACATAGATTTCGCATTTCAAATCATAGTTTTTAACAAAAATGACTGTGGGAGCAGGATATTTGGAAGCGTCGGAAGCGCACTCTGGAAGACAGACACTACTCAGCTCTATCCTACACGATCAGAATGCCGAATAATACAGATAGGCCGAATAGATATTGAACTATGGAACCGAGTAAATAAGAGGATGATGAGTGAAAAGTGGGCCTGGCCCCGAGGCCCAGGGAACAAGTATAAATAAAGGAGAAACAGAATAAGAAAGGAATGTGAGAATTGTTGTAAAAAACATAGAATACAAGCATTCTTGAGTGTGTAGACTGACTTGTCCGTCGGAGTGTTAATTCCGGCACCCCAGACCGAAGTGTTTATTCATTTTTAGGTGACTATCAGCGGATCACAAGCTCCTCCCAAGATCAGAAGAGTATTTCCAAACCACATATCCACAATTGGCGCCGTCCGTGGGACTACTCAAACACATCCATGTCAGGCGCAACGGAAGACCCTCCGATAGCCACTGATGAAACAACGCAAAGAGATGACATCACTCCATCAAACATGCTCGGACCGGACACCGTCCCTGTAAGACGCACTTTGAACTTCGCCTCACCCTCGACTCCAGAGCATGAAGCAATGCAAGCGATCATGGAACAAGCAAAGAAAAATGAACAAAGGTTGGAGAACATGATCGCGGAGAACGAACATCTTCATGAGGATTTGGCCTTGGAAGTGGCGAAGTCCAAACAAGCTGTACGCCTAAAGCCGGATCGATCTCCACAGGTGGTGGTCGACGACCTCGAGCCCGACAAGATGACACTGATAGCGGTTCCGACTCGTTATCCCCGGAGCCCAGGAAGAAGGGGCAACCTGAAACTACCAGTTCTTCTGAAGAAAGTCCCTGTATAAGGCACAAGCGAAGAAGGCACAGTTTAGATGAAGATCAACACGATCCCTTCGTACGACGGATTGCAAAGGCGGTGCTACTTAAGAAATTCAAAGCACCGTCATTCACCTTGTACGACGGCAAATCAGACCCCACTGACC
Source organism: Camellia sinensis (assembly GCF_055761805.1). Lineage (NCBI taxonomy): Eukaryota > Viridiplantae > Streptophyta > Magnoliopsida > Ericales > Theaceae > Camellia > Camellia sinensis. The sequence continues at coordinate 111,798,405 of NC_138974.1, forward strand.
ACATCCGCCACTACAAGCAAGCCATGACATTACATGCAGATGACGAGGCCCTCATGTGCCGAATATTCCCTAGCAGTTTGGGACCATTGGCCATCAGGTGGTATTATAAACTGGAGTTGGCTTCGATCAAAACTTTTCACCAATTACAGAAATCCTTCAGGGCCAGATTCATCACTAACGAGGTCCAGCCGAAACAAGCCGACTCTCTCTGGGCAATGCAGCCGGGAGAAACACTAAGGGCGTATTCGGCACGATATTGGGAGTGCTTTAATCTTGTTGATGACGCCTGCAATGACTCAATGGCCATCACCGCCTTCAAAATGGGATTACACCCAGACAGTGCCCTCTGCAGCTCCTTGACAAGAAGCCCTCCCAAAAAAGTTTGGGCATTGATGAAGAAAGTTGAGGAATACTGTAAAGTGGAAGACGACGCCTTGCGGGTTAAAGCCGGACAAATGGCCAACAAAACGGCCCCTCCTGAAATTACTCAGCCAATAAGTTCCGTACCACCTCAGAGTTCTGAACCACGACAACGAGCTAAACGAGACAAGAAACGGGATTCTCGTGGATCAAGCGATCAATGCTCACACCGAGCAAATGAGCAACTGCAGGTCGATAGCAGGCGCACAAAGCGCACCGACAAGAAATATATGGAGCTGTCAGAGCCAATCAGCTCGGTTATGTCCAAAATCTAACATCTTCCGTTCTTCAAATGGCCGTCCAAAATGGTTGGACCCCCTGACAGGAGAAGGAGGGACAAGCGGTGTGAATATCACAAAGATCACGGTCATGATACGGACAATTGCTATGCTTTGAAAGACCATATTGAGGTATTGGTCCAGGATGGTCACCTCCAGAACATGTTTGAAAGAGCGCATTCAAAACAGTTGCCCTTCGGCAAGACTCACCTCCACTCGGCGTTGTTCATATGATATACAGCCTTCTAACGCCACGTACCGTACACGCAATTCAGTCAGCCCCCCAGAGGCAACGCACACCAATGGAACAACCCCATGAAGCTCCGAGTATTGTCTTTGACGATTCCGATCTTATCGGCATAACACTCCCCCATATTGATCCATTGGTCATTGAACTACATGTAAGCTGAATTACCGTTGAACGCATCCTCATAGGCCACCGGAGCACTTCGGAGGTAATGTATTACGAGACCTTCATCAAACTCGGCTTCAACAAATTAGACCTGTCTCCGGCACCTCACCCATTATTCGGCTTCAACGCAAATCCAGAGTACCAGTTGGGGAAAATCACATTTCCCGTTCGAGCGGGCTCCTAAACAGTGGATATGGAATTCTTGGTCGTCAATCTCCCTTCGCCGTATAATTTCATCATGGGGCAAACTTGGTTGCATCATATTCAAGTCGTGCCAAGCACCTATCATTAGCTACTACGCTTCTCGACCAAACACGACATTGAGCAGATCCATGGTTCCCGGCAATCCGCACAAAGCATGTTATCTACTTTCCGGAAAGACACCAACGGAGTTGCAGGTCAACTCCACTAAAGTGTCGAATCGAAACAGCCTCGACGACGTCAGACGGCTCCCTAGCGAAAGCCATAGAAGCTCTAGGCGATACCAACAGCAGCTTGCCAGGACGTATGATCAACACGTTCAGCCGCGCCGCTACACGCCGAGAAAGTTGCACCTGAATGTATTTCCGGATGATAGGAGACCGGTTGATGGAAAATTAGGTACGCGACATTGCTCCTGAAGCACTCATGAAAATTCTATCATCAAATCCGACTTGTGGGGAACGATCCTAGTTCTAAAAGATTTCCCATGTACACATTCCACCTTTGTAACGGAAGGGTTCTTGTTCAGAAGCTAGATTCTTATTTAAAATAGTGCTCCGACGAAAAAGCCTCCGGACTCGGAGCGCCCTTCGTGGATATCACGATTGGCTAAAATAAGTCTCCAGATTCGGAGCCCCATCGGCGTATGATGTCTTTGGGACGAAAAAGCCTCCGGATTCGGAGCGCCCTTCCTGGATATCACGATTGGCCAAACTAAGTCTCTGGATTTGGAGCCCCATCGGCGTGTGACGTCTTTGGAATGAAAAAGCCTCTGGATTCGGAGCGCCCTTCTTGGATATCACAATTGGCCAAACTAAGTCTTCGGATTCAAAGCACCATCGGTCTATGACGTCTTTGGGATGAAAAAGCCCCCGGATTCGGAGCGCCCTTCGTGGATATCATGATTGGCCAAACTAAGTCTTCGGATTCAGAGCCCCATCGGCGTATGACGTCTTTGGGACGAAAAAGCCTCCGGATTCGGAGCGCCCTTCATGGATATTACGATTTGCCAAACTAAGTCTCCGAATTCGGAGCCCCATCAGTGCATGACGTCTTTGGCGCGAAAAAGCCTCCGGATTCGGAGCGCCCTTCGTGGATATCACGATTGGCCAAACTAAGTCTCCGGATTCGGAGCCCCATCTACGAATGACGTCTTTGGGACGAAAAAGCCTCCGGATTCGGAGCGCCCTTTGTGGATATCACGATTTGCCAAACTAAGTCTCCGGATTCGGAGCCCCATCAGCGTATGACGTCTTTGGGCTGATTAAGCCTCCGGATTCGGAGCGCCCTTCGTGGATATCACGATTGGCCAAACTAAGTTTCTGGATTTAGAGCCCCATCGGCGCATGACGTCTCTGGGATGAAAAAGACTCTGGACTCGGAGCGCCCTTCGTGGATATCACGATTGGCCAAACTAAGTCACCGGATTCGGAGCCCCATTGGCGCATGATGTCTTTGGGACGAAAAAAACTCTGAACTCGGAACGCCCTTCGTGGATATCATGATTGGCCAAACTAAGTCTCCAGATTCGAAGCCCCATCGACGCATTACGTCTTTGGGCCGATTAAGCCCTCGGATTTGAAATGCCCTTCGTGGATATGACGATTGGCCAAACAAACTCTCCCAATTCGGAGCCCCATCTGCGCATGACGTCTTTGGGCTGATTAAGCCTCCATATTCGGAGCACCCTTTGTGGATATCACGATTGGCCAAACTAAGTCTCTGGATTCGGAGCCCCATCGGCACATGACGTCTTTGGGTCGATTAATCCTCCGTATTCGGAGCGCCCTTCGTGGATATCACGATTAGCCAAACTAAGTCTCCGGAATCGGAGCCCCATCGGCGCAGGATGGCTTTGGCCGATAAAGCTTCCAAGCTCAAGGGCCAAGTAGTATTCCGAATTCGGAGCGCCCTCCAGAATGAAAACATTTAGACATCAAGGCAGGAATATGTAGGTTGAGCTAGTTCAACCGCATGAACAAGACAAAACGTGCCAGCATTCAAAATAAGATGCTTAATTAAGCATATAAAAATTCAGAATGAGATAAACTTTCAAAATAAAACATTTTATTCGATTAACCAGTAATTACAAAAACGCAATCCGCGTTCGAACCATTACAATATCTGTTCTCATATGTGTAGACGTCCCCGAACGCCCCGGGAGGGAACCCCCCCCACCCCGGTTCTGTTCGTTTTGGGTTCACTACAGTTCAGGACTCTCAAATTGTCACGGTTCTTAATCTGAATCAAAGAGTCCAAATCCGGCAAATCGTTTTGAGAAACAGATTTTTGAAAGAAGTGCCAAACATGGACTGCTTTGCCAGATACATAGTCGTAACCTAAATATTTTATTTTGGGAAATTTAGGAAACCCTTACTCGGTGCCAAAGGCCACGTGTTCGTCATCACCAAAGTTGCCTCGGTTCGGGAACTTGGGTACGATTGGGGAAGGTCAGCTATGAGCACCCCCTCTTGCCCGATCCGAAGATCGGCCTCTACTAACCGTGATATCCGATTTTGAAAACGTTATGTGTTCTTATTCCAGTTATTAGCCTAGAATTACTACGCTATGCGCACAGCAAACAAGTATAGACCCAATCGACTAAATTGGAACAAAACATTGCATATCCGTTTGTTTGGAAAACGCTTTGGAATTTGCTACTTACAAGTAGGCTAAAATACGGATTTCTACGAGTTGTCCCAACTCAAACAATCCAACCTCCACCCACAGGCATTCAAGCAGTTCATCAAATAAGCATCTAGCCTCTTGGTAATCATGCTATCATGTTAACGTTCACACTCATGTGAGATGCTAAAGCGTAAAGAGCTCACTTAGTACTCCGTGGCAAAACAAGAACATGTTAGCAATCATGCATGATCCAAGACCATGTTTAAATGCCTAATGCAACGCATACGGAATGTCACTAGAGTAGGCTCGGCTAGTCTATAAATGACATGTGAAAATGCACAAGTAGCATGTATTCAAGTTAGATTTGAAATAATTATACAGTTAGTATGATGCGCCGAGCCTGGTGCATGCAAGACTAATGAATGATGCACGCGTGCATAGCATAAGGTATGCTAAAGTAAACATGTCATAATACTAACCATCAAAGCAGGTAAGTAAAAGGGAGAAAGAAGTGGGGGTTGGAAGACATGCACACACGCACCCACACTTATTACAAATTCACCCTCGCTCGGAGGGACCAAAAGAATAATACAAATTAATTAACCTACAAGCTAATTAATTATTACAGACCACCTAATTAATTAAGCAAATTAACTAAGCTAAGAAAGAAATAAAGGCCTCGGGAAGAGGATCCAATGTGCGCGTGCTCGGGTTTGCTCGGAAAGTCACTGCCATGCACAAGTTGCCTCTGCTTTGACTGTTCTGCTTCTCTAAAAATTGCACAACTCCCAAGGTTGCTTCTCTGAATGTTGTGGAACACCACCGGCTGAGTGGGATCATCACCGGCCATTTGAAGTGGGCATCGACCATCCTTTGGTCGGTCGGCAGTATATATGGCCGGCCGGCCAAAACTTCCTGCAGAAACCTGTTTAACAGCAGCAGAGGGCAGGCAAGGCGTGGCAATGCATTTCAAGCAATGTATGCACCAACCACACTCCTTATCATATTTATGACTCAAAGGGAGATGGGCCTCGATTCTCGGGCCACCAATCACGCATTTTCATGCATGATGGCCCAAGGGACCAAGTATGCATTTTGATTTCAAATGCAATGCACACACACAAACAAAGGCCCAATCCCTATCACTAGATCAAGGGACAAGGCATGCATGCTAGCTGGAATGCAACCTAGGCATGCAAACTAGTATGCCATATGGTATGGAGGGGAGCATGCAAACAGGCAATGTACACTAGGTACGCAACCTAAGCAAACAAGGCAAATAAGCATGTCACAACTATGCAAGCAAATGAAGCATGCGAGATGTGATCTAATCATGCAAGTGTGCAAGACATGCAAACATGCTAGCAACTTGACCAAGGGAATGCATGCCAAATGCAAGTGATTTCAAGCATGCAACACATGCAACCAAAACATGCAAACGTGGATTAATGCAACAACATTTGAATAGCATGCAAAAGATGGACTTAAACTGAATTAGGCAGCTCTCAACTAGGCCCAAAACAATGGCTAACATGCTTAAGAATGGAAGCCAAAACACATACAAATAGGCATGCATGTAAGGTCCAACACTTAGGCACATAGAGACAAATTTTAAGCACACTTAAAAGAGGAACAACATGGGCATATGGCATGCAATGTAAGCTCTGAAAATCATGTTAATGATGGTGCCAAAACAAGCAAACAAGGTAAGCGCATGCGACAATGGTCCAAGATTCAAGGCAAGCCTGAGGGGGATTGAACTACACTTAATGCAACCACACATGGCATGAATTGAGTGACTAAAACCAGAGTTTTAGTATGCTAAAACAAAGCCAAAAGACCACTTAGATGGCATCTAAATGACTTACACATGGAAGCATACACAATGACCAAACATGGAGCATAGGACACAACCTCTTGAAGCATCAAAGGGGCCATGAAATGCAAGCATACAAGCATGCTAAGAGGACTGAAATTATGCTATAAGTGGTGCCAAACCACTTAAATAAATCAAACAATGCATGCTCAACACTTTACATACTTAAAGCCTACAAGCTAACAATGCAAAGGAGCTATGCAATACATGTTATGGTTGACCAAAACAACCAAAAAATAGACCTTAAACATGGAAAAACAAGTACGAAAGCTTCACAAAGCTAGGCCAAAAGCATGCTTGAACAAGGGTTAAAACCTAGATGCATGTTAAGGCTACAATATGGCATTATAAGGCATGTATGCTAAGCAAGCATGGTGTACCAAAACCAACTAAAAACAGAGGCATATTATGACATAATAAGCATGAAAATCAGCTAAGGCATGGCCAACACACACTTAGACTAGATGCTCACTAAAGAGGCAAAAATGGCCCTTTTCAAGGACAACAAGGAGAGGGGTGGCTCTCTCCTTCCTAGGACCTCAAGGCACCATCCTCACCTCTGAAATCCCTCAAGATTTCAGTGGTGAGGAGGCCCAAACACAATGGTTCCGGAGCTCAACCGAAATGGCACAAAACAAGGGCCAAACAAGCCTTAAGAGGGGCCAAACAACCTCAAAGCTTAAAACGCCCTTAACAAACTATTTAGAGCAGGTAAAAACACAACTTTTATATTTTATACACTAAGCTCAAAAACGGATGCAAGATAGGTAAATAAGCTATGCAAAAATGGGGGAAAAAGGGACAAGTTTCTTACCCTTGTAGACCCTCTTCACCAATGGTGAACCAGTTGGTTCTTCAAGTTCAAACCACTTCCACAACTCCAAAAACAACCCTCAAGGGCCTCAGCTCCAAGAAAAGGTGTGATGGTGGGTGTTTGTGTGCAAAACTAAGACAAAACACACACAAAACACAAGAGAAAGAGAGATATAGAGATGGAGGATATATGAACCCTAACCCTAAAACTCAAAACCCTCGGAAAATGTTGTCTAAATTTTCTAACCCTTGAACAAGAGAGAAGAGGTTCTCTTTTGTAGACAAATGGCCTTGTAAAGCTTCCAAAGGAAGCTAACAAGAAGGCAATCCCTCCATACACGTGCATGGAGGGGGTGAAAGTGTATGCCTGCTGCACAAAAATATCTGCAAAAGCAGATGCACAGTAGTCGGCCGGCCAAAAATGTAATTGACCAAAAAAAGATAGCCGGCCGGCCATCTATAGTGCCGGCCGGCCAAATATTTGGCCCGTGGCAACAAAACACAGCCGGTGGCCTCAAGCCATGGCCGGTGATTAGGGATGGCAATTTAAACCCGGCCCGATGGGGACCCGACCCCCCGACCCTGATTGGAACGGGTTTTCCCCGAAAATTATCCCCATAGAGCCGGGGTTGGTATTAAAAATAAAATCCCCGATAGTTTTCGGGCCGGGGATGGGGATAGCTTCCCCAACCCCGGCCCCGCCCCGACTAATCCCCGACTAATCCCCGGCTCTATATATATGACTAATCCCCGTATATATATATATATATATATATTATATGTTTAGGTTATGTTGTGTCACTTCTCTTCTCTCAGCCTCTCTCTCATTCTCACTTCTCTCAGCCTCTCTCCCTCTCTCTTTGCTGTGTAGTTCTTGAGATGAAGATCAATGGCGGACGAGCTCGTGCAGATGGGTGAAACAGAGACCTTCACTTTCCTTCCAAGCCGAGATCTTCACCAGATCTATAGAACCCCTCCTCCTCCGCTCTGAGAGCTCTTTCCCCAACACAGTGCCGTCAACGGTCCAAACGAACCAGGTCCTCCTCCAACGATGACGAGTGCCACCTCCTCTTCCTCGTCCTCCGACAAGATCGATCGAGCATGGTGCAGATTTGCTCAAGATCTTCGCCGCTGCATGATGGATGGTATTACCAAATCTAGTTTCTCTCTCTCTCTCTCTCTCTCTCTCTCCCTCCTTCCTTCGTCGTCCTCTCAGATTTGTGTGTCTTATTCTATCAATTTTTTTTTTTTGTAGTTGATCTGTTGTTGATGTTGAAAATGTATGTGTGTCTCTATGTTGTCGCTGATCTATTTGATGATATTGATGATTTTGTGCATCGCTCAGATCTGTGTTATTGTTGTTGTTGAAAATGTATGTGTAATGTTGTTATTGATGATGTTGAAACAAATTTAGGCCGAGTAATTTTCGGGGTCGGGGAAACCCGATCCCCGATTGGGGGCGGGGATGGGGAGAGTAATAGGTTCCCCGTCAGGGATCGGGCCCGGGGACGGGGCAATGCTCACCATTGGGGATCGGGGACGGGGAGGGTGATCCCCGGCCCCGCCCCGCCCCGTTGCCATTCCTACCGGTGATGTGTGGGGATGGCTCACAAGCCATTCCCTGCCCCTCCAAGGCAAAACACAAGTGTTTGGTGCAAAACCAGACACAAAACAGTCGAGTCGAGAGATCCTGAGGCAAGGCGCGTAGCTGAGACCTCCGGGAACTCAAGACGAACAGAAACATGGATGATCACTGAGTGTTCAAGCGGTGAGGTCCAACTCTTGAGGACGGTCAAAAATGGGGTGTCTACAATACGGTGTCGCGTTCGTACAGCAGCATCGTCGAATCAATGCCCGCTGATCGGAGAGCATCCACAACTTGAAATGCCTTGATCTGACCATGTTTGAATTCGCGATGTTCACACCGGTAAGACAATCACTCTCGAGGTGGAGAGCTTCAACACCATAGACAACGTCAAGGCCAAGATCCAGGACAATAAAGGAATTCCTCACGAAAATAGTAATACTCAACGGTCGCGGCGCTACGTCGGCCTCATTTCTAGGTGGCGGTTGCGGAGAACTCCCCCATTGCTGTTTCTCCTTTTGGGCTGATCTACTTCGACGACTTAGAGGCCGACGTTTTTCCCGTTTTTTGAACACCCTACCTCTCGTCCGAGTGGGTTCTCTACTGCGATTCATTGCAATGTCAAGCTCAGCCAAAGTCGAAGTTTCTGCTCTGTTGCTGAAGAAAACTCCATTTGACATTCACACTTATCTAACCCCACGCAACAAAATCGTTTTAAATCGAGTCTGAACACAGTAAGCGGAGTTACAAGAGCGAGAAGTCTGAGGCACTTTATTTATAAATCCTTGCCGCGACCCCGAGGTGATTTCAGTAACGCAACCCCAAAGACGGACGCCGAGCGATATTGGCCACAGCCAATCCACGTACTAATTTTTGGCATTTTTGGAGTTAAAATGGCCTAATTATATAAACAACAATTATAGATGGGCTGACTGTCTCCGGATTCGGAGCCCCAAGTGCATGACACCTTTGGGCCGATTACGCCTTCAAATTTGGAGCCTCATCGGCGCAATGGACAGTGCGTGGCATGCCAAATATATATTTAATGAAGAATGCTCATGACAAAGCCGGCATGTAACTGTTCGAAATTAAAATGCCTAGTTGACTCTGGCCGGTCAATGTTTATACAATGAAGCACATGCAAACATGTGTGTGCCGAATGCAAATTACAATAAAATATTTAATTCAGTAAGACAAAAATTACATAGTTATGAACGCGATCTGCGTTCGAACGTTACATTGAGTGTTTTTACACGACGTCGCCCTCATCCTCACTCTGCTCTACTTCAAAGGTGGAAAATGGAAAATGGTAACACTGGTATAGTGGCAATGCCGAGTCGACGCCCGTTGCTCGGAGAGCTTCTTCGGCCTGAAGCGCCTTGATCCAACCATGCCTAAATCCATGATTTTCACATCGGCAAACTTCCTCGGCGAGCTTTTCCTTGGTCTTCTGTACCCATACTTTTCGGCCTTCGTGGAAGCCTTGTTCATAGGCCCTCCCCCTCGCAGATTCCATCTCGAACATGCTAGCCGTATCGCGATCGACGAGTGCGGTACTGATAAGCCGCTGGGTGACCCTTTCTTCCACGATTGGGTTACCCTGTCTGACGGGTTGTGCCTGAACGGCGTTGACCTTCCTTAGCTCAGGTTCAGCCGCCTCCGCGCGAGCGTCCAAGCTTCGGATGTGTTCATCCCTCTTCTCTATTTCTCGGCGGGCAACACGGAGATGCATGCCGATTTCGTAAGCAGTGTAGAGCCCCTTCACTGCACCGTGAATGCTTTCACGAAACACTTTAAAGTCCTGCCGACCTGCCATCGACTATTGGACCTTGGGACGAAAAATCTGTCGAGCAAATTCGATTGCCAGACTTGAATCTCGAACGATTGAGTCCGCATCTGTCACGGGTCTATTCCCGACGAAGACTGCAAAACTCAGTGGGCGTGGGTTCGCACAGGGGTCCCTTCCCGAACGGGGTTACGGGGATTTGCCCTGTCGCTCCTTGTCCCTCATAGGCAACCTACTTCAACAACGAGGAGATTCACGTCTATCCTGATCCCTCGAAATCCTTCCTCTCGCACGCCAAGGTTCGCCACTTTGATTCATGTCTCCTCCCAGCTCAGCTAGCGTCCTCGCCTCCCCTTTGCTGTTAAAGAAGAGTCTATTCGACATTCGCGCTTGTTTATTCTTCATCAAAGACCTGGACTGAGTTGCTCACTGAGCACATAGATACACCCTTCATTCATTTATTCCCTACGAGGGCAGCGCTACCGAGGCAATCTCATTAATATCGAAACCTCAGCAGCCCGGTGTTGACTGAGTCGTGCCCCCGTCAAACACTGTTATTCGACAGTCTTAACTTCCGCAAAGGCAAATTCATCAATATTGTCTGATTCGGCGTTAAAGTTCATGAACCAGCTGAGGAAGGGGTAGATTCATCAATCTATTCGGCTTTAGTGCCGCAGTCGCTTCACGAATCGACTCTACAATATTGTCTGATTCAGCGTTAAAGTTCATGAACCAGCTGGGGGAGGGGCAGATTCATCAATCTATTCGGCTTCAGTGCCACACCCGCTTTACGAATCGACTCTACAATATTGTCTGATTCGGCGATAAAGTTCATGAACCAGCTGGGGCAGAGGCAGATTCATCAATCTATTCGGCTTCAATGCCGCAGCCGCTTCACGAGATGACTCATCAACATTGTCTGATTCGGCGTTAAATGTTCATGAACCAGCTAGGGTATGGGCAGATTCATCAATCTATTCGGCTTTAGTGCCGCAGCCGCTTCACGAATCGACTCCTCAATATTGTCTGATTCAACGTTTAACGTTCATGAACCAGCTGGGGCTAGGGCAGATTCAGCAATCTATTCGACTTCAGTGCCGCAGCCGCTTCACGAATCGACTCCTCAATATTATCTGATTTGGCATTTAACATTCATGAACAAGCTAGGGCAGGGGCAGATTCTTCAATCTTTTCGGCTTCAATGTTGCAGCCGCTTCACGAATCGACTCCTCAATATTGTCTGATTCGGCATTTAACGTTCATTAACCAATTGGGCAGGGGCAGATTGATCAATCAATTCGGCTTTAGTACCGCAGCCGCTTCACGAATTGACTCTACAATATTGTCTGATTCGACGTTAAAGTTCATGAACCAGCTGGGGCAGGGACAGATTCATCAATCTATTCGGCTTTAGTGCCACAGCCGCTTCACGTATCGACTCTACAATATTTTCTAATTTGGCGTTAAAGTTCATGAACCAGCTGGGCCAGGGGCAGATTCATCAATCTATTCAACTTCAGTGCCGCAGCTGCTTCACGAATCGACTCCTCAATATTGTCTGATTCGGCATTTAATGTTCATGAACTAGCTGGGGCAGGGGCAGATTCATCAATCTATTCAGCTTCAGTGCCGGAGCCGCTTCACGAATTGACTCCTCAATATTGTCTGAATTGGAGTTTAACGTTCATGAACAAGCTGGGGCTGGGGCAGATTCACCAATCTATTCGGCTTCAGTGCCGCAGCCGCTTCACGAATCGACTCCTCAATATTATCAAATTTGGGGTTTAACATTCATGAACCAGCTGGGGCAGGGGTAGATTCATCAATCTATTCGGGTTCAATGCCGCAGCCGCTTCACGAATTGACTCTACAATATTGTCTGATTCGGCATTCAAGTTCATGAACCAGCTGGGGCAGGGCCAGATTCATCAATTTTTTCGGCTTCAGAGACGCAGCTGCTTCACGAATCGACTCTACAATATTGTCTAATTCACTGTTAAAGTTCATGAACCAGCTAGGGCAGGGGCAGATTCATCAATCTATTCAGCTTCAGTGCCGCAACCGCTTCTCGAATTGACTCCTCAACATTGTCTGATTCAGCATTTAATGTTCATGAACCAGTTAGGGCAGGGGCAGATTCATCAATCTATTCGGCTTCAGTGCCGCAGTCGCTTCACGAATTGACTCTACAATATTGTCTGATTCGCCATTAAAGTTCGTGAACCAGCTGGGGCAGGGCCAGATTCATCAATCTATTCGGCTTTAGAGACGCAGCCGCTTCACGAAACGACTCTACAATGTTGTCTAATTCAGTGTTAAAGTTCATGAACCAGCTAGGGCAGGGGCAGATTCATCAATCTATTCGGCTTCATTGCCTCAACCGCTTCTCGAATCGACTCCTCAATGTTGTTTGATTCGGCGTTTAATGTTCATGAACCAGCTCGGGCAAGGGTAGATTCATCAATCTATTCGGCTTCAGTGCCGCAGCCGCTTCACGAATCGACTACTCAACATTGTATGCTTCAGTGTTAAAGTTCACGAACCAGCTGGGGTAGTGGCAGATTCGCCAATCTATTTGGCTTCAGTGGGCAGCCGCTTCATGAATCGACTCTACAATATTGTCTAATTCAGCGTTAAAGTTCATGAATCAGCTGGGGCAGGGGCAGATTCATCAATCTATTCGGCTTTAGTGTCGCGGCTAGTGTCATAGCCGCTTCACGAATCGACTCCTCAATATTGTCTGATTCGGCGTTTAACGTTTATGAACCAGCTGGGGCAAGGGCAGATTCATCAATCTATTCAGCTTCAGTGTCGCAGCCATTTCACGAATCGACTCTACCATATTGTCTGATTCGGCGTTAAAGTTCATGAACCAGCTGGGGCAGGGGCAGATTCCTCAATCTATTCGGCTTCAGTGCCGCAGCCGCTTCACGAATTAACTACTCAATATTGTTTGATTCGGCGTTTAGCGTTTATGAACCAGCTGGGGCAGGGGCAGAGTCATCCATCTATTCGGCTTCAGTGCCACAGCCGCTTCACGAATCTACTCATCAATATTGTCTGATTCGGCATTTAACGTTCATGAACCAGCTGGGGCAAGGGCAGATTCATCAATCTATTCGGCTTCAGTGTCGCAGCCACTTCACGAACCGACTCGACAATATTGTCTGATTCGGCGTTTAACGTGCATGAACCAGCTAGGGTAGGGGCAGATTCATCAATCTATTCGGTTTCAGTGCCGTAACCGCTTCACGAATTGACTCCTCAATATTGTCTAATTCAGCGTTTAGCGTTCATGAACCAGCTGGGGCAGAGGTAGATTCATCAATATATTCGGCTTCAGTGCCTCAGCCGCTGCGCGAATCGATTTACTAGTCCTATTCGGCACCGAGAGTCGATTTACTTGTTCGGATAAATTAAAGTTTAAACTAATATAATTGCCAAGATTACACTGTTATCCAATCGATAGTTAGAAGGTACAACGGACAATAATCATTTTATCCAAAGTAGTGGAAGGTAAAACTCTTCATTAATATAGAAAACTGAGTACAAGTAATAGTGAAACGGAAAGGAAATTTTCATTAATAAATTGAGCGCAGATAGTGACTAATTTATACATGAAAATTACCTTGAATTAACAAGATTCCACTAAACAAAAACGTACATTGAAATTGAAGATACCTAATAAAACTAGAATGTCTCCCAGATCAATCCTCAGGATCAGACTCAAGTGGTTCAACGTCCACTTGCTCATATGGAATTGGCAGGCCAATGTAACTCCAGCGGCAACAAGGGCTTTGAGCCACCCATGTTTGAATCCCCGATTCTCAAATTTGGGGACCTCATCTACGTATTCCTTCAAGGTAGCGCTCTTCCCAGCCTCTAGCGTCGTAGAAGCTTCAGATTCGGCTTTTTCGTTGGCCGCCTTCAATTCTTCTAACTCGGCCTCTGCCTTGGAAAGCACCTCCTGGGCTAACTTGAGCGACTCCTCGCTCGCGTTCGCCCTATCCTCTGCTTCAGATCTAACTCGGTCAGCAGTCCAAGCCCTCTCCTTTTCAACTTCGACTCGAGCACTTTCCATTGCAGCTCTCATCGCCTCGAACTCGGCCCTACTTCTTTCACCTTCAGCTTCAAACTTTAAGCGGCCAATTCTTTCAATGGCATCACACTGCCGGCGGCCTAGTTCGGCTATCCTTCCAACCGTCTACAAAACAAGTTTGGATCACCACACCAAGCAATATCGTCTGCAAACCAAACCAAACGAGCAAAAAAGAAAGTATCGTATACATACCAAAAGGGTCGACTGGGCAGCGAACGCTATAGCTGCCAAATCCGACTCTTCTCGAAAGGTGGCCTTGTCAGCCGGTAGCGAAACTGAGGCGGCCAAGCTCAACGCCACGGCTGGATCCTTCATGGCAGATGTGTTAGAGGAGATTGGCGTGTCATTGATCTTTGGTTGAACAATGAAAGGAACAACCATGTCGGACTTTTCTAAGCAAGGCCATTTGTCAGTAGGGCTATCCTCTGAGTCGGCCCCTCCCTCGGCGGAACATTTTTTGCCCTGTTCTTTTGAAACCAGCCGTTCTTTCGTAACCTGCTGTTCAGCCCTCTCCATCTCGGCCACAACAACTTGAGCCGTTTCTTCTCCAGTAACTAGTTGTAACGATTCAACCGGGGCAGGCTCAGAACGGGCGGCCTCAGCTTTCTTCCGGGTGGCCATTTGCTCGGCATTTCTCTTTCTCACCATCTACATGAGATTTTCCCCAACCATGCCTTCAGAAAAAGCGTCGGGTAGATCTCCCAAGTTTGTAAAAATATCTCCGAAGGAAAACTCCGCTTGATCCGAAGTGGATGGAGAGTTAGGCTGGTTAAGACCGGCTGTCGCAAATGCTTATTTCAGAGCTTCGTCGACCTCTTCGGCCTCCGCAGCAAACACCTTCGTTGATTCGGCAACTGCTTCGGCCACCGACTTTAAGTCTTGCTCCGAATCAGAAGCTTCGAGATCAATTTGCCTGAGGGCCTTGAAGCTGGGAAAGACAAGAGCCGTAAGGTGTTGTTCTCCGGTCGGTATCGGAATGTCGTCCGCAGCCGAGAATGTAGTATAAGTAGGCTCGTACCACAGGAGAATATGGGCATCTCTCCCTTGTATGTACATTTGGACGGCCAAAGTACTTTAGTGCAGTCTTAATTTCCGCAAGGACTTCGTCGTCAGCCGAGGTCAGAATCCTCTTCAACTTATTTCTTGTAAAAACAAAGGGTTAGACTTCAAGAAAAAGCCGAATAAAAGAAAGATCAACAAACAGGGAGTCATACGGTAACCTGGTTCACCCCTCCATCTGGGAATAGGGTCTAGGTGATCTTTGCCTTCGCCGAATTCCCAATTGCCTCGGGCATTGACCATTACATCATCAACTCGTTTGCCAGAACTGGAAAGCATCGTTACAAAGTGATGGTCGGTGTCCTTAGCGCTGAGAAAATAGCGCCCGAGCCAACTGGAGGATTTAGCTAAAGCGTAGCAATGCCGAATCGCGGAATGTCAAGATTGATCCGGAGACACCGGTTCAACTCTACGATTCCCATTATAATTGGAAAAAAATTCACATTGGGTTGTGAAGGAATCAAACCCCAATAGCGGAGGACGACCCTAAGAAATAGGTGTAGGGGAAAGCGAACTCCGCCCTCCGCAATGGATAGGAGAGGAAAGACGATTGTATTTTGGTCGTCCCTCTCCATATCAAGGGTATTGTCCGTTACTAGAGATAGATGGACATCATCGGGGATAGAGAAATGTCTTAGGAACCCAGAAATTCGACCCTCAGAAAGGAGGTCTTTCAAATGCTTAGCCATCCTGGTAAGGACCCAAGGATATTCTAAAATCAAAGATAAATACGGAAAATAGGGTTGCAAAGAGAAGAAAAGAAAACTTACGAAAGGCAAAGGAGAAGACGGAGAAGAGTCGTAGAAAACGTGTTGGAGAAGAGACACCGACTGGCAATCCAGGAGGTTCAAATATTCGAAGAAGCATGCATTCGAAGGGACTGATGTTTCAAATCGTAATAAATGCGAGAGAAGCATGAATGAGGCGGGAAAGCGTTGCAGTGACCAAAAAGCATGTACACGTTCTGACGCGCATCGGGAAGAAGGTTAACTGCCGAATTTTTGACTGCCCAGACTGGAAGCCAAACATGCCAACTAACTGATGCTAGTGGGGTGTTTGGGGGGCAATTGTGGGAGCCGGATATTTGGAAGAGTCAGAAGCGTACTCTGGAAGACAGACACTACTCGGCTCTATCCTACACGATCAGAATGCCGAATAATATGGATAGGCTAAATAGATATTGAACTATGGAGCTGAGTAAATAAGAGGATGATGAATGAAAAGTGGGCTTGGCCCCGAGGCCCAGGGAAAAAGTTTAAATAAAGGAGAAACAGAATAAGAAAGGTATGTGAGAATTGTTGTAAAAAACATAAAATACAAGCATTCTTGAGTGTGTAGACTGACTTGTCTGTCGGAGTGCTAATTTTGGCACCCCCGACCGGAGTGTTTATTCTTTTTCAGGTGACTTTCAGCGGATCACAAGCTTTCCCCAGGATCAGAAGAGTATTTCCAAACAACAACTCCACAATGACTTTAATATACTACTACTCACAAATGGCTCTAGGAACGAGGGTGCAACTTCTTCAAAGCTTAACCTACATAGAACATGAACAAGTATTGAAATCCAATTCAACTTGCAAGTCTTAATTTTAATTCAAGTGTTGGTTATGGCATTGAAATACCTAGCTTATTTGTGTAGACATGAAAAACCTAGTGCCTTAACTTGGTTAGACGTTTCCCTAAACTTCTCTCAAGTGTTTAATACTAATCTAGACTTCATTAAAGTCTTTTCTAAATGTGAATAAAGTACAAAGCATGTGCCAAAGATGTACTTTGGATGGCCCCAAAATGTTTTTCTTAAATTAATGTTTCCCAATCTTTCTGAGCTCAAATTCAAGTGTTAATCATATACCAAATATGCATATTGAGAATCCTTAGGTATCCTATTACAGTTTCATATGTTTTTCCTTTAAAATATCATGTTTGGATGCTTGAGGTTTAAGGAAATAGGAAGAAACAAAATGTAGCTAAGTTAGGAGAGGAAATAGCATGAAATGGTTAAAAAGAAAGTGAGCAGCCTTCACTAATTTAGACATATCTCCTTTTTGGATGTGAGACCACCATCATTGGAAACTAAACTTTCGGGGCATGAATTTCGGTTCAAGAATCGCTTATCACTGAGTTCGGATGTAAGAGATATGCCTATTTGAAGTTGGGCTGAAATAGGAGGTTTTCGTACATGCGGGACCAAAATTGCTCGTACGGGAGGGTTAGGGCATGTGTCGGGGCATGTGTAATTAATGCAGTTTAAATTTTGATTCTGGGTTAGGTCATCCCTCGTGCAGGGATGAGTTTTGCACGTGCAGTGGGCAAATTGCACGTGCATGAGATTTGGGCAGCTTTAGGTCCTTGTTGTTATTGACTGTTTTTGAGGTCCAAAATGCATTTTTCAAGCTTCCACAGCCTAAAACATGTTATGTAACTCCCTAATGTATAGT
This sequence comes from Camellia sinensis, assembly GCF_055761805.1. Classification (NCBI taxonomy): domain Eukaryota; kingdom Viridiplantae; phylum Streptophyta; class Magnoliopsida; order Ericales; family Theaceae; genus Camellia; species Camellia sinensis. The sequence goes on from NC_138974.1 coordinate 111,816,000, forward strand.
AATACAATGGAAAATCAATAAAAAAACTCATTTTTATGCATTGATTTTTAGATCAAACAACTAAAAGATGTGATTTGATTCAAGTTCATATCTTTTCTAAGTCTTTCCAAATCCTTTTCTCTCTTTCTTTCAAAACATGGATTAAAACATCAAATATTCTTGAAAATCAAAGAAAACATGAAGTTTAGGGTTTATATGCGTCAAAACTTTCAAGAATCATACTAAAAGATGGAGTTCCTAAGCTATATGCCTTATTTTCCATTTTTACCAAACTTTCACTATTTCTTCTCTCAAATCTTCATATCTAAACCAAATTGATCCTAGTTTGTTTTCAATCTTAGATGTTAGGACGATCTACTATAGGACTTGGAATAAAAATCTTACCTTGGAGCACTTCTAGGACAAATGTTTGGTTGATTTCCCTTGACTTCTCCATTTTTCCCCATTTTTCTCTCTTTTTTCTCCTTTTCTTCTCCTCTTTTCTTTCTTCTTCTCGTTGATTCTCAACTCCTCTAGATTCTCCTTTTATTTGTTTGATTTGATTAACCTTTTATTCGACGTGGTGAGGCAAAAGTTGTACCAAGTTATTAACTTCATTAATTCATTAATCTTCTTTAGTTAGTTTAATTAATGTTAACTTCAGTATCTTAATAATTGTCTAATTATATTGATTAATTAATCTTAATCTTAATTAATCTAGATTATTGTATAATTAATCGAGGTTTTAACTTAATCTTGCTTAGCTTAATTAATCTCGATTAGGGTTTACTAATCCTACTTAATTAATTCTAATCTCGATTAGTAAAATGACATATAATATTAAATTGACGAGTAAATTAGTCTAAGATCTTTAATCTCCTCAATTAGTGCATAGGCACATCCTAGTATTCATAAGTCCTAAACTCAAGACATCCCCTAACTCTTAATAATTTTCCAACATTCTATTCATAAGTTTCTTTTTATTAAGACATGTGTAGACACCCCTATTTTTGACTAGCCTTGAGACTTGGGCGATCCCTTTTAAGTTCGCAATGATGAAAATGAGAGGCGTTAATCTTCACGAGTTTCGTGGTAGAAGTTCTAAGGATCGAGCTTTAAACCCTCCAAACAACCTGTTTTGGACAAATTGTTTTTTGATCAAAATGGAAACCTCTTTCAAAATGAGTTTTAGTGGTGCAACTCTAGACGTTAGCATAATGTTCTCAAGCTCAAATTTTAAAAACAAAGCATTGTATTCTTCCAAACAAACGAAGCGGGGAATATAGTGGAAGCAAATGAGAAAGATGGAATCTTCTGAAATACATGTTTCTACCTTCAATTCAGACTAACTTGCTCCTGTTGATTTGACGATGTGCTCACTGGCTGGCCAGGTACCAAATGATAGCTAGCCACAAAAACACTCGGACGATCACTAGGAAGCTCAGCCAGTTGCATGTTCTGGGTACAGAGCATTTTTAGGGATTTTAGCTTTTTTTGCTTGCCTACCAAAAATATCTCAGATATTTGTGGCTTCAGATCTATATATAGAGCTCACCAGCTCTTTTCAAAGGGTTGGAAAAAAAGATGGCCCAAGGATAGACAAGCTTGAGAGCCCTTCTCTCTTCTTCATCTCCTACCTACCACATTCAACCTTAACACATATTTCTCTGTTAAAGCTTGATACTAAGCTCTGGACGAAGGACTTTGGACATTAAAGAACAACCGTAAAAGCTCATGACGGACCTTACAGGGAGTTGGTGAACAAAAAGGCTCATCTTCTCCAAGAGGTGAAACCTTGGTCCCTTGGATCATCTTCTCTCTACTTTTCTTCTTAATTTAAAATTTATTTTCATTATGTGACTGTTGTAAGTCTTCATGGATATGGAGGGAGTAGCTTTAGCCACCTATCCATTGAGTTGATAGCCATTTCTTTATTTCTTTGCTTTCTTTAGCTTTAAATTCATAGTTGTCATATTTTTTGGATCCTTGTGGATGTGCGTGGGAGTAATTTTAGCCATCCATTCACAAGTTGAATAAGCAGAATAACTCTTCTCCTTATTACACCACTTATCTTCATCTATCATCTCTCTCAAGTGTGCTAATCTACATGTTTCAACTCTTGACTCAGTGACAATGAGTGTTAGGGGTTGTTTCATGAGGTTGCTTGAGTGATCCATGGGATTTGGTGTTGTTAAGTGTTGTTCTCTCTTTTCATTGAGTATTTTGGAAGTAAAACAAGAGATTTTAGGTTAAAGGAGATTGAAATCTCCCTTCTCAATCATTGTTGAACATGGAAAGGGATGTTATCATCCTTGTTCTATGACTAGATGAGGAGTTTTCAATGAATTTGGTGAATCCCTTGTTTTAGTAAGCAAAGCTTCCACTAATAAATGATTTTCTTTAATCTTCACTCTCCACTCAATAGCGTGGATTTAGGTATTAACTTGTCCTTATTCATAGAGAGAAGATGTAGGTTCCAATCTATTTCTAGGGCTTGAATTTGTTCTTGATTTTCATCCATTTAATTTGTTTCTTTGGGCAAAATATGTGTTGTATATATCTATTTATGTTTTTGTTGAGGATTGTGGCCTATCCATCTCCTCTCCAAGTGATCTCTATCAACAGAAGAGGTGGAAAGTCTGAGAACCCCCCAGAATTCCTCCATTTGGCCTTTGTCCGGAGACCCTACACTAACCTAATCCCCAGGTGAAAAGGAAATTCGGCTGGCTCACCTAGTGTCTGGCCGATCATTTTCCCAAAGAACAAAATGGACAATTTTTTAAGGAATTCTCCCTTGAACAGTTCTGGAGCCCCTAGATTGCTTCTTTTCTTTTGTTTAGTATGATTTGTTAGATTAAACAGTAGCTAGGTTGAATTGATTGATTGTTGTAATAATCTCTCTCTCCCCATTTTCTAATTCGAATTATTGTAATAATCTTTCAACCCACGTCTTCGTAATCCTTTTATTTATTCGCTTTTAGTATTGCAACATGTTTTCTTTATCATACCTGTATATTGCGTCCACTTTTTCATCCATTGAGACCTGGATCATCCGCATTAATATGATGTGTTATCTTAAAAAATGAATACGTGCATAAATCCATATGTTGTGGTGATATTCACGTAGCATCTTAGCATCCAGACTCCTAGGTACATGTTCTATGTATATCGCATTAGAAACTTGCATATAGGATCAAGCATATCTGTATATATTTGTATATATCATGACTCGCCTTGGATTACTAGGTGAGCATTTTGAGCTTTAGCTTATTGTATGTGCGTGTTCCTTACCATATCTGTTGCAATAACATGAGGCTAAGTGCTTAAGTAAGATATTTGTTTGAATGCCAGTGGATGGAGGTTGTGTTATTTATTTTGGAGTGTAGATGATCCTTATACTGCAGATTTTATCCAAGAAAACTTCTCTTCAAAATGTATGAAGTTAGAGCATAACCAAAATTTACGACACAATTTATATTTGAATGCTTCAGATAGTAATGATAGCATTATTAATAACCAAAATATGGATTTACATTGATTACAAAGACCAAATCATGACTTAGTAGAAGCCGCTCTTTGATCAAGTGAGTGGGGTGCTCAATTAATGACCTTCCCCTCTCGTACCTATGTTCCCGAGTCGAGAAACTTTGGTTATGACAAACGGTGACCTTTAACATGAATCACGGGTTTTCTAATTTCTCTAAAAGATTAGGTGGTGACTCTGAAATCATGTGATGTAGTCTATTTTTTGGCAATATTTTGCAATAAAAATGGATTTTCTATAAAGTTGTCAACTTTAGACTCTCATTTTCTGTTTCACATTGCACTAGTGATATTAGATCAGAAATCGGGAGTCTAAATTGTTGGGTGCACTTGGTAACCCCAAAAAAGCATCTCACAATTTGTGGTGACTTTATTGGGGACATTAAGAGAACATGACTCAAACTTCATAATGTGGATTTTATCTTCATATGTATATTAATTGCATTTCATGTATGGTGCACTTAAAGGCACTGTATTTGTAGTCTAACATCCCAGACGACTTGTTGGACGTGGGCTTTATTATGGTAGAAATACAAGCCTTAGATTTGGACAGCCAATGCACCGTTGGATCCTCTCTTCATTTAGGTGTTGGGTAGAGTAGGTATATCAGATGTCTTGATGAGGTACCCTTTTCGACCAGATATACTCAGCTCTAGCAACTTCCACAAAATAGGACAAGATGGTCTCCCGTGTCGAAGATGCAGTCATCCCAATTGTTTAAATAGTAAAACCCTAGTACGTCTCTTAACTAGGACATGGTATCCCAAGGCCTCATAGGGGTGTTTTGGTTCACCTTAATTGTTATGTGCTATATGTGTGTAACAATCCCAATATACATATCATGATTATATTTATTCAATTATGTGTTAATTATTAATTGTGAAATATGCCATGTGGTTAATTTGAGTATATTTGTCTGATTTGAAAATTATCTGTTGCGATTTCTACTCTGAATATGAAATTGAAGGCTTTAATGGTGTCAAAAACTAAAATTGAGTACATGAATAGACTAATTGGAATTTTTAAAACCTTATGACAAGTTTGATTAAATATTGATTTAGATTAATTAATTAAGTTGTGTTTAATTGGTCTAATGTTCTAATTATTGTATTACGCCACTCCAACTATAAATATGAGCTTTAAGCTCATTCTTGATCTCAACATGTTTCATTATTGAGTGCATAAATCTAGGATTACACTTTTAGAGAGAGTGAGCTCTCATCTAGAGAGAGAAAGTGTAAAGATTAAAGAAAACTTGGAGATATAGCTTGAATTGGTCAACATTGTGCTAGGATTGGTATGTTTGAAGCCTCTAGGTGAGCATTCAACCCCTCACTTCATGAAGATAATGTGTTTTAAAGTTGAGTTCATGGGTTATACATGACTATTTGCATGTATTTTGTTAATTAAAGTCAAGAAGATGAAGAAGCTTTGCATGCATGCAAGAACATGTTGAGTTTTGTCATGTTGAGTTTGAATTCTAGCATCCTTGTTGAAATTATGAGTTATATTGTACATGCATGTTTCATCCATCATGTGTTAACCTTTAAATTCATGTTTGGGAAAAGGATTGTGTACATGCACGGAGCCTATGAGCTCTGTGGGGATGTGGTTTGGAAATATTCTTCTGATCCTGGGGACGCTCGTGATCCTCTACTTGTCACCTGAAAAGGAACAAACACTCCGATCTGGGGTGTCGGAATTAGCACTCCGACGAGCAAGTTAGACTCTGCACTCAAGATTACTTGTATTCTAAGTTAAGCTTAATAGTTCTCACATACCTTTCTAGAACTGAAGATCTTGTATTTATAGTATTCTCTTTGGGCCTTGGGGCCTGGCCCAACCCTAGTCCTTTACATGTACTTCTACTCGGCCCTTGTTTCACTGGTAGGAATGCCAGCTACTTTATTCGGTCCTTCAATTGAATAGGGTCAATGCCGATTAGAGGATATGTTTTGGACCGGACTGGTCCTCCTATTGATCCAAAATTATTCGGCTCCCACAGTTGCCCCCCAAACACCCCACTAGCATGAGTTAGTTGGCGTGTTTGGCTTCTAGTCTGCAAGTTAAAAATTCGGCGGTTAATCCTCTGCCCGATGCATGTCCGAACGCGTACATGCTTTTTGGTCATTGTAACGCTTTCCCGCCCCTTCGTACATTGCCTCTATTTAATGCGATTTGAATTTGACTCTTCGAATGTATGTTCTGAATACTCAAAGATATCTGGCTCGCCTTCTACTGCAACTCCTACATTCCGCGGCTTCTACAACCCTTTGTTTCTCACTCTTTCTTTCGTCTCCCGTAAGTTTTCTTCTCCTTCATTTTTGATCCCCCTGCTTTATATGCTTTTAGTTTTCCTTAATCCTTGGGTTGGCCAAAATGGCAAAACATCTGAAGGAGCTCCTTTCTGCGGATCGAATCTCCGGCTTTCGATGCCATTTCTCCATCCTCGACGACGTCCATCTGTCACTTTTGGAAGACAGCACCACTGATATGGTGAGGGAAGATGAGAGCATAATCGTCTTTCCTCTCCAATCAATTGCTGAGGGCGGCGTCCGTTTTCCCCTTCACCCACTTTTGAGGGCCGTTCTTCGGTACTGGGGTCTCATCCCTTCCCATCCTAATGTGAACTTCTTTCGCATCATAATGGGGATTGTAGAGATAAATCGGCGTCTTAGAATTAATTTAGGTATTCCCGCCTGTAGACGTCCCTGAACGTCCCGGGAGGGAATCCCCGTTTTGTTCATTTGGGTTCACTACAGTTTGGACTCTGAAATTGTCACGGTTCTTAATCTGATCTCACAATGTGCGATGTGAGATTGATAAATCACTAAAGAGTCCAAATCCGACAAATCGTTTTGAAAAATAGATTTTTAGAAAGAAGTGCCAAACATGGACTGCTTTGCCAGATATAGAGTCGCCGCCTAAATGTTTTTTTTTTGGGAAATTTAAGAAACCCTGACTCATTGACTAAGGCCACCTGTCCGTCATCACCAAATTTGCCTCGGCTCGGGAACTTGGGTACGATTGGGGAAGGTCAGCTATGAGCACCACCGCTCGCCCGATCAAAGATCGGCCACTACTAAACATGATATTTTGTTTTGAAAACATATGTGTTCTTATTCCAGTTAATTACCTAGAATTTACTATGTGATGCGCACAACACACAAGTATAGACTAGATCGCCTAATTTGGAACAAAGCATCGCATATCCGTTTTGTTTGGAAAATGGTTTGAGGTTTGCTACTCGCAAGTAGGCTAAAACACGGGTTTCAATGAATTATCCCAATTCAAGCAATCCAACCTTCACCCACAGGCATTCAGACAGTTATATCACATAAGCAAATAGCCTCATGGTAAGCATGTTGTCATGTTAACATTCACACTCATGCGAGATGCTAAAGTATAAACACTTACAGTGTACTCTGAGCCAAAACAAGAAACTAGTTAGTAATCATGCATGATCCTAGTTCATGTTAAGATGGCTAATGCAACGCATGCAAAATGCAACTAAGATAGGCTCGGCTATCCTAAGAATGGCATATGAGGTGCGACAATCCAATACATGTATTCAACTTAGAATTGAAATATAATGCAGTTAGCATGATGTGTCGAGCTCGATGCATGCAATACAGATGAATGATGGAAACATGCTATCATAAGTATGCTAATTGAAACGTGCCCTAAAACTAGCCATTGAAAGAAGGTAAGTAAAATGGAGAAAGAGGTTGGGTTGGAAGACATACATCACACGCACGCACGCTTATTACACAATTTGCCATCTCTCGGAGGGACCGAAAAAATAATACAAATTAACCAACTAACAAGCTAATTAATTATTACACAACACTTAACTAATTAAATGAATTAATTAAGCTAAGAAAGCAGTAAAGAGGCCTCGGGAAGAGAGATGAATGCATGCATGTTCGGTTTCGCTCAGAAATCCATCCCCGTACTCATGCTGCCTCTGTTTACATTGCTCTGCACTTCTGAAAACTGCACAAGTCTCCAGGATGTTTCTGAACCACCTTCTGAGCACTGTGGAAGGTCACCGGCCAAAAGGCAAGGCCACCGGCCATGGGAAACTGGTCATCGACCATGTGTGAGGCTCTCGGCCAACAATGCATAGTCGACCGGCACTGAAGATGGCCGACCGGCCATCTCTTCCTGCAGAATCCTGTTTTGCTGCAGCAGAAGGCAAACAGAGCATGGCAATGCATTTTCAAAGCAATGTTTGCATAACCACCCTCCTTATCATGTTTAAGACTCAAAGGAGTATGGTTTTCGACCCTTGGACCATCAATCACGCATTTCAATGCATGATGGCCAAAGAAGCCAAGTGTACAACTCAATATGGAATCAAATGCACAAAACACATAAAGGGCCCCAACCTCTATCATGATTGATCAAGAGGCAAGAGATGCACACACAATGCAATGCAACCTGGGCAAGCAAGCAAGAATGTAAATAACTCAAGTGTGCAACAAATCTAATGCAACATGAGCATGTTAACATGCAATATGCAATAGACATACAACCTAACCATGTGGACATGTATAGCATGCAACAACATGCAAAATGAAACAAGCATGAAACAACATGGTGAGATGGAGTTACACTAACATGGGTAGCTCTCAAGCATGCCAAAATCAGTGGCCAAATGTGTTGGGATGGTGGCTCGGAATGCACAAAGATGAAGCTCATGCAATGGTCCAAAAACGAGGCATATAAGCACAACTCTCAAACGCATTTAAAGAGTGATAAATGCTTGTGCATGACCATGAAACATGGACTAAAATTACACTACAAATGATGCCAAATCATTGAAATAGGCCAAGTAATGCATACTAAATGACTCAATACACAAAGCTTACAAGTAAGATTGAACCAAAACTATGCAAAACAAGTCATGGGTGACCAAGTCAACCAAAATCAGACCTCAAGCATACCAAAACATGGATAAAATCTTCTTGAAGTCAAGCCAAAAGCATGCTAAAAAGACATGTCACAACATGACGCATGTTAGGCTATTTCATGGGATTGCATGGCAAGTGTATGGAGCATGTAAGGGCTAACCAAACCAAAGGTATGAAATGATAAAATAAGCCTAAGAACATGCTAAAATGGACACAACATAGGCTAAAATGAGATGCTACTTCAAAGAGCATACAAAGCTAGTGTGTGTGATTTACACTACAAGTGTATGAGGCATGCAAGGGCCAACCAAACCAAGCAAAAACAGATCTAAGGCATGTTAAAACTACACCAAAAATCTACTGAGATGGCCCAAAAACAAGCTAGAAACACATGCTCAAACATGAGACATACAAGACTAGTTTGCAAAATTTACACTACAAGTGCATAAACCATACATGGAATGACCAAGATAGGCAAAAACCGTGGCATATGACAGAAAAATAACCACAAATACCAGCTAAGACATGGCCAACATGAACTTAACAAAGGTGCTCACATATGAGGCAAATATGACAGGTATTGAAGACAACAAGGAGAGGGGATGGCCCTCTCCTTCTTAGGACCTCAAAACACCACCCCCACCACTGAGGGATTTCAGTGGTGAGAAGGCCAATACAAGGTGGTCCCGAAGCTCACAAAAAAGGCACAAAAATGAGGTCAAACAAGGCCTAAGAGGGGGTAAACAACCCCAAACACAAAAGTGATCTTAAACAAACTTCAAAAGCATGAAAAAATAGAACTTTTATCAGTTATAAGTTAAGTTCAAAACAACGTGCAAGATAGGCTAGTTCTCACTCTTGATGCACAGCTGCAAAACCAGCAGGTTCTTGGACCAAGAACCAACTCTTTAACCTCTGAAAATGACCTCCAAGAACCTTAGATGAATGGTGGAGGTGTGTGGCTATGAGGTGTGGTGCTAAAGGCCAAGAACAAACACTTTCTAAGCCTAAATTATAGAGACAAAGAGAGATATATCTTGGAGCCTTAAACAAATTTTTGGAACCTCTCTAAAGGAGAGGGAGGCCCTCTCTTATAGAGAAACAAGAGGGTTCAAGTTTCTTAGAGAAGCTAAAGAAGTTTAAGCTTCTTCAAGAAGCTAAAAAGGTTCAAGCTTCTTGGAGAAGCTAAAGAGGTTCAAGCTTCTTGGAGAAGCTAGAACAAAGGTTCAAGCTTCTTGGAGAAGCTAAAAAGGTTCAAGCTTCTTCAAGAAGCTAAAAAAGGTTCAAAAGGTTTAAGCTTCTTCAGGAAGCTAAAACAATGGTTCAAAAGGTCCAGACTTCCTCAAGAAGTTAAAACAAAGGTGCAAATCCTCCATATAGAGACTGTGCCACCTGGCACAAAATATCTGCATAAAGCAGATGAACAGGGTTCGGCCAGCAGAAAAGGCCGATCGACCAACACAAACGGCCGGCCGAGTAAATACATTGCCGACCGGCCATCACTTTTGGCCGGTAGCAATAAAACAGGGCCAGTGGCCTCAGGCCATGGCCGGTGATGTGTGAGGATAGCCAAAAAGCTATTTCCCACCTTCAGGTGCAAAGACCACAAGTCCTTGGTCGAACCAAGCACAAAACAAATAAGTCGAGAGATCTTGAGGCAAGGCGCGCTACCGAAACCTCCGTGAACTCAAGACGAACACGAACATGGATGATCATCGAGTGTTCAAACGATGACGTCCAAGTCTTGAGGATGGTCAAAAATGGGGTGTCTATAGTTGCCCCTTTTTGACAGAACTCGAAAGTCATAACAATGACGGGAGTGAATGTCAAAGCCCAGAGATGACCTATTTTTGACAAGGCCGAAGACTTAGACAAAGCATACAAGCTACAGATAAAGATATGCGCCCGAAGGCAAGGGCAAAATGCAAGAACAATGCACAAAGCCGAGCATAACTTATGATCATGCAAAGGATGTTGTAATGAAGCAAATCATGCAACAGTTTTTAAGCAAGCATATACAAACCAAACTATATTTCATGCAGAAAGGATGTATGGAAATTATACAATTCTCACTGCGTCTCACGTGGACAATACAATACCTGTCTAGTTCGTCTGGTCGCGCCAGCTTCAAATGAACCGTACATACAATATCGTGCCTGAAAGAGGAAGAAACTTAACAGGTACAATATCGTTAGCAACATGCACAGTAATGCAAGTGAAAAGTGCGTGACAACGCAAGCAAAGTGTAGATGCATGACAATGCAACCTAAGTGTGACGCATAACAATGCAGGTTGGATGCAAGATGATATGCAATATTACAAAACAATGTAATGATATATAATGTATTGAAACAATGCAAATGATATGCAATGCATTTGAGATGATCAAACCACAAGCAGTATAAAACCATACAAATATCATGAAGGGATGGAGATGCAAAAATCAAACTACATCTGACATAGAAATGGTGCCTACACCCTCAACACTAGGCGCGCACATATAATCTCATAACTATGCATTTTTGTAGATAAAACAAGTAATTGGGTGGCGTGATATAAGTGAGGAATGACCCGCTGAGGAAAGATCGTGATCCTAAATGCTGGATGCAACACATTACACTACAATGCAATGAATGCAATGGATAAGGCGCGCGACCAAACCGTACTTTGCCTAGGAAAGGCATGGGCACAAACAAACCACGTTTAACACGGAAACGACATCGTCACCCTCAACACTAGGTGCGTACACATAATATCATAACCGTGCTTCAACGTGAAAAGTATGGGCACATACTAGACCAAGCTTAACATGGAAAGGCGCAAGTGATTGATGGAGGTGATGCAGTGAATGCATGCAATATGTGCTATGTACAATGCAATATACATACTAGCTAAAATGCAATGGATGCAATGGATAAGACGCGCGGCCAAACCAAATTTTGCCTAGGAAAGGCATGGACACAAACAAACCACGTTTAACACGGAAACGGTGCTGTCACCCTCAACACTAGGTGCGTACACATAATATCATAACCATGTTTCAACGCGAAAAGTATGGGCACATACTAGACCAAGCTCAACATGGAAAGGCGCAAGCCATAGATGGATAATGCAGTAAGTGCATGCAAACTACAATGCAATGGATGCAATGGATAAGGCGCGTGGCCAAACCAAATTTTTCCTAGGAAAGGCATGGGCACAAACAAACCACGTTTAACACGGAAATGGTGCCGTCAACCTCAACACTAAGTGCGTACACATAATATCATAACCATATTTCAACGCGAAAAGTATGGGCACATACCAGACCAAGCTCAACATGGAAAGGCGCAAGTCATAGATGGATAATGCAGTAAATGCATGCAAACTACAATGCAATGGATGCAATGGATAAGGCGCGTGGCCAAACCAAATTTTGCCTAGGAAAGGCATGGACACAAACAAACCACATTTAACACGGAAATGATGCCGTCACCCTCAACACTAGGTGCGTACACATAATATCATAACCATGTTTCAACGCGAAAAGTATGGGCACATACCAGACCAAGCTCAACATGGAAAGGCGCAACTCATAGATGGATAATGCAGTAAATGCATGCAAACTACAATGCAATGTACAATGCAAGTGGAGCGAAACATGCGTGTCGACGTAAGTGAAGAATGCATGACAATGCAGGTGGAAGCGAAACATGCGTGTGGACGCAAGTGAAGAGTGCATGACAATGCAGGTGGAAGCGAAACATGCGTGTTGACGCAAGTGAAGAATGCACAATAATGTAGGTGGAAGTGCACTACAATGCAATATATATTCTATATGCAATGAATGCATGTAATGTATGCTATGTACAATATAATATACATACTAGATGATGTAGTAGTTAGGAAGCGAAGATACATTACAGGGGCAATTGGCAATGACCTACCTTATGCTGCTGGGGATCTTTTGCTTCTTCTTGGTTGAACCACAGGTACTACTTTTCTCCCTTGCTATGGTCCCAGCTTTTCCTATTCTCCAACAGGGTGACAGACTAGGTTGATTCGATATCTAGAATTGAGGCGCATATACATGCTATCTCAATCTATAGGGCTGCCATACAGATTTCAAGCCAAGGATATACCCCTGGGTATTTAAACCAGACTTTAGTCTCGAAAATCTCGAACCTCTACTTTCGAGGCGTAAGCCATTCGAACTCTAGTTTCCACCGTCTCATTTGGTCCCCTAGCAACTCACCGTAAACACAGGCAGGTAGCTATACCAGACCACTAGGAGTCGTTCAAGCACGACAAACACCAAAGGAATTGCACCTTTAGAGGATTTAAGGTCTCCTAGACCGGAGAATGCACAAGACAGTGCGAATGAAGATGCATGATTTAAGGTCTCCTAGACCAGAGGATTTAAGGTCTCCTAGACTAGAGGGTGCACATGACAGTGCGAATAATGCAATGCACTAACAAGTGCAGGTAAGGTGCGCAAGATAGCACGATAAAATGCAATGCACAAAATAGTGCGATGCGCAAAAGAGGACGATTGAAATGCAATGCACAAAACAGTGTGATTGAGGTGCGCAAGATAGCGCGAAATGAAATGCATGCAAAATGCAATGAAATGCACAAAACAATGCGATGAAGGTGCGCAAGAGAGTGCGAGTGATAAATTGCACAAAACAGCGCGATGCGTTAGACAACGCGAGTGCACAAGACAGTGCGAATGCACAAGATAGTGCGATGCGCTAGACAGCGCGATGCGTTTAGACAACGCGAGTGCACAAGACAGTGCGAATGAGATACAAAGTGTAAGTGCACAAGACAGTGCACATGTTCTATGCAAGTAAGGTTCATAACAATGTGGGTGGAAGGACGCATAACAATGCAAGATAGATGTGCATAATAATGCAAGTAATGAGCATAACAATGCTAGATAGATGTGCATAACAATGCAACGAATGGTGTGCGTAATAATGCGAGAAATGGTGTGCATAACAATGCGACAAATGTGCAACTTCAAAAGTGTGTTTGAAACAAAATGCCGAATAAGAAAATACAAGCCTTAACGAGACCAAATCCAAACGCGACCTCCGATTTACCTCTCGGAGGGGTTTGTAACACACTCCGCTTGAAAAGCGTATACCCTGTTTATATTGGCGAGATATAACATCTGTTACTGCTTTAATTGCCATTCTGACTTGAAGCAGGCTTAAGCTTGGGGTTGAGATACACTCATACTTCGGAGCACTAACAGGGCCTAAAGAGGTACATCCGGAGTACAATCACAGCATGTACCGAAGTCGAAACACACTCCGATGCTCTGATTTTCCTTCTTTTCTTTTGCTTCGCTTTCTGGAACCCATATAGCTTCAGATAGGTCCTGGTTTTACTGTTCTCATATGACCTGGGTTGAACCCTGCGGTTTTTGAAAGAACAAAATCTTGTTTTGCACAAAAGTGGAGAACAGCACGGCACTCTGAGCACAAAACGATTTTTTTGAAATTAAGAAATGAGTTCTCAACCAGGTATGGAGCCTACAACTGAACACAGCGCATAACGACTCAACAAAGAAAAACAAGAGGTAAACAACCTAAACACATCGAGAAACACTCGAAACAACTCAAAACAAGAATCAAAACAAAACAAAAGACACGACACTCAGACGTGCACATGGAGCCTATTTCTCCGGATATTGTTTCCCACCCTTTCTCATTTGTGATCCTCACATCACTCGGCCCTTAAGCTCTGTTTTTCTAAAAAAGCCCTTTTCCTGACTTTTTTTCTCAGCGCACATCTCTCTATTCTTCAATCTCTCATTTTTTATCCGTCCCTTGGGTGGTTGATGGATAAACAAGAAATTACGGGCTCTTGCCCCTAGCACGGTGCTAGATTTCTTCTGCTCACAGCCAGTGAGTTCCTCCCATAGAGGGGTTGCACTAAGATGGGGTGTGTAGCAAATTTGCAGCTGACATCGGTTGATGATGCTTTGCTGGGGAGTTTGGACGTGATCAGATCTGTCTAGATGAGGAAGTGGAATATCTTGATCCATTCCAGTTCGTGCTTCATACTCGACTTGATACCTCGTTGCTTGTAGGATGTGACAGCTTTTTGCCCTTTTGCGGTCAGCTTCAGTGGTGCCCATTTCTGGCGAATACGGTGCCCTTTCCGGCAAGTAGAGTGCCCTTTCTGGCAAGTGCGTTGATAAAGGGGGAAAGACAGAACACCTAACTCAACTGTGCCCCTAGTTCATCATTTTGACCATTTCTTGTTTTTGGCTTTCTACTAAAACAATTTTGACCAAAATGAGAGTTAGATTAACATACTTGTTCAATTTTCTGATTTGAAATCATGCAAGTTAGGCTATGAACACTGAAAATTTTCCTTTTTTGGGTCCAAGAAATGGTCCAATTTTGGAAAAATGGGATAAATTTGAGAAAATTAGTCAACCTCAATAAAAATTCTCAAAAACCATTTTGGCAAACAGCCACTGCTCAACGAGCATAGAACTTACTCTTGAGATGCACAACCTCAGATCGGAAGGAAAACTGCCCCTTGTCTGAAGGACACTACATGGCAACGGAAAGTTGTCCCTTGTTTGAAAGGCACCACAACGCATTGAATGGCAATGGAAAGTTGCCCCTTGTTTGAATGGCACCGCAGTGCATTGTAGTCAGTCCTCAGAGTGACGAACACAACCAAACTCTTGGATACAGATATGACAAAGATGATCAGAACCATTACATGGACACAATCGATTTGGAAGTGTTTATGGCTGGACTTCAGAATGAAGTTGCTTACGTATCCCAAACATGGGAATCAAGCCTTACGTAGTTCTGGTTCAGGTTCACTCGAGTATTAACCTTTCCTTTTGCGCTCTAACTTTTGCCAAGGCCGCCCTTCCAGTTTTTCAACCTTGCGAGCTTTGCTCTTCTGTTCTTTTCATTTTCTTGTTCTTTGTTCAGAATTTTTCATTTCATTTTTTTTCACTTTTTATTTTCTCTCCTTTTTGTTTTTTTATTTTTTTTTCTTTTTTTTCTTTTTTTTCTTGCTCTAACTTTTGCCTGGGTCGCCCTTCTGGGTTTTCGGCCCAGCGAGCCTCTCAAGGGTAAAAGTGTAGCTTTGTCCATGTCAAATGGTTTTGAGATCCTGAAGTCATCTGAATCCAGGAGAACGGCTGATGTTCACTGATGATGTAGGAGTTCATCCAATGGGGGCTGAATTTATCCCTAGTGTTGTGGATTGGAACTCAGTTGTCCTTCAGCACAAACTTTCTTCTTTCCCCCCTTCTGGGATTTGGCATTCTTGCCGATCTTCATTGGTTTGCAGAATGATCCATCTTTGGCTCTTCAAGCGTATCGGACATTTTTGCCCCTAGTTCCAGGGGTGCTTCTGATCTAGCTTTGCAAGCTTCTTTTGATCACATCTGATCTTCCTGATCTGACTTCCCTGCCCCTAGTTCGAGGACTGCTTCTGATCCGGCCACACAGGCCTTACATGTTGGTTTGACCGTTGAACATTCTGAATGTAAGTTCAAGGTTCAAAAGCAAGGGGTCGAGTCTCGAGGCTGAGAGCGATCCTAGGCTGCACAATCTCAAGAGCGATTCCACACAGGTGTTCGCAGGACCGCGCAAAACATTTTTTGAAATTTTTTAAGAAAGCGACAAATCGCTCGCGCTGAAGACAGTGTAGAACCAATCTGGATCAAGCCAGGGTCCTTTTCAGTACTCACATTAACAAACAAGATTTCATTCATTAAGGGCTTAGCATGCCTCTCTTTCTCTCAATTGATCAAATTTTTGCAAAACTTGAGGAATTCCTTCCCCTTTGTTTTTCTCACAATGTTCAAAAAGTTTTGAAAAACTTAGGCCAATACAATAATTTCAAGGCACAGAAGAGCGGGTGAAATGTACTGCCATTTCATTCTAAACTTGCTGGCACAACAGGCTCAAAGTAGAAATAAGCACAAAGTACGAAAAACCACAGCTGCTTCATTCAGATCTTCTGGTGTTACTGGCTCTATGGTAGAAACAGACTGAAAAAGAAAACAAAGAGACAAACACAAAATAAAATAATGACATCCGAGGTAACATCCCCGGAAGCACCCAACTCTAACAAAACAGGACTGACTCGATACAACAAGACAGACCCCAACTGACTCGGTATGAAAAGACTGACTCAAAATGAAGAGACAGACTTCAAAAAAAAACAACAGAACTGACTCAATACCCAAGCTAGAACGTACAAAAACCAGCGTTCGTGAATACTCAAAACAGTGTGTGCCATACACCACATCTGAAGTAAATTGAGCACCGACAGCAAGTGGTTCATCCCCTGATCACATAACAACACAGGTCCAGAGTACCCGAGGGATATCACACCCTTCTGGAGCTATGGTTCCAAGACTACTTAGCAAGAGAGAAAATAGACAGCACCTCAGCCTGATTTCACCAAAACAGATATGAGCAAAGCTGAATGACCATGATCTCTACTGAATTCTGCCCAAAATTATGCCTGTAAACTGATACCCTCAGGTAAAATTGATTCCACCAAATACTGATGCCCGCGGGCCTGATACTCAGACTTGCGAATTGATACATGCATTCCCTATAGAGACACACTCTAAAAGCACATAGCAAGCAAGTAAGAGCCAAAACACCCCTATGTTGGGGTAGGGTTTCCCTGTCCTATTTTTGTCAAGAGCTAGGGTTTCATTACGCATGCAGCGGTTTCAAACAACCTATAATCGGATGAGCAACCTATCCTAGTTTGGAATGGTCACTACGGATTCCGAATATGCACTAGGTCGAATGGTCAAAAAAAGGGTGCCCCGGTAAATCAGGGTTTGTGTTCCCATCGTGGCAGAGCCCGTAACCAGTCAGCCTTATGTCACGCTTCTCGAAGCGAGCCTCCGGTAAACTGTTCAGGAATAACAGACGAAAAACACCATGTCCTAGGCGCACCGATACAACTGCAATGCAAAGAAACACATTAGTGTAGTTAAAACAAGATATCATGAGTTCGAGTCAAGTTCTCTAAATCCCCAGCAGAGTCGCCAGAAACTGTAGACGTGCCCGAACGTCCCAGGAGGGAATCCTGTTTTGTTCATTTGGGCTCACTACAGTTTGGACTCTGAAATTGTCATGGTTCTTAATCTGATCTCACAATGTGCGATGTGAGATTGATAAATCACCAAAGAGTCCAAATCCGGCAAATCGTTTTGAAAAATAGATTTTTAGAAAGAAGTGCCAAACATGGACTGCTTTGCCAGATACAGAGTCGCCACCTAAATGTTTTATTTTTGGGAAATTTAGGAAACCCTGACTTGTTGCCTAAGGCCACCTATCCGTCATCACCAAAGTTGCCTCGGCTCGGGAACTTGAGTACGATTGGGGAAGGTCAGCTATGAGCACCCCCGCTCGCCCGATCAAAGATCGGCCACTACTAAACATGATATTTTATTTTGAAAACATATGTGTTCTTATTCCTGTTAATTACCTAGAATTTACTATGTGATGCGCACAATACACAAATATAGACTAGATCGCCTAATTTGGAACAAAGCATCGCATATCCGTTTTGTTTGGAAAATGGTTTGAGGTTTGCTACTCGCAAGTAGGCTAAAACACGGGTTTCAATGAATTATCCCAATTCAAGCAATCCAACCTTCACCCACAGGCATTCAGACAGTTATATCACATAAGCAAATAGCCTCATGGTAAGCATGCTGTCATGTTAACATTCACACTCATGCGAGATCCTAAAGCATAAACACTTACAGTGTACTCCGAGCCAAAACAAGAAACTAGTTAGTAATCATGCATGATCCTAGTTCATGTTAAGATGGCTAATGCAACGTATGCAAAATGCAACTAAGATAGGCTCGGCTATCCTAAGAATGGCATATGA
Organism: Camellia sinensis; assembly: GCF_055761805.1. Lineage (NCBI taxonomy): Eukaryota > Viridiplantae > Streptophyta > Magnoliopsida > Ericales > Theaceae > Camellia > Camellia sinensis. The sequence continues at coordinate 111,834,332 of NC_138974.1, forward strand.
GGTGCGACAATCCAATACATGTATTCAACTTAGAATTGAAATACAACGCAGTTAGCATGATGCGCCGAGCCCGGTGCATGCAATACAGATGAATGATGCAAACATGCTATCATAAGTATGCTAATTGAAGCGTGCCCTAAAACTAACCATTGAAAGCAGGTAAGTAAAAGGAAGAAAGACGTGGGGTTGGAAGACATGCATCACACGCACACACGCTTATTACACAATTTGCCGTCTCTCGGAGGGACCGAAAGAATAATATAAATTAACTAACTAACAAGCTAATTAATTATTACACAACACTTAACTAATTAAATGAATTAATTAAGCTAAGAAAGCAGTAAAGAGGCCTCGATAAGAGGGATGAATGCATGCATGTTCGGTTTCGCTCGGAAATCCATCGCCATACTCATGTTGCCTCTGTTTACACTGCTCTGCACTTCTGAAAACTGCACAAGTCTCCAGGATGTTTCTGAACCACCTTCTGAGCACTGTGGAACGTCACCGGCCAAAAGGCAAGGCCACCGGCCATGGGAAACTGGTCATCGACCATGTGTGAGGCTCTCGGCCAACAATGCATAGCCGGCCGGCACTGAAGATGGCCGACTGGCCATCTCTTCCTGCAGAATCCTGTTTTGCTGCAGCAGAAGGCAAACAGAGCATGGCAATGCATTTTCAAAGCAATGTTTGCATAACCACCCTCCTTATCATGTTTAAGACTCAAAGGAGTATGGTTTTCGACCCTCGGACCATCAATCACGCATTTCAATGCATGATGGCCAAAGAAGCCAAGTGTGCAACTCAATATGGAATCAAATGCACAAAACACATAAAGGGCCCAGCTTCTATCATGATTGATCAAGAGGCAAGAGATGCACACACAATGCAATGCAACCTAGGCGAGCAAGCAAGCATGTAAATAACTCAAGTGTGCAACAAATCTAATGCAACATGAGCATGTTAACATGCAATATGCAATAGGCATACAACCTAACCATGTGGAAATGTATAGCATGCAACAACATGCAAAATGAAACAAGCATGCAACAACATGGTGAGATGAACTTACACTAACATGGGTAGCTCTCAAGCATGCCAAAATCAGTGGCCAAATATGTTGGGATGGTGGCTCGGAATGCACAAAGATGAAGCTCATGCAATGGTCCAAAAATGAGGCATAAAAGCACAACTCTCAAACGCATTTAAAGAGTGATAAATGCATGTGCATGACCATGAAACATGGACTAAAATTACACTACAAATGACACCAAATCATTGAAATAGGCCAAGTAATGCATACTAAATGACTCAATACACAGAGCTTACAAGTAAGATTGAACCAAAACTATGCAAAACAAGTCATGGGTGACCAAGACAACCAAAATCAGACCTCAAGCATACCAAAACATGGATAAAATCTTCTTGAATTCAAGCCAAAAGCATGCTAAAAAGACATGTCACAACATGACGCATGCTAGGCTATTTCATGGGATTGCACGGCAAGTGTATGGAGCATGCAAGGGCTAACCAAACCAAACCTAAACAAAGGTATGACATGATAAAATAAGCCTAAGAACATGCTGAAATGGACACAACATAGGCTTAAATGAGATGCTACTTCAAGGAGCATACAAAGCTAGTGTGTGTGATTTACACTACAAGTGTATGAGGCATGCAAGGGCCAACCAAACCAAGCAAAAACAGATCTAAGGCATGTTAAAAGAACACCAAAAATCTACTGAGATGGCCCAAAAACAAGCTAGAAACACATGCTCAAACATGAGACATACAAGACTAGTTTGCAAAATTTACACTACAAGTGCATAAACCGTACATGGAATGACCAAGATAGGCAAAAATAGTGGCATATGACAAAAAAATAACCACAAATACCAGCGAAGACATGGCCAACGTGAACTTAACAAAGTTGCTCACATATGAGGCAAATATGACAAGTATTGAAGACAACAAGGAGAGGGGATGGCCCTCTCCTTCTTAGGACCTCAAAACACCACCCCCACCACTGAGGGATTTCAGTGGTGAGAAGGGCAATACAAGGTGGTCCCGAAGCTCACAAAAAAGGCACAAAAATGAGGCCAAGCAAGGTCTAAGAGGGGGTAAACAACCCCAAACACAAAAGTCATCTTAAACAAACTTCAAAAGCATGCAAAAATAGAAATTTTATCAGTTATAAGTTAATCTCAAAACAACATGCAAGATAGGCTAAAAGTGTGTGCAAAAATGGGAAATAAAGAGGGTAGTTCTCACCCTTGATGCACAGCTGCAAAACCAGCAGGTTCTTGGACCAAGAACCAACTCTTTAACCTCTGAAAATGACCTCCAAGAACCTTAGATGAATGGTGGAGGTGTGTGGCTATGAGGTGTGGTGCTAAAGACCAAGAACAAACACTTTCTAAGCCTAAATTATAGAGACAAAGAGAGATATATCTTGGAGCCTTAAACAAATTTTTGGAACCTCTCTAAAGGAGAGGGAGGCCCTCTCTTATAGAGAAACAAGAGGGTTCAAGTTTCTTGGAGAAGCTAAAGAGGTTTAAGCTTCTTCAAGAAGCTAAAAAGGTTCAAGCTTCTTGGAGAAGCTAGAACAAAGGTTGAAGCTTCTTGGAGAAGCTAAAAAGGTTCAAGCTTCTTGGAGAAGCTAAAGAGGTTCAAGCTTCTTCAAGAAGCTAAAAAAGGTTCAAAAGGTTCAAGCTTCTTTAAGAAGCTAAAACAAGGGTTCAAAAGGTCCAAGCTTCCTCAAGAAGTTAAAACAAAGGTGCAAATCCTCCATGTATGGAGGATAGAGACTGTGCCACCTGGCACTAAATATTTGCATAAAGCAGATGAACAGGGTTCGGCCAGCAGAAAAGGCCGATCGACCAACAAAAAGAGCCGGCCGGCTAAATACATTGCCGATCGGCCATCACTTTTGGCCGGTAGCAATAAAACAGGGCCGGTGGCCTCAGGCCACGGCCGGTGATGTGTGGGGATAGCCAACAAGCTATTTCCCGCTCTCAGGTGCAAAGGCCACAAGTCCCTGGTCCAACCAAGCACAAAACAAATAAGTCGAGAGATCTTGAGGCAAGGCGCGCTACCGAAACCTCCGAGAACCCAAGACGAACACGAACATGGATGATCATCGAGTGTTCAAATGATGACGTCCAATTCTTGAGGACGGTCAAAAATGGGGTGACTACACCACCATTCGGCACTGTTATGTCCTAGCCAAATCTATCGGTCGGCTAGGGCGCTACTTTCTTACAGCCGAGGATATTGATCATCACTTAGTGACCATGCTTTCCAGTTCTGGCAAGGGTGTCGACGATGTGATGGCCGTTGTCCGCGGCAATTGGGAATTCGGCGAAGGTGAAGATCGCCTAGACCCTGTGCCAAGGCAAAAAGCCGAACCAGGTGGCCGATCAGATTACCTTGTTTATGTTTTTTACATAAGTATGTATTCGGCACTAAGCTCATTTAATCGTTTTGTTTATGCAGGCAGCGGCATGAAGAGACTGTTGGTTACAGACGACGACGTTGTGCTCGCAGAAATTAAAACCATGTTACAGTTCGTCGGCCGTCCAGACCTTCAAAAACAAGGGAGGGCAGCCCACATTCTCCTGCGTTACGAGCCAACTTACACGACATTCTCGACGGCAGACAATATTCCGATCGCGCGAGGCGACAACCGCCTTACAGCCCTTATCTTCCCCAGATTCAGAAATTTGAGATAGATCAGCTTAGAATCATCCGATTCAGAACACATGAACTAACAAGCGGCTGAACCAATCGCCAAGGACCAGAACCGGTTGGCCTTGGAAGTTGACGAAGCTATTAATTCGGCCTTCGAGGAAGCCGGATTGAACTCTTCTGACCGAGCGAACGCCTTCGAAGATATTTTTACAAACTTGGGAGACCTTCCCGGTGATTTTTCTGAGGATATGGCTTGGGAAAATCTTACGCAGATGGCACAAAAAAGAAACGCCGAATGCACGGCCGCCCGACAAAAGGCCGCAGCCATCCGTTTCAGACTTGTCCCGACTGAATTTGTTGCCCCTACTGTTGTTGAAGAAATGGCTCACGTTGTCATGGCCGAGATGGAAAAAGAGGTCAAGCGCCCGATTACAGAAGGGCGGCCAATTTCGGAGGGTCAGGGCGAAAAACGAAGCGCTGAGGGTGAGGACGGCTCTGAAGAGGGCCCCATTAAAAAACGGCCACACTTAGAGGAGTCAGTTGTGGTTGATCCTTTCGTTATTGAGCCAAAGATCAAAAACATGCCGATCTCCTCCGAAGCGTCGGCTTTGAAAGGTGCAGCTGTGGCACTGAGCTTGGCTGCCTTGATCTCCTTGCCGGCTGACAAGGCGACCTTTCGTGCTGAGCCAAATTTGGTGACAATAGCATTAGTCGCCCCGTCGGCTCTTCTGGTACATGACTAACTCTTTGGTTTGGTTTGCATTCGATGTTTCTTGGCATATGACGATCCTTTGTTTTGCAGATGATTGGAAGGATCGCCGAATTGGGCCACCGCCAGCATGACGCTCTTGAAAGGATTGGCCGTTTGCAATATGAAGGGTCAATGGAGTAGGGCAGAGTTTGAGGCAATGAGAGCTGCGATGGAAAGTGCGCGGGCCGAGGCTGAGAAGGAAAGGGCCAGGACTGCTGATCAACTCAGAGCTGACGCCGAGGAGAGGGCAAACGCGAGCGATGAATCACTCAAGTTAGCCAAGGAGGCGCTTGCCAAGCTGGAGGCCGAGTTGGGAGAGTTGAAGCAGGCTAAGAAGAATGCCGACTCTGAGGCTACGACGGCGTTCGAGGCTGGGAAGAGCTTCGCCCTTAATGAAAATGTAGAAGAAGTCCCCAAATTCAAGAATCGGGGATTCAAACACGGCTATCTCAAAGCCCTTGCTGCCGCTAGAGTTACATTGTCCACGCCAATTCCATACGAGAAAGTGGACGTTGAGCCGCTTGAGTTTGACCCTGAGACTTGATTTGGTAGACGTTCTAGTTTTGTTAGGTTTTTCTCAATTTCAATGTATGTTTTTATTTAGTAGATTTTTGTTAGTTCAAGGTAATTTTCATGTATAAATTAGTTACTACCTGCGCTTAATTTATTAATGAAAATTTCCTTTTCCTTTCATAATTCATTGTACGGAGTTTTTGATATTAACGAAGAGTTTTGCTTTTGCTTTTCACTACTTTGGATAAAATGATCATTGTATGTTGTGCTTGCTAATTATCGATCCGATAGTAAGTAGGATCATGAGATGAGAAAATTAAATAACCCATTGCACAGCTGCCGATATAACGGTGTAAATCCGAATAAGTAAATCCATTCGGCGCCATGAACTCTTGGTGCCGAATAAGATTAGTTCATGATTCATAGGGTGGCTGGGGCACACAAGCCGAATACATTGATGAATCTGCCCTTGTCCCAGTTAGTTTATATACATTAGACGCCGAATAACACGCACTCATGAAGTACTGATGAATTAATTCATGGAGCGGCTGGGGCACTCGAGCCGAATAGATTGATGAATCTGTCGTTGCCCTGGCTGGTTCATGAACATTAGACGCCGGATAAAGCGCACTCATGAAGTACTGATGAATTGATTCATGGGGCGACTGGGGCACAGAAGCTGAATAAATTGATGAATCTGCCCTTGCCCCTGTTAGTTCATGAACATTTGACTCCGAATAACACACACTCATGAAGTACTGATGAATTGATTCATGGGGCGGCTGGGGCACACCGGCCGAATAGATTGATGAATCTGCCCTTGCCCCAATTGGTTCATGAACATTAGACGCCGAATAACACGCACTCATGAGGTACTGATGAATTGATTCATGGGGCGGCTGGGTACTCGAGCCGAATATATTGATGAATCTGCCCTTGCTCCAGCTGGTTCATGAACATAGAACGCCGAATAACAGAGGGGGCGATTGGGGCACGTGACTCGTTCGGCGCCGGGCTGTTGAGGTTTCGATATTAATAAGATTGCCTCGGGGGTGCTGCCTTCGTATGGAGTAAATAGGTGTGTACTTCGTGAACGAAGGTCTTATTTATATGTTTTGAAATCAACTCAGTCCAGTTCTTAGTGGAAACTTAAACAAGTGCGAATGTCGAATAGACTTTTCTTCAACAACAGAGGTGAAGCGAAGACGCTAGCTGAGCTGGGAGGAAACATGAATCGTAGTGGTGAACCTTCACGCACGAGCAGTAGGACTTCGAGAGATCGGGAGAGACACCAATTCCCCGTCGTCGAAGTAGGTCACCTAGGAGGGACAAGCAGCCATAGCGCAAGTCTCCTCAACCTCATCCTGGAAGGGAATCGGATATGACTCCTCGCCCGTTAAGTTTTGCGGTCTTCATGGGCAATAGACCAATGATAGAGGCGGATTCGATTGTTCGAGATTCAAACATGGTAGTCAAGTTCGCTTGACAGATCTTTCCACCTGAAGTTCAACAATCGATGATAGGTCGGCCGGACTTCGAAGTGTTTCGTGAAGGCGTTCACGACGCGGTGAGGGGACTGTACACTGCTTATGAGATCGGCATGCGTCTCCCAGCCGCTCATCGCGATATAGAATAGAGGGATGAACATATTTGGAAGTTAGAAGCCCGCGCCGAGAAGGCCGAGCGTGAGCTTAGGAAAATCAAGTCCACCAAGCCTCAATCGGCTAGCCACCAAAACCTAGTTGTGGAAAAGAGGGTTACTCAAAGGCTGATTAGCGATGCGATTGCCGATCGGAACACGGCCAGCATGTTCCCGATCGAGATTGCGAGGGCTTCAGCCTATGAAAAAGGCTTCCACGACGACCGAAAGGTCAGAATTCAAAAGACCAAGGAGAAAATCGTCGAAGAAGTTTGTCGATGTGAAAATCGTGGATTTAGGCATGGTTGGATCAAGGCACTTCAGCAAGCCAAGAGTCTCCAGGCAGCAGGGTTGGATTCAGCGTTTCCGTTGTACCAACAGAATGATTTCCCCTTCTCTGCTTTCGAAATTGAGAAGAGTAATGATGAAGAAGCCGCAGAACCGAAGAAAACCTTGTAATGATCACGTAGATTGAAAGTGAAATTATGTATTTATTGGCTGATTTTAATAAAATGCTTAGTTCTCAATTTGTAGTGTACTTGTTATTTATATTAGTACACATTTTATTCCGAATGTGCCCACGTTTTAGATTACGTTTATGCGGCTTGAACAATCTTATTTGAATATTTGCATTTCTCGGCCTTTGTTTACGGAGGCTTTAATTTGGATAATAGTACATCGTCTATTTCAACTGTTTGTTTCATTGTAATTTTTATTCGGCGCATGCGTGTTTGTTTGTTTTGAATGTGTGCACGCTTTAGATTACGTTGTAATTTAATTCGAATGTGCACACATGCCCCAAAGACATCATGCATCGATGGTGCGCCGAATTCGGTGGTTTTTTTGTCCCAAAGGCGTCATGCGCCGATGGGGCTCCGAATCCATAGACTGGCCAATCGTGATCCCACGAAGGCCGCTCCGAATCCAGAGGCTTCATCGGCCCAAGGACGTCATGCGCCGATAGGGCTCCGAATCCGGAGACTTTATTTAGCCAATCGTGATATCCACGAAGGGCGCTTCGAATCCGGAGGCTTTTTCGGCCCAAGGACGTCATGCGCCGATGGGGCTCTGAATCCGGAGACTTTATTTGGCCAATCTTGATATCCACGAAGGGCGCTCCGACTCCGAACGGTTTTTCGGAACAACTTTAAACTGAAATTTGTAGTGAGTAAATAGGGATCTTTGCATTACATAAAATGAGATGTACATGGTGAGCCGTTCAGAACAAGCATCATGTCCCACAAGTCAGGTCAATGATAAAATTTGCGTAAATGCGTGGAATTCCAAGGCCGTGGCAGACTCCTTCCTGACATGTCTTTGAGCCGATATGCCCCTCCTCCTGCGATCGAATCAATCTGATAGGGGCCATCCTAATTAAGACCCAATTTTCCACCAGCCGGATTGTTGGCAACTGGCAATACCTTCTTCAGGACCAATTCTCCTGGTGTGTAGCAGCGTAGCTGAACACGTTGATTATACAACTTAGCAAGCTGCTGTTGATACCGCGCCATGGATGCGAGGGCGCGGTCTCTTTTTTCTTCAATCAGAACCAAATCCAAGGCCAGCAACATGTCATTTTGGCCCATATCAGAAACTGTCGATTTCAAGGTTGGGAGGCCGATCTCTAGGGGTATGATTGCCTGGGTCCCAAAGCATAGGGCAAACGGCGTTTCCCTAGCAGACCGCCTCGACGTAGTTCGATGAGCCCACAACACACTCGACAATTCTTCGACCCATTTGCCTTTACCTTTCTCCAGCCTCTTTTTGATGCCGTCCAAGATTGATTTTTTAAAGGCTTCAGCCTGACCATTGCTTTGTGGATAAGCCGGCGTGGAAAAGTAGGCCGTATACCATACTTGCTGCATAGCTCTCGGTAGACGCCACAATCAAACTGGGTGCCATTGTCTGAGATAAGTGCTCTTGGAATGCCGAACTGTGTTATGATGTTTCTCCAAACAAAACGCTTCACGTTGGTATCTTGGATGTGGGTTAGTGCCTCCGCTTCTACCCATTTTGTAAAATAATCTGTCGCGACAATCAAAAAGCGCTTGTTACCCGGGGCACGCGGTAGTGGTCCGACGATGTCAAGTCCCCATTGGGCGAACGGCCAAGGACTGGTTATGGAGCTTAGCTCTTCAGCAGGCAGGTGGGTCAAAGGAGAGAACTTCTGGCACTGTTCACACTTTTTCACGTAGCATTCGGCGTCTGCTCTCATTGTCGGCCAGTAATACCCCTGTGTTACAGCTCGATGAGCCAAGGACCGCCCACCGGAATGGGCGCCACAACTGCATTCATGTATTTCAGTCAGAAGCTTCTCGACTTTGTTCGGGTGCACACCTTCCAAATATGGACCAGAGAGGGATTTTTTATAAAGCTTCCTTGTGGGTCCAAGTAGTATCGCAGGGCTTTGTTTCCCAACTTGTGCGCTTCTTTCTTGTCATCGGGGAGCTGTTCGAAAGACAGGAATGCGGTAATGGGATCCATCCAACTCGGTCCAGATTCTATAACATTGACCTGGACTTCCTCCGAAGGGCCAATGTTCGGCTCTGGGATGAAACATACTTCAATGGTTCGTTTAATCTCTGAGTTGATGGCGGAGGCTAGGCAAGCAAGGGCATCTGCATGTGTGTTCTGATCATGTGTTATCTGGTTCAATTCATGATGGTCAAATTTTGTCAGCAAGGAGTTAGCCGTTTCCATGTAAGCCGCCATACGGTCGTTTCTTGCCGCGTACTCTCCCTTTAGCTAATTGATCACCAGTTTTGAATCGCAAAATACAAGCAAACGCCGAGCACCCAGAAGATGTTTGACGCTAGAAAGGCTTCGTATTCGGTTTCGTTGTTTGACGCTACGAAGACGAGCTTGACCGCCTACTCAATTATTGCACCATCGGGAGCCATGATTACAACTCTGGCTCCACTGCCCTGCTGATTGGATGACCCATCACAGTACAACTGCCAAATGTCCCCAACATAAATTCTCAAGTTCGGCTCCGGTCGAATCTCATCGGACTTGAGATCGGCAAGACCCCCAGTGAACTCGGCGACAAAGTCAGTAAGCACCTGTCCCTTGATTGAGGTTCTAGGTAGAAACTGAATGTCGTACTGGCCGAGTTCAAGAGCCCACTTTGAAACACGTCCTGATGCTTTTGCACTTCGAAGTACTAATCGGAGGGAATAATTTGTTAGCATCCCAATGCTATGTCCTTGGAAGTAATGCATCAGTTTTCTTGCCGCCATGACTAGGGCTAGGATGAGTTTTTCCAGCGGAAGGTAGCGTGTTTCGGCGTCAACCATTGCCTTGCTCATGTAATACACTGGCCGCTGCTCCCCTAGCTCTTCCTTTATCAATACGGCGCTAATGGCCCTGTCAGAAACTGCCAGATACAAAATGAGCGGGTCACCAGCAGCGGGTGTTGTCAAGAGTGGTACTGAGCGGAGGTAGGTCTTAAGTCTGTTGAAAGCGACTTCGCATTCGGCAGACCATTCAAAAGCCTTGCCCTGCCATAGTGTGTGAAAGAATTGTCGGCAGTGATATGTAGACTGATTGATGAACCTGTTGAGTGCAGCGGCCATCCCCATCAACTTTTGAACCTCTTTTACCGAACGAGGGGAGCCGAGTTCCAAGATTGCATTAATTTGCCTCGGGTTGGCCTCGATTCCTCGGTGGTTGACAATGTAACCCAAGAACTTGCCAGAGCCAATCCCAAACGCACATTTGGAAGCATTTAGCTTCATTTTGTATTTGCGTAGAATGCCGAATGTCTCCTCTAGATTATCTATATGACTCTGCTCTTCCTTGGATTTGACAACCATGTCCTCAATGTATACTTCCATAGTGTGGCTGAGTTGCTCTTTGAACATGGTGGCGACTAGTCTCTGGTAAGCTGCCCCTGCATTCGTCAATCTAAAAGGCATAACCTTGTAGCAATAGGTTCCTCTTGAGGTGAGGAATGCAGTCTTGTCTTGGTCCTTCGGATGCAAGGCAATTTGATGGTAGCCTCTGTAGGCATCGAGGAAGCTCAAGCGCTGATGACGTGCTGTAGCATCTACCAGTTGGTTTATCCTTGAGAGAGGAAAACAGTCTTTGGGGCAGGCTTTGTTTAGGTCCGTGAAATCAACGCCGACTCACCAAGTCCCGTTCTTCTTCTTCACAACCACAGTATTAGAGAGCCGTGTATGGTAGGTAACTTCTATGATTGCCCCGGCACCAAGCAACCGGTCAACCTCTTCAACAACTGCGGTGGTGTGCTCTGCAGCTGATCACCGGCTTTTCTGGATGATCGGCTTGCATTTAGGGTCGACATTTAAGCGGTGTTGCGAAACAGACGAGTCTACACCTGGCATCTCATATGGAATCCATGCAAATATATCAAGGTCGCCGAGCAGGAAGGAAATTAGCTTCTGTCAGTCGGCTTGATTGAGGGAGGCACCGACCATGAAGAACCTGTCTGGGTTGCCGTTGATTTCAACTCGATCTAGATCTTCCGTGGCCTTTTCATTTGGGAGCCGCCTAACGTCGTTGAGGCTCTCACGATCTGTGACCTCGATAGAGTTCACTTGCAACTCCTTTGGCGTCTTTTGAGCAAGGAGATAACGAATCAAGGGACCTTACGATACATATCTGTTTATTCTTAGATGTTTTGAAACCTATGGGTCTAACCCACCCCCAGATGTTGTCTCTATTCAAAAGGACTTTTTTTAGAATTGCTACAACTTGGTATGCTAAATTGGAGGATAAGGTGAAGCAAAATTAGGAGAAATTGGCTTAAACATTCATTGCTCAATACTTCTATAACACAGATTAAGGTGACCACCCAGGATTTGGAAGCCACACGTCAAGAGGTAATAAAAGTTTCATTGAATTCATAGCAAGATGGAGAGCCAAGGTAGCCATGATAACCAACAGGTCCTCAGAGAAGGATGAGATTCGTATAGTGGTAAGGAACTTTCATGGCAAGATGTTACAAAAGATGATAGTTCTCCCACTTTTTACCTTCAGAGATTTGCATGAGATAGAAGTTCAGATTGAGGATGCTATGAAATAGGGGATCTTCGTAGATAAGAAATAACCTATAAGAAATACTTTTGTTCGTGGTTCCAATGTTACTAGCAGTAGCCACATAGCCGTGAAACCTTCGGAAGTTAGTACTGTAACCTCCTCCACAAACACAGCCAATCCCTTTGCTGATGCCATCCCACAGTCCTATAATCGAATCTGTTTCCTGAACCATGATTTTCAGCCGCTCTATATCACTCTAACCCAAGCCCTGAAAAGATTGGTGGAAAGAGGCCATCTCAAACTACTTGATTCGCAGTCTCTTCCTAACTCGCTTCCACCTAGGCATGATGCATCCAAGTATTGTGTCTTTCACCAGCAACAAGGCTATGAAACCGATCATTGCATTTGTCTCTACGATGAGATTGAAGACCTCATAGACCGCAAAATCATAGCTCCCCCACAAGGCCCACCACAAAGGCAAAATGTCACAACCAACCCTTTGCCTACCTATGATCGAGTTCCACCACCTCCCCGTCTTAGCCTCATTCATACACTATCCCCTACCTTTGACCCCGAGTATATATATCACACATTCCTATTTACCTATGCCTAAAGTCCACATTCTGGAGAATATCAATTTGTGCATGATGGATGCGATTCAGCCCTCGTCGAAACTCAAAAATCTTGTGGTTGAAACAGAGGCGCCAATGATAGAAATTAGGGATTTCACTACTAAAAATTGGACATTTTGCGATGGTCTAAAATGTCACAAAAGGTCCACATGTCATCACGAAAAACTTTTCGCGACGGAGTAGCAACGAGAAATGGGGGGTGGCAGAAGGGGGCGTAACAAAAAATATTTGCAACGGTTACAAACCGTTGCTTCCTTGTAGAGATAGTAAATCAATGATATTTGCGACGGTTTAACTTGACGTGAAAAGGCGGAAGAAAACATCGCTTTTAGCAACAGTTTAGGTTGCTGTCACCAAAAACTTTTTAGAGATGGTAGTTGACGTCATGAAAAGTATTATTAGCGGAGGTATTAAACGTCGCAAAAAATTAGAATTAAATCAATAATGTATTCGCAACAGTTTAAACCATTGCTAAAGATGGCACTAATATTTATGTGCGACAAGTTAACCTGTCGCTAATAAAATGTAAGGAAATGATGATTACATTAGCAACGGTTTATTAATGTCACAAAATAATTATTTTCATAAAATAAATATATGTTTTATTAATTCATTCCTTGTACAAATCATTAATATTTTCTAAAATAAAATACATTTACATCCACATCTACAACTACATTTGCATTTACAAAATCATATATATGAATAATATATATGCACCCTGTAACAATACAGTGTCAACCAAACATTCTTTACAAAAATATATAAAACATCCTCTAACAATATTAATAATTTTTGATAATTCAAGAACTCAAATTTTTATCTAAAACAAAACAAAAGTATCAACAGTACAAATAAAAAAAAAGAGTATTTATTATAGCTTGTTTTAGTATTAATAGTAAGCTCCAATATCGATATGCGAAGATGTCATCACGTACTCAAAAGGGTAGCATCTGCAAAAAGAAACAAAATAAAAAATTATTTACAACATAATTAATTTCAAGCTTATCAAAAATGTAAAACATTTGATATTATTTCAAAAAATAAATAAATAAATAAATAAGATTGTAACATATACATGAATCGAGCGCCACACAATGTATCTTCTAACAGCTTCTCCAACTGCTCTTAAACCTCGGGATGGTATTTCCAAACCAACATTTGGATTTTTCGCTTTTAATATAAACACTTTACCATATTTGGGCCTAATTAGAACTTCATAAATTTCACACAACGGATTGTCACTAATAAGAAGTCCTTCTACCAATTGGACTATTGGTATACACGAACCAACCAAAGAAACTTTAATTACATCTTGTGGGAGACAGAAAAAATATAGATTAGCTTATTGGGTTAACTTAAAGAAGGCCTACAATGGGTCTAACCCAAAGAAATATCACCCCCCATCTTTATAAAGGGGGCATCTGTAGACGTCCCCGGACGTCCCAGGAGGAAATCTCCCGTTCTGTTCATTGGGCTCACTACAGTTTAGGACTCAAAGTCACGGTCCTGTATCTAATCTCGCAGAGAGCAATGCAAGACCGATGAATCATCAAAGAGTCAAAATCCGGCAAATCGTTTTTGAAAACAGATTTTTTGAAAGAAGTGCCAAACATGGACTGCTTTGCCAGATACAGAGTCGCCACCTAAATATTTTATTTTGGGAAATTTAGGAAACCCTGACTCGTTGCCTAAGGCCACGTGTCTGTCATCACCAAAGTTGCCTCGGCTCGGGAACTTGGGTACGATTGGGGAAGGTCACTTCGTGAGCACCCCCGCTCGCCCGATCAAAGAGCGGCCTCTACTAACCATGATATCTAGTTTTGAAAACATTATGCATTCTTATTCCAGTTATTAGCCTAGATTTACTATGTGATGCGCACAGCATATAAGTATAGACTGGATCGCCTGAATTGGAACAACACATTTCATGTTTGTCTTGAAAATGGTTTGCTACTCGCAAGTAGGCTTAAAATGCAGATTTTGCCACCCTCGGGTGGGCTTAGAAAACAAGATGATTTGCCACTCTCAAGTGGGCTTAAAACTCACAGCCAATGTATTATTCCAATTCAAATAACCCAACCTTCACCCACAGGCATTCAGGTAGGTATATCACATAAGCAAATAACTTCATGATAAGCATGCTATCATGGCAGTCACTCACACGCATGCGAGGATGCTAAAGCATAAACACTTACCGAGTACTCCGAGCCAAAACAGAAACTAGTTAGTAGTCACATGCATGATCCTAGTTCATGTTAAGATGGCTAATGCAACACATGCAAAATATAACTATAATAGGCTCGGCTATTCTAAGATGGCATATGATGATGCTACAGCTAACACGTATTCAACTTTGGAATTGAAATACAATGCAGTTAGTATGATGCGCCGAGCCCGGTGCATGCAAGACAGATGAATGAATGCAAACATGCAAGCATAAGTATGCTAATTGAAACATGCCCTAATCTAACCATCATAAGAAGGTAAATAAAAGGGAGAAAGACGTGGGGTTGGAAGACATACATCACACGCACTCACACTTATTACAATTGGCCCTCTCTCGGAGGGTCCGAATAAATAATACAAGCCGCCTAATTAACTAGCTAACAAGCTACTTAATTATTACAAAACCCTATGAATAACTAGTTACAACTAATTATTACACAACTTAATTAATTAACAAATTAATTATTACAAATAAAAAATGCTAACTAACTAGTAAGCAGTAAAAGAGAATTGCTCCAGCTCTGTTTGAAGAAGAGGAGGGTATGCATGCTCGCTTCGGTTCCTTGCCTAGAAACGCCTTCTGGTTGCTCTTTAGTGGCTCTGTTTGCAGGGTGTCTTCCAGTGTTTGTTGCTGCAACTTACCAAAACACTGCTGGGGAATTCACCAGTGGCCTACCGGCCATGAAAGGAGAGATGCCAGCCAACAACAGGGCACTGCTGGCCAAGGGTGTGACACTGCCGGCCATCAGTGGTGCACTACCAGCCACTGGTGTGCTGTGACACCAAACTGCAACAAAGCACAAAATAGAGGAATGGGAGGGTCTCCCAAGGGTATATACGCACTATGCCACCCCAAATCACCTCAAAACATCAAGGGAGAGGCCTAGTTGGATCCACGACCATCAATCACGCATCCCGATACATGATGGCCAAAGATCCAACTTGTGCAAATCAATATGAAAATGAATGCACAAATAAAGCAAGTAAAGCCTAGAACTCTATCATGAATCATCAAGAGCTTCGGCGACCAAGAATTGAGACACGTTCCATCACTCGGAGTATGAAACACCCCTCGTTCCTCGTGTTCGGATTAACACTTAATCCAAACAATGCAACGCGTAAGGATGGCAAACATGCAATGTGAATAACCTAACAAGGCTAATGACATGCAACAAGCACATAGGCATGATGTGAGGTGACAACCTTGAACAACATGGCAAAATGCAACATGGATATGCAAACATGCAAGGCACGCAAAGGTGGACAAGTATGTAACAATATACAAGATGAAACAAGCATGCAACAACTTGGTAAGATGGGCTTACACCAAAGAGGGACAGCTCTCAAATAGGTCCAAATCAGTAGCCATAAGTGATGAATTGTTGGCATGAAAAGCATGAAATGGCAAGGCAAACATGTATGCCAAGTGGCTCAAGTATTAAGGCACAAAGAGGACAACTCTTAAGCACACTTAAGGAGCAACAAACATAGATATATGACAATGAGGTAAGCTCTGAAATCTCATGTAAAGTGATGCCAAATCAAATCAACCATGCAAGCATAGCATGTCATGATGCTCAAAGCTCAAGGTAAGCAAAGGGACTTAAGCCACGGCCATACAAGGCAAGCCCCAAGGGGCCGATGGGACCTAAAACAGTCCTAGGGTAGGTCCAAACAAGACCAAAACTAAGCTCAAAGCTAGCCAACAAACGCTAGAACACAAAACCAAAAACATGGAGCATGCAAGGCTTTAAAGAGGCAATGCACTACACCTATTGAAACCAAACATGGCATGACTTGGGCGACATAAAACGGAGTTACATCATGGTATAATAGGACCCAAGATGCGCTGAAATGATGAACCAAAGGCTTAGGCTTAATGGCATGCACACAAGCTCATTCTTGAGGCATAAAGCACAAGCTCTATAAAGCATTCAAGGCATGTCAAATGCAAGTGTATGACAACATTTTATGGACGGAAATAGCATATAGAATGAGGGAAAAGCATGCAAACATCACATGTATGGCATGGTAGGGGCCTCAAAACCCAAGACTAGCCTAAGCATTTACACTATAGCTATACAAAGCACGAGTGATATGGCCATGGCAGCCCAAAATAGTCCTAGAACACTTCAAAATAAGTATAAAACCAAGTTTGAGTAAAGCCAAAATATGCTAGTATGATGAGTCAAAACGTCATGCACAAATCGCTAGTAAACAAGATTTGCTCTACACCTATATGGAGCATGCAAAGAATGATCAAACCAACTATGGATAGGGTCATAACATGCCAAATGATGACCAAATATATGCTGAAATGTAAACCAAACAAGCTAAAATGACATGACATCGCATGGATCATATGAATCTAGTTTAGGAGATTTACACTACAAGTGCATCATGCAAGCATGGAGTAACAAAACCAACCCAAAACAGGTTCATGGCATGGTAAAATATCACCAAAAACCCACTGAAATGGACTCAACACAAGCTAAGCACACATGCTACTTTGATGAGCTATGGATGGAGTTACACTACACATACTATATGCATGCAAAATATGACCAAACTAGCCATGGACATGGCCAAGGCAGGTCCTAAAAGTCACAAAAATAGGCCTGAAGCAAGCCTCAAAAATACATAGAAGGATGGTCCTTTGGAAGGCCAAAAATGCAAGCAAAGAGGAACCAAAAGAGAGGGGGCCACCCCCTCTGATTAAGGACCTCAAAACCACACCTTTTCCACTGAAAATCCACTAGATTTTAGTGGTAGGAAGGCCAAACCAAGGCTAGCTCGGAGGTTCCAAGATATGGCTTAAAACAAAGCCAAACAAAGCAAGGAAGAGGCCTACACACCCCTAACAGTAAAATGACCTCAAACAAACTTTAAAAGGACTTAAATAGAAGACTTTTTTCAGTTATAAGAAAAGCCTAAATCAATATGCAAAGAGGGCTAAAGTAAGGTGCAAGAAAGTGAAAAAATGGGGAAAATAGTTACCCTTGAAGACCCTTTTCGAAACCAGCAACTTCAGGGGGTAGAAACTCACTTTCAGACCTCAAGAAGACCTCCCAAGAAGCTTTGTCCAGTGGTGGTGGTGTATCTCTATGTGCTGTAGTGTAAAAGTGCAAGGAAATCCAACTTCTAAGCACAAGACACAAACAATATAGAGAGAAAGAGAGGTTTTTTCTTCCAAAGTTGTAGAACCCCTGGCAAAGAGGGAGGTCTCTTGCTTATATAGAGGAATGCAAAGCCAAAGCTTCTTCAAGAAGCTTTACAAGGGCTTCATCCCTCCATACACGTGTATGGAGGGGAGCAAACAAAAAACCAGTTGGCTCAAAAGATCTAGAGGAAAACCAGCTGTGACAGGGGGGTGCCGGCCATCATCAATGTCTGGCAGTGGCTCACTGATGGCTGGCAGGGCATCATCAATGGCCTTCTGGAACAAGGCAATGGCCGGCAGTTCCATGCCATGGCCGACAGTGCACCAAGAAGGTCACTTTGAAAGGACCTAGTCAAGGTCCAAAAAAAGGCAGAAAGGATACAGGGTCCGGGAAGCTCGAACCGGTGACGTTCCGCCGCAACAGTTGAGTACTCAGCGAGCAATCGAACTAGTTGTTGGGTGTACCTGCAACCACAACCAAGTCTCGAGGACGGTCAAAAATGGGCTGTCTACAGTTGCCCCTCTTTGACAGAACTCGACAGTCACAAAGTGACGGGAGTGATTGTCAAAGCCCAGAGACGACCCATTTTTGACAAGGTCGAAGACTCAAACAATCAATCAATATAGGCATGCGGAGATGTGCCCGAAGGCTGGGGCATATCGCAAATGGTGTGCAAGATGCAATAGCATGACTTATAGTTATGCCAAGAATGTTGTAATGAAGCAAATCATGTAACAATTTTAAATAGGTGAACAACAGTCCTACATATTTCGACAGAAAGGATGTAAGAAAATTATGCAAGTCTTACCACGTTTCACGCGGAGTGGATATAATACCTGTGCGGCTCATCTGGTCGTGCTAGCTTCAAATGAACCGTACATACAATATCGTGCTTGAAAGAGAAACAAAACTTAACAGGTACAATTTTGTTAGAAGTGTGCATAACAATGCAATGGAAAGTGCGTGACAACGCAAGTGAAGGGATGCATGACAATGCGGGTGGAAGGGGGTTCATAACAATGCGACGCATGCGTGTGCATAACAATGCGATTCGAAACAAGCATAACAATGCGGGAGGTTGCCTAAACGTATGTAAGTAAAGCATACATGGAAACGCATGCAATGTGTAAGCAAGCAAGGTATGAACACATGTAAGTAAAGCATGCGGGATTAACACAGGCAATGTGTATGGCAGGAATGAACACATGTAAGTAAAGTATGCAGTAATGCATACAATGTGTAAACTCCTGTGAGATGCCTAAACACATGTAAGTAAAGCATACGTGAAAACACATGCAATGTGTAAGCAAGCAAGGTATGAACACATGTAAGTAAAACACACGTCGAAACGTATACAATGTGTAACCACCTAAGAATACATATACACATGTAAGTAAAGCATGCAGTAACGCAAGCAATGCCTATAGCAGGAATGAACACATGTAAGTAAAGTATGCAGTAATGCATACAATGTGTAACCTCCTGTGAGATGCATAAACACACGTAAGTAAAGTATGCGTGGAAACGCATGCAATGTGTAAGCAAGCAAGGTATGAACACATGTAAGTAAAGCACACGTTGAAACGTATACAATGTGTAACCACCTAAGAATACATATACACATGTAAGTAAAGCATGCAGCAACGCAATCAATGTGTATGGCAGGAAATTGTGACAACTCATGATGAGGAAGTTCATAAAGATGTGTGACAAGGAAATGCATGGCAATGCAAGATAGAGAAAATGCATGACAATGCATTTTAGAAATATGCAAAAACAATGCATGTGAACTAGACGGGTGTTTACTGTAACAGACGAATGCTAATTGACAACAACAGAAGAGGAAGATGCTTAATAAGGACATCTTAAAAAGAGACCTCCGGTTTACCTCCCGGAGGGTTTGGGATGCATCAAAAGGATACACCTCTTGCGCCTTGATTGGTGTAAATCACCGCATATTGAGGATGTGATTCCCGAGTTCCCCCGGAGGCGATTCAAATCAATTTTCAAGCATTCCTCGGGATTGTTGGGGCCCGGGGACACATACCAAGATCAAATAGGCAAAGAAAGTTGATATGAGGCTGTTGGTCACTAGGGGCAACTGCCGGCCATCGCCGGCCATCAGAATACACTGCCGGCCATCGACAACAGTCTGTCGGCCATCGATGGGCACCTGCCGACCATCGGTGGCAGATTCGAGCAAAGAGGGCTTTTAAGCCGTGGGTCTTTAAATAGGCTCAAAACCAACACATTTCTTCACAAACTCTTCCATAGAAAACAATTTTCTTCCTTCCTAGGTGTGCCTTCTCTCTACATTCGCACATTTTGCGCGTTCCTCAACACCCTATACAACCTTGCATCACTAAGGATTCTTGGTATCCTTCGATTTGAACCGATCAAAAATTGCATCTGAGGCTTCTTTCATCATTTCCCGCATTCAAGGATCATTTCCCCCAATCTTCTCTCGAGGTTAGTTCAGTTTCCCAGGTTTTTCAACTTTTCTTGAATTTTCTCTCTCTTAGGGTTTGAGTTTATTCAAAATTTCAACATTTTGCTCACTTTTGCTCATTTTCGCATCATTCTTTTGCATCCACCTCAGATGGCTGACGATGTGCCTCATGGCGAGGGCTTCCCCGCACTTCCTCCAGTAGAGTTAGCCGCAGAGTTTGCGGCTGCGCCAGAGGTTGAGCCTCAACCGTTGCCATTGGACATACGTCCCTTCAACCCCGCGGTGTACCATCCGGAGACTCACATCATTCCGGTAGCGGGAGGCATCCATGCTTTTACCAATTTTGATGAGGATGTGCCAGACGACCTCTTGTTGAGAGAGCCGATGTCTCACTTGTCGGCCATTGCCGTGGAGGTACCATCTCTGTTTTTCTGTAGTATCACTTTCGAATACCTGCATTTCTTGCGCTGTTTCAATTTGATTGTGTCGCATGCTTTGATCTGACTGTATTTCATACATTGTTGATCTGCACTTGACTGTACTTTACACATCATTGCCCTGTATATACTGCACACAACCGCATCTCATGCGTCACTGTTCTGAATTCGAATGCATTTTTGACACATCACTGCTCTGGATGCAACTGTATTTTCAATACATCACTGATCTGATCTGAACTGTGCTGATCTGATTTGAACTGTGCTGATTTGGTTTGAAACTGTACTGATTTGGTTTGAAACTGTATTTTCAACAGGAGGGATCTCGCTCCTTCCGGGGCTATGGCGCTACAACCGCTCGAGATTGGTACGATGTGCTCCCCGCGGGGGTCCGCCGGATTTTCAACGAGACTGGCTTCGGTATATTTTGCTGCAGCCTGACGCAGGTTACAGTGAGTCGCCCTCTCCTGGGGGCTCTTGTGGTGAGGTGGTGGAACACCACCAATTCCTTCCATTTTTCCACAGTAGGGGAGATGACCATGACTCCTTTTGATTTTTCTATGATCACCGGTCTGGACGTGGGAGGTGATCTGATTCCCCTAGATCCCGACATGGGGAAGTGGGTGGCTGCATGGGATGTGTTGCTTGGAGCACGTCCACCCCTTGCTCGAGCAGGTATGGTTAGATACTCTTGGTTCGAGGAGCAGTTCCGCGGGGAGGATCCTGAGACCGATGAGGGAGTGGAGCAGTATGCCAGGGGCTTCCTCCTATTCCTTTTTGGTACCACCTTGTTTTCGAACAGGTGGAATACCGTGGGCTTGTACTTCTTGAGCGCCCTGGTGGTGCTTCCGCGGGTCCGCTCCTACAACTGGGGCGTAGCCGGCCTCACCACTCTTTATGGATACATGAGCTCCACTTCTCGGATGCGTAGGAGATTGATTGGAGGCTACTGGCGAGCTTGGGAGGTGCACAACCTAATTTCCCCTTTTCATTACTTTGCTTAGCATTTGTACGTTTTGCTTTGTTCAACATTTGTACTTTTCGTACTCACTATCACACTGTATGCTTTCTGCTTTGCATTTTCTGTACACCATACACTGCACACTAGATCTAATGTCCGCTTTTCTAGGCCTGCCCCTATTATGTACTGTACTTCATTCTGCATTCTGCTTTCTGCATTCTTGTTCATACGCTGTACTGATCACATTTGTTCAACAGCTTTGGGTATATGCATATTTCCCAGTGCTTGCTCCAGATCCGGTGGAGAAGACTGCAGTGACGGTCTCGTTCTCTGATGTATATGACGGTCCGCTCCATCGTAGGACTCGGGAGGGCTTCATGTTCTTCCGGCAGTACTTTGACACGGTTGCGGCGGGCGAGGTAAGTCTACAATAGGATTATTTCAATTAAACCAATGCACCTGCCTTAGTTATTTGACGACTGATCATCTTGCTGATTCTCTTTCTCAGATTACATGGCGACCATGGGAGGTGATTGCGTCAGGACTCCGGGATCGGTACCGCGTTGCCCAGATTATGTCTCAATATCATATCCTCTTCGAGGGGCCGATCTGTCTAGCCTGGTTTCTGAGTGAGCGCTTTGTACGTTAGACTTTGGGGTTACCCGCCCCATTTGTGCCGATGGCGCCTCCACCATCGATGAGGGAGACACACATGTTATCTGCTGGCCAAGTGATCCAGTTCATGGTAGGGTTGGAGACAGATTACTTCCATGCTGAGGGCGACTACGCGACCTTCATTTAGACACATCCGATGCCGCCTTTGACTGGTGTCCGAGGAGGAGAGGGAGTGAGAGCTCCAGCTACGAGGGGCAGAGGTGGAGCGACCAGGTCTCGTAGGAGGAGAGGTCCTGAGGAGAGGCAGGGGTCTAGATGGCCAGTGCTGCCTGCTACTATGACACTTCGAGGGCGAGCTGGAGAGATCTATCAGGTTCCCTTTGCTCCTCCTCTAGCTGGTCACGAGCTTGTCGGAGGTTACGGCTCGACTCCAGTATATACTACACTATCATCCCTTGTATAGTCATTTGATTTCACTTGATATTCTACCGAGTACTAACGATTTCAATCATTTTTGCAGGCTCCCATTGAGTACACTCGTCAGTCTCTAGCGATGACGGCTTCAGTGGTAGGGATGTTGCAGACGAGCATGGACCTACTCAGTATCTATAGCATTCCAGTAAGTTCGCTCAAACTGCACTTCGTGCCATGAAGTCTTTTCTTCACACACCATCATTTGGACGGCTTACACACTACATTGATCTGATACATTGTTCCCATACACAACTCACGGCATACATTTACTGCAAATCATTCACTATTCACAGTACATCATTTTTTTGCATCTGATACATTTTGATTACTAATGCATTTTGGTGGATTGTCCCTCCTTCAGATTCCTTTCTTGCCGCCAGGCCCATCGGGTGTTCCAGCAGGAGCAGGGGTGGGCCCTTCAGCACCTCCTCAAGCAGCAGAGGGAGCAGGATGAGGGACTAGTTCGCAGGGGCCTGCCCCTGATGATGATGAGTTTGACGAGGAGGTGATGAGTCCACAGTTAGATTTAGAGTCAGATGCTGACGGTGGAGGTCCTGGACCTTCGTCCAGGAAGAGGACCAGGACGGATTCCCGCACTTGAGGCCACTGGCGCTGATCCAGACATTTTGCTACTTCAGATGCTGATCCTCTTTTGTTTTATTTTCCTTTTTACTAGTAGTTTTGCACATTGTACTGCGTTAGGCAGATTTGGTTTAAAACCAATCATTTTTGTGAAAAGAAACTATGACGAAATAAAAACAGCCTTTTTGTTGAAAAATTGTTTTGTTTGTACATGCATCGCATCGCATCGCATTACTTTACACAACAATGTAAATGAAATCGAAGTTTTTGTTTTGAAAACCAAACGCTTAAATTGCACTAATCAGGTAGTGAATTGACTAATAACAAAATAGCTCGTTAAACAAAACAAAGCCTAGCAAGTTACAACTCGATAAGCAAATTGCAACAACTCGATAAATGAAAGGAAGATAATTACAACCTAACACAGAAAAATAAAATAATACGCCTTAAACAAGACACGACAAAGTCCAACAGGACAAAACAAGACCATGAAAGACACAAGGGATAGGACTCCACTGCAACGGACAACTGGGTCTTCAGTGAGGGAGCCAATGAGCAAGAGGTAAGTACTACCGGCCATCAATGGAGCCCTGCCGGCCATCACTGATGAGCCACTGCCGGCCATCGATGGCAGACTCTCCGAAATGATGACATCTGTCCTCCATTCCCTTCCTTATCTTTTATATGAGTTCCAGCTTCGGGATTCTCTTCATTTCAACTCAAATTTGCACCAAATGGAAGCACTCCTTGCCCAAAACCTCACAAATTGGATCGCTTCTCTAGATGGCTCGGAAAAGTTGAACTTCTGGGGCTTCGGCTTGAATGCACTATTCACGTTGGGCCGTACTCCGCTGCATCTTCCTTTCCTCCATGCCGCGACAAGGTTTTGGAATCCGATAACACATGTCTTTAGCTTTAGCGGGCAAGAGATGTGCCCTACCTTTGAGGATTTCCAAACTTTGTTGGAATCCGAGTGTAACGAGGAAATCTTGCCTCAACTCCGATTTGGCCACGTCCAAGCCCTAGGACAAATGTGCGGCCTCACTTTGCATGATGCTCGATCATTGATTCACGATGGGGAGCTAGACATCCCAAGCTTGGTTTGTCGGTTTTCTGATGCTGGCGACCGCGGCGGCCATTATCGACAAGGCCATCGACGACACGCTCTTTGCCTATGCTTGCTATCTCATTTCTTGTTTGCCCAAGGCTCCAGAGGATTCAGTGTTCGGTTGATCGAGATTGTCCAAGGCTTGAAGGAGGGCAAGAGCTGCGTTGTCATGACTCTGGCTGAGACATTGATGGGCTTAGACGCCTTCTATCGCCGAGAGACGACCAGATTTGCGGGGAGTCCACTACTACTGTAGGTAATGTTTCCCACCCAATCTTACATATGTATTGCTCATATCACTCGGCCCTCAGGCTCGATTTTTCTCACAAAGCCCTTTTCTTACTTTTCTCTCATCGTACATCTCTCTATTCTTTATTCTCTCATTTTTCAATCCCTCCCCAGGTGTGGTTGATGGACAAGTTACAGATTGTGGATTCTTGCCTTGCATACTCAGCTCGCGGCTACTTTTTCCGACAACGCCTGGTCGATGCCCTTGATGAGAGGTGGTGGTTCAACTGGATGTGCAATTTGTCTGCAAACTGCATTGCTTGGCGCTGCCCTTGGCTCGATCTGCCGGCAATGAGTTACAACATGACCCATCAACCTGGGATTCAATTGATTGGCATGACACACTGTGTCTTCTACTTTCCTTTTCGGTTCTAGTGCCAGTTCGGCCATGATCAAATTTGCCCATCGGAGGGAATAGAGTACCCAGCTACATTCCCAGTCCGAGGTGCGCAGCTTGCTCGGTACGCCACAGCGTGGAGGACTAGAGAACTCCTGGCCCCTGCTCCCACTTTCAGTTGCACTTTGTCTGATGAGTGCATAGATTGGCTCAATGAAGAGGCACAGATTGGGCCCATCTTGGCATCAGAGGCTTCGACCAACTCTGGAAGGGGGCGCAGGAACACCTGACTTATCCATGCCCCGAATTTATTTGCTTTATTCATACTTTCAAGTTTTCTTTATGATTGTAATAAAAAGCAACTTCAATTTGTATGCAAAAGCAGGAGAACTCTATATTGAAATCAATGAAATTAAAGGTTGTGGGTATTGAAATTTTTTCGCTTTGGTCCAAAAATGGTCTAAGTTGTAAAAAGATTAATTTTGAACAAAGTCAACTTTTATTAAAACTTTTCAAAACCATTTTCGATATGGATCAGAATTGGACATGCCTAAAATCTGTCACTGAGATGCACAACCTCGGATCCTAGCAACTGGAAAGTTGCCCCTAGTCTGGATAGTACCGCGACACTGCACAGCAACGGAAAGTTGCCCCTAGTCTAAAGAGCACTGCACCGGAGATCATAACCGAACTCTTGAATTCTAAATAGACAAAGATGGCCGAGATGATCAAATGGACTAAGTTGATCGGGGAAAAGTTTATGGCTGAACTTCAGGATGAAGTTGCCAACGTATCCCAAAGATGGGAATCAAGCCTTACGTAGTTCAGGCTAAGGTACACTCGGGTATTAACCTCTCTTTTTGTGCTCTAACTTTTGCCAAGGCCGCCATTTGCGGGTTTTCAACCTTGCCAACTCAGTTTTTATATTTTCCAGTTTTCTGTGCTCTCACTTTCGTCTAGGTCGCCCTTTTGAGTTTTCGGCCTAGCGAGCCTCTCAGGGGTAATATTTCTTCAACTTGTCCATATTGATCGGTTGTGAGAACTCTAGGCCATCCAGGTCCATCAGAAACACAGCTCCACCTGACCAAATTGACTTGATGATGTAGGGACCAGTCCAGTTGGGTCTGAACTTGCCCCTAGGGTTGTGGATGGGAGCTCGGTTGTCCTTGAGCACCAAATCTCCTTCTTTGAGATTCCTGGACTTAACTTTTTTGTTAAAAGCCCTGGCAATTCTGTGCTAATAACCTTGAACATGGTACAGTGCTTTCAGTCTGCGCTCGTCAAAAAGCATGAGTTCCTCAAATCTGCTCTGTTGCCAATCTGCTTCGGCTATTTGACACTCAGCCAGCACTCGCAGAGACGGAACCCCAATTTCAATAGGTAGAACGGCCTCCATCCCATAGACTAATGAATACGGAGTCGCCCCAGTAGAAGTTCTAATTGAAGTATGGTACCCCCACAGAGCAAACGGCAGCTTGTCTGGCTAATCCCGATAGGTTTCCACCATCTTCTGTAATATGTGTTTGATATTCTTGTTGGCGGCCTCGACCGCTCCATTGGTTTGCGGCCGATATGTAGACGACTTATGAAAAGCCACGTTGTATTTCTCTAACAAGTCAATCACTTCCTTTTTGAAGTGGGAACCATTATCTGAAATGACCTCGTTTGGGACCCCATAACGACAGATGATGTTGTTTCTGATGAATTTTGTAACATGTGACGCCTTCAACACCGCATAGGATTGGGCCTCAACCCACTTCGTGAAATAATCTATCGCGACCAGGATGAACTCATGCCCGTTAGACCCCTTCGGAGTGACAGCCCCGATCACATCGATTCCCCAAACTGAAAATGGCCATGGCGAAGTCATATTGTACAGCTTTGACGGCGGGATGTTCATACGATTTGCATGGATCTGACATTTGTGGCATCGCCGAACAAAGCCAATACAATCCTCCTCTATGGTGGACCAGTAGTAACCCTGTCTGAGGATCTTTCGTGCCAGCATTACTCCGTTCATATGCGCACCGCATTCCCCTCCATGGATGGCCTCCATCAGGCGTTTTGATTCTTCAGTTTCAACGCACGGCTTATGCATTCCTAGATGACCTCTCTTATACAATTTACTTCCACAGATGATGAACTGAACGGCCATTCTTCTGATTGCCCTTTTATCCTTGGCATTTACCCCTGGTGGATATGCTTCCTTCTCCAACAAATTCCAAATATCGTAATATCAGGGGTTCTCATCTTGAACCTTATCTATCGCAGCAATTGACTCGTAAGCCGGCACAAATTTCTGGTCGATAATGACTGGACGCATCCGAACTCCAAATGGGATATCTATCATGGAAGATAGAGTTGCTAGTGAATCTGCGAACCTGTTGTTTTCTCTTAGTAGATGAGTGAAGTTTAACTTCTCAAACCGAGGAATTAACAAATCCAAGGTCTGGTGATACATCATCATTTTTTCTTCTTTGACTTTCCAATCTCCTTTTGCTTGAGATACAACGAGATTCGAGTCCCCGATGACGTCCAACTGTTTTGCCCCTAGTTCCAGAGCTACTTCTAGACCGGCAATGCGTGCCTCATATTCTGCTTCATTGTTCGAGACTTTGAACCGGAGTTTGAAGGCCAGAGGGATATGGGAATTGTTGGGTGCTATCAGCAACACTCCTATCCCATGCCCGTACTGGTTGGACGCTCCGTCGAAATACATCGTCCAAAACGCGTCGTTGATATGCAAAATGGCCTCATCTGGGAATAAGTACTTAACTGCTTCACCCCTTTCCACTGGATGATCGGCTAAGAATTCTGCTACTGCTCTTCCCTTGACTAACTTACGCGTCACATATTTCAGATCGAATTCGGAAAGCAACAGCAACCAACGAGATAGCCTACCCATAAGTGCCGGTTTCTCGAAGAGATATTTGATGGGATCTAGACGCGAAACCAACATTACAGAGTGAGCTAATAGGTAGTGTCGCAGCTTCCTGGTAGCCCATACCAAGGCTAAGCAAGCCTTCTCCAATGGTGTGTAGCGGGTCTCATACTCTAGCATCTTCTTGCTCAGATAGTAGATGGCCCTCTCCACTTTGTCCTCTGATTCCTGTGCGAGCATGCAGCCCATTGTGGTCTCAGTTACTGAAAGGTACAATATCAACGGTCTCCCCGGCTCTGGCGGTGACAACACGGGTGGGTTCTGTAAATATTCCTTAATCTGTTCAAAAACAGCTTGGCATCAGCCGTCCCATTGGAATTTCTTTCCTTTCTTCAGGAGACTAAAAAGTGGTTCACAAGTCAAGGTTAATTTTGAGATAAACCGTCTTATAAATTGCACTTTACCCAGAAAGCCTCGCACCTCCTTTTCAGTCCTTGGTGGTGACATTTCTAAGATGGCCTTGATTTTAGAAGGGTCGACTTTGATACCTCTCTGTGTAATGAGGAACCCCATCATTTTCCCTGTTGTAACACCGAACGTACACTTCAGAGGATTCAACCGCAACCGGAATTCTCTAATCCTTTAAAAGAACTTTTGCAAGGTGTAGTGGCCCTCCCTTTCTTTGGACTTGACAATCATGTCGTCCACATACACCTCAACCTCTTTGTGGATCATGTCGTGCAATATTGTGGTCGCGACTCGTTGATATGTAGCTCCAGCGTTCTTTAGCCCAAATGGCATCACTCTATAGCAGTAGGTCCCCCACAGGGTGGTTAATGCAGTCTTTTCCCGGTCTTTAGGTGCCATCACTATCTAGTTATAGCCCGAAAAGCCATCCATGAACGAAAGCAAAGCATGCCCCGCTGTGAAGTCCACCAACTCATCGATATGCGGCAAGGGGAAGTCATCCTTCGGACTAGCTTTATTCAAGTCCCTGAAATCCACGCATACCTGGATCCTACCATCCTTCTTCAGTACCGGAACGATGTTGGCCAACCAAGTTGGGTATTCGGATACCAGCAGGAAACCTGCGTCAATTTGCTTGGTGACCTCTTCCTTAATCTTGAGAGCCCAGTCGGGACGGATCCTTCTGAGTTTTTGTTTAACGGGTCGGGCCTTGGGGTCAAGAGGGATCCGGTGTTGTACGATCTTAGGATCGATTCCAGGCATGTCTTCGCAGGACCACGTGAAAACGTCTTTGAAATCTTTTAATAAAGCGACTAAGCGCTCGCGTTCCTCCGAAGACAACGTGGACCCAATCTGGCCCAGTCACGGGTCCTCCTCAGTACCGACATTCACAGTAGTGATTTCATCCATTAAGGGTTTAACAAATCTCTCCTACTCTTGTTCAATTAAGCGTTGCAAAACCGGAGGAATTTCTTCCTCGTCGTTTTCATCAAAATTTTGAAAGCCTGAGTTAATGCAATAAATCAAGGGCACAGAAAAGTACTCAGAAACCACAGCCACATCATTCTCATTAAGCACATCCAAATCGTCCGATTCTTCGGTTACAAAAGACTCAAAAGGGAAAGAAAAAGACGACCTAGACAGGACTGTGGCATCTGGGTTGTCACCTCCAGGAATACCGAACTCAGACTCAGTTGAGCTGGAACCTGATTCCGACTCACAAGACTCGGTGGAATCAGATTCCAGCTCACTACCTGACCCGGTGCTGCTTGACAAAAAATCTCCCTTCATACTGCCAAATGAGAGAGGTTGTGATAGATATATCCAAAATATTTGCTGGTAGGCCCGCAGCCGTTCCATTCTCGATCACGCATACCGAGAAGTTATCCCCCAAGCACTTCTGTTCGATCGGAGGATCTAAAAGTAGACATACTAGTGCTACCCCTATCTCACTTTCGGTGTCCTTAGACTCCACTTTGTTGCTCTGCTCAACCTCAGCTAATGGGTCTGTCTGCTCTTCGGCAACGTCATTCCCGGGTAACTGTAGGTCAAAGAAGATCTCAAACCCCGGCACGCGCTTCCTCTCCGCGTTCAGCCACGGCTCTGGGAAGCCACAAAACGGAAAGTCCTCCCCCTCCCGGACGAAGCGTCTATTTAGGGTACCCTGAATGGGCCGGTGCATTAAGTCAAAAGGCTTCCCTACCTTCTTCGCTCTGGCTCTCCCAGCTATCTCTTTACCCTTCCTTATCCAATCCTCTTTGGTGGGCAGATAACCCAAGCCAAAGGTATGTGGGTTATATGGCACCTCGGCCAATGCTGCGACGTCGTTCCAGCCGCTCTTTCCCAATCCCATCCCGGGGATGTGTTGAAGCTTGTTCATGAGGTATACTGATTGAACATTGACATACACCCTCTCATTAATAGCTAAGATGTTCTGCACGACCCGGGCCTCGTCTAGGGTAAAATCGGATAAGAACACATCCTCCATATCGTGCTCAATTTCCAAAACTGGCGTAGATATTTCCGGCGGTGGATGGATCGATGAATTGCCAAAAACAATGGCTACTCCCTTTCCATGGGGGTATTTCACCATTTGGTGCAAGGTAGAAGAAACTGCCTTCACTTGATGCAGCCACGGCCGCCCCAAGAGTAGATTGAAAGTGGGGGGAACCTCTAAGACGTGGAAGTCAACCTCATGTTGTCCCGGCCCAACCTTGGTCTGAGTTTTCACTGTCTCCATGACTTCTCTGCTTGTGTTGTCGTATGCCCGAATCACCTGGGCTATTGGCACAAAGTCCGCGGTCTTCAAACCGATTGCATAGGCAGTCCTTACTGGACACACATTGATAGCGGACCCTGTGTCGACAAGCACCACGGGTATCCGTTTGTTTCTGCACTCCACGAAGATGTAGAGTGGCTTGTTATGGTTCTCACCCTCATGTAGCAGTTCTTTGTCAGAAAAGGTCAACATCGGGGTAGCTCCTCCCGGAAAAACTAAGCCCACCAGCTACTCGAGCGTGGTGTCTATTGAGAGCTTAGCCTTGTCCATGGCCGATAAGACGACATGTCGATGCACTTGTGATGCCATAGCAGTCCCCAGATGGAGATGTCTGCCTGTATCTTTTTCAACTGCTTTAGTACAGCCTCTTCTTCGTGTTGCTTTTCTTTCTGCTTCTCTGCCTCCTTATCTTTCCCAGATGCCGCTGGCTGGTCTAGGTGTGGGGGCTTGAAATACCGCCTGCTCCTGGTCATATGATCGACTTTGCCGATATACCAGGTATCATCTGGCTGATTGCTCCCCCAATCCTCATCCGTGTGGGCAAGACAGAAATCATCGTCCTCTCACCACATTCCGTCGGCAGCCAACAGACACCTGTCTGGCTCCGGTACAATTGCATCCGCAGTACTCTTCGTCCACATGCTCGCAGCATTCTCTATCCTCGTGCACATAGCACTTTCGGTCCCCTCAGGGCCCTTAGCTTTCCTAGTTCTCTCAGAGTCCTCAAACCTTTCTTGTTCCAACTGTGTCAATACAGCTGGCTGTTCAACAATTTTTGCATTCACAATGCCCAAGCCTTGAGCAAAATTCTTAGCACCGGTGCTCTCCGGCGATTCATTCTGATTTCCAACCCTTCCGGCCATAACTGATAGTCTTGCCCCTGTCGGGCCCTGTTCCAACTAAGCTTCGTCAACAATGTCTGGCAGGTCATCAAGCCACCCGATGACCTCTGTTAACTCCTCAAAATCTGACCAGTTGACTACCATGCCCTCTAGCTCTTGTTCATTGAAAAATTGGAGGTTAGCAAAGTCCTCTTCCACAGCTGCCCGGTCATCTATCCTTTGACCAGATTCATCCCCTTGTATCATGCAAAGCTCTGTCCCCGCCGGCAATTCAAAGTTCGGCCCAACTTGGCCCACTGATTGGATGTAGTCACTCGGACTGTTTAAAAAACTCTTAGATTTCTCAGATCCTGGCTCAACAATCCCATTTTCCCCTGGAATCTCCCCCGTTCTGTCTTCGACAGCCACCACCAATGGTTCAGATTGGGCTCTGAAGATGTCCAACATGCACAAGTCAGTGCAATCAGGAAGGAGCACCTTCGGCTTGGCTAGGTGGGTTAGGGTAATATATATGCTGGGATCGTAAGACACGACCCCAGTCTGGATAAAGTTGATTCTTTTGGGAGGTGGAGCTTGGTTGTGCGATGGGAGAGGGTTTGTTGTGACATTGGGTTTTTCTGGAGGCACAATCACCTGCTTGTCAACGAGATCTTGAATCTCGTGACGCAATCGAAAACACTGGTCAGTGTCGTGACCATGTTGTTGGTGATACGCGCAGTATTTGGCAGGATTATGGGAAGGGGAAAGTTTTTCTGGCAATGGCCTCGGCTCCAGGGGCTTCAAGTGCCCTTTCCTAAATAATACCCCTAGAGCCTTGGACAGGGGCATATACAATGGGGTGAAGGTTCTTTGGCCTCTGGGTTGGAATCGGGTGGTTTGTGTTTTGCTTCCGGACGTGCCAGAGAAAGGTGTAGCTGCCATGGGTCTGGGAGGGGGAATGGTGGTGACCACGCTTACTTCTGAAGCTCTAGCATTTGCGGCATTGCTGGTGCTTGTGTTGTTGTTGCGGTTGAAAGTTCTTCGGGGTTGCTCTCTATCTTGGTCAATCAGACCTTGTTTCATAGCATCCTTTATTTGTACCCCCATCTCGTGCAAATCTAAAAAGGTAGGGAAGGGGAGCACAATCATTTTCTGCATCAGTTTTGGCTAGAGATTGCGCACAATCATCCGGATTTGATCTTTATCTGTAGGCCTTAGGGTCATCATTAAGGCCTTCGCCCTCTAATGGGCCACAAAATCCGAAAAGCTCTCCTTAGGCTCCTGCCTTGTTGTCTCAAGATCACGGGTTGTAATCTCAATTTGAGTGTTATAGGAGTACTGCGCAATGAAAGCCTCGGCCATCTCGTCCCAGTTCCGTTTAACATCATCTTCTAACTTTGCATACCAGATAGCGGCCACCCCTGACATGGTCCGGCCGAATAGTGAAAGCTTCTGTGGTCTGGTGAGGCCCATCGGTCACAGTATATCTGAGAACAACCGAAGATGGACCATGGGATCCCCGGATCCGTCAAAGCGGTCGATTTGTGGCATTTTGAACCTATCTGGCAGCGTCACAGCCACATCGGTATATCCGTCCTCGATTTTTGGTATGGACATCACCCCCTGGGATTTCTTGAACAACTTCTTGAGCTTGCTCAATTTCAATACTGTGTGGTCTACCTCGAACTCAAAGGGAGAGTCCAGTTGATTGACAGGCGTAGGTGCCTTGCATAATTGCGGTAGAATCGGGGGCGGAGCCGGCCCCGTCGAGATGTCCGTATCTGCCTGGACATTTGGTGCCTCCCCAGGCGCCGGAATTCCTGGTGGGAGAGGAACTTGGTGGGAAGCAGATGCCCTGGTTTGTTGTTGCAACCTGGCAATCAACTCTGCCTGCTGGGCCATGATCTCGGCCTGTTGTTTGGCAAACTCATCTCGGCGAGCAGCGTCCTGCTACATGGTTCTCATGGTCTCCTGCATCTGATGCATCATTTCTTTAACTCCTGTCGGTACCGCCATACTGCCCTGATCTCTCTGAAATATCGAAAGGTCACACTCTAGAGTAACCTCAGGAAGCTCAACCTGACTGTTCAAAGTCCACCAATCTGGCAATCTCTGCTCGGATACACTGCGTCTTCTCGGCCTCCGTCTGATAACAGGGGGTAGAGAGTGGAACACCGGTTGTCCGTCGACCAGATCCTTAGATCAATTGTGTCGGCGACCTCTTGTCCAGAGTGCTTGGGTAATATCTGCTTGGTCTGAAGCAATTGTGCTAAACTACCTAACAAAAAGATAAATAAAGCAATAATAAGGGAATAAACGAGCAGACAAACGAACAGCATAACAGCGTAAATAAACACAACACACAGTCGGGTATAATTAACACGCAATTGATACACCGTTCTCAAAGACTGATCATTATTCTGAAATCACTGTCCCCGGAGCTGAATCTGATACCCGCAGATAACTGATTCCGAAAATACCGAATTGGTGCCCGCAGGCCTGATGCCCAAACTTGTAAACTGATACATGCTTTCGTATAGAGACGCACTCTAAAAGCACATAACAAACAAGTGAGAGCCAAAACACCCCTATGTTGGGGTAAGGTTTCCCTGTCCTATTTTGTCAGGAGCTAGGGTTTCACTACGCACGCAGCGGTTTCAAACAACCTATAAACGGGTAAGCAACCTGTCCTAGTTTGGAATGGTCACTATGGATTCCGAATATGCACTAGGTGGAATGGTCAAAAGGGGTGCCCCAGTAAAATCGGGGTTTGTGTTCCCGTCGTGGCAGAGCCCGCAACCGGTCAGCCTTATGGCACACTTCTCAAAGCGAGCCTCCCGCAAACCGTTCAGGAATAGCATACGGCAAACACGGTGTCCTAGGCGCACCAATGCACATGCAATGCAAAGAAACACAAAAGTGTAATCAAAACAAGATATCATGAGTTCGAGTCAAGTTCTCTAACTCTCCAGCAGAGTCGCCAGAAACTGTAGATGTCCCCGAACGTCCCGGGAGGAAATCCCCCGTTTTGTTCATTGGGCTCACTACAGTTCCGGACTCAAAGTCATGGTCCTGTATCTAATCTCGCAGAGTGCAATGCAAGACTGATGAATCATCAAAGAGTCCAAATCCGGCAAATCGTTTTTGAAAACAGATTTTTTGAAAGAAGTGCCAAACAGGGACTGCTTTGCCAGATACAGAGTCGCCACCTAAATATTTTATTTTGAGAAATTTAGGAAACCCTGACTCGTTGCCTAAGGCCACGTGTCCATCATCACCAAAGTTGCCTCGGCTCGGGAACTTGGGTACGATTGGGGAAGGTCACTTCGTGAGCACCCCCGCTCGCCCGATCAAAGATCGGCCTCTACTAACCATGATATCTAGTTTTAAAAAATTATGCATTCTTATTCCGGTTATTAGCATAGATTTACTATGTGATGCGCACAACATATAAGTATAGACTGGATCACCTGAATTGGAACAACACATCTCATGTTTGTCTTGAAAATGGTTTGCTACTCGCAAGTAGGCTTAAAATGCAGATTTTGCCACCGTCGGGTGGGCTTAGAAAACAAGATGATTTGCCACTCTCAAGTGGGCTTAAAACTCACAGCCAATGTATTATTCCAATTCAAATAACCCAACCTTCACCCACAGGCATTCAGGCAGGTATATCACATAAGCAAATAACCTCATGGTAAGCATGCTATCATGGCAGTCACTCACACGCATGCAAGGATGCTAAAGCATAAACACTTACCGAGTACTCCGAGCCAAAAGAAAAACTAGTTAGTAATCACATGCATGTTCCTAGTTCATGTTAATATGGCTAATGCAACACATGCAAAATACAACTATAATAGGCTCAGCTATTCTAAGATGGCATATGATGATGCTACAGGTATTACGTATTCAACTTTGGAATTGAAATACAATACAGTTACTATGATGCGCCAAGCCCGGTGCATGCAAGACAGATGAATGAATGCAAACATGCAAGCATAAGTATGCTAATTGAAACATGCCCTACTCTAACCATCATAAGCTGGTAAATAAAAGGGAGAAAGACGTAGGGTTAGAAGACATACATCACACACACGCACACTTATTACAATTGGCCCTCTCTTGGAGTGTCCGAATAAATAATACAAGCCGCCTAATTAACTAGCTAACAAGCTACTTAATTATTACAAAACCCTATGAATAGCTAGTTACAAGTAATTATTACACAACTTAATTAATTAACAAATTAATTATTACAAATAACAAATGCTAACTAACTAGTAAGCAGTAACAGAGAATTGCTCCAGCTCTGTTTGAAGAAGAGGAGGGTATGCATGCTCGCTTCGGTTCCTTGCCTCGAAACGCCTTCTGGTTGCTCTTTAGAGGCTCTGTTTGCAGGGTGTCTTCCAGTGTTTGTTGCTGCAACTTACCAAAACACTGCTGGGGAATTCACCAGTGGCCTGCTGGCCATGAAAGGAGAGATGTCGGCCAACAACAGGGCACTGCCGGCCAAGGGTGTGACACTGCCGGCCATCAGTGGTGCACTGCCGGCCACTGGTGTGCTGTGACACCAAACTGCAACAAAGCACAAAATAGAGGAATGTGAGGGTCTCCCAAGGGTATATACGCACTATGCCACCCCAAATCACCTCAAAACATCAAGGGAGAGGCCTAGTCAGATCCACGGCCATCAATCACGTATCCCGATGCATGATGGCCAAAGATCCAACTTGTGCAAATCAATATGAAAATGAATGCACAAATAAAGCAAGTAAAGCCTAGAACTCTATCATGAATCATCAAGAGCTTCGGCGACCAAGAATTGAGACACGTTCCATCACTCAGAGTATGAAACGCCCCTCGTTCCTCGTGTTCGGATTAGCACTTAATCCAAACAATGCAACGCGTAAGGATGGCAAACATGCAATGTGAATAACCTAACAAGGCTAATGCCATGCAGCAAGCACATAGGCATGATGTGAGGTGACAACCTTGAACAACATGGCAAAATGCAACATGGATATGCAAACATGCAAGGCACGCAAAGGTGAACAAGTATGTAACAATATACAAGATGAAACAAGCATGCGACAACTTGGTAAGATGGGCTTACACCAAAGATGGATAGCTCTCAAATAGGTCCAAATCAGTAGCCATAAGTGATGAATTGATGGCATGAAAAGCATGAAATGGCAAGGCAAACATGTATGCCAAGTGGCTCAAGTATTAAGGCACAAAGAGGACAACTCTTAAGCACACTTAAGGAGCAACAAATATGGATGTATGACAATGAGGTAAGCTCTGAAATCTCATGTAAAGTGATGCCAAATCAAATCAACCATGCAAGCATAGCATGTCATGATGCTCCAAGCTCAAGGTAAGCAAAGGGACTTAAGCCACGGCCATACAAGGCAAGCCCCAAGGGGCCGAGGGGACCTAAAGCAGTCCTAGGGTAGGTCCAAACAAGACCAAAACTAAGCTCAAAGCTAGCCAACAAAGGCTAGAACACAAAGCCAAAAACATGGAGCATGCAAGGCTTTAAAGAGGCAATGCACTACGCCTATTGAAACCAAACATGGCATGACTTGGGCAACATAAAATAGAGTTACATCATGGTATAATAGGACCCAAAATGCACTGAAATGATGAGCCAAAGGCTTACGCTTAATGGCATGCACAAAAGCTCATTCTTGAGGCATAAAGCACAAGCTCTATAAAGCATTCAAGGCATGTCAAATGCAAGTGTATGACAACATTTCATGGAACGAAATAGCATATGGAATGAGGGCAAAGCATGCAAACATCACATGTATGGCATGGTAGGGGCCTCAAAACCCTCGACTAGCCTAAGCATTTACACTATAGCTATACAAAGCACAAGTGATATGGCCATGGCGGCCCAAAACAGTCCTAGAACACTTCAAAATAAGCATAAAATCAAGTTTGATTAAAGCCAAAATATGCTAGTAGGATGAGTCAAAACATCATGCACAAATGGCTAGTAAACAAGATTTGTTCTACACCTATATGGAGCATACAAAGGATGATCAAACCAACTATGGATAGGGTCATAACATGCCAAATGATGACCAAATATATGCTGAAATGTAAACCAAACAAGCTAAAATGACATGGCATGGCATGGATCATATGAAGCTAGTTTAGGAGATTTACACTGCAAGTGCATCATGCAAGCATGTAGTAACAAAACCAACCCAAAACAGGTTCATGGCATGGTAAGACATCACCAAAAACCCACTAAAATGGACTCAACACAAGCTAAGCACACATGCTACTTTGATGAGCTATGGAGGGAGTTACACTACACATACTATATGCATGCAAAATATGACCAAACTAGCCATGGACATGGCCAAGGAAGGTCCTAAAAGTCACAAAAATAGGCCTGAACCAAGCCTCAAAAATCCATAGAAGGATGGTCCTTTGGAAGGCCAAAAATGCAAGCAAAGAGGAACCAAAAGAGAGGGGGCCACCCCCTCTGATTAAGGACCTCAAAACCACACCTTTACCACTGAAAATCCGCTGGATTTCAGTGGTAGGAAGGCCAAACCAAGGCTAGCTCGAAGGTTCCAAGAGATGGCTTAAAACAAAGCCAAACAAAGCATGGAAGAGGGCTACACACCCCTAACAGCAAAATGACCTTAAACAAACTTAAAAACGACTTAAATACAAGACTCTTTTCAGTTATAAGAAAAGCCTAAATCAATATGCAAAGAGGGCTAAAGCAAGGTGCAAGAAAGTGCAAAAATGGGGAAAATACTTACCCTTGAAGGTGCTTTTCGAAACCAGCAACTTCATGGGGTGGAAACTCACTTTTAGACCTCAAGAAGACCTCCCAAGAAGCTTTTTCCAGTGGTGGTGGTGTATCTCTATGTGCTGTAGGGTAAAAGTGCAAGGAAATCAAACTTCTAAGCACAAGACACAAACAATATAGAGAGAAATAGAGGTTTTTTCTTCCAAAGTCGCAGAACCCCTGGCAAAGAGGGAGGTCTCTTTCTTATATAGAGGAATGCAAAGCCAAAGCTTCTTCAAGAAGCTTTACAAGGGCTTCATCCCTTCATACACGTGTATGGAGGGGAGCAAACAAAAAACCAGCTGGCTCAAAAGATCTAAAGGAAAACCAGCTGTGACAGGGGGGGTGTCGGCCATCATCAATGGCCGGCAGTGGCTCACTGATGGCCAGTAGGGCATCACCAATGGTCGGTAGGAACAAGGCAATGGCCGGCAGTTCCATGCCATGGCCGGCAATGCACCAAGAAGGTTACTTTGAAAGGACCTAGTCAAGGTCCAAAAAAAGGCAGAAAGGATACAGGGTCCGGGAAGCTCGAACCGGTGACGTTCCGCCGTGACAGTCGAGTACTCAGCGAGCAATCGAACTAGTTGTTGGGTGTACCTACAAGCACAACCATGTCTCGAGGATGGTCAAAAATGGGGTGTCTACAGGATCCCAGAAGATGGGGATGCCTTATCTCTCTCTGCCATATATCACACAAATACTTCTTTCTCTAGAGATGTCTTCTCTGATTTCAGTAACTAATTTCATCATCGGAGTGTCTTCGGCCGGTAACCCCGGATGGGTGGCGCCGACTATGTTCATCTTTGCAGATATATAGGGGCAAAGCTCATCCCTTCGTTGGATCTCTACTATCCATGTGAGAGGATTTTCCTGGTCTCACACATCCTATTAAAATCAAGTATTGATTGAACACATTTTGCTACAATCTAACAATAATTGAATAAAAAAAAAACAAGAAATCTAGCCAAATAATTATGCTTAAACATAGACACAACAGTCCCTAGTAGTTCATGCTAGTAGACATGGAAAAGATGTGAGATTAATAACAACAAAAAGGAAATATAGGTGACACAAAACAAATAACACATAATCAATGTCAAGTGGCCGAGTCCTGTGTTTTCCGACAAGTCATTTGTGCCTAGTTAGTCATGTGTGTTAAAAAATGAGCAATACACATTTGCTTTCATGTCCATAATGTCAAACCTATTGTCCATGTAAACATATTATTCACTCTATCAAAATTTCAGTTGCTTGTAGATGCACTTCAAGCCGTGGGCTTTCTTTTCTTCAATTGAAGGGGTTGCATTTTGTTATAGCTGATGACAGTAGGTATGGAATTAAGTTTGTGTTTAGTTTAGTGAGTAACAATGACAAGTTTGGAGCTAAGAAAAATATGTGAACTGCTAAGAAATTAAGGTTAGTACCTAACACGTGATAACATGTGCCTACAAGTTTGCAAATCTTCCTCCTCTTTTGGCACTTTTGATCTGCCAATTGGAACCATCAAATTGTAAGTTCTAGTAAATTTATTCATGCTAAAATGAAGATTTTTTTAAAAAAAAAAACTAAACATATTTTTTTTCTAGAGAACACATTTAAATTATTATTAAAATATTAAAAAAACATTCACAGAAAAATAAAAATGATATATAAAGGTTAAGTGTTTCTGAACTTGAGTGTACATAGTTAAATTGCGGGTGTAAAGAATTGTTTTTCAGATGTAAACAGAAGCACCCCACACATAATAAAAATAGGGAAGATAATAAAAACTCCAAAGAGATGAGAATAGTAAGGTCCAGTCTCAGAGTACTTGCACAATTTTGTTAGACTTGGCCTAGGTATGTAAACCAGGCCCATCTCTGCAAGAAACACTAAACTTAGTCATTATATTGATTAGATTAAGTAGTTAATAAAGGTTTATTTTGAACCAAAAAGGAAAATCCAATGAAATCACATTGTTGATTGAGATTGGTACGAAATATTGCAAGCGACGAAAACAAACTAATAAAAAATAAGTTGTTTTTCCTAATCAATAGTAATAAACAATCAATGAAAGTATGTTATTATTGGTTTGGGCATATTATCAAACACATGGTGAGTAGCAAAGCAACAAAACAAAGACAATACATAGGCTGAGCCAAATATTAAATAGAATTGGGACAATAACAAGCATCAATCTAATAAAGAAGCATAGAAATCAGGTATTGACATCTCCATAGAAGACAAAGAAACAGCAAACCAAAAAATTACATACTAGACTGTTTGGATTTGCAATTGGTTTATGAAAGAAAAAAGCATACAGAGTTCAACCCAAATGCAAATTGCAGAATAAAGGAAGATAAAATACTCAAACAAACATTCATTGTAAGAAATTGAACAATTTCTTTGATAAACTTGAGAGTAATTGGCAGCAAAGAAATTGAACAATTTACACCTCCTAATATCTCACAACTAGAGGAATAATCTTGGGTGAAAA
The DNA here is from genome assembly GCF_055761805.1 of Camellia sinensis. Classification (NCBI taxonomy): domain Eukaryota; kingdom Viridiplantae; phylum Streptophyta; class Magnoliopsida; order Ericales; family Theaceae; genus Camellia; species Camellia sinensis. The sequence continues at coordinate 111,874,940 of NC_138974.1, forward strand.
TCACACCTCCTAATCTGTACCGGCATACTGCCTAATTCGTTGTTTAAGCTCATTTAAAGTTCAATCAAACCAAACCCTCCAAAACCAATAAACAAAACCCATTTGGTCAATGATAACTGATGCATTAATAGTTCCCAATTTGGCAAAGTAAATGCACAAAGATCACAATTTTCACATCTTAAATTTATCTCTCTTAAGAACCATCTTCTTAATCTTTAAGAGCACAACAACAACTCAAGCAACTAAATACATACTTTAGCATAGGCCTTATATGCTAGATACACATTTCTGTTGCCTTACAATTACCATACCTCAAACTCAAAGGGCCTGAAACATGGATGAAATATTTTTTTACCTAAATATACCAACACAAGAACATGGCATAAATTCGCCAGTGGCTAACAATCAACCATCTCATTATTATGAAGTCACACAAGGCATCAAACATATCATCTCACATCAATCACTCTTTTTAGTAATAAATTGTAAATGGTTGCTAATCAAGGTCCATCAAACTCCCATCCAAGCCATCAAGTATAATGAGTAGAATGCCCACAAAATTAAGATCCTATCGATCAGTTATTTGACTTGATGGCTCAAAAAATTAAGATAAACTCACAAATGTAATGAAGAAACAATATTCCTAACTTCTGATGCATTCCTAAGTTAGTCTTAAGAAGTCTTGCTATTGTTATTTTCACATTCTTCAAAATATAATTCATAATCCCTAAACATTTGAATCCCAATAAATTTTTAGGTCACAAAAGAATATAGAATGACACAAAGATGAAGGTGAATATGGTCTCACTGATGAAAATAATGAACTTCTCAAATGTACTGAAGAAAACGAGAGAAATTTATTTCACATCTTGACCATCTATAACAATATAGGACAAGAAAACTAAGAACAGAAACACAAAAAAGAGAAAATAATAACAATTGACATCATATGAAAAGTAAAGCAATTAAAAAAGAATGATATTTTTTTCAACTACATGTTTATCAAGCTATTACTTTGACATTAAAAAAATAATAATAAATAAAATAAATAATAAATAAAATAAAAAACTTCCCTGTTACTAACAAAGTTTCCAAAAAATCCAAGTTAAGCGGGAAGAGCCATTTCCTTTATTCAAATGACTACCCAATGAAAACTTGACATATATATGCTTTCACCTAAATTCTCCTTCACTTTAATTCAACATACTTTTACTGCATTCCTAATCATAAAATTTATAATTAACCAAAATTGTAAAATAGAATTAATATATCAAAATTAAAATCAAAGCATAAAGAATAAATTGTTTACAAACACATCCATAAATACATAGACATCAAGCATGAGGACAAAGGCTTGGATTTTTCAAAGAAGTGAATGAACCTTACTCAAGAGCTGACTGGCTAAATCTGCAACAACCTTACCATCTCTAACCAATTCGGTCTTTGAACTACCCGTCTTAGTATGCCTTCGCCTATAAAATTCTATTACTTTGGGCTCAGTTTCATTTTGTTAATTGGCATGAAATTTTGTTTGAAAGAGCTTCGATTGATGGGGATTTATCTATGTTATGTAGGTGGTCTATCTGCTATATTAATTTGTCAAAATAAGGTCGTACACTACACAAGGTATTGGAATCTACCAGTAGAATGAATGTTTTACATTTCTTCTGATTGAATCCACTTGAGGAAGTGAAATATCTTGTGGTAGATGTTGTATTACTTCCAGCTATGTAATTAAATAATCATTTCTTCAATGAACCACATCATGAAATAATACAAAAGTTGTTTTCACTTGTCTATTTTGAACATGAAAATCATTATGTCATTTAACTTGTTCCAAGGAAGGTAATTTGCTATTAATTTTGGTGGCTAGTAGTTGGAATGCCTCTTTATTCATGGTTAAGACACCAACAAATTTTTTATTTTCTATTTTCGGAGGCATAATAGCGAATAGGTAGTGTGCATAATTTACACATAAATTAAATTAAAGAAAAGGAACAACATTGAAACCACACACCAACACAACTTGTAAGACATGGAAGTAGCTATCTACATACAAGATTTTCCTGCCATCTCAAATTAATATACAAAGATGAACATAGTAAGGAATTTGGAACACCTAGCTGTCTAGTTATGCACACATAATGAGATAGAAAATCACGAGTCTATATATTATTATGTGAAATGACTTGCCTATTGCTTCTCAACAACGAAACAAGCTATTGCAGAGGCAGATCAAATAGCATACATAGAGCATTGTTTGCAGAACCGATCAATTGCAGTGGCACATGTGGCACAAATTGATGAAGAGCTCACTAGAGAAGCATGAATTGATGATGAGCTTGCTGGAGAAGCACCCATAGAGGTCAGCCATTGTCATTGTAGCGTGCCCGCCAATCTTCAAGGAGGGTGAATTTGCCATTTCCACTTTGTTAGATAAAACTAGTGTTAGACTCAAATTTTCTTATTTCTATAGATAGGTTATATATATATATATATATATATATATGTATGCATATGTATATAAACACAACAAAAAAAAAAACTTAATTTAAAAAACTAAAATAAAAAACAGATTGTCGTTTCCCTCAAAATAAAAACCAAATTTATAAAACAACCTTCAATTTCACAAACATTGTAGAATACAAATAGCCACATAAAAATAGCCCTCAAACCATTAAAACAATCTTCAATTCATTGCCTTTATTGGTAAATTTTTGTATGGGCGTGAATTTTTATTACATATTGTAGACAACCCATTTTTTACCGTCCTCAAGACTTGGACGTCATCATTTAAACACTCGATGATCATCCATGCTCGTGTTCATTTTGAGTTTCTGAAGGTCTCGGTTGTGCGTCTTGCCTTGGAGCCTCTCAACTTGTCTGTTTTGTGCTTGGTTGTGGATCAAGAGCTTGTGGCTTTGTTTCTGAGGGAAGGGGGTGGCCTGTTGGCCAGCCCTACAACCCATCGGCTAGGCCCTGTGCCCATCGGCTGGGACCTCATTCCATCGGCCATCAGTGGTGGCCGGTCGGCATCACTGATGGCTGGTCGGCACCTTTAATGGCCGGTCGACCATTTTTTTGGCCAAGGCCCCTTTTTCTACTTTTGCAGATATTTTTCTTCCAGCTGGTGCCAGCTGTTGATCACTTTGTGTATCCTCCATACACGTGTATGGATGGATTCACACAAGCTTTAGCTTGTCAAGGAAGCTCTAGCTTGTGTTTTTCTATATAAGGGGAGGCCCTCCCCCTTCTCCAGGGTTCTAAAATTTTGCTTAGAGCTGAAGTTTACTCTCTTTCTCTATCTCTCTCCCTATATATATATATTTCTTCCTCTCTCTCTATATTTGCACTTGTTTGTGCTCAAAAGTGCCATTTCTTCACACTTTTGCACACAAACACCTAGTGAAACACCTTCACTGTTGAGATGAGGTTCTTGGAGGTTGTACTGGGGTGGTTTTGGCTTGGTTTTTGCCTCTGAAGTGGCTATTCTGAAGTGGTTCTTCAAGGGTGAGTCTTTAGCCCCTTTAAAGCTTTGTCTTCATTGTTTATTTGGCCCTATTTTCATGATGTTTTAGGCCAAGCTTTCAACTGAAAAAAGTTCTATATTTAAGTGCTTAAAATGTTTGTTTAAGGCTTTGTTTGAGTCAGGGGTGGTTTACCCCCTTTGGTGGCTTGTTTGGCTTTGTTTTGTGCCATCTCTTTAGGCCTTTGAGGTCATCTCCTTTTGGCCTTCCTACTACTGAATTCCAGGGGAATTTCAGTGGTGGAAATGTGGTTTTGAGGTCCAAAATGAGACGGGGCGGTCCCCCCTCCTCTTGTCTTGTTAGCTTGTGTTGATGGCCCATCAAAAGAGCGTGCATTTCTATCTTCTTGAGGCTTCGTTTGAGCTCATTTTTGTAACTTTCCAGACCTGCCTTAACTCTATTTTTGGTTGTCTTGGTCACCCCTTACATGCTTCACACACTTGTAGTACAATCTTGCATGCTAGCGTAGCTCACTTGGTGTTTTGGCCTATCATTTTAGCATGTTTTGACTCTGCCCCAGCAAGCTTTTACTCATGTTTTGCCATGCTTAAGCTCTGTTTCAAGTGTTCTTGAGCATGCATGGTTTGCTTTATATAGCCATAGTGTAATTGTCACAACCCAAGAACCTGCCCCTAAAGGTTCGGGCATGACCTATGCAAAAACGGACATAAAAACTGATGTACATACCGTACGGGGCCTTATCGGAAGCATAAAATATTAATCTAACATAATACAAGCATACTCCATTGAGCTATTTCTGATATGCCAGGATCTCATGCATTACATATATCGTCAAAAGCGGATAAAGTTTAAAACTATATCCTTGGATATCGTGTACAAACATATACATTTACAGTCCTAGCCCGATAATTGGGCATAACAAAAGGAATATTGAAGTTGTGTACAACATCCGTAGATGGCTCTCAAAAGTAAACCCATATCTTAGCAGCTTCACAAAAACAAATGGCCTGGTATGGTGCCTGGACATGTAAAGGTTGATAAAAGGGACAGCGCCAAGTTAGGATTGACCCCCTGACTGATGACCTACAGAAATGGACATAATAGAGAGTGAGCCGGGCTCAATGAGTAGTAATACATAATGAACGACTTCTATCTTGAAATTTAAATACATCAATACATAAAAAGATGCAGCATGCACTTGGTTTATCTGATTCTGCGTTTAGTTCATACTGGCTCTAGGCCGAATCCTGTGACATGAGCATGTGGCTATAAGCCCTTGAAACATGATGGCACGAAGCCCTTGAACATATGGCACGAGGCCCTTGCAATACACTTGAAACTTGTGGCACGAGGCCCTTGAAATACACTTGAAACTTGTGGCACAAGGCCCTTGAAATACACTTGAAACTTGTGGCACGAGGCCCTTGAAATACACTTAAAACTTGTGGCACGAGGCCCTTGAAAATGGCATATAGCCCTTGTAAATGCTTTTCTTTACATGCTTTAACATTAACATATCCTAAACATGCATAAATACATTACATGCTTGAGACATTAACATAATTGCCTTACATGCCTTGAAACATTGACATGATTGCATAACATTATATAGGTACTACTACTCACAGTGTTGAGGTGGAGTGTTGCTTCCTTCTGGAATGTGCCCTGCACACAATTAATACATTAGTTTCTTTTTTTTTTTTTAAAGCATTTCCTGAGTCTTACACCTTGCATGCATTACAACCGCTTTAAAATCATCTGTAAAATATTTTAAAAATACCAGAGAGGCAAGCACTCAAAACTGAACAAACATTTAATTTTTCTTGAAAATGAGTCTCCCACTCGAGCTCCACTTTGTCCGCTCGAGCGGACTGTAAAATGCACAAAACTGCTGAGAGGTGGTTTTTCCCGCTCGAGCGGGCTTTCCGCCGCTCGAGCGGACCGAGCAGATTCTGAAATTCTGAACCTCCATTTGAGTCCCAACCCGGTGTTCACTCCATTTTTTTTTTACATGCAACCCAAGGTTAAGTTAATGCAATATTCCTACCTAACATCACTATAACATGGATTCTACCTTGAGTATAATAAATTAACCAAGATTAGAAGCTTCAACAAGCCATCTCTCTCTCTAACTCCATTCTTGGATTCAAGTTCTTCATATCCTTGAAACATAACACATGATATATGCATAATTCCATGAAGTGATGATAGAAAACCGTAGGTTGAAGTATAATTTCATACCACACCCAATCTTGATGCCTAAGCAACCAATTGAGAGAACCCTCATTAATCAAGCATGAATTAGACATGAATCAAACATACACATAAATTACAAACACCAAGTGGCCATAATAAGAAGGATTTGAGCTTACCTTGAATTCAATCCTACACCTCTAACAATTTTGCCAAGCTTTCTTGTTGAATCCCTTCTCCCCCAATTTCTCTTCTTCACTTTCCCTTCTTTTCTCCCCCAAAATGGTATTCACGTTTTTTTTTTGTTTTTTGACCAAGGCTCATGAAGTCTTGGAAGTATATATTTATAAATAAGGCATATAAGACAAAAATGAATCGTTTAATCATTCCAAAATTAAAATTTCACAAACATGCTTAATATTACTTAAAAATTGTGCTGATCACAGATATATAATCAATTTCAGCTAATTAAGCTGTTAAGGCTTCCAATTTCTAATTTAAACGTGTTAATGGTGACAGATAGTTTCCTTGTGAGACAGATAGACGTTCATAGACATGGATTTCACTTCCTGAATCATAATTTTTCACGAAACTACACAGTAAGCATTTAAAAGTACCAATCGAGGACTAAGAATATAATAGAAATCATGTGCGAGGGTCAGGTTATTACAGTAATTTTGCTCACTAGCTTGGTGTTTTGAGTCCAGTAGCATGCATTGCTTGGGCTATTTGCATGATTTAGCACCATTTGTTATATGATTTCAGAGCATGTTCCACTGCCATACTCTTCCATGTTTCACTCTTTCAATGCTTTTGGAGAGTTATGATTTATGCCTTAAACATGAGCCAATATGTATGCCATCTTGCCTAAGTTTTTGGGCTACCATTTCAATGTGTTTTGGGTCTTATTTTGCCATGATACAACTTTATTTTCGGTTGGTTAGAGCATCCCTCATTTGTTTCTTACACTTGTAGTGTAACCATGCTCATTGGCCTTGCATGCTTGGTGTTTTGGCTTACCATGCTAGCTTGTTTTGGCTTCATTTCATGCATGTTTTGGCATTGTTTTGACCTACCTTGGGATTGTTTTTAGTCATCTTGGCCCTTTGGGGCTTTCTTGATATGGCTATGGTGCAAGTGCCTTAGTCTTGAGTCTTGAGCCCTCTAACATGCCTGGTTTGAGTTATTTGGATGATTTGGCATCATTTAACACTTGATTTTAGAGCATATAGCATTGCCATATTCCCATGTTTATCACTCTTCAATTGTGTTTAAGAGTTGTGCCTTTATGCCTTGCTTGCGAGCCATGAGTTGAGTATGCATTCCTTTCTTTTCGTGCCTAAGTTTTGTTGAGTTTTGGCCACTGTTTTGAAGTATCTTAGGTCTGTCCATGTGTGGTTTGACCATTCTAGATTGGTATTGCATGCTTCATGTGTGATGCACTTCACTTGCCTTGATGCCTTAGCCTCTAAACATGCCATGCATGCATTGTTCATATGTTAGGACCTTGTGCATGCCACATTAACACTGTTGTTTACATGTGTGTTGCATTGCATTGTGTTTGGATCAAATGTTGATCCAAACACGAGAAACGAGGGGCATTTCATACTTGAAGTGATGAAATGCGCCTCATTTCTCAATCGCTGACCCTCTTGATCAAGCATGATAGAGGCTGAGGCCCTTATGTGTTATTTCTATGCATTCATTAACATTGACTTGTGCAACTTGGCCTCTTTGGCCATCATGCATTGAGATGCGTAATTGGTGGCCCAAGAGTCGAGTACCGCACTCCCTTGAGCTTGAGAAATGATAGGGAGGGTGGTTATGTACACATTCTTTGCAAATACACTACCATGCCTCTGTTAGTGCTCTGTTGCAGCAAAAGGAGAAATTGTAGGAAGCAGTGGCCAACCGACCATAAAATCTGCTGACCGGTCACCAATGTCTGCCGATCGGCTATCAAAAGTGGCCGATGGTCATAAACTCTGGCCGATGGCCACAATCTTTGGCTGATCATTCCTCAGCATGTTCCTAAGGTGGGTCAGAATTTTCAGAAGTACAGAAGAGTGCAAACAAAGGCATCATGAGGCACAGTAGTGTATTTCCGAGCGAAGCCGATCGAGCATGCATATCCCTCGTTTCCTGAGGCCATTTGTTTAAATTGCTTAGCTAAACTAGTTCATTAGCTTAGTTATTTTGTAATTAATTAGTTAAGTGTTTAATTAATTAATTTGGTTTGTACTTAATTAACTTAGAATAGTTAGTTGATTCAATTTGGTTTGTAATAATTAATTAACTTAGAATAGTTAGTCAATTAGTTGATTGTAATAATTAATTAGCTTAGCGTAGCTAGTTAGTTGATTTATTCGGACCCTCCTTCGAGAGGGCACAATGTTATAATAAGTGTGCGTGCATGTGTGCATGTCTTCCAGCCCCCATTTCTTTCTCCCTTTTATTTACCCGCTTTCAGTGGTTAGATTAGGGCATGTTTCAATTAGCATCCTTATGCTTGCATGCGTGCATCATTCATTTGTCTTGCATGCACCGAGCTCGGCGCATCATTCAAACCGCATTCTATTTCAATACACTTTACTTGAATACGTGTTTAACAGCATGTTATCAAGTGTTGCATTCATATGCCATTCTAGATAGCCAAGCCTATTCTAGTTGCATTTTGCATGCGTTACATTAGGCATCTTATATCATTAGGATCATGCATTGATTTCTAATTGGTTTATGTTTTGGCTTGGAGTACACTGTAAGTGTTTACACTTTAGCATCCTTGCATGTGTGTGATTGCATATTTCCATGATAGCATGCTTGCCATGAGGCTAACTGCTCAAGTGTTTAACTGCATGAATGCCTGTGGATGAAGGTTTCATTGCTTGAATTGGAACAATTCATCAAAATGTGCGTTTTAAGCCCACTTGAGAGTGGAAAATCATGTTGTTTTCTACGCCCACTTGAGGGTGGCAAATCTGCATCTTAGCCTACTTGCGAGTAGCACTTTCAGACCATTTTCAAAAAACAAACATGAGATGTTTTGTTCCAAATCGAGTGATTTAGTCTATACTTGTTTGCTGTGTACATCACATAGTAATTCTAGATTAATAACTGGAATAAGAATACATGTGTTTTCAAAACAACATATCATGATTAGTAGAGGCCGATACTTTGATCGAGCGAGCGGGGGTGCTCATTTCATGACCTTCCCCCCTCGTACCCAAGTTCTTGAGCTAAGGCAACTTTGGTGATGACAAACACGTGGCCCTAGGCACGAGTCAGGATTTCCTAAATTTTCCAAAAGCAAAATATTTAGGTGGCGACTCTAAAATCTGGCAAAGCAGTCCATGTTTGACACTTCTTGATTAAAATTGATTTTCCAAAACGATTTTCCTGATTTGGACTCTTTGGTGATTTATCAGTCTTACAGTGCACTTTGTGAGATTAGATTCAGAACCGTGACAGGAGTACGAACTGTAGTAATTAGAACAACAATTCGCACCCTCACGTGCAGAACGGAGTTCAGGCGGTCTACATATATATATTTGAATTGGCATTAGCATGAATTAACTCCCTATAGTTAACAGCTCTTTCCCAGCTTCTCTATAAACCTAATTAATTCCAAGGCAATGTTCTATCAACATTCCTTGAAAAGAAAAGAAGTGAGAATTATTGCCTTGTATCCCTCAAGAATTCAAGCAATTCAAATTTGCCAACATAAGGAAGTAGATGATATATCCTTAGATTAGGTTAAGTTAGGGTTAGGGTTAGGGTTTTGAAACTTTGAAGGGCTCTATTCTTTATTCTTTACTTTTCATTCTTTGTTCTTCCATGTTGAGAGAGTTTATAAATTAATTTTAGATACAAAATCAAAAATAAAAAATCCATTGGATATTGAGATACAAAACCATAGTTGAAAATTTTAAATGGCTTTAAAATTATTTGGTAACACTAATTCAAAATCAGATTGCATACCCTGAATCATGGTGTAACAATCGAATATAGATTCTAGGAACCCTTGACAAAAAAATAAATAAATAAATTGTTGAAAATCAAAATAAATACAAAGCAGATAGACAAACAGAGTTTAGTTAAGAAATTGGAAAAGAGGAGTAGATGGGGAGTGAGATAGAAAGAAAGAGCAGACGAGATTATCGAGCTAGAATGAAGCGACGATGATCACAGCAACGACAAATGATGGAAACCCGACAGTCGACAAATGTCTGTGTAGGCGTGGGATTGTGAGAGAGAGAGAGAGAGAGAGAGAGAACTACAAATCATAAGAGAACGCCTATGCAAGGGTGAAAATCATGTAGAGAGATGACGGGTTTTATCTACCTACAAATATGATCCTAAGTTGCTCGAAAACGGAAGATACAGATAGAGAAAGAGAGTGAGAGTGAGAGTGAGAGAGAGAGAGAGAGAGAGAGAGAGAGAGAGAGTTGAGCATGAAAATTAGATAAAGGGAAAAAGAAAAATCAGAGGTGCTAAGAATTTGATGAAATTTAGGGATTTTGGGCACCGAGGGTTTCAGAAAGAGCCTCTTTTTTTTTCCTGTTTTGTTTTTTTGTTTTTTTTTGTTTTTTTTTTTTTTTTGGGGTGTGTTTATTAACGACAACACAATAAAGGCCATGGAAAAAAAAACTATTTGCGACTGGAAGAAAAAGTCGTCATAAAAAATAGGCCTTCCACAACGGCTAATGGTTTGTCGTCGCAAAAATCATCTAACATATCTTTCTCTCTTTTTGAGACAACAATTGCCATTGTAAAAAGAAACCATTGGCGACAGGGTATTAACTGTTGCAAAAAATTGCTTTTTGTGATGGAAAAGTATGTCGTCGCAAAAGGTTTTGTGTCTTATACCCCTTTTTCTAGTGGTGTTTATCAGGATATGATCCCAACAAATATATTCTACCAATTGATCATCCAAAACCAAAGGTTGTTTTACTTGGTGCATTTTCTATTAATGTCATCAGGGACGATGTACTCGAACAAGGGCTAGATGACTTGGCTGATTTGGAAGAAGACTTGGACAATTTCTATTTCTTCGAAGAACAGGGCCTAGGAGATGTGAAAATTGAATGTGAAACCCAAACAATTAGGCCAGTGTCCACAAATGGGCAAGTAGTGAGGAAGATTCGAAAGTAGAAAGAAGTAATGAGGAAACCAAGAAAATAACACAAGCAAAAGCGAAGAGGAAGAAAAAGCAAGGGAAAAGCAGTGAAACTAAAGAAAGCAATAAGCTAAGAGAGCATGAAATAGAGAAGATTGGAAAAGAAGTTCTAGGAGGAGAAATTGATAGGGTAGTCCCCGAATTTGAGAACACTGGGCCAATTGGCCAGACAGGTGAAGAAGAAAACCAAAAAGCTAGCTGAGCATAGGCACATTTGAGAGGAGGGAAGATCTTTGCAGAAATCCGGTCAACATCACCTTACTAGCCAAAAGGAGATGATTGCAATGTAGGAATGATACATGTTGAGCAGGATGATTGCCTATATATAAATGAAGGTGAATGGTGGGAAGACAACGATTTACATTTTGTTAACACTAATGAAGGCTGGGAAGTAATGCGTCAGATGATACCTTGTATTCTAAAGAGATTGATCATCTAACTAGGAGAGGGCATTTGTTTAAGCCCTCGCACCTAGATCAAGGCGAGCTGTCAGGAAAGGATGTGGAGAAAGGAAAAGAGAAAAAAAAGGAAGATTTGGTCCTTAAGTAGTTGAAGAAGATCCGAGCCAATGTCACAATCTAGGGATTGCTTATGGCGTCACAAGAACACCAACTGGGTCCAGACCAGTTAATGCCATTGATACCACACCAGACCAGCTAGTGTCATTGATCACACCAACTGAACCCATTCCATCTTTGACTTTCTCAGATAAAGAGCTCCCTCCAGAAGGATCAAAGCACAACAAGCCCTTGTATATGTCTCTGGAATGCCCAAAAAAGTGGGTCCCTATAGTTCTAGTTGACACTGGGTTAGCCATAAATGTGTGCCCTCTGAGCACTGCTTACGGATCGTCACTGTCTTTGGAAATTCATCTATCCATCCTTCACCCAAGTTTACAACCCTAGTACTGAATGAGGCATTGAACAAATCTGTGGTTCCCAGAAATCGGCACAAGCATGTTATCTCCTCACTGCAAAGACACCAAGAGAGCTGGAGGTGAACTCTATTGAGGTGCCGGATCGCAAGAGCCTGGACGATGTTGGACGGCTTCCAAGTGAAAAGGCCACGGAAGCCCTAGACCAAGTTGAAATTAACGGGGATCCTAACAAGTTCTTCACGACCGGTGCTTCCCTGGGTAAAACGGACAGGCAGCAGCTAATTACCTTCCTGCTTGGCAACCTTGATGTATTCGCATGGTCACCGTATGAGATGTCGAATCTTGTTTTTGCCACAACTTTCTCAGATGTCCCTATTTTGTTTCATTTTTCTTTACTTTGCCCCACACTATTTTGCTTTGCTTTGCTCACATTTCTCCCTTTTTGCTTGCAACTTCTCGTGGCTTATACTAAGTGTTGTCTAGAGGTGATTGAGTTTCTTGTTCACATGGTGCGGAGGAGGGAGTACGCTCTTTCCGTAACTGGTGTTTAGGTATCCCATTCTGACTTACTCTACACTGCCTGTCTTCATACTTCTATCTTGATACACTTTTATAGACTTTCTTTATCTCTGTATCCTTCTTATATGATATTTTGTTTCTTGCCAGTCCTTCATTTTAGCTTGTTGCAGTACTAGTGATGCCTCATCTAGCAGTCAAAAAAGAAATGGGTTATCCTCCAGCTCGAGGAAGAGGTGCTGATAGAGGTCATGGCAGGGGTGCCCATGGCAGAGTTAGAGTCAGAGGTGACCAGTTAGTAGAGAGCTCTTCCTTTTCGGAGAGGAATGCCACTACTTCTCTGGAGGAGGACCTTGCCACCAACGAGACCTTCAAGGATAGCGAGAGAGATGCGAGTATTGACATTGAACACTTGGAGGGTAACGATACTGGTGATGATGATGATGAGTAGGAGGGCAGCAAGAGTGGTAGTGGTTCTGGTGATGTCTCCGGAGACAATGTCAGTGGTAGTAAGAGTGGTGGCAGCTCTGATGGAGATGACAAGGGTGTGACCAGAAACGAGGTAGCTATCGAGGCTGAGAGCAAGGCAGTCATTGCGGCTGAGGATAGTGGTGCTGACGGGGACGATGCTAGGGCTCCGTCGGCGAAGAGAACAAAGAAAGCGAGCCGAAATTGATTTTTGTTCTTGTATTTCTTTCTCTTTTGTACATTTCTTCTACTTTGTAGTTTAGAACATCATGTATAGCTTCAGATAGGTTTTGTAAAAACTTTTGATCAGGAAATAATGAAATAAACACTTTTGTTTTTAGACCATCTTCGATGCTTAAGCATGCATGGCACTGCACTCAAGCACATAAGAGTTTGATTTTGATTTTGATTTTGATTTTGAAATTGAGAATAATTGTACTTGGATGTGTTCTAAATGTGATATTAAGCATACGACTGACCAAAACACAAAGTATAACTCAATATAGGAATAACATAATAAAAACAACCCACATATACCTATTTACACCTACTGGGATGGAAAAGACTGAAAACAAGACCTAAAACAAAATCTATAGAATAAATTGCAAAACTACATTATTTCTACAATTTTAGAGGTCGGCTGGTCAAAAATTTGGCCGGCCGAACCAATCCTGGTCAGCCGGTCGAAGGTTTCGACCCGACAGTAGAATACAACTATCAAGCACTCCTACAGCCTTATCTCTTTAAAAGATGGCTCACAACTATTCCTTCACGCAGTTGTGGAAAATTGAAGAGTTTTTTTCTTCAAATGGAGGTTCCCACTATGACTAGACTCCAAGATTGGATGGCCTTTTTGGACGATGGTAATAATGTGAATTTCGTGGGATTCAGCCTAAATGCCTTTTTCCTCTAAGTCGCACCTCACTCCATCTTCCTTTCCATTAGGCGGCAATTCGTTTTTGGGACCCAATTACCCGTGTATTCCACTTTGGCATGCAGGAGCTCTGCCCGACTATTGAAGAATTCCAAGCATTAATGGACTTTTCTCAGGATGAAGAAATCATGTGTCAGACCAATTTCAGCCACGTTCACACAGTAGCCTGGATGTGTGGTCTATCTCTGAATGAAGATTGATCCCCGGCTTATAATGAGGGTTTGGACGTGTTCAGATTGATTCACCTATTTTCCATTGTTGAAGATAGGAATGATCCTATTTAGTGAGGGCGTCGTCCGCATGCACTTTACATGTGTCTACTTTCACACTTCTTGTTTGCCCCTAGTGGTAATAGGACAAGCATCAAGGTTATCGAGGTGGCCCAATGACTGCGGGAGGGTCAAAGTTGCATAGGCTTAGCATTAGCCAAGATTTTGATGGGTTTGGATGCATTTCGTAGACAAGAGACTTTTTGAGTTTGTATGGAGTCCACTACTTTTTCAAGTACTGTTACCCATCATTTCTTACTTTATATTTCTTCCATCACTTTTTCACTCGATTTTTTTCCTCTCAAAACCCCTTTCTCACTTTTTTACTCAATGTATATCTCTATATTCTTTAATCTCTCTTGTTTTTCATCCCTCTCTAGTTATGGTTGATGGATAAACTAAAAGTAGTGGATCCTTGTGCTCGATACTCAACTAGGAACTACTTCTTTTGGACTTGGACAGTGGATTTTCCTTCAGAGAGCCTGTGGTCGAATTGGATGTGCAGTAAGGTTGTAGCGGACATTGCTTGGCATTGCCTCTAGCAAGACTTGCATGCAACAACATCCAGTATGTTCTGCTAACCGGGTGTGTAATTGATCGGCTTGACATGTTGTGTCTTTTACTTCTCTTTGCAATTGATTAGCCTGACACGATGTGTCTTTTACTTTCCTTTTCAATTTCAGCGACAGTTTTGGCATGATCAAACCTGCTCTACTGATGAGATTGAACATCCAGCTTTATTTAAGCTCTAGGCTAAACAACTTCTTCAGTATGCAACTGCCTAGAGGATTAGAGAGCTCTCGGCTCTCACCGGTGTTTTCGGTTACACCCTTTCCAATGAATGCATCCTTTCGCTTAAGAAGGAAGCACAGGTGGATGCCTCCTTGGTGGCGGAATATTTTGATGCTAATGTAGGGAGAAAGTCACAGACTTGACTCGACTATGCCCCTAGTTTATTGGTTTGACCTTAGCTTGTATGATGTAAAACGCTTTAATTAATATGAGAGTTAGCTAAAGCATGTTTGTTCAATTTTTGTTTGAAAATATGTAAGAAAGATTGTGGGCATTGAAAAGCTTTCACTCAGGCCTGATGAAAGGTTCATTTTGCCAAAAGATATTTGAGAAAATCATTCAATTTTGTTTCAACAAAACCAAACACATTTTTTTATACAGCCACTACTTAACCTTCCTAAAATCAGCCCTTGAAACTGCACAACCTCAAATCATTTCTTTGGACAAAACTCTTTTCACCTCTTCCACCATTGTGTTACCAATCAGTTCTGCCTTGCAACCTCGTTTACCACATAAAAGCATGCCTAGATAACCAAATTTGAATCGGAGTAAAAGTGAATTGATCAATCATGGCTAAGACAACCGAGTTGAAAAAGGTCGGGGCCGAACTTCGAAATGAAGTTGCCTACATATCCCAAGAATGGGAATCAGGCCTTACGTAGTTCATGGTTAGGGTTCACTTGAGTATTTACTCTCTCCCTTTGTGCTCCAATTTTCGCTAAAGCCGCCCTTTTAGGTTTTCAACCTTGCGAGTTCCACTTTATTTATTTTCCTTTTTCTTGTTCTAACTTTTGCTTAGGTTGCCTTGTCGAGTTTTCGACTCAGCAAGCTTCTCAAAGATAGTATTTCTTCCACTTGTCAATATTGATCGGCTATGAAAACTCCAATCCATCCAAATCTATCAGAATAATAGCTCCTTCTGACCAAATTGACTTGATGATGTAAGGACCAATCCAATTGGGCTTGAACTTGCCTCTAGGATCATAAATTGGAGCTCAGTTGTCCTTCAACACTAGATCTCTGAAATTCAGATTCCTGGACTTGACCTTCTTGTTGAATTCTTGAGCAATCCTGCGTTGGTACCCCTGTGAATGGTATAGTGCTCTCAGCCTTGTTTCATCAAATAACGTTAGCTTTTCAAAGCGATTATGTTGCCAATCAGCCTTTACTATCTGACATTTAGCCATAATCCTTAGCGAAGGTACCTCTACCTCAATTGCGAGCACTGCCTCCATCTCACAAACCAAAGAATAAGGGGTTGCCCCTGTAGATGTCCGGATCGAGGTCTTGTAGCCCCACAATGCGAAGGGTAGCTTATTTGGCCAATCCTTATATGTTTCCACCATTTTTCATAAGATGTTCTTGACATTTTTATTTGTAGCTTCAACGGCTCCATTGGTTTGTGGTCTATGTGTTGATCACTTTTGAGAGGCCATATTGTATTTCTCAAGCAGATCAATCACTTCTCCCTTAAAGTACGAACTGTTGTTCGACACAATCTCGTTAAAAACCCCATACCTACAGATGATGTTGTTCTTGATAAACTTGGCCTCATGCGATGCCTTCAACATTGAGTATGACTATGCTTCTACCCACTTAGTAAAGTAATAGATTGCTACCAGGATAAAATTGTGTCCATATTCGACCATATTAGTGTTATTGCCCCAATAACGTCGATTCCCCAAACTAATAAAGCCCATAACGAAGTCATGCTACATAACTTTGATTTTGGGATATTCATGTGATTGGAGTGAATATGACACTTGTGGCATTGCCAGAAAAAACTGACACAATCATTTTCCATTGTCAACTAGTAATATCCTTGTCTAAGGATTTTTCTTGCTAGCACTATACTGTTCATATGAGCCCCACATTCTCCTCCATGGACTGTTTCCATGATGCGCTTCGCTTCGTCTTCCTCCACACACAAGTTATTCATTTCCAGATTATCCCTTTTATACAACTTATCTCCACATATAATGAAATGAGTGGCCAAACGTCATATCCCCCTTTTGACCTTAGAATTTGGCCCTTATGGGTATACTTCTTTTTCTAAAAATTTCTAAATGTCAAAGTACCAAGGACCCCTATCTTGGGCTTCTCCTGTCACAACAATCATCTTATACGCTAATGTGTACCTCTACTCTATGATAATTGGACACATCCTTACCCCCTTTTGTACTTTCACCTTCTTTTCCTTCACTTTCTAATCTCCATTGGCTTGAGACACAACAAGGTTTGAATCTCCAATCAAATCTAATCTTATTTCTCCAAGTTCCAGAGCAGCTTCCAGTTCGGCTATGCATGCCTTGTGCTCTACCTGATTGTTAGATACTCTAAATCAGAGTTTGAAGGCTAGAGGCACGTGGCAGTCGTCCGGTGCTATGAGCAACACTCCTATTCCGTATCCATATTGATTCGCAGCTTTGTGAAAATACAACTTCTAGGTGTCTTCTTCCAACTGCAGAATCTCTTCATCCGGGAATTCATACTCCTTGTTCTCTTCTCCATCGATTAGGTGATTTGCCAAGAACTTTACTACGGCTCTCCCTTTGACAGACTTGTGAGTAACATTACAAAGATTGAACTCAGAAAGCAAAATCAGCCATCGAGCTAACCTACCTGTAAGCGTTGGTTTCTTAAAGAGATATTTGATGGGATCTAATCTTGAAACCAAGATTACCGAGTGTGCTAACAAGTAGTGCCTCAACTTTCTGGTGGCCCATGCCAATGCTACGGATTTCGTATTCCAACATCTTCTTACTCAAATAGTAAATGGCCTTTTTTACCTTCTCCTCTGATTCTTGCGCTAGCATACAGCCCATAGTAGATTTAATCAGTAACAAGTACAAGATTAATGGTTTCTCTAGCTCCTTTTCAGTCATTGGTAGGGGCATTTCCAAGATGGCTTCGCACCTCATTTTTAGTCATTGGTGGGGACATTTCCAAATGGCCTTGATTTTAGACGGGTCAACCTCGATTCCATGTTGCGTGATGAGGAATCCCAATATCTTCCCTACAGTCACCCCGAAAGTACATTTTTACGAGTTCATCCTTAACTTGCACTCTTGAATTGTTTCAAAGAACATTCTCATTGTTTCATAGTGACATTCCCGTTCCTTGGACTTGATCATCATATCATCCACGCACACTTAAACCTCTTTGTGAATCATGTCATGCAATATAGTGGTTGCTGCTCTTTGGTAAGTGGCTCCAATATTTTTCAACACAAATAGCATAATCCGATAGCAGTAGGTCCCCCACTAAGTGGTGAATGCCATATTCACTCTATCCTCAAGCACCATGGAGATCTAATTATACCCTGAAAATCCATCCATGAACGAAAGCAGGGCATGACCTATAATGAAGTCTACCAATTCATTAATGTGCAACAACAGGAAATTATTTTCGGGGATGGCGTTATTCAAATCTTTACAATTAACACAAACTCAAATTCTGCCATCCTTTTTTGGAACTGGTATGATATTTTCTTACCATGTCGGATATTCGGACACAACCAAAAATCCAACGTTGATTTGCTTAGTAACCTCCTCCGTAATCTTTAATGTCTAGTTTGGCTGAATTCTACGAAGCTTCTTCTTAGCATGTTTGGCCTGGGGAACGAGCATGATCTTGCGTTGGACAATCTCAAGATAAATTCCAGGCATGTCTTTGTAGGACCATGCAAAAATATTTTAAATTCTTTTAACAAAGTGACTAATCACTAGAATTCCTCTTAAGACAGTGTGGAACAAATCTAGACCAAGCGAGGATCCTCCGTAGCACCCACATTAATCAAAACAATTTCATCCATCAAAGGTTTTGCACGTCTCTCCTCCTCCCAATTAATCACAATTTTCAAAACCCGAGGAATTTCTTCCTCTTTACTTTCATCAAAATTTTGAAAATCTTGGTCAATGCAATAAATTAAGGGCACAGAAAAGTAACCACAATTGACATGATTCTCATTCATCAAGTCTAGCTCAATAGATATAGTGGACTCAAAAGAAATGAAAAGGATGACCGAGACAAGACAGTGGTATTTAGGTCATCAACCCCAGAAGCACCCGACTCAGAACTATCAGAAGGACCCAAGCTTAACTCCGACTCTATAGACTCAATGGAATCAGACTCGAACTCCTTATCAGATTCAAACTCCATGATACAACCCTTCTCAAGTTGCCAAGTCAAACGAGGTGCCTTAGATGCATCCAAGATGTGATCACTGCAATCCTTGGACAATCCTTCCCCGATCACAAAAATGCTGACATCCTCAAAACCCTATAACTTGTTGCCAGCTTCACAATCAGCCAGTGTCAACCCCACTTCGTCCCCCTTCATTTTGCCTAGACAATTGCTCATGTCCCGATCCATTCCACTTCCAAAGTTTGCTTCTTCGTCCTCATTTTCAAACAGCTAGTGGTCAAAGAAAACCTCAAATTTGGGAAGACACTCCTTTGCCTAGGGGTTCACCCATGGTTCAGGAAAACCACAAAAGGAGAAATCATCTCTTTCTTTGACAAAATGACCATTTAATGTTCCCTATATTGGTTTGTGCTTCAATTCATATTGCTTTCTTACTCCCTGAGCTTTAGCCCTTGCTCTCACCTCATCTTTCATGGTTCTGTACCCTATCCCAAAGGAATGAGGATTATGGGTAAGTTCCTCTACTGTAGCAATACCTTTCCTTCCACTCCTTCAAAGTCCCATCCCCAGGATATGTCTGAACTTACTTATGAAGTAGATTGACTGAGCACTTAGGTACATAACATTTTCATCTACCATGATAGTTTGGACTCACTAAGCCTCAGCTAATATGAATCCAAAAAGAAAAATGTCTTGTCTCATCTCCGGAGCAAGGGTAAGCATCCGATTCTCAGGAAGCTCTAGAGGGACCTCTCTAAGAGCACCACTTAGACTCATGTATATAACTGAGGAAACAAGCGCTGGAAAGACAATGGAAGGAATGATAAGAGAAACAACAACACCTCTAGGGGCAAGAGCATCAGTAGGAATGAGGGCAAGAGTTGTAGCATCACCCAATACTTGGGCCATGTCAGGAGTAATGGGCGGCATAATATGGGATTGCAAGAAAGCAGTGGAGGTTGTAGCATTTGTGTTCTTTAAAGCTTTTGGGAAAGTGTATTCGAATCCTTTATTTTTTATTTTGGAAATCTTTGGTGTTGTTATGGGTTGGTTTTGGAGGAGTATAATCTGATTTAAACTTGTTGGGTTTGGTTGTTCGCACTTATTCTTGTCAAAAGTTCTTTGGAGACTTAGAAATTCTATGCTAGGGTCGACACCAGCCTTCCTATGGGTCGACCCTTACCTATTGGTAAAGTTTCTAGGAGTGTTGCCGGAAAATAGGGTAGACACTAGACTAGAGAGGGTCGACCCTCTTATGTTTGTGTGTTGGTTGCTGAAAAATAGGGTAGACACCAGTCTAGGAGAGGGTCGACCTCCTTGCATGCTGTCAAACATAAGTTTCTTCATAGGGTCGACCCCTGCAGACTTTTCTCCAGATTTCAGTCCGTTTTAGGCCTACTTTTTGGGGATTTTGACTTGGTATTTTGGGTTGACTTTGGGGCTTATTTCTAATTTTACCTAGTGCTATAAATATGCCCTCACTTGACCCTTTTCCTTATTTTTTTCTCCTCTCTTTTCTCCCTCTAAACCGTGGGTCTCTCTCTCTCTCTCTCCAAAATCACTTTTTGCTCAAAGATCTTTAGATCTACTCACTTGGAAGCATCTCCTTTCCTAGCTTCTTTAAGAAAGGTTGTAGATCTCGTCAAGAACTTCGTCTTGATACAAGTAGTTCATGGTTTCGTCGTCGGTGGTTTTTGGGTTTTTTTCCCCTCACTTCAAGAGGTAGAGATTTCTTTGATTCTTTTCAATGCCTCTACTATAGATAGATATGTGGTATGTTTTTATTGCATAAAAACCATATGGTATGGATTCATTTTCGAAAATCATGTTAGAGGGTATAAGATATGGGTGTAGAGATTGAAATTTCATGAGGTGAGGGATGTTGGGTTAAATTGCGGTGTGATTTAATATATTCATGAGTAGGGAGTCAAAGCCCTAATTTTTGTTGTAATGTCTAATGGATAAAAAGGGATGGAATTTGTGAAATAATTATGTTATGAACTTACGAAATGAGGTTAATGTGTTGGAATTTGATTTAAGGTTAATTGGATCTTACGATTTGGGTATTATTTTGGTGTTGGATTGACTACGTTTTAACACAATAAATTAATTAATTTGTTAATTACAAAAGGGTATAAAACCGAGAAATTAGATTAGTAATGACTTACACTGCCATTAAATAGAAACGATGTGAATTATAACTTGCCGCCATGATAGAAATCTCCTATTTAAAATGATGGAAAGTGAATTGGTCATATTTTGTGAAATGAAGTAAAATTGGATTTAAGCCATAAGGTGGAGAATGTTATTGTAGAAGAAAAAGGTAATTAGTTTTGTAATGAAAGCAATGAGACGTTAACATAATATGAGTCTCGGAGACTTACTGGAGTGTGGATCACTAATGCTTTACTTCTTTGTTATTGATTGTTGGACTTAAAACCTCCTGAGAATTGAATTGCTAAAACACATGCGTTGAAAAAAAAAACACATAGAGGTTTTGTCCTTGGTCATCGGTGGAGGATGACATTGTTGTGTTGAATGGTTACGTGCACGTTTTACGCTTGAGTTGGTTGCACTCTGTTGTGGTTGCGTGTATGCATTGCATTTGTTGGCTGTACCTTGTCATGTTATGATGATCGAAAGGGTGTAATGCGCTAAGAATAGGAGGTACCATTACCTTCCAGCTAGCACCTGGAGAATTGGTTGCGCTGAGAATCAGAGGTACTATTCCCTTCCAGCTAGCGCCTGGTAAAATAGAGCAGAGGTACCATTCCCTTCCAGCTGGTGTCTGGTAAATTGGCATGTTGTTGTTGAGAGGTGAAACCATTGGCTTACTGTGCTTGAGGCAAGTAGATCAGAGAATTGTTGTTATTGTTGTCTTACTTGGTTATGTGTATTATGTGTTGTGATGATCATGATTCGGCA
Source organism: Camellia sinensis (assembly GCF_055761805.1). Classification (NCBI taxonomy): domain Eukaryota; kingdom Viridiplantae; phylum Streptophyta; class Magnoliopsida; order Ericales; family Theaceae; genus Camellia; species Camellia sinensis. The sequence goes on from NC_138974.1 coordinate 111,896,724, forward strand.
AGAAGGAATTGTCTTATATGTAATGTAGATGTGTTTGAGTATGTTTGGACGTGTTGAGAGTGGTTGAGGGAGTTGCCTACCAACAATGAATTATTGATAATATCTCTTTAACTTGAAGGTAAGATTGGGATGCAATGAATGTGTGGAGTCAGACTTAGGTTTCTATTATGAATTGATAAATATATGAGGGCATTGGTTTTGGTGAACGTGTTTTCAAAAATATAAAATGGGTATTATGGGTATTTGTTACAAATGGAAACATGGAAATGGGTAAGAGTTGTTCATTGAGAAAAAGAGTAGTAAAAGTGGAAATTGATGTTGTTAAATAACTCAATGATTTTGAGAATAGTACATATATATATATATATATATACTTTGGTTATAAAATGTCCCATTATTTATATGGTATGAGATTAGTATTCATGATCATAGCTATCTGTAAGTTGTTATTGTTGAGGATCATGTTGAGATCCCTACTGGACTGTATGTTCATTCCACATTGTTGAATCTTTTTCAGGTGATAAGCAGGATGTGCTACAAGATTTCGGATCTTCTTTATGTGTTGGCCACGGGGCCTCTTTATGTGTAGGCGGAATGCCATTGATGTAAAATGGTTACACCCTTCTTCTTGATTTTTTTAAATGATGTAAGCCTACAGGCAACTTCTTTTATTGTATATAAATGTTGCATTCATTTTATCTGACAGAGAGAATTCTGTATATATATTCCTTGAGAATATTATGAGCTTCTGTATGCTAACTCTGAAATGGAATGTATAATAAAGGCTTGGTAATAGTAATCCGATTAATAAAGAGTAGGGCATGACAGTAATCCACGGGCACATGGAATAGGTTGGCATCTTGTCCGTCCAATATGGCCTCAAGCTCCACCATGTCCGTATTTAGATCAGCAGTCCTCATGCGATCAGGAAGAGGAGATGGAATGTCTAGAATGCCGTGATCTAGAGTTTGGCAAAGGAAACACTCTATCAAGTGCCAAGCTCTGGTGAATGGGCTCTGAAAGAGTATCCTTGCTCGGGAGTCTAACCACGATGCAACATACCATTCCCTCTCAACTTGGGGCATGGCCAACCAGGAATGCTAGTCTACCTTCATGTTTGAAAGGGTGAGTTGCAATCAGAATCATAGATAAGGGAAGCCAAGGATGAAACAGATCAGTATGGATTATGAGCTTAGAATATTTACCCGGGCAAGAGTCAGTGTCAAAAAAATACGAAAAATAGGTGAGGCTACGAGACTGACGGTCGCACAACCTGAGGGCCTCATCAAAGTATAAAGACCAAGGCACCGCCCTGTTAATCTCTCGCACAGGAACTGGAGCAAGCTCAGGGAAGCAGGAATATGCCCATATATGCATTAGAAACAGGGATGACATCAAATAACAAGTAGAAATAAAGTCACAAATGTACAAAGCAGAAAATGTAATAAAGCAAACTAAAAGAGGGTTGAAGCTACCTTCCATGCACGCCAATATCCCCTGAGTAGTCTTACCTTTCGGTGGGGAGAGGAGCTTGCATAGCTGTATAATGTGGCGACGCTAGCGCCTCCCCAATCGTAATCTCTCATCCGTAGGATGTCCACCATCATGCTCATAAAGTATAATCCAACGATATTCTCCCTGTTTGCAAATAGGGTAATACTGAGCACAAACGGAAGAAATCTGTGGCGTACTAAGTAGTGGCCTCAAGAGTGTCAGGGTGCGTGTCGTGGAATCTCTAACGAAGCCAGTGGTAACGAATGATCCCTGGGCTATCCTTTGGGGGTATGACTCCAGGTAAATAAAGTTGGGCTACATCTTAAGATCCCATATCTGAGTCAAAATAGATCGTATCACTCCCTACCAGAATGCCGATAATCGTGGAGAAGTCATAGGGTGTCATCAGCATCTCCCCAATGAAAGGAAAATGGAAAGAGTTAGTGGTGTTCCACCACCTCTCCATAAGGGCCACAATGGCCAATTGGGTGGCCTGCATCTGTGTGATCCCAAAACAGAAGGTACCAAAGCTGACCTGCTCCACCAAGGCCCGGACTCGAGGCAGGAGAACCTGGTACCATCAGCAAGGGAATATGACTATCCTATAGCCCTTCGCCTGGCAGTTGTCGACCTGTTGCAAGAAAGTTTGATCAATACAATGCAAATGCGAGCAAATGTGAATAAACACGTGGGGTTGGAATCAAGGCTTACCAGTCAGGCACTGTAGGACAAATCTAATTGTCGCTCCCTACGAAGTATGTCTGGAGCAACTCCTAGCCGGAACTCGGTAAAGGTGAGCATGCTACCATGAATAATCTGGTGAACTTCAGGATGGTAGGTAACCGAATCAAATGGCCTGAGAGGCAAGGAGAGAAGCTTAGGACCAAATGCGGGACGAGGGATGTCTTCCACTACCATGTCTAGATTATCCTCTTGGATGCTCATGTCCTTAGCGAACATGTGTATGTTGGCCTTAGGGGCTGGAGGAGGCATGTCGACCTCTAAAAGGATGAGAGAAATGTCTCCCTAAGGGATATTAGTGTCCATTGAGAAAAAGTAGGTGTGGGTGAGCCAAAAATGAAGGAGAAGGAGGAAGAAAACTAAAAGACTACCCAAGGGAGCCCAAAAATCTAAAAACACAAAGAGAAATGTGAAGAACCAAATGGAAAGAGTGAGGGGCCAAGCCAAAATTTGCGAAACACATAATGAATGGGAGAAGACTCAAATTCAACCGAATCACAAACCGATCGGTTCAAAATGTAGAGAAAAGTAGCAATTTTGAAGAAAAAAGGGTGTGGGATGTTGAGTAATGTAAGGGAGGGAGAAAATCTAGAGAGAGAGAGAGAGGGAAGATGTTTTTGGGTGGTGTAGAGTTTGAATTAACCATTGGTTTGCTTTTATAAAACGTTTCGGGAGACAAAAACACAAAATTGTCCTTGAAAAGCCCGAAATGACCAGCCAAACCTTCATTTGTTTGGCCGACTAATTTTATAGCTAGCAACATAAATGAGTTGCCAATAGGGGCCTTTTATATGGGCAAAGTTAGACTTTTATCTGGATGAGCTGTGTTTGTACCCAGAAAGAAGAATTGATGCCAACCAAGTTCCAGTGTGAAGTAAACATGTCAAAGTCCATGAACGGAAGATCGAGCCATGCAAATAAAGGAATCCGATTGATGCACACGAACATTTCTATTAAACATAGAGTGGTTACAAGAGTTTCTTCAAAACTCAAGAGCAGGTCTTAGTTAATACAAGAGCAACTATATTTCACAAGAGAAAAGTGTTAGGGCATATAAGCCCAAAACATGCTTATTCCTATATGTCGATTTGTTTATGAACATAATGGTGCAACCCTTGTCCTTCAAGGAGCAAAATGAGGAAAGGATGAACCTAGTGATAGCCTAAGTTGTGGGGAAAAAACTCCAGTGCTACAAGAAGTGTGAAAGGTTTCCCGGTGCATTGCTAGCATTCTTAGAATCATTATGATCATTAGAGGTTTCTTTGACGCCAGAAAGCGGTTCCTGTGTCATCTTCTTCATTTCTACTCACCACCGGGTAAACTAGAGTTGGTGGTCAGAGTGATTCTAAGTTGTCGTCCGGAAGTCAAAAAAACCATGTCATTAGAGGAATGAGTAAAGAAACAACCATGCAGAATGGGAAATGAATGGCAAGATCAGTGCATCATACTTCCATGGAGTTGGTGAGATGAGGGAATGAAGATTCCACGGGAAAAGAGCTTTGGAGTACACAAGGCATTGGACCAAGTCCATAAAAACGGCACAGGAACGAGCGTGGCTTAGAGATTGGCCGGCAACTTTGCTGCGGCCGCGAACATGTCTTCTATTGTCAATATTGGGTTCCACCGAAACTTTCCACGACTCCTCTCTTCGACAAACAAGCCTTCTTTTATCTCCTCGGCCACTAGAGGGAGTTCTTGAGCGTATGACTTCCAAGTCTAGAACAACAACATCATCAAAGCTCTCATCAGATAAGCCAAGAAAGTCCAAGTAATGAGGGGAACCCATGTCTCAGGACACACTGGAAAGAAAAAAGAGAGATATTGTGAATCCTTTGAAATGAAAGAAGGTGTACAAAGCCACATAAACAACAAACTTCTGGTAGTTGAGAGTTGTTTGCAGCCAATGTACTATCTTTTTGCACACTGTCATAAGTGGAAAAGTAAGTAGCTACTTGGGGAGAGCCCAAATGAGCCGGCTGACTTCACTTTTGGTCGATCGACCATGGTTTTGGTCCGTAGGTTCTGGAGAAACTAGTTTAGAGGGGTTGATGAAATTCAAGATGCCAAAACAAGGGTAGGAATGTATCTACAAGGTTTGGGAAAGAAGAAGGTATTCGATTGCATGTGTAATTGTTCAGAAGTGAAGTAGAGAAAGCCAAGCATAAAGTTGGAAGTCATTCACAGGCAAAAGAGTTGTTATATATATGTGCCATGAAGGGCGCAAGTTGGTTACAAAAGTGGTTACAAAATGACCTGTGACAGTTGAGGATGCTACATTCAAAGTTCTTACAAAGCTATACAAGGAAGAAAGAGAAAAATGAAAAAAAATGAAGTATAGTCTGAGGCTTCACTAAGGGCATCATTAGCACCACTAGGCCCATTGTCAAAGACACTACTACCTGTAAAGTAATAATCAAGGGGTCTGTAAGGTGCGTCACCATCACTGCTAAGGATGATCACCATGGGCAAAGCAACTCTATCTTGTGACAAAGAAGAAGTGTTAGTTAGAGAAAAGTGGAAAGTATTGCATGGGAACCATTCAGGAAGAAATAATCAGCTTTTGAAGTAACCAAACCTCGTGATAAATGCCTGGAACATGTAGAGCAATTGAAACTTGGTCGTGTCCACATCCTCATTGACCTCAGAGGCCCAGGCCGTGTCGTTTATGAGGAGCCTATCTAGGACCACAGTGATGTCCTTGTGCATGGGCCTAAGTCCGTGCAGGCTTGTCAACTGCTGTCTGCCGACTGCTACAAGCACCCTAACAAGCATGTCCTAATCCATGCCTCCTCACATAGGTGATGATATAAGCAAGCTCTGGATCAATGCCATCTGTTATGGTCGTAACAAGAGCCTTATCCATCATGTTTCCACAGGAGGTATGACTTCCCGATGGTGTGTTTAGTTCATCAAAATTGATCGAAGACTTGGGTGGAAAATGAAGGAGATCATCGTCAGCCATGGGTAATTTTTGAGAAGTAGTTCCAAGAGTTAGAGAGATATTTTTGGATGGAAGTGAAGGAAGTTGGATGGTCTTTTATAAACTTTTAAAGATGTGAAATGACTCTGTTGACCTTGTAAAAACACGATAGGGTCGTCCGACCAATCCTTTATTCAGCCGACCAAGTTTTTTGTCGGCTAAGTAAGCATCAACAGCATATTGGAAGAAGGGTGTTCTAAATGGTGCAGTGGTAATCCAGTGGAATGGGGTTGATATCCCTGTCATGCTCTAAGGTCGGATTATCCAACAGAACCCGCGAAGATGAAGGTTTGTCCAAGTATTTGTTGTGTTTTTCCTACATTTGCCTCTGGGACATGATGCTTCTATTATTACAGTCACCCCTCCATACGTGCTAAGTATGAAAGGCATACCCTTCGATTAATACCGCCCCTGCAGGGTCGGCGATTAATACCACCATCGGTCAATACCGCCCCCCTGTGGGGTTGGCGGTTAACACCACCCTCGGTTAATACTACCCTCTGAGGGATTGGCGATTAACACCACCCTCCAGTTAATACTTCCCCCTACGCGGTTGGTGGTTAACACCATCTTTTCTTCTTCTATGTTGCAGCATATTTAGAGTGTGTTGTGGAGTTCCTTGTTGTTGTGACTGTCGGTTACATGCAGCTTCGGCTGCAAACGTCCTTTTCTCTTTCCCTTTCGTGCCATAGCGTAGATGGTTTGCATGCTTACTTGTGTTGTGCATCGTTCTTCACATTTTCTGTAGTTGGTAGCTTACTTTGCCTGTCATTTGCATGAGGCCCTCCTCTTTTTTTTGCCATCTTTGCAGCTTTATCTATTTTTCCTGCTCATCACCTTCTATGGCACTCGCATCATCAAACTCCAGCAGTGTGGTACACGTAACCCTAATTATCAAATCATTGCAGTGCGCCACGTAAGCCTATCTTGTCAAAATGCATTTCGCATGGCATTTGCAGTTTGTCACTGAACTACGTTGATTTGATTCCTTGCAAAAGGATATGTAGGCAACCTTCATATTCGACCAAGTTTTATCTATATCTTGTTTGTTAGCCCAAGTCTTATGGCCTCACCAAAATGGGTCGTCTTAAGGCTTTTACATTCACTCACGTTATGAAATGACGCATCGAGCTCTGTTTAAAAGAGGCAACTGTAGACACCCCATTTTTTTACTAGCATTGAGACTTGGGCGCTTCCTTTCAAGTTCCTGATTATGAAAATGAAAGGTGTTAATTTCCACTTGTTCCATGGCAGAAGTTCTAAGGATTGAGCTTTAAACTCTCCAGACTACCTGTTTTGGACAAAATGTTTTTCGACCAAAATGGAAACCTCTTTCAAAATGAGTTTTAGTGGTGCAACTCCAGACATTACCATAATGTTCTGAGGCTCATATTTTTTAAAAGCAATGTGTTGTATTCTTCCCAACAAATGGAGTGAGGAATATAGTGGAAGTGAATGGGAATAAGAGAATCCTTTGAAATACCTGTTTCTCCCTGCAATTCAGGCAAACTTGCCCTTGTTGATTTGATGATGTGCTCACTGGCTGGCCGAACACCAAATGATGGCCGGCAAAAAAAGCCCTCGGCCGATCACCGCGAAGCTGGACCGGCTGAATGTTTCGGGTACAGAGCATGTTCTGGGTATAGAGCTTGCCAGCTATTTTTGAGGTTCGGAAAAAAAAGATGGCCCAAGGATAGAAAAGCTTGAGAGCCCTTCTCTCTTCTTTATCTCCTACCTACCACCTTCAACCTTAACATCTATTCCTCCATTAAAGCTTGATCCTAAGCTCTGGACAAAGGACTTTGGACATTAAAGAACACCCTTAAAAGCTCTTGAGCAACCTTAAAGGGAGTTTGTGAACAAAAAGACTCATCCTTTCAAAGGGGTGAAACCTTGGTCCCTTGGATCAATTTCTCTCTACTTCTCTTCTTAATTTAAGCTTTATTTTCATTATGTGATTGTTTTAAGTCCTTATGGATGTGGAGGGAGTAGCTTTAGCCACCTATCCATTGAGTTGATAGCCATTTCTTTATTTATTTTCTTTCCTTAGCTTTAAATTCATAGTTGTCATATATTTTGGATCCTTGTGGATGTGCTTGGGAGTAATTTTAGCAATATATTCACAAGTTCAATAAGTACAATAACTCTTCTCCCTATTACACCACTTATCTCCATCTATCATCTCTCTCAAGTGTGTTAATCTACGTGTTTCAACTCTTGACTCAATGACAATGAGTGTTAGAGGTTGTTTCATGAGGTTGTTTGAGTGATCCATGGGCTTTGGTGTTTGTAAGTGTTGTTCTCTCTATTCATTAAGTATTTTGGAAGTAAAACAAAAGATTTTAGGTCATAGGAAATTGAAATATCCCTTCTCAATCATTGCTGAACATAGAAAGGGGTGTTATCATCCTGGTTCTATAACTAGATGAGGAGTTTTCAATGAATTTGGTGAATCCCTTATTTTAGTAAGCAAAGCTTCCACCAAGAAATAATTTGCATTAATCTACGCTCTCCACTCAATAGCATGGATTTGGGTATTAACTTGTGCATATTCACAAAAAGAAGATATAGGTTCCTATATATTTCTAGGACTTGAATTTGTTCTTGATTTTGATCCATTTAATTTGTTTCTTTGGGAAAAATATCTATTGTATATATCTGTTTATGTTGTTGTTAAGGGTCTTGGCCCATCCATCTTCTCTTTAAGTGATCCCTGTGAACAGAAGAGGTAGAAGGTGTGAGAACCCCCCAGAATGCCTTTCTTTGGCCTTTGTCCTAAGATCCTACACTGACCTAATCCCTAGCCGAAAAGGAAATTTGGCCGGTTCATTTTTACTTCGGCCGGTTTACCTAGTGTTTGGCCAGTCATTTCCCCAAAGAACATAACAGACAGTTTTTGAGGAATGCTCCCTTGAGCAGTTTTGGAGCCTCTGGATTGCTTCTTTTCTTTTGTTTAGTGTGATTTGTTAGATTCAACAGTAGTTAGGCTTAATCTATTCGTTATTGTAATAATCTCTCTCTCTCTCTCTCTCTCTCTCTCTCTTCATTTTCTCATTCGAATTGTTGTAATAATCTTTCAACTTCATGTCTTTCTAATCCTTATATGTATTTGCTTTCAGTATTGCATCATGTTTTCTTTATCATGCCTATATGTTGCATCTACTTTTTCATGCATTGGGACCCAGATCATCTGCATTAATATGATGTGTTATCTTCAAAAATAAATACCTACATAAATGCATATGTCGTGGTGATATTCATGTAACATCTTAGCATCTCAACTCCTAGGTACATGTTCTATGTGTATTGCATTGGGAACTTGCATATATGATCAAGCATATCTATACATATCTATATTTATCATGGCACGCCTTGGAGTAGTAGGTGAGCATTTTGAGCTTTAGCATATTGTATATGAGTATTCCTTACCATATTTGTTGCTATAACATGAGGCTAACTGCTTAAGTGAGATATCTATTTGAATGCTAGTGGACAAAGGTTGTGTTATTTATTTTGAAGTGTAGATGATCCTTATATTGTAGATTTTATACAAGAAAAATTCTTTTCAAAATGCATGAAGTCAAAGCATAATCAAAATTTACGACACAATATATATTTGAATGCCTCATATAGTAATGATAGCATTATTAATAATCAGAATATGAATTTACATTAATTATAAAAACCATATTATGACTTAGTACAGGCTGATCTTTAATCGGGTGAGGGGGGTGCTCAATTAATGACATTCCCCTCTCATACCTATGTTCCTGAGCCAAGACACTTTGGTTATGATGGACGGTGGCCTTTGGCACGAGTCACGGGTTTTCTAATTTTCCCAAAAGATTAGGTGCCAACTTTAAAATTTGATGATGTAGTCCATTTTTGGCAATATTTTGCAATAAAAATGGATTTTCCATAAAAGTTATCGAATTTGGACTCTTATTCTGTTTCACATCGCACTAGTGATATCAGATTAGAAATCAGGAGTTTGAACTGTTGGGCGCACTTAACAATCCCAAAAAAGCATCCCATAGTTTTACACTTCTAAATTTTTTTTACTAATTGTTTCCATCTCTCAAGGCTTCCATCTCCTTTGTTTGTATTTTTTATTTGCAAAACGTTGTAAGCTAATTAAATCGTGTATTTTATGGAATGAGCTAGTCAATGGAATAATTATTTTGGATTAAGGTATTCAAATATAGATAATGTTATGTCATAACACGTGGCATACTTTTGGGTGTCATGTGACAACCGAGTGCGCTACTCGTTTCGTTTTCCCTCGTTTAACTTTGGGTTTGTCTTGTTGGGGTATCGGTTTGACTTGGAACCTCGTTACTCTTTTGGGTTTGTTGTGTATAAGTGATCGATTTAAAAAAAAAAAATTGACCACAGCTTGTGCAATTATAGATTCCATATATAAGCCTTATCAGCACTCTTGCGATAAGTATTTACAACGAAATCCACCATGTGCGCCTCACATGAAGTGATTTAAGATCACTACCTCTTGCGCAATAACCTCTCTAAAGATATTTTGGTGACTAATTTGCGTTCATTCTTGATGCGCCCAACTAGCGCATTGAATCTTACAAGGAGCAAATTAATATACTACTAGTAAAGCATTTTATCCACAGTCTAATGAGCAAGGTTAATGTCTAAACAACTCAGTTGACCATTTACCAAATATAACACTTATCATGCCGAATACGCCCACATAGCGTACTTTAGACTCCCACAGCAAAGAAAAGATCAAGGAATATACGTCATATGTTTCTCCCAAAGACAATCCGAGGATTCACTCAATAGCTAAGGCTCTGGCTTTTACCGATAGGTAAGTCAATGGGTTTGTAATTTTGTATCTAGAATCGTTCTAGGATATTCCTTATGTAAGTCATCGAAGACAAAACATGAATTCTCCCAAAGCAATCCCTGAGGATCATACATCCGAGCATATAAATTACATCACCCATGTCCATCATATCTAAAATAGAGGACTGCCCACCCTAGGTGGCGACAACCTTATAAATTCCTGGCTCATAATAACTAAGTAAGGAAAAACTTCTTTTGGACCATTGATCATGCCTCAGTGGTCTTCATCGATCATCGTTGGCCTATCATGGCTTGACGAAATCTAAGAACCACTATTTGGATAACTGTTTTAGGCTGTAAAAGATTTATTGGAACTAGCAACCTTTTTGCGCTCCTAACTTTTCACCATAAAAGCAGAAGGTAAATCCCTACGGATCTACTTATCCAATTCTCCAACGAGAAAGTTGGGTCACAATGTCCACAAATCAATGTTCCGAACTTATGTCAATCATAGCCTAAGTCAAAATAACCTCACTCCCCAGGAGGAAGTCTTCTCATGGTCTACACTTTCCTCAATGGTGCCACTTTTCGGTATCTAGCGAGCCTTATGCCTCAACAATGACTATCCAAATTACGCATAACTTTATAACAGTTTTGCGTCATAATGGAAAGTCAACCAAATTATAAAGATGGTTAATCCTCAAAGACTTTGTCTTAAACTACGCAACATTGATCCACTTTCTAAAAATAGGAGACTAGAGCCTTAGGCATTATCCTAGGCTCTTTATCATCTTACGGAGCAATCATGAATGTTTCCCTCTCAATCACCCAGTGATGACGTGGAAAATTTTCACATTCGCTGCCACGCAACTAAGAATGTAGAGTATTCTTCTCTAATGGAGTAATCTATTAGTAGGCACATTTCTCCACTGTCCTTAGGATATTGGAAATTTCTTTCCATTCTTAACTAGGCTACATAGAGCGCTATGCTTAGAATTCTCTATCTTATAGAGTTCCAAAAACTCTATTCACGTCACCTTTACTAATAAAACTTTATGTGACTTAGTTACACTACCACAAAACTGCTTACCTATATGCACATGACCCGGAGGGTTTGCATGACCGCATAAAATAATGCGCCACACGACCCTTTGTGTTTACTAGACAGCATACAATAATGCGCTATAGAACCCTAGGTCTTAACTTCGTAATCTTATGAGAAGTAAAATAAAGATAAGCTGCTTAACGGTTACAGATCGCCTATAGATGGCTCTCCGCTGACCTATTACTCAAATGGAGTGTAAAATCTGATATGGAGGGCACTTAGTTAGAGATATAGGCAACAAACTAGTGCAATTTCCAATTGGGAAACATTTTGCGCCATTATCCACCTAACATTTAATAATATTTAATTCCTTATCTCTACTACACCATTGTGTTGTTGAGTACTAGGAATAATCAATTTTCTAAACATCCATCTCTCTTCACAGAGTTTTCTAAAAATAACTCAAATAGATACTCGCCACCTTGGTCAAAACTAAAAGCACGAAATCTGTTATCTAATTGATCTCAACCTCATATGTTCAATGTCAAAAATCATCTCAAAACTTTTGACTTATGGGAGGTCAAATAGTCTTGACTTAGATGCGTATCGTAATCTATAAATGTGTCGAAATTGAGACTTAGCTATCATACCCTTACACATATCTATAAATGCGTATCGTAATCCACTATGATATTCCTACTTACTTGTGCGCACCCATTGCGAACAAAGTTACACATTCACATGAGAACAGGATGTCATAAGCGAGTGGGCCCGAGAAGGCCTACTCAAACCATCGTGCCATCATCTCATTAATGTGATTAAGTATAATAAGCCATTGGTTCATGACCAATGTCATAAACTAATTCCAGTCATCTTAATGTGTGAGTTCTCGAAGACAAGTTTTAAAGGTTTAGGCCCAACTAGGTAATGACTCACGACTAATTGATATTCACTAGATCATAAAAGGATGTCATGGAGATATCAAGTGCGCCTAAGTCGCAAATTTAACTAGTAAGTGCTAATCCCCTGCACCTTCAAGTCAATTTTATTCTCCATATACTTTACTGCATCTAGTTGAAAGATGACGATACTCCTCTTGCCATATCTATTTCTCGCTTCATTGTTACTTGCAATTAATTCTATTATCCACAAGAAGGAGAGAATAAGCTATCAATTATGACAGCTCCTAAAGTAACTTAAGCGCGAATTAGGCTAAAGAGTCTAATTCAACACAATGCTCTCACGAGTCATGCGTCTATTCTTAGAGTCATAACAACCTTGTCGGCCTTGACCTTTTCGTTATTATGCTGCAACGTTTGCGCTTAGTGGTAAACGTTATTAAAAAACGTTAGCCTAGCTAAGGAATCATACAAAGAAGCCCCTCCTCATGTCTCACACTCAAGTGTGGAAACAGTAAGTGTCCAGACTTAGACAAGTTGGCAATGCTAATAGATTTTGCAGCCACTAAGCGCTAATCTTATCACATAGTGTTAATAGATTTTGCAGCTTCTAAGCGCTAATCTTTTCACTTAATGTTAATAGATTTTGCAGTTTCTAAGCGCTAATCTTTTAACTTCACGTGATATTTCAACGCACACTATTATAGTGCATGAAATTTTGCTCCATCCACTCCCAATAATTGGGTAGAGAGCAAAACACTGCTCATACTAGCTGCTCGTCTTGCACTTAATGACTAATTTATTTAAGCTCGCATTTCTTGGATGACGTGACTCTTGAATGTTACTTCATCTAATGATGTAACATTATTTACAAGTCAAATTACAAAGTCAATCCGCGCAGCTCAATAGTCAAGATCATATACAGATCTATTCAGGGCTTACTAATTTCATAACTCCAATACTCTCCAACCAAAACTACGTAGCGTGCCACTAACCATAGCGCACACATTAGTTTTTATTATGCCAAACAAGGCAACAAAACCACGGCGACTTTGAGTCATGTTTCCTTACTTTGGCTCAATTAAGACTTGACCTAACGTCTCCAAGACTTTTGCTCATCTAAAGAATGGGATTACATTGGTCACATTTGAACATCTTTACTAAGTCTAGGTCAACCAATTAACTTCCATAAGCTAAGTCAATTTAGAAAGAAATTCGCATTGGGATTAATTTGATTAGCATAATATAATTTTGCCGCAAAAATCAAAATTGAATAGTGACAATATTACACAAGTCGCAAGATCGAAAATCTGCTATGCTCGTAATCATCTCTTGCGCCACAGGTGACAATTATCCAAAATTCAATTTAATTTATGCGCAAAATATTAGTTTTCGGGAGTAAATCTACAAAGATTTCTCTCAACCGGACAACCTCCCACTAACTATGGCATGTTTAAAAGCATGATAAAAAATTCTAATTCCATACAATAGCATCATAATGTAGATTCACAATCAATACATGCAATGTTACATTTAATAACGAATTAAAATAAAAAAAAATTAATCATGCTATTTTAATCACAAAATACTACAAACCCTAAAAAAATAATATGCTGTATTTAATATTCAAATTATGCCATAACAGAAACTGTATCACTTCTGAAATTTTCTGAAATTTTTCTGAATTTTTTTGGAATTCTAAATAACTAATAAACACACATTAAATTAGAAATAAAAAATTTCAAAATCTGGTAAACTGAAAAAATTATTCCAGTAAATAAAAAAATATTTCAGAAGTCTATAATAAAAAATTCAACCCCAGAAAATAATTTATGCAATACCAGAAGCATTTTGAAGCATAAATAATGAATTATAATCACAGGAAAAATACTTTTTGTTTTCATAAAATTTTCAAAATTTTACAAAAGATAGAAAATATAATTTTGAGTCTAACGGTACTAACCACGTTTAAAACAAAGCTATAACGAATTAATTATGACCATTTAACGTAATTCTGAATTTAAAAACAAAACAAACAGACCCTTACATCAGTAGCCAAGCTGGCGGAGGAAAAACGGCGCGACTCAGCGCACGCGGCTCGGCTCGCGGCTCAGCGCGCGGCTTAGCACGCGGAGCGCGTGTGTGGCGCGGAGGGCGCGTGCGTGGAAAGCACGGAACAGCGCGCACATGGAGGGGCGTGAGAGCCCGCGGTGGCGCGTGAGAGCGCGTGGCGCGTGGAGGCGCATGGAAGCCTCCCACGGCGTCAGGTGGCGCGTGAGGCCCATGCTCCGCCTTCCAAGGTGTTTTCTAGTTCGATTTTTGTATTTCCGGACTCCATTTTTCACAATAAAAACATTTATGGCATTAAAAATAACATTTAATGAACATAAAAATGAAATGTATCACATTCTCAATCAATGAGAGTTGAAGTGCAAAAAAAACCGTGCACTTCATATTCCTCCTCCATTAATTTTCATGCATATAATGTGTATATATTTATATAAAAAAATACACATATTTTAATGCATAAAAAATAAGCATGAAAAAATCATATAGGCTCTGATAGCAATGTAAAACAAAATATTATATTACAGCGGGAAAAAATAATTCGGATCATACCTTAATGACACAACCTCGTGGGTAAATCACGTGCTTCCAAAATCTGATCAGTCAACGAACCCAGCAGTGAAGTGATACTACAAAATGAGTATCACCCACACAAGTCACAGTGCAAAATGGCTTGATCGTTATTTTCTGGGAGAGAGTCAGAGAGAGAGTATGGGGAAAAAAGGTTATGGGTAAAAACCACATAACGTATATCATTAGATTAACCATATAATCTGATATATAACCAATATCTATCTATCCATTTATCCATATCTATTGATATGATAGATATAGATATCCTGAATGGTTATCCAAATAAGTTTTGAATTCCAATTCAAACTTACATGGATAATGTTCAAAAGGTTCAGGTTCAAAAGGTTTTAAGGGTCATACCACATGGGCGCCCAATTTCTAACAATATATATATATACACATATTTGGTAATCATTTCATTTTCAGTTTATATTTATAAAAATTTAAAAACTACCACAAAAGCTTATTTGATAATTTTTTTGATTTATAAATGGTTGTCTTAGTTTATAAATATGAGAAAAAAACGTCAATTGAAAAAATGAGTTTACGTTGGTTTTAAACAGAAATTAAAAAGTTTGAATAACAATTTTTTTTTCAATTAACTTTTTTTAATCAATTTTTTTCCCCAATTGTAATGTGTATGATCCCATTGTCATAAATAATAAAAAATAAATATAAATATTTTAAACATGAACAAACATATTTTTTAATTTATGTTTTTAAAATTTTTGAAACATTTATTTCAAACCAAACGCGTTTGTAGTTTATGTTTTTTTTAAAAATGAACAAAAATAAATTTATAAATTTTTTATAAATATAAACAAAAAAAACATAAACGTTACCAAACGCCAATATTTACAAAAAAAAATAATATAAAAATGCATAATAAGAATACATATCGTACATACCCCCGACATTACCCAAAAAGAAATATATATTCATGCCAGATGAAGCCTTGTTCCTTGTATAAGTTGTTTCCAATGATGAAATCTTAGTGGATGGTTCTAAGTAGGGTTGGGAAAGCATTCATCTCACTTGTCAAAATTTAATGGCCAAACTAATTCGTCATAGAATAGATAGTTTTAATGATTCAAAAGAATGACAAATGAGAGGTCACTTGATTCAACCCGATCCGTTAATATCCTAAAAAAATGATTTTATGCTTTTTATACTATGTGTGTTAAAAAAAGATTCTTTTATTTAGTAATTATATTTTCTATTTATGAAATATGAAAGTTGAGCATTTATTTTTTATAATATAAAATAAAGAATAAAAAATTTTGTGTCCAAAATAGTAAAGAATTACTAAAAAATAGTTTGAAAAAAATGCCTAAAATAGTAAAGTCTAACACCAAATCGATCCGCATCCACCCACCAACCTCTGTGTCCGCTAACTAAACGAAAAAATGTGGATTGATTTTTCTAATCCGTCTAAGTTAGAATAGATGGTAAATGAAAATCTACGTGACTCAATCTGATCCGTTACCACCCTTGGTTCTAAGGTTGTGGCGATCAAACATGGTTTGATGTTCATATTTTGACAAATTGGTAGTTTTTTTATTGGTTTTTCATTCCTCATTTTAGCATTATCATGTCATTTATCACTGATTGCATGAAAGGGGAGAATTTATATGGACAAAGGAAACAACTAAGGCCTTTCAATTGTGTAAGCAAAAGCTGGCCTATCTCGCTTAATTTCTCGCATCATTTTGAGTTGCGTTGTGATGTGTCCAAGGTTGGAATTGGAATTATCCTTAACGGAAATTCAAATTTTTATGTGAAAATTTACCTCCAAAATCACCATAAACTGGTTATAGATACAATATTTACCAATTGGAGGAGGCTTTATCTCCAGTCCGTTAATAGGAGTGGAGGGTGCAATTAGGGCCTGGGTCTATCTTAAGTTCATTTTGATAATTTGAATTATTTTTTTTATAAGATTATTAAGTAAATTATTCATGCAAAAAAATTATTAATCAATTATTGATATTCGCATGATCGGTTCGTATTAATTTTTTAAAAAATTGATGACATGTATAATTTTGAGCATAAACTATTATTTTTTGTAAGATAAATTTTATTCCATCATATAATTACTAATAATTAATTAACTTATATATATATATATATAATAAGGGAGGAAGGTTTTTGAAAATGTGTAAAAATGTATGAGAGATACATTTGTATCAATGGTTGAGATCTTTCCTGATCAACATCTAACGGTTGTCTCTCAAACACTTCTCTCATTTCTACCCAAGTGTATCAAACACTCCTCTTCTTCTGTCTCTCATAGGTCTGCCTCCCACCTAACCCTTCTCCCTCTCTTCTTCTTGATTTCAAATGAGAGTCGAGTGTTCTGTAAATCCTTCTTGGTACCTTCACTCGCTTCGACTGAACTCATTCGATTCAAGTTTTTCAGAGCTCGAACTTCCTCATCCAACCCTTCTAGGGTTTTTCGAATGGCCACCGAGCCTCCTTCTTCATCCTCATCATCACCACCACACTCCGCTTCAGCTTCCTCTAATGGCGATTCATCCTCGGTCCCCGCTTCTTCTGCCATTGATTTTCTCTCTCTCTGTCACCGTCTCAAGGTATTCCTCATCCAACCCTTCTATGTATATATGTATCGATTCTCTCTCGAATATCATTGCCTAAATTTGTGATTTTGTTTTTTGGGTTTGGGGGTTTTTTGGGGTTTGATCAGACGACGAAGAGAACGGGATGGGTGCGAAGGGATGTTGAGAATCCAGAGTCGATAGCCGATCATATGTATCGAATGGGGTTGATGGCTCTCAAATAGGATATTTTGTGCCATGGGAAGCAAATTTATGAATGCTGACCAATCAACATTTATGATTGATCTACATCAAGTTGGAATGATGCTAAGGTATAGTTACACAGTTTTCTCTTAACCTACTAATAATGGACATGGGATTGACAGCTACCCCCCACATCCTTGGTGTTTGGTTCTGGTGATTTGTCTACTGATTTTTTTATTTTTTATTTTTTGTTTTTTTGTTAGTTGTTGGCCACATTGGGATTGTTTGGGTTATTTGATTCAACTTTTCATTGTTTAAAATACTGTTATTCAAAATCTATAAAAAAAGTTTCCTCTCTTTTTTGTTTGTTTGTTTAAAATTATATGTGGTGAGGTCAAATTTTCTCTCTGTCAGGCTGTTCTGCGTCGCACCAGAATTCTCTCTATTGAGCTCTACTCTAAGAATTTTTTGTTGGTTTCAGATTCTAATTCTGTCGGATCTGCTCGCTCCCCTTCTCTTTTTGTCTCGAGTCGATCACTTCGCTCACTCTTTTCAAACTACAGGTAAAGACCACTCTGTTTAAATAGATTAGAAGTGAGTGCCTATTTAAATGAGTATACTATCTGCTCCCTACGTTGTTGTCGCCGCCGCATGTAAGCTCCATGTGAATGGAGTTCATTGTTTAATAATTGTGAATTTGTGAATTTGTGAAATTTTATTGTGAATTTGTGAATTTGTGAAATTTTATAATAATTATAGAAATACAAATTTCTATATAATAAGTCACAAAGGTTTTTGAATTTCGAGCTCAGCCATTGAGTTATTTGAATGATATATATATATTGAGTTATTGAGTTCTTAACTACTGGGTTCTTAACTATAGTTTTTAATTGCTGGGTTCAATAGAGTTATTGAAAACATGACTTTAGTATTCTTCTTGAATTTTTGGTAGACTATCTGAGATCATGAATATTTGAGATCATCCCACAAGTAAAATTGGTAGACTATCTCTTCAAATCAAACTTATAGCATAAAACCTGTTTGAGCTGCTTCCAGAAGCATCTCTTCTTGGGTCATCCTTTTCTCTTCTCCTTTCTTTTTCCTTTTAATTGGCTGCCAAAAGAAAATTTATTCAGTTCAAGCTACTTAATTGCACATCCTAAAACTTGCAATAGCTATCCAGTTGAATAGTCATCAGAAATTTTCATGATTAGCATTTCATTCACATGGAAGAATACCAAGAGTTATTACAAATTAGCATTTCATGACTAGCATTTTCATGAATAGGAATCAACCAATTCATAGCATTTATCATTAAAAATTATCATTTCATTCACATGGAGGAATACCAAGAGTTTCTTCTTGAATTTTTCTTCTTCGGGTAATTGTTCTTCTTCTTGAATTTTTTTTTTCCTCTCTCAGCTTTTGCCTTCATCATTTTGGCTGCTTAGCTATTCACTTCGGCTGCCCGACATCCTGCTCGGCTCCTCGGTTAGTTTATTACTTTGGTTCTTATTGTTTTTCTTTTGTTATTGCTTTGGTAACGTTTGGCTTTTGCTTTGACATTGAGCCAACTGATATATTGCTTTGCTATTGAGTAAAACTAAAGAAGAATTCTGCATATGATTTCAGCAAGAATTCTGCATATGAATTCTGCAGAATTTTGGCTGATCAATCCCTTGGTCTCAAGTAGAACGGCTATTTGTCCCCAAGGTATAAGCGTTGTTGTAAACTATGTCAAGTTGTAATTCAAATATTGTTTTGCTATGTTTTTTTGTCTTCACTAATAGAATTCAAGTGTTTTCAGCAACAATTTCAGTCAAAACACATCTATTGCATTAAGCTCTGTATTCGTTACATAATTTGCGATCAAGTTGGTTATTGACTTTGAATTTTGTATTCATTACATAATATGCATCTAAGTTGGTTGGTCTGAAGCTCACTTTGAATGTCCATATCATTCTTCTACACAAGTCAGAATATACAATGACAAAAGCAATTATAGCCTTTTTTTTAGGAGGCAATTGTAATGGGGACAAAGGCGGCTTAACTACTAGACCACTTAATTCATTGTCTAAGGCTTAATTCATATGATTTCTACAGAATTCTGCATATGATTTCGACATGGTTTCAGTTTTAATTTTGATTTTGAAATGGATTTGAATGATTTCGGTTTTGATTTTGAAATGGGTTTGTATGATTTCATTTTTGATTTTGAAATAAGTTTCCGAATCTCTATATTTTGGTATTTATGTATTTCTATGTATTTCTATTTCTGTATTTTGATTTCGGATTTGTATGATTTCGGTTTGTATGTTTGCGGCTCTATATTTTGGTTTTGAAATAGGTTTCTAGATAAATACCAATCACCAGGAAGCAAGGCTAATCTTTTGGTCAGTTTACCAAGGCTAATCTTTTTTAATATACTCTAGGAAGCAACTGAATTAGCTATATACATACCAATCACCTTTCCAGATTATTTCTTGATAAATTATTATTCCAATATTCAACAATCATCCCATAAGAATGTCTACTCCTACAGTATTAACTCAATTATTCATCCCTAGCAAACTCTAAGATCCTGAAAATAATAATAATAATAATAATAATTTGAATCATTAACTAAGAAAATATTAGGTGTATTATATAAAAAGATTTTGTATATACAAATTGTGCATAAATTCAATTTTAAAAAATTTGGTTTGTTTGTTTACTTAATTTGTGTGCGTGTGTGTGTTTAAAAAAAAAAACGGTGTTCCTATCTTTGTGTTTATGTGTTTATAATTTATTATGTTTTCGTATAATTTATTATGTGTTCGTATTTGGGTTTGTTTGTTTGTTTGCACTAATCACAAATGTTCGCAATTTTTTAAACTTAACCGACAAGAAAGAGGTCGGTAATTTTGTGTTCGTAATTTATTACACTGTAGATCGGTAGATCGGTCAACGCAACCAACAAGAAAGAGGTCGGTATCCTCTTCAAAATTTTCCTCCCTTTTCTACGCATATCTAAGGTTTCTCTCTTTGTTTTATGTGTGTCTCTTTGTGCCTTTAGAGATCGGTATCTAAGGTTTCTTTGTTTTATGTTCTGTAAAATGCCTCAAATTTTTTTTTGGGTTTTCGTTAGATGTCTAATTTTTTATGTGATTTGTTTCTCATTCGGGTTTGATTGTGTGATTTATATGATTTATGTGATTTATGTGATTTATATTATGTGATTTTTATGTGATTTATATTATGTGAACCTATTGTGTGATTTCTGGTAAAATTTGTGGTAAAATTTTATGTGAACCTATATTATGTGAACCTATTATGTGATTTCTGATTTACAAAATGGGTTCAGATTATCAAGTAAATTAAATAAGGAATGTTGAAAAAAATTTGATTGTCGAGTGAATTATTTTGTTGTTCCAAATTTTATACCGTTGGGTTTAGTAATTGTGGAGTGGATTTGATTTTATCTATAATTAAATTTTATTGTTCTTTAATTCTGTATTTGTGAAAGGAGATTATCTGAAGTACGGACCGAGCATGGCAGAACTGAGCCTGGGTGTTCTTATAGATATTATTGATGAGGAATGGATGCAAGACACTCTTTCTGATGATGGTAAATGGGTTATAGATATTCTTATTAACTTTATTCTTCATATTTTCGTTTCCCTGTTTTCAAATTTACAAGCATACAATCTTTCAGTCTGTCTGCATGATTTTTTGAATGAAAATTTTGTTGAAATTGCATTTACTTCACTGTTACAGATCTTGCATTACCACCAGTGATGATTTCGTGAACTGACGACACTGAAGAGTCAAGTAATGTCTTCCAACTACATAGTAACTTTCATTTGTCTGATTGCATTTAGAAATTTGTGGGTTTCCATTATTTTGCTGTTTAGGGTAGTATGCTTTAGTGCTTGATCATCAAATGTATAATGTTATTGATCAATTGAAGGTTTTGATTGCACAATATGATTCTAACCCGAAGATGGGTTGGAAGATTCTATGGGTTATTGAGAAATGCTAGAGTCCCACAATTTATCCACAATGACATGTGGCATTGTGTTGTTTTGGTTCTCTGGTATGGGCTGGCTGGTTGATGAAGTCCTTATCTTTAAGAGTTGTAAATGCTAACAAGATAGTAAAAAAGGAAAGGTAGGTGGAATGGTTAATTTCTTTACATTGAGGGAACCAAAATCTGTAATGAAAATACACCAAGGTGCTAGGGAATTACTCCACGCACTATCTCATTATTTACTTGCGTATGCAACAGGCCTCAATACAATGGTAAGTCCCAACAAAATAGGAAAATTCCTTACAAGTAGTTGACAAACTTAAATGAGTTACAAATCAGGAGATAAGATAACCTACCTGAATAATTAAAAATTAGGAAAGAATAACTAAAAATCTAAACAGAAATTGTGTAGACCTCCTAATAAAAAGAGAATGTATCAACTCCTCCCCCTTAAAATTTGTTTGTTATTTCTCAGCTGATTTGATTTCCGTCATGTGAATGGTCATGAGTTGATTTAGAAATCAAATGGGCTTTGCTTTTTTTTTTTTCACAATTAATCTATATAATAATCATGGCAAATGATACCAAATAGGTTCAGAATCCTAAGTAATTTTGAAAAAAATATGTGATTTTGTGGACAGAATATATTGTTTCTGTCCATACCTCATCATTTTTTTCCTTATGTATTTTGATTTCAGTTTCACAATTTGAAACTACAGCATCTGTTTGAGTCTCATCTTTATGTTCATTTCATCTTGTAGACGTCCCCGAACGCCCCGGGAGGAACGAGCTCCCGTTCTGTTCATTTTGGGGTCACTACAGCTCAGGACTCTCAAATTTGTCACGGTTCTTAATCTGAACCAAAGAGTCCAAATCCGGCAAATCGTTTTGAGAAACAGATTTTTGAAAAGAAGTGCCAAACATGGACTGCTTTGCCAGATACAGAGTCGCCACCTAAATATTTTTTATGGGGGAATTTAGGAAACCCTGACTCGGTGCCAAAGGCCACGTGTCCGTCATCACCAAAGTTGCCTCGGCTCGGGAACTTGGGTACGATTGGGGAAGGTCACTTCGTGAGCACCCCCGCTCGCCCGATCAAAGATCGGTCTCTACTAACCATGATATCTATTTTTGAAAACATTGTGTGTTCTTATTCCGGTTATTAGCCTAGGTTACTATGTGATGCACACAGCATATAAGTATAGACTGGGTCACCCGAATTGGAACAAAACATTTCATGCTTGTTTATTTGAAAGATGGTTTGCTACTCGCAAGTAGGCTTAAAATGCAGATTTTGCCACCCGCAGCTGGGCTTAGGAAAAGATGGTTTTGCCACTATCTAGTGGGCTTAAAACTCACAATTTGATGATTTATTCCAATCCAGATAACCCAACATTCACCCACAAGCATTCAGGCAGTTATATCACATAAGCAATTAGCCTCATGGTAAGCATGCTATTCATGGCAGTCACTTACACGCATGCAAGGATGCTAAAGCATAAAGCTCACCGGGTACTCCAAGCCAAAAAAGAGACTACATTAGAAATCATGCATGATCCTAAGTATATAGAAATGCCTAATGCAACACATGCAAAAATGCAAATATAGCAAGCTCGGCTATTCTAAACATGGCATATGAAATGCTACAACTAACATGTATTCAATTTGGAATTTGAAAATACAATGCAGTTAGCATGATGCGCCGAGCCTGGTGCATGCAAAACAGATGAATGATGCAAACATGCTGTCATACTGTATGCTAATTTAAATATGCCCTAATCTAACCATCATAAGCAGGTAAAATAAAAGGGAAGAAAGACGTGGGGTTGGAAGACATACATCACACACACGCACACTTATTACAGTTGTGCCCTCGCGTAGAGGGTCTGAATAAATATACAGTCCCGAATAAAAGAATAGTACAGTCCAAATAATATAGTCCAAATAATGTACAAATTCCTAATTAATTAACAAATTAACTAAGAAAACTGTGAAACTGGCGTGCAAGCCAGGGACTGCCTTGCTTCTGATGAATGATGCATGTCTGGGCTGCCTTGCGCGGAAATCCACTGGGATGCCCCAATTAGCCTCTGTTTAGCAGTTATTCTTGGAAAGCGTGCCAAGCTCCGAAAAGTTGCTGATTCTTCATTTTGCTGCAACAGAGAGCAGGAAAGGGGCATGGCAATGTATTTTCACAGATATATACATGCCTCGATCCTCGTGCCACCAATCACGCATATCGAGGCATGATGGCCGAGGAGTCGAATTGCACAATTTAATATGGGATGAATGCACATGAAAACACAACGAGACCTAACTCCATCATGGATGATCCGGAGTGTCGGTGATTGGGGAATTGAGACACATTCCGTCACTCGGAGTATGAAATGCACCTCGTTTCCCGTGCCCGGGCGAACTCCTATCCCGAACACGATGCAAAATGCATGACATGCATGAAATGCGACTAAGATACAATCCTAACATACACAATGCTATGAAAACGAGATGCCTCAAAATGCGTGCACACGGGCACGCAAACCGAGAAAATGACAGAATGCGATATAAGATACAACCTAGTATGCACTATGCTATAAAAATGAGATGTCTCGAAATGCGTGCACACGGGCACGCAAACCGAGAAAATGACATACGCAATGCAAATGACATGGAAATGTGATATGGGCTTACACTAACATGAGAGAGCCTCAGCCACACTCACATAAGAGGCCGATGGATGAAAATGAAGTGCATCGAAATGCGTGCACACGGGCACGCAAACCGAGGCAATGGCATACGCGATGCAATATGGCTAAAATGGCATATAGAATGCAACATGGACTTATACTAACATGAGAGAGCCTCAGCCACACTCACATAAGAGGCCGATGGATGAAAATGAAGTGCCTCGAAATGCGTGCACACGGGCACGCAAACCGAGGCAATGGCATACGCAATGCAATATGGCTAAAATGGCATATAGAATGCAACATGGACTTACACTAACATGAGAGAGCCTCAGCCACACTCACATAAGAGGCCGATGGATGAAAATGAAGTGCCTCGAAATGCGTGCACACAAGCACGCAAACCGAGGCAATGGCATACGCAATGCAATATGGCTAAAATGGCATATAGAATGCAACATGGACTTACACTAACATGAGAGAGCCTTAGCCGCACTCACATAAGAGGCCGATGGATGAAAATGAAGTGCCTCGAAATGTGTGCACACGGGCACGCAAACCGAGGCAATGGCATACGCAATACAATATGGCTAAAATGGCATATAGAATGCAACATGGACTTATACTAACATGAGAGAGCCTCAGCCACACTCACATAAGAGGCCGATGGATGAAAATGAAGTGCCTCGAAATGCGTGCACAGGGGCACGCAAACCGAGGCAATGGTATATGCAATGCAATGGGATGGAAATGATATGCAGACATGCTAATGGATTTTCAGCAATGAAATATGGGGGAAAACAGCCCCGAAATGAGGCGAAAACACACCCGATGCATGGAATCTCTCCCGAAATGCAAAATTAGGCACATAGAATGAACTACAGCTATACAAAGCATGCATAATTGGTATATGAGATGAAAAGACAGAAGCAAGGCAGCCTCAAAATAAGCATTTTACTAGTACAAATCATGGCCAAACAGCCAGCAAAGATGGGGCAACAATGGCATGCAAAAATGGCCCTAAATATGAGGTTATGAAGCAACTCACAGCTGCTGACTCCAAACAGGTTAGGGCCCTTCAACAACATTGAAGAGGGGCCCAAAATAAGCACATTTACAGAACTGTAAAAAACCTAAAAACAAACATAGATATGGCTAAGCTCTTATGCAAGAATAGGGGCCAAAGGGTGGCCAAAGAGGCAAGTGGTATATGCACAGCCCAAACTGAAAAATTCCCTTCTACAACATTTAAGAGGGACCAAAAATATGCACATTTACAGTTTATGGAAGCCCCGAAATCAGTATACAAACATGCTAGAAATGCAATGCAAAATGAGGCTCAAAAAGTGGCTATAACATGAGGTATACAAAGCATTCATCAAACAAGAAAAGACCCTTAATAAAACATATTAATAAGGTCAAAATAAGACTTTTTCTAGCTCTGTAAAACGCCCAAAAATGGAAGCATAATGGGCTGCCAAGACATGCAAGAAAAGGGGACCAAGGAGGGATATTGAAGCAAGTGCAATATGGGGGCTCAAACAGGGTTGAGCCCTTAATGAAACACGAAAATGAGCTCAAAAAAATGACCTTTTCAGTTTTGGTCGGTGCTCAAATCAGTAAGCACATATGGCTAAGAAAAGATACCAAAATAAGCTCAAAAAAGGAAAAACACTACTTACCCTTGAAGGCTTGACTTTGGTTGCCTCTTGGCTTGAGTTTGTGGTTCCTTAGGCCTTGGAGAACACCTTCAAACTTCTGGAATGGAGGATGGAAGGGTGGGGGTTGGTGGTGTAGAAGAAATGGTGGTGTAGGACTTGGAGGTTTTTTAAGAAAATGAGAGAGATGGAGTGGAATTTTTGTATGCAACCTTGAAGGTGATTTTTTCTAACCCCCAATAGCAATGTTTGCAGCTGGTTATAAGGACCAAAAGGAGGGGGAGCATGGAAGGAAAGGGTGGGGGAAAAGGACCAAGGCTTTCCCCCACAAAATATCCCCCGGATCAAGATCTTTTCTGGGGGAAACAGCTATACAGCTGTAAAGTACCAAGCATAAGGAACATGGCCGGCCACCTTTTGGGCTTGCAGGTGGCCGGCCGGCCACCCCCCCTAGCCGGCCGGCTAGGGGTCAAAAGGGTCAACTTGCTTTAGTGGCCGGCCACCACAAAAAGGTGGCCTCCTAGGTCCCCTCATCACAGCCCTGTGGTTCGAATTTGGAAACTCTAAAACAGGAGAGAGAACAAGCCATTTTTAGGAGGGGTTCAAAAGGGTCAATTGGAGTTTCTGGCCGGCCACCAACTTTTAGGGTCCTCCCATGTGTGTACAACACAAATATGTGGTTTGGGGTTGAAGAAAGTGGCCCCAAGGTGTTCAACAATGGCTTGGACGTGAGAAAAACGGGTGCCGGAGGGTGAAAATGGAATATAACTGGTTGCCAAGATAATTGCTAGCCTTCCACCCTCCAGTGACCTTCCCGGTGATGAAACAGAGGCACCTGCCAAAAATGAACGAAAACCGATGCAAAACGGATGTTCGGGGGCCAAAACACGCAGTTCGGGGTCCCGAAAATGGGCTGTTAAGCACCGAAAGTGGCATTCGGCCACAAAGTGGGTTTCTCAGACCCCAGTGTCCCTCAAAAGGGAGAAAATAAGATGTATACCGAAATTTGGAGCAAACAGAGATGGTTAAGTGGTCCCGAACCGAGGCACACGGCCAACGGTCCCGAAAAACCGAAAACCGGGCTCCGAAATGGGCAAAATGGCCTACGGCCACCAAATGTAGCCCATGGCCACTCAGATATGGTCTATGGGACCTCTCCCTCCCCTCAGGAAAAGAAACAGAGAAAACCGAGTCTGGTTCGCAAACTGAGGCAAGGCACAGAAGAGGGTTCGGAAATCCGGAGGCAGGGCTCATGGCCGCGACTCTGAGACTTCTGAACGAGCGCGATATGCAACATCACAAAGCGCTCAATTGGTGACGTCTGAGTCTTAAGGTCGGTCAAAAATGGGGTGTCTACAGTTGCCCCTCTTTGACAGAACTCGGAGGTCACAAGTGACGGGAGTGAATGTCAAAGCCCAGAGACAACCCATTTTTGACAAGGCCGAAGACTTAGACAAACATACAGGATAAACAGAGATGTGCCTGCAGGCATGCCTGCAGGCAAAGGGGGGGCAAAATGCGAAATGATATGCAAGAAGATTTTGAAGATTGGACTTATACGCTACGCGAAGCCGGTTCAAAAATTGAGGATTCATGCAATGCACTGTAATGTAGTGGCTAAAATGCAATGTAATGGCTAAGAGGTAAAGGTACCTCACAGGGGTAATTGGCGATGACTTACCTCATGCTGCTGGGAATCTTTCGCTTCTTCTTGGTTGAACCACAGGTACTACTTTTCTCCCTGACTATGGTCGCAGCTTTCCCTATTCTCCAACAGGGTGACAGACTAGGTTGGATCAGTATCCAGAATTGAGGTGCATACAGATGCTATCTCAATCTATGGGGCTGCCATACAGATTTCAAGCCGAGGATATACCCCTGGGTATTTAAACCAGACTTTAATCTCGGAAATCCCGAACCTTTGCATTCTAGGCATAAGCCATTCGAACTCTAGTTTCCACCGTCTCAGTTGGTCTCCTAGGAACTCACCGCAAACACAGGCATGTGGCTATACCAGACCACCAGAAGTCGTTCGGGCACGACAAACACCAAAGGAATTGCACCTTTAGAGGATTTAAGGTCTCCTAGACCAGGGTGAGTACACAGGACAGTGCGATTGAGGTGCGCGAAATAGCGCGAGGAGATGCATGCACAATGCAAGGCTTAGTATACAACTTACGACATAGCATTCCATTCAATTGGCACACAGCTCACAACACAATACTCTGTTTAATCTGGGCACACAGCTCTTTCGGGCACACAGCTCATTTCGGGCACGCAGCTTATTTTGGGCACACAGCCCGTTTTCGGGCACACAGCTCGACTCTGAGCACACAGCTCATTTCGGTTTGCATTTTTGAACACACAACTCAAGCACTTGAATTTCTGAACACGCAGCTCAAACATTGATTTTCTGAACACATAGCCCGAATTGAAGGTGAACACGCAGCCCATTCTAATTGAAAGTTGAACACGCAGCCCAAACTCTGATTTCCCGAGCACGCAGCTCGAATTGATGGTGAACACGCAGCCCAGACTGATTGAAGGTTGAACACGCAGCCCAAACTTTTGATTTTCCAAACACGCAGCTCGAATTGAAGGTGAACACGCAGCCCACTCTGATTGAAAGTTGAACACGTATCCCAAACTTTCAATTTTCCGAACACGCAGCTCGAATTGAAGGTGAACACGCAGCCCACTCTGATTGAAAGTTGAACACGCAGCCCAAACTTTTGATTTTCCGAACACGCAGCTTGAATTGAAGGTGAACACGCAGCCCACTCTGATTGAAAGTTGAACACGCAGCCCAAACTTTGATTTCCCGAACACGCAGCTCGAATTGAAGGTGAACACGCAGCCCACTCTGATTGAAAGTTGAACACGCAGCCCAAACTTTTGATTTTCCGAACACACAGCTTGAATTGAAGGTGAACACGCAGCCCACTCTGATTGAAAGTTGAACACGCAGCCCAAACTTTTGATTTTCCAAACACGCAGCTCGAATTGAAGGTGAACACACAGCCCACTCTGATTGAAAGTTGAACACGCAGCCCAAGCTTTTGATTTTCCGAACACGCAGCTCGAATTGAAGGTGAACACGCAGCCCACTCTGATTGAAAGTTGAACACGCAGCCCAAACTTAAATTTCCTGAGCACTCAGCCCAGATTTGATTGTGAACACACAGCCCACACTGATGTAGAGTTGAACACGCAGCCCAAACTTTAATTTCCTGAACACGCAGCCCAGATTGATAGTGAACACGCAGCCCACAGTTTGATTGAAAGTTGAACACGCAGCCCAAACTTTAATTCCCTGAACACGCAACCCAGATTGATAGGTGAACACGCAGCCCACAGTTTGATTGAAAGTTGAACACGCAGCCCAAACTTTAATTCCCCTAACACGCAGCCCAGATTGATAGGTGAACACACAGCCCACAGTTTGAAAGTTGAACACGCAGCCCAAACTTTAATTCCCTGAACACGCAGCCCAGATTGATAGGTGAACACGCAGCCCACAGTTTGATTGAAAGTTGAACACGCAGCCCAAACTGAGTAGTCTTTTAATTTTGAACACACAGCTCATTCTGAACCTACAGGATGCGATGACAGAACTTGCAAAATTTGAAACAAACTCCGATGTCCGACATCTTCCTCTTTTCCTTTTGCTTCGAAGTTTGGAACTTATATAGCTTCAGATGGGTTCTAGCTTTACTGTTCCCACATGACTCAGGTTGAACCTTGCGGTTTTTGAAAGAACAAAATCTTGTTTTGCACAATGTGGAGAACAACACGGCACTATGAGCGCACGACAATTTTTTTGAAATTAAGAAATGTGTTCTTAACTAGGCATTGAGCCTACGACTGAACACAGCGAAAAAGATTGAACAATGGAAAAGAAAAGGTAAACAACCTAAACGTATCGAGACACACTCGGAATGACTCAAAGCAGGAATCGAGACAAACAAAACAAAAGACACGACACACAGACGTGTTACAAAGACGAGAGACCTCTCAGTACGCGAGGAGCCAGTTTCTTCGGGTATTGTTTCCCACCCTTTCTCAATTGTGATTCTCACATCACTCGGCCCTCAAGCTCTGTTTTTGCTGAAAAAGCCCTTTTCCTCACTTTTTCTCTCAGGGCACATCTCTCTATTCTAATCTCTCATTTTTTATCCCTCCCCTAGGTGGTTGATGGATGAACAGGAAGTTGCGGGCTCACACCCAACATAATCAGCTCGTGGCTATTCCCTCCGGTGACATCTGTCGATGCGTCGGATGAGGGAATGGGGCATCTCGATCCATTCCAATTCGTGCTTCGCACTCGGCTTGATACCTCTCTGCTTGGAGGATGAGAGAGCTTTCAACCCTTTGTTGTTAACTTCAGTTATCCCCTTTTCTGGCGGGTAGAGTGCCCTTCTTGGCAAGTATGTTGACAATGGGAAAGACAGGAAGCCTGACTCAACTGTGCCCCTAGTTCATTATTTTGACCATTTTTTCTGTTTTGGTTTTCTCTTAAAAAATTTTGACCAAAATGAGAGTTAGATTAACGCGCTTGTTCGATTTTCTGATTTAAAATCATGCAAGTTAGGCTGCGAGCACTGAAAATTTTCCTCTTTTGGGTCCAAGAAATGGTCCAGTTTTAAAAATGGAATACTTTTCGAGAAGATTAGTCAACCTTAGTAAAAACTCTCAAAAACTATTTTTGCAAATGACCACTGCTCAACGAGTACGGAACCTACTCTCGAGATGCACAACCTCGAATTTGAAGGAAGATTGCCCCTTGCTTGAGGGGAACTGCATGGCAACGGAAAGTTGCCCCTTGTTTGAACGGCACCGCGGCACATTGAATGGCAACGGAAAGTTGCCCCTTGTTTGAATGGCACCGCGGCACATTGAATGGCAACGAAAAGTTGCCCCTTGTTTGAACGGCACCACGGCGCATTAAATGGCAACGGAAAGTTGCCCCTTGTTTGGATGGCACCGCAGCGCATTGTAGTCAGTCCTCAGAGCGACGAACACAACCAGACTCTCAGATACAGAGAAGGAAAAAATGATCAAAACCGTTACATGGACACAATCGAATTGTTTTACGGCTGGACTTCAGAATGAAGTTGCCTACGTATCCCAAAGATGGGAATCAAGCCTCACGTAGTTCGGGGTTAAGGTACACTCAGGTATTAACCTCTCCTTTTTAGGCTCTAACTTTTGCCAAGGCGCCCGTTGCGGGTTTTCGACCTTGCGAGCTTTGTTCTTCTTTCTTTTCAATTCTTTTCATTTCTTTTCCTTTTTATTTTTGATTTTCTTTTTTGTTCTTTTCTTTGCATATTTCTTTTCTTTTGTTCTCTTTTTTGTATTTTTCTCTTGCTCTAAATTTTGCCTGGGTCGCCCTTCCGGGTTTTCGGCCCAACGAGCCTCTCAAGGGTAAAAGTGTAGCTTTGTCCATGTCAAATGGTTTTGAGATCCTGAAGTCATCTGAATCCAGGAGAATGGCTGCTGTTTTGCTTTGTAAGCTTCTTCTGATGAGATCTGATCTTCTTGACCTGACTTTCCTGGCCTCTTGTTCGAGGGCTGCTTCAAATCCGGCCACAGGCCTCACGTCGTAGTTGACCGTTGAACCTTCTGAATTCAAGTTCAAGGTTTGGAAGCAAAGGGGTTGAGTCTCGAGGCTGAGAGCGATCCTAGGCTGCACAATCTCAAGAGCGATTCCACACAGGTCTTCGCAGGACCGCGCAAAATATTTTACTTTTGAAAATTTTTAAGAAAGCGACAAACCATTCGTGCTGAAAATAGTGTGAAATCAGTCTGGATCAAGCCAGGGTCCTTCTCAGTACTCACGCTAATAAGCATGATTTCATTCATAAAAGTGCTTAGCACGCCTCTCTTTCTCTCAAATGATCAAAGTTTTGCAAAACCCGAGGAATTCCTTCCTCTTCGTTTTCATCGCAGTGTTCAAAAGGTTTTGAAAAACTTAGGTCAATGCAATGATTTTGGGGTGCAGAAGAGTAGGCGAAAAGTACTGCCGTTTTATTCAAACTTTCTGGCACAATTGGCACACGGCCGAGGCAAACACAAGAGCGTGAAAAAACCACTGCTATTTCATTCAAATCTATTGCTGTAACTGGCTCCAAGCAAGAACAGACTCAAAGCAAAACGAAAAGACAAACACCAAACCAAATGGTGATGCTCGAGGTAACACCCCCGGAATCACCCGACTCCTATACAACAGGACTGACTCGATATGATAAGACAGACCCGAAACAAAAGAGACTGACTCAAAACAAAAAGACAGACTTAAATCAAAACAACAAAACTGACTCAACACCCAAGTCAGAAACTACAAAACTAGCATTCGCAAATGCTCAAAATGGTGCGTGTTATACGCCACATCCGAGGTAAACCGCGCGCCGCCCGCAGGTGGTCCAACCCCTGATCACAGACTTGCATTATCCTCGAAATCCACCAACCTGGTGGTGACAGAGTTTGCCGAGCTTGGAGGGAGGATAACTTCATTGTCAATCAAATCTTGCACTTCATGGCGAAGACGGAAGCAATTGTCGGTGCTGTGACCAGTTTGCTGATGATATGCACAGTACTGGGTACCATCATGCTTAGCTGGAAGAGGGCTCGGGAGAGGCCGAGGCTCGAGGGGTTTGAGATGCCCTTTTTTGACAAGGATTTGAAGAGCCTTAGACAAAGGCATATAGAGGGCATGGAAAACTCTGCGACCTCAGGGCGGATAATTCGAGGCTTGCTGACTTTTGCTGGACGCATTCGAAAAAGGGTCGGTAGGTGCTGCCTTGGCTCTTTGATCTCTTCTAGGTGCAGGGTTAGGATTGGAAGGAACCCTTCTGGCACAAAGGTCCCCATCTTGATTTTCCCTCTGGCTTAAACTGCTCTCGGCCTGAGTGGGGAAGATGTCATCTACAGTTTTTACAACAACAGCGAACACCTGCTGTTTATTCAATCCTCCGGCTTTCAAAGCCTCAACAACCCACAGGAGTTGTTCGTAGGGATCGGTGTCCACCTTCATCTTGTTCTTACCACTCGCCTCGGCTTGGTAGAAGGTTTGAGTTGCTACATCAGAGCGGAGCCCCGTTGTTGTCGACATGCCATTGCTGGAACTTGGGATGGTTTCAGGTTGGCTAAGTTCGATTACAATTCGTCCCAGTAGCGGGGGCTCCTGCGGTATGAAATTTCCAGCATACGATGCATTTGGCGGCGGAACCGACATTCCGCAGGCTAGATCCGCCAGGGATCTTTGAAGGTCACCAATCATTCCCATCAACTCGAATGTGGTGGGCTCACGGGTTTGAAATAACTGGGGTCCCCAGATCGGATGCGAGGCAGGTGACCTGGGTGGGTGTGGCACTTCACCATCGGTATAACCTTGCAATGTGATTCCTTGGTCCAATGTGGCTGCCATAACCACAATTTCTTCCGAATTTTACGCTATCACGAGTTTTGCTGAACTGAACAGAGGTGATGTGACTGGTGACTGACGGATCAGATGGATCGGGTTGGTGACTAATGAATCTGAAGAATCGGTGAGCCTTTTCCTATCTTGCCTCAGCAAAGGAGAACACTGGTTGCTCTGAACCGAGTCTTTGAACTGAAAGAGAAAACATGCAGCATCTCAGCCCAATCCCACCAATACAGACATGAATATAACTGAATAACTGCATTCGACCACTGATCACTGTTCCCAAAATTACTGTCCCCAAAACTGAACCTGATACCCGCAGATATAACTGATTTCCGAAAATACTGAACAGGTGCCCGCAAGCCTAATACCCAAAATACTGAACTGGTGCCCGCAGGCCTGATATCCAAAATACTGAACTGGTACCCGCAGGCCTGATGCCCAAACTTGTAAACTGATACATGCATTCCTGTAGAGACGCACTCTAAGGCACATAGCAGATAAGTGAGAGCCAAAACACCCCTATGTTGGGGTAGGGTTTCCCTGTCCTATTTTGTCAGGAGCTAGGGGTTCATTACGCACGCAGCGGTTTCAAACAACCTATAAACGGGTAAGCAACCTGTCCTAGTTTGGAATGGTCATTATGGATTCCGAATATGCACTAGGTCGAATGGTCAAAAGGGTGCCCTGGTAAAACCGGGGTTTGTGTTCCCATACTGGCAGAGCCCACAACCGGTCAGCCTTATGGTAATGCCTTGACAAGACAAGCCTCCGGCAAACCGTTCAGGAATAGCAGATGGCAAACACGGTGTCCTAGGCGCACCAATGCAAATGCAATGCAAAGAAACACACAAGTGTAGTCAAAATCAGATATCAAGAGTTCGAGTCAAGTTCTCTAAATCCCCAGCAGAGTCACCAGAAACTGTAGACGTCCCCGAACACCCCGGGAGGAACGAGCTCCCGTTCTGTTCATTTTGGGGTCACTACAGCTCAGGACTCTCAAATTTGTCACGGTTCTTAATCTGAACCAAACAGTCCAAATCCGGCAAATCGTTTTGAGAAACAGATTTTTGAAAAGAAATGCCAAACATGGACTGCTTTGCCAGATACAGAGTCTCCACCTAAATATTTTTTATGGGAGAATTTAGGAAACCCTGACTCGGTGCCAAAGGCCACGTGTCCGTCATCACCAAAGTTGCCTCGGCTCGGGAACTTGGGTACGATTGGGGAAGGTCACTTCGTGAGCACCCCCGCTCGCCCGATCAAAGATCGGTCTCTACTAACCATGATATCTATTTTTGAAAACATTGTGTGTTCTTATTCCGGTTATTAGCCTAGGTTACTATGTGATGCACACAGCATATAAGTATAGACTGGGTCGCCCGAATTGGAACAAAACATTTCATGCTTGTTTATTTGAAAGATGGTTTGCTACTCGCAAGTAGGCTTAAAATGCAGATTTTGCCACCCGCAGGTGGGCTTAGGAAAAGATGGTTTTGCCACTATCTAGTGGGCTTAAAACTCACAATTTGATGATTTATTCCAATCCAGATAACCCAACCTTCACCCACAGGCATTCAGGCAGTTATATCACATAAGCAATTAGCCTCATGGTAAGCATGCTATTCATGGCAGTCACTTACACACAGCAAGGATACTAAAGCATAAAGCTCACCGGGTACTCCAAGCCAAAAAAGAGACTACATTAGAAATCATGCATAATCCTAAGTATATAGAAATGCCTAATGCAGCACATGCAAAAATGCAAATATAGCAAGCTCGGCTATTCTAAACATGGCATATGAAATGCTACAACTAACATGTATTCAATTTGGAATTTGAAAATACAATGCAGTTAGCATGATGCGCCAAGCCCGGTGCATGCAAAACAGATGAATGATGCAAACATGCTGTCATACTGTATGCTAATTTAAATATGCCCTAATCTAACCATCATAAGCAGGTAAAATAAAAGGGAAGAAAGACGTGGGGTTGGAAGACATACATCACACACACGCACACTTATTACAGTTGTGCCCTCGCGCAGAGGGTCCGAATAAATATACAGTCTTGAATAAAAGAATAGTACAGTCCAAATAATACAGTCCAAATAATGTACAAATTCCTAATTAATTAACAAATTAACTAAGAAAACTGTGAAACTGGCGTGCAAGCCAGGGACTGCCTTGCTTCTGATGAATGATGCATGTCTGGGCTGCCTTGCGCGGAAATCCACTGGGATGCCCCAATTAGCCTCTGTTTAGCAGTTATTCTTGGAAAGCGTACCAAGCTCCGAAAAGTTGTTGATTCTTCATTTTGCTACAACAGAGAGCAGGAAAGGGGCATGGCAATGTATTTTCACAGATATATGCATGTCTCGATCCTCGTGCCACCAATCACGCATATCGAGACATGATGGCCGAGGAGTCGAATTGCACAATTTAATATGGGATGAATGCACATGAAAACACAACGAGACCTAACTCCATCATGGATGATCCGGAGTGTCGGTGACTGGGGAATTGAGACACATTCCGTCACTCGGAGTATGAAATGCACCTCGTTTCCCGTGCCCGGGCGAACTCCTATCCCGAACACGATGCAAAATGCATGACATGTATGAAATACGACTAAGATACAATCCTAACATACACAATACTATGAAAATGAGATGCCTCAAAATGCGTGCACACGGGCACGCAAACTGAGAAAATGACAGAATGCGATCTAAGATACAACCTAGTATGCACTATGCTGTAAAAATGAGATGCCTCGAAATGCGTGCACACGGGCACGCAAACCGAGAAAATGACATACGCAATGCAAATGACATGGAAATGTGATATGGGCTTACACTAACATGAGAGAGCCTCAGCCACACTCACATAAGAGGCCGATGGATGAAAATGAGGTGCCTCGAAATGCGTGCACACGGGCACACAAACCGAGGCAATGGCATACGCGATGCAGTATGGCTAAAATGGCATATAGAATGCAACATGGACTTACACTAACATGAGAGAGCCTCAGCCACACTCACATAAGAGGCCGATGGATGAAAATGAAGTGCCTCGAAATGCGTGCACACGGGCACGCAAACCGAGGCAATGGCATACGCAATGCAATATGGCTAAAATGGCATATAGAATGCAACATGGACTTACACTAACATGAGAGAGCCTCAGCCACACTCACATAAGAGGTCGATGGATGAAAATGAAGTGCCTCGAAATGCGTGCACACGGGCATGCAAACCGAGGCAATGGCATACGCAATGCAATACGGCTAAAATGGCATATAGAATGCAACATGGACTTACACTAACATGAGAGAGCCTCAGCCGCCCTCACATAAGAGGCCGATGGATGAAAATGAAGTGCCTCGAAATGCGTGCACACGGGCACGCAAACCGAGGCAATGGCATACGCAATGCAATATGGCTAAAATGGCATATAGAATGCAACATGGACTTATACTAACATGAGAGAGCCTCAGCCACACTCACATAAGAGGCCGATGGATGAAAATGAAGTGCCTCGAAATGCGTGCACACGGGCACGCAAATCGAGGCAATGGCATACGCAATGCAATATGGCTAAAATGGCATATAGAATGCAACATGGACTTACACTAACATGAGAGAGCCTCAGCCGCACTCACATAAGAGGCCGATGGATGAAAATGAAGTGCCTCGAAATGCGTGCACACGGGCACGCAAACCGAGGCAATGGCATACGCAATGCAATACGGCTAAAATGGCATATAGAATGCAACATGGACTTACACTAACATGAGAGAGCCTCAGCCGCCCTCACATAAGAGGCCGATGGATGAAAATGAAGTGCCTCGAAATGCGTGCACACGGGCACGCAAACCGAGGCAATGACATACGCAATGCAATATGGCTAAAATGGCATATAGAATGCAACATGGACTTATACTAACATGAGAGAGCCTCAGCCACACTCACATAAGAGGCCGATGGATGAAAATGAAGTGCCTCGAAATGCATACACAGGGGCACGCAAACCGAGGCAATGGTATATGCAATGGAATGGCATGGAAATGATATGAAAACATGCTAATGGATTTTCAGCAATGAAATATGGGGGAAAACAGCCCCGAAATGAGGCGAAAACACACCCGATGCATGGAATCTCTCCCGAAATGCAAAATTAGGCACATAGAATGAACTACAGCTATACAAAGCATGCATAATTGGTATATAAGATGAAAAGACAGAATCAAGGCAGCCTCAAAATAAGCATTTTACTAGTACAAATCATGGCCAAACAGCCAGCAAAGATGGGGCAACAATGGCATGCAAAAATGGCCCTAAATATGAGGTTATGAAGCAACTCACAGCTGCTGACCCCAAACAGGTTAGGGCCCTTCAACAACATTGAAGAGGGGCCCAAAATAAGCACATTTACAGAACTGTAAAAAACCTAAAAACAAACATAGATATGGCTAAGCTCTTATGCAAGAAAAGGGGCCAAAGGGTGGCCAAAGAGGCAAGTGGTATATGCACAGCCCAAACTGAAAAATTCCCTTCTACAACATTGAAGAGGGACCAAAAATATGCACATTTACAGTTTATGGCAGCCCCGAAATCAGTACACAAACATGCTAGAAATGCAATGCAAAATGAGGCTCAAAATGTGGCTATAACATGAGGTATACAAAGCATTCATCAAACAAGAAAAGACCCTTAATAAAACATGTTAATAAGGTCAAAATAAGACTTTTTATAGCTCTGTAAAACGCCCAAAAATGGAAGCATAACGGGCTGCCAAGACATGCAAGAAAAGGGGACCAAGGAGGGATATTGAAGCAAGTGCAATATGGTGGGCTCAAACAGGGTTGAGCCCTTAATGAAACATGAAAATGAGCTCAAAAAAATGACCTTTTCAGTTTTGGTCGGAGCTCAAATCAGTAAGCACATATGGCTAAGAAAAGATACCAAAATAAGCTCAAAAAAGGAAAAACACTACTTACCCTTGAAGGATTGACTTTGGTTGCCTCTTGGCTTGAGTTTGTGGTTCCTTAGGCCTTGGAGAACACCTTCAAACTTCTGGAATGGAGGATGGAAGGGTGGGGGTTGGTGGTGTAGAAGAAATGGTGGTGTACGACTTGGAGGTTTTTTAAGAAAATGAGAGAGATGGAGTGGAATTTTTGTATGCAACCTTGAAGGTGATTTTTTCTAACCCCCAATAGCAATGTTTGCAGCTGGTTATAAGGACCAAAAGGAGGGGGAGCATGGAAGGAAAGGGTGGGGGAAAAGGACCAAGGCTTTCCCCCACAAAATATCCCCCGGATCAAGATCTTTTCTGGGGGAAACAGCTATACAGCTGTAAAGTACCAAGCATAAGGAACATGGCCGGCCACCTTTTGGGCTTGCAGGTGGCCGGCCGGCCACCCCCCCTAGCCGGCCGGCTAGGGGTCAAAAGGGTCAACTTGCTTTAGTGGCCGGCCACCACAAAAAGGTGGCCTCCTAGGTCCCCTCATCACAACCCTGTGGTTCGAATTTGGAAACTCTAAAACAGGAGAGAGAACAAGCCATTTTTAGGACGGGTTCAAAAGGGTCAATTGGAGTTTCTGGCCGGCCACCAACTTTTAGGGTCCTCCCATGTGTGTACAACACAAATATGTGGTTTGGGGTTGAAGAAAGTGGCCCCAAGGTGTTCAACATTGGCTTGGACGTGAGAAAAACGGGTGCCGGAGGGCGAAAATGGAATATAACTGGTTGCCAAGATAATTGCTGGCTCCCACCCTCCAGTGACCTTCCCGGTGATGAAACAGAGGCACCTGCAAAAAATGAACGAAAACCGATGTAAAACGGATGTTCAGGGGCCAAAACACGCAATTCGGGGTCCCGAAAATGGGCTGTTAAGCATCGAAAGTGGCATTCAGCCACGAAGTGGGTTTCTCAGACCCCAGTGTCCCTCAAAAGGGAGAAAATAAGATATATTCCAAAATTTAGAGCAAACGGAGATGGTTAAGTGGTCCCGAACCGAGGCACACGGCCAACGGTCCCGAAAAACCGGAAACCGGGCTCCGAAATGGGCAAAATGGCCTACGGCCACCAAATGTAGCCCACGGCCAGTAAGAGATGGTCTACGGGACCTCTCCCTCCCCTCAGGAAAAGAAACAGAGAAAACCGAGTCTGGTTCGCAAACCGAGGCAAGGCACAAAAGAGGGTTCGGAAATCCGGAGGCAGGGCTCATGGCCGCGACTCTGAGACTTCTGAACGAGTGCGATATGCAACATCACCAAGCGCTCAATTGGTGACATTTGAGTCTTAAGGTCGGTCAAAAATGGGGTGTCTACACATCTCATCTCAACTGTCTCTCTCAATTACAATTTGTTATTTTGATTTTAAAATTTTCAATACTTATGTTTCTTATGCAATTTGTTTCTCATTTATATTGCCTCAATTAAAATATGTCTCTTCACCCCTCTATATTTTGTGTGTGTCTTTATGCATACACCATGTTCGGTAAAATGGCTCAATTAAAATAGTTTATATAATTCTAAACTTATGAACACCATGCTAGCTGCTTATTTTAAAATAGTTTATATAGTTTATTAAAATAGTTTATATACCATGCTAGCTGCTTATATAATTCTACTTGAGAACATATAATCTTACGAAAATCCCTCAAAACATTTTTTTTTTAATTTTTCTTTTTTGGCTTTTTTTGTTTTATGTCTCTTTGTATGCATTCACTATGTTCTGTAAAATGCCTCACATAGGTCTCTGAAATATTTTTCTAAAATGGGTCTCCAAAATGCCTCAAAATTTTTATTTGGGTTTTCGTTAGGTGTCTAATTTTTTATGTGATTTATTTCTCATTCGGGTTTGATTGTGTTTCTCATTTATATTATGTGATTTGTTTCTCATTTGTATTGCCTCAATTAAAATATGTCTCTTCACTCCTCTATATTTTGTGTGTGTCTTCATGCATATACCATGTTCGGTAAAATGGCTCAATTAAAATAGTTTATATAATTCTAAGCTTATGAACACCATGCTAGCTGCTTATATAATTCTACTTGCGAACATATAATCTTATGAAAATCCATCAAAACATTTTTTTTTTCTTTTTCGGCTTTTTTTGTTTTATGTGTGTCTCTTTGTATGCATTCACTATGTTCTGTAAAATGCCTCATATAGGTCTCTGAAATATTTTTCTAAAATGGGTCTCCAAAATGCCTCAAAATTTTTATTTGGATTTTCGTTGGGTGTCTAATTTTTTATGTGATTTGTTTCTCATTCGGGTTTGATTGTGTTTCTCATTTATATTATGTGATTTGTTTTTCATTTATATTGCCTCAATTAAAATATGTCTCTTCACCCCTCTATATTTTGTGTGTCTTCATGCATACACCATGTTCGGTAAAATGGCTCAATTAAAATAGTTTATATAATTCTAAACTTATGAACACCATGCTAGCTGCTTATATTAAAATAGTTATATAGTTTATTAAAATTGTTTTAAAAAATTTACAAACTAAACAATTTTTTTAGAAATTTTTTCCCAAAATTACTGTACAAATCCAAACCAAACATATCCATAATCTTATAAAAATCCATCGAAACATCTTTTTTTTTCTTTTTTGGCTTTTTTCGTTTTATGTGTCTCTTTGTATGCATTCACTATGTTCTGTAAAATGCCTCACATAGGTCTCTGAAATATTTTTCTAAAATGGGTCTCCAAAATGCCTCAAAATTTTTATTTGGGTTCACT
Organism: Camellia sinensis; assembly: GCF_055761805.1. NCBI lineage: Eukaryota > Viridiplantae > Streptophyta > Magnoliopsida > Ericales > Theaceae > Camellia > Camellia sinensis. The sequence goes on from NC_138974.1 coordinate 111,937,616, forward strand.
ATGTGATTTTTTGTTTTCGTCAGGTTGTATGAATCGCAGGTGAATCGGTGAACCAAATCGGTAAATCGTGAAGTGCATCAATTCGATTCGCTAAAATCGATGTTTGAATTTACTTTTTAGTTTTTTATTGTTGGAAAAGGGTTCACTCAACCCTTTTAAGGTCTTTAAAATTACTATATGCCATCTTTTGACTTTCTCCCCCCCCTCTTTTGTTAGTTTTTCATATCTCTTTATCCCCTTAACATTATATCCATAAGTCAGTGGTGCTTTGTTAGTTTTATTTATAGATTTATTTATTTTTGTTGTTGTTGTTGATGATGAAATATATATAAAATTAAGATGAATCTTCCTTTCGAATTCTGCAAACCCTTCAGCTCCTTCATCTGTGTTGGGCACACCCACCTTTTATTGTTGTAGTTTTCTGTCTTTTTTTTATTTTTTATTTTTTATTTTATCAGGGAATTAGTTTTAGTATGAAAGATCTTTTCTCCTAACATCAATGCACAATTTTTTTATTGAGTTGGAGTGTTGTAGAGAATTATCAATTCATGTAAGGCTGATGTTTTTATTCTTAATGCTTTGTACATGTGACGGAGGCATCAGAATCTGGTGAGGAGAATAGTTCTAAAGGCTCCATCAATAGAGGTAATCAAGATTCCATCCCTTTTTTTGCTTCTATTTTTTATTTTTTGTACATTCATGATGTTGTAAGTTAATGATTTAATCTTTTACTCGATTTCCATAGTTCAAAGACCAACTTCCTCATGTCACTTGGAATAAATTACAACCTATTTCCAGTTATTTTAATTAAATTTATTGTTATTCATTTCATTCTAAAGATTTCAGTATGGTTTGCAATAATTGAAGTTCAAAATAATTAGTTTTACCACTATATAATTTCTGCTACTACAATGTTCACCACATGCTTGATAAATTGTTTCTCTATTTGATGTGTTTATTAATTCACAGGGAATGGAAGGTGAGGGAGAGATTAATCGAATGATCAAACTTTTGGTTGAGGAAAAAGTTCCCATTTGCTAAACTTTCGAACTGGGGTAAGGAAAAAGTTTTCCTTTGTTTGACTAGGTTGAGTTTATGAATTTATCTATTTTTTGAATAATGTTCTCTTTGCTAATTATTTTTATTATTATTTATTGTTTTTGGGAAACACCCAAAAAATTAGCAGTTTTTTTATTTTTTGTTTGCACTATTTCTAAACAGGTTGAATGCTCTCAGTTGGATCGTAGTTGTGAGTTTATGAAATCTTTTTTTTGAGATTGTGGTTTGAAGATTTTTGAAATGATGCTCCTTGCATTGCGGTGCCAAAGATATCCATGAAGGTTATCAAAGAAAGAGCATTTTTCTTGGTCAGTAAATCTCTCTTTTTCCCTCTATATGGATGTGTCTCTGAAACATTTTTTTTAATATATAGTAGTTTCTCATGTGAACCCCACGTGTTTGGATGCATAAAATATTTGCTATATAGATTAAAAAACAGAGAGGGTGTATGGGTGTGGGATGAGGGAGAGTAGAGATAGAGGGAGGCAAAAAGTGCAGATAAATGAATAAAATGGTGTGAGGCAAATTGCATCTTGAAAAGTTATCTACCTATGTGCTGAATTGCTGATCAAAAAAAAAAAAAAAAACATATGTGATGAATTCCATGTCTCAAAAAGATTGACATTCTCAATTTTAGAAATTAAATATATTTGCTGAATCATTAGTGCTTGATGATTTTTGCTTTTGCAACTTTATAGATAATGCTTGATGTTTTCAGATTGGTGTAATCCATAGACATATATGCTTGATTGGAGGGTTAGCTGATTGCCCAAAGAGGTGGTTTTGTTGATTAAGGTTTAGTTTCTTCTTCTTCTTTTTTTTTTTTTTTTTGGTTTTTACTTTCTATTTTTCTCTTCCTTAGTAATTAGCAAGAGAGAAGTGTAATATGAAGAGTCTGAGACTTAAGCTTAGTAAAGTGAAATGAGTGTTGTAACTAACTAATACTACTGAGACTTGAGTGTAATATGTTCATGAGTTTGCTAATCATACATTTTATTTAACTAATTGATACATTTTTCTTGCTACATTTTAGGCTTTGATACACTTTAATTTTGCAGAATGGGAGTGAGTAGCAATGCATGATTTTCCTTTCCATGCCTTTTCTTTTTAAACATTACCTATCAATAGTTGACATGAGAGATGGTTTGTTAATATTGCAATCACTGAAATTATATTCTTTTTAAATTTTAGCCGAAGTTCAAATGAGACCAACTCTCCTCAATTAGAACAAGAAAGATTGATAGCTTGGGTAAGTATAACAGTGATGGTATAAGAAATGAACAATTTTTCTCTGAAATTATTTTGTGAATAAATTTTTCACGTACTACATAAAAGATTGGACAGAAGAAGATTAATCCAACATTATTTTCACCGTGCCTTTAGACACGGGCATACACTAATATATATATAAATGATATGATTCACGTGCCTTATAAAATGAACCCAATTTTCTTTAGGGGAAATGCCTGAGGCCTCGAATCTGAGGCCTCGAATTTGCCTCGAATCCCATTTTTTTTTTTCTTTTCTTTTAATTTAAGACAGTTAGTTTGGTTTTTTTTTTTTCCTTTTCTTTTTGCAAGGATAGTTTATGTATAGGGATGTGCTAAAAAATTAGATATTCTGCAAGTGAGTTAGGTTGGACTGATTGAATGATAAAATTGACTGATTAATTATTTTATTTTATTTTATTTTATTTTATTTATTGGGCTGTGTGATAAAATTGACTGACCAAAATTTGACTGATCAATTTATTAATTTTATATATTTTTATACGATGAGCTGGTACGAAATATTTAATTTTTTTGATACATCCCTACAGATAACCACCCTAAAAAAACAAAATAAACAAAAAAAATAACACAAAAAGTCAAAAAAAGAAAAAAAAAGAAAAAAAAAAGTACTTTCGAGGCAAATTCGAGGCCTCTATCACCGCTCTTTTTTTAGCTAGTCCTCTTCTCTAATTAATCAACTAAAGAGAAATCTCTCTTCATCAATTTGTGTAGATGATGAATTATAAAATTAAAAAATGTTATTTATGTCTAAGATTTGTATAAGAAAATTTGAGAAGTGTATATACATATGTAATATTATGTTGGAAAATGCCTCGTAGCTCGATTTTTAAGGCTCGAGTTTGGCTCGACAGCCCAAAATGTCTTCTTTTTTTTTTTTTTTTTTTCATTTTCTTCTTTATTTCTTTCCCCTCCATTCGAACACAGAGACGGAGAGGGAAGAGAAGAAGGTCGCCCAGCCCGTCGCCCGTCGCCCAGCCTGTTGCCGCCGATCGCCCAGCCGTCGCCCAGCCCGTCGTCGCCGATCTCCCAGCCCATCGCCCAGCTTCGATCGTCGCAACAGCCTCCTCCTCCTCCTTCCTCCTTCCTCCTCCTCTTCCTCCTCCTTCCTCCTCCGCCCGCCTCCGCCTCCTCCTCCCCCTCTGAATATGCCCCCTCCAGTCCTCCTCCTCCCTCTCTTCTCCTTCTCTTCTCCACCCTTCTTCGAGCCACAGATTCGAGCTACGAATCGGAACCGTATTATGTTTTGGAAGTCGTATTTTGATTATAACTATTTTATTTATTTATTTATTTTTTCCTTCATTTTTTTCATCTCATCAACAACTTTATGAGTTGTTATTAGGATAATAATATAAAATTAGGAAAAATAATGTGGTACCCTTGGGAAAATTCACATAATGTTTTTACTTGATTTTTATTGGTTAGGGCTTTATTTGGAAAAATGTTATTTTAGTAATTTTTTGACTTTTTATGAAAAAATGTGTAAAAAAAATAGAGAGTGATGTGACAACTTATAATAATTTTTTAATTTTTATACCAAAATAATTACTCTCCAAACAAAATCTAAATCTGTATTAATATTTTTTTGTTAGAATTTTAAAAAACGACTTGACAAGTATAAGTGATAAATAGCATAAAGTAATACTCTAAAACTAATAAATAATCACTAATAAATAATCGTCAGGAAGGTCACCAATAATTGCACAAGTTTGATCTAATTATTGAATGAAGAGCTTTAAAATGCCCATACTGTTAGGTGAAGTACGAACCCAACACGCGTTAATTGAATTCACGCATGATTTTTAGTACTATGTAGAAAGGGGACAAAAAGTGAATTGATAGGTTGATTGGACAATATAGTACGAAAAATTACAATATATTTTTACATAAAAATTATATAAAAAAATTAATAAAAGTGATATGAGAATATCATTACTATAAATAAATTCATATTCAATAATATTATATTTTAAAGTGAAAGATTTATAATGAGTTTATAAAAAAAATATACATATACATGTATAAATTTTTATTTATATATCATTACTCATATAATATTGTATTGAAACCACTTTAACAAACGACAATATATATATATATATATATTTGTAGAGACATATGTCTTATTTGGTTTGTATTTGTAGAGTAGTTTTTGAGATAAAAAGTACGAAAACTTGTTTAATTTGTTTTTTTTTAGAAATGGTTTTGAAAAATTATTTTGGAGAGAGAGTTTTGAAGAAAGTGATTGATTTGATGTGTATGAGAGAGAGTGATTTTGAAAAGTAGGTAACAAAACAAAATTTTGAGATTTTTTTCGAAAAAATTTGTTTGTAGAGAATTTTTTTCAAAATTTTTTCTGAAAAACAAACCAAACAAGACAATAATGTTAGGGTTACACACGTGGCCGAGGTTGTTAGCGGAGAACCTCGGCCACGTGCCACATGGATGGACTGAGATGCCAACATATGATGCTATCATATCGGAATCTAAGATATTCAAACGAAGGACAAGAGTCCCAAATGATATCAAACTACATGTTTAGATAGAGATGGGACTTTTGGAAAAGTTTTTCTTAATCCGAATAGTAGGGTTGTGCAAAATACCGTCAAATCTGCTAAAATTGCACCGATCCACATCAATTCACATCGCTCCATCCATTAACTGCAGATTAAACTTTAAAATTTATAATTTGCTTTTCCAAATCACTCTGCTCCACTATAGTTAATACATAAATGTTTGTTAACTTCCAATGAAATATTAAAGTAAAAATGAATGTGAGAAAGATTTAATATGTGAAATTTATTACATATTAGTAGTTATATATGAAACATATTATGTAAAATTACTTTGTGCTATATATATCTATATATTATGCAAATTAGTATTATATATTATAAAAATGTTTAATAATTGGTTAGATTATTCTTTAATCCTCCAAACCACCTAAAACCGCCCAAACCGTGATTTACCAATCTGCCAATTCACCAATCGGCCATTTGATTTCTAATTTTACTCTCAAACTGCTCGAACCACACTGCATACACCCCTAAATACGAGTAGTGATAGATGTTATCCTTGTAAATCATAGAATCCTACAAAGTGATACTTCTATAGGACAAAGGCACTACTGACTATAAAAGTAAGGCCCCCATGTGGGTTTAAGGTATGCTTTTCTGGTGAATTGTTTACTTGTGTAGATATCTTTGAGACATGAGTTGACTGATTTGATCGTCGGAGTGCTCTCGGGTAGACGAGCCACCATGGTGTTTATTGTTTTGTTGTGTGTAGGTGATGGGCTCTTCTATTCTTCTGTATGCTCTATGACTAAGTTCGTTAGATCTCAGTTGGGAGATCTAGTTTGGTTCTGAGGTCACAAATCAACACTCACAATTTGGCATCGTCTGTATGAACTTAATAAGAATAGATGGCCAACATCGAACAAAGAGAACGAGTTGGAGACGACATAATCAGTGAGGAAGAGGAGCATGCCAATCTTGGCGGCAGAGGAGAAGAGGAAGAGGTTGTGAAGAAATACATGAGGCAAATCCAGAAGTGAATAATGCCACCAAAGGTTGCAATGGCCTGATGTGACATGTAATGCCCCAAAATATATAACATCTTATGAGTACAGCAATCGACGTTCATTATGAGAAAGGATGCAATTCCTCAACCTTTACATCATTAATCAATAAGGTTTGTACAAAATAGTCCCACATGCGAATTATACATTCAATGATATCAAATACATGAATTTATAGCATGTAAAACATCAAATTCAAAAGTAAATAAAATGCCCTCAAGGGTTTACAAATTCCATGGCTTAAGCCTAATTACAAAAAAATGGTTTCATGAACACATACATTTATAGCCATTGGCTTGCAAAAAGAACCACAACAAAATAAGAGTCATTGCTCTCCACAAAATACATCCACGCCCTTAATTCGGTGGGATCACCACACCTTTTCCTGCACCAAAATTCCATAGGGGTGAGTTTAAAGCCTAGTAGAGAATTCTTAACAAGGTATATACATTTATGCAAGATTCCCAATATGAAATGTACATGCCATGCTATGCCTTTTAAAAAAAGATTACATTTACGTCTTTTGAGAACCATCATGTTCAATAATAACTTGAAATCTTAACAATTCAGGAATTTACAATTTAATTCAATGGGGTGGTAAATACGACTCAGGTAATCCCTAGGTTGGTGTCTGCAAGTAGGCTTAACTAACACTACCAAAACCCCACTTTACTAGTTGCTAACCGGAAGGAAAGTGGTACCTTCTCCACGCGTGTTTTCAGTCTTTCATCTCGGACACTCTGGCCAACTTAATCAATTTCATCTACACCTCCTATCTGGACCTGCCAACGTATTTACCCCAAAACATTTCGATAATAAGTTTGTTCACAATATTCTTTTCTCAATGAAAAGTTTCCAAGTCAATTTAAGAAGCGTAATAATCAATTGAATGAACATGTAAATGCAAAAATTCACCAATGCTAGATAACATTTCTCCATTTTCCATTATTTCAACAATAATTTCATACGAAAACAAAATTCCCATCTCTCTCTTTGATGCTATTACACACAATAGCCACATATGCATTTAATTCTATCAATAGATAGCAATGTTTCCATATTCCAAACTTTTCCCAACAATTTAGTCATTTCAAAACCATATCAATATTAGCACAACAATTTCCAAAATCATCACTTCTCATATTTCATGAAATCCATCATTTGTATATCTATTTATATAAACTACCTAAACAAAGGATTTCTAGCAATCACAACCATGCCATCATAATTGCAAATCACAAAATGGATCTTTAACTAACATTTACTATCATCATCATGGTTCCCAATTGTCCTAGTTACAGTGTTAACAACAACGGTTCGTATGCATGAAGCTTTCCAACAAGATAATAGCAATTCATAACAATTCTAATTTTTCAAAATAACACCACAGAATCAACAACTTTGATACGTTTCTCTCCAACATTAGGAACTAATACAAATTAAAATAACTAAGCATTTCCAAACAAATCCGGATACTTGGAGCGAACCTCTGCTTCTCATTCCTAAGTTGCCTCCTCAACCCCATGGTGCCTCCATAACAACTTTACTAACGATATGGTTTTCCTCCATACCACTTGCTCTTGGGTATCTAATATTTGAACCGGTCGCTCTTCATAAGAGGCATCCTCATCTACCTCCAATTCAACCCAATCTAGTATATGAGAAGGGTCGGGCTCATACTTCCTAAGCATTGATACATGAAACACATTGTGAACCCCCGAAAGTTGTGGCGGTAAAGCTAATCGATACGCCACTTCCCCAATTCTCTCTAATATCTCAAAAGGCCCAATTAACCTCAGAGACAACTTACCACTCTTATCGAATCACATCAAACCCCACCTAGGTGAAATCTTAAGGAATACTTGGTCGCCCACTTCAAAAGACAAAGGTCGTCTCCTCTTATCGGCATAACTTTTCTGTCGGTTTTGGGTCGTAGCTAACCTCTTCCGAATGAGAGCAACTTTCTCGGTTGTCTCCCTAACAATTTATGGGCCCAATAACGGTGTATCACCCACCTCAGCCCAACAACCGGCGATCTACAAGGTCAGCCATACAAGGCCTCAAACGGTGCCATCTTAATGCTAGCTTGGTAACTATTGTTATAGGCGAACTTGATCAATGGTATGTGTCTCTCCCAAGACCCCTTAAAATCAAGGACACAAGCTTTAAGCATGTCCTCCAAAATCTGAATAGTACACTTCAACTACCTATCGGTTTGAGGATGATAAATGGTACTAAAGGTCAACTAAGTTCCCAATGCCTCTTAAAGACTTTGCCACAACCGAGCGGTAAAACGAGGGTCTCTATCCGATACAATGGTTACAGGAACTCCATGAGGTTGAACAATCTCTCAAATGTACAACTCTGCCAAGTGCTCAACTGAGTTGCTAGTGTGCATCAGAATGAAATGTATAGACTTAATCAAGCTTTCAACAATCACCCAAACGGCATTATTGTCCTGCTGTGTTCTAGGAAGCCCAACTACAAAATCCATGGTAACGTGCTCCTACTTCCACTCGGCTATCAGTAAGGGTTGTAAGAAACCGGTTGGTCTCTGGTGTTCAGCCTTCACTTGTTGACAAGTAAGGCACATCGATACAAATAAAGCGACATCTCGCTTCATACCCCTCCACCAAAACTGATGACTGAGATCATGATACTTTTTGGTGCTTCCCGGATGTACCACAAGGTGTAAGTGATGGAACTCCTAGAGTACTTCCTCTTTACAAGATTCCGGTACAAACAAGCGGTCCTAGTAACGAACACTCAGATCTGAGTGGACATTCAGACCATTCTCTTCCTTCCCGATGGAAATTCTATTTCAAATTGACTCCACTTTATAGTTCCCTTGTTGTGCCTCTATCACTTTACTAATCAAGGTAGGTTCAGCACTCAAAGTAAACAAAGTTGCATTCTCACTGGACTCTCCCAAGTGCAAATCAAATTTGCCGATGTCACCTAGCATAACCCATTCCCGAATGGCCACACTTGCCAAACTACTTACGGATCTCTGACTCAAGGCATCAGCCACTACATTGGCCTTTCCCGGGTGATAGTATAACTCGAAGTCATAATCCTCCATAAATTCCATCCACCTCTGTTGGCGTAAATTCAAGTCTTTTGGGGAAAACAAATACTTCAGATTCTTATGATAGGAGAAAATCTCAAATTTCTCGCCATATAAATAATGTCTCCAAATTTTCAAAGCAAAAATTACCGTCTCTAATTCCAAGTCGTGGGTGGGGTAATTCTTCTCATGAGTTTTCAATTGTCGTGAACCGTTGGCCACAACCTTTCCCCCTTGCATCGAGACACAACCAAGCCATCTCAAGATGCATCACAATAAATGGTGTAACCCAAGCCTCTTTCCGGAATTATCAACACCGGTGCGGTAGTCAATCTAGTCTTAAGTTCTTGGAATGATCTTTCATAAGCCTCACTCCACATAAATTTGACCCCCTTTCTAGTTAACCTAGTCAAAGACGCAGCTAGCCTAGAGAAGTCCCTTACAAAATGTTGATAATACCTCCCTAGTTCCAAGAAACTTCGTATCTCAAAAACGTTTTTGGGTTGTCCCCAATCCTACACGGCATCTATCTTTGAAGAGTCTATAGTTACTCCCTCTCTTGACACTACATGGCCCAAAAACTTCACCTCGGTGAGTCAAAACTCACATTTCTCAAATTTGGCATACAACCGGTGCTTTCTAAGCAAATCGAGTACTACCCGCAAGTGAGCCTTCTGTTCCTCCTCGGAGGTTGAGTAAATTAAGATGTCGTCCACAAAGACGACCACAAAATGATCCAAGTACTCTGTAACAATTTGGTTCATCAAGTCCATAAAGAAAGTCGATGCATTAGTCAACCCAAAGGGCATTACAAGAAATTCATAGTGGTCATAATGCGTACGAAAGGTCGTTTTCTGGATGTCCTCCTCCTGGACTGGTAGTACCCCAACCTCAAATCTATCTTTGAGAAGCAATGGCACCCTCTAAGTTGGTCAAACAAATCATCTATTCTGGGTAGAGGATACTTGTTCTTGACGGTAACCGGTTCAACTTACGATAATCAATACACAACCGCAATGACCCATTCTTCTTCTTAGCAAAGAGAGCCGGTGCTCCCCAAGGCAATGTGCTAGGGTGAATGAAGCCCTTGTCTAAAAGCTCTTAGAGTTGAATCTTCAACTCATGCAATTCAGTAGGTGCAAACCTATATGACGCCATGGAAATTGGTGCAGTGCCAAGCACTAAGTCAATGGTGAATTCGATCTCCCGGTAGGGTGGCAAACTAGTAAGATCCTTGGGAAATACGTCTGGGTATTCACAAACTACCCTTGACAACTCAACACGGGTCTCGTCACTTTTATTATCCAAGAGAGTAATAAGAAAGCCACTAAGCTCGCTTCTACTACGAGGGTCAAAAATTGGCGACAAGACCCTATCAACCTGGTCCCCTAGAAAATAAAAATAGTCGCCACTAGAGGTGCACACCATAACTCTCTGAGAGTAACAATCAATCACAGCTCGGTACGAGGATAACCAATCCATGCCTAAGATGACATCAAAACTCGACATGTCTAGCAACACAAAGGCAAATGGGAGTCGACGCCTTGCAACCTCTATCTCACAACAACGACACCCCCGGTCTAAATCAACTATACCCCCAACTAGTAACTCTACTCTGAGTGGAGACGCTAATCGTGCCACCTTTAACCCCAATGCAAAAGCAAATGCAATAGATATAAATGAATGAGACGCACCCGTATCTATCAACACATTAGCCAACGAATTACACACAACAAAAATACTTCTCACAACTGAGGATCCTGGTAATAGCTCTGGCGTGGTAACAACATACACGCACCCCTGTGGCCTCTGATCAACCTGCTCATCTCTCGGAGCATAGGCTTGCTGCACTGACTGAGCCAAAGCGGCTCCGTGATTAGCTTGTGAAGTCTGAAATGAGTGAGCCTGCTAGTGGCTCTAAGTCTGTCTCGACCCTAATGCACCAGATGCGCCTCCTAACTACAAGCAAGCTCTCTTCATGTGCCCTGACTGATCGTACTGATAGCAAGTAGGGCCCTGCCCCTACTCTAACACTGACTTTGAGATCGGTTAGGTGGTGGTGGTGGCAACATCTGTTGTTCTCCTTCCTTCTGCGGACATGCAAAGGCCTTGTGACCCTGGTTGGCCACACTTAAAACATGAAAAACCACTCAGTGCACTCTTCTCCGAGCCCGTACTAGGCAAGAGAAAGATGGATCTAGAATGCTGTGGTTGGGACTAGGATGAGAAGGTGTTTCTACTCTTCTTATTAGGTCTATAGTCCCCTTGTGACCCATGACCCCTTGACTCCTCTTCAGCCTCCACGGTAATCTCTATATGTGCCGCCACCTCCACAAGATGGTCATAGTTCTGAATCATGTTCCTGGCAACCTTGAACAAGATTTTAGTTCTCAACTTCTTCTCAAACTCAATGCAACGACGCTCCTCTGTTGCCACTAACTCCAGTGCAAACCGAAACAAACTAGAGAAGGCCGCTTCAAACTCGGCTATAGACATATTGAGTTGCTTTAGGTCTTGAAATTCTTTCCTCAGTCTCTCCCTAGCAGTTGGAGGTAGATACTTATCTTGAAAAGCAACCACAAAAGCTTCCCATGTTGGCTCTATTCGAACCTTGGCGTATTTCCACCATTGGCCCGCATCTCCTTTGAGGTAGTAACTCGCAAGAGTTACTCTTAGCTCACTATCTTCGATGTGAAGCATCTCAAATGTCTTCACTGTTTGTTCGAGCCATTCATCCGCTTTCTTGGGCTCGGGGCCACCGTGGAACTAATCCGGTTTGGCCTGCAAAAACTCCCTAGTGAGAAAGCTCGCCTTCGTCTCTATGGCGTTCTCTCTAGCTTGGTTTTCCTCCCTTAGTATGTTCATCGACTCCCTCAAGGCTTCCACAATTTCTCAAACTAGGGCCCCCATTACAGCATGACCCGCTTGCGTCGGAATTTCTGCTTGTCCCACTTGTTCAGCCACATTAGCTTGGCCCAACCCCTCCTCTTGCACCGGAACCTCGTGGGACGGTACTCTGTGCACGCCCCGGTGTACCCTACCACGCCTTCCACCTCTACCACCATGGGTTTGACCCCTTCTTGATATCCTAATTAAGGAACAAAATAAACGATTTAGCACATAATCTCAAATGTGCTCGCGACTTCTCTTACTCGTTTGGTCACAACAATTCTATAATTTTCTACCATACAAACAATTCAATTCAACTCCACATAAGCACTTAGTCACGTAAGCACATACGGATTATCCTTTTGTGATGAAATTTGTCCCACGAAAAATCAAGAATTCTTAGTAGAATGAGTATTCATCAAGTACGCTTCTACTAAGACCTCAAGGAATTTAATAGGTGCAAACAACATTCTAAAAGTCCAATCCCATATGCATCTAATCATGTAAGCAGGTTATCACATAGTCACAAAATACAAAGCATCTCCTAATCATGCGAAATGAACCCACTGTGGTATAATCACCACTTCCCACGAGCCCCAAGTATTCAAAGCCGGTAGCTCTGATACCAAATTGTAACGGCCCAAAATATATAACATCTTATGAGTATAACAATCAATGTTCCTTATGAGAAAGGATGCAATTCCTCAACCTTTACATCATTAATCAATAAGGTTTGTACAAAATAGTCCCACATGCGAATTATACATTCAGTGATATCAAATACATGAATCTATAGCATGTAGAACATCAAATTCAAAAGTAAAAAAAATGCCCTCAAGGGCTTACAAATTCTAAGGCTTTAGCCTGGTTACACAAAAATTGTTTCACGGACCCAAAAATTCATCGCCCTTAGCTTGCAAAATGAACCACAACAAAATAAAAGTCATTGCTCTTCACAAAATACGTCCACGCCCTTAATTCGGTGAGATCACCACATCTTTTCCTGCACCAAAATCCCATAGGGGTGAGCTTAAAGCCCAGTAGAGAATTCTTAACAAAGTATATACATTTATGCAAGATTCCCAGTATGAAATGCACATGCCATGCTACGCCTTTTAAAAGAGGATTACATTTACATATTTTGAGAACCACCATGTTCAATAATAACTTGAAATCTCAGCAATTCAGGAATTTACAATTTAATCCAATGGGGCAGTGAATACGACTCAGGTAATCCCTAGGCTGGTGTCTGCATGTAGGCTTAACTAGCACTATTGTGGGCTCGCCTTTTTCCGCGTCCCGCCACTCGGAAAGGGTTTGAAAAGAAGGCCCCACAGTTCGGACTCCCGCGGTTCTGAATCTAGTCTCACAAGTGCAATGTGAAACTGATAAACACCAAAGAGTCCAATCTGACAAATCGTTTTGGAAAATCAGATTTTAAATCAAATAATGCCAAAATTGGACTGCTTTGCCAGATTACAGAGTTGCCACCTTAATATTTTGTTTTTGGGAAATTTAGGAAACCCTGACTTGTGCCAAAGGCCACGTGCCCATCATCACCAAAGTAGCCTCGGCTCAGGAACTTGGGTACGAGAGGGGAAGGTCCTGAAATGAGCACCCCCGCTCACCCGATCAAAGATCGGCCTCTACTATCATGATATGTTGTTTTATAAATCTCATGTGTTCTTGTTCTGGTTATTAGCTAACATTACTAGGTGACGCACACAAGCAAGTATAGACTAAATTGTAAGACTTGGAACATTTCAACTCACATTTGTTTTTAGAAATGGTTTGAATTTGCCACCCTCAAATGGGCTAAAGCGCGGATTTGCCATCAAACATGATGGGCTTAAAACATGATTTGCCACTTCGCAAAGTGGGCTTAAAACACACATTCGTCGAATTATTCCAATTCAAACAATAAGCCTTCATCCACAGGCATTCATGCAGTTTAGTATATAAGCAAATAGCCTCATGGCAAGCATGCGAAACATGGCAATATGGCAATTACTCTCATGCAAGGATGTTAAAGCATGAAACTCACCGAGTACTCCGAGCCAAAACAAAAACTAGTTAGAAAGATGCATGATCCTAACTATACAAAATGCCTAATGCAACACATGTAATATGAAATTAATAGGCTCAGCTACTAATATGGCATTTGCAGCAATTTGATAACATGCTTTGAAACATGTATTCAAATAAGTATTGAAATAACGATGCAGTTTGAATGATGCACCGAGCCTCGGTGCATGCAAGACAAATGAATGATGCAAACATGCAAGCATAAGGTATGCTAATCGAAATATGTCCCTAATCTGACCATCAAAAGCGGATAAGTAAAAGGGAGAAAGATGTGGGGTTAGAAGACATGCACACACACACGCACACTTATTACAACATTGTGCCCTCGCGAAGGAGGGTCCGAATAAATAGGCTAACTAGCTATGCTAAGTAAGCTAAGCTATTTCAACACAATTAATTAACTAACTTAGCTAATTAAAATATTACAAACTAAATTACTTAATTAAACACTTAACTAATTAATTACAAAAATGACTAAGCTAATGAGCTAATTAACTAGACAATTTAAATGAACAACCTCGCGAGACGAGGGATACATGCATGCTTGGTTTGCTTCCTCCCGAAAATCCACTGCCTTGCCTTTGGATGCATCTATTTGCACTCGTTTAATCTTTGAAAATTGCGTCAACTCCCAGAATGCCTCTGCTCCAACTCAGGAACAGACTGGTGCAAAATTCATTTCTGGTGGTCGGCTACAATGGTGGCTGTCGGCTACCATTGGTGGCCGGTTGGCTGCTTCTGGTGGCCGGTTGGCCACTGCTTTCCTGAATTTCCCTTTTTGCTGCAACAAAGAGCAAACAGAGGCAAATCAGTGTATTCCAAGGAATATATGTGTGTACTGCTACCTTCCTTGTCATCTCTCAAGCTCAAAGGAGTGTAGTTCTTGGCTGTGAAGCCACCAACCAAGCATTTTCAATGCATGATGGCTAGAGAGTCAAGCTTGTACAAGGTCAATGAATGCAAAAACAAGACCAAAACAACCACCACCCTATCATGCATGATCAAGGGTGACGGTGACTATGAAAAGTGGCACGTTTCATCACTTCAAGTATGAAACATCCCATTTTTCTCGTGATCGGATTAACGTCCGATCCAAACACATGCAATTCAACACAAAGATTCTTAATCTTGCCTCTTTTACTTTGTTCATTTTGTTTACACATTTTACATTACCGATTAGTCCTTTAATCAATTAGTCTAAA
The DNA here is from genome assembly GCF_055761805.1 of Camellia sinensis. NCBI lineage: Eukaryota > Viridiplantae > Streptophyta > Magnoliopsida > Ericales > Theaceae > Camellia > Camellia sinensis. The sequence goes on from NC_138974.1 coordinate 111,952,787, forward strand.
AGGTGAATGTCCTCTAATGGAAAGAGGGCTTAAACCACAAGTACCTTGAGCATGAAAGAGGCCTCATACTGTTGGTTAGTAGAAACCCTCAAGAGAGGATTAAAACCATTAGGCATGAGAGCCTCAATTCCACACTCAAGCCAACAAGGGGTTCGAAGTCACTTTCAAAACAAATGAAAGAGTGAAGAAAAGAAGGAGATGACAGAGATTTCAATACTGAAATGAATTGTATAATGACACTAAAACATGCAAGCAACTCATGCAATTCATGCTAAAAAGCCTAACACATTAAGCTAGTGAAGGAGATTGCACTATAACCATGCAATACAAGCCTCAAAGGGCCAAACCAGCTCAAAACAGAGCTAAAACCAGTCAAAACAGTGACTAAAACATGCTGAGATTGAGGTTCAAAAAGCTAGAAAAACATGTTCACATGTTAGCTTGCAAACAAGACTCAAGACAACTCTCAAAAGCAATGAAAGAGTGAAACAAGTGAGCATGTGACAGAGCTATATACACTGGAATTACATGTTAAAAGACACTACAACAAGCAATCATTCTAAGCAAAACATGTTTAAAGGCCTAAAGCACTAAACTAGTGAAGCCATTTGCACTACAACTATGCAAAACAATGCCCACATGACCAAAGTAGCCCAAAACAGAGTTAAATCATACCAAATCAGAGGCAAACACATGCTAGAAATAATCTAAGTTAGGCTTTAAAAACATGCTATCATCTAATGCTAACTAGGCATAGAAGTGAGACACAAGGAGGGGAGGTTAACCCCTCCATTTTTGGACTTCAAAACATGCTTTTTACCACGGAAATAACTCTGAATTTCAGTGGTTTAAAGGCCCAAAAAGTTTGACTTTAACATGCTAAAAGATGGTGCGAAGGCTTATACAAATAAGCAACAAGAAGGGCAGACAACCCGTTAGCACAAAATGACTTCAAACCAACATGTTAAGGCTAAAAAATCAGAATATTTTGTAATTGAAAACTAGGCCCAAAACAGTATGAAAAGATGGCCAAGCAAGTGATTAAAACTAAGCCTACAAGGTAAGTAATATACCTCTTGAAGCTTAGCACAAAACAAGCACTTTCTTAGGCTCAAACAACCTTTCAACAGCTCCAATTAGGCTCTAAGGGACCTTAGCTCCAAGGTGGTCCAATTTGGTTAAGACTTGATGTGCAAATGTGTAGAGAATTCGTTATAAGGCACAAAACAAGAAGAGAGAGAGAGAATTCTAAAGAGAGAGAGAGAAATTTGCTCCAAAATGTCTAACCCCTCCAAATGGGGGGAGAGACCCCCTTATATATAGAAAATCAAGCTAAAGGCTTGTATTCATCCCTCCATACACGTGCATGGAGATGGCCTTCAGTGAGCAACAACTGGCACAGCTGGCAAATAAATATCTGAAAAGGAGAAAAATGGCCGCCGACCATCACCAGTGGTCGACCGGCCACCACTGATGGCCAGTAGGCACAAGCCATGGCCGATGGACTGTGGAAATAGCCGACAGGCCATCCTCTCCTCCAGATTTGAAACAACAAGCTCTTGGTCCACAACCAAGCACAAAACAAACAAGTTGAGAGGCTCGAAGGCAGGGTACTCCACCAAAAACTTCAGGCGCTCAAAACAAACATGAGCATACAAGATCATCGAGTGTTCAAATGATAACGTCCAAGTCTCGAGGACGGTCAAAAATGGGGTGTCTACAGTTGCCCCTCTTTGATAGAACTTGGATGTCATGAAATTACGGGAGTGAATGTCAAAGCCTAGAGACAACCCCTTTCTGACAAGGCCGAAGACTTGGACAAGTAAGCAAAACAAAGAATGGTTGCATCTGCGGGCTGCCTACGTATCCCTTTGCAAGGAATCAAACCAGCGTAGTTTTGGGGCAAGATGCAAATGATATGCATGATGTAGAACATACCTTATGATCATGCAATGAGGGCTGTAATGAAACATTTAGATGCAAATGTTATGCAAAGAAACGCTACAGGAAACTCATACATAAGCGAGTAAACATGAACCGAACCGCATTTCATGCAGAAAGGATGTAAGAAAATTATGCAGGCTTAACTACGCATCACGTAGGAAAGGTAAAGAACAACACAAACGTCAGGCGCACCTGAGGTACCAAACAAGATTCCAATGTGTTGCACGCGCGATAGAGAGAATAACGAGAACACCGGAGAGTGCCCGTACGTCTCTAAACAAAGCATCCTAACACGTCGCACGCGAGAGGAAAAGGGAGTGGTGTAAACACCAGAAGGTGGTATAAACATCGGAGCACGTCCCAATGTTTCTAACCAAAACAGGGCGGTATAAGCATTGGAACGCGTTCCAAACGCTTCTAACCGGAAAGGTGGTGTAAACACTAGCACACGTCCCAATGTTTCTAATCAAAACAGGGCGGTATAAGCATCGAAACACGTTAACCGGAGGGGTGGTATAAACACAGGGCACACGTCCCAATGTTTCTAACCAGAACAAGGCGGTATAAGCATCAGAACACGCTCCAAACGCTTCTAACCGGAGGGGTGGTATAAACACCGAGCACACGCCCCAATGTTTCTAACCAAAACAGGGCGGTATAAGCATCAGAACACGTTCCAAAAACTTCTAATCAGAGGGGTGGTATAAACACCGGGCACACGTCCCAATGTTTCTAACCAAAACAGGGCGGTATAAGCATCGGAACACGTTTCAAACACTTCTAACCGTAGGGATGGTACAAACATCGGGCACATGTCCCAATGTTTCTAACCAAAACAGGGTGGTATAAGCATCAGAACACGCTCCAAACACTTCTAACCGGAGGGGTGGTATAAACACCAGGCACACGTCCCAATGTTTCTAACCAAAACAGGGTATACAAGGGACATGAATGATCTTACCTGGAGTTCCACTGAATGAACCATACATACAATATCGTCTGGTTGCACCAGCTTTGAATGAACCGTACATACAATATCATCTGCATAAGAAAGAGACTTAACTGATACAGCAAGATAAGAATGCATGTTTCATGCAAGATTAACAGCATGTTCTATGCTAAATACCAAATGCATGTTCTATGCGAATGTGAGAAGCGCATATTCTATGTAAACATGAGAAAGGGCATATTCTATGAAAACATGGTGAATGCATGCTCCATGCTCGATTAACAAATGCATGTTTTATGCAGGTGAGAAGTGCATATTCTATGCAAACATGAGAAGTGCATATTCTATGCAAACGTACATAATGTGTGACTTACGCTCAATTAACAAATGCATGTTCTATACAAGTGAGAAGTGCATATTTTATGCAATGAAAATTGTGGCATGCTCCATGTACACCAAAATGCATATTCCATGCCGTACTAGCAAACTCATGCTCTATACAACAGACACACTTTCATGTGAATGTGAGAGCATATACAACGCAATACCAAGAGAGCATTTTCCATGCGAGATGAAGAGCATGTATAATGCAATGCCAAGAGAGCATTTTCCATGCGAGATAACAACAATACATATCTTATGCCAAACATGTTACGCACTAAAGTTCAAAATGCGTGCTGAATGCCCAAGTAGAAGTACGCTCTACGCTAAAGTACAAGATGCATGCTCTATGTGAGAGTACAAGATGCATGCTCTATATAGGAGTACAAGTACATGCTCTATGTGAGAGTACAAGATGCATGCACTATATGAGAGTACAAGTACATGCTCTATGCGAAAGAGACTATGCAAGACCTCATGTGAAAGGTACATTCCAAAGGGGTGCACATTCTATGCAATAACAAAAGCGGTGCATGGTAAAAACGACTCGATCATAACCCCCAACTTACCTCTCGTAGGAGTTGCAACAAGTTAAAAGGATACACCTCGCACGTGTTGAATATCACACACTGAAAACACGGTCCGGAGCTTTTGCAGAGACCATTTGAGCTTAAAAGTGTACTTTCCTTACACTTTCTTGAGGCATTAGGGCATAAAACAACAGAACAACATCCAAGGAGAGCACTAGAGGCCTGTCAACCACTCTGGGAAGCCATCGACCACCCATCGGCCACAAAAGAATGTCATCGGCCACAAATGGTGGCCGTCGGCCACCACTGGTGGCCGGTGGCAGACTCAGGGAAACAAATTCACCTTGGGTCTTTGAGTATAGGGTTCCAAACCCTTTTTCCACACTACCTCAAGCCTGAAAATCCTTCTCATCTCACTTTAGACCATTTTCCTCCTTAGATCTGAGTATCATGCACATTTTCCAACACCCCGTAAACATTTCCTTCACTAAACCCTCATAGTTTACACCACCTTGAACCAATTGAAAGTTGATTTCGGTGTTTCTTTCCTCATTTCCACCACTTGAGGTTTGTTTCCCTCGAGTTACCCTTGAGTTTGGTGCCCTTTTCCGAGCTTTGACTTTCTTCCATTTTTCCTCTCTTAGAGTGGACTTTTGTTGACTTTAGGCATTCTCCGCCCATTTTTCCCACTTTTGACCGTTTTCTCATCTTTCCTTGAGATAGCGAATGACATCCCACACGACGGAGCTCCTCCAGAGATGGAGACGGGCGATCCAGAGTTCGAGCCATTGCCGCTCAGCGTTCGGCTATTCGACCCAGCGACGTATCATCCTGAGATACACGTGCTACCACCCGATAGCATCCACCAGTTTAGGGGATTTGCATGAGGCACACCGGAGGACCTTTTACTGTACGAGCCGGAGTCACATCTATCTCATGGCGCCTCCGAGGTATACACTATTTTCATTTTCCACAATGTAGGTTGCATTTCTTGTATAGTTCACATTGTCTTTCATCTGTTCATCCCACACACATTCTTGCACTGTATTTCTTACACTGCCTTGCATCTGCTTATCCTGAACATACCCTTGCTCTGTATTTCTTATACTGCCTTGCATCTGCTTGTCCTGCTTACAGGGGAATTCACATTGCATCCGAGGATACGGGACTACCTCTACGAGGGAGTGATACATGGAGCTTCCTGACGTAGTCCGCCACATCATCGATGAGGCCGGCTTCGGCTCATTCTGCATGGGGCTCTCACGCCTCATAGCGAGCCGGCCTTTGCTAGGCGCTCTGGTAGAGAGGTGGTGGGATACCACCGATTCCTTTCAGTTCTCTACCGCAGGGGAGATGACGATGATTCCCTTTGACTTCTCTATGCTCACTGGCATAGAAGTAGGGGGTCATTCGATTCCTTACAACACAGACATGGACGAGTGAGAAGCCGCTTAGGTTTACTTGCTAGGGATCCGTCCACTCATCTCTCGATCAGGGATGGTTTGATATACAAGGTTTGCTGATCACTTCAGAGGGGCGACGTGGACGACCCGAGAGGAGATCGAGCACTATGCTCGAGGTTTCCTGATGTTCGTGTTTGGTACTACCTTGTTTGCCGACTGGACGAACACTGTCGGGCTCTACCTCATAAGCGCCTTGGTGGACTTGTCTCGTGTTCGATTCTACGACTGGGCCAGTGCAGGCTTGGCCACACTATACGAGTATATGAGCTTCACCTCCCGCCGGAGCGGGCATCTGATTGGAGGCTATTAGAGGGCCTGGGAGGTATGTCTTACCCTTCTGTTTTACATTTCCTATTATACCTTCTACTTTGCATTTTCTGTACATTGCGCACACTGTACACCATATACACATAATTTGTTTTCTACTTTGCATCTGTATTCCGCACACGCACTGTCTACTTTCTACATTGCATTCTCTATACACTGTATACACAATCTGCTTTTTGCATCATCTGTATTCATCTGTGGTATACTCACTGTTGCCCTTCCCACCTCTGCAACTATGGGTGTATGCCTATTTTCCCACCCTTGCCTTAGAGCCAGAGGTGGAGATGCCTTCCATAGTACCATACTCGCATCGATACGGCGGTCGGTGCCAGCGGAGGCCCCGAGAGTCCTTCTCATTTTTTCGTCGATTCTTCGACACTGTGACCACATCAGAGGTAACTCAAACCGTACAGTTATTTAAGCTCTACTTCCTATTGCATATCTAATGGCAGCTAACAATCTGTATATTCACTATTTACAGATCACCTGGCAGCCATGGGTGGTGATGCCTGACGGGGTCAAAGATCAGTTCGCCGGCGCTCAGGAGGCTTCCCGATTTCAACTTCTTCTTGAGGGTCCGGTTTGTCGGGTATGGTTCTTAGGAGAGCGATTCTTGCGTCAGACCATCAGTTCGTCCGAGCCGGTAGTTCTAATGTGACCCCTGACATATATGAGGGTCACAGAGAGGTACACTGTCCAAGAGATGATTGATTTCACTCGAGGCTGGGATGCCAACTTCTTCCGAGTCGAGGGTGACTACACAGTCTTCATTCAGACATACCTTATGCCCCCTTTGACCGGTGCCCGTGGGGGTGAGAGAGCTAGAGCATCAGCTGCGGGAGGGAGAGTCGAAGGGTCCCGGGTGACCAGGGCCCATGACAGGAGGGGTTCTCAAACGAGGCAGGGGGCAGGATGGCCAGAGCTGCCTACTACACCGACTTGCTAGCGATCCACTGGGGAGGCTTACCAGATTCCCATTGAGCCTGCACCAACTAGTCACGAGCTTGTCGGAGTTCGAGGCCCGACCCCGGTATGTACCATACTTTACATTTTGCACATTCAATGCATTTCAGTTATGCTTTATAGACCGCTGATCATCTCAACACATTTACAAGAATCCATAGAGTACACCGGGTAGGCTCTCGAGCTAGCGGCTTCTCTGATGGGGATGGTACAGATGAGCATGAACCTGCTCAGCATCTATGGCATTCTGGTAAGTTTCTTCAGCTTACATTTCATACCATCAAACCTTCTACTAACACATTAGCATTTCAACTGCAATCTTCTTTATACTGTACTGATACGAGACACTGCATCCATTCACTGCATACTGCATTCCATCTTTGCATCTGATATATACCACAATTAATGTTTTTGACAAACTGTTCTTTTCAGATCCCAGCCACACCAGGCGCTCCAACAGGAGCCGCAGCAGGACCATCAGCACCTCCTCTGACAGCAGGGAGAGAGAGACGAGGGGCTCTGGTACACAGTCGAGGTAGAGCTAGACGTACTCGTGACGAGAGGGACTCATTAGAGCCTGTCCCAAATGATGAGACAAATAAGGACGAGGAGCCAGTGAGTCCCCAGTCAGAGTCATCTGAGGGTGGAGACGACGGCACTAGCTCGGTTTCTGAGGGTGGTGGCGATGCTAAGGAGGGCTTCGAGGAGGGGAGCGGAGGCAGCTCTGGTTCAGGCCCCGGCTCAGATTCGGACAGTGGCGCCGGCGGTGATAGCTCTAAGTCCATGCGTAGGAAGAGGACGAAGAGGGCCTCTCAATCCTCAGATGGATGGCACTGATATTTTGCTTTTTGCTTTGTTTCCTTTGTTGCTAGTAGTGTTAGCACATTCTACAATTTTATTTTCTTAAAAACTTGTACCTTTTTGTAAAAAGAAACCATGATTGGAATAAAAATCAATTTTTTTGATGAAAACATGTTGCATTTTATTTTCTGAGCATCGCATTGCACCATTTTACATGAAAACGGGATCTGATGGAAAATTGAACATTTGTAAACTGTATTGGCAACTTCTTAATCAGGTAATGAGCCAACCAACACATAACAAACAGAGCAAAAGAACGCAATGAACAACTAATACAACAACTCAATAAGCGAAACAACAACTCGATAAGCAAATCAACAACTCGATAAGCAAATCAATAAATTGGTAAGAAAATCAACAACTCGATAAACATATCAATAACACAACTCGATAAGCAAAGAGAAACTACATAATTAGCGACTCAACAAAATTCTTCGAACATGGCAGCAAAATGCACCAAGAGTAGAACAAAACATAGGTTCCCAACATTCCCAACACATAAGAAGGCTATAGGAATCATGTCGGCCATAGACAGAGGTTGTCGGCTACCAAAAGTGGCTGTTGGCCACTAATACTGGTCGATCGGCTAGAAAAGTGGCCGGTCGGCCACAAAAACTAGCCGGTCGGCCACTAGTGCAAGAAACCTCCAGATTGTTGCCACCTGTCTTCCACTCAGCACCTTATCTTGTTCAAAAGTTGGGACTTTGTAGTTTCTTCATTCTAGCTCTGTTTTTGCCACAAATGGAGCCATTCTTCACCGAAAAACTCTCATATTGGATTGCAACTCTAGGTGGCCTGGAAAAAGTGAACTTTCAAGGTTTCGGGACAAATGCACTATTCCTGCTAAGTCGTACCCCACTGTGTTTTCCATTCCTTCATGCCGCGGCTAAATATTGGAACCTGGTTACGCATGTTTTCAGCTTCGGGGGACAAGAGACATGTCCCACAATCGAAGAATGCCAAGTTTTGATGGAATCGCAGCGTGACGAGGAAATCTTGGCCCAGTCCCCTTTTAGTCACATCCAGGCCTTAGGAAGGATGTGTGGGCTCACTTTACACGATGCCTGATCTTTGGTTCACAACGGAGAGTTGGCTATTCCCAACCTCATTTAGCAGTTTTCTGATGCCGGCGACCGTGGTGACTATCTTTGGCAAAGTTTTCGGCAGCATGCCCTTTGTTTGTGTATGTTGGCTCATTTCCTGCTTGCCCTCGGCTTCGGATGGTCTAGCATTCACTTGATCGAAGTTGCCCAAGGCTTGAAAGAGGGCAAGAGCTGTATTGGCTTGACACTAGCCGAGACTTTGATGGGCTTGGATACTTTCCATCGCCAAGAAACAACCAAGTTCGCAGGAAGTCCACTACTCTTACAAGTAATGTTTCCCACCCTTCTCACATGTGTTTCTCACATCACTCGGCCCTCAGGCTCTATTTTTTTTTTCTTAAAACTTTTTCTCACTTTTCTCTCCACATACACCTCTTTATTCTTTAATCTCTCTTATTTTTTATCCCTCCCCAGATATGGCTCATGGACAGGTTGAAAGTAGTGGACTTTTGCCCCACATATTCAGTGCACAGCTATTTCTTTCACCAACGGCTAGTTGATTTCCCGAACGAAGGATGATGGTGCCATTGGATGTGCAACAGGTCTATTGTTGACATTGCTTGACGTTGCCCCTAGTTTGATTTGCCTAAGATGAGCTATAATATGTCTCGATAGCTTGGTATTCAGTTGATTGGTTTGATATATTGTGTCTTCTATTTTTCATTCCGATTCAAGCGTCAGTTCAGGCACGACCAGACCTGCCCAGAAGAGGGGGTAGAGTACTCGACTTCATTTCCAATCTAAGGTTTACTACTAGCTCGATATCCCACTGCATAGTGGACAAGAGAACTTCTGGCTCCTACTCCCACTTTCAGTTACGCCCTTTCTGGCGAATGCATAGATTGGCTTGAAAATGAGGCGCAAACCGGGCCTACTTTAGCATCTGAAGCTTCCATAAGCTCTAGGATGGGACGCAGGAACATCTGACTTATCAATGCCCCAAGTTTATTGCATTAATCTTTACTTTCAAGTTTTCCTTTTGAATGTAATAAAAAGCAGCTTTGATTTGTATCGAGAGTTGGAGAACTCTGTATTGAAATCAATGAAATTGAAGGTTGTGGGTACCGAAAATTTTCCTTTTGGTCCAAAAATGGTCTAAGTTGTAAAAAGATTAATTTGAACAAAATCAACTTTTATTAAAACTTTTCAAAATCATTTTCGATATGGATCACAACTGGACACACCTGGAATCTATCCTTGAGATGTACAACCCTGAATCCAAAAAATGGAAAGTTGCCCCTTGTCTGAAGAGCACTACACTGCACTGAATTGTAACCAGCTCTCATAGTGGAGATCACAACCGAACTCTTGGATGTAGAAAGACAAAGACGACCAAAACAATCTCATGGACACAGTTGATTTGGAAGTATTTATGGCTGGACTTCAGAATGAAGTTGCCTACGTATCCTAAAAATGGGAATCAAGCCTTATGTGGTTTGGTTCGGGTTCACTCGGGTATTAACACTCTCCTTTTGCGCTCTAACTTTTGCCAAGGCCGCCCTTTCTAGGTTTTCAACCTTGCGAGCCTAGTTTTTCTTATTTCAATTTTTTGTTGAGCTCTAACTTTTGCCTAGGTCGCCCTTTCAGGTTTTCGACCTAGCAAGCCTCTCAAGGGTAGTATTGCTTTAACTTTTCCATGTTGATTGGTTGAGAGAATTTGAGGCCATCTAGGTCCATAAGAATGATAGCTCTACCCAACCAAATAGACTTGATGATGTAAGGACCAGTCCAATTAGGTCTGAACTTGCCCCTAGGATCATGGATGGGAGCTCGGTTGTCTTTGAGCACCAAATCCCCTTCTTTTAGATTCCTGGACTTAACTTTCTTGTTGAAAGCCGTGGCGATTTTGCGTTGATAACTTTGGATGTGATATAGTGCTTTCAGCCTCCTCTCATCGAACAACATTAGTTCCTCAAACCTGCTCTGCTGCCAATCCGCTTCTGTTATCTAGCACTCAGCCATAACCCGCAGCGACGGAACTTCAACTTCAATCGGCAGTACAACTTCCATTCCATAAACTGGGGAATACGGAGTTGCCCCAGCAGATGTTTGGATTGATGTCCGGTAGCCCCAAAGAGCAAATGGCAACTTATCTGGCCAATCCCTGTAGGTTTCTACCATCTTCTGTAGAATATGCTTGATGTTCTTGTTAGCGGCCTCAATAGCTCCGTTGGTTTGTGGCCGATATGTGGATGACTTGTGAAAAGTCACGTTGTATTTCTCTAACAAGTCGATCACTTCTTTCTTGAAGTGGGAATCATTGTCCGAGATGATCTCATTCAGGACCCCATAACGATAGATGATATTATTCCTGATGAACTTAGCCACATGTGACGCTTTCAACACTACATAAGATTGGGCGTCGACCCATTTTGTAAAGTAGTCTATTGCCACCAGGATATACTCATGCCCATTTGACCCCTTCAAAGTAACTGCCCCAATAACATCAATTTCCTATACTGAAAACGGCCATGGTGAGGTCATGTTGTACAGCTTCGACGGTGGGATATTCATGCGATTTGCATGAATTTGGCATTTGTGGCATCGCCGAACAAAACCAATACAATCCTCCTCCATGGTTGACCAGTAGTAACCCTGTCTGAGAATTTTCTGAGCCAGCATCCCTCTGCTCATGTGCGATCCACACTCTCCTCCATGGATGGCCTCCATTAGGTGCTTTGACTCTTCTGCATCAACACACAGCTTGTGCATTCCTAGATGGCCCCGTTTGTACAATTTACCCCCACAGATGATAAACTTGTATTGCCCTTTTATCTTTGGCATTTGCCCCTGGTGGATAAGCCTCCTTTTCTAAGAAGTTCCAAATATTATGATACCAGGGGTTCCGATTTTGTACTTCATCTATCGCGGCAATCGGCACATATCTCTGTTCAATAATGATCGGACGCATCCGGACTCCCAAAAGGATGTCTAGTATGGAAGATAGAGTTGATAAAGCATCAGCGAACCTATTGTTCTCTCTTAACAGATGCGTGAAGGTTAGCTTCTTAAACCTAGGAATCAGGACGTCCAAGGTTTGGTGATAGATTTTTATTCTTTCGTCCTTAACCTTCCAATCTCCTTTTGCTTAAGACACAACCAGGTTCGAGTCCCCAATGACGTCCAACCGTTTTGCCCCTAGTTCCAGGACGGCTTCCAACCCAGCGATACATGCCTTGTATTCTACTTCATTATTTGATACTTTAAACCAGAGTTTGAAAGCTAAAGGTATATGGGATTTGTCGGGTGCTATCAGCAACACCCCTATCCCATAACCATACTGGTTAGACGCTTCGTCAAAGTACCCTTTGTGGATATCATGATCGGAGTGCCCTTCGTGGATATCATGATCGGCCAGTCAAAGTCTCCGGATTCGGAGCCCCTTCGGCGCATGACGCCGTTGGGCCGAAAAAACCTCTAGATTCGGAGCGCCCTTCGTGGATGTCACATCGGCCACTCAAAGTCTCCGGATTTGGAGCCCCTTCAGTGCATGACGCCGTTGGGCTGAAAAAGCCTCCGGATTTAGAGCGCCCTTCGTGGATATCACGATCGGCCAATCAAAGTCTCTGGATTCGGAGTGCCCTTCGTGGATATCATGATCGGCCACTCAAAGTCTTCGGATTCGGAGCTCCTTCGGCGCATGACGTCGTCCAAGCCTAAGCCTGGAGCCGAATAAATACCTAAAGAAAATGCCAGATTCGGAGTCTTATCAACACCACTTTTGGGCAATGTAAAGGGCATACTGAATAAATATTTAGTGACGTGCTCCATTAGGACGAACCGGCTAAAATGGTTTATTTGAACAGTCTCTGTCCAACAAAGCACAAAACATTCAAACATATATACGCCAAAGAATTACATAATTACGCAATTTGACAAGTAATTATAAGCCAACAGGAATATTAACAACATAGCATTTTATTCATCTGGCAAGCAATTACATAATTTTCGACGCAATCTGCGCCTGAACGTTACAACGAATATTTTTATGCGGCCTCTCCCTTATCATTGCTCTTTTCGACCTCAAAGGCGGAAAAGGCAAAATGATTGCGTCGGTACTGCGGCAACGCCGAATCGACACCGTTTGCTTGAAGAGCCTCTACGGCCTGAAGTGCTGCGATCCAACCATGCTTAAATCCCCGATTTTCGCATCGGCAGACCTCCTCTGCAAGCTTTTCCTTCATTTTGTTAATCCCAACCTTCCGGCCTGCATGAAAGCCTTGCTCATAACCTTTGGATCTCGCATTTTCTACGGCAAGCATGCTAGCCGTGTCTTGATCGGCAATGGCATGACTCAATAGCCGTTGGGTCACCCTTTCGTCTACGATTGGATTAGATCGACCCGCCACATACAGCTCGACGGCTTTAGCCATCCTAAGCTCATTATGTTCGTGCTCGGCTTTCTCCGCCCGAACCTCCGAACTGCAGACCCTTTCGTCCATCTTCTCTATCTCCTACCGCGCGGCGCGCAGGCGCATGCTGACTTCATAGGCAGTGTACAACCCCTTCACCGCCCCGTGGATTCCCTCTCGAAAGACGTTAAAATCTTGTCGGCCAACCAACGACTGCTGTACCTTCGGTGAAAAAATCTGTCGAGAAAATTCGACCGCCACCACTGGGTCCCTGATAATGGAGTCCGCCTCCGTCATCGGTCTGTTCCCCATGAAAACTATGAAACTCAACAGTCGCGATCGTGGAGAGCTTTCCCGTTGCTGTTTCTCTTTTCGGGGTGATTTGCTTTAACAACTTGGAGGCTGACGTTTTTCCCATTCTTCGGACGACCCGCTTCCTACATGAGTGGCTTCTTTGCCGCGATTCATCGCAGTATCAAGCTCAGCCAAAGTTCGACCTTCGCCTCTGCTGTTGAAGAAAACTCTATTTGCCATTCGCGATAAGTTGCCTTGAAAACACAGTAAGCGAAGTTACTGGCACAAACAGCCACCCCTCATTTATTTCTAATACTTGCAGTGCCCCCAAGGAAATTTCATTAACGCTACTCTCCAAACGAACTATCTTAACGACAATTTTTGATCAATGCCTTTGAAGTTCATGCACTGGCTGGGGCAAGGGCAGATTTATTAATCTAGCCGATCGCGTACCCTGGCCTCATGCCGATCGATATGTGCCGCAGCCAGTTCATTCAATTTTTGGCTTTTAAAACGGCCTAACTATCTAAACGAAAATTTTTGATCAATGCCTTTGAAGTTCATGCATTGGCTGGGGCAAGGGCAGATTTATTAATCTAGCCGGCCGCGTACCCTGGCCCCATACCGATTGATATGTGCCGCAGCCAGTTCATTCACCAATTTTTGGCTTTTAAAACGGCCTAACTATCTAAACGACAATTTTTGATCAATGCCTTTGAAGTCCATGCACTGGCTGGGGCAAGGGTAGAGTTATTAATCTAGCCGGCCGCGTACCCTGGCCCCATGCCGATCGATATGTGCCGCTGCCAGTTCATTCACCAATCTTTTGGCTTTTAAAATGGCCTAACTATCTAAACGGCAATTTTTGATTGATGCCTTTGAAGTTCACGCACTGGTTGGGGCAAGGGCAGATTTATTAATCTAGCTGGCCGCGTGCCCTGGCCTCATGCCGATCCATATGTGCCGCAGCCAGTTCATTAACCAATTTTTGGCTTTTAAAACAGTGTAACTATCTAAACGGTAATTTTTGATCAATGCCTTTGAAGTTCATGCACTGGCTGGGGCAAGAGCAGATTTATTAATCTAGCTGGCTGTGTACCCTGGCCTCATGACGATCGATATGTACTGCAGCCAGTTCATTCACTAATTTTTGGCTTTTAAAACGTCCTAATCATTTAGTCGGCAATTATACAACATTTGACCCAAAGCAATTCCATTCATCAATAACAGCGAGGTTAAAAATGAATTTTCATTAAGTAAATTGGGCACAAATTGTAACCATTTTACCTATGAAAATTACTAAGCAAAAAACTATAAAAAGCTGAAAAATACACGCAAATCCTAAAACAAAAAGCAAACGCCTTTGAGATCAGCCATCGGAATCAGACTCCAGCGGCTCAACATCCACTTGCTTGTATGGAATTGGTGCAGCCAAAGACACATTAGCGGCAGCATGGGCTTTGAGCCAGCCGTGTTTAAAGCCCCGATTCTCAAACTTGGGGAGTTCATCTACGTATTCATCATAAGCAGATTATTTTCCGGCATCAAATGCGCTGGAAGCCTTCAGGTCAGCTGTTTCCTTCGCCGCCTTCATCTCTTCCAACTCAGCCTTCAATTTAGAATTCACCTACTGGGCCAATTTAAGCGCGGTGTCGCTCGCATTCGCCCTCTCCTTGGCGACCGATCTCAAATCTTCAGCATTACGGGCTCTCTCCAACTCAACCTTGGCATGAGCGCCCTCGATCTGCGCCCTACTCCTTTAGCCCTCAACCTCTGCTTGTAAACGGCCAATCTGCTCAACGGCATCATGATAGCGACGGCCCATGTTGACTATCCTTCCGATGGTCTGCAAAACAGGAAGTTAAAACCAAAATAATGTGTAAGGAGAAAAGACAGAGTCAAAATATGTACCAAAAGAGCCGATTGCGCGGCCAACGCGATTGCAACCAGATCCAGCTCCGCCCGAAAAGTCGCTTTATCAGCAGGCAGTGAAACAGACGTCGCCAAACTAAGTGCAACCGCTAGATCTTTGATTACCGAAGCATCGGAGAAGATCGGCATATTTTTCATCTTCGATTGAATAACAAAAGGTACAATCACATCCGATTCCTCCAAACGAGGCTGTTTGTTGGCGCGATCTTCTTCTGAGCCCGCCTCGACATCAGCAGGGCGCTTCTCCACCCTTTGCTCAGCTTCTACACTGCCTGCACCAAGGGTTCCGTTTCGGTGCTTCCTCCTTTTGCCGTCACTTCCTCAATAACGGCAGGGAGGACTGAGACTGAGACTGAGACTGAGATTCGGCAACCCGAATTTCCTCCGCCCTTCGCCGCGCAACTATCCTTTCCGCGTTCGCTTTCTTGGCAAGCTTAGTGAGGCTCAGCCGAACCATATCTTCTGGGTACGCGCTGGGAAGATCCTCCAGACCGTGAAAAATATCATCAAGTGGACGGTCCTCTCGACCTAAAGTGGACGGATTATCAACCGAATTGAGGCCGGCTTCCTCAAATGCTAATTTCAAAGCCTTGTCAACCTCTGTTTCGGCTTCGTCTGGTTCGGCGGCCTCAACTACTTCTGGTCACTCCGAATCTGATTCCTTACAGCCGACTTGCCTCAAATTTTTGAAGTCAGTCAAGATACGGGCGACAAGAAACTCCTCACCGATCGGAATTGGGATATTTTCTGCCGCCGAAAAGGTCGTATAAGTCGGCTCGTAGCGGAGCAGAACGTGGGCCGCCCTTCCCTGCTTCTGAAGACTCCGTCGGCCGAAGTACTTGAGCGCAGTCTTGATTTCTGAAAGGACGGCGTCGTTAGTTGAGGTCAAGATTTTCTTCAAATCATTCCCTGCAAAAGCAAAACCATAAGGTCCCAAAAACGAAGCTTTATAAATTTAACAAATGAATAAAAGATGATACTCAGCTACCTAGTTCCCCCCTCCGTCTAGGAATACGATCAAGGCGATTCTCGCCTTTGTCGAATTCCCAGTTTCCTTGGACAACGACCATAACATCATCGACTTGCTTCCCAGAGCTAGAAAGCATAGCCACTAGTTGATGGTCGGTGTCTTTGGCTCTAAGGAAATAACGCCCGTGTCGACCAGAAGACTTGGCCAAGGCATAACAGTACCGAACAGCGGGGATGCCAAGGTTAAGCCCAAGGCAGTAGTTTAGTGGGACAATCCCCATTACAATCCTAAAGAAATTGACGTTGGGCTGCGAAGGGATTAACTCCCAATGGCAAAGCACGGCCCTAAGGAGTGGGTGAAGGGTGAAATGGACCCCGCCCTTTGTGATTGATAGAAGAGGGAAGACGATTGTGGTTTCATCAACCCTCTCCATATCAAGGGTGTCGTCTGCCACAAAAGACAAACGGACGTCATCAGGGATGGAAAAATGGCGTCAGAAGCCAGAAATTCGATTCGGTGAGAGGAGGTCTTTTAAATGTTTCGCCATTCTCCCCAGCCAATATGATTATGCTAAGCCAAAAAACTGTGCAAAGAAGGAGAGAACTTACAAGTGGCGAAGGAGGAAAAGAGTAGAAGGTCGCAGAAGTAGTTCGGAAGGCAATCCAGCGACGGGCATCTAAAAGCGTGTATCTATTTGAAAAGACGTCGAAATTTTAAATCACAATAAATGAGTGTACGAAGAGGTGGGAAGTTGAAATGATAACTGAGAAGCGTGTGGACAGACATTCGTGTTGGAATACGATCAGCCGCCGAATTTTAGCTCTGACTCTTCGAGTTCAAAGCCAAACACTCCATCCAACTGCCGGTAGTGGAGTGCTTGGGGGGCAATTGTGGGGGCCGAATATTGGGAGTCGTAGAGATTTCGGAGAGTCAAACATTGAAGAATCAAGATTCAAAACATTCGGCCATTGCCACAGAAACTCAGACCCAACCTTATTCGGCTAGATAGCCAATTAAGCAAGGGGCCGAGTGAAGATCGGTTTATTACAAAATATGCCAAATAGGAGGTTGGATTTGGAACTAATCCCGAGACCCAAAGAAGAAAAGATATAAATTGAAGAGACATTAGCCAGAAAGAGGTATGTGATAATTGTGGTGTTTAACTTAGAATACAAGTAATCTAGCACGAGAGACTGACTTGTCCGTCAGAGTGCTAATTCCGGCACCCCCGACCGGAGTGTTTACTTCCTTTCAGGTGCCTATCGGTGGATCACGAGCGTCCCCCAGGATTAGAAGAGTATTTCCAAAAACCATATCCCCACAATATATAACTCGAAGAATAATCCTTACTTCAAGTCTTAGAGAAAGAAAGATGAGAAACCCCAAATTTGACGATGTTGAAACGTGATCTCCACAGCACACAATGAAGCCCTCTAGAAGTTATCCAACTTTGATGAAGGAACTTGGGTTAAGATGCCAATGGATTTAGGGAGATCAAGGATCTTGTAAGGTTTTTAGTAAGAAATGTAGAGAGAAGAAGGAGAAAAGGGTTTTTTAGATAGAGAGAGAGAGGTGTATAAAATGATATACACTCAGCCTAAGGATAGAAGAAAAGTAGTAGTTCAGACTAAGCGTCTCCCACACATGCGGTGCCCATTCCCGCATGTGCAGAGCGTGCCTCCCACACGTGCGGCCCTCTCCTCCCTACACCTGCTGCTTCATGTGCTTTTATTTCAATATGCTCCCAGGTCTTCCTCTATATTCCGCATGTGCGGCCTTACCTCCCGCACATGCGGCCCCTCTCCCGTACGTGCAGCCCCATCCTCCAATGCAGAATTTTCTAGATGATGGGATGTTGACACTATTATGGTTTATGTCATAATGATTAGTAGATGATGATGTCAGCAGGCAAGATTGGCTCACTCACACGAGCAATCGCCCTTGGCGCTTGGGAGCGAGCAAGGATGAGACTAGTGGTTTATTTTTATTTGGAGCCAAGAGAGGCTTAAATAATCCACTATGCATGTCGCCTTGGTTACAACCAAGATGAGGTCGTGTTAAGGACCAAACATGGATGTTAGTACCCACTTTCCATGTTGTGCCTGTTATGATTAGCCAGATGCGAGATCTCATTTAGTGCCTGGAAGGCGAACAAATAGGGAATTCGGGTTAGGCGCTAGAAAGCGACTAGACTAATATCTGTACGGTGTATCGAGTATGACGTCACTCTTTATGGAAGAGTTACTCCACCGTAGCATGTATTCATACTATATGTGCTTGGCGACCGAGTAATGAGGTGAGAGAATGAATCCCTATTTCCTCACCGCGTGAGTCGTACGTGTCATTATTGAAATGACTTTCATTTATGTACCCTTTCAAAAGGTAAGAGGTTGATGTTCTGCTACTTTAGTATGTTGCCTGCGGCCATGTATGATTCGGCCTTAAGGGACATCACTGGGAAAGCGGTCAATCCTAAACTAAATGGCATGAGGGCAAAGGGAAGATCATCTAGTATTACAGCACTGTTGTATATTCACTGTCGGCAACTCACATCGCTCTATATGAGAGGCGAATTGAGTGTGAATATATTGCAAGAATTGAGAGGGTCAAACATGCTCTTTTTGAGGGATTAGAGATGTTTTTTGGACCGGTGTAATTAGATGACTCTGGGGTATATGAGACACTATTTCTGTTCTTTTTGGGTTGATGTCTCTATGCTGAGTCATTTTGAGTTTCTAGTATAGAGCTCCCATATGCAGGTGTTCTCAACAGTCGCACGGTGCAGTGGCTGGTATGAGATTGTTTATTTTTTTGGGGAGATTGAGATAGAGATGTGGCAGTGTCATGCCAACTCATGTCCGAGTGGGAGATGTTAGAAATTGGGTGCCCATGTGGCATGACCCTTAGAACCTTTTGAACCTGAACCTTTTGAACCTTATCCATGTAAGTTTGAATTTGAATTCAAAACTTATTTGGATAACCATTCAGGATATCTATATCTATCATATCAATAGATACGAATAGATGGATAGATAGATATTGGTTATATTTTAGATTATATGGTTAATCTAAAGATATACGTATATTAGATATACGTTATGCGGTTTTTACCCATAACCTTTTTCCCTAGACTCTCTCTCTGACTCTCTCCCAGAAAACAACGATCAAGCCAATTTGCACTGTGACTTGTGTGGGTGATACTCATTTTGTAGTATCACTCCACTGCTGGGTTCGTTAACTAATCAGATTTTGGAAGCACGTGATTTACCCACGAGCTTGTGTCATTGAGGTATGATCTGAATTATTTTTTCCCGCTGTAATATAATACTTTGTTTTACATATAGATATTTTTTAGTAGAGTTATAACAATTTGGAGTTTATAAATGAAATTACGCATTTTAGGGTAATGTTTTACATTTTTTAGTTAAAAAATATTTAGATAAACAAATACGTAACATAATTAAAAAAAAATTCATAACATTATCACAAAATGCGTAACATCATTTTTGAACAAAAACTTATCAAAATTTTACTAAAAATTACATAAAAATATTATAAAAATACGCAACATAAATCACAAAATTACATAATAAAGTGTATATGATACACATATTTTGAGAGGTGTATACCATAACATTTCCCTTGATAGTTTCAAAATATTTCTCTTTTTGTAAAATTGTAAGAATCTCCTAAAAATGTTGTACTTCTTGTTCTAGATCGTTGTTCTAGAGTAACAAAATAAGTTAGGATATCATTAAAATATGAATCCACAAAGACGTACCAATAAAAAATGTCACAACACTTGGATCATCATCAACATGAAGATAATAAGTGACGGAGTCAGGAATTTAATATAGGGGCACCTATTAATTATAATCTCAAAATTTTTCTTCCCCAATCAATAACAGTAGCATAATAATAATTTTTCGAGCTAATGTTAAACATTAAAAATTAATATTCATTACAAATAGTTTTTAATTTTAAATTTTTATAATTGACCCTGATGGGTTTTCATCTTTTGAAATCTTTCCATAATAGTATCATTGTCAATGCTATCAAAAATATCTCTCTCAATGTAGACAACTAAGCTATCATTCATCCATTCATCACCTATTCAGTTCTGCAACCGATTCTTCACAATATTCATAGCTGAGAATACCCTCTCAACAGTAGCAGTTGTAACAAGTAAGATTAATGTTAAAGTCAGGAGAAAATACACCAATGGATATACTTTGTCTCTTCTAGTCTCCACCTTTTTCTTAGCAAGATCGGCAATTCCATTCAACATTGAGAACTCACTACTGGATAACATTTCGATAATAGATGTGTCAAGTTGTTCATTAAGTATCATGAGCTCCACTGAAGAAAATTTTTTGGGATAAAATTCAGTACGATGAATTAACTTTTTCTCGTCAAAACTTAAGAAAGAGTTAGATGGATTCAAACATGTCACACAAAGTAACAACTCAATGTTCGACTCAGTGAAATGAGCATTTAGTTCTTCAATTTGCATATCTAAAACAGTGTAGAATAACTCAGCACGATAGTGATGTAAGTTTGTAATTTCTTGAGTATTGCGCCTTTGTCTCCCTCAAGCTACAAACACATCTTCCATTTGGGGAACATCAATTTCTTGCTTTTCACAAAAAGACAAAAATATCATCAAGTAAAGATGTCCACGCACTCTCCCTCATCTTTTGGAACCGTACTTTAGAAATTTGAACTAAATTCATGGCATTAACAATATCTTGATCTTTCCTTTGTAGTGCTTACGATAACTTACTTGTAATAGCCAATATCGTTTTGAATTGAGTCCAACAATACATTTGCTTCTGCTCGTTGTTCTGAATTTGAACCATCCTCCAAAATCATTTCAAGCACATCAATCACTATTGAAAACATACTAGCCAAGTTGACTAAAGTACCATAGTGTGAACCCTAATGCGTATCACCACCACGTTTAAGATTAGTTTCTTGATTTAAGTATTGCCCACTAGATAGCTCTCTAGTATTAAGTGCCTCAGCAACTTTTGCAGCTTACTTCTCCCTAAAAATATCTCGACGTTTACATGATGCTCCAACAACATTCGCCACATTAGAAACGAAAGTGAAAAGTAAAGCAATTTGATTATGATTCTTTGCCATGGCTATAAGTGCCAATTGTAATTGATGAGCAAAACAGTGAACATAATATGCACAAGGATTGTCTTTCAGTATAAGTGTTTTAAGACCATTGAACTCACCTTGCATATTACTAGCCCCATCATATCCTTGACCCCGCAATCTGGAAATACTCAATCCAAGTCTGGAGAATAAATTTTCCACAGCTTGTTTGAGTGAGAGAGCATTTGTATTAGCAACATGCTCAATACCAAAAAAGTGCTCAATCACTTGGCCTTTTTTGTCAACATATCGTATTACAACTGCCATTTGCTCCTTGATTGATATGTCACAGGCTTCATCAATAAAAATAGAAAAAAGTGCATCACCAAGATCTCTAATAATCACATTGATAGTTTCAAATGCAGCCACATTTACAATGTCTTTTTGAATATCAGGAGATGTCAACTTGAGATTTTGTGGAGCATTGCTTAATGCAACCACTTTGACATCTTTATTATGATCAGCAAGAAACTTAAGAATTTCAAGAAAATTTCCTTGGTTACTTGAATGTTTAGATTCATCATGCCCACGAAGCGCAAGTCCTTGTCTTAGAAGAAATTTGACACAATCAACTGATGAAATCAAACGGGTTCGATACTCAATTCGAGCTTGATCAAATTGTTTGAAAAAAATGGTTTGAATATGTTGGTTTTGGTTTTGGTTTAACAAGTCTTGACATTTACTTGAAACTTGATTATGAGCACTATTAGGACCTTCAACATGAGTCTGAATTTTTTTTTTCTTCCAGTTTGAGAAACCCTAACCAACAAAAGAATCACCACCAGCTTGATCTCCAATATCGGGTTTGAAAAGATAACAACATAAACAAAATGTTGCATCTTTTGCTACGCTATACTCCAACCAATTAGGAAATTCACTAAACCAAGCCTGATTAAATTGCCGAAGTTTTTGTCCAAATGATTTTTTGTGGAAAATTATGATCACGAGGTTGACAAGGACCTTTTTGTAGATATGCCCTACGAATTTAGTCTCGACCGTTAGCATTATAGTCCATAATCCAAGCCTGTAGTCCTGGATCTGCAGGAAGGTCTACTAAGTTGATTTCTATGTGACTTTATTTTGTGGAAGAATAATGATCATCTTCTTCTTGAGGAAGAGATGGTTCCAACTTTGATTTTCTTTTGACATATTTCTCCATGATTGTTTGAAAAAGCTAAAAATCAAAATAAAAATTCATAATCAAAATCACAAACCCCCACAAATCAAAAGCTCCAATGTTAACACAAATCAAAAAAATTTAAATTAGCACAAATCACAACAAATCAAAATTTCTAATTTTAGCATAAATAATAACAAATCAAAATCCTTAATTTAAATATTAATCATTGCAAATCAAAATTTTTAATTTTAGCACAAATCAAATCCCTAATTTTAGCACAAATAACAACAAACCAAAATTCCTAATTTTAGTATAAATCACCACCAATTAAGATTCATAATTTTAGCATATCAAAATCTCTTATTTTAACATAAATAATAATAAATCAAAAACTTTTACAAATCAAAACTTAACAAATAACTATAAATTAATACTGATAATTTTTATTTAAAAGTAAAAATAAATAAATAAAGTTACTTGTAAATAATGAAGAGAAAATACCAAGGTTGTAGTGTGGTCTCAAATCTGTGTTGTGTGATCCTAATTTGGTGAATTGCGAGTTAGCAAATTGCAAAGCAACAAAGGGAGACAAAGAAGATAAAGAAAATACAAAGATACTTAACAAGTACTGTGAATAAATAAAAAAACAAAAAATTTCATACACTTTTAGGATTTTAGAGTTTTAGCCTTACTGTAATTGGAGTTGTGTGTACTTATCCAAAAAAAAAAAAAAAGGGTATGTGTCAATATTTAATTGCGATTGGGATTCTAAAAATAAACCAAACCTGGGTGCGTGTGTGTCAGTGGGTTTGACATATTTGGAAGGGCTATTTATTAGTATTAGGAGGGGTACTACTGCACAATATGAAAGCAGACCCCACGTAAAAAAAAAAAAAAAAGTTTTCAAAAGTAATGGGGGGCACGTGACGCCCCCTAAGCCCTAAGTCCCTCCACCACTGAAGATAACAGATATATTATTATCCAGAAGGCATGACCAATCACTCATAAAGACATTCTCAAGCCTTGAAAGGAATCTTCCACTCGTCACCCGACCTTATCCAAATTTGGTGATACTCATTTTTCAAATCCAACTTGGTGAATGTTTTGCCATCCGTCAATTGAACAACTAAATCATCCAATTTGGGAATTGAAAGATAATATTTAAATGAAATTATGTTGATCACTTTACTATCTACTTACATCCTTCATGACCCATCCTTCTTTGGACTAAACAATGCTAGCATGTCATAAGGGTTAATAGTCGCCCTAACGATACTGTTGAACAACAACTTCTCGACTTACATTCTCACCTCCTCATATTGTTTCAAACACATTAAATAATGGGTTCAGTTAGGTAGGTTAGTCATCAGAACAAGGTCAATTTTGGTGTTGGATATTCCTTAACAACAACCATATAGAAGCTTTGCAAGAAACACAATACTTAACTCTTTAGCAAAGGTTTGATGAGTTTGGGTACAACCCTCTCCTGAACATCTGCACCAGTACGAAGATTAACTTTGTTACTGCTACTTCCTCTTCGAACTACACTTCTAACAAAAGATTGGATACCTCCTTAACTTTTAGTTTAGGTACAATCTCCTTAGACAAGGACACCACAATCTTAATTTATTGAACATGAAATTTTAGTGCATTCATACATACTTTAACCTATAATCACATTGCCATGGTCTTCCAAGCAAAAAATGGTGCACATATCCATATCAATTACATCACACCAAACTTGATCCTTGTACTTCAGATCGATAAAAAAGAAAACCATGCATTGTTTAATCACTTTTACCTTGTTATCTTTCTTCAACCATGCTAGTTTATAACGACGAGGACGTTGCTTCATCTTTAGGCTCAACTTTTGGACTATTTCTTCAGACATTACATTATCACAACTATCGATTTAATCATGAAAAAATGACACACATTGCCTCCTATGATACTAGCAGAGTGAAAGATGTTCTTACAACGGTTCTTATTTAGACCTGACATATTTAATACTCTTAGATATGAGATTCAGTACTTTAATTGTTGTTCATATCCTTTATCATCTTGTGAGTAGTCGAGTTGAATTGGTGGTCATGTTTGAAATAGGTTGGGAGTTAGTTTTTCAAAAGAGTTGGTGTTCTGTTTTCTACTTGTTCGCTCGAGCGGTGTTTTGGTTGCTCCTGCGGTTTATCAAATCTCCTAGTATTTTTCGAGTCTCCAAAAGTTCTAGGAGTAGGGTATCTTCGCTCAAGCGGTATTTCTTGCCCTCGAGCGGTCTTCTTCAGTTTGCAAACTTCTAGGAATGGGTCATTGTCAGTTCCATCAATGTTTTGGTCGCTTGAACGGTGTCACTTATTATCTCTAACACTCGACCGGTGTTTTGGTCGCTCGAGTGGTTTGCACATATATTAGTTCGAGAAAAGGGGTTTTTCAATCACCTTTTCATTTCCTCTCTCTCTAATACCTTCTAGACCCTAATTTCTCCACGTTCTCTCTCTAGTTCTTGCTTGAAACCTCAAATAATCCATCATCCATTGATTTCTCCACCATTACTCCTTGGAGAAAAAGCTAGAGCTTGTCAAAAGCTTTATTCTATTCGGAAAGGATCTCATATTCGGCTCAGTCATAGTTTCACCTTTGCTGTCTTCCTCTTCTAATCGTATGGTAGGGATTTCTTCGACCTTCTAGTATGATACTAAACTTAGCTATGTGTTCCTTGTTAAGTCTTGAGATTTGGGAAATGGGGATTTTGGTTTTAGGGTTTAGATTTTGAAATGTAAAAGGGGGGCTTTCAAATTGGTCCTTGAGAAAGGTTGTGGGAATGTGTTTATTGTTGAGTTATGTTGAAAGGTTGGAAATCTCTTCTTTAAAAGCAATTTTGGAAGAAAAATGTGTGATTTGAAAATCATAAATGTTTGATTTATGAAAGAAAAATGAATGTTGTTGGGTTTTGAAAGGATGAAATGAATGTGATGTTGATAATGAAGGTGGAGTTGGATATATGTATCACTCCCATTTTAAAGAATTATGAGATTATAATTATTGTTGGAAAATTGTCTGTTGATTAGAAATATCTGTTTTGGGCTATCATGGAGAATAGCTTTCATTGTTGTAGAAATTGCACGAGGATTAGGTTAATTGAAACCAATTACTCATATATCTTGGATTGAGCATTGTTTCATACTTAAACACTAAAAATGTATTGTTTTGAGAAAAATAGGTGTATACCTCGGTGAATCTGGTTAGGGGGTGTGGTTGTGGTTATTATGTTGGCCTGTGTGTCCTTAGTGAAAGTCTAGAAACTCATGCGGTTAGGTGCCGATCATTCTAGTTAGTACTGGTAAAATGACTTTGATAGTGCTTGTATAGCCTGCTGGAAGACACGTACCAACATATTCCCAATGTTTGGTATCCACTGCCCAGTTTCTAATTAGAAAAGTATCATCATTGAATGGAATCACATCTTATTGAAAACATGGCATTGTTTTGAAAGAGAAAGCATCATGTTTTGGAAAAATAGCATGGCATTGCAATGCACTCACTATATGATTTTGTTAAGATTCATACGTTGTGTTTGAATATCTCTATTGGGCTTTAGCTCACCCTATGTGGAAAACTTTCAGGTGCTAATGATATGCCTCCATCAAGGACTTAACTTGGAAGAATTGTGGAGCTGAAGGCTCATTTTTGTTTCTTGTTCTAACTATTTTTGTACAAACTTAAGGTTTTAACTGTATTGAGTTGAACTCACTTTTGTTGTACCCAAGCATTGTCTTGGAAATATGTAACCATTAGGGCATTAACTTGTCTGTATAATCTTTTATTTCAATTCACTCATATATGACATATGCTATAGATTCAGGATCAAGGATGTATGAATGTATACTCGCATATGTCCTCTTTTGTACCGCAAAAGAATACAAATGAAAGGTTATTATTCCGCATATTGTGTTTCTACTGAATATCATGAGATGGGTTGTCATTATTATTTTGGGGCGTTACAACTTGGTATTAGAGCTACCAAGTTTGAATACTTTGGAATCGTGGGATGTGATTGTGTAGACACCTCATTTTTGACCGTCCTCAAGGCTTGGACGTCATCGTTTGAACACGCGATGATTATCCATACTTGTGTTTGTTTTGAGTTTCGAAAAGTCTTGGCTGCGCGCCTTGCCTTAGAATCTCTTAACTTCTTTGCTTTGTGTCTGGTTTTGCACCAAGAGCTTGTGGATGTGTTCCTGAGGGAAGGGGGGGAGCCTGTCGACCAAGTCTCCTGCCCACCGGCCGCCTTGTTTTTCAATCGGCCAAATGTGATGGCCGACCGGCCAATTTTACTGCCAGTCGACCACTTTGATGGCCGGCCGGCCAAATGTGATTTTCAACAGATATTTCTGTAGATAGCTGGCAGCTGCCATTCTAGGCCATACCACAACCCATGCTTGGACATGGGTGTTCTGAGGAGCTGCAGATTGATACATATCTATATCAATCAAGCTCTCTCACAAGAGAGAAAAAAAAGAGGAACAAGAGGAAAAAGAGATATAGAACTTGGAGCAAAAAAATCTCTCTCTCTCAACATTTTCTGCCTCTCTCTCTAAGGTTTAGGGCTTGTTTGTGCTCAAAAGTGCATTTTCTTTGCACTTTTGCATACAAACACCTAGTTCTCTACTCCCTTTGTTGAGCTAAGGTCCTTGAAGGTGATTTTTGGGGTGATTTGAAGCCTTTTCTTGGTCCAAAAGTTGCTGATTTGCTGTTGTGCTTCAAGGGTGAGCTTTTACCTCTTTTAAGCCTTGTTTTCATAGCTTGTTTTTCCATATTTGCAACTATTTTTGAGCTTAACATATAACATAGAAAAGTCTTCTTTTTGAGTGCTCTAAATAGTTTGTTAAGGGTGTTTTAAGATTTGGGGTTGTTTGACCCCTCTTAAGGCTTGTTTGGCCTTTGTTTTGTGCCATTTCGGTTGAGCTCTGGGACCATTGTGTTTGGGCCTCCTCACCACTGAAATCTTGAGGGATTTCAGTGATGAGGATGGTGCCTTGAGGTCCTAGGAAGGAGAGGGCCATCCCGTCTCTTTGTTGTCCTTGAAAAGGGCCATTTTTAGCCTCTTGAAGGAGCATATAGTTTGAGTGTGTATTGACCATGCCTCGACTGATTTTCATGCTTATTATGTCATAATATAGCATTGTTGTATGTTGGTTTTGGTACACCATGCTTGCTTAGCATACATGCCTTGTAATGCCTTGTTTTAGCCTTAACATGTCCTATGCTTTGATCCCTTATTCAAGCATGTTTAGGCCTAGCTTTATGAAGCTTTTATGTTTTTCTTGCCATGCTTAAGGTCTGTCCTTGGCTGTTTTAGTCGACCAAGACATGCATTGCATAGTCCCTTTGCATCTTGGATTGTTAGCCCCAAGTGTGTGAGTGTGTAGTGTGCATTACTTGTATCATTTTCAGTGGTTTGGAACCACTTACCATGCTATTTCAGTTCTCATAACATGCTTGGATGCATGCCTTTGATGCCTCTTTGATGCCTTAAAAGCTTGTGTTGTATGCTCCATGTTTAGCCTCTTTTGCACGCTTCCATGTTTAAGCCACTTAGATGCCATCTAGGTGTTCCCTTTGCATGGTCTAGGCCTACCTTGAACCTATTTTAAGCCCTCTTGGCCTTGCGAGGCTTGGTTGGCTTAGCCATGGTATAAGTCTCCTTGACTAGCCTCAAGTACTTGGACCAATTGTACGCTATGTTTGTCTTGGTTAAGTTGGTTTGGCACCATCATTACCATGGTTTTCGGAGCTTACATTGCATGCCCTTAGTCAATGTTTAGTCTCTTCCAAGCATGCTTGAGAGTTGCCTTTTGATGTTTAAATGTTGGCCCATTAACATGTGCATGTGTGTGTGTGTGTTGGTCCTCATGTTTGAGCACTTCGGCCACTGATTTTGGCATGCTTGCGAGCCATCCTAAATTAGTTTAAGTCCATCTCCTTTGCTTGATTGTGTGCTCACCTTGTATGTTTGCTTGCATACTTGCATATTCGCATTGCATTGCCATGTTGTATGCTAGTTCACATGCTTAGGATTGCATTGCATGAGTATGCATGCTTGACCTCTTGAAGTGAGTATGATAGAGGTTGAGTTCAATTTGTTTGATTATATGCATTGCATTCCATATCAAGATGCAGACTTGATTCTTTGGGCCATCATGCATGGAAATGCGCGATTGGTGGTCCGAGAATCGAAGACCATGTCCCTTTGACTCAGACACATGATAAGGGGTGTGATTGGTGCATACATTGCTTGAAATACATTGCCATGCCAAGTTCTGTCCTCTGCTGCTATCAAAACAGATTCAGCAGGAAGATTTGGCCGGCCGACAGTGTTTAGTGCTGACCGGCAAATAATGTTTGGCCGAGAGTTCAATTGATGGTCGATGACCACTTCAAAATGGCCGGTGATGATCCCACTCAGCCGGTGGTGTTCTACAACACTCAGAGAAGCAACCTTGGGAGTTGTGCAATTTTCAGAGAAGCAAAGCAGTCAAAGCAGAGGCAAACTTGTGCATGGCGTTGGATTTCCGAGCAAACCCGAGTACGCGCGCATTGGATCCTCTTCTCGAGGCCTTTACTGCTTTCTTAGCTTAGTAATTTATTTGCTTAATTAATTAGGTGGTCTGTAATAATTAATTAGCTTGTAGGTTAATTAATTTGTATTATTCTTTTGGTCCCTCCGAGCGAGGGTGAATTTGTAATAAGTGTGGGTGCGTGTGTGCTTGTCTTCCAACTCCCACTTCTTTCTCCCTTTTACTTACCTGCTTTGATGGTTGGTACTAGGACATGTTTACTTTAGCATACCTTATGCTATGCATGCGTGCATCATTCATTAGTCTTGTATGCACCAGGCTCGACGCATCATACTAACTGCATAAGTATTTCAAATCTAACTTGGATACATGCTACTTGTGCATTTTAACATGTCATTTATAGACTAGCCGAGCCTACTCTAGTGACATTCCGTATGCGTTGCATTAGCCACTTAACATGAGTTAGGATCATGCATTGATTACTAACTAGCTTTTGTTTTGGCTCGGAGTACATTGTAAGTATTTTTACGCTTTAGCATACCGCATGAGTGAGTGTTGCCATAATAGCATGATT
Organism: Camellia sinensis; assembly: GCF_055761805.1. NCBI lineage: Eukaryota > Viridiplantae > Streptophyta > Magnoliopsida > Ericales > Theaceae > Camellia > Camellia sinensis. The sequence continues at coordinate 111,982,288 of NC_138974.1, forward strand.
ACCATGAGGCTAGCTGCTTATGTGATATAACTGCTTGAATGCTTGTGGATGAAGGTTGGATTGTTTGAGTTGGGATAACTCATTGAAATCCGTATTTTAGCCTACTTGTGAGTAGCAAATTCCAAAGCGTTTTCCAAACAAACGGATATGCAATGTTTTGTTCCAATTTAGGTGATTTGGTCTATACTTGTTTGTTGCGCGCATAACATAGTAATTCTAGGCTAATAAATGGAATAAGAACACATAACGTTTTCAAAACTGGATATCATGGTTAGTAGAGGCCGATCTTCGGATCGAGCGAGAGGGGGTGCTCATAGCTGACCTTCCCCAATCGTACCCAAGCTCCCAAGCCGAGACAACTTTGGTGATGATGGACACGTGGCCTTTGGCACCGAGTCAGGGTTTTCTAAATTCCCCAAAAATAAAAATATTTAGGTGGCGACTCTGTATCTGGCAAAGCAGTCCATGTTTGGCACTTCTTTCTAAAAATCTGTTTTCTCAAAACGATTTGCCGGATTTGGACTCTTTGGTTCAGATTTAGAACCGTGACAATTTGAGAGTCCGAACTGTAGTGAGCCCAAAACAAACAGAACGGGGGAACTCGTCCTCCCGGGGCGTTCGGGGACGTCTATAGTTTCTGGCGACTCTGTTGGGGAGTTTAGAGAGCTTGACTCGAACTCATGATATCCTATTCTGATTTCATTTATGTGTCTCTTTGCAATGCATGTGCATTGGTGCGCCTAGGACACTGTGTTTGCCATCTGCCATTCCTGAATGGTTTGCCGGAGGCTTGACTTTGTCAAAGCATGCCATAAGGCTGACCGATTGTGGGCTCTGACAGTATGGGAACACAAACCCCGGTTTTACCGGGGCACCCTTTTCGACCATTCGACCTAGTGCATATTCGGAAACCATAGTGACCATTCCAAGCTAGGACAGGTTGCTTACCCAATTATAGGTTGTTTGAAAACTGCTACGTGCATAGTGAAACCCTAGCCCCTAACAAAAATAGGGTAGGGAAACCCTACCCCTCCATAGGGGTGTTTTGGCTCTCACTTGCTTGTTATGTGCTTTTAGAGTGCGTCTCTACAGGGAATGCATGTACCAGTTTACAAGTTTGAGTATCAGGCCTGTGGGCATCGAGATTAGTATTTGGGAAATCAGTTTTACCTGAGAGTATCGGTTTACAGGCAGAATTTGGGGCAGAATTTAGTAAAGATTCAAATATGTTTTGGCGAAATCAGGCTGAGATGCTGTCTATTTTCTCTTTTGCTAGGTAGTTTGGGAACCATAGCTTCAGAAGGCTCCGATATCCCCCGGGTACATTGGACTAGTGCTGATAGACTTTGTTAGGTCAGAAATTCAATTCAAGGGCAGCCAGTGTTCTTTCGCTGAGGCAAGGCAAGGCCAGTCGGGGCTCACCAGTCCATCTGATCCGTCAGTCACCAGTCACATCACCTTTGTTCAGACTCAGCAGACCGTGATGGCACAGGGTTCGGAAGAATTTGTGGCCGTGATAGCAGCATTAAATCAGGGAACTGCCATGCAGGCTGAGACCAGTATTGAAATGCAACGTCCATCTGGGGCATCTGCCTCATATCCAGCTTTGGGACCCCAGCCAAACTTCGACCCACTTCTGCCAGTTGAAGATTTGCAGTGTCCGAATCCTCGAGAAAGGTTGACTCAAGCTCAGGTGCTTAGACCCCTGGTGCAGCCTAATGAGAGGCTTTATCCCCTTGATACTAACGACCTTGATCCGACCGCGGTAAAAATTGCGAACCTTGGGAAGCAATTCAAGAAGGCACAGGGCCTTAACTCCATTCCTAACATTGAGGATGGGCACACCGAGGCTGCCGTACGGCTCCCAGACAGATTCAAAATGCCATATATTGACTGATTCGACGGGTCTGGAGATCCAATGGTACATATCCGACTTTTCTTGGATGTCCTGAAGCCGATGGGTTTGACTAAGCCACAGAAACTCTCTCTGTATGGAAGAACCCTGTCGGGTGTAGCAGCCACTTGGTATGCTAAGTTGGAAGATAAAGTGAAGCAAAACTAGGAAGAACTGGCTGAGGCCTTTGTCGATCAGTATTCGTACAATACCCAAGTTGAAATGACCATGCAAGAGCTTGAAACAACCCACCAGAACCCAACAGAGCCTTTTGTGGAATTTGTTGCAAGATGGAGAGCCAAGGCAGCACAGATGACAGATCGGCCTTCCGAGAGGGATCAAGTGCAGATGATGGTGCGAAACCTCGAGCATGATATGTTGCAAAAGTTGATAGTCGCTCCACTATTCACTTTCAAAAGTTTGCATGAACTGGGGGTTCAGGTCGAGTTTGCGTTCAACAGCGGGATCATTCCCAGAACAAGCGAAGCGACAAGGAGGGTGATTTCAGGGAGTGCCAATGCTGGTAGTAGCGCTATTCCCAAACCCGCAGAGATCAATACAGTCACCATAGCCGACCCTTTTGCCAATCCAAACCTACAAACCGCCGGCCCAGCCCGAGCTCAAGGCAAAACTTTCACCCCCCTCTATATGAGCCTGACTAGCGCACTAAAAGTCTTAATGGAAAGAGGGTATCTCAAACCCCTCGATCCTCAACCTCCGCCTAACCCACTCCCAGCCAGACATAACCCCTCCAAGTACTGTATGTACCATCAGCAGCGCGGTCATGGCACCGACTGTTGCTACCGCCTTCGTCATGAGGTTCAAAATCTCATCGACAACTGGACGATAACTCCACCTTCAGCCCCCAATGACCAAGTACCTCATCCACATCTCAATCTGATCCACATACTGGCTGTCCCTTACGACCCCAGCGTATACATCACCCCAGCCCATCTACCCAAGCCTAATGTGTTTATCCCAGAAAGCATGGACTTATGCATGATGGGTGCATCTGAACCCCAATTATCTCAAACCCATGAACCCACTACTTCTGAGCTGATGAGGATGATCGAAGATCTTCAGAGAACTGTGGCAGATCTGGCCTTTGGGGTTTTGGCCCCATCATCGACTACATCACGCACCAGGGAGTTCATGTCTAAAGGCTCCCCAACCTTGGGACGAGTTGCATTGGAAGAAGGCCACTCCCTTGGCAAAGTGGAGGCAAGTGGTAAGAATAAGGTAGGGGTAGGCATTGGTCCCCATGAACACCTTCAGTGCGATATTGAGGCTTTGAAAGCCGAAGGGCTGAACAAACAGCAAGTACTCACAGTTGTTGCAAAAACTGTGGACGACACTTTTGCCACTCAGAATGAGAGCAGTTCAAATCAAGGGGCAAGCCGGGAGAAGGGCCGTTGTACCAGGAATGTTCCTTTCAACTCTAAACCCTCGCTCGGAAGAGATCAGCAAACCCAGTTAGTGCCTACCAATCCCTTTGCTAGTGCATCCAGCAAAACTCCACAACCTCAAAACACCCACCTCGAGGCCAGAGGGTGTTCGCACCACTGTACATGTCTCTATCAGCGGCCTTGAAGGTTCTGATTAAAGAGGGGGATCTGAAACCCCTGGAGCTGCGACCACTGCCAGATAGACTTCCTCTCTCCCATGATCCGGCCAAGTACTGTGCCTTTCATTAGCAAGTCGGCCATGTCACTGATAGTTGTTTCCGTCTTCGCCACGAAATACAAGATCTGATTGACAATAAGGTCATTGTCGCACCAACTCAGCAAAGTCTATCGTCATTGGATCAGTGAACTTGGGGGATAATGTGAATATGTGATCGGGGGATGAACCAGCTGCGGCTGGCACTCGACTTACTCTAGATGTGGCGTATGGCACGCATTGTTTTGAGCATTTGCAAATACTAGTTTCTGACTCGGGTATTTAGGCCAGTTTTTGTTGTGTTGAGTCTGTCTCTTTATTTTGAGTCAGTCTTTTTGTTTCGGGTCTGTCTTGTTGTGTCGAGTCAGTCCTGTTTTATTAGAGTCAGGTGATTCCGGGGGTGTTACCTCGGGCATCACTATTTTGTTTTGTGTCTGTCTTTTCACTTTCTTTTGAGTCTATTTCTGCCATGGAGCCAGTTACACCAACAGTTATGAATGAAACAGCAGTGGTTTTTCATGCTTTTGTGCTTGCTTCTACCTTGTGCCAGTTATGCCAGAAAGTTTGAATGAAACGGTAGTACTTTTCACCTACTCTTCTGCACCCCAAAATCATTGCATTGACCTAAGTTTTTCAAAGCTTTTTGAACACTGCGGTGAAAACGAAGAGGAAGGAATTCCTCGGTTTTGCAAAAATTTGATCATTTGAGAGAAAGAGAGGCATGCTAAGGCTTTAATGATCGAGATCATGCTTGTTAATGTGAGTACTAAGAAGGATCCTGGCTTGATCCAGATTGGTCCCACACTGTCTTCAGCGCGAGCGACTAGTCGTTTTCTTAAAAGATTTCAAAAAAATGTTTTTCGCAATCCTGCGAAGACCTGTGTGGAATCGCTCTTGAGATTGTGCAGCCTAGGATCGCTCTCAGCCTTGAAACTCGACCCCTCATTTCCAAACCTTGGACTTAAATTCATAATGGTCAATGGTCAACCATCAAAGGAGGCCTGTGTGGCCATATTTGAAGTAGCCCACGAACTAGGGGCAAGGGAAGTCAGATCAAGAAGATCAGATGTCGTCAAAAGAAGCTTGCAAAGCTAGATCAGAAGCACCCCTTGAACTAGGGGCAAAAGATGCTAGATTGTGCTCGAACAGCCGAAGATGGATCATTCTGCAAATCAATGAAGACTGAGAAGAAAGAAGAAAGTATTGCTGAAGAACGACTGAGTTCCTATCCATAACACTAGGGGCAAATCCAGCCCCCATGGGATGGACTCCTGCATTTTCAGCGAACAACAGTCACTCTCCTGGATTCAGACGGATTCGAGATCTCAGAACCATTTGACATGGACCAAGCTACACTTTTACCCTTGAGAGGCTCGCTCGGCCCAAAACCCAAAAGGGCGACCCAGGCAAAAGTTAGAGCGAAAAAAAAAAGAAAAGAAAAGAACAAAAGAGAAAAATGCAAAGAGAAAAATAAAGAAAATGAAAAAAATGAAAAAAAAAAGAAGAAAAAGATGAAAAAAAGAAGAAATGAAATGAAAAGAAAAGAAGAACAGAGCTCGCAAGGTTGAAAACCCAGAAGGGCGGCCTTGGCAAAAGTTAGAGTGCAAAAGGAGAGGTTAAATACCCGAGTGTACCTTAACCCCGAACTACGTAAGGCTTGATTCCCATCTTTGGGATACGTAGGCAACTTCATTCCGAAGTCCAGCCGCAAAACACTTCAAAACCAACTGTGTCCATGTAATGGTTTTGATCATCTTTGCCTTCTCTGTATCCGAGAGTTCGGTTGTCATCGTCACTTTGAGGACTGATTACAATGCGCTGCGATGCTATCCAAACAAGGGGCAACTTTCCGTTGCCATACAGTGTGTCGTGGTGCCATTCAAACAAGGGGCAACTTTCCGTTGCCGTGCAACTCTCTTCAAGCAAGGGGCAATTTTCCTTCGGATCTGAGGTTGTGCATCTTAAGAGTAAGTTCCGTGCTCGTTAAGCATTGGCCATTTGCAAAAATAGTTTTTGAGAATTTTTACTGAGGATGACTAGTTTTCTCGAAAATTGTTTTATTTTTCAAAACTGGACCATTTTCTGGGACCCAAAAAAGGAAAATTTTCAGTGCTCATAGCCTGACTTGCATGATTTTAAATCAGAAAATTGAACAAGTATGTTAATCTAACTCTCATATTGGTCAAAATTGTTTTAGTAGAAAACCAAAACAAAAATGGTCATAATGATGAACTAGGGGCACGGTTGAGTTAGGCTTCCTGTTTTTCCCCCATCGCCAACATACTTGCCAAGAAGGGCACAACTCAAGCTGTCATTAAAGGGCTGAAAGCTCTCTCAACCTCCGAGCAACGAGGTATCGAACCAAGTGCGAAGCACGAATCTGAAGGGATCAAGGTACTCCGTTCCCTTACCTGGGGCATCGACCAAGCGCCACCGGAAGAAATAGCCGTGAGCAAACCATGTCGGGCGTGAACCCACAACTTCCTATTCATCCATTAAATATCCCGGGGGAGGGATAAAAAAATGAGAGATTGAAGAATAGAGAGATGTGCACTGAGAGAAAAAGTGAGAAAATGGCTTTTTTCAGAAAAACAGAGATTGAGTGCCAGAGTGATGTGAGAATCACAAATGAGAAAAAGGTGGGAAACACTACCCAGAGAAACTGGCTCCTCGCGAACTGAGAGGTCTCTTGTCTTTGTAACACGTCTGCGTGTCGTGTCTTTTGTTTTGTTTACCTCAACTTTTGTTTCGAGTCTTTTTCGAGTGTTACTTGATGTGTTTAGGTCGTGTGCCTTTTGTCGAGTCGTTGTGTGCTGTGTTCAGTCGTAGGGTCAATACCCAGACAAAAAATTTTTCTCATTTCTCAATTTCAAAAAAATAAAATAAAATGAATGAATCGTTTTATGCTCAGAGTGCTGTGCCATTCTCAACATTTGTGCAAAACAGGATTGTTTCTTTCATAAACTGCAGGGTCCACCCCCGATAAGTGTGAACAGTAAAACAAGGACCTATCTGAAGCTATATAGGTTCCGGACTGCAAAGCAAAAGAAAAGAGGGAAAATTTGGAGCATCTTAGTCTGTTTCAACTTCGGCAAATTCTGAGACTGCACTCCAGGTGCACCTTCTCAGGCCTCGCCATTTCTCTGGAGTATGAGTGTATCTCGACCCCAAATGTAAGCCTGCTTCAAGTCAGAATGACAGTCCAAGCGGCACCCGAGGGTTTCACATGCAGATGTTATCTCTCGCCAATATAAACAGGATGTCCTCTTTTGAGCTGAGCGTATTGCCAAGTCCTCCGAAAGGTAAATCGGAGGCACCAGAGTACGTGTTTGATGCCCTTCCATTGTATAGAATGTGCACTTTCATATACACTTTTGTTACATGCGTGCCGCGCATCGTTATGATTCATGCATAGAATATGCTTGCTTTCGATTCTGCATAGAATATGCTTTCAATATTGCATAGAATATGCTCCTGTTTCTTGCATAGAAAATGCTCGTATCTTTTGCATAGAAAATGCACTCTTCCATACTTGCATAGAAAATGCACCTCATTTGCATAGAACATGTATTCACTTGCACTGTCTTGTGCACTTTCACTTTGTATCTCACTAGCACTGTCTTGTGCATCTTGTGGTTGTATCTCACTCGCACTATTTAGTGCATTTCAAATCAATCGCGCTGTTTAGCGTATCACACTTTCTTGTGCATTTCAAATCACTCGCGCTGTTTAGCGTATCGCACTGTCTTGTGCATTTCAAAATCAATCGCGCTGTTTAGCGTATCGCATTGTCTTGTGCATTTCAAATCACTCACGCTTTCTTGCACATCGCATTATTTTGTGCAGTTTATCACTCGCGTTTTCTTGCGCATTGCGCTGTTTTGTGCAGTTTGTCACTCGCGCTCTCTTGCACATCGCACTATTTTGTGTAGTTTACACTCACGCTCTCTTGTGCATCGCACTATCTTGTGTATTTCATTACATGCTCTCTCTCATCTTGCTTAGAAAATTCTTGTAGCATTTGTCAGTGCATTGCATCGCACTGCTTTGTGTAGGTTATCATTTGCGCTGTTTTGTGCATCACGCTGTTTTGTGCAGGTTCAGGTTCACGCCATTTTGCGCATCGCACTGTCTTGTGCACTTTCGCATTTGTAATCACTCGCGCTTTCTTGCGCATCGCACTGTTTTGTGCAGTTTACACTCGCGCTGTTTAGCGTATCGCACTGTTTTGTGCAATTTACTTTCGCGCTTTCTTGCGCATCGCACTGTTTTGTGCATTACATTGTATCATTCGCGCTATCTTGCGCATCCCACCTGCACTTGTTAGTGCATTCCATTTCATTCGCGCTATTTTGCGCATCACACTATTTTGTGCACCTTACATGCATTGTGCATGAATTTTATCGCGCTATCTTGCGTACCTCACCTGTATAGCACTGTTTTGTGCATTCACTCTTGCATTGCACTGTTTTGTGCATCTTGTTAGCACTGTCTTGTGCATTCTAACCTGTATCGCACTGTTTTGCGCATCTTCTTAGCATTGTTTTGTGCATCACATTGTCTTGTGCACGCTGTGTTTTTGTATCACTCGCACTGTCTTGTGCACTCTTGGGTCTAGGAGACCTTAAATCCTCTAAAGGTGCGATTCCTTTTTTTTTATAAATCCTGAATTTTCAATCAAACCGGCGTCGCGTAGCGTATAAGTCCAATTTTCAGACCGGCTTTGCGTAGCATATAAGTCCAATTATCAAAGTCTTCCTGCATATCATTTGCATCTTGCCCCTGAACTACGCTGGTTTGATTCCTTGCAAAGGGATACGTAGGCAGCCTACGGGCGCAACCATTTATTTATCGGTATTTTGTTTGTTTGTTTGTCTAAGTCTTCGGCCTTGTCAAAAATGGGTCGTCTCTGGGCTTTGACATTCACTCCCGTCATTGTTATGACTTTCGAGTTCTGTCAAAGAGGGGTAATTGTAGACACCCCATTTTTGATCGTCCTCAAGGTTTGGACGTCATTGTTTGAACACGCGATGATTATCCATACTTGTGTTTGTTTTGAGTTTCGAAAAGTCTTGGCTGCGCGCCTTGCCTTAGAATCTCTTAACTTCTCTGCTTTGTGTCTGGTTTTGCACCAAGAGCTTGTGGATGTGTTCCTGAGGGAAGGGGTGGAGCCTGTCGACCAAGTATCCTACCCACCGGCCGCCTTGTTTTTCAATCGGCCAAATGTGATGGCCGGCCGGCCAATTTTACTACCGGTCGACCACTTTGATGGCAGGCCGGCCAAATGTGGTTTTCAACAGATATTTCTATAGACAGCTGGCAGCTGTCATTCAAGGCCATACCCCAACCCATGCTTGGACGTGGGTGTTCTGAGGAGCTGCAGATTGATACATATCTATATCAATCAAGCTCTCTCACAAGAGAGAAAAAAAAAGAGGAACAAGAGGAAAAAGAGATATAGAACTTGGAGCAAAAAAATCTCTCTCTCTACATTTTCTGCCTCTCTCTCTAAGGTTTAGGGCTTGCTTGTGCTCAAAAGTGCATTTTCTTTGCACTTTTGCATACAAACACCTAGTTCTCTACTCCCTTTATTGAGCTGAGGTCCTTGAAGGTGATTTTTGGGGTGATTTGAAGCCTTTTCTTGGTCCAAAAGTTGCTGATTTGCCGCTGTACTTCAAGGGTGAGCTTTTACCTCTTTTAAGCCTTGTTTTCATAGCTTGTTTTGCCATATTTGCAACTGTTTTTGAGCTTAACATATAACATAGAAAAGTCTTGTTTTTGAGTGCTCTAAATAGTTTGTTTAGGGTGTTTTAAGCTTTGGGGTTGTTTGACCCCTCTTAAGGCTTGTTTGGCCTTTGTTTTGTGCCATTTCGGTTGAGCTCCGGGACCATTGTGTTTGGGCCTCCTCACCACTAAAATCTTGAGGGATTTCAGTGATGAGGATGGTGCCTTGAGGTCCTAGGAAGGAGAGGGCCACCCCCTCTCCTTGTTGTCCTTGAAAAGGGCCATTTTTAGCCTCTTGAGGGAGCATATAGTTTGAGTGTGTATTGACCATGCCTTGACTGATTTTCATGCTTATTATGTCATAATATAGCATTGTTGTATGTTGGTTTTGGTACACCATGCTTGCTTAGCATACATGCCTTGTAATGCCTTGTTTTAGCCTTAACATGTCCTATGCTTTGAGCCCTTATTCAAGCACGTTTAGGCCTAGCTTTATGAAGCTTTTATGTTTGTCTTGCCATGCTTAAGGTCTGTCCTTGGTTGTTTTGGTCGACCAAGACATGCATTGCATAGTCCCTTTGCATCTTGGATTGTTAGCCCCAAGTGTGTGAGTGTGTAGTGTGCGTTACTTGCATCATTTTCAGTGGTTTGGAACCACTTACCATGCTATTTCAGTTCTCATAACATGCTTGCATGCATGCCTTTGATGCCTCTTTGATGCCTTAAAAGCTTGTGTTGTATGCTCTATGTTTAGCCTCTTTTGCATGCTTTCATGTTTAAGCCACTTAGATGCCATCTAGGTGTTCCCTTTGCATGGTCTAGGCCTACCTTGAACCTGTTTTAAGCCCTCTTGGCCTTGTGAGGCTTGGTTGGCTTAGCCATGGTTTAAGTCTCCTTGACTAGCCTCAAGTACTTGGACCAATTGTACGCTATGTTTGTCTTGGTTAAGTTGGTTTGGCACCATCATTAGCATGGTTTTCGGAGCTTACATTGCATGCCCTTAGTCCATGTTTAGTCTTTTCCAAGCGTGCTTGAGAGTTGCCTTTTGATGTTTAAATGTTGGCCCATTAACATGTGCATGTGTGTGTGTGTGTTGGTCCTCATGTTTGAGCACTTCGGCCACTGATTTTGGCATGCTTGCGAGCCATCCTAAATTAGTTTAAGTCCATCCCCTTTGCTTGATTGTGTGCTCACCCTGTATGTTTGCTTGCATACTTGCATACTTGCATATTCGCATTGCATTGCCATGTTGTATGCTAGTTCACATGCTTAGGATTGCATTGCATGAGTATGCATGCTTGACCTCTTGAAGTGAGTATGATAGAGGTTGAGTTCAATTTGTTTGATTATATGCATTGCATTCCATATCAAGATGCACACTTGATTCTTTGGGCCATCATGCATGGAAATGTGCAATTGGTGGTCCGAGAATCGAAGACCATGTCCCTTTGACTCAGACACATGATAAGGGGTGTGATTGGTGCATACATTGCTTGAAATACATTGCCATGCCAAGTTTTGTCCTCTGCTGCTGTCAAAACAGATTCAGCAGGAAGATTTGGCCGGCCGGCAGTGTTTAGTGCCGACCGGCAAATAATGTTTGGCCGAGAGTTCAATTGATGGTCGATGACCACTTCAAAATGGCCGGTGATGATCCCACTCAGCCGGTGGTGTTCTACAACACTCAGAGAAGCAACCTTGGGAGTTGTGCAATTTTCAGAGAAGCAAAACAGTCAAAGCAGAGGCAAACTTGTGCATGGCGCTAGATTTCCGAGCAAACCTGAGCACGCGCGCATTGGATCCTCTTCTCGAGGCCTTTACTGCTTTCTTAGCTTAGTTATTTATTTGCTTAATTAATTAGGTGGTCTGTAATAATTAATTAGCTTGTAGGTTAATTAATTTGTATTATTCTTTTGGTCCCTCCAAGTGAGGGTGAATTTGTAATAAGTGTGGGTGCGTGTGTGCTTGTCTTCCAACCCCCACTTCTTTCTCCCTTTTACTTACCTGCTTTGATGGTTGGTACTAGGACATGTTTACTTTAGCATACCTTATGCTATGCATGCGTGCATCATTCATTAGTCTTGCATGCACCAGGCTCGGGGCATCATACTAACTGCATAAGTATTTCAAATCTAACTTGGATACGTGCTACTTGTGCATTTTAACATGTCATTTATAGACTAGCCGAGCCTACTCTAGTGACATTCCGTATGCATTGCATTAGCCACTTAACATGAGTTAGGATCATGCATTGATTACTAACTAGCTTTTGTTTTGGCTTGGAGTACAATGTAAGTATTTTTACGCTTTAGCATACCGCATGAGTGTGAGTGTTGCCATAATAGCATGATTACCATGAGGCTAGCTGCTTATGTGATATAACTGCTTGAATGCCTGTGGATGAAGGTTGGATTGTTTGAGTTAGGATAACTCATTGAAATCCGTATTTTAGCCTACTTGTGAGTAGAAAATTCCAAAGCGTTTTCCAAACAAACGGATATGCAATGTTTTGTTCCAATTTAGGCGATTTGGTCTATACTTGTTTGCTGCGCGCATAACATAGTAATTCTAGGTTAATAAATGGAATAAGAACACATAACGTTTTCAAAACTGGATATCATGGTTAGTAGAGGCCGATCTTTGTATCGGGCGAGAGGGGGTGCTCATAGCGGACCTTCCCCAATCGTACCCAAGCTCCCGAGCCGAGGCAACTTTGGTGATGACGAACACGTGGCCTTTGGCACCGAGTCAGGGTTTCCTAAATTTCCCAAAATAAAAATATTTAGGTGGCGACTCTGTATCTGGCAAAGCAGTCCATGTTTGGCACTTCTTTCTAAAAATCTGTTTTCTCAAAACGATTTGCCGGATTTGGACTCTTTGGTTCAGATTTAGAACCGTGACAATTTGAGAGTCCGAACTGTAGTGAGCCCAAAACGAACAGAACGGGGGGACTCGTCCTCCCGGGGCGTTCGGGGACGTCTACAAATTGTTACCACAATGGGTTTGTCTCACTAGATAGTATTAAAAGTAGATCTAGTATGCTATATGATAACATGTTTATGTGACTAGATGAGTATGAGATTTGGTTTCTAAGATATTGATTGGATCTATGAGTTTCTAGAAGTCCTATTAGAAGAGTACTTGATTGCTTCTTGTTCCAATTGGAACTCTGGCAATGTCACAGAACTATTGATTATCTGGGAAGTAAATTTGTTTGTTATTACGTAATTCGATGCTTATGTCAAATTAATTAATTGTTGTCCACTGCATTAGGACATGAGTGAGTTAGGTTCAACACATTTGTAAATGTACTAAACTATTATGTTACCTTTATTAGAATGTTAGGATCAAGACGTGGTGGTGGTAGGGCTCAGGCCTAGGCAGTAGGGGGTGATGATACTGAATAAAATTTTAGTATAGGAGGAGGGAGTTAGTCAAACCAACGTGGTCAAGCCCGCTGGGCAGCAAGCCATCGGCACCTTAGCTTGCAAAATGACCGAAGCATTGTAGGAATCCATGGACAGTCTTGGGGTTGAGAACCAAGTCCAGAACTATGTTACAGAAATAGGGCCATCCTTTTTGAAGGAGTTTTTCTAGTCGAATCTGGACGAGTTTGTAAGAGATCCAAAAGAGCCACTAAAGGCCAATGAGTGGCTTGAGCAAATGGTGAAAATGTTCAAGATGCTTGGCATCGAGGATGACGGTTTGAGGATGACCTTGGAGTCTCTCCAACCGAGGGGAGATGCAGGTCAGTAGTGGAATATTGTGCGAGGGCATATCAGGTTGACTTGGGAGGCTTATGTTAATGCCTTCCAAGATAAGTTCTTGCCACCCACTGCTAGGGAGAGGTTGGGAGACTAGTTTCTAAAGCTTAAGTAGCTAAACACGTCAGCAGCCGAGTTTGAGGTGACTTTTACTAGTTTGCCAAGGTTTGCACTAGAACTTGTGGCGATGGAAGAACGACAATGTATCGAGTTCAAGAAGAAATTGAGGGTCGGGCTCCTTTTCAATGTGGCCAAAACAATGATTTGGGATACAACCGTCTTGTGGCGTCGGTGGCCCACTTAGAGATCCTGATCCAAGCAAAGGAAGAGCGAATGAGGGTCTCAAAGTAGAGGTCCTAGAATGTTTAGGGAGACACTAGGGACAACAAATGGCAAAGGGGTTCCACCCCGTAGCAATCCTAGGCCACATAGTTTAGATCTTCATTTCTCGTATCAAGTTCGGGTTCGAGCAAAGGTAATCACCGTCGGCTCGTTCTCAAAGCCAAAGTTAGGGGAGAGGTCAACCGCCTATCTGTTATCAGTGTGGGTAGTCAGGGCATTGGAGGAGGTTTTGACCTCAGTCTCATGGCATATCTAGTGCATTTGGTTCAAGGCAAACATAAAGTCATCAGCCAACACAGCCAGCACAAGCCTTGAAGGCCAATCAGGGAGCCACTTCGGCTTAATCAGTGTATCAGGCTTATGCTCGGAGGGGTAAGCAGGTAGATTAAAGGCCTTCAGGATATGTGTATGCTGTTACCGCAGTGGATCAATTACTAGCACCTTCCGTAGTGAGAGAGAACTTTTCATTGTTCAACTTTATTGTCAATGTTTCGATTGACACTAGTGCATCTCATTCATTCATATCATCTTCTTTTGCATCCACTTTGGGTTTAGAGTATGAGTTGTTGGAGTCTTCTCTATTGGTTAAGACCCCTATTGGGGGTAGAGTGCCATTGGGTCAAGTATGCTGCTCTTGTGAGATTGAGGTCGCAGATCATCGACTCTCTTTTGATTTTATTGTTCTTGACATGCATGCTTTCGACATAATCTTGGGTATACATTGGTTGACTCATTACCGCCCTTTAATACATTGTCATCGTCGGAAGGTATCGGTGTGTACACCAATAAGAGAGTGCTTCTATTTTATATGTGACTGGGGTGATAGTCCTACCCTTCCGTTATATGACCTCAAGGGTCGAGGAGGAGTTGAGTTTTTTTTTTGCTATCACAATAACCGATGAGGGTAGTATGATTGGGGTGAATTGCCAAGAGTAGTTCAAGAGTATCCAGATGTTTTTTCGGAGAATCTCACAGAGCTGCCACCACATAGAGACATTGAGTTCTTAATTGACTTAGTGCGAGGTACGACTTCGATTTCCATGGCACTATATAGCTTTACACCAGCCGAGTTGTGTGAGATAAAGATGCAACTTCAAGATTTATTAGATAAGGGCTTTATTCGTCCTAGTACATCACCTTGGGGAGCACCGGCTCTCTTTGCTAAGAAAAAAGATGATACATTGTGACTGTACATTGATTAGCGAAAGTTAAGCCATGTAACTATTAAGAACAAGTATCCATTACCATGAATAGATGACATATTCAGCTAGTTGAAGGGGTCTCATTGTTTTTCTTAGATTGATTTGAGATCAAGGTATCATCAGTTGAGGGTGAAGGAGGACAATATTCGGAAAATGACATTCTGTACGTGGTATGGCCATTACTAGTCCTTAATGATGCCTTTTGGGTTGACCAACGCACCGGCTTCGTTCGTGGACTTAATGAATCGAGTCTTTAATGAGTTCTTAGATTGATTCATGGTTGTCTTCGTCAATGACATCCTAATATACTCACCCTCCGAGGGGAAACACAAGGAACACTTGCAGGTTGTACTTGAGTTACTTATAGCACATCGGTTATATGCTAAGTTTTGGAAGTGTGAGTTTTGGCTCAATGAGGTTAAGTTTTTAGGCCATATGATTTCTGGAGAAGGGGTGACTGTAGATTCATCCAAGATAGACACAGTGCAAGATTGGGAACAATCTAAGAATGCCTTTGATATTCAGAGTGTCTTGGGCTTTGTCGGATATTACTAACATTTTGTGAAGGATTTCTCCAGATTGGCCTCACCATTGACTAGATTGACAAGGAAGGGAATTAAATTTGTGTGGAGTGAGACTTGTGAAAATTCATTTCAAGAACTTAAGGTTAGACTCACAACTGCTCTAGTTTTGATTATTTTGAAGATGGGTTTGGGTTATTCAGTTTATTATGATGGGTCTCGAGAAGGTTTGGGTTGTGTATTGATGAAAGAGGGAAATGTGGTAGTGTCTGATTCATGGCAGTTGAAAAAACATGAGAGAAATATCCCACTCACGACCTAGAACTAGGGGTGGTGATCTTCGCCTTGAAAATCTGGAGGCTTACCTATATGTGGAGAGATTTGAGGTGTTTGTCGATCATAAGAGTTTGAAGTACTTGTTTTCATAGAAGGACTTGAATTTGAAGCAAATGAGGTGGATGAAGTTCATGGAGGATTATGATTTTGAGTTACACTATCATCTGGGAAAGGCCAACGTAGTGGCTGACGCTTTGAGTAGGAAATCCGTAAGCAGTGTAGCTAGTATCGCCATCCGGGAATGGGAGATGTTGGGCGTAGTGGGAAAGTTTGACTTACATCTTGGTGAGTTCATTGAGTCGACTGCTTTGTTCACTATAGTTGCACAACCTACTCTTGTTACCCGAGTTTTAGAAGCACAATGAGATGATTGCAAAGTGAAATCTATCAGGAAAAGATATCTAGTGGAAAGGTAGAGAAGGGTTTGAACGTTTTTTCTGACTCGAGTGTGAGGTATCTGGACTGCCATTTTGTGCTAGAATCTTGTAGAGAGGAGGTACTCTGAGAGTTCCACCATTCACGCCTTATGGTACACCCGGGTGGTACAAAGATGTATCACGACCTTAGTTTCCGATTTTGGTGGAGGGGGATAAAGCGATAGGGAGTCTTGTTTGTTTTGAGATGCCTTACTTGTCAACAAGTGAAGGCCGAGCATCAGAGACTAGTGGGTTTGTTCCAACCTTTACCAATAGCCTAGTGGAAGTGGAAGTATGTCACAATGGACTTTGTTGTGGGTCTTCCGAGGACTCAACGGGTTAATGACAAGATATGGGTAGTAGTTGATCGGTTAACCAAATCTGCGCACTTTGTATCCATGCGCACGAGTGACTTAGTAGACTACCTTGCCGACCTATATGTTAGAGATATAATGCGACTTCACTAGGTCCCAGTGACTGTTGTTTTAGATAGGGATTTATGTTTTATGGATCGGTTGTGGCAAAGCTTATGGGTGCCTTGGGCACTAAATGGACCTTTATAGTACTGCCTATCATCCTCAGACTGACAGGCAGTATGAGCACACCATTTAGATTTTAGAGGACATGCTTTAGGCTTGCGTTCTTGATTTTAAGGGGTCGTGGGAGAGACACCTGCCTTTGGTGGAATTTGCCTACAATAATAGTTTTCAAGCAAGCATTGGTATAGCACCTTTTGAGGCCATATATGGCCGATCGTGTAGATCTCCTGTGTGCTGAGTCGAGGTGAGTGATGCACTTATGTTAGGTCCAGAGTTAGTCCGGGAATGTCAGAGAAGATTACGCTTATTCATAAGAGGTTGGCTTCGACTCTGAGTGGCCAGAAGAGCTATGATGACAGTAAGAGGAAACCTGTCACGACCCAAACTTGTCCCTAAAAGTTTAGGCCATGATTGGCCTGTAATTAGGCCTCAAAGCAATTATTGTACAAAACTCAATAACGAGGCCTAAAGCAGAAGCAAAATTAAATAAGAATGTCCATTGAGCTGTGTTTATATGTCAGGAGAGTTCACATACGGAATTTATATGTATATACAAATGCAAGTGATATAAGTATAACAAAGAGTTAGAAGTCCAAAAATTTACATATTGACCAAGTGTTCAGTAAAAGCCACCAAAAACTCAGCAAAAATATGGCATCAAAGGAACTCCTTAACAACAACAAAAGGGCTCCAACTTTGGAGGCTTAACAAATACAGGTCCAACAAAAAGGCTCCTGGAGCTGACCTAGGGTTGGCCTCCGAGCTGGTCACCTACATAAATATACATAAATACGGAATGAGCAAGGCTCAATGAATAATAATAATGTAAGGAGGTTCATGTGAATTGGCATATGTCTTGGAGAATATTTATCTAACATATACATGTCCATAATTATTTTCCAAAATGGCCTCAGGCCCACATAAGATAGAACGGCCTTGGGCCCAACATAGTCCGAAATGGCCTTAGGCCAAGCATAAGACAAAATGGCCTTAGGCCCAGCATAATACACAACAGCCTTAGGTCCAACAGAATAGCACAACGGCCTCAGGCCCAACATAATAAAAAAACGGCCTCAGGCCCAACATAATACCAAAACAACCTCAGGCCCACATATCAACAACTGTTAGAAACATTATAGGGTAGATTGAACATCGGTATGTCTTCATCTCCCTCGGCCTTACCTCATGATTCATAAACAATCCACATCGTTATAGAGTAGATAGAACATCGGCATGTCTCCATCTCCCTTGGCCTTGGAGCCATGAGTCATTAGTAGTCCATATCATAACGGCCTTTGGCCCATCATTTATAACCGAAGCAGAACAACCTTGGGTCCATTTCATACACCATTATTTAATCATTTCCATCAAAACATAAGTCATGTAACGTATGCCATTCATGATCAAGATATAGAAATCAGAAACAAAATTTCATAAATGAGATATATTGTTACACTACTATTACTCACAGTGGTTTAGTCGAGCAATGGTCCCTCCCAACAAATGACCTACACATGGCACACACATACAAATGAATAAACATTACATTATTCTCTTAGCTTCTTGACTTTCATCATTCTTCCATTTCATTCGCTTTCTATTCATTTTTAAACATTTCAGAGGACTTAAACGTACACATTAATAGATTCAGAGGGTCGAAAAGGGTAAAAGAAGGTGACATAATTTTTCCGCACTAGCTGCACGTGCGGAAGTTCCCCACCGCATGTGCGGATAGGTGTGCCGCATGTGCGGCGATGCACGTGCGGCTCCGCATGTGTTTTTATTTTAGATTGCTTGACTTGCTTCCCTTGTTTTCGCAAGTGCGGCTCTGAGCCATGCACGTGCGATCCTGGGCACTGTTTGAGCAGTCTGAAAATTCAACAATTTCAAGCTTTCCAAAAGCATTTTCAAGGCTATATTCAAGCAACTTTTGTGATAACCCTGCACTGTGTTAGGTTAATTAATCTTAATTATGATTGTGATTATGTGTCTGATATGATTTTGAGTGCCAATTTTATGATTATATGTATTTTCTAATTTCTATCTGTTTATCGTAGGAAAATCTACTCAACTTACTGCTACAATTTGAAAATTGAAGTTCGTAGAGGTTACAGAAACTGAAATTGTCTACATAATTATGATTAGCATGATATTTAGAGCCTATGGTGAAATATGATTAAAAATTGATTCGTATCGAAATAATTAGATTGAATTAAGTGAAGCTCATTAGCTTTAATTGAAATTGATTAACTAAGCTAACCACCTAGTATATATAGGCTAATTACACTCAAGCTCATAGTTGTTTGAGTTCAAAAATCTGAGATATGCACTCTAGAGAGAGAGAGGGGGCTCATCCTTGAAGATTTTGTAAAGGAATTCAAGAACTAGGTGGATTAGCTCAACGCTTACCTATATTTGGAAGAATTGGACCTTTTAGGTGAGTAACCAATCCTTAATTCATGAGTTTAAGCCTACAATTATGTGAATTCTAAGGGAATTGGTAATCAAGAACAAGATTTGAATGGTGTGTGATAAAATTGAAGTTAATATCTCCCTGTATGTAAAGAATTACATGAATGTGCATAATCATGAAGAATTGAGTACCAAATCACACATGCATGCATAATCTTGTTAAGCTTCATGATTTTGAGCATCTTTTGTGCCATTTGAAGTAGAATTGGAGTCAATAATTAACATGCATGCATGATTCATGGAGGTATGAAGCTTAAATGCATAAGTTTTGAAATTGGCAAAGAATTTGGAATGATTTTGGAAATGGCCCATGATTTTGGATAATTGGTTTCAAATTATCTAAGTTTTTATGTTACTCAATGTTTTTCTATGTTTTGACATTAATTTGCAAACTTTGGACCCTTTGGGATTGTGTTTTGAAGCTAAAATAGCTTGATGGAAAACCTAGAATTCAACTAGTCCGCTCAAGCGAGGAAAGTCTCACTCGAGCGTGAAAATTTAGCTCCCAGAAGTTTTGCAGAGATTTGCACAATGGCTTGAGCGGCAAACCTTACGCTGGAGCGAACCCTATTTTGCAAGACTCTTCGCTCAAGCATCAGAAATCCCGCTCGAGCGTAAAATTCATGCAACTAGTGCTTTTATAAAGCTTTGTAGGCCACTCGAACGGCTAAAGTTGGGCTCAAGCGGAGAGCCCTGTTTCAGAAATTTCAAAAAGTTGTTTCATGTTTCATTTTATGTTCTCTTTCATTTCTAAGAACTCTTATGCATGCATTAAGCATTGTAAATGAACTAAAAGGATAAGAATTAGGCCTAAGAGAAATAAATAAAGTAAGAATGAATTGAATCACTTGTGACCCAATATGTTATGAAATGTGTAGGGTCAAGCGTAAGGGTAATCGATCGGCAGAACACTGTGAGTAATATCTTAGTAAGGATATTTTGAAGTATGCTACTTTCCAAATGCTTACTTCTATATAAGTTTCACAGATTTGTTAATTTGAATTGTGAATGAATATTCGTCATGCCAATGATTGAATAAGGCCGTTGGAATACAATTATGATTATGATATGATTATGATCTTAATCATGAAATGCACATAAACATGAATAAATTGGGCTTGAGGCCGTTTGACATGAATGATTGGGCCAAAGGCCATCTGACATGAATGATTGGGCCAAAGGCCATCTGACATGAATGATTGGGCCAAAGGCCGTCTGACTTGAATGAATTGGGCCCCAGGCCATCTAACATGAATGAATTGGGCACGAGGCCGTTTGATATGAATGATTCAGCCAAAAGCCATTTGATATGAATGATTAGGCCAAAGGCCGTCTAACATGAATGAATTGTGCCTGAGGCCATTTGACATGAATGAATTGGGCCCGAGGCCTTTGATAAGAATGAATTAGGCTCGAGGCCATTTGATATGAAGGGCCAAAGGTTGTTTGATAGGTTTGGGCTTGAGGCCGATTGATGTATCTGATAGAAATATGAATGAGCCTAAGGCTGTTTGATATGTCTGTTACAAATTTCATTCATGTAACTTCTTTATTTGATATTATTCATTGGCCTTTGCTCACTCTCATTTATATGTATGTAGGTGAGCAAAGAGATGTCCAAACACAGCCTCACTGAAGAATGTGAGAGGAAGTCGAGTTTTGTGGAGTCAGCCCGAACGTCTCTCGCATGAGACTTTGTTTTGTTCTTTTGTTTACTCTTTTTGTTACCTTGGTGAATACGTTAGACCACCCATGTATATAAGCTTTTGTTCGGCTAACTACATGTTCGAAGTTCCTGGACGTATAAAATGTTAAGTCTGCCTATACGTGTGAGTTATTATGAAATTTTTTTGGAATAATTTTGTTATGCCATATAAACACAGCTCATTGGAGAAAATTTTTTTAGTCTGCTTCCGCTTTGACCTCTTTATTTCTACTAAAACATGTTTAATTAGTTTTAAGGCCATAATTAATCTCATGATTATTTGCCGGTTATGACCTTATAGGGGCGTGTTCGGGTCATGACAAAGTGGTATCAGAGCACGACTTAATAACTCATACACTTGTCCAAATGAGCAATAAGCATTTAGAAAAGATCTAGGATGCATTCACATGATAAGTATGAACTTGAAGACATATAAATATGCTTAAATGTTTTGAAATAAAGGACTATGTGCTATGTGTTTTGTGATTTACTTGCATTGTGACTTACTTGAATATGTATGCTCTATTGTATATGCATACTTGTGAACATTTTTTATAAAGAATAGTGCAAGTTTAATCAAATAATGGTGAGAACAAGAGGTGATGAATTAGAGAAGTCCTCTACTACCAGAATGGATAGGATGGAAAGATTAATACAGGACATGGCAGAAACATTAAGGCAACAACAACAGTGGTAGCAACAGTGACAACAACCACACCTCTGCCTCCACCTCCGGTACTGCCTGTACAAGATCTGTAGAATGATGACTGAACAATTGCTCACACCAAAGAGTTTAAGAAGATAAAACCGCCACAGTTTCATGGAGGATTAGATCCATTGAAGGTTGAAGTGTGGGTCCTTGGTATAGAGAAGTTGTTTGAAGTGTTTCCTTGTCTAGAAACATAGAAAGTATTGCTAATCACCTTTACACAAGAAAATGAAGCAAGTAGGTAGTGGACGTTGATGCGTGAAAGTAATAAAGATATTGGTTGGACACAGTTCTTGGAAATTTTCTATGACAAATACTTTCCACATTGTGTTCGTGATAGGAAGGTGACAGAGTTCATGGAACTTAGGCAAAACAACATGACAGTAACCGAGTATGAGGCCAAATTTACTGAGTTGGCCAGATTTGCACTACACATGGTTGATACTGACTATAAGAAAGAGAGACACTTTGAAGGAGGTCTTTGAGATGATATTTTAGAAAAGGTGAATGTACTAAAGCCAGAAACCTACATTGATGTGCTAGATCGGGCCATAATATTAGAAGCTAACATAGCCAGGTAGAGTAAATCATTAACTGATTGGAAGAGTAAGAGGCAGGGCTTCTTTTCAAAGAAAAGACTTTCAAAGAAACAGAATACAGGCTCCTCAAGCACTTCAAATTCTTCCAAAGATACGTCTCCAATGTGCAACCAATGTGGTAAAAGACATCGCGGGGTTTGCCACCATGTTTCAGGAGCCTGCTTTAAGTGTGGTAAAACTGGGCATATGACCAGGGATTGTAAACAAAACAGTGGGAAGTTAACTGCTAGCTCAAATGCGTCGATCCCAAAACCAAAAAACACTACAAGGCCTACTGCCACCAGAGAGTCTTTGTGCTTGTCTTGAGCGATACATGGAACACAGAAGTCGCCGTCTCAGGTACTATCTCTATATGTTGTCGGGATGCATTTATGTTAATTGACTTCGGATCAACGCACTCCTTTGTAACTTATGCATTTGCATCTAGATTGAGTTGACCTCTAGAATCATTGCCATATTTGTTATGTGTACCTGCTCCATCTGAGGAATCTGTGTTGTGTACATCTGTGTGCCGATTTTACGATATACGTATTGAGAATGCTACTTTGTATGTAGATCTATTACCCTTGGACTTTAGACATTTTTATTTAATTCTGGGCATGGACTGGTTATCTAAATACTGCGCCAACATTGATTGCGTAACGAAATGAGTCGTATTTAGACCACTAGGGCAGGAAGAAATTGTGTTTCTGGGTAACAGGGTAGTACCTCCACCTTATTTGATATCTGCAATGAAAGCATGTAAATTAATCAAGAAAGGGTGCCAAGGCTACTTGTGTTGTGCATTGTTCGAACAATCTCTGAATGTTGAATTGAGTAGTATCCCTATTATTAGCGAGTTTCCAGATGTATTCCAGAATGAATTGGTAGGAGAATTGGTTGATAGGGAGATAGATGTAGACACCCCATTTTTGATCGTCCTCAAGACTTGGACGTCACCGTTTGAACACTCGGTGATCATCCTTGTTTGTGTTGAGTTCCCAGAGGCCTCGGTTGCATGCCTTGCCTCAGAATCTCTCGGCTCGACTGCTTTGTGTCTGGTTTTGCACCAAGAGCTTGTGGATGTGTTCGTGAGGAAACGGGATGGCCTGTCGACCAAGTCTCCTGCCCACCGGCCACCTTGATTTTCAATCGGCCAAATGTGATGGCCGGCCGGCCAATTTGACTGCCGGTCGACCACTTTGATAGTCGGCTGGCCAAGTGTGGTTTTCAACAGATATTTCTATAGACAGCTGGCAGTTGTCATTCCAGGCCATACCGCAGCCCATGCCTGGACGTGGGAGTTCTGAGGGGGCTGCAGATTGATATATCTATATCAATCAAGCTCTCTTACAAGAGAAGAAAAGGAGAGATACAACTTGGAAGAAGAAAGAGAGATACAACTTGGAAGAAAAAAATTTCCTCTCTTTAAAAATTCTCAACTCTCTCCCTATCTCTCTCTTCCAAACCCTTCAAACCCTAAGGTTCTTGCCCCCTTTACACTACCACTCATAGCCTACAACCTCCATACTCCATTCCAGCAACTTGAGGCTGTTTTTCAGAGCTTAGGAACACCATTTCTCGGACCAAAAGCTACTGGAAGTTTGGACTACAAGGGTGAGCCTCATTTCTCTCTCTTTTTGCTCTATTTTGCATGCAATCTTAGCCTTTGTTGCTTACATTTTTGGGCTCCGACCTGAACTGTAAATAGTCATATTTTGAGCTCTTTTTCATGTTTGATCAAGGACCTCTTGCTGTTTGAGGTCTCCTCCTCCCTCTTTGTGTTTACACCCTCTCTTTAGGCCAATTTTTGCATGATATTTTAGGCTTATTTGTGAGCTGCTTTGGACTTGGTCATAAATTGTGAAATGTTTTTTTTTTTTGAGCCCCTCTTTAACTTTGTTGAAGGGCTCTCCTCTGTTTGAGGTCAGCTGCTACCACTTGCCTCTTTATCCCTCTTTGAGGCCTTTTTCTTGCATGCTGATTTGGCCTTATTTTTGTTCATTTTCGAGACTTGATGTAAACTGTAAAGTGCTTCACTTTGAGCTCCTCTTCAACTTTGTTGAAGGGCTCTTCACTGTTTGGGGCCAGCTGCTATCCCTTGTCTCTATTCTCTCTTTTAGGGCCATTTTTGCATGATAGATTAGCCCTATTTATGTTCATTTTTTAGGCTTGTTATAAACTGGAAAAAGGCTTGTTTTGACATCATCTTCATGTTTTATTAAGGGCATTATTTTATTTGAGGCCATAGGCTTCCTTGTATGCTTGATTGTCCCTTGTTTTGAGCCTTACACCTAAGCCCCAATTGCATGCTTTGTTTGGCCTTCTAGCCACTGAAATCCAGCGGATTTTCAATGGCTAAAACACTATTTTGAGAGCCAAGATTAGAGGGGG
Organism: Camellia sinensis; assembly: GCF_055761805.1. NCBI lineage: Eukaryota > Viridiplantae > Streptophyta > Magnoliopsida > Ericales > Theaceae > Camellia > Camellia sinensis. Next base: position 112,006,543 of record NC_138974.1, read on the forward strand.
GTGACCCCCTCTCTCCTTCTCTTATTTGGTGGCCTTTTGGGCCTTCCAAAGAGACCCTACCTTGCATGCTTCGAAGTCACTTTCCAGGTTCAATTTGGTGAGTTTTAGGACTACCATATTTGATTTTCATAGTTGTTTATGCCATGCTAAATGTCTACCTTGCATGTGCTTGATAACTCCTTGCATGGCCCTCCAAAGTAACTCATTATTTTTGCATACCATGGTTGCATATCAGTGGTTATTTGGACCTATTTTCACATGATTTATTCACTGATTTTTGCTGGTTTGGTGAGATTACATTTGCTTCATATACTTTCCATGAAAACCATGATTGCTAGTCAAGATTGCATGCTATTTTGTCCACCACGCTAGCATCTTTTGGCCATGCTTTGAACTGGAAATGTTCATGTTTTGGGTCTGCCTTGGCTCTGTCTTCATGCTTCATGATCAAATAATGCATGCTTTGTATATCTATAAGTCATTCCATGTGCCTAATTTCGAGTTTCGGGTTTCATCTCATGTATCGGGTGCCATTTTCCATGTTTTGGGGCTATTTAGCATCGTATTTCAGTGCTGGAATTTGTGAGTTTGCATGCCATCTTGCATCCCTTGCCATGTCTTGTTAGAGTTACATGTTATGCCTCAGGTTCGGTCCTCGGTTTGCATGTATGCGTGCACGCATTTCGAGAGCCTCATTTTCACCTAATGGCTACTGATGTGAGTGTGGCTGAGGTACATTCATGTTAATGTAAGTCCATCCTTCATTGTGTATGCCATGTTTCAATGCGTTGTGCTTGTTATGTTGTTAGCATTGTGTGTGCCATATAGTTGCATTGCATGTTTGTATGTTTACTTGCATGCTTAGGTCACATGTGCATCGTTGTGCATTGCCTCGCCTCTTGATCAACCATGATTGAGGTTGGGTCCCTTGTATGTTTTGTGTGTATTGCATTTGACATTGAAATGCATACTTGACTCTTCGGCCATCATGCATCGAAATGCGCAATTGGTAGCCCGAGGGTCAAGGGCCATGCTCCCTTGAGCCCATTGTATGATAGGGGGTGTGGCCATGCATACATTTGCCTGAAAATTCCATGCCATACACTACTTGCCCTCTGCTGCTGTCAATTGCAGGTTCAGTAGGAAGCTTTGGCCGGTCGGCCAAATATAATGCCGACCGGCCAGTAATCTGTAGCTGACATGTTAGAAGGCGACCGGTGATCATCCTATTAGGCCGGTGGTGTTTCTACTTGGTCGGTGGTATTCCCCAATGTCTAGAGAGCACGCCCTGGACTTTGGCAGTCCTCAGAGGAATAGGGCAGTAGAAAAACAGAGGTAGCAGTGCTATGGTAGTGAGTTTCCGGGCGACACGAATCAAGAATGCATTATTCACGCATCCCGAGGCGGGGCTGTGGCCACCTTGTTTTGTTATTAATTTGTTAATTAATTAGAGAGTCTGTAATAATTAATTAGCTAGGATAGTTGATTCATTATTCGGACTGTATTATTCTTTTGGACCCTCCGAGCGAGGGCAATTGTGTAATAAGTGTGCGTGAGTGTGCGTATGTCTTCCAATCCCACGTCTTTCTTCCCTTTTATTTACCCGCTTATGATGGTAGACTAGGGTATATTTAAATTAGCATACCTTATGCTATGCATGCGTGCATTCATACATTTGTCTTACATGCACCAGGCTCGGCACATCATGCTAACTGCATTGTGCTTCAATTCCAAATTGAATACGTGTTAGTTGTAGCATTTCACATGCCATGTTTAGAATAGCCGAGCCCGTTTCTAGTTGCATTTTGCATGTGTTGCATTAGCCATCTTAAACTAGGATCATGCATATGATTACTAACTAGTTTCGGTTTTGGCTTGGAGTACTCGGTAAGCATTTATACTTTAGCATACCGCATGCGTGTGAGTGTTGCCATAACAGCATGATTACCATGAGGCTAGCTGCTTATGTGATATAACTGCTTGAATGCCTGTGGATGGAGGTTGAATTACCTAAATTGGAATAATGCATTAAAACTGTGAGTTTTAAGCCCACTAGATAGTGGCAAAACCATCTTTTCTAAAAGCCCACTCGAGGGTGGCAAAACCTTCATTTTACCCTACTCACGAGTAACAAACCATCTTCAAAACGAACATGCAATGTTTTGTTCCAATTTAGGCGATTTGGTCTATGCTTGTTTGCTGCGCGCATAACATAGTAATTCTAGGCTAATAAATGGAATAAGAACACATAACGTTTTCAAAACTGGATATCATGGTTAATAGAGGCCGATCTTCAGATCGGGCGAGAGGGGGTGCTCATAGCTGACCTTCCCCAATTGTACCCAAGTTCCCGAGCCGAGGCAACTTTGGTGATGACGGACACGTGGCCTTTGGCACCGAGTCAGGGTTCCCTAAATTCTTCCAAAAAAAATATTTAGGTGGCGACTCTGTATCTGGCAAAGCAGTCCATGTTTGGCACTTCTTTTCTAAAAATCTGTTTTCTCAAAATGATTTGCCGGATTTGGACTCTTTGGTTCAGATTAAGATCCGTGACAATTTGAGTCCGAACTGTAGTAGACCCGCAAAACGAACAGAACGGGACTCATCCTCCCGGGGCGTTCGGAGACGTCTACAGTTTTTGGCGACTCTGCTGGGGGTAATAGAGAACTTGACTCGAACTCATGATATCTTGTTTTGACTGCACTTATGTGTTTCTTTGCATTGCATGTGCATTGGTGCGCCTAGGACACCGTGTTTGCCATCTACCATTCCTGAACAGTTTGCCGGAGGCTTGTCTTGTCAAGGCATGACCATAAGGCGGACCGGTTATGGGCTCTGACAGTATGGGAACACAAACCCCGATTTTTATCGGGGCACCCTTTTTGACCATTCGACCTAGTGCATATTCGGAAACTATAGTGACCATTCCAAGCTAGGACAGGTTGCTTACCCAATTATAGGTTGTTTGAAACCGCTGCGTGCGTAGTGAAACCCTAGCTCCTAACAAAATAGGACAGGGAAACCCTCCCCCAACATAGGGGTGTTTTGGCTCTCACTTATCTGCTATGTGCTTTAGAGTTGGCCTCTACAAGATTGCATGTATCAGTTTGCAAGTTTAAGTATCAGGCCTGTGGGCATCAGGATTAGTATTTGGGGAATCAGTTTTACCTGAGGGTATCAGTTTATAGGCAAAATTTTGGGCCAGAATTCAGTAGAGGGCACAGTCATCCTAGTATTCTCATATCTGTTCAGGTGAAATCAGGCTGAGATGCTGCATGTTTTCTCTTTTGCTAGGGTAGCCTTGGAACCATAGCTTCAGAAGGCTCCGATATCCCCCGAGGTTCATCGGACTTGTGCTGATAGACTTTGTCAGGTCAGAGATTCAGTTCAAAGGCAATCAGTGTTCCTTTGCTAGAGGCAGGGTAAAAGGGCCAGTCAGGCACAGATCACCAGTTCAGCAGTTACTAGATCGGTGGGCCTTATCCACCCTACCAGTGAATAGTCAGGCTGAGGCCTCAGTTTTTATCAGTTTTTAGTCACCTCACCAGTCAGTCAGCCGGAATAGCAAAACATGGCAGGGATGGAGGAAATGATGCGTCAACTCCAAGAAAGTATGAAACTCATGCAGCAAGACGTTGCCCGGCAGACGGAATTTGCCAAACAGCAAGCTGCGATCATGGCCCAGCAGGCTGAGCTAATCACCAGGCTGCAACAGCAAAATGGAGCATCTGCTTCACACCAAGCCCCTCCCCCACCAGGAGTTCCAGCACCCGAGCAGGCACCAAATGTCCAGGGAGATACGAACATTCCGACAGGACCAGCTCCGCCCCCAACCTTACCCCAGCTGTCTAAAGCACCGATCAACCTGCCGGATTCACCCTTTGAGTTCGAGTTAGACCCTACAGTGCTGAAGGTGAGCAAGCTAGAAAAGATGTTCAAGAAATCTCAGGGAGTAAAATCCATTCCGGACATTGAGGACGGGTATACCAACGCAGCTGTAACGCTACCGGACAGATTTAAGATGCCACACATCGACCGATTTGATGGATCTGGCGATCCCATAGTGCACCTCCGGTTGTTTTCAGACATACTAAGGCCGATGGGCCTCACCAAGCTACAAAAACTTTCATTATTCGGCCAGACCCTGTCGGGTGTGGCCGTTATCTGGTATGCAAAATTAGAAGACGATGTCAAACGGAATTGGGATGAGATGGCCGAGGCCTTCGTTGCGCAGTACTCCTATAACACGTAAATCGAGGTCACAACCCGTGATCTTGAGACAACAAGGCAAGAGCCTAAGGAGAGTTTTTCTGATTTCGTAGCCCGCTGGAGGGCCAAGGCCTCAATGATGACCCTTAGGCCCACTGACAAAGATCAAATTCGGATGATTGTGCGCAATCTCCAGCCCAAGCTTATGCAGAAGATGATCGTTCTCCCCTTCCCTACCTTTTCAGATTTACATGAGATGGGAGTACAGATCGAGGATGCAATGAAACAGGGCCTTCTTGACCAGGAGAAAGAGCAGCCCAGGAAGGCGTTTTTCCGCAGTTCAAATGCGACCACCAGTGGTGATGCAGCTGCAAGATCTTCTGAAGTGGGCATGGTTAACACCACCACATCGAAAACAGCTACCCCATTCACCGGTGCATCCGGAAGTAGCTCACAGACGGCCAAATATCCACCCTGAGTCAAGAGGGTTTTCACCTCATTTTATATGCCTTTGTCAAAGGCTCTAGAGGTCTTAATCCGGAAAGGACATCTGAAACTGTTGGAACAACGGCCTCTACCCGATCCTCTCCCTCTGAAGCATGACCGGACTAAGTATTGTGCCTACTATCAACAAACCAGTCATGAGACTGATAGCTGCTTTCATCTGCGCCATGATGTACAAGATTTGTTTGACAACAAGGTCATTGCCGCACCGGCTCAGCAAAGTGTATCACCACTGGATCAGTGAACTTGGGGGATAGTACGAATATGTGATCAGGGGATGAACCACCTGTGGGCGGCACTCAGTTTACTCAAGATGTGGCGTTTGGCACGCACTGTTTTGAGCATTTGCGAATGCTAGTTTTATATTTTCTGACTTGGGTATTGGGTCAGTCTTGTCATTTTGTATTGAGTCAGTCTTTTCATACTGAGTCAGTTGGGTCTGCCTTGTTGTATCGAGTCAGTCCTGTTTTGTTAGAGTTGGGTGATTTCGGGGGTGTTACCTCGGACATCATTTGCTTGTTTTGTGTTTGTCTTTTTGCTTTTTTTTTTTGAGTCTGTTTCTACCTTGGAGCCAGTTATGCCAACAGATCTGAATAAAACAGCAGTGATTTTCACACTCTTGTGTTTGCTTCTGCCTTGCGCCAGTTGTGCCAGAAATTTTGAATGAAACGGCAGTGCTTTTCACCTGCTCTTTTGTGCCTTGAACTCATTGCATTGACCTAAGTTTTTTAAAAAACCTTTTGAACACTGCGGTGAAAACAAAGAGGAAGGAATTCCTCGGGATTTGCAAAACTTTGATCAAATTGAGAGAAAGAGAGGCGTGCTAAGCCCTTAGTGATTGAAATCATGCTTGTCGGCGTGAATACTGAGAAGGACCCTGGCTTGATCCAGACTGGTTCCACACTATCTTCAGCGCGAGCGATTTGTCGCTTCTTTAAAAACTTTCAAAAACAAAATGTTTTGCGCGATCTTGCGAAGACCTGTGTGGAATCGCTCTTGAGATTGTGCAGCTTAGGATCGCTCTCAGCCTCAAGACTTAAGCCCTTGCTTTAAAACCTTGAACCACAATTCGAAGTGTTCAACGATCGACCATCAAGGGAGGCCTGTGTGGCCAGATTGGAAGCAGCCCTCGAGCAAGAGGCACCAAAGTCAGATCAAGAAGATCAGATCTCATCAGAAGAAGCTTGTAAAGCTAGAACAGAAGCACCCCTCTAACTAGGGGCAAAAATGTCCGATGTGCTCGAAGAGCCGAAGATGGGTCCTTCAGCGAATCAATACAACAGTCATTTTCCTAGACTCAGATGACTTCAGGATCTCAAAACCATTTGGCATGGACTTGTTACATTTTTACCCTTTGAGAGGCTCGTTGGGCCGAAAACCCGGAAGGGCGACCCAGGCAAAAGTTAGAGCAAGAAAAAGAACAAAAAAAAAAGAAGAAAAAAAGAAAAATGCAAAGAATGAAGAAAAGAAAAGAAGAAAAATGAAGAAAATAAAAAGAAAAGATGAAAAAAGAAGAACAGAGCTTGCAAGGTTGAAAACCCGGAAGGGCAGCCTTGGCAAAAGTTAGAGTGCAAAAGGAGAGGTTAAATACACGAGTGTACCTTAACCCCGAACTACGTGAGGCTTGATTCCCATCTTTGGGATACGTAGGCAACTTCATTCTGAAGTCCAACCGTAAAACACTTCGAATTCGACTATGTCCATGTAATGGTTTTGACCATCATTGACTTCTTTGCATCCAAGAATTCGGTTATGTTCGTCACTCTGAGGACTGACTACAATGCGCTGTGGTGCCATTCAAACAAGGGGCAACTTTCCGTTGCCATTCAGTGCGCTGCGGTGCCGTCCAATCAAGGGGCAACTTTCTGTTGCCATGCGGTGTCCTCCAAGCAAGGGGCAATTTTCCTTCAGATCTGAGGTTGTGCATCTCAAGAGTAGGTTCTGTGCTCATTGAGCAGTGGTTGTTTGCGAAAATAGTTTTTGAGAATTTTTACTGAGGTTGACTAATTCTCTCGAAAATTATTCCATTTTTCTAAAACTGAACCATTTCTTGGACCTAAAACAGGAAAATTTTCAGTGCTTATAGCCTGACTTGCATGATTTTAAATCAGAAAATCGAACAAGTATGTTAATCTAACTCTCATATTGGTCAAAGTTGTTTTAGTAGAAAGCCAAAAACAAAAATGGTCAAAATGATGAACTAGGGGCACAGTTGAGTCAGGCTTCCTGTCTTTCCCCCATTTTCACCATACTTGCCAAGAAGGACACTCTACCTGCCGGAAAAAGGCACCACTGAAGCTGACCGCAACAGGGGAGAAAGCTCTCACATCCTCCAAGCAACGAGGTATCAAGTCAAGTGCGAAGCACGAACTGGAATGGACCAAGATATTCCACTCCCTCATCTGGACAAATTTGATCACGTCCAAACTCCCCAGCAAAGCATCGTCAACCGATGCTAGCTGCAGATTTGCTACACGCCCAGTTGTAGCGCAGCCCCTCTGTAGGAGAAACTCACTGTTGTGAACAAGATTGAGAATCTGGTAGAATACCAGGGGCAAGAGCCCACAATTTCCAGCTTATCCATCAACCACCCAGGAGAGGGATGAAAAAAATGAGAGATTGAAGAATAGAGAGATGTGAGTTGAGAGAAAAAGTGAGAAAATGGCTTTTTCAGAAAAACAGAGCCTGAGGGCCGAGTGATGTGAGAATCACAAATTAGAAAGGGTAGGAAATAATACCCAGAGAAACTGGCTCCTCGTGCACTGAGATGTCTCTCGTCTTTGTAATACGTCTGTGTGTCATGTCTTTTGTTTTGTTCGTCTCGATTCTTGCTTTGAGTCGTTCCGAGCGTGTCTCGATGTGTTTAGGGTGTTTACTTTTGTTTTCCTTTGTTGATTTGTAATGCGTTGTGTCCTTTCGTAGACTCAATACCCAGTTAAGAATTCATTTTCAATTTCGATTTCAAAATAAAATCGTTTTGTGCTCAGAATGCTGTGTCATTCTCCACATTTGTGCAAAATAGTATTTGCTCTTTCATAAAACCGCAGGGTTCAACCCAGGTCATGTCAGAACAGTAAAACCAGGACCTATTTGAAGCTATATGGGTTCCAGACTACAAAGCAAAAGAAAAGAGGGAAAATGTCGGGTATCTGAGTTTGTTTCAACTTCAATAAGTTCCGAGACTACATTCCGTTTGTACCTCTTCAAGTCTTGCCAATGCTCCGAAGTGTGAGTGTGCCTCTACCTCAAGCTCAAGATCAAGTCTGCTTTAAGCCAGAATGGCAATCAGAAGTGCTCTCCTCGAGTACCGTTTCGTGCCAGGGACATCTTGGCCGTGTCTGCAATGAGTTTCTAGGAGACCAACTGCAACGGTGGAAACTAGAGTTCGAATGGCTGATGCCTAGAACGTAAAGGTTCGGGATTTCCGGGACTAAAATCTGGTTTAAAATACCCAGGGGTGTATCCCCAGCTTGAAATCTCTATGGAAGCCCCATAGGTTGAGATAGCGTGTATGCACCTCAATTCAGGATACTGAACCAACCTAGTCTGCCACCCTGTTGGAGAATAGAAAAAGTTGTGAATATGATCAGGAAGAAAGGCAGCATCCAAAGTGTTCTACGTAAAGAACCCTTGTCAGCATTTCAGAACCTTTGTACTGTGATTTGAAGGTAAAGTGTTCGAAGAGAACAAGGGGAGATCCCCATCGGAGAAGAGCGGTTCACCGCCACTCACCTCATGAGGTGCTTTCTAAAGCGCTGCTTTGTCCATTTATTGCTTCCTTAAGCATCATGCATTGTAATGCATTGTACCTATCAAGTTTCTTTCTCATTCATGCATGATATTGTATGTACGGTTCATTCAAAGAAGTTCCGTTTGAGATCATTTATTTAGCGCATCAATCACACTCCATTCAGTTAGTGTATCAATCACACTTCATTTATTTAGTGTATCAATCACACCTCATTCACCCTTAGTGTATCTATCACACTTTCTTACTTCACTTTTGTGTATCTATTACACTCTCACTCAGTGTATCAATCACACTTCACTCATTTTGTGTATCTATCACACACATTCTCGTTTTCTGTATCACACTTTCAGTGTATCAATCACACTTCATTGATTTAGTATATCAATCATACTTTGTTCACTAAGTGCATCTATCACACTTCGTGTTCACCTTTAGTATATCTATCATACTCTGTTCACTAAGTGCATCTATCACACTTCGTGTTCACCTTTAGTATATCAATCATACTTTGTTCACTGAGTGCATCTATCACACTTCGTGTTCACCTTTAGTATATCTATCATACTCTGTTCACTAAGTGCATCTATCACACTTCATGTTCACCTTTAGTATATCAATCATACTTTGTTCACTAAGTGCGTCTATCACACTTCGTGTTCACCTTTAGTATATCTATCATACTCTGTTCACCAAGTGCATCTATCACACTTCGTGTTCACCTTTAGTATATTAATCATACTTTGTTCACTAGTGCATCTATCACACTTCGTGTTCACCTTTAGTATATCTATCATACTCTGTTCACTAAGTGCATCTATCATACTTAGTGTTCACCTTTAGTATATCAATCATACTTTGTTCACTAGTGCATCTATCACACTTCGTTTTCACCTTTAGTATATCTATCATACTCTGTTTACTAGTGCATCTATCACACTTCGTGTTCACCTTTAGTATATCTATCATACTTTGTTCACTAAGTGCATCTATCACACGTCGTGTTCACATTTAGTATATCTATCATACTCTGTTCACTAAGTGCATCTATCACACTTTGTGTTCATATTTAGTATATCAATCATACTTTGTTCACTAAGTGCATCTATCACACTTCGTGTTCACCTTTAGTATATCTATCATACTCTGTTCACTAGTGCATCTATCACACTTCGTGTTCACCTTTAGTATATCTATCATACTTTGTTCACTAAGTGCATCTATCACATGTCGTGTTCACATTTAGTGTATCTATCATACTCTGTTCACTAAGTGCATCTATCACACTTTGTGTTCACATTTAGTATATCTATCATACTCTGTTTACTAAGTGCATCTATCACACTTCGTGTTCACCTTTAGTATATCCATCATACTTGTTCACTACGTGCATTTATCACACTTCATGTTCACCTTTAATATATCTATCATACTTTGTTCACTAAGTGCATCTATCACACTTCGTGTTCACATATAGTATATCAATCATACTTTGTTCACTTGGTGCATCTATCACACTTTATGTCCATGTTTAGTGTATGAATCACACTTCATGACCTTTTGTGTATCCATCACACTTTGTTCGCTTAGTGCGTCTAGTACACTTTGCGTTCACCCTTGTGTATCTATCACACGCTCACCTAGTGTATCCATCACACTTTGCTTCATATAGTGTATCTATCACACTCGCTTCACTTTGTGTATCTATCACACGCTTACGTAATGCATCTATTACACTTTGTTCACTTTGTGTATCTGTCACACGTGCTCACTTTTGTGTATCTATCACATTATACTTACTTTGAGTATCTATCACACGCTCGCTTTGTGTATCTATCACACTTTACTTGCTTTGTGTATCTATCACACGCTCGCTTTGTGTATCTATCATACTATGCTCACTTAGTGTATCTATCGCACATGCTTACTCACTTTCTATATCTATCGCACATGTTCGTGAGGATTTCACAATTTTCAAACCGGCTTCGCGTAGCGTATAAGTCCAATTATCAAAGTCTTCCTGCATATCATTTGCATCCTACCCTTGAACTACACTGGTTTGATTCCTTGCAAAGGGATACGTAGGCAGCCTGCGGGCATAACCATTTATTTATCGGTATTTTGTTTGTTTGTCCAAGTCTTCGGCCTTGTCAAAAATGGGTCGTCTCTAGGCTTTGACATTCACTCACGTCACTTCTTGACTTTCGAGTTTTGTCAAAGAGGGGCAACTGTAGACACCCCATTTTTGACCGTCCTCAAGACTTGGACGTCACCGTTTGAACACTCGGTGATCATCCTTGTTTGTGTTGAGTTCCCGGAGGCCTCAGCTGCACGCCTTGTCTCAGAATCTCTCGGTTCGACTGCTTTGTGTCTGGTTTTGCACCAAGAGCTTGTGGATGTGTTCCTGAGGGAACGGGATGGCCTGTCGACCAAGTCTCCTGCCCACCGGCCACCTTGATTTTCAATCGGCCAAATTTGATGGCCGGCCGGCCAATTTGACTGCCGGTCGACCACTTTGATAGTCGGCTGGCCAAGTGTGGTTTTCAACAGATATTTCTGTAGACAGCTGGCAGTTGTCATTCCAGGCCATACCCCAGCCCATGCCTGGACGTGGGAGTTCTGAGGGGGCTGCAGATTGATATATCTATATCAATCAAGCTCTCTTACAAGAGAAGAAAAGGAGAGATACAACTTGGAAGAAAAAAATTTCCTCTCTTTAAAAATTCTCAACTCTCTCCCTATCTCTCTCTTCCAAACCCTTCAAACCCTAAGGTTCTTCCCCCCTTTACACTACCACTCATAGCCTACAACCTCCATACTCCATTCCAGCAACTTGAGGCTGTTTTTCAGAGCTTAGGAACACCATTTCTCGGACCAAAAGCTACTGGAAGTTTGGACTACAAGGGTGAGCCTCATTTCTCTCTCTTTTTGCTCTATTTTGCATGCAATCTTAGCCTTTGTTGCTTACATTTTTGGGCTCCGACCTGAACTGTAAATAGTCACATTTTGAGCTCTTTTTCATGTTTGATCAAGGACCTCTTGCTGTTTGAGGTCTCCTCCTCCCTCTTTGTGTTTACACCCTCTCTTTAAGCCAATTTTTGCATGATATTTTAGGCTTATTTGTGAGCTTTTTTGGACTTGGTCATAAATTGTGAAATGTTTTTTTTTTTTGAGCCCCTCTTTAACTTTGTTGAAGGGCTCTCTTCTGTTTGAGGTCAGCTGCTACCAGTTGCCTCTTTATCCCTCTTTGAGGCCTTTTTCTTGCATGCTGATTTGGCCTTACTTTTGTTCATTTTCGAGACTTGATGTAAACTGTAAAGTGCTTCACTTTGAGCTCCTCTTCAACTTTGTTGAAGGGCTCTTCACTGTTTGGGGCCAGCTGCTATCCCTTGTCTCTATTCTCTCTTTTAGGGCCATTTTTGCATGATAGATTAGCCCTATTTATGTTCATTTTTTAGGCTTGTTATAAACTGGAAAAAGGCTTGTTTTGACATCATCTTCATGTTTTATTAAGGGCATTATTTTATTTGAGGCCATATGCTTCCTTGTATGCTTGATTGTCCCTTGTTTTGAGCCTTACACCTAAGCCCCAATTGCATGCTTTGTTTGGCCTTCTAGCCACTAAAATCCAGCGGATTTTCAATGGCTGGAACATTGTTTTAAGAGCCAAGATTAGAGGGGGGTGACCCCCTCTCTCCTTCTCTTGTTTGGTGGCCTTTTGGGCCTTCCAAAGAGACCCTACCTTGCATGCTTCGAAGTCACTTTCCAGGGTCAATTTGGTGAGTTTTAGGACTACCATATTTGATTTTCATAGTTGTTTATGCCATGCAAAATGTCTACCTTGTATGTGCTTGATAACTCCTTGCATGGCCCTCCAAAGTAACTCATTATTTTTGCATACCATGGTTGCATATCAGTGGTTATTTGGACCTATTTTCACATGATTTATTCACTGATTTTTGCTGGTTTGGTGAGATTACATTTGCTTCATATACTTGCCATGAAAACCATGATTGCTAGTCAAGGTTGCATGCTATTTTGTCCACCACGCTAGCATCTTTTGGCCATACTTTGAACTGAAAATGTTCATGTTTTGGGACTACCTTGGCTCTGTCTTCATGCTTCATGATCAAATAATGCATGCTTTGTATAGCTATAAGTCATTCCATGTGCCTAATTTCGAGTTTCGGGTTTCATCTCATGCATCGGGTGCCATTTTCCATGTTTTGGGGCTGTTTAGCATTGTATTTCAGTGCTAAAATTTGTGAGTTTGCATGCCATCTTGCATCCCTTGCCATGTCATGTTAGAGTTACATGTTATGCCTCAGGTTTGGTCCTCGGTTTGAATGTATGCGTGCACGCATTTCGAGAGCCTCATTTTCACCTAATGGCTACTGATGTGAGTGTGGCTGAGGTGCATTCATGTTAGTGTAAGTCCATCCTGCATTGTGTATGCCATGTTTCAATGCATTGTGCATGTTATGTTGTTAGCATTGTGTGTGCCATATAGTTGCATTGCATGTTTGTATGTTTGCTTGCATGCTTTGGTCGCATGTGCATTGTTGTGCATTGACTCGCCTCTTGATCAACCATGATTGAGGTTGGTTCCCTTGTATGTTTTGTGTGTATTGCATTTGACATTGAAATGCATACTTGACTCTTCGGCCATCATGCATCGAAATGCGCAATTGGTGGCCCGAGGGTCAAGGGCCATGCTCTCTTGAGTCCATTGCATGATAGGGGGTGTGGCCATGCATACAGTTGCCTAAAAATTCCATGCCGTACACTGCTTGCCCTCTGCTGCTGTCAATTGCAGGTTCTACAAGAAGCTTTGGCCGGTCGGCTAAATATAGTGCCGACCGGCCAGTAATCTGTGGCCGACATGTTAGAAGGCAGCCGGTGATCATCCTATTAGGCCGGTGGTGTTTCTACTTGGTCGGTGGTATTCCCCAACATCCAGAGAGCACGCCCTTGGACTTTGGCAGTCCTCAGAGGAGTAGGGCAGTAAAAAAACAGAGGCAGCAGTGCTATGGCAGCGAGTTTTCATGCGAGACGAATCAAGAATGCATCATTCACGTATCCCGAGGTGGGGCTGTGGCCACCTTGTTTTGTTATTAATTTGTTAATTAATTAGAGGGTCTGTAATAATTAATTAGCTAGGATAGTTGATTCATTATTCGGACTATATTATTCTTTTGGACCCTTCGAGCGAGGGCAATTGTGTAATAAGTGTGCGTGAGTGTGCGTATGTCTTCCAACCCCACGTCTTTCTTCCCTTTTATTTACCCGCTTATGATGGTAGACTAGGGCATATTTAAATTAGCATACCTTATGCTATGCATGCGTGCATTCATACATTTGTCTTACATGCACCAGGCTCGACACATCATGCTAACTGCATTGTGTTTCAATTCCAAATTGAATACGTGTTAGTTGTAGCATTTCACATGCCATGTTTAGAATAGCCAAGCCCATTTCTAGTTGCATTTCGTATGTGTTGCATTAGCCATCTTAAACTAGGATCATGCATATGATTACTAACTAGTTTCTGTTTTGGCTTGGAGTACTCGGTAAGCATTTATGCTTTAGCATACCGCATGCGTGTGAGTGTTGCCATAACAGCATGATTACCATGAGGCTAGCTGCTTATGTGATATAACTGCTTGAATGCCTGTGGATGGAGGTTGAATTACCTAAATTGGAATAATGCATTAAAACTGTGAGTTTTAAGCCCACTAGATAGTGGCAAAACCATCTTTTCTAAAAGCCCACTCGAGGGTGGCAAAACCTACAATTTAGCCTACTCACGAGTAGCAAACCATCTTCAAAACGAACATGCAATGTTTTGTTCCAATTTAGGCGATTTGGTCTATACTTGTTTGCTGCGCGCATAACATAGTAATTCTAGGCTAATAAATGGAATAAGAACACAAAACGTTTTCAAAACTGGATATCATGGTTAGTAGAGGCCGATCTTCGGATCGGGCGAGAGGGGGTGCTCATAGCTGACCTTCCCCAATCGTACCCAAGTTCCTGAGCCGAGGCAACTTTGGTGATGACGGACACGTGGCCTTTGGCACCGAGTCAGGGTTTCCTAAATTCCCCCAAAATAAAATATTTAGGTGGTGACTCTGTATCTGGCAAAGCAGTCCATGTTTGGCACTTCTTTTCAAAAAATCTATTTTCTCAAAACGATTTGTCGGATTTGGACTCTTTGGTTCAGATTAAGAACTGTGACAATTTGAGTCCGAACTGTAGCAGACCCGCAAAACGAACAGAACGGGACTCATCCTCCCGGGGCGTTCGGGGACGTCTACAATAGAGTTTACTATTGATATTGTACTAGGCACTCAGCCTATCTCAAAAAACCCCTACAGAATGGCTACTGCTGAAATAAAAGAACTGAAAGAACAATTACAAGACTTACTTGACAAAGGGTTTATTCGACCAAGCATTTCACCGTGGGGTGCACCGGTATTATTTGTGAAAAAGAAAGATAGAACCCTGTTCTTGTGTATTGACTATCGTGAATTAAATAAGGTAACGATAAAGAATAAATATCCTTTACCCTGTATTAACGACTTGTTTGATCAGCTGCAGGGCTCATAAGTATTTTTCAAAATTGATTTGAGATCCGAGTACCACCAGTTGAAGGTAAAGGCAGAAAATGTTAAGAAAACCGCATTCAAAACGAGGTATGGTCATTATGAATTCCTTGTTATGCTGTTTGGAGTGATCAATGCCCCTACAACATTTATGGATCTTATGAATCGAATTTTTAACCCTTACCTTGATGAATTTGTTGTAGTTTTTATTGATGATATTCTGATATATTCAAAGAGTCGACTTGAACATGAACAACATCTGAGGACCATCTTGCAAACACTGAGAGAGAAGAAATTATTTGCTAAATTAAAGAAATGTGAGTTTTGGTTAGATGAAGTTATTTTCTTAAGGCATGTCATCAACAGAAATGGGATTTCAGTTGACCCACAGAAGATAAAGGCAATTGTAAGTTGGCCTACGCCAACAAATGTAACAGAGGTCCACAGTTTCATGGGCTTAGCTGGCTACTACAGAAAATTTGTGAAAGATTTTTTGAAAATAGCCGTACCACTTGCTCAACTCACACGCAAAGGACAAACATTTGAATGGACTGATGAAAGGGAGTTTACCTTTCAGGAATTGAAGATGAGACTAACCACTGCACCAATTTTGACATTGCCCTCAAGTATGGAAAACTTTGAGATATATAGCGATGCTTCTTATAAAGGTTTGGGTTGTGTATTAATGCATAATGAAAGGGTGATTACTTATGCCTCTTGACAGTTGAGGCCATATGAGAAGAACTACCCAACACATGACCTGGAATTGGCCGCAGTTGTGTTTGCTTTGAAAATCTGGCGGCATTACTTGTATGGGGCAAAATGCGAAGTCTACATAGATCACAAAAGTTTAAAGTACTTGTTTACTCAAGAAGAGTTGAACATGCTGCAAAGAAGATAGCTTGAACTAATAAAAGATTATGATCTTCAGATTTAGTATCACCCCGGGAAAGCCAATGCAGTTGCTAATGCCTTGAGCAGAAAATTAACGAGGAATTTAGCTTGCTTACTTACTAAACAGAAGGAAATCTTGCTAGATTTTGAGAGAACCAAGATTGAAGTTATGTTGCATGAACAAGCTGGGTTGATAGTCGCCATTTCAGTTGAGCCAGTAATAGTTAATGAAGTTAAGCAAAGGAAAAAAGAGGATGAGTTCCTCAAGAAAATAAATTGCTGAGTTTGAGGCAAATATGAAATCAGAATTCAGCATTGATGGTAAAGTGTTGAGATTTCAAAACCGAATGTGTGTCCGAAACATTCTTGAACTGAAGAAGAGAATCCTTGATGAAGCTCACAAGTCAATGTTTATTATGCATCCGGGTAACAACAAAATGTATCGGGAGTGAAGCAAAGCTATTTGTGTCCCAAAATGAAGAAGAAAATCGTAGAGTATGTATCCAAGTGCCTTTAATGTCAGTAGGTTAAAGCTGAACATCAAAAGCCAGGCGGTCTACTTCAACCTCTCCCTATTCCGGAATGGAAGTGAGAGCATGTGACCATGGACTTTGTTGTTGGTCTACCTTGAACTCCTAGAGGCATGGATTCTATTCGGGTTGTAGTTTATAGATTGACTAAATCTACACATTTGACATGAATGATTTGGCCAAAGGTCGTCTGACATGAATGAATTAGACCCGAGGCCGTCTGACGTGAATGAATTGGGCCTGAGGCCATTTGACATGAACGATTAGGCCAAACGCCGTCTGACATGAATGAATTGGTCTCGAGGCCATCTGATATGAATGATTGGGCCCGAGGCCATTTGATAAGAATGAATTAGGCCCAAGGCTGTTTGATATGATGGGCCAAAGGCTATTTGATAGGTTTGGGCTTGAGGCCGTTTGATATGTCTGTTATGAATTTCATTCATGTAACTTCTTTATTTGATATTATTCACTAGGCTTTCACTCACTCTCATTTATATGTATGTAGGTGAGCAAAAAGATGTCCAAACCCAGCCTCAGTGAAGAATGTGAGAGGAAGTCGAGTTTTGTGGAGTCAGCCTGAACATCTCACGCGCAAGACTTTGTTTTGTTCTTTTGTTTACTCTTTTTGCTACTTTGGTGAACACGTTGGACCACCCACATATATAAGCTTTTGTTTGGCTGACTACATGTTCGAAGTTCCTGGATGTACAAAATGTTAAGTCTGCCTATATGTGTAAGTTATTATGAAATGTTTTTGGAACAATTTTGCTATGCCATATAAGCACAGCTCATTGGACAAAAAAATTTAAGTCTGGTTCTGCTTTGGCCCCTTTATTTCTTCTAAAACATGTTTAATTAGGTTTGAGGCCATATGTAATCTCATGATTACTGGTCAGTTATGTCCTTAATCCATAGGGGGGGTTCGGGTCATGACAATTTCTCTTAAAAAACATGACATACGATCACAATAAGAGTGAAATTCAAGCTTAAGTAGATCAAAACTTCCTTTAATTTGACATATAGAACTTTGATCTCCATGATTCTTTCAAAGCTTCCATCTTTTCATGTTATATACATATACATATATATACTTACATGAGTTCAAACATGCAAAGACTCAAGATTAAATCACAATTTCTCACAATCTAACCCAAATCGCCTAAATCAAACTAGCAATAAAGGAATCACTCTTAAATTAAAGAAATCTATGGTAATTTCATGAGAGTTGCACAATCAAAATCATAATCCATAAACCCTGACTTCTATAAGGGTAAAAGCTTCATCATAGGGCTTGATTTTAACCAAGTGAAAGAAGATTGAGAGTATTCTAGTTGATTTACACATACCTTGAACTATAATCTTGATTTTCCCCCTTCAATTCCTAAATCTTCAAGCTCTATGATTGAGTTCTCTTCTTCCTCTCTCTTTTCTCCTCTTTTCTTTCTCTAGGAGTTCTCCAGGAGATATTTTTGTTGAGTCAAGCCTCTTATAAGACTTACCTATATATCTTACTAAACCAAGAGTTCCCCTTATTTGAGCCTAAGCCAAGCCTCACTAAGAGTTTAGACTAGTTAAACCTAATTAATTCATTACGAATTAAATTTTTACAAAACTTCATATAATGTCCTAAAAATCATGCTAATCATAGTTGTAAAGTCAATTTTGGTTTATCGCACTTCTAAGGCTTTTAATTTGCAGTCCAAAGGTCATAATTGCAACAGATATTCTTACAATCGACAGATACAATCTCATAAGCACATAAAGCACACATTTAAACATAAAATTTCACATCAAGCATACTAGAACACATATACTCACACGGATAATGAGGGAATTAAAGCATAGGCAGTATATGAAAGAGTCGGGTTATTATAAAACCTCTATATTTTGAGATATGGGATCACAGATAATGAAGGGGATTTGCCACCTCTCCATACATAGGATTTGTTGATAGCTTTGAATTCTTATTTTCTTACACTTTCTCTCTAATATTTCCACATTCCAAACATTTTATTTTTTGCATTTCTTTAGGAAATTTGATTGAATATAGACTTGTATAGAGGTTACTAATCTCAGCATATGTTTTGCTTTGATAATGTTCATAGTTCTCTTCATTTTCTTTTGTTTTCTATCATTTTCTCACCAATTTTCTTATCATCCAAACATGTTTAATTCTCATAATTCAACCCTTGCTTATGTATTGATGAGCCATTGTGCTTGTTTTGTGGGATTAATTGGATGATTAGAGAGGGTGATACTCTCATTTTCTTTTGTTTTCTCACCATTTTCTTTTTCATTTTCTTGGAAGCCAAACATTGGCCTCCTCTTGGAAATAACTTGTAATCTAATCTCTCCATCCATTGTTACATTAATTCGAGCATCTATTTGCTCTTTGCCATGTGTAGAGATGTAAATTCTTTCTTATTTCTTTGATTCTAGTTTCATTCTTTGAGTTGCTTCCATGATCATCATGTGATTGTTCGTATCATTTGATGATCAAGGAAGTCCACCTTTTCATGATTATTTCCATGATAAGAATGGTGGATTTTTGTTTGCTTTGATTCTTATTTCTATTCTCTGAATTGTTTCCACGATCATCATGTGATTGTTCATATTATTTGATGATCAAGGAAGTCTACCTTCTCGTGATCATTTTTGTGATGAGAATAGTAGGTTTTTGTTTTGTTTTTTCTTGATGCTAGTTCTTCTCCCATTCTTAGTCTTATGATGGTGAGAGGGAAATTCTTTATTATGATCATTGGAAAGCTTCCATGGCTTGAATGGATCTCATTCTCTCATTATCTATGGTGATTGAAGGTGAATTCATCATGTCTAGCTTCCATTAAGGTTTGAAGAGAATTACTACTTCTTTTTTACATTCCTATGTTAGAGAAGCACTTTGACTCATTTTAATTTTATTTAATTTTATTTGTTTCTTAGCTTCTTTTGATTAGTATCTCCTATATCTTCATTTGTTAGTTTTGATAGTGTAACTCATTCATTCATGGTAGATTTTATTTTTGTTAGTAGTTTGCTTATATCATATCGCTAGATTGCTTCTTTTAGATTAGATGTATGTATGTTCATCTCTTTTTTTTATTCCTTTCTCTATTCCTTTCTCTATTCCTTTTATTTGGTGTTTTCCATATTTTGACATCATCTTTTCTTTATTCATGATCTATATGCTTTTCATTAATTTTTCATGCATAAGGACTTGGCTCATTATACTTAGTGTTTTTATCATTACATGTGTGATTTTGTGCGGGATCCCATGTCTTGTGATGGTTTACATATCATATGCTATCAATCAAGTCTTTAGTTGCATTTCTTGTGTGTGCATTGCAATAGTTTCTCGTCTCTAGGATCAGACATGTTTTGTAACATTTTTGCACTTAGTTGGTGTGGAGGAGTACAAAGTGAGTTTCTTTCATCTTGGTATCTCACTTGTATGCATTTCTTTTCTTTATTTTATCTAGCATTCTACCATGTTGCTACATGCTTATCTAAGATACCTCTTTGATTGCTAGTCGGTGGAGACTTTTTCGCTTGAATTGGGATGACTTTGATCTTTATGCATGTGAACTCTTATTTTCTTTAGAGTTGCACATTTCAAACATTTTTTTCAAAATAAATGAGATCAAAGCGTTCCAAGACAAGTGATTCAGTCTATATTTGTTTGCGTCATCTAATAAAAATAGCATTAATAATCAGATCATGATCATATCTTGGCAGCGAATCTCATATTGTGAATTAGTAGAGGCTGATCTTTTGATCGTGTGCGCAGGAGTACTCTATTCATGACATTCCCCCCTCATACCTAGGTTTTCAAACTAAGACACTTTGGTTGTGACAGACAGTGGCCTTGTGGCACAAGTCAAAGTCATGGGTTTCTCAGTTTTCCCAAAAGATTAAGTGGCAACTCCAAGTCTAGTGATGTAGTTCGAGTTTGGCATATGATTAGTGGTTTTCTATGGATTTGTCAGATTCAGACTCTTATCTCATTTCACATTACACTTGTAAAACCAGACAGGGGTTTGAACGATTGGGCCTATTCAGTGCTCTCTCGAGAGATCCCACACCATGCGGGTACAGTTCAATTCTAAAGAACTGGTCTACTTATGTTGTGTTTGGTTGAGGGATTTGGGGAGGGATTCGGAAAAGGAAAGGGAAAAGGTGTGTGAAACTATGTGAAATGTAAGTATATTTTTTTTCACATTTCACCTACCTTTTCCATTTCCCTTTCCAAATCCCTCCTCAAATCCTTCAACCAAACACAGCATTAGTCAATGACTTTATCTCTAACTTGTAATAGATTAGACAATGTTGTGGTGGAGGTGGGTGCTTACTTGTGAAATGTTGGGTGCGGTGGTTTCATGTTATTTTGGTGTTGGTTTTGTTGTTTGAGTTGAAACCTTTTCAACTCTATTTCCTTCTTTTGCTTGAAGTGCACAGGATTGGTCTGTCATCAAGTGCTAACATAGATGAGATATGATGTTTGGACAACAATGTTGGTGCCGTCCTAAGCCCGTGTATAGTTTTTTTTTCATTTTTTAACATAATTTTTTTTTTGCTTTGCCACTCAAAATAAAAGTGTTGAGATCAAATTGTTCAAATTGAAATAATAAGGATAAAAGTAAAATTTAAGTCAAACTATGAGGTAAAAAGTGTAATTTATCCAATTTAAATTTAATAGCTTATTTATGAATTTCAATATTGAAATAAACTATTTTATTATAATGATTTAAAGTAACAATATAAAAATAGTTATTTGAAATCATGTTTAAAAAAAATTCTAGTACCAATGATCCGATTAACTTCTCAACTTGTCTTCTTCTATAACTTTTCTCTCCACCTATAATAATTAACGTTTCAATATTTTTAATTTCAAGTCTATTGATTTCAAAGCCTCAAGGGTTGGCCTAATAGGTGCAACTTGAGGTTTGAGGGTGTCCTCTCTTCCAATTTCAGGTTCAACACCCCCTAAGTATTATCAACCCCTTGGGTCATTCCCGTGGGCTTTATCCGATATTTACGAGATCCAGGTGGAGGAGGCACTTTACGAGAGTTTCAGGATTAGTCGAGATACGTATAAACTGAGCCGGTCACCCAGTCATAAAAATATCTCTTAATTTAAACCCCAAAAATGTAAAATTTTTACTGGTCTAGTTAACCAAACTGGAAGGTCTTTTAGGTAGTTATTATATAGCGAAGACCTATAAAATACTACTTTCATCAAGGCTGGGAGGTTATTGCTTAAGGAAACACCCATATAATTGCCAATATAAAAGGGCATACCCCCCATTGACAACGGATTTTCTTTCTCAAAACTATGTTTGTCTTTCAATTTTATGTATTTATAATTATATAATCTAATTTTTAATCTTAAAAGCAATCAAATTATGACAAATTATTAGCTGTGGGGGCCAAATATTGGGACTCATGGAGAGGCCGAATATTCAGACCTGGGTCGAAGCATATATTTCATTCGACCCTGTCCCACAGTTTAAATCTTGCCCTATTCAGCCGTATAGTCGATTGAGTATGGGGCCGAATGAGAAACGGTTTGCTGCGAACCAAGCCGAATAGACAATTACACGGCAAATTGACAGTGGGCTCATTCCTAAAGCCCAAGAAGGAGAGTAATATAAATACAAGATCATCAATTAGAGGAAGGTATGTGAGAACTATTATGCTTAACTTATAATACAAGTAATCCTGAGTGTAGAGACTGACTTGCCTATCGAAGTGCTAATTCCGGCACCCCCGACCGGAGTGTTTAGTCATTTTCAGGTGACTAGCAGAGGATCACAAGCGTCCTCCAAGATCAGAAGAGTATTTCCAAACCACTTCTCCACAATTGGCGCCATCTGTGGGAATACTCAAACACATCCATGGCGGGCGTAATGGAAGACCCTCCGATAGTCACTGATGAATCCATGCAGAGAGACGACCTCACTCCAACAAACATGCTTGGACCGGAGACTATCCCCGCAAGACGCGCTTTGAACTTCGCTTCACCCTCGACTTCAAAGCATGAGGCGATGCAAGCCATCATGGAACAAGCAAAGCAAAACGAACAGAGGTTAGAGAACATGATCGCTGAGAACGAACGTCTCCATCAGGATTTGGCCTTAGAAGTGGCAAAGTCCAAACAAGCTGTACGCCAAGATCCAGAATGACCTGTAAGGGCATGTGGTCGACGATCTCGAGCCCGACAACAAGACACTGATAGCAACTCCGACTCATTATCCCCGGAGCCCAAGAAAAGTGGACAATCTGAAACTTCCAGTTCCTCTGAAGAGAGTCCACGTATAAGGCATAAGCGCAGAAGAAATAGCTTAAATGAAGAAGACCAGCATGATCTCTTTGTACGACGGATCGCCAGGACAGTTTTGTCGAAAAAGTTCAAAGCTCCGTCGTTCACTCTCTATGATGGAAAATCAGACCCCACCGATCACATCCGTCACTACAAGCAAGCCATAACATTGCATACAGACGATGAGGCCCTTATGTGCGGAATATTTCCCAACAGTTTAGGACTATTGGCTATCAGGTGGTATTATAAATTGGAGCCGGCTTCGATCAAAAGCTTCCATCAATTACAGAAATCCTTCAGGGCCAGATTCATCACCAACGAGATCCAGCCGAAACAAGCCGACTCTCTCTGGGCAATACAGATCCAGCCAGGAGAAACACTAAGAGCGTATTCGGCGCGCTATTGGGAGTGCTTTAATCTTATTGATGACGCTTGCAACAACTCCATGGCTATCACCGCCTTCAAAATGGGTTTGCTTCCTGACAGTGCTCTCTGCAGTTCTTTGACTATAAGATCCCCCAAGACGGTCTGGTCGTTGATGAAGAAAGTTGAAGAATACTACAAAGTGGAAGATGACGCTTTGCGGGTTAAAGCCGAAAACACGGCCAACAAGACAGCTCCTAAAATTGCTCAGCCAATAAATTTTGTACCACCTCAGAGCCCTGAACCACGACATCGGGCCAAATGGGACAGGAGACGGGATTCTTGCCTATCAAGCGACCAATGCTCCCACCGAGAAAATGAACAACTGCAAGTTAACAGCAGGCGCACGAGGCGCGCTGACAAGAAATATACGGAGTTGACAGAGCCGATCAGTGTGGTTATGTCCACAATCCAACACCTTTTGTTCTTCAAATGGCCGTCGAAAATGGTAGGACCTCCCAACACGAGAAGACACGATAGACGGTGCGAGTATCACAACGACCATGGCCATGATACTGAGAGTTGTTATGCACTAAAGGATCACCTGGAGGAATTGGTACAAGATGGCCAGCTACAACAGTACGTCTGAAAAGGCAACCCAACCAAGGCAATAGCCTTAAGACAGGATTCACCTCCGCTCGGCATGATCCACATTATATATAGCCTGTCAATGTCATCGGCGGTGCATACGATTCAATCAAACTCCGACCCACAAAATCAACTCACTCTGGCTAAACGGCCCCATGAAGGCGAGGGCATTATTTTTGATGATTCATATTTGGCCGGAGTAACACTGCCCCACATTGATCCCTTTGTAATTGAGTTATGCATAAACGGATTCACAGTTGAGCGCGTACTCATTGATCTAGGGAGCACATCGGAGGTTATGTACTATAAGACATTTACCAAATCTGGCTTCTCCGAATCAGATCTCTCTCCGGCCCCTTATTCACTATTCGGCTTCAACGCCAATCCAGAGTACCCGTTGGGGAAAATCACAATACCCGTTCGAGCAGGCTCCCGAACAGTGGATGTGGAATTCTTGGTCGTCAAGCTGCCGTCGCCGTATAATCTCATCATAGGGCGATCTTGGTTGTATACTATGCAGGTCGTGCCAAGCACCTATCATCAGCTGCTACACTTCCCGACAGAACACGGTATTGAGCAAATTCGTGGCTCCCAGAAATTGGCACAAGCATGTTATCTCCTTGCTGAAAAAATGCCAAAAGAGCTGCAGGTGAATTCCATTGACGTGCCACATTGAGAGAGCCTCAACGATGTTGGGCGGCTCCCAAATGAAAAGGTCACAGAAGGCTTAGACCGAGTTAAAATCGATGGAAGCCCAAACAAGTTCTTTATGGTCGGCGCCTCCCTGAATCAGGTCGACAGACAGCAGCTAATCCCTTTCCTGCTCAGCAACCTTGATGTCTTTGCGTGGACTCCATATGAGATGTCAGGTATAGATCCGTCCATTTCACAGCACGGTTTGAATATTGATCCTAAGTGCAAGTCGATCATTCAGAAAAGCCGGCGGTCAGCCGCAGAGCACACTGCCGCCGTTGTTGAGGAGGTTGACAGGCTACTTGACGCCGGGGCAATCAGGGAAGTGACTTACCCTACATGGCTCTCTAATACAGTGATGGTGAAGAAGAAAAATGAGACTTGGCGAGTGTGTGTCGATTTCACGGACCTAAACAAAGCCTGCCCCAAGGATTGTTTTTCCCTACCCAGAATTGACCAAGTTGTAGATGCGACGGCACGTCATCAACGTATGAGCTTCCTCGATACTTACAGAGGCTACCATCAAATCGCCATGCATCCAGAGGACCAGGACAAAACGGCATTCCTCATCCCAAGAGGAACCTACTACTACAAGGTTATGCCTTTTGGGCTGAAGAATGCAGGGGCAACCTACCAAAGACTGGTCACCGCCATGTTCAAGGACCAACTCGGCCACACTATGGAAGTGTACATTGACGATATGGTGGCCAAGTCCAAGGAAGAGCAGAATCATATAGCCGATCTGGAAGAGACATTCGGCATTCTACGCAAATATAGAATGAAGCTAAACGCTTCCAAATATGCATTTGGGATCGGCTCTGGAAAATTCTTGGGATACATTGTCAATCACCGAGGAATCAAAGCCAACCCAAGGCAAATCACAACAATCCTAGAACTTGGCTCCCCTCGATCGGTCAAGGAAGTTTAGAAGTTAATGGGGATGGCCGCCGCACTCAACAGGTTCATCAGTCAGTCCACAGATCGCTGCCGACAATTCTTTCATACCCTACGGCAGAGCAAGGCTTTTGAATGGTCCGCCGAATGCGAAGCCGCTTTCAACGGCCTCAAGACCTACCTCCGCTCAGTACCACTCTTGACAACACCTGCTATTGATGATCTGGTAGTTTCTGACAGGGCCGTCAGCGCCGTACTGATAAGGGAAGAGCTGGGGGAGCAGCGGCCAGTGTATTATGTGAGCAACGAAATGGTTGACACCGAAACACGCTACCTTCCATTAGAAAAAACTCATCCTAGCCCTAGTTATGGCGGCAAGAAAACTAATGCATTACTTCCAAGGGCATAGCATTGGGGTGCTAACAGATTATCCCCTCCGATTAGTACTACGAAGTGCAGAAGCATCAGGATGTGTTTCAAAGTGGCCTCTTGAACTCGGCTAGTACGACATTCAGTTTCTACCTAGAACCTCAATTAAGGGACAGGTGCTTGCCGACTTTGTTGCCGAATTCACTGGGGGTCTTGCCGATTTCAAGTCCGATGAAATTCGACCGGAGCCAAACTGGAGAATTTATGTTGGGGGCATTTGGCAGTTGTACTATGATGGATCATCCAATCAGTAGGGCAGCGGAGCCAGAGTTGTAGTCATGGCTCCCGATGGCGCAATAATTGAGCAGGTCATCAAGCTCGGCTTTGAAGCATCAAATAACAAATCCGAATACGCATCCCTTCTAACCGATTTGCGGAATGCACATCTTCTGGGTGCTCGGCATTTGCTTGTATTTTGCAATTCAAAATTGGTGATCAATCAGCTAAAGGGGGAGTACGCGGCAAGAAACGACCGTATGGCAGCTTACATGAAAATGGCCAACTCCTTGCTGGCAAAATTTGACCATCATGAATTGAACCAGATAACACGTGATCAGAACACACATGCAGATGCCCTTGCTTACCTGGCCTCCGCCATTAACTCAGAGATTAAACAGACCATTGAAGTTGGTTTCATCCCGGAGCCGAGCATTGGCCCTTCGGAGGAAATCCAGGTCAATGTCATAGAGTCAGGACCGAGTTGGATGGACCCCATTGCTGCATTCCTGTCTTGCGAACAGCTCCCAGTGGACAAAAAAGAAGTGCACAAACTGCGAAACAAAGCCTTGCAATACTACTTGGATCCTCAAGGAAAACTTTATAAAAAAATCCCTTTCTAGTCCATACCTGGAATGTGTACACCCGGACAAAGTCGAAGAGCTTCTTACTGAAATACATGAAGGCAGTTGTGGCGCCCATTCTGGCGGGCGCTCTTTAGCCCATCGAGGTATAACACAGGGGTATTACTGGCCGACAATGAGAGCTGATGCTGAATGCTTTGTGAAGAAATGTGAACAGTGCCAGAAGTTCTCCCCGTTAACCCACCTGCCTGCTAAAGAGTTAAGCTCCATTACCAGTCCCTAGCCGTTCGCCTAGTGGGGACTTGATATCGTGGGACCATTGCCGAGGGCCCCAGGGAACAAGCGATACTTGATTGTCGCGACAGATTACTTCACAAAATGGGTCGAAGCGGAGGCATTAACGCACATTCGAGTTGCTGACGTTAAGCGCTTTGTATGGAGAAATATCATAACACGATTTGGCATTCCAAGAGCTCTTATTTCAGACAACGGCACCCAGTTTGATTGTGGCGTCTACCGAGACCTGTGCAGCAAGTATGGTATCCGGCCTTACTTTTCTACACCGGCTTACCCACAAAGCAATGGTCAAGCCGAGGCCTCTAACAAATCCATCTTGGATGGCATCAAGAAGAGGCTGGAGAAGGCTAAAGGCAAATGGGTCGAAGAATTGTCGAGTGTATTGTGGGCTCGTCAAACTACGTCGAGGCGATCCACTGGAGAAACGCCGTTTGCTTTATGCTTTGGAACCCAGGCGATCATACCTCTGGAGATCGGCCACCCAACCCTGAAATCGCAAGTTTTTAATATGGGCCGAAACGGCATGATGCTGGCTTTGGATTTGATTCTGATCGAAGAACGAAGAGACTGTGCCCTTGCGTCCATGGCACGGTACCAGTAGCAGCTTGCCAAGTCATATAATCAACGTGTTCAGCTACGCCGCTACACACCAGGAGAGTTAGTCCTGAAGAAGGTACTCCCAGCTGCCAAGAAACCGGCAGATGGAAAATTAGGTCCGAACTGGGACGGCCCCTATTAGATTTATTCGATCGTAGGAGTGGGGGCGTATCGACTCAAAAACATGTCTGGAAGGAGTCTGCCACGGCCTTGGAATTCAACGCACTTGCGCAAATTCTATCATTAAACCCGACCTGTGGGGAATGATATTGGTTTTGAAAGGCTCACCATGTACACATTCCACTTTTGTAATGCAAAGATTCCTGTTTACACACTATGCAATCCAATTCAAAAGATTTCTGATAAAAGCCTCCGGATTCGGAGCGCCCTTCGTGGATATCACGATTGGCCAAATAAAGTCTCCGAATTCGGAGCCCCATCGGCGCATGATGCCTTTGGGCTGAAAAAGCCTCCGAATTCAGAGCGCTCTTCGTGGATATCACAATTTGCCAAATAAAGTCTCCGGATTCGGAGCCCTATCGGCACATGACGTCTTTGGACCGAAAAAGCCTCCGAATTCGGAGCGCCCTTCGTGGATATCACGATTGGCCAAACAAAGTCTCCGAATCCGAAGCCCCATCGGCGCATGATGTCTTTGTGTCGAAAAGGCTTTCGGATTCGGAGCGCCCTTCATGGATAGCACAATTGGCCAAATAAAGTCTCCGGATTTGAAGCGCCCTTCGTGGATATCACGATTGGCCGAATAAAGTCTCCGTATTAGGAGCCCCATCGGCGCATTACGCCTTTAGGCCAAAAAAGCCTCCAGATTTGGAGCGCCAAAGTCTCCGGATTCGAAGTCCTATCGGCGCATGACATCTTTGGGCTGAAAATGCCTCCGGATTCGGAGCGCCCTTCGTGGATGTCAAGATTGGCCAGTCTCTGAATTCAGAGCCCTATCGGTGCATGATGCCTTTGGGCCGATAAATCCTTCAGATTCGGAGCGCCCTTCGTGGATATCACGATTGGCCAAATAAAGTCTCTGAATTCGGAGCCCCATCGGTGCATGACGCCTTTGGGCCGAAAAAGCCTCCGGATTCGGAGCGCTAAATAATCTCCGAATTCGGAGCCCCGTCGGCGCCTGACGCCTTTGGGAAGAAAAAGCCTTCGAATTCGAAGCCCCATTGGCGCCTGACGCCTTTAGGCCGAAAAGGTTGCCTGATTTGGAGCACCCTATAAATGAAGGCCGAAACATTCAAAATAAAATGAAGGCCAAAACATTCGTGGACATCACAACATTCAAAATAAAATAAAACTTGCCGTATAAATGCAGGCTGAAACATGTGAACAGTCAGAATAATTGAAAGCACATGAGATAAAAAAATGTATTATTATTCAATTAGCTGAAAATTACATGAATTTTTCATTACAACGCCTACAGTGTTTACTTTTATACAGCGTCTCCCTCATTGTCACTCTTTTCGACTTCAAAAGCAGAAAAGGGGAAATGACCACGCTGGTACAGTGGAAGCGCCGAATCAGCACCCTTTGCTCGGAGAGCCTCCGTGGCCTGAAGTGCCTCGATCCAACCATGCCGAAAGCCCCGGTTCTTGAATCGGCAGACCTCCTCTGCAAGTTTCTCTTTGGTTTTGTCGATCCCGACCTTCCGGCCCGCATGGAAGCCTTGTTCATAACCCATGGTCCTGGCATTTTCTATGGCAAACATGCTTGCCGTATCTCGGTTGGTGATAGCATGACTTAACAGCCATTGGGTCACCCTCTCCTCCACAATCAGGTTAGATTGACCCGCCGCACGCAGCTCGGTTGCTTGAGCCTTCCTAAGCTCTTTAAGCTCACGCTCGACCTTCTCCGCGCGAGCCTCCAAACTACGGATTCGTTCGTCCTTCTTCTCTATTTCTCGTCGCACGGCGCGCAGGCGCATGCCGACGTCGTAGGCGGTGTACAACCCTTTCTCTGCCCCATGGATACCTTCTCGAAATACTTCGAAATCTTATCATCCAACCACCGATTATTGGACCTCCGGTGGAAAGATCTATCGAGCGAACTCGACCGCTACACTCGGATCGTTAACGATGGAATCTGCCTCGGTCATTGGTTTAGTCCCCACGAAAATCACAAAACTCAATGGTCGTGGCGTCACGTCTGGCTTGTTCCTCAGTCGCAGTGGTAGGGAGCTCCCCCATTGCTGTTTTTCTTTTCGGGGTGATTTGCTTCGACGACGTGGGGGTTGACGTTTTTCCCGTTCCTTGGACGTCCTTCCTCCTATGCGTATAGGCTCGCTACTGCGATTCATTACAATGTCTAGCTCAGCCAACGTTCGTTCTTCTCCTCTGCTATTGAAGAACAGTTTGTTTGACATTCGCACTTGTCCCAAGCTAGTTTGAATCGAGTCTGAATA
This sequence comes from Camellia sinensis, assembly GCF_055761805.1. Taxonomy (NCBI): domain Eukaryota; kingdom Viridiplantae; phylum Streptophyta; class Magnoliopsida; order Ericales; family Theaceae; genus Camellia; species Camellia sinensis. The sequence continues at coordinate 112,036,489 of NC_138974.1, forward strand.
AGAATAAGTGGAATCACTGGTGCGAACTTACCACATTTATTCTTAGTGTATGCAACGCCCCCCAGGTGACGTCATTAATGCCAAACGCCAAAAGCCAGACGCCGATCGGATCATTCCATGAACGGGTCTTATTCGGCTTATAAAGCTCATGCACAGGCTAGGGCAAGGGCAGATTTATTAATCTGATCGGCCAAGTATTTAAACCCAACGCCGATCAATTTATGCCGCAGCCACTCCATGAGCTAGTCCTATCCGGCTTTTAAAGCTCATGCACTAGCTGGGGCAAGGGCAGATTTATAAATCTGATCGGCCAAGTATTTAAACCCAACACCGATCGATTTATGCCGCAGCCACTCCATGAGCTAGTCCTATCTGGCTTTTGAAGCTCATGCAGTAGCAAAGGCAAGGGCAGATTTATTAATCTGATCGGCCAAGTATGTAAACCCAACGCTGATCGATTTATGCCACAGCTACTTCATGAGCTAGTCCTATCCAGCTTATGAAGCTCATACACTGGTTGGTGCAAGGGCAGATTTATTAATCCGATCGGCCAAGTATGTAAACCCAACACCAATCGATTTATGCCGCAGCCACTCCATGAGCTAGTCCTATTCGGCTTATGAAGCTCATGCACTTGGTATTGAAAAGAAAATGTTGCCATTTTACAATTGAAAGCAATACCATTCATCAACAACAAAATTTAGCACAAATAATAACAAGGTAAAAAAGGAAAATTTCATTAGTAAATTGGGCACAAATTGTATCCATTTTACATACGAAAATTACTAAACAAAAAGCTACAAGTTCGCCTGAAAATGCCTAGCAAAACAACTATGGCTGTAGCAATACATGAAAATTACCAAACGAAAAGTTGTAAAAATACATACGAAATCCTAAAACAAAAACGTCGCCCAAATTAGTCCTCAGAGGCAGACTCCAGCGGCTCAACATCCACTTGCTCGTGTGGAATCGGCATAGCCAATGTCACATCAGCAGCAGCAAGGGCTTTGAGCCAGCCGTGTTTGAATCCCCGATTCTCGAATTTGGGTACTTGCTCCACGTAATCGTCGAGGGCAGCGCTCTTCCCAGCCTCATACGCCTTGGAAGCTTCAGAATCGGCTAATTCCTTCACCGCTTTCGATTCTGCCAAATTCGCTTCAAGTTTGGCGATTACCTCTTGGGCTGACTTGAGCGCAGCGTCACTCGTATTCGCCCTCTGCTCAGAAGCCAACCTGAGCTCATCTGCATTTCTGGCCCTCTCCATCTCAGCCTCGGCCCTCGCTCCCTCCATATTCGCCCTCATAGCCTTGAACTCGGCTCTGCTCCTTTGGCCTTTACCTTCCGTCTGTAAACAGCCAAGTTGTTCGATGACGTCATGATGGCGACGGCCCATCTCCACTATCCTATCGACTGTCTGCAAAATAGGAAATTAGAACCACAACGGTATTTGTATAAAATGAAAAGATAAAGTCAAGATATATACCAAAAGAGCCGATTGAGCGGCTAATGCTATCTCAACCAGATTCGGCTCTAACCGGAAAGCCGCCTTGTCAGCCGGTAGTGAAACGGATGTAGCCATGCTAAGTGCGACGGCAGGATCTTTAATGACCGAAGAATCAGAGGAGATCGGCAAGTTTTTTTTTATCTTCGACTAAATGACAAAGGGCAGGATCACATCCGATTCCTCTACACGAGGTCGTTTGTCGGGTCGATTTTCTGAGCCGGCCTCGACCTCGGCAGGACGCTTCTCTACCCTTTGCCCGGCCTCTCAATCGGCCTGCACAACCATTGCGGACTTGACGCTTTGGTTTTTTTGCCATTTCTTCAATAGGCAAGGGGGGTTGAGAATCAACAACGGGTAGGGAAGGCTGGGATTCGGCGGCAACTGGCACTTGAGATCGAATGGCCTCTGCTCTTCACCGCGAGGCCATCCTTTCCGCGTTTGCCTACTTGGCAAGCTGTGTAAGGCTTAACCCAGCCATGTCTTCAGGGTATGTGCCGGGAAGATCCTCTAAACCGTTAAAAAAGTCTTCAAATGGAAGGTCCCCTCAGCCTAAAGTAGACGAAGGGTCTGCTGAATTAAGGCTGGCTTCCTTAAAGGCCAACTTCAATGCCTCGTCTACTTTCACTTCAGATTAATCTGACTCGGCGACCTCAGCTACTTCCGCCTGCTCCGAATCGGATCCCTCTAAACCGACTTGTCGTAAGTTTTTGAAGTTGGTCAAAATAAAAGCTGTAAGAGACTCTTCACCCTTCGGTATTGGGATGTTTTCTACAACCGAAAAGGTCGTATAGGTTGGCTCGTAGCGAAGCAACACGTGGGCCGCCCTCCCCTGTCTTTGGAGACTTGGACGGCTGAAATATTTGAGCACGACTTTCATTTCCGAAAGAACGACATCGTCGGTTGAGGTCAGGAATTTCTTCAAATCGTTTCCTGCATAAGAAAAAACCATGAGGTCTCAAAAATAAAGTTTTATAAACACAATGAAAAATAGACACAAAAAGCTATACGGCCACCTGGTTCGCTCCTCCGTCTAGGAATAGGATCAAGGCAATCCTTGCCTTCGCCGAATTCCCAATTGCCTGGGACAACAACCATAACGTCATCAACTCGCTTTCCAGAATTGGAAAGCATAGTGACTAGTTGATGGTTAGTGTCCTTAGCCCTAAGGAAATAGCGTCCATGCCAACTAGAAGACTTCGCCAAGGCGTAGCAGTGCCGAATAGTAGGAATGTCGAGGTTAATCCTAAGGCAACGGTTTAGCTCTATAATCCCCAATACGATTCTAAAAAAATTGACATTGGGTTGAGAGGGGATAAGACTCCAATGGCGAAGGATAGCCCTGAGGAATGGATGAAGTGGGAAACGAACTCCACCCTCCACAATCGACAAGAGAGGGAAAATGATCATGCTTTGATCGTCCCTCTCCATGTCGAGAGTGTCGTCTGTCACTGACAGACGGACATCATCAGGGATAGAAAATGGGGTCAAAAGCCAGAAATACGATCCACAGAGAGAAGATCTTTTAGATACTTTGCCATTTCGATCAGCTTATAGGAATGTGCTAAACTAAGGGCAAACCAAGAAAAAGGACTCAAAGCAAAGAGAGAGCAGGGAGGAAGGAGACTTACAAGAGATGGAAAAGATAATGGAGGATGAACAGAAGTTGCTGAAAGGAGTCAGAAGGTAGTTCAAAAACTTTAAGCGTCCAGAATGTGCGTATTCGAGAAGACGACAAGATTTTAAATCATAATAAATGGAGGTGTACGAAGGGGCGGGAAGTTGAAATGATAACCGAGAAGCGTGTGCTCTGACAACTACGTTGAAATGAGGTTAGCCACCGAATTTCGGCTCTGACCTTTCGAAGTTCGAAACCAAACACTCCAGCTAACTGTCGTAAGTGAAATGCTTGGGGGGCAATTGTGGGGGCCGAATATTGGGACTCATGGAGAGGCCGAATATTCGGACTTGGGTCGAAGCATATATTTCATTCGACCTCGTCCCGCAGTTTAAATCCTGTCCTATTCACTACTACAAAAATAGTTAAAGATCACACTTTGACAAAAAAAAAGATCTCACTTTTATTGGAAGTGTGATAAAAAAAATTAGATTGATATTTTAATCACACTTAATTTGATTGAGTGTGATAATATTTATTTTTTATGTCACTTTTCAATTAAGTGTGATTATATATATATATTTTTAATCACACCTTCTAATTAAAGTGTGATTATATATACACTACTACTTTTTAATCACACTTTTTAAACAAGTGTGATTATATATATATTTTTTAATCACACATTCTAATTAAAGTGTGATTATTTATATATTTTTTAATCACACTTTCTAATTAAAGTGTGATTATATATACACTACTACTTTTTAATCACACTTTTTAAACAAGTGTGATTATATATATATTTTTTAATCACACATTCTAATTAAAGTGTGATTATTTATATATTTTTTAATCACACCTTCTAATTAAAGTGTGATTATATAAACGCTACTACTTTTTAATCACACTTTTTAAACAAGTGTGATTATATATATATTTTTTAATCACACATTCTAATTAAAGTGTGATTATTTATATATTTTTTAATCACACCTTCTAATTAAAGTGTGATTATATATACACTACTACTTTTTAATCACACTTTTTAAACAAGTGTGATTATATATATATTTTTTAATCACACATTCTAATTAAAGTGTGATTGTTTATATATTTTTTAATCACACCTTATAATTAAAGTGTGATTATATATACACTACTACTTTTTAATCACACTTTTTAAATAGGTGTGATTATATAGATATTTTTTAACCACACATTCTAATTAAAGTGTGATTATTTATATATTTTTTAATCACACCTTCTAATTAAAGTGTGATTATATATACACTACTACTTTTTAATCACACTTTTTAAATAGGTGTGATTATATAGATATTTTTTAACCACACATTCTAATTAAAGTGTGATTATTTATATATTTTTTAATCACACCTTCTAATTAAAGTGTGATTATATATACACTACTACTTTTTAATCACACTTTTTAAATAAGTGTGATTTTATATATATATTGTAATCACACATTTTAATTAAAGTGTGATTATATATACATTACTACTTTTTAATCACACTCCCTAAATAGGTGTGATTGTATAAAATATTTTAATTTGATTTTTATATAAAATATACAATTCCCAAATTCGCGCCTCTATTCTACCCATGAATGATAGAGATGACTCACTACTAGAAAATGAGGCTTTAGACACAGAACTTTTTCACCCATTTTTTCATCTTTCTATCTCTCTGTCTCTGTCTCTCTTCTCTCTCTCTCTCTCTTACTCTCACTCATCACTCTTCTCTGTCTGTCTGTCTCTCTCTCTATCTCTCTCATCTCTCTCTGTCTCTCTTCTCTATCTCTCTTCTCGTTATCTCTCTCGCTCATCTCTCTTTATCTCTCTCTCGTTTATTTCTTTTCGCTCTTTTTTTCTCTCCCTCTCTCTTTGTCTATATCTTTTCGCCTATTTTTTCATCTTCCTCTCTCTCTTCTCTTTCTCTCTCTCACTCATCACTCTTTTCTTTCTGTCTATCTGTCTCTCTCTCTCTCTTTGTGTCTCTCACTCATCTATCTCTTCTCTCATCTCTTTTCTCTCTCTGTCTCTTTCGTTCATCTCTCTTCTCTGTATCTCTCTCATATTTCTCTGTCTCTCTCGCTCATCTCTCTTCTCTCTCTCTCTCGTTCATCTCTCTTCTCTCTATCTCTCTCTCGTTCATCTCTCTTCTCTCTATCTTTTTTCTGTCTCTCACTCTCTATCTTTTTGTCCCTCTCTCTCTCTTCTCTTTCTCTCTCTCTTTCTCTCCCACTATGTTCGCGTTGCTCACTCTCTCCTTTCTGTCTTCTCTATTTACTGAGCTCCCTCTCGATTTATCTATCCACTACAAGAAAATGCACTTTTAGCGACCACTTTGTCTCTCTCTTGCTCATCACTCTGTCTTTGTCTCTCTCTCTCTCTTTCTCTCCTCTATCTGTCTCTCACTCATTTTTCTCTCTCTCACCACCCATCTCCTTTACCACCTTCACCACTACTGCAAACGCCATTCCACTACCACCATTACTACCACTGTCGCCATTTCACCTCTACGACTACTATTGCTACTACCATTGCCACCACTACCACTACTGCCACTATTACTACCATTACCTCTCATTCACCCTTGCCACTTCATCTACTCTACCACTACCACAACTTCACCACTAATCTCCTTCGCCACCACTACCACCACCATCATCTCTTATCCACCACCTTCACCACTACTGCCACTACTACTACCATTACCTCTCATTCACCCTTGCCACTTCTTCTACTCTACCACTACCACAACTTCACCATTAATCTCCTTCGCCGCTACCACCACCACCACCATCATCTCTTATCCACCACCTTCACCACTACTGCCACTTTCTATCCTCTACCAAAAAAAAAAAAAAAAATCATTAATTACAAAAAAATATATATTTTAACAAAAAATATTTTTTTTTGACGACGGCAACTCCCGTCGAAAAAAAAAAAGAAAAAGAAAGTTAAACGACATTATTTTGTTATTTAAATTTCATTTCTGACAAAAAAAAATATTTTTTATTTCCACCTATTTTTGTTTTCCATTCCCGCTCTATTCTCTTTCTCTATCTCTTCTATCCGTTTCTCACTCATCTCTCTCTCTCACCACCCATCTCCTCTACCACCTTCACCACTACTACAAACGTCATTCCACCACCACCACTACTTCCACTGTCGCCACTTCACCTCTACGACTACCATTACTACTACCATCGCCACCACTCCACTACTGCCGCTACTACTACCATTACCTCTCCTTCACCCCTTCCACTCCATCTACACTACCACTACCACAACTTCACCACTAATATTTTTCGCCATCACCACCACCACCACCACCACCATCATCTCTTATCCACCACCTCCACCACTAATGTCGCTACCTTTCCTCTACCACAAAAAATTAGTTCATGATTTTTACTAAAAAAAAATAGGTCGTAGAAAAATTAACTTTTATTTTAGTGACTACAGAAAATTAACTTTTATTTTAGTGAAAAATATTTTTCATTAAAATATATATTACCCCTACTTCTACCAAATAAAAAATAATAATATTTTTTTCCATTAAAATAAAAATGAAACAAATAAATTTTCAATCTTAGTGACTAAAAAAAAAAAATTTATTTTTTCGTTAACTACAAAAAAAATATATATTTTAACAAAAAATAAATTTATTTTTTTATTTTTTATTTTTATTTTTATTTTTATTTTTATTTTTCATTCCCGCCCTTTATTTTTTTTCCATTCCCGCTCCCCCTTTTATTTTTTCCCCATTCCCGCTTCCACACCGCCCCCCTCCCCAAAAAAAATATCCCCAATCTCAAACCTAAAAATTCCCTAATCTCTTCTACCCCCTCTTTTCTCTCTCGATCGAGGGCGAGCGGCGACGGATGATAAGATTTCGTGTACTGTGATGGCAAAAAACAAACAGGCCGTCGTTTGCTCTCCTTCTCATATCCCCAATCGCTCTCCCTCTTATCAACTGACCATTGCCCATCGCTCATCGTCCCTCTCATCGACAGTGATCACCGTTCCTCACTGTGTCTCACCGTCTCATCGCCACGGTCGGTACACCGTCCAGCCTCCAATCGATTTTGATTCAGGTCTCTCTCTCTCTTTCTCTCTCTCTCCCTATTTCACTCTAGCTCCAGGTTTTTTATTTTGTTCTCTCTCTCTCTCTATTTCCCTATTTCACTCTAGCTCTAGGGTTTTTATTTTGTTTTTTGATGCTGTAGAATGTTGATTTCTATGAAATGAGTAAATGTGTTTTGATTTTTGTCCTAGATTTAGGGGTTTTATTCTATGTAGAGGCTTGATCTCTTATGCTAAGGAATAAATGTATTGATGGAGATTTGAAGTATTTTTTCTGATTGATTACAGCAAACCTGAATGTTTCAAGTGGATTACAGAAATGCGAGTCATCACACCATTTGAGTTTCGAGTGGAATCACTAGCTTGCATATGCATTTCACCATTTTCCTTCCTTGTTTACTTGATTTATTTTAATCCATGCTCATATTTGTATTGATTGGGGATTGGCGTGAGTGTTGTAGTATGGTGTTTGGTTGGGTTTTTATTAATATTTATTGGTGTCATACAAGTTGTGTTGGTGGAATTTGATAACATGATACATAGGGGGTATAGGTGTTCTCATTGATAGTTCTAATGGGTGCTTCACTGTAGAAAGTGTAATAGTGGATGTTAACTGGCTGTTCATAAGTGAGTGTAATAGTGGATGTTAACTGGCTGTTCTCTTTGACAAATTTCAGATGGGTTTTTTCTGAATTCTTGTAATGATTACTAAATTCACACCGTTAGTAATATTTCTTGATGATAACGATAGAATATTGAATAATTTATTATTTTATAATTTAGTGATAATGACAAATTTGTAGTTTTATAAAAGAATTGGAGATGATTTTGGGCTAATTTTTATTAGTAGTTTCTCTTACACTATCTTTGGATTGAAAGTTTTTGAGAAACGAAGGATAGGTGGGGAAAATGGTCGATATTTATTATTCACTATGTTTGGATTGTTTTTAAGGAGGGAAGAGAAACTGCATAGAGAGGAGGGAAATGGAGGTTTTGATTAAGATAATTTTTTACTATAAAGTATACCCCTTAGTTTGTGAGTTGTTAAAACTTATTTCTGTTTTTCATTCAGTTCATGCACATACCTTTCTTTTATAATTATTGTCTAACCAAACAAGAAGGAAACGACACCCTCCCATAGGATATCCCAATGACTTGGGTCGCATTCCCTTAATAAAAATACTCAAGTTCAAGCCAATGAGAAGGTTAGAGACAAGCACATGTCAACATTTTAGCTCACAGACTGCACTCTTAGCTCATAGTTATTGAATTCAAATTCAAAAGTTATTGAATTCATATATTATGTTTCGGGTTCCTTTCCTTTCCTCTCTTAACTGCCGAATTGGGTCTCTTATATGCACAGTTATCCAATTCTTATATGCATCGTTATATGCACAGTTATTGGATGCTTCATATGAGTATTCTCTCATTTTTATATGCACAGTTATATACTCATTTTTGATGGATGAGTATTGTTCCTTTATGATGGATGCTAGGTCCGAATTGGGTCTCTCATTTTTATATGCTTCATATGGATGCTGGGTTCCTTATATGCACAGTTATATGCTTCATATGGGTCTCTCATGGGTCTCTTATATGCACAGTTATGCACAGCTCCGAATTGGGTCTCTCATTTTTATATACTCATTTTCATAGAGTATTCTCTCATTTTTATTCTCTCACACAATCACAGCACCTTCGATCTTCCTTACCATTACCAGACTTGGCTTGGAGAATGAGATTCAATTATTATGGTGTTACCCTCCCTCCGAAATTTCGACAAATTTTTTTTTTTTTTTTTAAACAGGAAATTTCAACATTAAACAGGAAATTCTATGTTTACATGTTAGAAATTCAAAGCAAAAAAAAAAACAGCTTTGAATAATCAGAGCATATAATCACGTACTTATTATTATATTGTTACAATCACATACTTATTATTATATTGCTACTTACTGATCTTTTTGTTTTGTCAATTGGTAATTATACTTGAACAATTGGACAAGTCAATGTTGTGAGTCTTGGGTCAATTGTTGAACTTACCATGAAGAGATACTTTTGTTGACAGATAATAGGAAGGAAAAATCTTTGGGACTTCTTACACAGAATTTTGTCAAGCTCTTCCTTTGCTCTAATGTATGTAAAAGTTTTAGATTATTGCACTCTATTGTCTATCCTGTTATGCATAAGTATCTATTAGCTTTGGTCTGATTGTTTAAAACCACTTTAAAAAATGTGGAATGTAACTTTAGTAACAATAGAAATAGAGTTAATTGAGATGTGAATATTGAAAACCATAATAGGAAAAAATTGACGCAAGTGCTGAATTATTAAATTACATTTAAATAATAGTTTATCGACACAAAACTGATGCAAGTGTTATCAAAATAACACAAAACGCATATTTTAGAGACAAAAAAATGTAATTATCCCCATCAATTAGCGAGGCTCATATCTTTCCATGCATCTTGGGACAAAAATGAACTCATGACATGTGTATTCTTGGGTTATGACTTATAGATAATTAGGATAACATTGTGCTATCATAGCTCTGTTCATTGGTTACATACTTGGTTGTTATGTAAATGATTCAGCTGTACTGAAGTCTCATATTATGAATGAGGATGACATTATCCTTGAATGGATAAAATTATAAACAATTTACTTTAGTGAGTGGTGATGCCATGATAATCTAGGCATTTGATGCTTGATTATCTAATGGTTTAGCTGTACTAGAGTTTCATATTACCATTCTGTGGATCACTCTGACCACTCTCACCATTGTTCACTCTGGCTCCATGTGAAACAGGAACTTGAAACAGAGGTGGAAATGATTAACTCGGCTGCTCGGTAATCTCAGCCGGGAACTTTGCTCGGTAATGTGAAACTGATTTTTAAACTGATTATATTTATACTTAATGACTCAATAACATGCTGGTTTTGAAGCCAGTTCAGTTCGGTGATTTTGGTGATTTTGAAATAACTCAAGGTCACATGATTCTTGGTGATTTCTTTTTATTACTGTAAATACTACTGTAAATGTTTTGGTGATTTTGGTGATTTCTTCTTATTTCCATGTGGTGTAGATTGTTCTGGTTTATGTGACTCAACTACCTAAGTATACTATGTTAGACTTACATGATGAGTCTGGATGATATATGAGTCTAGATGATAATGACTTTAAGTATACTATGTTATTGCATGTTAAAAAAATGATGCGTTATTGTTGAGTCTAGATGATATATGAGTCATTAAATATATAAAATTTATACTTAGCTATACTTAAATTTATACTCAGTAAAATATATTAAATTCACTCTGGATGATATTTATACAACGATTTTTTTTTTGATCCCTGTAATCAGTCATGTTTCATCGAATGCTCTTTGTAATTTGTTAACTCACTGCCCTCATTTCTATTTTTTGTGAAGAATCCATATCTATGTCTATATCTATATCTCTATCATTTGATTTTCATACATAGACATTCTGATTTTTATTTTTTTTAATCTCTATCATTTGATTTTTATACATAGACTTTCTGATTGATTTATAAACTGTATCAACAGATAGGCTTTGTCTCAAGCCAAATGAACTATATTCTTTTAGTTCTAATAGTTGCGAGTCCCATGATAATTACAAATTCACTCTTATGGATCATTTTAGTTTACAAATATTTTAGTCTTCATGACTTTTTTGGGTCCCTAACATCAATTAAATACTCAAAAATGAATAAAAGCTCAAAATAGAGCACTGTTAGATGAAAATATGTTCTTGCCTAGTGAGCAACCACCTTCAAGAGACCACATAGTGATTCAAGGATTGGCAAGTAGAATATAACTTAAGGTTAGCCCTAGTTTTATGCACACTCATGAAATGATGATTTATTTGCTTGGATTGGCTTGTTGCACTTGGAACCAATTTTGGGAGTTTCTTCAAGTTGTTTGGAAATTGTGCTCTTCTTATAGCAGAATCTGAGTTTCAAGTGGCTCTTGGCATCTTTAAGCTGAAAAAACATATATATATATATATATATCTGTTTAGGAGAGTCTATTTGACAAGCCACTACCTTTAAAGATCAAATCCTTTCAACAGTTTTGCTTTTCTTCCTCCTCATAGACTTCATGAACTTGCCCAATCTTCTGTCCCAACTGCCACAAATATAGTAATAGCACCAGTAATGGAAACATTATCTTCTCAGATAACGAGTCAGGAATTCTAAATTTGTTACAGCCATCTCATCATGTTACTGCAGGAAAATTTCAGATAATTGTAATTTAGGCCCTTTTTTTTTCGGAAAGACCATGGCTGAAATGGATGAAAAAAGAAGGAACATCATACAAGTGAACAACCTTCACATTGATAATAAGATACTATTTGAAAAACATTGTCGATGGTCACCTCTTGGTGGTGATTGCCTTGTTGAAGAAATATTATAGAATATTGTGGTAAAGTCAAACCCTAATATGTTGGTAAATGTTGCATTATGGGAATAGGATGTATTATTTGGATTTCAAACTATTTCATAGTTAAATATGGAGCTTGAGCATAAATGGGATAGACTCACTGTATTGGCAAATGTTTGATACATTTTTAATCAGATTTTCTTTGGATAAAAATCTTTTGATGACAGAATTCGACTAAAGAATGTGTTGTAAAATTACAGTTGTGGTGAGCTGTGGCGTGTGGTGTAGTCGTATGATTATATCTTCTCGATGATTTTTCTTTGTCTTTATCTTATACCTGCTGCTATAGTCCTATGCTATGATCATTCCCAAAGATAGAAATGTAAGTGGCCTGTAAGTGGCCTTGCAGCTTCATGTGCATATGAACTATGGTGTTTGGCTCTGATAAGCTTTTGTTATACACAACTTATGCTGGATGCCATGCATCTCCAAAACAGCATGAATGTCTAGAAGTAACTTCAAAGTATTATGTAGTAGTTAAGGCTTATATCAAGGATTTAAAAGGAAAAAATTGATTGCGTTTATCCCAATAATAACAATTTCTTAGCAATTTATCTTAATCCAGTAAGTTTCCACAAAGAACAATCAAGGTTTTTAAAAGAGGGTACTAGTAAAGCAGACTTCCTTTATGATGCCTTGAAATTGAAATTATATGAACTTTTAAGGCTCTAATGTTCAGCAAGCAACCATCCATACAAAATTGCCCCATCGCAATAGTCATGTACAATAGTAGCTCTTTGTGGCAGCTGCAGCTGTGGCTGCTTTGTGCATTGTAACAGCTCTTTGTCCTGCTCTTTGTTGCATCATTGGGGCAGCAACAGCTTGTATTTGGTTCTTTGTGCATTGTGGCAACAACTTGCTGTAGCAGCAGCTTCATGTTGCAACAGCAACTTGTTGGTTCTTAATATTTTTCTCTTCTTTTCTCTTCTTTTCTGCAACAGCAGCTTCTTTTCTTGTTGGTTCTTAATGTTTTTGTTGATAATTTCATGACTTGTAATGTGGTTCTAATATTAGACTATTAGGTTATCTTATAATTTCACGAATTGTCATGCATTTTAAATTTTTGGTTCTAGTTGCTTACAATTCATTTGTTACATACAAAGACTACACAGATGCCACCTGGGCAAGCCAATAAGAGGAGGTCGACGACTTCACTGTCAGAGGCAAACCCGATTGAGGTCCCAGCTCACATGTCAACAGCTCCATTTCCTATGGATGCATCTGCAGGTTTATCTCCAGTGAATGCATCTCCATCTTTGCAAACAGCTGATATTGGTAAGTGTTTCATCCTTTGTATAGAACAATTTGATTTTTGCTCTTGAAACTGTAATCAATGTTGAGTAGTTACTTCATGCTTTCTCTTTTTGGAGTGATTATGATCAAAAATTTGTTAGTATTGAAGTATGACTCTGTGTATATAGTAGCAGCAACCTATATATTTAATATTTTCTTTTGGTTTTCAAGTATATGAGTGTGTAGTGAAATATATATATATATATATATATATATTGTGGTGCAAAATGTGTATTCTAATTGAATGTCCGTAGAGCCTTAGTTGGCAATAATAAGTAGGAGACTTAAGGTATCCTCTGGGTATTATTGTGAAGGAACTTTTTTACCTTACAATTATTCTCCTTCTGATTAAAGGCAAAATACTAAAAGGATCAAAAAAAGGAAAAAAGAAGAAAAAAAAAAAAAGAGAGGATAGAAGACAGTCACTTTAAAAAGAGGATATTATAAACTGACAGTCCCTTTAATTGCTTGACACCTCGAAGTTCAAAGAGCTGTAACACAGACTATAGGTTAAAAGCTATATTCTTCCCATCTAGCTTATGTATTCTTTCCATTGTTTATCAACTTGTACTATATTCTTTCCATCTAGCTTATGTATTTGTAATTTAAAAAACAAAGTATAGGTTAAAAGCTCATTTTCTTTTTTCAACTCAGTAGGGTACAAACAAAAATTGAATTCAAGGTTGGCTTCTTTAAAAGGATAGAAGAAATCATATTATCCTAGACATAGTAATCTTATAATCATGAACATGAAATAATTGCAAGCTTGAATAAAGGCATATACATTTCATGATGCATTAAAGTTGAGAGTTCTTAAAATCTGCAGCAACCTATATACATTCTATGATACATAGTCAAACCCGATTGATTTCATTCGGATTTAGATACATAGTTGGATGGTTGGGGGACATAGGTTAAGGTGCCTTATTTTCAGTACATGACTTGGTATCAAATTAATCAAAAATCAGATTTGTGGGAAGTTTCGGTAGGTAGTTCCAGGTTGATGATCTGGGGCTCTGTTTTATGAATGACTGCTGATAGGTAGTTGGTCTGTGCTATGAGGAGATTGGTATTTTTGGATGGATAATAGTGAAGGTATACTTGGTTAGACTATGCTATGATTTGTCAAACGTGTAAATAATATTTCAGAATAACTCCATTATTGGTTTCTGGTTAGGCAACTTTAGTCCCACCTGCCCCTTTTCTTTTGTGCCTAAAGTTAGCTCTTTTTTCTTTGGATTAGATTTGCCTTTGGCATCCCCTAATTTATTTCCACTTTTCCACACCCACACTTCTCCTCACAATGATCATGATCATCCTCCTACTTTTGTTTTTTGTGTTTTCGTTTTTTTATGTTTCATCTCAAGTTATAATTAGAATTGGTTGGTGCCATTTGTCTTCATTAGTTTATGAGTAAAATGCTATTTAATAGGAGATAGCTTCTCTCTAGTTAGTGATTTGATTGGAAAAAGATTATTAAGTTTTGGTAGATTTATTTTGGAGCTTATCTTGGTGATTCAAATCATTTATTTTGTGTGAGCTCATCTCAAGATTTATAAATGGCATTACTGTACTTTTATATATTATCGTTACATTTTTTATTTGATATTTTTTTATCTATTATCATTACATGACCTTTGTCTGTGGTTAAGTGACTATCACTATATGATTTCAATGTAACAAACTCATCTCTTGTTGCAGGGACCAATTGTTTTATGTGGTTTAAGAAATGGAGCAATTTGTTTTCTTCAAGTTCATGTCTTGGAATAATTATTTATTTTTAAATGCAGATGACAACACTCTTCTGGCTATTAATTTGTTTTCTGCATGTTCATGTCTGATGATGAGTTAACTGCTGAAATCTTTTAACACATAGAGTTTTCCCATATTTAAGGGCACGAATAAAATGTTTGCACAACCCTGTTCCTTCTCCAAAGCATTGTTGCCCTGTAGTCATAGTTCATATTCAGCTATCTTAAGATATTTGGTCCATTTTTTCCATGAGAATTGATTATTCAATCAAAGTAGTTATTCTTTTTCTATTGAAGCAGGAGATGAAGAGTTGGTATGATGAGAAAAAGTCCGACGGTATCTTTGGTAAGACTAGAATAGTCTCTATAAATATAAATATTTAGTTTATTCATATGCTACTGCAGTTTCTGAATTAATTTGTGTTTTCATTTTTCAGGTCAGAAATTTCTTGGAGAGATGCAAAATATGGTCAAAGAATTCAAGAACTTACTTTTTTCAAGTTTTTTATTTTTTATTTTTTAATGTATGTAATCACAGTTAATTTTTTTTTTATTAATTTCTTTGTATATACTTTTAAACATTTAACTTTCATTTATGAAATATATGATATTATTTCATTCAATATATGGTTGTGATTCAAAATATAGTATATAGTGTGTATTACATTATTCAAATGCGCGTGCAAAAATAATATTGATTATTCTTTAAATATGTCAATTTTTTTTTAATTTTTTTTTTATCACAGGTTTTATTAGTTATTAATCACACTTAAAAGGTGTGATCTAAAGTTTTTAATCACACTTAAAAGGTGTGAACTAAAGTTTTTAATCACACTTAAAAGGTGTGATCTAAATGTTTTTAATCACACTTAAAATGTGTGATCTAAAGTTTTTAATCACACTTAAAAGGTGTGAACTAAAGTTTTTAATCACACTTAAAAGGTGTGATCTAAATGTTTTTAATCACACTTAAAAGGTGTGAACTAAATGTTTTTAATCACACTTAAAAGGTGTGAACTAAAGTTTTTAATCACACTTAAAAGGTGTGATCTAAATGTTTTTAATCACACTTAAAAGGTGTCATCTAAATGTTTTTAACCACACTTAAAAGGTGTGATCTAAATATTTTTAACCACACTTAAAAGGTGTGATCTAAATATTTTTAATCACACTTAAAAGGTGTGATCTAAATGTTTTTAACCACACTTAAAAGGTGTGATCTAAATGTTTTTAATCACACTTAAAAGGTGTGATCTAAATATTATTAATCACACTTAAAAGATGTGATGAAAGCATTTTTTAATGACACTTAAAAAGTGTGATTAAAAATGACCATTTTTAATCACACTCCTAAAGACCACACTTTAATAAAACTTAAAAGGTGTGATTAAAAAACATACATCACACCAAAAAAGTGTGATCTTTATCTATATTTGTAGTAGTGATTCGGCCGTATAGCCGATTGAGTATGGGGCCGAATGAGAAACGGTTTGCTGCGAACCAAGCCGAATAGACAATTACACGGCAAATTGACAGTGGGCTCATTCCTAAAGCCCAAGAAGGAGAGTAATATAAATACAAAATCATCAATCAGAGGAAGGTATGTGAGAACTATTATGCTTAACTTATAATACAAGTAATCCTGAGTGTAGAGACTGACTTGCCTATCGAAGTGCTAATTCCGGCACCCCTGACCGGAGTGTTTAGTCATTTTCAGGTGACTAGCAGAGGATCACAAGCGTCCTCCAAGATCAGAAGAGTATTTCCAAACCACTTCTCCACATTAGCCAATATCACACTAAAAATAAAAAATAGAAACCACAAACACAAAATACAAAATACAAAGCCCAACAAAAGAAAAAGATTGCAGATTATGAAAAAACACTTATTAAATTTTCAAATCTTGATATCAGTCTCAAATAGGCATTTATTATTAATAGCTAACCCACCTTCTATATCATATAAGATTACTACAACCATGGAATGGCTCTATTGTGGTTACTGTTGTGCAACTCTTTCTCTATTCATGGCCCATTCTCTGAAATTTTGACTAAGTGGGCCATCAAAATATATTTTAAATTTTTTTAAAATAAGGATAAATTATATATTCTTTATTCTTCTTAATTATTATCTCATATCACTTTATATCGGTTCATTAAAAATTATAACACTTAATCTCTTTCATTTTCTAATTATTATTTTTTTCAATCTAGACCTTTATGACAAAAAATCAACTATAGGGCAAATTACACTTTTCTCTCTTAAATCCTCATTCAATATCACTTAACCCCTTTAATTAAAAATTATTACCATCTTAAATTATCAATATATCGATGTGAAAATTTCGTTTTCGATCCAGTATATAAATGAATGAACAATTGACATATGGCCTACACATGATATGTCAAGTTTATAAGCAGCTTAAAATGAAATTGTTCTTGTCTTCTCATTATTTTCTCTCTCCCCCCCTCCCCCATCCTACCCACGACAGGAACAATTTTATTTTATTTATTTATTTATTATTTATTATTTTTGTTTCCTTAAGTAGGATAAAAGAAGAGAATAATAATAATAATAATAATAATAATAATAATAATAATAATAATAAT
Organism: Camellia sinensis; assembly: GCF_055761805.1. NCBI lineage: Eukaryota > Viridiplantae > Streptophyta > Magnoliopsida > Ericales > Theaceae > Camellia > Camellia sinensis. The sequence continues at coordinate 112,053,842 of NC_138974.1, forward strand.
AATAATGTCACTTTAGGTATTTCATAATATTTGAGATGTTATATGTCACATGTCAAATTTTCATTTATTTACTACACAATATTAATGGAAGAGTTACACTTATAGAAATTGATAGTTCAATGTTGTAGAGTGTAGTATTTCTTGGTTGAGGTGGCTAAAGTGATATTGAGTGATAGTTCAAAGTGATAAAGTGTAATTTATCTTATAGCCTTAAAAGGGTATTTTTGTCATAAAAGTTTAGATCGAAAGAAATTAGCAGATGAGTGATAGTTTAACGGGTGAGTGTTGCAATTTTTAGTTGACGATAGAAAAATGATACTGTCATACCCCAAACCCGCCCCTAGAAGTTTGGGCATGACCACTTCAGAAACGGACACTTAACCTATTTTATATATATATATATATATATATGGGGCCTGAACGGAAGCACTAAATATCAAAATTTGACAATGGAAACAAACTCCATCGAGCTACTACTATCATGCCAGGATCACAAACTTTTAACAGACAAATAAAATTTAAACATACACCTGAACATCGGTTATATACATACATATATACAGACCCAGCCCTATCATTGGGCATATATAAAAACATGAAAGCTATATACATCAATCTTAGATAGACATTCAAAAAGCAAGCCAACATCTTATCAGTTTAACAAAATCAATGGCTGTGTATAGTGCCTGGACACACGAAGGTTGACAAAAGAAAGCGGCGTCATGGCTAGGACTGACCACCTGATTGGTGACCTACAGAAACAGACATAACAGAGAGTGAGCCGGGCCCAGTGAATAGTAATACATAAATAAAACGATGCTTAACTTGAAACATAACACATAGCAATGCATATAAAGATGTAAAGTTCACATAGTTAGTCTGATTCTGTGCTAAGTACATAACGGCCTTAGGTTCAATCTTGCAACATAAACATGGTGGCTATAAGCCCTTGAAACATGGTGGCACAAGGCCCTTGAAGCATGTGGCATTAAAGCCCTTGAAACATGTGGCATAAAAGCCCTTAAAGCATATGGCATGAAAGCCCTTGAAACATATGGCATAAAAGCCCTTGAAGCATATGGCATAAAAGCCCTTGAAACATGCATGTATGAACCCAAGAGGTGTCTCACACGGATTCTAGAGGTGACTCACATTGTAGCACTTAGTTCCGTGTAGCACTTTGTTTCATTTCATGACAACTTATATAGATGGCCATAAGCCTCATAACTTTCATGGAATGGCTTTCAGCCTCATAATTTTCACATATGTATGAACTCAAGAGGTGGCTCATACAGATTCTAGAGGTAACTCGCACTGCAGCACTTAGTTCCGTATAGCACTTTGCTCCATACCAGGAATTAATAGGTTTTCCGGACCAAACCGTACATATCATGTCTTATCATAAACGGAATCAAATCATACATATATTTTTTTTATACTTAAATCATAAGCAGAAATCAAAAGTCATATTCGTAACATACTTGAATTTGTAACATACATGAACTTGTACCATGCGTAAACTTATAACATACTTGAACTTGTACCATACTTAAACTTAGAACATACGTAACTTGTAACATACCTATACTTGTAACATGCTTGAATTTGTAACATACTTAAGCTTGTAACGTACATAAACTTGTAACTTAATTACTTAAACCACGGTATTATTACCCCCGGGTAAGGGCCGTGTGTTACGGATGTCATGAATACTTTACATTTATGGTCAACTGTTCATTAAGTCAAAACGTAACATACCAGAACATAGAGCATGCTTAGCAAGGACAGAACAGTTTACATTCTAATGTGGGTTACATAATGATGTTAAACCTTTGTTTTCATATCGTAGATTCTAAACGACCTCGAGTCCATACGTAACACAACAAAATAATCTTGGACTCATACAGGTATCATTATTCATGGATGAACATAAGCTCTATTTATTCTTAAGAAATACATAATACACTGATAAATAACAGAGGTTTAATACTTGTTATTGACAGAACAAAATGGTTCCAAAGTCATACCGACATACGCAAATCTTTCCATATTCATAAAAATTCATATTGATTTCCACTTGTCATAAACGTTGATAACACTTACAAAGAACAGAGTGTTAGTGACAATAATTATCAACGATAAATAAGATGTACATTTCTGTACTACTACTCACAGTGTTCAGGTGCTTGATCCGCCCCTATAGCTGACCCTACACAATTCACGTAATTCAAACATAATTCATCATAGTACAACACCATTCAATTCACTATGAGTCAACACAACATAATCCAACAAAGTCAATATCACTTGGTTAATCAACACCATTTGTAATTTAACATAATTCAAAATAAATCATTGAATTCTATTTCAACATTCCAAAACCGAGTTCATATCATCCATATCATTACTAGATTATTTCCTCAATTTTCCCTTCACATTGCAGCATGAATTACAATGTTCATAACATAGTTCATTCGCAAATTTTAAACATAATTTTCACACATTTCCAAATTCCAATTAAACTTGAACACATATAATTCAATACCTCAGTTTCATTACTCTGCTTTCAATTTGGGCCAATTCATTGGTTATCATCATTAATCAACCTAGGGTTTCAAGAAAATATTGAAATTTCAAGAAAAATTCAAACTTATTAACCCATTACATTTTATTCCAATTTTCCCAATAATTATACATCTAGGATTCACCATCCATCATTTTAACCCACCAATTTAACTTCCAACATCTCCAATTCTAAACCCCCAATTCTCATAATAAACACTACACTAGATGTTCAAAAAAAAAAAATATGGGTTTTACATTTATATACTCCAAAGTATCACAAATCTATCTATCAATGAAAGCATGAAGGAGAACTAGGACCCTACCTCAAGAAACAAGCAAAGGGACGAACCTTTAATGAGAATCCTTCGCAAATCCAAGTTCCAATCAGTTAAAAATACTGATCCTTTCTTATTCTCCATCCTTGATGCAAGAACCATGGTGAATTGTTGATCAAAGTAGAGGAAATCAAGGTTTGGGGAGCTAGGGTTTCGGACATGAAGGAGGGGAGAAGAAGAGAGGAAAAGAAAATGTAAGAAATGGTCCAAAAATCACGTTTTTGAGCTGCTGTCCCGCACAGTCCCGCACGTGCGCCGCTATTCCCTGCACGTGCGGATCTGCTTCTAGCACAGATGTGAAAACTTCAAATGGGTATAACTCTCTCATCCGGACTCCGTTTTAGGTCATTCTTGTGGTCAAATTGAAGCCCCGGAGATAAGCTTTCCAATGGTTCTATCCTCACATCCAAATTCAAAGTGTGGAAAAAGAAAAGGGCAAATGAATGACGGCTGATCGTAGATTAACTATCTGAATTATATTCGTTGGTCCAATCTTACTTTACCATCATACCACCACCTCAAACAATACCCCAAAATAAGGTAAGAACATTCCAAAAATGAGCCCACGCTCGAGCGGAGGGAAAAAAAATTTCAAGCCGATACAGTAAAGGTCGCCATAACTCAGCAGATAATTATTTAATTCCGATAGATATAGTTGAATTAAAACACATTAACCCCTAATTAAATAAGGATGACTTTTGGGGTCATTACAGATACAGGATAATAATTGAGGGGTAAAGTGTAATTTGATTTTAAAATAATATGATAAACCTTATTTAGGGTTTGATAGACCTAATTTAACCATTTTAGGAAGACATTAGTAGGTCTAATCACTACAGCCAATAAGAGTTTTACAGGTAAAAGTAGGTTCAAAAGTGTCCTTATTATATTTTCAGTGATGAAATTATATATTTAGTGATGAATTATTATTTTTTGGGGATGAAATTTTTTGTCTAAAAAAACCTCTTCTGGTACCAAATTATTTTGCATTTATTAGTGACATTTTTTAAGTTGTCACTAAAAGCCCTTTTTTTCAAATATTTTGAAATGACCATTTATGACTATTCTTGAAACAACAAGAATTGATCTGAAAATATTTTTTTGCAATAAAATTTTCACTTTTAAAAATAAAACAATTTAATCCTTAAAACTATTATATTTTGTACTGAATCTATATATGACATGTGATGTGTCATTCTAAATAGTAACATGTGTATATATGATTAATATTTTTTTTAAATATAAAATGATTATGTATCCCTTTACTATTAAGTGGGTACAAATAACTTCTCCAATCAAAGGGCGTATTTTGTATAATGATTCCAGTTTAGACCCGACTCATTTATTGTTTCGGATCTGGGATTCCTTGTTTGATTTGATTATTCATATCCTTATTCATCTTATTCTTGATTGAGTTTGGTCGTTTGGACGTCTTCGATGCATTTTGAACAAGTCGGGAGTTTGTTTTTCAATAGAATAGTTGCCCAGATTTTGGTCACTTTGCTCGAGCGGTCCTTTAGTCGCTCGAGCGGTTTTTGAGAACATCCAGTATATTTGTAGGTCTACAAAAGTATTAGGAGGATTTTTTTTTTTTGTGCTCAAGCGGTCCTTCTTGAGCTCGAGCAGTTAGCCTTTATTTGCAAAACTACTGGGATGTGGTGTTCTTCGCTCGAGCAGTCACTTTGTTTGCTCAAGCGGTCTCACTTATTGTGTGTGGTCACTCGAGCGGTGTTTTGTTTGCTCGAGCGGTCTGTGATTATATAAGTTCGTAAAACTCACTTTTTGAGTCACTTTTTCATATATCTCTCTAAAATTTCAAAACCCTAAATCTAGACCCTCTCTCTCAAAAACTCATCTTCAACCTCCAAATACTCTCAATCTATTGATCCCTACACCCTAGTTCCTTTGAGAAAAAGGTAGAACTTACCAAGAGCTTCATTTTAATTGGAACAAAGTTGGTGTTCGGCTTTGTCAAGGTTTCTCTAGTCTCTATCTCTCATCTTCTAGCTTTCAGGTAGGGATTTCTCCACACTATTGCATGGTTTTTAACTTGACTGTTTGCTTTTCTAAACAATATTGTAATTTGGAGACTTTTGGATAAACATAGGATTTTTGTTTTGAAATCAAAAGAGGGGTTTTTAAAATGATTTTTTGAAAATGATTGTGGATTTGTAAAAGTGGTTGAGTTGTGAGAAAATTATGGATTTTTATCCTTGGAATTGATTTATAAAGAAAAGGATATTTTTCCCTAAAATGTGAATATTTGATTTTGTACAGAGGAAATGGAAATGATATTGGGTTTTGTGAAATTGGAATGATGATGATGATGATGATGATGATGATGATGATGATGATGATGATGATGATGATGATGGTGGTGGTGGTGGTGGTGGAGTTGGATATGCATTATCACTCCCATCTTCAAATTTTAGAAAGTATATCTTTATTGAAAATTATCTATCTATTTAGAGATATATGTTTTGGGCTATTGGTAGAGGATAGCTATGATTGTTGTAGAAATTGCATAAGAATTAAGAGAATTGAAACTAATTTCTCATCTATTTGCATTGAACATTGTTGCATATTTAACACATTGAAAATGTATTGTTTTGAGAAAAATAGATAAGTGCCATGGTGAATCTAGATAGGGGTGTGGTTATGGTATTATGTTAGCCTTTGTGTCATTGGTGAAAGTCCAGAAACCCGCACAGTTAGGTGCCAAGTCTTCCAGTTAGTACCGGCAAAATGGCAATTGGTAGTGCTTGTATAGCCTACTTGCAGACACGTACCTAGAGATTCCCAGTGATTATATCCATTGTCCTATATTCTATTATAAAGGAAATGATTTCATGAATTGTGATATAAACTTTGCATTGCATAGTTTTGGAAAGAAATATAAAATATTTTGGCATGAGCATTGCATGTGCATTCATTTTATAACCTTGTTAAGATTCATACACTATGTTAGAGTGTCTCTACAGGGCTTTGGCTTACCCTATGTGGAAAACCATTTTCAGGTGCTGATGATATGCCTCTGCCAAGGTCGTTGCTTGGGATGACTAGGAGACAAGAGCTTCTTTTTGTTATTGTTGTAATTATTTTTGTACAAGCCTAAGGCTTAAACTATATTGAGTTAAAACTTACTTTTGTTGTAACCAAGCATCGTCTTGGAAAGATGTAGCCATTAGGGCATTTATATATCCGTTTAACATGTATTTCGTATCTTTAACATGTGGCACCTGTTATAGATTCAGGGTTAGGACTTATGAATACATAATTGCATGTGTTACATTGTGTACAATGGAATTATATAAATGAAAGATAATTATTTCAGTACATGTTGTCAAAGATAATTATTTCAGTACATGTTGTCATTTAATTAATATCATGAGATGGTTTTATTGCTATATTTTTAGTGCGTTACAACTTAGTATCAAAGCTACCGGGTTTGAATACTTTGGGATCGTGGGATGTGGTTTTTACCACAATGGGTTATCTCGCTAGTTTGTGTTGGAAGTAAACTTGGTACGCTATGTAATAACATGCTTATGTGACTAAGTGGATATGTGATTTAATTTCTAAGATATTGATTGGGTCTACAATTTTCTAGAAGTCATGTTAGAAGAGCATTTGATTACTGTTATTTCTAACTGCAACTCTGGCAATGTCGCAGGACGATCATTATCTAAAAAGGAAATCCGTATGTGTTTATGTGACTACGTGCTTATGTGGAGCGAATTAATTGTTGTCCACCGCATTAGGGTGCGAGTGAGTTAGCTTTGGCACATTTGTAAATGTACTAATCTCTTATGTTACCTTAATTAGGATGACAGATCATAGACGTGGTGGTAGCAGACGCAACAAGCCTAGAAGTAGGAAGTGCTGTTATCTGATGATATTTCGGACAGGAGGAAGGGGTTGGTCACGCCAATGTGCCCGAACTAGTTGGCCAGTAGGCTATGGGTGCTTTGGCCCGTAAGATGGCTGGAGTCTTGCGGGAATCCATGGACATTCTCAGAGCTAAGAATCAAGTCCAGGCTCATGTTGCTGAGATAGGGCCATCGTTTCTGAAGAGGGAGTTCTTTCGAACTAATTTGGATGAGTTTTTGAGGGATTCGAAAAAGCCACTAAAGGCAGATGAGTGGCTAAAGCAGATAGTGAAGACGTTCGAGATGCTTGCCATTGAGGACGATGGGCTGAGAGTGACCTTAGCATCCTTCCAATTGAAGGGAGATGCAGGTCAGTGGTTGAAGTATGCGTGTGGGCGCATTGGGGTGACTTGGGAGGCCTTTGTCAGCGCCTTCCAGGACAAGTTCTTGCCTCCCACTACTAGGGAAAAGTTGAGAGAGCAGTTTTTAAAGGTCAAGCAGCTTAACACACCGGTGGCCGAGTTTGAGGCCACTTTTACTAATTTGTCAAGGTTTGCACCAGAACTTGTGGCGTCAGAGGAACGCCATTGCACTGAGTTTGAGAAGAGTTTGAAGACCGGGCTTCTTTTCAAAGTGGTTGGGTCCATGATTAGGGACTACGGGCGCCTTGTGGATACAGAGGCTCATCTTGAGACCGTGTTTAATTAGAGGAGAAGCAGATGAGGGGCTTTAGGCAGAGGAGTCAGGAGGTTTAGAGGGAGACTCAAGATAGCAAGAGATAGAGGGGTTTCACCCCACAACAATCCTAGGGAGCATAATCTAGATCTACTTTTCCTGTACCGAGTTTTGGGGTAAGGAGAGGTGGTCAGGGTGGGATCACTTGTTTCAAGTGTGGTCAGCTGGGCCACAAGTCTTTAGTTTGCTTGCAAAGAGGATAAGGGTAACAATCTACACCATCTTTAACCTGTCCTCAGAGCCAGAGTTCGGGAAGATGAGGTTTTTCCCTCAATCGGGTGGTGCATCTAATGCTTCTGGCTTGAGGCAGACACAGAGCCATCATCCTACACCATCAGCTCAGGTCTTGATAGCCAATTAGGGAGCCTCTTCGGCTTAATCAGTGTTTTAGACTTATGCTTCAAGGGGTGAGTAGGTAGGACAAAGACCTTCAGGGCGTGTATGCTATTACCACACCGAATTTGTTGCCAGCACCTTCAATAGGAAGAGATAATTTCTTGTTATGTAATTTTATTGCCAATGTGTTGTTTGATACTAGTACGTTGCATTCTTTCATTTCGTTTACATTGACATCAGCATTGGGGTTAGAAATGGCTCTGTTAGCATCTCCACTCAAGGTAGAGGCACCTGTTAGTGGTGAGGTTGTGTTGGACTAGGGGTGTCAGGGTTGTGAGATAAAGGTTGCCAGTCGCCAACTTCCTTTTGCTTATGTGTTGATTAATATGTCAAGTTTTGATGTTATTTGGGCATGGATTGGTTGTCATCCTATCGAGCCATTATAGATTGTTACCATTAGAGAGTTATGGTGTGCACCTCGAGTGGTGATTGTTTTTGTTTCTTAGGGCCGAATTGATAAAGCCTTGTTGCCAGTGTATGATCCACGTGGTCGGGGCAAGCTTAGTCTCCTTTTTACTACATTCTTGGTTGTTGAGAGTGATGTGGTTTGAGTAGAGTTGTCGAGGGTAGTTTGTGAATCCCCGGATGTCTTTCCTAAGGATCTCACTAGTTTACCACCTCACTGTGAGATTGAGTTCTTTATTGATTTAGTGTCAGGTACGACACCGATTTCCATGGCACCGTATAGATTTGCACCTGACGAGTTGAGTGAGTTGAAGATTCAACTCCAAGAATTGCCAAATAAGGGCTTTATCCGCCCTAGTACTTCACCTTAGGAAGCACCGACTCTCTTTGCCAATAAGAAAGATGGCACATTGTGACTTTGCATTGATTACCGGAAGTTGAACCAGGTAGCTGTTAAGAACAAGTACTCATTGCCTCATATAAATGACTTCTTTTACTAGTTGAAAGGGTCTTGTTGCTTTTTTAAGATAGAGTTGAGATCATGTTATCATCAGTTGCGAGTGAAGAAGAGGATATCCCAAAAATAGCATTCCATACGCGGTATAACCATTATGAGTTCCTAGTGATGCCTTTTGGGCTAACCAACACACCGGCCTTATTCATGGATTTGATGAATCGAATCTTCAATGAGTTTTTAGACCATTTCATGGTTGTCTTTGTTGATGACATCTTCATGTACTCACCCTCTGAGGAGGATCAAGAGAAACATTTGCAGATTGTGCTTGTGTTGCTTAGAGCCCACAAATTGTATGCTAAGTTCGGAAAGTGTAAGTTTTGGTTAAAGGAGATGAAATTCTTAGGCCATGTAGTATCTGAGAAAGGGGTGACTATAGATTCTTCTAAGATAGAGGCAATGCAAGATTGAGAACTACCTAAGAATGCCTTTGAGATTCAGAGTTTCTTGGGATTAGCTGGGTATTACCAACGTTTTACGAAGGATTTCTCTAGATTAGCCTCACCTTTGACTAAATTGATGAGGAATTGAGTCAAATTTGTATGGAGTGAGGTTTGTGAGAAGTCATTTCAGGAGCTTAAGGTTAGACTTACCACTACTCCAGTGTTGATTATTCTAGAGAGGGGTTTGGGCTACTCAATGTATTGTGATGCGTCTAGGGGAGGTTTGGGTTGTGTCTTGATGCAAGAGGAGAAGGTAGTGACATTTGGCTTACGACAGTTGAAAACACACAAGAGAAACTATCCTACTCATGACTTAGAACTAGAAGTAGTGATTTTTGCTTTGAAAATCTGGAGACATCATCTTTATCGTGAGAGATTTGAGGTCTTTTTCGATCACAAGAGTTTGAAGTATCTGTTTTCATAGAAAGATTTGAATTTAAGGTAGAGAAAGTAGATGGAATTTATGGAGGATTACGACTTTGAGTTAAACTATCATCAGCAGAAGGCCAATACAGTGGCTGATGCCTCGAGTAGGAAGTCCATTAGCAGTGTCACTAGTATTTCCATACGGGAATGGGAGGTGTTGGGTGCTATTGGTGAGTTTGATTTGTATCTTGGCGAGTCCGTTGAGTCAGCAACCCTGTTTACTATAATTGCACAACCTACACTTGTGAGCCGAGTTATAGAAGCATTACAGGGTGATCACGAGGCAGAGTTTATCCGGGGAAAGATATCTAGTAGGAAGGTAGAGAAGGGCTTGAACGTGTACTCTGACTCGAGTATTAGATATCTTGACCGCCTTTTTGTACCAGAGTCTTGTACAGAGGAGGTACTCCAAGAGTTCTACCATTTCTGCCTTGCGGTATATCTGGAAGGCGCAAAGATGTATCACGACCTTAGTCACCAATTTTGGTGGAGGGAAATGAAGAGAGATATGGCCTTGTTCGTTTCGAGGTGCCTTACTTGTTAACAAGTGAAGGCCGAGCATCAGAGGCTAGCGGGTTTGTTACAGCCCTAGTCCATAGCTGAGTGGAAGTGGTAGTATGTCACGATGGATTTTGTTATAGATCTTTTGAGGACTCAATGAGGTAACGATGTCGTGTCGGTGATAGTTGATCGATTAACTAAGTCAACACACTTTGTACCTATGTGCACAAGTGAATCGGTAGATTACCTTGCCGACCTTTATGTTAGTGACATAGTTTGATTTCACGGAGTCCCTATGACTATCGTTTCAAATAGAGATCTGCGTTTCATGGCTTGATTGTGGTAGAACCTTTAAAATGGGCACTAGATTGCACCACCTATCATCCTTAGACTGACAGGTAATCAAAGCGTAGCATTCAGATCCTAGAGGATATGCTTTGGGGTTGTGTTCTTGACTTTAAGGGGTTGTAGGAGAGGAACTTACCTTTCGTGGTGTTTGCCTACAATAATAGTTTTCAGGCGAGTATTGACATGGCACCGTTTGAGGCCTTGTATGGCCGACCGTGCAGATCTCCAATGTGTTGGGCCTAAGTGGGTAATGCACATATGTTAGATCCTGAGTTAGTTCAGAAAATGACGGAGAAGGTTGCACTTATCCATAAGAGGTTGGTTTCGGCTCAGAGTCGCCAGAAGAGTTATGCTGATTGTAGGAAGAGATCATTATCCCTTGAGGTAGGAGATCACGTCTTCTTGAAGATATCACTAAGACAGGGTTTAATGAGGTTTGGGAGGGGCGGGAAGTTGTCTCCTAGATTTATTGGGCCTTTTGAGATCTTATAGCGCATTAGAGAGGTAGCTTATCGTTTTGCCTTGTCGCCATAGCTTTCTAGGGTTCATGACGTGTTTCATATCTGCATGCTCCAAAAGTATGAGTCGTATCTATCACATGTGTTGGATTGGACCAAGTTAGAGGTAGATGAGGATGCCTCGAATGATGAGAGACCGGTTAGAGTCTTAGATAGACGAGACCAAGTCTTGTGAGACAAGATAATTTCTTTGGTAAAAGTGTTGTGGCAACACCACGGGGTTTAGGAGGCGACTTAGGAGTGAGAGGCAGAAGTCTGTGAGAAGTATTCGGACCTTTTTGTTGATGCTTGAAACTTGGAATGAAAATCTTGTTATGTTGAGATTAAATGTAAAACATTTCATATGTTTTAGAAAAAGTGAATTGTATATTCATTATTGAAAACTTTGTTTATCATTGTTATGAGAAAAAATGACCAGTAGATAGGTCACGGTTTTGAGAATTGATGGATCATTGTTATGTTGATTTAAATATAGTGGTTATTGTGTTGATTTAAAAATTTCAGGGATAAAATTCCTTAAGGGTGGAGGTTATAACGATTCTGGTTTAGACCCGACCCGTTTATTGTTTTGGATCTTGGATTCCTTATCCTATTTTGTTGTTCATATCCTTGTTCATTTTATTCTTAATTGAGTTTGGTTGTTTGGACGTCTTTGTTGCATTTGGAACAGGTTGGGAGTTTGTTTTTCAATAGAACTATTGTCCAAATTTTGGTCAGTTCGCTCGAGCGGTCCTTTGGTCGCTCGAGCGGTCTTTGAGAACTTCTAGTATATTTGCAGGTCTACAAAAGTACTAGGAGGTTGTTTTTTTTTGCTCAAGCGGTGTTTCTTGCGCTCGAGTGGTCTTGGCTCAAGCAGTCTTTCTTGAGCTCGAGCAGTTAGTCTTTGTCTGTAAAACTACTGGCAGGCGGTGTTCTTTGCTCAAGTGGTCACTTTGTTCGCTCAAGTGGTCTCACTTATTGTATCTGGTGCTCGAGCGGCCTGCGCGTATATCAGCTCGTAAAACTCACTTTTTAAGTCACTTTTTCATATATCTCTCTAAACATTTCAAAACCCTAGATCTAGACCTTCTCTCTCTAAAAATCATCTTCAATCTCTAAATACTCTCACTCTATTGATCCCTACATCCTAGTTCCTTTGAGAAAAAAGTAAAACTCACCTAAAGCTTCATTTTAATCAGAACAAAGTTGATTTTCAGCTTCGTTGAGGTTTCTCTAATCTCTATCTCTTGTCTTCTTGCTCTAAGGTAGGGATTTCTCCATACTTTTGTATGGTTTTTAACTTGACTATTTGCTTTTCCAAATAATATTGTAATTTGGGGATTTTTGGATAAGCCTAGGATTTTTGTTTTGAAATCAAAAGAGGGTTTTTCGAAATGGTTTCTTGAAAATGATTGTGGGTTTGTAAAAGTAGTTGAGTGAGAAAATTGTAGATTTTTATCCTTTGAATTGATATATAAAGAAAATGGGATTTTGACCTAAAATGTGAGTATTTGATTTTGTAAAGAGGAAATGGAAATGATATTGGGTTTTGTGAAATTGGAATGATGATGATGATGATGATGATAGTGGAGTTGGATATGCATTATCACTTCCATCTTGAAATTTTAGAAAGTATATCTTTATTGGAAATTATCTATCTATTTGGAAATATCTGTTTTAGGTTATCAGTGGAAGATAGTTATGATTGTTGTAGAAATTATGTGAGAATTATGAGAATTGAAACTAATTTCTCATTCATTTGCATTGAGAATTATTGCATATTTAACACATTAGAAATGTATATTGTTTTGAGAAAAATGGATGAATACCTTGGTGAATTAGGGTAAGGGGTGTGGTTATGGCATTATGTTGGCCTGTGTATCTTTGGTGAAAGTCCAGAAACCCATACGGTTAGGTGCCGAGCCTTCCGGTTAGTACCAGTAAAAATGACAATTAGTAGTACTTTTATTGCCTACTTGTAAACACATACCTAGAGATTTCCAGTGATAGTATCCACTGTCTTGTTTTTTATTGTAAAGGAAATTATTTCATGAATTGTGATATGAACCTGGCATTTCATGGTTTTAGAAAGGAATATAAAATGTTTTGGCATGAACATTGCATATGCATTCTTCTTATAACCTTGTTAAGATTTATGCACTATGTTAGAGTATCTCTACTGGGTTTTGATTCACCCTATGTAGAAAACCATTTTCAGGTGCTGATGATGTGCATCTGTTAAGGCCGTAGCTTGGAAGGAGTAAGAGTCAAGAGCTTCATTTTATTATTGTTGTAATTATTTTTGTACAAGCCTAGGGCTTAAACTGTATTGTGTTAAAACTCATTTTCGTTGTAACCAAGCATCGTCTTAGAAAGTTGTAGCCATTAGGATATATCCATTTAACTTGTATTTCATATCTTTAACCTGTATCACATGCTAAGATTCAGGATTATGACTTATGAATGTATAATTGCATCTGTTACCTTTTGTACACTGGAATCATATGAATGAAAGATAATTATTTCGGTACATGTTGTTATTTAATTAATATAATGAGATGGCATTATTATTATATTTTTGGGGCGTTACATTTTGTATATACCAACACAAGTATGTGAACAAAATCCAACTTTCATTTCCCTTTAGAAAAATTGTTAAATAGGTTTGTAGTACTGTATGATATTTGTCTACATGATATTCTAACAAATGAGAAAGAAAAATAATATATAAGTCTGCTTTTTAAATCTATTTTATAGATTCAATAATGTGTAAGTGATATGATTAATTAATAATTAGAGAAGATATGAGATAGTGTTGTTACCTTTAATATTCTATTTGGGTCTGATTTTTAATTTTGAATAGCAATGTTCAATGAGAAATTATAAAACACATTAGGTGTGTCATCCCTTATCTCCTAAGTAGTTAACAAAGATGGGTAAATTATCTTGTAGAGTTTTTGACTATATATTTGATTGATAGTACACATGAATAATATCACATAAGATTTAAATATTACTAAGGTGTCATTTGGTAACACTTACTTTTTTTGTTTTCTGTTTATATTTACAAAAATTTTAAAAATTCAAATAAAAACTTGTTTGGTAAATTTTTGATTTATAAATCAGTGGTCTCAGCTCATAAATTTTGCCAAAAAATGTAAACTTAAAAAATGTGTTTCCGTTTTGAGTTTTCAGTTTTTTTTTTTTTTTTTTACCACCTAACACTAGCCACCACTCGCCACCATTTTCCACTATCGTCTTCCGCCATCACCACCCACCCCCCACTACCACCACTCACCACCCACTTGCCACCACCACCCACCACCCGCCACCGCTACTCACTTGCCACCCACTTGCCACCATCACCCAGCCCTCGCCACCACCACCACCATCCACCACCCACCTGCCATCCACCACCCACCTGCCATCCACCACCCACCACCCGCCACTACCATCCACTTCCCGCCACCACCACTCACCACCCACCACCCACTTGCCACCAGCCACTTGCCACCAGCCACCCACCACCACCAACCACCCACTTGCCATCTACCCGCCACCACCTACCACCACCAGCCACTCACCTACCATCCACCCGCCACCACCCACCCCCACTAGCCACCCACCTGCCACCCACCCGCCATCGTCACCGCCACCACCACCCACCACCACCACCTTTACCCACTCGCTACCACCCACCACCCTGCCATCGTCACCCACCCACCACCACCCACCACCCGCCACCACCACCCACCACCCGCCACCACCACCACCACCCACTCGCTATTACCCACCACCCGTCACCGTCATCCACCCACCCACCCACCCACCGTCACCACCTTTCACCACCGTCTTCCGCCGTCACTTGCCACCACTTGCTATTTCTCATTCTTTTTTATATTTTTAATTTTTTTAAAACATTTTGTCAATTACCAAACGTATTTGTAGTTTATGTTTTTCTAAAAATAAACAAAAAATAAACAAAAATCAATTTATTAATTTTTGTAAATATAAACTGAAAACGTAAACGTTACAAAACAGACCCTAAATAATTAACAATTTTTAAAAAGTCACAATATAAATCTCATAATTGATCGCCAACAATGACTTGGCAAGATAATTAAATTTTACATAATTAAATTTATGACAAATCAAAACTTAATATGTAATGACTTTGTTTGGAGAGTTGGCTATTTGACTTTTTTATCATTTTAACATGACAAAAGTAATTGTATTTAGAAAAATAATTGATTTTTTTTTATAATTAATTTGATGGTTGTGAGAGAAAAAATAAAATAATTATATATTAGATATAACATTTTATATTATTAATTATTTTAATCTATTTTATTTTTATTACTCCATCCGTCCCAAAATATTGGTTCCTTTTGGGGAATCCAACTTTTTTTGGTAGTACACTTATTGCATTTGAAAAAAGTTGGTTTTCCAAAATTACCCTTTTGATAGTACATTTTTTGGGAATATCAATGTCATAATTGTACTTTTTAAATTGTTTATTAATTTAAAAGAAGGGCAAAATAGGAAATTGATATTATTTTTGTACTTGATTTATAAAGAATGACTAATATTTTGGGACAATGAAAAATGGAATAAGGGACTAATATTTTGGGATGGAGGGAGTAATTATTTTTATAAAAAAATTAAAAAATTAATTTACTATCATGTCATTAAATATAATTATTAAATTTAAATTGTGACTACCAACCTTTTTCATAACTAATTAATAATTAACAGTGCTCTTTTTAAAGTACAAATGTACAGTAGCTGGGAACTAGAATGCACAAACTCGTTCATAAATAATATATTCCTCCTGAGAAAAAGAAAAGAAAAGGGGGGGAGTGGGGGGGCCGGGATGGTAAAATACAGTCCCAGTTGCGGTGTTGGCAGGTAGTCAGGAGGGAGGGCTCAGCTATCAACGACAAGTACTGATAACTCTTTCCTGTTTACCTGTACATAACCCTCATGTTTTATAGTTTGATATGACCTCTCAAGACCCTTCCTTCCCTTCCCTCTGTCTCTCTCTCCAGTAACTTTCACCAAAGCTGCCACAGGATCCATTCCATCCCCTCCAACCTTATATTTTTATAATATTATAAATTTATTTTTATCAATTTAAAAATTATTCAAAAATTAATTTTCACCATATTTTATATGATTTTCACATAAATTTTATATTATATAAATTAATTTTCACTGCATAATTACTCACTCAAAAAATTTTGGATGGTTAAGTCTAAATTGCCCGGCTTTCCCTATTAGTATAATTTAAGGGTTGTTTGGGATGAACTAAATAAGTGTACTTTTTATCTTTTTACGAAAATATGTGCAGAAAAGTAGAGAGATGATGTGATAGAAAAAAAATAAAAAAATAAAAATTGTGTACTTATTTAGAATAGCCTAACTTGACCTTAGTAGAGTACCTATCTCAGTTTGGTGGTTGCCTTAAATTTATTATTATTATTATTATTGTTATTGTTATTGTTTATCTTTGTGTTTTTTTATACAATTATATCATTTTTTTAAAATGTTTTTAGTAGTCTGCCTTTCTTAGATAAATTTAAAAACTAAAAAAAAATAAAGTCAAATAAATAACTATTTTTGACTTTTTTGGTGGCTTTCATGTTTTCCGTCTAGTAGAGTAAGATTTAAGAGTGTAAAGTTTTTAAAGTTTTTTACTTTTTTTAAAAAAAAAATTCGCTAGAAACGAAAAAAAATAAAAAATAAAAAAGTTACTTGTTCAAAAATCCAAAGTAAGTAGGGTATAAGGCAAATTCAGTGAATATTTTTTATTGATGAAAGATCCACCTATTGTGAATTATATGATGAGAAGTCCTTTTGTTGATTTTGGAAAACATTTTATATTCAATTTTAATGTTGACTTTTTGTTGACTATTTGTTTAAATTTGTATCTATTTATTTAAATTTTTTGACTATTTATTCAATTTTTTCTCTTATCTATTCAAACATCCATCCAAATTATCTACCTGTTAAATTATTTATCCATTTTTAAAGTCTATCTGTTAAATTATCTATCTATTAAAAAACTATCTGTTGAAATAGCTATGACATTTTTAACCGATCTATTCTAATATATATATATAGATTATCTATTTTGCTAAAAAAAAATGAAGGGTTAATTACCAACCAAAAAAAAAAAAACTAATGGCCTGTTTGGTAACGTTTACGTTTTCAGTTTATATTTACAAAAATTTTATAAATTAGTTTTTGTTTATTTTTAGAAAAATATAAATTATAAACGCGTTTAGTTTAGACAAAATGTTTAAAAAAATTTAAAAATATAAAAAAAACTAAGAAATGGCAAGTGGCGGCAGAAGACGGTGGTGGAAAATGATGGCGGGTGGTGGTGGCGGAAGACGGTGGTGGAAAATGGTAGCGAGTGAGTGGTAGTGGTGGTGGGTAGGTAGGTGACGGTGGCGGGTGATGGGTGGTAGCGAGTGGGTGGTGGTGGTGGTAAGTCGGTGGTGGTAGGTGGGTAGGTGACGGTGGCGGGTGGCGGGTGGTAGCGAGTGGGTGGTAGTGGTGGTGGCGGGTGGTGGGTGGTGGTGGCAGGTGGGTAGCGGATGGAGGGTGGTGGCAAGTGGGTGGTGGTGGTGGATGGGTGGGTAACGGTTGCGGGTGGTGGTGGCGGTGGTGGTGGTGGTGGCGGTAGCGGGTGGTGGTGGCAGGTGGGTGGTGGGTGATGGTGTTGGTAATGGTGATGGTGCTGGGTGGTGGTGGCGGGTGGTGGATGGTGGTGGCAAGTGTGTGGTGGATGGTAGTAGCGGGTGGGTGGCAGGTGGGTGGTGGTGGCAGGTTGGTGGTGAGTGGTGAGTGGTGGTGGCAGGTGGGTGGTGGGTGGTGGTGGCGGAAGACGGTGGTGGAAAATGATGGCAGGGGGTGGCTAGTGTTGGGTGGTAAAAAAAAAAAAAAAAAAAAAAGAAACTCAAAACATAAACTCATTTTTTGAGTTTATATTTTTTGGCCAAATTTATAAACTGGCACCATTGATTTATAAATCAAAAATTTATCAAACAAGTTTTTTTTTTAGTTTTTAAAATTTTTGTAAATATAAACTGAAAACTGAAAACGTAAGTGTTACCAAACGGCACCTAAGGTTTCACACATTTTTCACTTTAGATCAGTGTTTCAATTTCAACAAATTAAATCTTAGAGGTCCATCCGTGTTTCAATTTGCCCCATTCATCTATCTCCGTCTATGTAAGGTAATGAATGGGGTTTAAAGTGAAAAACATGTGAATTTGTGGTTTATTTTGTAATTAACCTTCTTTTTTTCTTTTTTCTTTTTGTATTTAGTGATTTTAATTTTAAAAAAATGGTTAATTATACAAAAAAATTCTCCAGGTTTCACGTATTTTTCACTTTAAACCCCACTGTTTTCACTTTAAACCCTTTCTATTACCTTATACATATAGAGATGAACAAAATGGACAAATGGAAACACGGATGGAACACCAGGGTTTAATTTGTCAAAATTGAAACACTAGGGCTTAAAATGAAAAATACATGAAACCTAGGGATTTTTTTTTTTTGTAATTATCCACAAAAAAAGAGATGACCTGTTTAAAATTTTCAAACAGATCCACTTTTCTCTCTCTATCTGTCTATCTCTCTTTTTCTCTCTATCTGTTGGTATCTCTCTCTCTCTCTCTCTCTCTCTCTCTCTGTCTCTTTGTCTATTTCTCTCTCTATCTAATGGTCTTGAAGGCCAAGATCTTCACAGATTTGTCCAATGCAAAGGAATCAACAAGAGAGATAAATATGAGAGAGATTAAAAGAAATTATATGTATGAATATATGTACAAGCATAACAACTAGATTATCAACTTTGATTTCCTAATAATTCCCCATACATATCAAGCAAATTGAAAGGAAAACACACACACACACACACACACAAACAATGTAAACTACTTCAAAAGAATTCATGAATTGAAAAATTAATAGCTCTTGCGTCAACAAATCACAAAATCAAACGCATCACAACTCTTTCGCTGCTCTTTCCCAATAACCAAAACACATTCAAAATCAAAGGAGAGCAGAAAGAGAGGATGTTGTACACACACACACACACATCAGCGGCATCTACAGCTTCGTACAAACATCTTCACCTCTGTATAACCACCATCGACGATCACTCTCGATGCCATTGACAGCGTCAATTTGAGGCAAAAAGTCTTCCCTAGGGGTATAGAAGTCCTCGTATGTGTGTGCGCACGCGCGCGCGCGCGTGTGTATGTGAGAGATTACCAAGATGATCATCTCTTGAACTCTCCGATAGAGAGACCATGACGATAATGGTGAGGAAGTGTCACGACCCAAACCTGCCCCTAAAAGTTTAAGCCATGACCAGCTTGCACTTAGGCCTCAAAACAAAAAATATCAAAAAACATTTTAGTTAATAACAGGGCCTAAAGCGGGAACAAGTAAAAATTAGAACATCCATTGAGCATGCTTATATGCTAGGATTCTTAAAACATCATGCCATATTTAGAATATTCACATATGTGTTCCATATACATACAAGTCCACATCATGTAATTATTTACAAAGATATAACCATCCAACATTACTATATTAACAAGGTGTTTACCCCAAAACCACTAAAAGCTTAACAAAAAGGTGGCATTAAAGAAGCCTCTCAAAAGACAAATGGCTCCAACATTGGAGACTTAACACAGCAGATCCAAAAAAAAAGGGTCTTGGTGCTAACCTAGGGCTGGCCTCCAGACTGACCACCTACAGAACACATATGAATACAGGGTGAGCAAGGCTCAGTGAGTAATAATATAAAGAGGCATGTAAATGAGCATGTGCGTTGAAGAATATTTATATAACATTCACAGGACAGAACGACCTCGAGCCCACATAAGAGGGAATGGCCTTGGGTCTAATATAATAACCGAACGTCCTCTAGCCCAACATAATAGCAAAACAGTCTTAGGCCCATCATAATAACAGAGTGGCCTTAGGCCCATCATAATAAGAGAACGGCCTCAACTCCAATATATTTCAAAACAACCTCAGGTCCACGTCTAACAAAACGGCCGCGAGCCTACTTATCATATCATAAACAATTTCATAGCCATATATTCCATGTTACAATTCTTGGAACTCATTCAATCGAATAAATCATAATTCTAGACAATCACATCATTTATGTATCAAAAAATATAAGTGACCATATCTTGACAATACAATTACTCACAGTGATGAGAGTTCACCGAATGAGAGTTCGATTAGGGTTTGGGGTATGGCGATGGATGAGAGAGAGTCTCTAGACCCAGATCCAAATTTGAGATAAAAGTAAGAAGATGAGGAAGGAGAGAGAGAGAGAGAGAGAGAAATGAGGAGAGAGACAGAGAGGATTTTGGAGATTTGGTTTTGAAATTAGTTAGGGTTTGGTTTGGGTTTAGAGAAAGAGAAAGAGAAATGGGTTTGATGCTAGAAATAGACGAGGCATGGTTTTAAATATGTAAGAGTAGCTTTGTCATTTTACAAAAAAAAAATAAAAAAAAAAAAAAAAAAGAGATAAAGAAAAGAAATCACTAAAAAAGCGAACCTTAAACACTCATTGATTTTCTTGCTCCCATCCCATTGCTTGTGAATATTATTCATCGTTTTGTTGATTTTTGTTATAGAGTTTTATTAGACTCCACTTATTATGTGATGCAAAGATTTAAATTGGTGTCTTGAAACTTTCATTTCTTTTTATACCTTACAGATTTTACAAATGGGGGAAAAAAAAAATCATTTTATCCTCTTATGATTTAACACTAGAGCACTTTACTTCCTATAATTCGAATATAGTAAAAAAAATCTCCATGTGATTATTAACACCGTTAACTACAGATATTAAATGATTATAATACTCTCAAATCCTACGTCAATTTTGTTACTTTCTTACTCTCTTCTCTCTCATACAAATAATATATAATTTCTAACATTAATTAAAGCACAATCGATTATAATTATTTATTTTATTTTTGAACTTTTTATTTTAATTTTAATTTAATTATATTTTAGATCACAATTAATTCTAAATATTTAATTATTTATTGTAATTCCTAACTTTTGGATATAATTTTAATTTAATTATACTTTAGATGACAATTAATCCTAAATTCTTAATTATTTATTATAATTCCTAACATGTTAATCTAATTTTAGTTTAATTCTATTTTACATCAATTCTTAATAATTATTTATTTTATATTTTTATTTAATTATATTTTAAATCAACTTATATTTATATTTTATAATTTAGTTCATTCCATAATTATTTTTAACTTATTTTATTTTAATTAACATATTAATCTAATTTTAGGTTTGGAGAAAATAAGGGTAAAAATTTTCTTGTTTGTTGTATTAATTTAATTTATCTAGTTAGAAAATCAAATCCACTCTAAAAAAAAATATAATGTGATACACCTTCTGTTAGTTTGGATGAAAAAACTAATGGTGACATTTTGGTCCGAAATCACACAAGAATATTTTGACTATATTTGAAACATAGGAGAGTAAAATCCTCCAATCCCAAACCATGAAGGGGCAAAATGAATTTAACCCTTTATAGAAATTCATCATAATCCCATAAATGTTTGACAACTAATTTACAGAATAATAATTGTTAATAACTGGTGTATGGAATTTAAACATCTATTTTACATATAGATTACACGAATAAATAAATATAACTATTATACATTACACAAATATTTTCATCTTCACTTTTGTACAAATTTAATTTTAAAATTTTTATTTAAAAAAAAATTTTCCCACTTAGAAAACGTTGATAACTATTTATTTATTTTTGGGGCATTTACATACAAGTCCCATTTTGTGAACTTATAATCTATTAACTCCTAAATAAAATTATTTGCTCCTTCAAGTCCCATTAATTTTTAATAGCCCAATTTATCTTTCCAAGACCTCCTCATAGCTGCCAAACATCATTGCTATCTTCATTCTCTCTCTCTTCACAGTTGCAATTTGAAGTTCTACGCAACTTCAGTTCAGCGAACATGGGTGATTCGAGTTCACAAGGGTAATCTGGGTCCTTTTAGTAAAGATGATTTAAATTTCTTCCGGTCTGATGTTAACAGGAAGGCGACTGGGCAGGTCGACTTAATCTGAATCGAAACACTTCATCATCCTGACAAGGAAAAAACTAAAGCTTACATTCTTGAATTGGTGGTGTGGCTTCATCATCTTATTACCCAATCAAGGGCTGCAACAAATGGATCCCCTATTAAATCCCCAATTCGCTCGCCGAATCAGAAGATGATTCAATTATCCACACATAAATCCAGTTCTCCATCACCCACGCTAACAGTTGAAGATCAAGAGATGCTTCGGGATGTAAGCAACAAGAAACTGACACCAGGCATAAGTAAAACTAACACAACCAAGTAAAACTACTAGCCTTCACAACATTATTTACATTTTGGCCTATTTGTTCCTTTCTCAGCAACATTTTTTACAATTGTTATTTGTTCTCTTTTGTGTTCAATGATCACTAATCCTTGTGTTTTGTTAACCACAAATTGGGTCAAAACCAGCCCGTGAAGCCCACTCAAGTTCCACCCAATTGAACCAAGAACAGGTCAAGAAGTATGCAGATCACACCAGGGCTTCGAATTGAACCCCAAATTGCAGTCTACCAAGTCAAAAAGTTCATCAGATCTGAAAATTGTAACCCTATGTAGTTGACTACATTGTTCTTCTGAATTCTAATTTGAAATTGTGAACATTCTCAGTTTATAATATTCTCAATTTTAATCATGAAAAAAATTGTGAAATTTTTTAAAATTGATAATTACAAATTTCTTAGTTTTGATAATATTCTTAGTTCATACTAGAAAAAATTGAGAAATTTCTTAGTTTTGATAATTATAAGTTGAGAACATTCTCAGTTTTAAAATTGAGAACATTCTCAGTTTTGGGATTAAAGAGCAAAACTTCTTTTTACCTATAAATGGGACTTAATGGTTCAAAAACTTTTTGACAGGACCTAAGCTACCACCAAATATGTAAATATGACTTTTTGGTAATTAATCCTTTATTTTTTCATATATATATATATATATATATTATTAATTTGGCACACAGTATGTGTGTCTATATATATAAGAAAAATTATACATTTGTCTTTATAATTTGTCCTTTTTATCAATTTATTTATTCATTTAGAAATTCCAAATGTATCAATTTTTCTTCTAATTTTCATATTTATTTTAATCTAATTAATAACATTCATTTAGAAATTTGAAAAAAAAAATTAAGGACAAAATTGTATATTCAAAAGGGTGAATCATTTGGAGTTGGTATTTCAAAGACCATGTTAAGGATATCAAGTCTAACACTTAGTCAAAGCCAGTGTAGGCAATGTTGTAGCCAATGCTTAGCTGCAGCCTGAGTGAAGACTAGGTATAAGCCAGCTCCATCAGCAATATTTGTAACTACATAAGTGTGAGTTGTTAGAGAGTTTGTTATACAAGTGGTTAGTGTGTGTGAGTTAGTTATATATTGGTTAGAGGACAGTTAGATACACATTTGATTGTATAGATTGGTTAAGTATATAAGAGACAATTGTAATACATATTGATTCAAGAAATATAGATTGAGCTTTTCATCATGGTATCAAAGCTGTGAAGCTCTTGTGAGCACAAATCCATGGCATTCTCTACATCATCTCTTTCTTGTTCAATTCCTTTGAATCTAACATTGTTAATCTCAAATCTCTCTTCATTTGTTACTGTAAAGCTTGACTCATCTAACTTCATCATATGGAAGAGTCAGATGAGCAATATACTTAGGGCAACCGATCTTCTTGGTTATGTAGATGTAAGAATACTTTGTCCTCATCCTACAGTCAAAGATGCTAATGGAATTGAAGTATTGAACACAGAGCATGTTCAATGGAACCTCATTAATACACACTTATTGAGTTGCCTTACTATAAGTCTGCCTCCTTCAATCTACTCGACTATTCTTCAATATCATCATTGTGCTAAGGTTTGGTCTTCTCTACATGAGAAGTTTACTTCACTTTCTCAATCACACATTCACCAGTTAAAAAATAAATTGAACTGTGTCATTAAGAAATCTAAAACAATGGAGAAATATCTTTCCAAAATCAAAGAGATAGTTAATTAATTGGCACTTGCCTCAGTGTTTGTTAAAGATGAGGATCTCGTATTACTGACCCTAAATGGTCTGATAGATGAATTTGATGCATTCAAAACAACTATTTGAGCTAGATATAAGCATATTTCAATGGAAGAATTTCCTTCTTTATTGAGTTTTGTGGAAATTCACATGGATGCCAAAACTAATAAGAATTCAGAACCTACAGTTGCTTTTTCAACAATCAAAGGCTCCAATCCTTCTTCTTTCTCTACTTTTCAATCTCGAAATAAGAATTTTGGACAATCTAGAGGTAGATCTTATTTTAGAGAAGCAAGAGGAGGTAGATTTAACAAGGAATCGATATATTTAGGTATTCTCAATCTCATTCCCAGAATTCTTAAGTTTGTCAAATTTGCAGTGGTTTCAGTCATTTGTTGCATCCTTTTATGTTCCTTTTTGGTACATCCTTTTTGGTATAGAATAAACCCTAAATACCAATTCTCACATGCCAATTCAAATACTCCTTATTCATCATCATATTTAACACCTAAAGCCTTTGTTGCATCCTTTTATGTTCCTTCTTCATCATCATCACAAGTACCATAGTATTGTAGACACCTTATTTTGACTGATTCTAAGACTTTGGGCATTTGCAAGCCTCCTGATGATGAAATGGTAATTACTTGATTCTTGGAATATTTTAAGTTGTTTGGAATTGTTTTATAAACCTATTTTGGCCAAAAATCAATTTTTTGCAAAAATTACCATTTTACCCTTGAACCTGTTTTAGCCAAAACCAACTTTTTAAACCAGAGAAAAAGAGAAAGGAGCCCGGTTATGGTTCGATCAGAAGGAAATTCGGGTTTACTTGAGCCACAAGTAAGCCAAGGGCATAGGACTCTGCTCTTGTGCATTTATGCATGGCATGTATACCAAGGCAAAATATGCAGCGCACATTAGTTTTAAGTGTGCACATTAGTTGTGCGTGCGCACATCCAAGTGTGACAAATTTATTTTTGGTAACTCACTCTTGGTGCATTTCTAGTGGAAGGTGGAAGACAAAGTGATGGGGATTGCCCTAGCTTGTCCTCACGCCTGTTATTGCCTATATAAATACCCTCTCCCCCTCCCTTTCAAAGGGTTAAGAAGTTGAGCCATTTGGTGAGATTTTGATAGCAAAGACACCGTCCTCTCCCCCTTCCTTGCCTTGACTCTGAAAATAAACCACCCACAACAACTCTAAACCACTGAAAACATCCTAAGGACTAAAAAACTTGGACCCCAACTCAGAACCCTTGCTTGATGGAAGCTTGCAAGTAAGAAACTCAGCTTTTTTTACACTCTTCTTGGCATATTCTTCGGATTAGGAAAACCAACAGGTAATCTCCTCTCCCTTTTTAATTTCAGTTCATTTCCTTCCTTTTTTCTCAATATATAAGCATGTAGGGTAGTTCGGATGTCATGATCATCATGTAGTTCACATATTT
Source organism: Camellia sinensis (assembly GCF_055761805.1). Taxonomy (NCBI): domain Eukaryota; kingdom Viridiplantae; phylum Streptophyta; class Magnoliopsida; order Ericales; family Theaceae; genus Camellia; species Camellia sinensis. The sequence continues at coordinate 112,079,533 of NC_138974.1, forward strand.
TATTCGTTTTATTCACTTTCTCCCTATTTCTTTGCATGTTGTATTCATTCCATTAGAATAGAATGTTTTAGGCATTATTCCCGTCATATAATAAGAATGCATGGCCCACTTTTAATCATCACGTTAGCTAGTTTATTTATTTTTTTGCTTTTTATCTGTTAGTTGTATTTTTGTGCATAATCGCCATTTAGTAGCCTCAAATCGAGCCTAGGATCATTCTTGTATGCATTAGTTGCATTTTAGGTCATGTTTATTTTATGCATGCATGTAAGACGCTGAAAGTGGGCGATCGGGTAAGTTTTCTTGTCTTCCTTGGCATATGTATGCTATTTTCATTGTATTTTAAATAGTGCAAGTTTTTGTGCTCTTCTATGCAATATTGTGTGTTTTGTATGTTTTTCGTAAGTATTGATTAGCTTAGTTCATGGGTATGGTCATGTCCTTTAAAAACTCTATTTCTGGCAATAAAAATCTTTGTTTTTGGAATGGATATGACTTATTCATAGAACCTAAGTTAGGTGGTATTTATCCTTCAAATCACGTAGTTTTAGGTTAGTTAAGGGTTTTAGGGCTTAAAATGAATTTGTATGAATAATTAACCACTATAATCATAAAATTCAAAGTAAGTAAATGCCAATCTTTGGATTGGGCAAAAGGGGATGCTATCATTCAATGACTGTCCCATTTGTACGAAAGCTCTTGAACCTTGAATTTTCTTGGTTGTTATGTATTGGTCCTTAACTTAGTTTTCATTGTTAAAGGTTTCTTAATTCCCTGTAAAAATTAAGTGTCAACTCTTTGTTGGTCAAAGTGAGTGTGAGAAACGAGCCTTAGACTTGAAAAAGGCATGACGCCCACAGTTGGTGACTCTGGGGAATTAAGTTAGCTTGACTTAAAAATTTATATTTTATGAGATTAGTGGTTAATTATTAATTTCATTGCATCATTGTGAGCTCGAAAAATCTAACTTCGTTGCATAATATCCTGGACACTATTCATAGGCTACGTTATGTCGACAAAGCGAGCGTTAGAGTATGCTATTAGTACTATTTGATCATCCCCTTATACTTTAAGGTGGTATGAGAGGTATATTGATAACCAAAATTTGATGTACCCTCTTGACCAAACCTACCTTTTAGCACCTTCTAAATTAGGACATGATACTCCCCATTTAGGATTATATTGTTGCCTTTCTATGTAATTTAGTGAATCTTAGATCTTATTTTCAAATTAGAACAACGAAACCCTACCCCCAAATAGGCATGAATGCAAATTATGTGCTTATGTGGTATTTTTTCTTGTATGGAAATGATTTGATTTGATTTCAAGGATCAGTCATAAAGGCAATTATTTAATCATAAAATCTGGGGATTTGATTGAGAAGTGATTTGATTCTAGATCAATCTGAGTTTATTTTGGGACAATGATTCAATTCCCAAATTTGGGGAATTCGATTTAGGTAGTGATTCGATCTTGATTATAATTCGAACAATCAGTCGTTAATTAGGGGGTGGTTTCCCAATTTAAAGGATTTGGGTTTTGAATTTGAATTCATACCTTAGTGATCAACTGAAAATGATTTCTTTTCCAAAATTTAAGTAAAAATTCGCAAGAAAATATATGATCAAAGAGTAACTTCCAAAAAAATAAAAATTCCAACTTAAGTAGAGCCTTGGAGATTACGGAAGATATTTGATTGAATGAGAGTCTTTAAGTTATTGACTTTGGGGGGAATTTCAAATTTTATGAAAAAATGGTAGATAAGGAAGTGGTGACCAAGTCTTCCATTTTCAAGGAAGTTTAAATTCCCCTGAAAGGTATTTAACTAGAAGATAATTGTTTGATTAGATTCTTGAAATAAAATCTGAAGTTCCTTTGGGAGGAAATAATTCTGAAAAATAAAATTCGAGTAGAATTTTCGAAATTATGAATTTTTTTTGATTGAACGAAAATCTTTAAGTTATTGACGTTAAAGGGAATTTTGATTTTATGAAAAAGTGTTAGACAAGAGGTGATGACCAAATCTTTCGCTTTGAAATAAAACTTTGAAGTTCTTTAGAAGGCATTTGACTAGAAAATAATTGTTTAATTGATTTCTTGGAATAAAATTCGAAGTTCCTAGGACAATTTTGAAATAAAATTTGAGTAGGGTTTGGAAATTATGGAAAATGTTCTGGTTAAATAAAAATCTTTGGGTTGCTGACTTTGGAGGAACTTAATTTTTATTGAAAGAATGGTAGATAAGGAAGTGGTGACCAAGTCTGCAATTATAATAAAATTTTGGTTCCTCTATGAGATATTTAGCTATAAAATGAATGTTTGATTGACTCATTGAAATAAAATCTGAACTCCTCAAGACTTTTAGAAAAAAGAAAAGCTCTGCTTTAAAAAGTAATTTTGAAAAAAAAAATGGAAGTTATAATTTGATCATATGCGGTTAAATGAAGACGGGCATTTTTCTTTGATAAACAATGAACAATGGAAAGGCAATTGTCTGATTGATCACTCTAGTAAGAATTCTGAAAATTCCTTAAGCTTCCTTGATAGGGAAACCATCACCTAATTGATGATGATTATGATCTTAAGATCCCGTGGTAAGTTCAAACAAATTTTGACTAAGGGTTCATCTGAATACTTCTTATGATTGTGTTCACAATTGTCATTCCCAAAAAAGGAACTCCCCAAGACAATTTACTGTGTTGTGTACTCAAGCAAGTTCTACCAATCTCATCAGCTATCGACCATGTCTCGACAAAAGGAGTTAGGGGATCTGACCATGTTGCTTTAGAAGATGTCCTTGGATGGTGAGACCAACACTCCAATGATCAACGACTGCTTGGTTTAAACAGAGGAGGCAACTTAAATAGAAGAAGGCATATGGTGGGAAGATGGAGACCTTCACTTGGCTTACACTGATGAAACATGGGAGAATGTTAAGTCAAATGACACTTGGTATATGGAGGAAGTGGATCACCTTACATGCAGTGGACGACCGCATTCCTTGAACAATGTGAAGTTTTAGAACCATCCAGAGGAAAAGGAAAAGAGCATAAGGATTGTGCACTTCAGCAACTAAAAAAATTCAGGTGGATATCTCCATTTAGGGCCTTCTCGTGGCCTCTCATGAACACCACCAGGCCATGTTGACTGCACTGAACAAAGCCAAATTGCCCGTAAACACCACCCTGGAACAGCTAGTGGCATTACTCGTGCCTATGAAAAAGAACCCGACCATCACTTTCTCCGACAAATTTGCCACCTGAAGGGACAACCCACAACAAACCCCTTTACATGTCATTGAAGTGTCGGGAGAAGTGGGTACTGGTGGTGCTAGTTGACAATGATTCTACCATAAACGTGTGCCTAGCCAAGACTACATACACTTTGAGGTTGAGGCCCAAAGATTAGATGGCAACCACGTAGGCTGTCAGGGCTTATGGAAACACTCAGCGGAAAGTTTTGGGAATAGTGAAACTAAGGATTGAGTTCGGGCTAGACAAGCATGATGTGGAATTCTATGTCATGGACATCCCAGCCACGTTTAACATGCTGCTAGGAAGGCCGTGGATGCACCAACTCTGAGTCATACCTTCGACTGTTCACCAAAGAATCAAGTATGTTAGAGGAGATCATGTAGTTACTTCGGATGGTGATACTTCGGTACGTCCACTTCCCAATATAACCACTCTTGAAATTCATCACGGTGATGAAGATGTCTTCATTTCTGGTTTCACCTTGGTATAAACTGGATTAGTACAATCCATCATGGCACTAGAGGAGGACCAATATGTCGGTGTACCCTCTATTCTAATGATGAACAAACGAGGGCACATCCTTGGTTTTGGTCTAGCAAAGAGTGGTAAACAAGGAGTCACAAAGGTGCCAAAAATCAACAACCACTCATTCACCAACCGACAAAGGAAGATTTGATGGAAAATGCAACCAAAGCACGTGGCAATGAAAGGGAAAAAATGGAAGGCATAAAGTATGAGTTGAAGTACAAACCCATCCAAGGAACACTCAACGAGCATTTTGTTAGGAGAGGAGAGGATTTTTTGTTTTGTGGTTTCCTCAAACCTTGGATTAACCATAAGCAAGGAAAAGGTATTAGGGATTCAAAATTTTCTTTGATCATGAGTTCATGCATAGTGATGAAGAATATATAGACCCGGACATAGACATTGGGCCGGATCGATACAACAATTCAAGTGATGGGAGTGGAGACTGGACAAATAATTTGACTAAGGCTAATATTGAGACTAGCTTGAGTACTGAGACTGGTGACACTGGCTTGCGGGAATTCAATTCCGTGTTGATGCTAGAAAATGGAGTTTTGGAAGAGGATATCACCAAATACATAGTGGATGCAATGGAGGGTCAAGTACAAAATTGGTCTGTCAAAAAATGTATTGTTTATAAGTCTGACAACAAGTCTAGTGCTAAGTCAAGTGAGTCGGAATTTGACCTATCGGATTTTAACGCGTCAAGTGACCAATAAGTTATAAGTCCAGGAGTAGAGGTTGAGTCTAAAATTTTCATTTATTTTGAGTATGAGTCAGATGTAAGTCCTCCAGCTCTAATTAATGAAATAATTAGTGATTCTGAGTACTTCGCAGTGCCACTAGTTAAAAGTATTAATTCCATTGATTTTGAAGCTAAAAATGAAAACGATTTTGAGGAAGAAATTCCTCAAGGCATAAAAGACTTAATTGAATGGGAAGAGGAAAGATAAGCCAAACTTGCCATGGATGAGATAATTTCCATAAACTTAGGCAATAAAGAAGATCCCCGGATGGTCCAAATTGGATCCACGTTGTCTTTAGAGGAATACGAGCGCTTGGTTAATCTTTTAAAAGAATTGAAAGATGTTTTTGCATGGTCTTATGAAGACATGCCTGGAATTGATCCTGACATTGTACAACATAAAATCCCTCTAGACCCCGAAGCTAAACTTGTGGAGTAGAAGTGAAGAAGGATCCGCCCCAATTGGGCACTTGAGATTAAAGAGGAAGTAACAAAACAAAACAATGCCGAATTTTGATTAGTGTCAGAATATCCAACATGGCTAGCCAACATAGTTCCAGTTCCAAAGAAAGATGTCAAAATTAGAGTTTCTGTTGACTTCAGGGATTTGAATAAGTCTAGGCCAAAGGATGATTTCCCATTACCACACATTGATGAGTTAGTAGACTTCACAATAGGACAAGCACTTCTGTCATTATGGATGGATTTTTGGAGTACAATCAGATCATGATGGCACCAAAAGATAGGGAGAAGACAACTTTCACTACTCAATGGGGAATGTATTACTATAGGCTTATGCTGTTTTGATTGAAAAATGTTGGAGCTACCTATCGGAGGTCCGCTACTACTCTATTACATGATATGATCCATAAAGAAGTAAAGGCGTATGTGGATGATATGATTGTCAATTCCAAAGAAAGAGAAAGCCATTGCCTTGTACTAGAGAAATTCTTCAAAAGGATTCATGAGTACAAATTAAGGTTAAATCTGCAAATTGCACATTTGGGGTAATAGCTGGGAAACTGTTGGGACTTTTGATAACACAAAGAAGCATAGAAGTAGATCCTTCCAAGATCAAAGCTATCCTAGAAATGCTTCCACCAAGGACTAAAAAAGAAATAGGAAACTTTCTAGGCAAAGTGCAATTCATCAGTCGATTCATCGCAAAATTGACATTGACCTATGAACCACTATTTAAGCTTTTAAAGAAAGGGACAAAGTTCCATGGGGATGAAAAGTACCAGGTTGCCTTTGAGCAAATCAAGCACTAGTTGCAAACCCCACCAATTTTGTCACCACCAGAGCCTAGGCAACCTTAGATTCTGTACTTATTAGTGACAAATTCAACCATGGGATGTATGTTGGCCAAGAATCAAAGGCAAAATCAGAAAAGGCCATCTACTACCTCATCAAGAAGATGTTAGGCTACGAGGTCCGGTACACGCCACTAGAAAAGACCTATCTTGCACTAGTATGGGCCACTAAGAAGCTATGACATTACCTACTTGCCCATTCAGTGGTGTTGGTTTTGAGACTAGACACCATCAACTATCTCTTCAAGAAACCAACACTAACTAGTAGGTTAGCACGTTGGTTGTTACTTCTGGCCAAATTTTACCTAAAGCATATCACCAAAAAATTAGTGAAAGGTAGACCTTTGGCAGAATTCTTAGTAGATCAGCCGATCAATGAAGAGGATGACTCAGAATTCTTGTTCCCAGATGAGGAAATCATGTAAGTATCAGAAGAAACCTAGAATTTGTACTTTGGCGGGGCTTCAAACTAAATTGGCTCTGGGATAGGGGTGCTCTTTATTGCCCTTGATGAGTCTCATGTGCCTTTGGCTTACAAGCTCCATTTTGAAGTTTTAAACTATCACACATAGTACAAGCCTTGCATTGCCCGTTTAGAAGTGGCCCTCAAAAAAGGGGTAAGGCGTTTGGACATTGTTGGTGACTCAAACTTGGTAGTCTCATAAGCCAGAGGGGATTGGAAAGTCAAAGAAGAAAAGATAAAAGTATACCATCAAACTCTGTTGTCTGCTACCAAGGTTTGAGAAAGTTACGTCCACTCACATGATAAGAGAAAATAACCGGTTCGCTGAGACCTTGGCTACTTTAGCTTCCATGGTTGATATTCTAGAAGGCATCAAACTGAGGCCGATCATTATAGAGCAGAGATATGTACCAGCCTACGAGTTGATTGCAATGGTGGAAGAAGTCCAAGACGGACATCTTGGGTACTACAACTGTGTTAACCCACCACGTAATATACTTATATTTGTTTAATTCTGAATTGTGATTATGTACCTTGTGTTTAATTTGTGCATTTATGTATGATTTGTGAATTATTTATTACGATTTCTGCTTTGAATCTGAAATTGATAACTTGAATGACTTTAGAAACCGAAATTGAAGAATATAATTAAGATATCATAATTTTTAGAACTTTTTGGAAGTTTGATTAAAATTTGATTCAATTTAATAAATAAAATTTTAATTAAATAATCTTAAGCGTGTTAATTTAATTCTTAATTAGCACCCTAAGCTAATCATGTGTATATATATGTTAAGAGAAGAGTTTTAGACACATTCTTGAGCTCAAAATCTGTTGGAGGAGAGCTTTAGAGAGAGAAAGACTTCATTTTAGAGAGAGAGAGAGAGAGAGAGAGAGAGAGAGTTTGATAAGAGAGAGAGTGAGTTTGATCTTGAAGATTTTGTTAGGAGATTGAAGAACTAAGGGGAGGAACTCAAGATTTTGCTAGAACAAGCTTAATTGAAGACTCTAGGTATGAAATCCAATCTCAATTCTTGATGATAACTCACCTAGTAAATGAATTCAAGAAGATTGTAAGATTAAACACAAGAATTGAGCTAGAAGTTGATGAATTTGAAAGATATGCATACATGCATGCATAAGTTTGTAAAGTTTCACCATTTTGAGCATGATTTTGTTATCCATGTCTGAATTGGGAGTTGAATCATACATGCATCCATAATTCATAGAGTTTTGAAGATGAATCTCATGTTTTAAGAGTTGTGGAAAAGAGTTTGGAACAAATTCATACATGCATGAAGTTTTAAGCTTCAATTTTGTGGAATTTATGATGATTTCAGCTAATGGTTTGGAATTGATTACATACTCATGTTTTTCAAGTCATTTCTAAGTGTTTGGGCAAGCTATGCAAGAGTTTTTTCTTTGAAATTGAGTTTGGTGCATTTTTCTTCATACTTTGAAAACTCAAAATTCGATCTCATTGCTCGAGTGATGAATCACCGCTCAAGCGCACAATGAGAACTTCCAGTATTTTTGTAGAAGCATTGCACATAGCTTAAGTGACCAAGTGACCGCTCGAACGACCTCAATTTGTTTTGCACATGGCGCAAGCAACCATCGAGCCTAGATTTTGAGCATCCAGTACTTTTGCAGACCCTACAGTTTGTCCGAGCGGCAAACTATGTGCTTAAGCAAGCTGCCTCGTTTCAACATGTTTTGAAAAGTTATATTTTGTTCATATCTTCATTCTCATGTCTTTCTAAACATTCCTAGGCATGCATTAAGTCTCATGAATGAAGTAATAAGTTAGAATTGGACTTACAGGATTTGATTCAGAAAAGAATGATTCGATTAAGCAATGTATTCTAATGTGTGTATGTGTTTATGTATTGTATAGGTTGATCCACGGAGACATGGCAACAATCTAATCATTGTGAGTAATATCTTAGTAAAGATATTTTCATATATGCTGTTTTCTAAATATTTCCAATGTGATAAGCTTTTCTGAACTTGTGATTTTGTGATTATGAATGAGCCTCTATTTGTTCGATCAATATAGTATTTGTTATGGAATTGATTAAGTACAACTGGAAGAAATGCCTAAGGTTGTTCTGTGTATCTGTAACGACCCCGACCTCTATATCATTTTTACATATTATTTACAAGGCATAATTTGCATGATTATGTGTTTATTTGACACTTATCTATTTGTTTGTGAATTATCTGTTTAATTGTCGACTTAGAATTCAAAATTGAAGGCCCAAATAGATTCAAAAACTGAAATTGATTAATTCAACAAACTAATTTCAATTTTTAGAACCATATGGTAAGTTTAATTAAAAATTGATTCAAATTAATTAATTAAGTTGTGTTTAATTAGCCTAATGTTCTAATTGATGTGTTAAGGCAATCATAAAAATATATATATATATATATATATATGAGTTTCATGAGAGCCTTAAGCTCATTTTAAGCTCATCTTTTGCATTTGGCTAAGAAAACATTGTAGAGAGAGAACTCTCATTTTAGAGAGAGAGAGAGAGAGAGAGAGAGAGAGCTAGAGAATTGGAAGATTAAGAAGATGAGCTCTAGAATTTGCAAGAATTTGGCTAATTCATGATCTTAGGTGAGTTATTGAACTCTGATTTATGAGTTTAAGTTGTCAATTTTTTTATATTCAAGAAGTTATGAGGTTAATCACAAGAGAATGTCTAAAACATGATGAATTGGAAGTCAATCCATACATGCATGCATGATTTTGAAGAGTTCTATCATTTTTTGACATAACTTTACTATCCAAGCTTGACTTAAAGGATATTTCATACATGCATACAAGAATTAAGTTGTTTGAAGCTAGATCATACATGCATGCACATGAGAGTGTAGAATCATCATCTTAATCATGAGTTTTATTAACCATGTTGAGTTTAGAAGTTGAATTCTACATGCATCTGTGAAACATATTGTTTTAGAATTCAATTGCATGTTTTTGAAGCTTTGGAAAAGAGTTTTGTACATGCATAGGACTTACGTGAGTTATTTTTTAAAGTCCTTCTTGGCTTTGCACTCAACATCTCATATAATCATGTTTTGTGAAGAAAAGAGCCGGATTTCCTACATGCATGTCCAGAACATGGTGTTTTGAGTTTTGATTTGAAGAATTGAAAGAGGATTTGAGATCATGGCTTAATATTTTCCAACAATCTATGTTTTCTAAAGTGTTTCTAAGCTTCTAAGACCAACACTGCAAGCTTGGAACTTGAAAGGCATGTTTTTTCACTTCAAACACAAATCTGGAAAACCCATCCAATACTTTTACAGACAGTTGGCCTTTGACTCGAGCGACTAAGTGTGCGCTCCAGTACTTTTGCAGGCAGGCCACACCACTCAAGCGACCAAGTGTGTGCTCGAGCGTAGACCATGTTTTCTATAAATTTTGACTAACACTTATAAGTGCATATTTGCATCCTCATGCCCATCTAGGCATTCTCTTGCATCTTTTAGACATCTTTAATCATGGGATAAGATAGAAACACACGTAAGACAATAAATTAAGATACGATGCTTGTTTCAAACGTGTGTTCAATGTGTATTTGTGTTATGTGATTTGTGTAGGTGGTTAACCAAGGTTTACCATCAATACCCGCCAACTATGAGTAGTATCTTTGTAAATGTATGTTTTTAAACTATATTTTGAATTATCGTAGGAGTATTATTTTGAAATGTAATTTCGTTATGAATGAATGATTGTCTCTTTTAAAATGTAATTGTGGCATCCTTTGTGTAGCCCACACCTGGGGGTACCAATATCATGGCCCATTGTTATATGGCCCTCGCCCAAGTGTAACAATACCATGGCCTTTGTTATATGGCCCTTGCCCGGGAGTAACAATATCGAGTGTGTCAACCTTGTGAATCATGATGCTTTGTTTTATTTCTTTTGTTTTGGAACTTGAAATGGATGGATAATTTGTAAAAGTGTTAAGATGCTATGATGGACTTTAGCATCCGCATCTCTAAAGGAGTTAAAGGTTTAAATTCGTATGATTTTCATGTATTCACTGCTCGATGGACGTGTTTATATCTTAATATTGCTTCTACAGTGCCCCTTTATTATTATTAATTATTAGTCTTGTCTTTGAGGCTGGAGGTAATCTAAGATTACTGGTCGGTCACAGCCTAAACCTCTAGGGGTGGGTTTGGTTCGTGATAGTATCTGATAAGATGGACCCAAGGTCATTCTGATTGTCTGATAAGTTTGAAATATCTATTATGTATTGACCAAAGGGTCATTGTACAGCTGTAATCTATTGGACCCAAGGTTGTTCTATCAAGTTAAAATATGTTCTGTTCTTTGCATCTGTTATATGTTGGACCTGAGTTTATTCTGTCATGTATTGGACTAGAGGTCATTCCGCTATGTAATGAATCTTGATATGAGAATGATTTTATTTAAGTATTGGAACTCATTCATGTAACCCTTTACTTTGATGTTACTCATTGGGCTTTAGTTCACTTTGTTATATATGTATATAGGTTAGCAGCGGGATGACAAGTGACCTTGGTGGAAGATTATTCATGTTTTTGTGATGTCAGCCTTAGAGAGACTCTCAGATGAGGCTTTTGTCTTTTGTTTTTGTTCGTCAAGTTTGACCATCTTTTGTTACAGCACTTTATCTTTTTGGTAGTCGTTGAAATGTACTCTCATGTATACGTCTTTGAACATGCAATATGAAATGAATGTATATCCAATGTGTGTTTATACGAATGTGAGTTATTAATGTATAAGATGTTTTTGTTTATGCCATATATGCATAACTCAAAGGACAATTTTATTATTCTGCTTTCACATCAGGCCCCGTATACTTAATTATGTTTTGAAATTCTCTCTGAGGCTGCAGATAATCTCATGATTACTGGCCAATTATGATCCAAACCTCTAGGGGCGGGTTCGGATCATGACAACGACATTTGGAATTTCATAGAAAAGGAAGATTATCCAAAAGGGACAATGGAGAAGGCCAAAAGAGCAATTTGACATTTGGCCACCCAGTACATCCTATGCCAAGGAAGGCTATACAAAAGAGTTCATTTGGGGATGCATAAGTTGTGTGTTGATGAGAAAGAAATAGAGAAGATCATGGAATCAATGTATGGTGGAGAGTGTGGAGCTCATGTAAATGGAGTTATGCTAACAAGGAATATCCTTAGAGAGGAGTATTTCCACTCTACCATGGAAAGTGATTACATACAATTTGTCAAAATGTGCCATAATTGCTAGATTCAGGCAAACCTTATGAATATACCACCTTCACGGTTACACAACTTGACTTTGCAGCCTTTCTCGATGTGGGACATTGATGTAATTAGGCCGGTTACACCCAAAGAATGAAATGGACATAAGTACATATACATACTAGTGGCCATTGATTATTTTACCAAGTGAGTTGAAGCAACATCTTTCTCGATACTCAAAGCCTCGCACATGGCCAAATTCATCAGAAACAATATCATTTGCAGATATGGTATGCCAAAACAAAATAATGTCAGATCATGGTTCTCACTTCAAGGGAGAAGTAGCAGACTTTCTTGAAAAATATGGTGTAACTTTCCATAAATCATCACCATACTGCCCACAAACCAATGGAGTTGTTGAAGCCATAAATAAGAACGTCAAAACCATTCTGCAAAAGACAATTGACAGATACATGGATTGGCTAGACAAGTTGCCATTTGCGTTATGGGGATATTGAACATCGATTAGAACTTTGACTGGGGGGAAATCCTTATTCTCTAATCTATGGGATGAAAGCTATCCTACCCATGAAAATTGAGGTCCCTTCACTACGTGTGTTGGCAGAATATCAAATTCAGGAGACTGAATGGCAAAAGACTAGATTCAAGGAATTGATGTGTTTTGATGAGAGAAGACTGGAAGCATTGTACCATGTTTTGGGTTATCAACGAAGAATTGTCCGAGCATTTAACAAGGACAACAGGTGATCCTTCGAAAGGGTAAGTATAATGAGGGTGATCAAAAGGTCAACTCAGAGAGAGGAAGATCGACTAGCCAACCAAAGTAGAGGCCAGAAAATGTAAAAGAAGGAAATCTAGTGCTCAAAGAGAATCGAGCTCCAGTACATGACCCAAGAGGGAAGTTCAAGCCAAATTGGACAAGGCCATATATCATTAACAAGATCATGAATGAAGGAGCGGTTGTTGTAATGGATCTGGATGGGATAGAGTTCACACAGCCTGTTAACTTGGACAAATTAAAGAAATATTATCTTTGAGAGAGCTCGCTAGGCCAAAAACCCAAAAGGGTGACCTAGGCAAAAATTAGAGCATACAAATAAAAAACAAATAATAAATAATAAATAAAGAAGAAAAAAAAAATGAAAGCTTGCAAGATTGAAAACTCGGAAGAGCAATCTTGGCAAAAGTTAGAGTGCAAAAGGAGAGAATTAATATTGAATGAACCTTACCCCAAACTACGAATAACCATCCTAGGGATACATAGACAGCTTCATCCTAAAGTTCGGTCCCATCTCGTCCAGATCTTATCCTTTGTCCAAATCAACCAACAACATCCAATACCAGCATCAATGGATTTTTAGTTATACAACTCATGGAATCGGTTATGGGAGTGTTCGATCAGTGAGTTTGCAAAACCATCATTTGGATTGTTTTAAATAGAGGGATGAGTTATTTTGTGTTATTTTTTTTAAGCATTTTCAAAATCAAAGGGATCAACTTCATTACACCATTTTAATAAATTTCAAACCTGACAAATAAGAGCAAAGCTTACTAAATTCTATTCAATGAAAGTCTTGAAATACCAAACAAAGAAGAAAGTGGGAATAAAACTATAAACTAGGGGCATTGCAAGTAAAGCTAGGAGTCATTTAGTATTTATTCTTTGGTATGCTGTCTCTTTGTTTGTTATCCTACGCCCTAACCGTATTTGACAGCCCATAACCAGAACCGTTCTCTGCAATTATAGGTGTTCAGTCTCACCAAACTTTTGATGTTCATCTCTAAGTAAAGGGATCAAAGGATGAAGGGAAAATTGTGGCAAAATCTGATTGGAGGGAAGAAAAGGCCATAAAGTAAGAGCACCTCTTGAATTATGGTTGGGAATATTAGTAGCTGTAACGCTGGCCAATGCCTTTGTGTGAGTACAACCACCAACACTAGCTAAGTTTGGATGTGACATGAAATTGCCGAGTAACAGGAGAAAGTTACATGCACCTGCAATTTGCATACAAGCCACATCTAGAGAACAAAGAGGAAAAAAAAATAGAGAGATAAAATAATTGAGAGGTGTGGAACGAGTGGAAAAAGTGAGTTGGGGTGTGCAAAAACATAAAAGAGAGATGAAATGTGAGAAACCAAGTGAGATGGGGGGTGCCTAAAGCAGTAACCACAATTTTACCAGCATGAATAGAGCCACTACTTCTCCTGTTCCTAGCTTGCCTGCCCGTATCAAACAAGACAAAGACTTACTGTCTCATTACTCGGCATTACCAAAAATCAAGCAAGCAAGGAGATATGCCAAGTAGTTCGTTGGCACTCCTGAAATTCTTGATCACCTGGGAAGCTAAAACAAGGGCATCCCAAGATGGTTCAACGAGCACGCAAGCATCAGGCAGGGCAATTCAATGGGCTCACCATACAGCAGGGCATGGAACACTTTGAAGTGAATAGGGCGTTCTGACGTCATTGTTAAGAGTCTACCCTAGGTGATTAGGATATTTGTAAAAATTTCTTTTCGAGTTATAATCTCCTTGTAATAACCCGACTCCCTCATATACTGTTTATGCTCTAATTTCCTCATTATCTATGTTATTATATATGTGATTATAGGCTTGATGTGAAATTCCATGTTTGAATGTATGAATTACATGTTTATAATTTGTATCTATCGATTATGAGCAAATCTATTGAAATTGCGACCTTTGGACTGAACATTGAATGCCTTAGAGGCACGACAAACTGAAATTGACTTCATAGTTATGATTGGCATGATTTTTAGGACATTATATGAAGTTTTGTAAAAATTTGATTCGTAATGAATTAATTAGTTTTATTTGGCCTAAACTCTTAGAGTTAACACTTGAAACTGAAATTAACGGGTTTAATGAGTTCAGAAATTGAAATTGAGTATATGAATATGTTAATGGAATTTTTAGAGCCATTTAGGCAATTTAATTGAAGATTGATTTTTGTCTGATTCGATAAGTTGGTTTGGTTGGCTTTGTTATATATATATATATATATATCTTTGAGCCCTTTATGTTCTTTACACTCAACCAAGCACCAAAAATATCTCCTGGAGAGTGGGAGGAGAAGAGAAGAAGAAAAGAACTCCACTTGGAGCTTGAGAATCTAAGAAATTGAAAGGGGATTCAAGGAATATAACTCAAGGTAAGTGTAAATCAACTAAAACACCTTACATCCTTCTCCAATTGATAGAATCAAGACCTATAAGGAAGCATTGTCACTCTTGGGAGTTAGGGTTTATGAGCTATATTCTTGTTTGAGCAAATAGTATGAAATTACCATAGACTTCCCATAATTATTGGATTAAAGAGTTAATTCCTTTATGTTTAGTTGAGTTTGTCATTTAATCTTGAGTTCTTACATGTTATGAACTTATGCAAGCAGGTATGTATATATATAGAAGTATATGTATATGTATATATATATTATGAGAGGATGAAGAAAGTGAAGGGGTGATGAGCATTGAGAATTTGTATGCCAAATTAAAAGAGGGTTGATCGCATTGAACTTGTGTTTCATGTTTAATATGTTCGTACATCATGTTTTTGAAGTAACCTTGCTTGAATTGAGCCTTAGGAATGAGTTTGGAAAGTTGGCCTTTAATGGATTTTTGGACTGCTCAAATAGGGCCCAAGACCGCACGTGCGGGGCTCACAGCCGCACGTGCGGATTACAGGGGAACCAACTTTAGCATTCTACAATAAAAGCACATGCGGGCCGTACGTGTGGCGCATCTTCCCGCACATGCGGTGGGAGACTTCCGCACGTACGGCACATGGGGAAGATTTCTGTCACCCTTCTTGCCTCTGTTTGACCCTCTAAAATTATTAATATGTATATTTGATCCGTCTAAAATGCTTACAATTTCATACGTATTAACGAATCAAACAAATGACTAAGGAAATAAACTAAGGAAAGAATTCATTATTTATCCGTTTGTATATGTGTGCTATGTGTAGGTCACTTGCAGGAAGAGACCGCTACTCGCCTAAACCACTGTGAGTAATAATAATGTAATGATGTATATTTATTCCTGTATTTCTGCTTCTGAATTATTATACCTTAATTGTACTTGGCGTGTTGGAATCATTGTGCTATGGTTTACATATTATGATTGTGAATGGCATATTTGGGATGCGTAGTGCTAAGATTCATGTATCTTTGTTGGATACAAATTGTGTTTATTGCAATGGTATACGTCATGTGAATTATGTTTTGATGGAAATGATTCAAATGGCATTGACATGGACCTAAGGTCGTCTTGTTCTATTAATAATGATGGGCCTGAGGCCATTATGATATGGATTACTTATTATTCGTGGCCCTAAGGCCAAGGGAGATCGAGACATGCCGATGTTCCATCTACCCTATCATGATATGAATTGTTTATGACACATGGCCCAAGGCCAAGGGAGGTGGAGACATGTTGATGTTCTAGCTACCCTCTAATGTTCCGAACAGCTGTTTATATGTTGGGCCCGAGGCCGTTTTGTATTATGTTGGGCCCGAGGTTGTTTTGTACTATGTTGGGCCCGAGGCCGTTTTGTACTATGTTGGGCCCGAGGCCATTTGGTATTGCGTTGGGTCCGAGGCCGTTTTGTCATGCATTGGGCCTTAGGCTGTTCTGTCTCATGCGGGCCCGAGGCCGTTTTGGAATATGGCGAAGGAGACATGTAAACGTTAGATAAATATTCTCTAAGGCATATGCTTATTCACACGAATCTCTTTACATTATTATTATTATTCATTGAGCCCTGCTCACTTCGTTTTGTTTATATATGTTTATGTAGGTGAACAGCTTGGGGGATAGCCCTAGGTCAGCTTCAGGAGCCTTTTGGTGAGTCTGTTGTGTTAAGCCTCCACAATTGAAGCTTTTTGTCTAGTCCCTTTTGACGTCTCATGTTTTGTCAAGTTTTTGGTGGCTTTTGTCAAGCCCGTGGCTACTTTGTAAAGTTTTGGTTACTAGCCCTTGTATATACTACATGGAGTGGACTAGCTTATATGTATATGTATAATTTGTGTAATGATCCTAACATGTAGACACAAGCTCAATAGACAGTATTATTTTGGTATCTGCTTCCGCTTAAGGCCCCGTATTTGAATATTATTATTTTTGATATTTTGTTTTGAGGCCCAAGTACAGACCGATCATGGACCAAACTTTAGGGGCAGGTTTGGGTCGTGACACTCCTTCTATGTTCTTTTGAAATCTTGTAAAAAAAGTCATCAGATTCAATAAACAAGCGTGAGTAAAGGAAGTAAAATCGAACTCCATTGCATAAAATATGTTTATAAGGCCTTCCCCAAGCATCCTACGCAATAATTCTTCAAAAGATGGAAAAAAAAAAAAAAAAGAGGAAATAATCCTCAAAAGTGCAAGATGAACCCCCAAGTCACTCGCAAACTCAAAAAAAGAGAAAGGCATCAAGGACGGACCACCACAGGAAAAGGCTCATCATCATCATCGAATCATCGCATAAGGAAAGGATAATGAAATCACTTAGACTTGAAAAGTCAGTAAGCATGGTTGAGAAGTCATTGGAATCAGAACAAAATGCCCATAATATGATCAAACAAAGATTAAAGGTACGCAGCACTAAGGAAGCTGAGGTAAGGAAGAAAAAAAATTCTCAGAACCTTTCGAGTTCGCAAAGGCCATTTAGGGGTTGGTCAAGTGAACGATGCGCACATCATGTGCTGCCATACGTGTGGCCCACATGCCCTATATGCATGGTTAACTTATGGCATCCTCTGGACATCATCAAGGCATAGGTACATCCTAAACTCAAGCTCATGCATTGGCACGCCATTTGAGGAACATCATTTTAATTGAAAATCATTCATCTATCTCATTGCATCACACAAAACTTGGCGCACAAGTCATTTGGCACCTATGTAAAAAATGGACCCTTAACTTCTCCCTAGTTGGGTTGTTAATTGGAAATGGAAAGTATTTGCAAAATTAATCACAGTAGCATTGGAAAATTGCATGGTTAGCGTTCACACCTTGGCAGCTCGAATTTTGGAAAAATCAAAAACTTTGGTAACCGCATTTTGGAAAACTCTGAAAATTGGCACCACTTGGAAACTTTTCACAAATACTTGGAATTAGTTGGAAAATTTTGGAACCACTTGGCACCCGAGAAACCCCCATGTCTCATCGATACAAGTATAGAATGGCATCCAATAAACCCCCATGTCTTGTTGATACGAGCATGGAAAGACACATGATAAACCTTCATGCCTTGTCAACACAAGCATGGAATGGCATCTTATAAACCTCCATGCCTTGTTCATATGAGTATGGAATGGCACCCTAATAAAGCCCCATTCCTTGTAGATACGAGCAAGGAATGGCAACTGGTAAACCTCCATGCCTTGTTGATACGAGCATGGAATGGCATTTGTTAAACCCTCATGTATCGTTGATATGAGTATGGAATGGCATCGATTCATAAATCCCCATGCCTCATCTGTCACAACCATGAAATGACACCAATCTATAAATTCCCATGCCTCGTCTAACACGAGCACCTGGAATGGCATACATTGGCATCATAGTGGCATCATTCTAACCACATTGCAATGCGTATAATTGTTTGGAATAGCTTTTTTTCAAAAATTCGCAGGACTGGCACATCTTAGAAATGAATGGAAAGTAATTTGGCATAAGCTTTGGGCAAATAAGCTGAGTATGGCAGGTATCGCCCACTCTTCTCTTTTTAGATTTCATGCTTGGATGAATGATTGAGTGCTTGTTGCACACACTCATTCACGCATAAATTATTGTACAACCACTCTCGAATTACACTGATTTGATTCCTTGCATCAAGGATGTGTAGGCAACTTGGTGGTTCGATCACTTGCATGAATGTTTGGCACTGCTTTAAGCCTTAGGGTCATGTCAACTGGGATGCTATCGGATCTTTGACATTCACTCCACTTTACTTCATGATTGCTTGAGTTCTATCAAAGAGGGGCAGCTGTAGATACTTCATTTTGACTGACCCTAAACTTCAAGCGATTACAAGCCTTTCAATGATAAAACAACAATTATTTCATCATTGGAATATTTGAAATTATTTTGAGTTGCTGTATAAACCTATTTTGGCCAAAAATTAGCTTTATACAAAAATGACCATTTTATTCTTGGACTCATTTTAGTCAAAAACCAAAATTTTAACCCTGAGAAAGAGAAAGGCCTGGTTGTGCTTTGATCGAATATATTTTCCAAAATTAGTGACTGGTTTTATCAAAAACATTGTTCAAAAGGAAATTTTGGTTTATTCAAGCCACAAGCAAGCAAGGGGCATGGGACCTCGCACTTGTATATGCACACATGGCACGTATACCAAGGTAAAACATGCGGGCACACGTTAGTTGTGAGTTTGCATGTTAGTTGTGTGTGCGCACATCTAAGCGTGACAGAGTTATTTTTGATAACTCAATCTTGGTGCATTTTTGGCGAAAGGTGGAAGAGAAAGTCATAGGGGTTGCCCTAGCTTGCCCCTCACACCTCTTGTTGCCTATATAAACACTCTCTCTCACTTCCTTTAAAAGGGTTAAGAAGTTGAGCCATTTGGTGAGGTTTTAAGAGAAAAGACACTCTTTTCTCCCTCCTTACCTTGACTCCGAAAATAACCCACCCACAGCAACTCCAAACCACTAAAAACAATGTAAGTACTAAAGAACTTGGACCCCAACTGAGAACCCTTGCTTGAGGGAAGCTTGTAAGCAAGAAACTCGGCTTTTCTTGCACTCTTCTTGGCATATTTTTCGGTTTAAGCAAACCAACAGGTAATCTCTTTTCCCTTTTTAATTTTTGTACCTTTTCCTTCCTCTTTTCTCAATATGTAAGCATGTAGGGTAGTTCTTATGGCATGATCATCATGTAGTTCACACATTTTATTCGTTTTGTTCACTTTCTCTCTCTCTCTCTCTGTTTCCATGTTTTCTTCATTCCATTAGAATAACATGTTTTAGGCGTTATTCTCATCATATAATAAACATGCATGGCCCGGTTTGACTCATCATGTTAGCTAGTTTATGTTTTTGCTTTTTATTTGTTAGTTGTATTTTTGTGCATATTCACCATTTAGTCGCCTCAAAATTGGAGCTAGGATCATTGTTGTATGTATTAGTTGCATTTTAGGTCATGTGTGTTTTATGCATGCATGTAAGACATTGAAAGTGGGTGACCAGGTAAGTTTTCTTGTCCTTCTTAGCATATGTATGTTATTTGCATTGTCTTTTAAATAGTGCAAGTTTTTATGCTCCTCTATGCAAAATTATGTGTATTGTATGTTTTTCATGAGTATTACTTAGCTTAGTTCATGGGTATGGTCATGCCCTTCGAAGAAAATATATTTTTGGTAGTAAAAATCTTTGTTTTTGGAAATGATATGATTTTATTTATAAAATCTATGTTAGGTGGTATTTATCCTTCAAATCATATAGTTTTAGGTTAGTTAAGGGTTTTAGAGCTTAAAATGAATTTTTATGAATAATTAACCACTAAAATGATAAAATAAAAAGTGAGTAGAGGCGAATCTTAGAATTAGGCAAAAGGGGGTGCTATCATTCAATGACCTTCCCCTTTTGTACTTAAGCTTCCAAACCCAAAATTTTCTTGGTTGTGACGGACTGGTCCTTAACTTAGTTTTCATTGTTAAAGGTTTCTTAATTCCCATTAAAAATTAAGTGGAGACTGTTTGCTAGTCAAAGCAAATTGGTGTAGGGAATTGGCCTTAAACTCGAAAAACGCACGGCGCTCAAAGGTACATGGATTCTATTACAATAGATCATATTATAAATGACCTGAATAATCTGACTTGTTATCATCCTTACCAGGGCCCAGACCAAGTCACCATTGGCAATGATAACTCTGTTCTTATCAGTCATACTAGTAAAGGAATCTTGCCTACACCTCATTACTCTTTTTGACTCAATAATATTCTTCATTCTTCTTTTATCTCATCTAATCTTGTTTTAGTTCAGAAACTTGTGCAAGATAATCATTGCATTATTACATTTGATGATTCTAGCTTTGTGATTCACAACAAATTTACCAAGAAGGTATTTTATAAGGATTGTAATGTTCATGGCCTTTACCATTTTATGCCCACGTGATGCCTTTTCATTTCCTTTTCCATCTGCATCAGAAGCTTATATGAGTACCTCTACCGTCGCTGCACCTGTTTTTACTACTGTTGTACCTATTTCTACTACTGTTTAGCTTAATAGACTAGGCCATCCTTCATCTTTAAAACTTCAACATCTGAAATCTCATCTACATCTTAAATTTGTTAAGTATGCTATTCAAGATTGTGATGATTGCTCTGTTGCAAAAAGCCATAGGTTACCTTTTCAATTGTCTAATCAAGTGTGAATAAGCCTTTTTCTCATTCATAGTGATGTATGGAGGCCTTTTGCTTCATGTTCAAACTTCAAATATTATGTCATTTTTGTTGATGATTTTAGTATATTTCTTTGGTTGTATCCTCTTGCTCATAAAAGTGAAGTGTATGCCAAATTGCTAGAATTTAAAGCCTATGCTGGAAAACAACTTGCTAATGTGTTAAAATTCTTCGTACTGATGGTGGTACTGAGTATTGTAATAATAAAATGAGGGACTTTATTACTACCAATGGTATTATTCATCAGCACTCTTGTCTATACACTCCACCACAAAATGGCATAGCTGAAAGGAAACACAAACACATTACAGAAACAACTATTTCCTTGTTAAATCACTCATCCATGCCTCTCAAATACTGGTTTGAAGCCATTGCTACATCTACTTTCTTGATCAATAGACTTCCCTCAACTCAACTAAAATACAAATCCCCATTTGAAATCTTGTTTCAAACTATTCCATATTATTCTCATCTCAAAGTCTCTGGTTGTGTTTGTTATCCTTGGCTCAAACAATATACCTTTAGTAAGCTTCAACCTAAGTCTCTTGCTTGTGTATTTCTTGGCTATCATCCATTTGTTAAGGGCTATAGGTGTCTTCACCCTGTCTCAGGTAAAGCATACTTATCTAGGCATGTCATCTTCAATGAGTCTGTGTTTTCCTTTGGTAAAACCTCTAATTTAGCTTCCTCTTCTTCTTTCTTACCTCACATTCAGACTTTGTTTAGGTCTACTATTCCTCATACTTCTCTTACACAAACCAGTTTTGTATCCCCTCATATTTCTCCTACTCAATATCATCCACACTCTTCCTCATCTGACTTTTTCCCCTCTATCTAGCCCTATTTCACAGAACTTTTCTATTTTGATTAAATCATCTCCTATTTCTTCTCTACTTCATTCTAGTCCCACTCTCTCTCTTCCTATTCAATCCATTTCTATTCACTTACCTCTTCCTCCATCAGTTTCTACTAATGTGCATCCTATGATTACCAAATCTAAGGTTCCACCTCCATCTCAATGTTTAATTGTCACCAAGCCTACTTATGCTCTTTACTCTAACACCGAACCTCCATCTCATAAAGAGGCTCTTTTTTCTCTTATTTGGCATAAAGCTATGCAAGAAGAAATTGTTGCTTTGCACAAGCAACATATTTGGTCTTTATTACCTCTTCCACCTGGTAAGCATGCTATAGGCTGCAAGTGGGTTTTTAGAGTTTTTAAAAAAAAAAAAAAAAAAAAAAAAAAAACTCAGATGGGCCTATAGCCAGGCACGAAGCTAGGCTTGTTACCAAAGGCTACCTTCAACAAGAGGGTGTGGACTTTCAAGAAACCTTCAATCCTGTTACTAAGCTCCCAAGAATCAGAATATTGTTATGTCTTGCCCTCTATTATAATTGGCCATTAAAGCAATTAGATATATCCAATGCATTTCTTCATGGAGTGGTTGAAGAGGCGGTCTTTATGTAGTGTGATTCTTGCTTATTCATTCAAAAGACAAGTGATACCATTACTATTCTTTTAGTATCTGTCGATGAAATTCTCCTCACAAGAAACAATGCTTCTCATATCCAATCTCTCATCTCTCATATGCATACAACATTTTCTATGAAGGAATTGGGGAATCTTTCCTACTTTCTTGGCATTTCAGTTCAAACCACTACTACTGGTTATGTTTTATCTCATAAAAAAAATATGCTCATGACATTCTTACCAATGTAGGCTTGGCTGAATGTAAGCCTTGCTTTTCTCCCATCTTAGTGAATCCTGGTTTGGTTCCTAATGCCAACTATTTGTTTGACAACCATACTCTCTATACGAGTCTTGTTGGTGCTTTACAGTATTTGACAATCACAAGACCAAATCGTTCTTTGGCAGTCAATCAGTCTTTCCAACACACGCATTGACAACACTAACAGCAAATCCACCTTAGGATATTGTATATTTTTGGGCTCAAATCTAGCCTTATGGTCAGCTAAGATGGAAGCCACAGCCTCTACATCTTCCATAAAAGCTGAGTATAGGTATCTTGCTCATAATGTAGTAGAACTGTCTTAGATTGGTATGCTTCTCAAGGATTTGTCTATCACCTCTAATGTGCCTCCTATTTTGTGGTGTGATAATGTTTCTACAATAGCTTTAACCTCTAATCCTGTGTTCCATTCAAGATCTAAGCACATCGAGGTGGATTGTCATTTTGTTCAAGATCAAGTCCTTGCCAATAATCTTGTTTTGCACTATATTCTCACAATTGATCAACTGGCTGACATTTTTACTAAGCCACTCTCAGTCTCTAGGTTCTTATATCATAAGACCAAGCTAATGGAGTTTCAACACCCCATTAGCTTGTAGGGAGATGTTGAGGATATCAAGTCAAGTACTTAGTCAAAGCCAATGTAGCCAATGCTTAAAGACCAACTACAAGCAAGCTCCATTAGCAATATTTGTAATTGCATAAGTGTAATGTGTTAGAGAGTTTGTTACACAAGTAGTTAGTGTGTGTGAGTTAGTTATAGATTGGTTAAAGGATAGTTAGATACACATCTGATTGTATAGATTTGGATAAGTATATAAGAGACAATTCTAATACATATTGATTCAAGAAATATAGATTGAGCTTTTCATTAGGTCATTATCATAGACTTTTCTCATAGGTTGAATTGTGTAGGGCAGAAATTTCCTATTAAATATTTGGGACTACCCCTTGGATTAAGAAGGCTATATGGAACCCAGTGTTGGACAAGTTCAGGTCAAAGCTATCAACTTGGAAGAGAAGATCGCTATCCTTTGCTGGAAGGTTACCTTTAATTAAATAAGTGTTGTCAAACTTACTAGTGTACTACCCATTTATCTTCAAGATACCAGAAGGTCTAGTGAGGGAGGTTGAAAAGATACAAGTTTCTCTTTTGTGGGGGGATTCTGAGCTTAAAAGAAAAGTAAGGGAACAAGGTGGCCTTGGAAGTAAAAGAATAAGATATTTTTAATGACTCTCTTCTTCTAAAGTGGTGGTGAAGGTTTGGTGTAGAGGATGATGCCCTATGGGAAAGATTGATATGCTCTAAGTATAGGACAAAAGGATGAAGATGGCCCATTTGTAATAGTGATTCTACTCTTTCAAAGGATTGGGAGGGGGGGTATTGTCTTGGTTGTTTTTTCTACCCTACTCTTGCTAACTTTTTCTTGTCAAAATTTGAGATTATGGGCTGACAAATGGTTTAAGAATGCAAGTTTAAAGGATGATTTTCCTCAACTCTTTAGTCTTTTAACTAAGAAATATTATTCGCTAAGAATGTTCTTTGAAAGAAGGGACAAAGTAGGTGAATGGAGGTTTATGTTTCGAAGACCTTTGTTTGCATGGGAGAAAGAGGAGGCTAGTGAAACAGCCTCACTTAGAGTTGGTTTTACTAATAAAATTCAATGAAGTGGATCATTATCAGATAAGTTCCAATTGTGTATCCAGATTCAATGAAGTGAATCTGCTTTGGGCCCGAAATTCTCTATACCTAGGTCACTTTGGGAAAATATTTCTCCATCTAAGGTTTAGTTTTTCTCCTGGCTTGCATGGAAATGAAGGATTAAAACATTGGATTTCCTATGAAGGATTGGCATGCTAAGCAATAATGTAAGTTCTAATTGTGTATTTTGCGACTTTGAGACTGAAACTCAGGATCACATGTTGTTCTTATGCCCTTTAACTTGGAGAATCCAGACTAATATTTCTAGGTGGTAGGGCATTGATTGGGTATCACCAAGGTCTATGAATGATCTACTTCAATGGTGGGTTGTAGAGAAATCGAAAGAGGTGGAAGCAAAAATCTAGAGAGCTATCCCTTTAGCATTACTTTGGTC
This sequence comes from Camellia sinensis, assembly GCF_055761805.1. Taxonomy (NCBI): domain Eukaryota; kingdom Viridiplantae; phylum Streptophyta; class Magnoliopsida; order Ericales; family Theaceae; genus Camellia; species Camellia sinensis. The sequence continues at coordinate 112,104,379 of NC_138974.1, forward strand.
TGTTTGGAAGCTAAGAAATCAGTGTATTTTTATTGGTCATAATCCAAGCTTGATTGCTCTTGGTGAGTTGATAAATTAAGGGTTTCCCTTTGGGTGAAGGCTTATGTTTCCAGAATTTTTTATTCATTCAAGAGTTCGTCTCAAAATTGTATCAAGTTTGGTAGTGTGTTGGTACTAGAAGATTAAGATAATGTGATCTTTATCATCCAAATTCTCTGCTCAATGAAGTGAAGAGTTCGTTGTTGGGTTGGGTAGATGTAAAGGTTCAATGAAAACATAACAATTGATTTTGAGTGTTTTCCTTTGCTATCTAGACAGGGTTTTGACTATGATTATGGTGATTCATCGTTGTTTGGTTTTGTTCTTGATATCGGTGCATCAATGGTGTTCTTAGGGTTGTTTTTTGTGCCTTCCCCCCCCCCTCTAATTGGATCCTTTCTAACCATTCTATTTTTCTGAGTTGTGCTTATATGTCACACTTTAGATTTCCAAGACCCGAATCTGAATAAATAAACTTCAATAATAAATAAAGGGCAATACTGACATACTGAAAGGTCTCTCTCACATGCATATATGAATATCATCTACTACATGATGTTAGTTCATTTCATACACCCTATATTGAATTCTACATGGAGTGAATATACAATATGTCATACAAGATCATATATCTAATGATAAATAATATAAATAAATAAATAAAGGAAATGGGGTGGCTACTGTCTGGGAGGCATAATAGCCACTGTTGTGTTGTCATATGGGCCTTGAAATGGGCCTTTTTTGAGAATCTAAACTGTTTACTTTTTAGAGTACATCGAGTAGAATATACTTGCAAAAAAATCAAGTTGATCAGACATTGTTAACCATTTCATCAAATTGCATTTGTATCTACAAAAATAAATGACAAATGTGATTTGAATTATAAAACTAAATACAAATGTGAGTGGATGAAAAGGTTAACGATATTTAATCAACTTGATTTTTTTGCAGGTATGTTCTTCTTGATGTACTTTTGAAAGTGAATAGTTCGAATCATTGAAATAAGCCACAAAATGTGCCTTCCACACAACAGCCACGATATTTCCATAAAGAAATGCCCTTAGGCTTACATCAATGATAAGATATTAACCCATACAAAATATAAATCCAGAGGCCTATGAAACAAAAAGGCCCTAAGACAATAACCCAAAGAGCTATCTCTCTCTCTCTCTCATGTATATAATCTGTGCCACCTTAAGATCTTGGCAAGTCATCAACAACTGAAAAAGATTTTAGCCACGTAGGTTGAACATATATTCCAGTAGGATAATATTTATACCCATTAATATGCATATAAACAAGCATATGATCCTGATGCTACATTGGTTTAGGGTGCTCTATTCTTTCTCAAATCATTCTGAAAATCAATGCAAGCTTTCATTTTCTCAAATCACAAGTTTGATAAAATAGTTTTACAATCTGAACCATAATTTTATTCCGGTGAATTCTATGAAGGTATATGTGTTTGCCAGTGACCATCGCTAAGTGCCACCTAATCAACCTATGATAGCCACACCTTGCATATCATTTTTGCATTTATTTAATTGTATGGATTTTAATTTTATTGGTATTTTATGTGTATGTGATTTGCGTGTGTGGCTTATTTGTTAGGGGTATAGTTTGAATCAGTTTAATGTGTAAAGCCTAATAAGAATTCAATTGAAAATTAAAATGAGATTATATTAATTAAGATTGATTCAATTAAGATTAAATTATGATTAATTAGAGCAATTAAATTAAGTGCCAATCATAATTAAGTAGGATTAAGTAATGTTTAATTAAGTTAACACATGATTAAGTCTTAAGCTAATTCTAATGAATTCTATCTATATGTAGAGATGAGCGGGTGAGCTCATTTTTTTATTCATCTTTGTGTTGAGAATTTAGAGATAGAGGGAGGGAGTTCAAGAAGTTGAAGAATTAAGAGAGAATTGAAAAGAGGTGTAGAAGAAGAGGAAGACAGGCTCATGCTTTATCCATACATTCAATAATTCAAGACTTTAGGCAAGAAATTGAACTTAAATCTTGTAGTTAATTCTTCATACATCACGAATTAAGAAAGAATTGGAGTCAATTGCTTGCAATTGGCATGAATTTAAGATGAAGATGATGAATTTGAGCCAACATCAGTAATTATAGAGTTAACGTAGAAATTTAATCATTTTGAGTTTGAATTCTTGTTGTCTTGCATAAATTGAGATTGTATTCACATGCATGAGGGTTTATAACTTGTCAATTTTCATAAAATTCATGAAGTTATACTTTCAATTCCATGTTTTGAAGATCAAAGGAAAAAGAGTTTGAAAAACATACCATGCATGATGTTTTGTTTTAAATTTTGGTAAATTATGGAAGTATTGAACAAATGGTTTGGAATTGATCATGTTTATATGTTTTCTAAAGTATTTTTATGATTTTGGACAAGCCATGCAAGACCCCAAGCTTTGAAATTGAATTTGGAAACCATTTCAATGGATTTTCAAAAAACAGAATTTCGCAGACCGCTCGAGCTATCCTTTGATCATATTTTCTTTGTTATGCTTTTTCTAAGCATCTTTAGGCATGAATTAAGTCTAATTACTAATTAATTAAGCTAGAAACCAACATAAGTTAATCAATAGAAAAGAATAGTAAGAATTCGACTGATTCTTGTATGTTATCGATGTTTATATGTGTTTATGTAGGTCGAACTTTCATAGAGAACTATTGGAGACAAGCCCACTGTAAGTAATATCTTTGTAAAGTTATGTTTGTAAATGTATTTTGTTAAAAGCTTTAGAATGATATTTTATTTGAAATAATGAATGAATGTCCCTTTTGTTAAATGTATTCATGACATCCTACAGTGAGTCCCAGCCATTGGGGGACGTATATGAGCCATGGCCCTTCGATTATTAGAGATCTATGCTTTGCCAACCTATAAGGTTGTTTGTTTCGTTTTGCTGACCTAATGATCATTTTGTTTTTTCGACCGAATGGTTGTTTGTTTTACTATTGGATGTACCATGTATCATGTTTTGCAAATAGAATTTGTTTTTGATAAAGAACATGCTTTGAAAGTAATATTTGTGTTTTCTAAGATTATGTTTGCACTTCATTCATTTAACCACTTTACTTTGATGTTACTCATTTGGGTTTAGCTCACTCCTTTCTCATATATGTATGTAGGTGTGCAATTTGGAGATTAGCCATAGAGGTTGCTTCAAAGTCTACCATTTTTTAGAAGCCATCGAGGATGTGCCTCTGAGTCAATGCTTTTGTTTTTGAAAGAGTCAAGTTTTTGTACTATGGTCTAATATATAGATGTTTGCTCTTTGTAATTAATGCGATTATTTAAGTTTATGTAATGCAATGGATACATATTTTGTTCATATCATTCATGCACTACTCAATGGACTAGATTGTTGTTTGTTTGCTTCCACTTTAGGACCTGTTATATTAAATATTTGTAATGTACCAGGTTAGGCCGCAGGTAATCTTTGATTACTGGTAGGTCATCACCCTAACCTCTAGGAGCAGGTTGGGGTCATAACAGAACCAGTAGGCTACCATGAGTACTACTCTGCAAGTGGTCATCGTTGAGCACCACCTAATTAATCAGTAGGCTGCCATGAGCACTACTTTGCCAGTGGTCATTGCTAATCACCACCAAATTTATCGATTTCTAATCGGAAGGAACTTGGCACCTACACTATGTGGGTTTTCAATCTTTCACCATTGACTATCGATCCAAATTATCTCATTCTCTATACATTATCTGGATTAACCATACCAATCAATATAAAAACCATGATGTTTAAATAAAACAAAAGGGAAACTTATGCCATTCTCATCATTTTCTAAAAATGTGTTCAAAAACACCATTCAACAATTCTAATATGCAATAAAATGGGTATTTGTTCATCATATAATGATAAATTCTACAACAATGCCATTCTCCACCTATGGCTGACAATGCAATCTAACAAAATCCAATTTCAAATTACTCTTGCAATTAATCTCAAACTTTAAGATGAAGATGCCAACTTTATCAATTTATGCGATTTCACAAATTATGGTTTCCATAAAATTTGGGGTTTTTCCCAAATTAAAACATCCTTATGTTCTTTGATATATAGAAAATAGGTTTGATAAGAAAATAATAGAAAAACACCCAACCATTTCCAAACTCTAACCTCTAACATGGAATTTCACAAAAATCTCTACCAATCTCTCAATGGAGTATATAAAATTACCACAGCTACTCATAAAATTCATATTAAATAAATAGAAGAAAACCCAACCTCTTGAAAAAAAGAGGAGAAACACAATACTTGACATAGAGCTGAATCAGATATTGGCTTAGATGAGAACGTAGCCCTTGTCAAGCTCTACAATGTTAAAACTTAGGTTTTTGATGGACTCAAATTCTAGCTAAGGTAGATCGAAGCTTGAATGGAGTATTAATGAATGAGAGAGAGTAGAGTAAAGAAAAGAGATAGAGAGCGAGAGAGAGAGGGAGAGAGAGAGAAATTAAGGATAGAGAGAGAAAGAGTGGCGTACAAATATTTGAAGTCCCTATATATACTATAAGTTTAAAAATAGCTTTGGCCTCGCAAATCTAACAAAAAATGTAGGTTTTCATGCACTAAAGTTGTCTTGGTCACTCAAGCGATGAAAGTTGTGCTCGAGCAGTGAATGGATGCTTGTTGGATCTCAGTTTTTGAAAATTAAAGCTGCCCAGGTCTCTAGGTCACTCGAGCAATGAAAATGGTGCTCGAGCGAGCTATGCTGACAGGCTTGGTGCCCGAACTTCAAATAGGCATAACTCCCTTTTCCTAACTCTGTTTTGGGCAGTTCTTGTGATAGTTCAATTCAAGGCCCGACCATTTTGATTCATTTTTGTACTTGTATTGGCTATTGGGACTTGTTTATTGTCTATTCATTATTGGGATTTATCTTATTTCTTCCCCTATCTCTTTTGTTTTGAGTTTTGGCTTAGTTGAAGGTTGGTCCAACCCTTTTATTCAAAATTTTGAGTTAGCAATCAATCGCTCTTCATTAGAAAATAATGAACTCCGATCAAAAGGGGATTGATTAGACTTTGGTGATCGATTGCTTTGGTAGTGCGATCGATTGCTCTGTCTATTATTTTTGGTTGAAATTTCAGTAGAATGCTCTAATCGATAGCCAATCGACGGCATTGACTAAAAATATGATTTAAACCTTTTATTTCTCTCTTTTTTCCTCGCGTCTCTCTTTTCTTCTCTCTCTTCTTCGAAATATCTCTCTCTCTTTATTTCAAAAACCTTTACCCATCGACAAAACCTTTGATCCACCTTACCTGAGGTCACTTTCTCATCTTGCTCCTTTGTGTCAAATTGTAGAGAATGTCGGGAGCTCCATTTTGACTGAAACCAATCGTGATTTCAACATTTTTTATTTTGGGGCTTTTCTCCTTTGTCTCTCTAATTTGAGGTAGGAATTATCTTACTTTTGTATATTTGTTTTACTATATTTATGTGGTATTTTGTTAACTAGATACGAAATTGGAGAAATTTGTAGTTTTGGATATATGCATATAGTATAAAACAGGGCTTGCTCTTTTGATTTAAAATGTAAAGATTTTGCTCTCAAATTGATAAGTAGAATCTCAATTTCAAAGTTTGGTATTAATTTGAGGGAAGCCCTAATTTTGTTCAAAACCATAATTGTTGGGAATTTAGAGAAAGTGTGGTATTTAAGTATGATGTTAAGAAATGGATGATTATTTGGAATTTATGAAATTTTGGATTATATTGGATATTGTTATAATTGTTGAGATATGGAGAATAATTTTGAAAAATTATGAAAGCATTGGAATGTTAATTTAGTTATGCTATTGTATTACCATAAGGAAATACTTTTAATAGAGATAGTGGAGGATTACATTGTTATGTTGTAGAAATGAATTAGAAATTAGGAAATTAGAAACAATTTACAATTCATGCATCACATTGGCATTTTACTCATGTTTATTATTGGAATTTTTTGAGAAATTGTCCTTGGCAATATTTTTGGTAACAATTGGAAATTTGTTGAATTATTAAAGTAAATATTGTGGTTAAATTCAAAATGCGTAGAAAATGTTTGTAAATTGAATTAAGTTAGCTTGAGGCCTTCAGTGAAAGTCTAGAAACCCAGGCCGAGTTAAGTGTCCAATTGCCCTTTTGGTGTAACAACCTCGACATATGATTAGCCTATAATTCTTAATTAAGAATGCTTAACAAGTAATCAAGATGAAATTATGAATTAATTGTGCATTCTATGTGTTATTTGTGTTTACATCTGTTTATGGTAAGAATATCTATCGGTGTTCTGCTTGAATCTGTGAATTGAAAGCCTTATCGACATCTGAGCACAGAATTGATGACGTATTTATGTTATTTAGAATTTTATGGTAATCTTAATTAGAATTTGATTTGGAATCAAATAATTAGAATAAAATAAGACCAATTAATTGACTTAAGCCAAGCCTAATTAAACCCACTAATCAAGCCTATATAAGGCTAATGGATTCAATAACATTCCATCTTCATTTCCTTGAGAACAAAAACACGAGAGAGAGGAAAGTAGGAAGAAAATTGAACTCAACAAGAGAATTGATAGAAATTTAGAGGAAATTGAAAAGAACTTGGAAGATTAAGCTCCTACACTTGAGGATTTAAGGCTTAAGGTAGGAATTCACGCTTTTAATTATGTATTAGAGTTATGTAATAGATGAATTCAAGAGGAATGAGGTGATTGATGGAAGAATTGAGCTAGAGAATAAGAAGAACTAAATATTTCATGCATTCATATGCATTTCATGAAGTTTTAAAGTTGTTTTCAAAAGAATTCTCATGTGTTTATCTGAGCTTTGTTTTGAGAATTCATCACAATCCATATCATTTTACCTTATTTCATAAAGATTGGGAAGGTTGAGGTGCATATCTGTAACAACCGCGATCCGTAATTAAGTGCTAATTCATAATTAAGGATGTCAATTAAGTGGTTAAAATAAATTATGTGTTTATCATGTTGGCTTTCTATCTGTTACTCGTAGTAATATCTGTTGTGAATTCTGTATTGATCTGAAAATTGAAAGCCTTATCGTCATTCGAAACCGAAATTGATTACATGGATGTGTTATTTGGGATTTTTAGAATCATTTGGCAATTTTTATTAAAAATTAATTAAGTTGTGTTTGGATGGACCAATGTCCTAATTATTGTATAATGGCATCATAACTATATATATGAGCTCTTAAGCTCGTTCTTGAGCTCAATTTGTTTCAAGTGAGTGGAAAAATCTGAGAATTTATTTTAGAGAGAGAGAGAGAGTGCAATTCTAGAGAGAGAAAAGAAGAGATTGACGGAGAATTAAAGCTCTTGGCTAGGATCCATCAAAATTAAGCTAGAACAAGAGTGATTCAAGACTCTAGGTAAGCCTTTGACTATTAATTCATGAAGATTATGTATTGTAAAGATGAATTCATGGAGTTATTATGATCATTTGCATGTATTTCACATATGTTTGTTAAGAAAATGAAGAATTTGATTATAATTCTAACATGCATGTATATATTAGTGTTAAATTATCACTTTGATCATTAGTTTCATCATTTGTGTTGAGTTTGGAGTGTGAGATGTACATGCATGCATATGTCAACAAGGTTTGTAAGTAAATTTCCATGTTTGAGGAGTCTTAGGAAAGAATTAAGAAGAAAATTCTACATACATGCCTAAACATGCTGGGTTTTACTATATCAAGTTTGGTTTTGATCATTCATGTAGAAAGTTTGGATAATTGACACATGCATGTTTGAATTATCATGTTTGAACCTTGGTTTCATGTTTTGGAAAATAATTCCTTACATGCATGGAGTTTATGAACTCAAATATTGTTAACTTCGTGAGTTTTGGAGAAAAGAGCTTGAAAGGTTTACATGCATGAAAGTTGAACTCAATTTTGGCTAAAATCATGAGTTTTGAGCTAAAGGGTTTATAAAGGATCATGTGTTCATGTTTTAGAAAAGTTTTCAAGCTTTAAAGACAAGCCTTGCATGAGTTTACCTTTGAAATTGCATTGGAAAGCTCAAAACTCTGTTTTTGAAAACCCAGAATTTCGCAGTCCGCTCGGGCGAGAAAACCTCCGCTCGAGCGCAGAATCCGAGCTCTCAGCACTTTTGCAGACATAAGCACTCCGCCCAAGCGACCAAAGTCACTCTCGAGTGAACCCTTTGTATCTTGTTGAACCGCTTGAGCATGGAAGTTGTGGCCCGAGCGTAGATTGAGACCAACCAGTACTTTTTCAGACAGGCCGGTCCGCTCGAGTGACCAATGTTGCGCGCCAGCGACCAGGCCATTTTTAGTGCATTTTGACAAGTTGTTCTGCATTTCATTTCCATCCATTTCTGAGCATATTTAGACATGAATTATGAGTTATTGAAGAGTCATGAGCTAAAAATTGATGTATGTAAAGTGAATTAGAAAATATGTGTCGAATCCGAGTATATGGGCAATATGAACAAGTTATGTGGCATGGAATGAATAAGAAGTTAAGTAAGAGAGCTAAGCCATAACGGCCATGTGAACACGTGTAATGATAAGATATGTTTGTGTTATGTACTTTTGTGTTTGTAGGTCAACATTCGACGATCGATTGACCGTTTCTGGAGGCCCACTGTGAGTAATGTTATTGTAAAGATGTGTTCATATAAATTATGTTCCAAATGTGATTTGATAAGTTATGATTTCTGAAATGATATTTGTTTACGTGAACGAATGTCCTATATTTGAAATCTATTATGGCATCCATAGATAGTCCCAAGTCATGGGGGACCGCATGTTAATGCGGGTCTATGACATATATGTGATTACGAGATCTCGTTAGCCACTTCATTGTGGTGATATGTGTTTAATCGGTATCCCGAACCAATTACTCTAGTCGGAAGACGATGTATGATGTGTTCTATAGGATGTACCATTAGTATGTTCAGATATGAGAATGATTATGTTATGATTTATCTTATGATTATGAAATGTTCGGAATTCGTTCACTAACCCCTTTACCTTAATGTTATTCACTGGGCTTTAACTCACTGTGTATATATATGTATAGGTGGGCATTCTGGAGATCGAGCCTGAAAGCTTTTGTCTGGATCTGTGTTCTATTGTCAGCCAGCCACCGTGCCTCACGTGGAGGTTCCTGAAGTGTCACGTATTATGAGTTCGGGTTGTTTATGTATATAAGACTTTCTTTGTTTTTGTTGGTTGTACTTAAGATGCTATTATGTGTGTGGATATAATACAAGACTGACTTTTGGATATGTATATAAAGTTTTAAATATTCTATTTCATATGAGTCTGTACAGCTCATTGGATAGCTATATTTATGTATTTGCTTCTGTTAGCCCCTTAATTCTGTTAATCAGTTCAGAAGCCTTCGGTAATCCAAGGATTACTGGCCGGTTACGATACTAAACCTATAGGGGCGGGTTTGGGTCATGACAATATCAACTCATGGAAGATACATTACAACAAATTTAAACTTATTTACACAACATCCATTCATAAGCAAGTTCTCAAATAACAAAACAAAACTAAGCAAAAGGATAGACAAAGCTTGGTTCTACTTGAGTCCAAGTATGCCCCATTACGGAGGCACTCCAAAAATGACTTCACAAAGGGGTGGACTCTTAAGGTATCTCTAGACATGATGTTCCACTTGCTCACCTACATATATATACATATATATGGAAGAGGGGTGAGCTAAAGTCCAATGAGTAATATCATAATAAAGAGGTTAGATGAATGATATCTAGCATAGTAGAAAACATAACTTATGAGTTTCAAAATGAACCAAACTCAAACATTTGGCATATCTAAAATTCGTGAATCATATCTCATACGTGGTACATCCAATAGAGCAAAGGAAAGAGGCCTGAAGACCAAAAGTAAAGGGACCATCTCGGTTAACAAAGGGACCATGTAGGTCTAGACAAAGGGACCATATAGGTCAAGCAAAGGGACCATATGGGTCCAACATCAGAGATCTGTAACCGAAGTAATGAAGGGCCATGGTATTGTTTCCCTTAAACGAGGGCCTTACTAAAAGATGCCACGAATACTTTTCAAATATGACATTTATTTATTCATTCAAAATAACATTTCAAAATACCATTCTTGAAGTAATTTAAAATACTTTGAACATATCTTTACAAAGATACTACTCACAGTGGGCTAGTTTAGATGTTATGTCTAACGTGACCACCTACACAAAACACATAGTAGAGGCTAACATTGAAATGTCTGTACTTAAATAAACATCATATCTTCATTCACTTTCTGTAAGTGTGATCCTAACTTACTCCAATATTGATGGTGTTGGAACAATGCTCAACGATGCCTAAAAGAACATGGGAACAAAAATACCCATATGAGAGTGCTTGACAAAAATGACTAAAAATAGGGTGTTCGCTCGAGCGCACCTTTGGTCGCTTGAGCAATATGGTCTGTTTGCAAAAGTACTAGATGGTGCTAAAGTGGGCTCGAGCTGTCATTTGGTCTCTCGAGCCAAGTGTAATGCAAAGGTGAGATTCGCTCGAGCGCACACTTGGTCGCTCAAGCCAATTGCAAGGTTCTTCAAAAATACTAGGAGCTCGATAAGTGCGCTAGAGTGAATACTTCATCACTCGAATGAAATGGTAGAATTTTGGAATTTGCATAACACAGTTCAAGTTCAAAAACATGAGTTCAAGTTGTATAGCTTGCATGGTTGGCCCCAAAAACGTAGAAACTCTTTAGAAAACTTATGAACACAACCAATTTGGAATCATAAACCCAAAACTTCACCATTTTGCCATGCATGTAAAAAAACCAAATCTTTTTCTTTCAAAACATGAATATATGAGATGGTGAGTGTAAAATTATGAAGAACCTTCAAAGATAACAAGTATAGCTTCATGCATGTAAGGATTTTGTGGAAAATCAAGTTTAAGAATGATGAAATACCATGCATGTCCCAATTTAACTCATTTTTACTAAATTCAAGGTGATATTGGCCATTCCTTTTTAATTTCATGCAAATGATCCTATATTCATGAATTCAACATCTACATGGATCATCTACAAGAATTATGTTTATAATTCATACCTAGAGCTTGAATTTGAGAGTTTGTTTGCTTAATTCCTTCGATTCCCCAAATCCTCACAATTCTTCACTTTCGTCCTCTCTAGAAGTTGTTCTCTCTCTCTCTCTCTCTCTCTCTCTCTCTCTCTCTCTCTCTCTATAAATCTTAGCCAATTTGACGAAAATGAGCTCAATTAAGCTTAATACACATACACACATCAATCTAATAAAGCAAGATGATTTTTGAAAATGTATAAAATGTATCAGAGAAACATTTTATTTCAAAGGCACGAATCAATTCTAATAAAAATTGATGGTCAGATTTGTTTGGTCCAAAATATGTTTCCCAGTTATCTCTCCTCTATTCTCTCACCACTTCTTCTCATCTCTCCACTCTTCTCTCACCACTTCTGTCCTTTTTCATCATTCTACTACTCCATCATATCTCTCTCTCTCTCTCTCTCCCTCTCTCCATAAAGTATAGCAACTCTCTCTATCTCTACCTCTTCTCCTCTCTGATGAAGACCTGTCTCCACAACACACACATCTCACTCTCGATCACCCCGACCAAGTCACTGACGAAGCTGTTCTTCAAGTTGTTCTTGAATCTATCTCTATTGTTCATCTTTGTTGTTTTTGCTGCTGCCTTAGGGTAGTCAGATTAGGACTATGTTGTTTTTGTTTCTGTTCTTCAAGCTGTTTGATTATAGTTCGTCAAAACGAGAGAGACATTGGGGGAGGCAGTTTAGGGCTCGAAAGAGTGAAATGACAGATCGGAGATAAGATCTAATGATGAAGCTGTTACTTTATTTTTATTGCAGAAGAGTTAGAGGTGGTAATGGTTGCAAAGTTAGAGACAACAATGGTAGCTTGTGAGTATAAACTTCTTCTTCCCTTAATTTTCTTCCGCTAATTGTTTTGTTTTAATTACTAGTTTAAATGTTGTTATGAGGTTAGGTACTGTTTGGATGAGCAAGTAAATGAAGTGGGTTATGGGTTGATTGGAAGATGGGTTTTGCAAAGTAAGAATTGCAGATTGTAGAGGGAAGAGAACTTGATTTAGGGGGCCTTCTGGTTTCTGCTAAAATGATTGTCTTAGTTTTAATCTCCCACTGCCTCACTACCCTTTATTGTTTAGATGAAGTTAGGGCAATTGTTGAGTGAACTTTTTGTTCATTTGAGAAACTGGAAATGGAAACTTCTATATGTTGAATCTCATTTGTTTGGTCATTTGGTTCGAAATTAAGTGCTTATCAGTATGTTGAAAGCTTGGGGTTTATTTGTGTCTTTGTTTTGACGAAAATTTAGTTCGGAAACTTCTTTTTTTTTTTTTACTTTTTTTTTTCTTCACAAAGGGTGGGTACTTGGTATGTCTTATTTAAAATTTTTTTACTATGATATCTCTCTCTCACATATAGTAATTTTGGGAAGTAAAATTGATTATACAAATAAGAAAATTGACTAAACCTTTAGTGCTCCTCTCTCTATTTGAATTTTTTTTTTTAATCTACTATTGTTCATATAAAATTAGCTAAACCATTAAAGGTATCCTACTTCTTTAATGGGATGCTTGGCTTCCATTGAGAATTAAAATTTTCAATTTGCTTTTAGTTTACGGTTTTTTTTTTCTTTTAAATTAAATATTATCATTTGTAAGTGTTCTGCAATAATAGATGAGTATATAATACTTGATCTTAAAATGTAATTTATCCAATTTAATGCAATTTATCATCTGGATTAAAATGTAATTTATCCAATTTAATCTTAACATTATGTTTCCTAAATGGATTTAAATTTTTAAAAGGTTTTGGATCTGAATTAATACTTGATCTTCATAAAAATGGGTTTTATTTTTTAAATGGGTTTTGATTTTTGACATGGTTTTGAAATGGATATTGATTTCCTATGATTTAATCAAATCACGAATTTGAGAGAAAATAGAGTGAAGAAAAAATAGAAAGGGTATGAACGATATAAGGGACTCATCGCCGTTCATTAGCACTCTGCTCCGCTGCTGTCCACTACCATTAAAGAGGAAGATAAAACAAAGGAAATAAAGGGTTTGGAGAGAGAATAGTTAGAGACGTTAGAGAGAGAGATAATAGGTAGAGGATAGTAGAGATAATAGGTAGAGAGAGAATGAGTAGTGAAGATAGAGAGAGAGAATGAGTGGGTGGCAGTAGAGAGAGGGAGTCAGAAAAAGAAAGTGAGTGGGACACATGTAAAGAGCCCTAGAGAATTGTGATTCATTTATCTCTCTTCTTAAATAATTGAAAAAATTAGTGTAATCGGGAACATGTGTATTTTCTAAAAAAGGTTAATAATAATGAAGTCAAACAGAATTAGTATTTTAATTTTTGATTATTTTAATAGATTAAAATAGTTATATTTGAGAAGATAATTAATTTGAAAGTCGAAATTGGATCTGTATTTATAGTTTGACCGCAAATTTTTAGCAACAAATTTGATAAATTACATTTTAATTTAATAATTTTATTTTCATTTATATTTTAATTTCATCATTAATTGCACTATGCATTCAAGCACGGGCATACATTAGTGTATATATATATATATCACGGGTTAAATTAGGCTAATTAAGTGGAATTAAGGTGAATTAATCTAACGTAATTCTAATTGAATTATTCTAATTATTTCAGTCTGAATCAAATTTTAATCATATTTACCATATGGTTCAAAATATTCTATTTGGCCTATTAAACTAGTCAAATTCGGTATCTGAATTAGTTTGGACTTTCAATTTCTGATTCAAAGTAAGCAACTAGACAGATGTTCCATAAACAAGCAGATAAACACAAAATTAAACACATAATCATGCAAATATTCTCAATAAAATAATATGCAAAAATGATATGCATGTTGAGGTCTGTAGACACTTCATTTTTTACTAGCCTTGAGACTTAGGGGCTTCCTTTTGAGCTACCAATGACGAAAAACGAGGGAGGTGTTAATCTGTGCAAGTTCCACGGTAGGAGTTCTAAGGATCAACCGTTAAACCCTTCAACAACTTGTTTTGGACAAAATATTTTTTGACCAAAATGGAACCTCTTTCAAAATGAATTTTAGGATTTGCAACTCCTAACTTTACAGCAATGTTCTAAGGCTTATATTTTCAAAAACCCAAATATTCTTTCTAACAAGCGGAGTAAAGAATATAGTGAAAGTGAATGAAAAGGGTGAAATCCCCTGAAATACATATTTCTCCCTTCAATTCAAGCAAACCTACTCTTGTTGATCTGACGATGTGCCAATGACTTGCCGGACACCATATGATGGCCGGCCACAAAAGCACTCGGTCGATCGCCAAGAAGCTCGGCCGAATTAATGTTCTAGGTATAGGGCATTTTCGAGAATAACTTGTTTGGCCTACTTACTACAAATATCCCAAATATTTGTGGCATGGGCTCTATATATAAAAGCTCGACAGCTCTTTTCAAGAGGTTAGAAACTTTTTCCCAAGGCTCCTAAGAGCTTCTTAACTCTTTCTCCACTCAACCACACTTCCCACCTACCATCCTCTTGACTTTGGACACCAACACTCCATGGAAGCTTGATCCTCAGCACCTCGCTCAGACTCATGGACATTAAACAATCTATCCAAAGTGAATTGAGGGAATTAACGAGGGAGTTTGTGAATAAAAGTGACCTATCCTCTTAGGAGGTGATTTTCTCATAATCTAAATCACTTTACTATCTTCCTTTCTTCAGTTTTAAGCTTTATTTTCATTATGTGATTTTTGTAAATCCTCATGGATGTGGCTGGAATAACTTTAGTCACCCATCAATTGAGTTGATAGCTATTTCCTTTGTTTCTTTTCTTTTCAAAGCTTCAACTATCTAACTCTTGTATATTTTGGATCCTTGTGGATGTGCTTAGGAGTAATTTTAGCCATCCATTCACAAGCACATCCACAAGGAAAGGTAATTTGGCCGGCTCATTATTTTGGTTACTGTCTTGAGATTCTGTACTAACTTAACCCGAAAAGGTAATTCGGCTAGCGAATTTCTACTTTGGCTGGCTCATCGAGTGTCTGGCTGGTCATTTAGAATAGACAATTTCTGGGGAATACTCCCCTGAGCAGTATTGGAGCCCCTAGATTGCTTCTTTTCATTATTGAGTGTGATTTGTTAGATTCAGTAGTAGCTAGGCTGAGTCGATTCATTATTGTAATAATGTCTCTCTCCCCATTTTCTTATTCGAATTGTTGTAATAATCTTCCAATCCCATGTCTTTCTAAGCATTTTATTTATCTACTTTCGCTATTGCATCTTGTTTTCTTTGTCATGCCTGTATATTGCATCCACTTTTCCATGTATTTGGGTCTGGATCGTCTACTTTAATATGATGTGCTATCGTTGAAGATGAATATGTGCACAAATCCATGTATTGTGGTGATACTCATACTACATCTTAACAATCCGGACTCGTAGGGACATGGTCTGTATGTATTACATTTGGAACTTGTATATAGGGATCATGCATATCTGTATATATTTGCATAAATCATGACTCGCCTTAGAGTACTAGGTGAGCATTTCGAGCTTTAGCATATTGCATGCACGTGTTCCTGACTATATATGTTGCTATATCATGAGACTAGGTGCTTATGTGAGATATATGTTTGAATGCTAGTGAATGGAGGTTGTGTTATTTGTTTTGGACTTGAATGATTCTTATGTTGTGGATTTTATCCGAGAAAATCGTTTTTCAAAAAAAGTATGAAGTCAAAGCATAACCAAAATTTATGACACAATCTATATTTAAATGCCTTAGATAGTAGTGATAGCATTATTAAAAATCAGAATATGGATTTACACTAATTATAAAAGCCAGATTATGACTTAGTAGAGGCCGATCCTTGATCGGGTGAGTGATTTGCTTAATTAATGGCCTTTCCATCTCATACCTATGTTCTCGAACTGAGACACTTTGGTTATGACGGGCAGTGGCCTTTTGCACGAGTCACGAGTTTTCTAATTTTCCCAAAAGATTAGGTGGTGATTCCAAAATCTGGTGATGTAGTCCATTTCTGACAATATTTTGCAATAAAATGAATTTTCTATAAAAAAAATGCTGGATTTGGATTCTCATTTTTCTATTTCACATTGCACTAGTGAGAGTAGATCATGAAGTCGGGAGTCCGAACTGTTGGACGCACTTGGTAACCTCAAAAGGCATCCCATAGGGTCGTCACACACACGCGCGCGCGCGCGCGCACGCACACACACACACACACACACACAGAGTAATCGAGATCTAGGGCTATCTAGCAAAAGGGAACAAGGTGGGAAAGAAGCTGGGGAGACGCTAATTTGGGTTGCAAAATTAAGAGTGTTGCTAGGGAGGGGGCTGGGGAGGGAGATGCAATAGAAGGGATGGCTACAATGGAAAGGAAGGGACGTTGGAGTGAGGGCGACGATAAGAGGGAATGAAAGGGTTGCAATGAGAATGGGAGGTGATGAGAGGAGATGGAGGCTGACGGTAACAGTGGTTACGGTTTGCAAGTTGGAGAAGATGAGGGTGTATTTTGGCCTTATGTAAAAATTGATGAAATTGAGAGAAAAAAAAAATCAAAAAATTGAAATTTTGTGTGGTGTGAATTGAACAAGTTGTTTGTATTGAGATAAGTTGTGGCATGCAAATAGAAATTTCCATTTTACAATCACTTCGAGAAAAGTGACTAGACAATTTTTCCTATTGATTTCACCCAAATTTCTAAAAGGATGTCATCAATTAGACTATATCAATACACTGTAAAACATTTGAGGCAAAATTCATACAATTTGAACAATAGGGATCAAATTGACATAAGAATGTATAAATATTACCAGTGTAATTCGTTTTTTAAAATATATATATATTTTAAGAATTTGTACTACTATATTTGATGAAGCTCCACTTACTATATATATATATATATATATATTCTTTAACAATTTGAGTAATTGATTATTTGAAACCTAGGAATGAGTAGTTAACACTTATATTTTCTTATTATGAGTTTTTAATTTACAAAATGTTACATCAAACACACTTAAAGAAATAAGTTATTTTTGGCCACATATTTTTCATTTATCTCATTTAGTTTGATTTCGTTCACTCACTTTTATAATTGGTGAACAAAACTATAATGTATCATTTATCTTTTGCAGTCTTTCTAATCTTTGGGTTTGAGCTTTTATTCTGAATCCAAACATGGTATATGTTCTATCCATCAACCAAGATCTCTCCACTAAACAAAGGGAAATTGGGCATCATATGCACTCAAAAAGCTGGTGCATTTAAAGGTTGAGGAAAAAGCCACTCTCAAGCTGCATTTTGCCTATTTGCTCTAAAGTATACTGATTGATATACCCACCTGTGCCCTCTCTGCCCTCTTTTTTCTTTCTTTCTATCCATCCAAGGATCCTATGTCTTCAGTACCCAATTGTTTTCTGTTGAACACCTTTTCAAAGAGGAATTATTAAAGACAAAAGGTTGAAAACAGTACTGAACAAGGATTATCTTTGGCCATGCATTACTATCCCTTCCTAAAGTAGAATATTTGTTCTTTTCTTCTTATTAATTCAACCTACAACATATAATAATATATAATCTATATATCAACGTGTATGCATTTGGGTTATTGATAAAATTAATATATATTTTTCTGAAAAACAAAAAAAAAATGATTTGCAAATAGAAATTCTATATAAATACTATACTGAAGTGACATTTTTAAAATAAAAGTCACTGTAGTAGTTCTTGTCATTTTTATTTATTTATTTATTTTTTTGTGTGCCATAATTATGTATACATTTTATTTGTGATTCTTTTATTAGATTAAATTACATTGGCTAGTCCTGAGATTGAAAAAAATATAGTGAGCCTTATAAGTTTGACATAAAAACACTATCAGAATAATGTTAGATTAAGTTAATTACCTAAAAGTCCTATCTACACATTTGCTGGTAGCTTAGGTCCTATCAAAAAAATTTTGAACCAATAAGTCCCATGTACAGGTAAAAAAACGTTCTGCCCTTTAATCCCAAAACTGAAAATGTTCACAATTTTAAAATTGAGAATGTTCTCAATTTATAATTATCAAAATTAGAAAATTTCTGAAATTTTTTTTTCTAGTATGAACTGAGATATTATCAAAACTATCAAAACTAAAAAATTTATAATTATCAATTTTGAAAATTTTCTCGATTTTTGATAATTAAAATTGAGAATATTATAAATTGAGAAGGTTCTCAATTTCAAAAAATCCTAAATCTCTATCTATCTCTAATGGCAGTGGCCAATCTATCTCTACAAATTCCCTGAGTGGGGTGACGGTAATTTCCTTAATTTACACAGTAACTCCGATTCGACGACCACGTCGCAGCAGTAGTAGCAGCAGCAGCAGCAAGGGTTGAATCGGTGAAGAAGGCATCACCGGTGTTGGTGATAGTGATACCATGGCAGTGGCAAGCGGTGAGGTCGGCGCTGGAGCCACGTCGCAGCACTAGCAGCAGCAGCAATGGTTGAATCGGTGAAGAAGGCGTCGCCGGTGTTGGTGACAGTGATACCATGGCGGTGGCAGGCGGTGAGGTTGACGTGGTCGAGGTCGGAGCTGGAGCTGACGACGCTCTGGACGGAGAAGAAGGAGGAGTCATACGGAGGAGACTAGAGACTGGGTCTGTAGGGAGGAGAGAGAGAGTATGTCTGGTGAGGAGGTCTTGGAAGGGTAAATTGGCCTATTAAAAATTAATAGGACTTGGAAGAGCAAATAATTTTATATAGGACCTAATGGATTATAAGTTTACAAAATGAGACTTTACGTAAATGCCCCTAACTTAAATTAATAGAGATGTTGTATAGATATAAATACATAGAAGGTAAATATATACATTTATATATAAAAAAGTATAATATCATTTTTCAATTCATATAATTAATGAATTACAAATAAAAACAAGATTAAGTGTTATATAAATTCAAATCTCAAGAAAATTTGAATAATTATGTTAAACTTTAGAGGATCATTATATTTTTTCCAAACCATAATGTAATCTAGCTTCTTCTCTTCTTTTTTTTTTTTTTTTTTTTTTATTTTAATTGAGAAAACATTTTACTTTGCCAAACATAAAGATATACATAAAAGTATCAAGTTATGTACATTCATACATATTTTTCTATATATTTGTGTAAGTTACTTGTACCCATAGACAAATGTGTTTAAAAACCATATGGTAAGAGTGTGTATCATATATACCATATTACTTATTTTTATATTATATATTATATATTTTTGTGATAAATTTTACATAATTTTTTAATAGAGTAATAACAATTTTTGATTCAGAAATAAAATTGTGCATTTTGTGGTAATATTACCATTTTTGTCGTAATCTTACACATTTTTTCATCCAAACATTTTCTTAAAAAAATATGTGGCATTGCAAAAAATGTGTAACATCATCACCAAATGCGTAATTTTATTTTTGAATCACAAATTATTGTAACTCTCCAAAAAAATATGTAATATTTATGAAAAAATCCGTAATATATACCATAAAAATGTACTTTTATTGAAGATAAGAGTAAATTAAAACATTACAAAGAGCGGAAAAAAATATATTTATACAAACTTAGGAAAAGCTGTACATGTACTGTAAATATACATAGGTATATACATGGATCCCACATAGACATACTTATGTATTTATAAGCTTATATCCTGGTTAGGTGTGGTGCTGTAAGGGCTACCAGCAAGTAAAACGGATTCGAACATGCTCCATTGACAGCAAGTAGTTCCATCACTACACACATACGAACGAGAGAGAGAGAGAGAGAGAGAGAGAGAGAGAGAGAGAGTGGAAACGAAAAGAAACTAGATTTACAAAACCTTGGTTTGTATTTTGGCATCTGAAAGACTGCAATTCGGAGCAAGTCAAAGGGAAAAGTTAAAGCAAACAAAAGGAAATCTCTCAAAGTAATTGCAATGCTGGGATGTCCTTTTACTCATTTAGCCAATGGCCCATGTCATGACTCATGTGCCAAACCAACAAATCACTATATATATCAACTCAAAACCTGAGAGACACTTCACATTTCATAGCCATTAATTTCTGCATACATCTCACCTTTATCAGACCCTTTAGCATTTGAAACAGTCTCGTGCATTGACTTGTCTTGTTTTTACATATCAGTGTAAGGATACATTATCTTGCTCGATTTCAGAATCGGGTTCATCCTCTTCATCAAAGCAGTCAATCCCATAAGGTGCATGACCCTGGCCAAAGGCCTTGATATGGTCCTTGAGAGACCTCTTGTGCTTGAAATCAGAACCACAAGTGCAATACCAGAGCTTCCCACAATTCTTCTCATGGGTTCTCCAATCACCTCTCACTGCAAAGGCCTTACCACACTTGCGGCACATGAATGGCTTAATTCCATGCTTTCTCTTGTAATGGGTCTGAAGGGTCCTAAAATCTTTGAGAGGCTTCGCTCTCGGGTGATCGATGTTGTTCCTGCACCCTGCTGCACAGCAATAGCAAGGCAGCCTCAGCATTGCTGTTGGCTGTGTTCCTCTTAGAGATTCTGGCCCTTTTCTATACTGTGATCCATGTCCCCACATATGCATCTATACATACACATGAAGCAAAATCAAAAAGAAAAGGATTAAGTATGCTCAGAAACAACACAATATGCAATGCTACATATTCAGAATTTATGTTTAGAAATTTACCTATACCATACTTTTAGTCCAGAAAAGGGTTTAAGTACTAGGAAAAAACACAAAGTTGGACTCAAGGCACCAGCTTAGGAGTCCTTGCACCAAAATGTTAACCTATTTTGCATTCTTATGTACATATGACATTGGACAATGGTATGTTTTGTCAATACAGTTATGATTACTCAAGTTGTTTTATGTGCTTAAGCCTCAAGTATATAGAGGACTTCATATATTATTTATCTTTATTTTTTTCTTAATGACTGCTTCCAAACAAAGAAGATACAAAATGGTGACAAAAAATAAATAACATATAGCATTTTTCATAAATATACATGGCATTTATAGATTCAGAAGTTTGGGGGATTTCTGCAGATTGAATTGGTGGATGGAGTGAGTTAAAGAACCATTTGGTAATATTATGAACTTAAAAATAAAAAAGCATTGCTTACTTTACATGGGTTAACCAATTATTATTACATGTTTAGGGTCTCTAATGTCTATATGAATTTCCTCATTTATAAAGCAAACAATACCAGCATGTGAGGGGGGTTTTCCATGTATATGTCATGAGGTCGTTTTG
This sequence comes from Camellia sinensis, assembly GCF_055761805.1. Taxonomy (NCBI): domain Eukaryota; kingdom Viridiplantae; phylum Streptophyta; class Magnoliopsida; order Ericales; family Theaceae; genus Camellia; species Camellia sinensis. The sequence continues at coordinate 112,125,853 of NC_138974.1, forward strand.
ATCTTAAGGTTGAGTGCTTAAATTGAAAAGAAAAGCTCATCTGAGACCTGGAAGAACTGTGGAATATTCAGTTTTTTCACACCTGCCAATGTGTAGAATACAAACTCCAAGGTACAAAAAGCATAATGCCTGTGTAGTTCAATCAAATAAAGAAAAGGCACTGATCATGGCCTCAGTTGGACCAGGAAGATTTATTCAAATCCCAAAACCCACAAATCATGCAAAAAGAATAGATGTATTAAAAATATAAAAAAAAAAAAAAAAATACTCTTATTACTATTTAAAGTTGAAGAAAAAGTAGGCCCTTAAGACCCATGTATATCTCCCTTCTCTCATCACCGTCCTTCCAGCTTAATTAGAATAAAAGTGAAAGGTTGAAATTAAGCTAGAAAAGCAGTTTGTGGAAGCAAAGATAGGGATGGGTTTTCTCTTTTTCTGCAAAATCAAAAGGAAAAAGAAAAAAAAAAAAAAAAAATGAAAAGAAGATAAAGGAAAAGAAAGGAAAGGAAAGGGGAGCTTTTGAGATCATGGATTTCATTTCATACGACATACCTGCATGTTGTTGTATCTGTTGAAGGTCTTGAAGCATAGAGGACATGAGAACTGTGTTGGACCAATCAGAATCTGAGAAGGGGTTGGGATCCAATACTGTCCCTTGTTGAGTGGGCTTATGGGAAACCCCGAGGCAACAGTGACTTCTTCCTTATTAGCATCTGTCATCTCTGTCGAGGAAGAGAGTCTTGAGATCAGATCAGCATCAGCAGAGCTAGGACTAGGGAGACCTAAATGTAGAGCTACAGTCACAGTTTCATCATCATCAGCAGATCTATCTAATAAGAAGCTGAAGTTCTCTTCTTTGTCCTTGGTGTTGTTGTCGAGTTCCATCATGGCAGCGCAAGATGAATCTTTCTCTTGAGGTTCAGGTCTTATTGGGCTCAAACTGAGGAGAGGAAGGGCTTCTCTGAGGGGAGGAGAGGGAGGAGAGGGAAGAGAGGAGTGGTAGTAACTATTGATGTCATTAGGGTACAAGTTGAAGCCAAAAGGACAATGGAAAGGTGGGTTTGAAGAAGAGGTAGAAGAAGAGAAGTGGTGCACAGGGTTTGGATTGAACCACCCATTGAAGTAATTGGAATAGGGATCACTCATGATGATGGGTGGGAAGGGGAGAACAGTTGGGTAGATTAGTAGGTGTTATATATATATATATATATATATACAGAGAGAGAGAGAGAGCCCAAAACAAACCAAAAGTTTTAAAAGGTGTAGACTGAACAAAAACACCAAATTAAAAGAAGAGGGTGAAGTGTATATGAAAGGAAAAATGAAAAATGAATAAAATCAAGGTTGATAAAGTAAAACCCTATTGAGTAAAAAAGGAGAGACAAGATATCACTTGTGAGGTGTGACTAAACAAGAGAGAAAATATGCCAAAGCAAAGAGGAGAGAGAGAACAAAGAAGAATGGGGGATAGTGAAAATGAGAAAATCTTGGGACTTGAAACAACAAACTCTTTATTAAATAATGTATGGAAAAATAGAAATACAAATATTTGAATAAATAAATAATTTACCACCCACCAACCTAGGGCCTAAGTAAAATTCAAGTATCTTTAATTATACAAAATTAAATTATGTAAATAAAAACAATAGAAGGATAAAGGGACGACACTTACACATTGAATCATGTTTCATTTGGAAATATGTTATTTTAATAATTTTTGAATTTTTTAGCTAAGATACGAGGTAAAAAAATTAGTATGTTTAGGATGATTTTTTAATTTTTACGAAAAAAGTACAAAAAATAGAAAGAAAATGAAATCTTTGAAAACCACCTAAAATAGTTAGAAAATGACTACAAAAAGTTAACTATTCTCTCTATTATTTTACACATTTTTTTATAAAAAATTAAAAAATCAACTACAATAGTTAGTTGCCAAAACAACACAGATTTTGCTTGACAGTTTTAATAATTTTTTGACTTTTAAACTAAAATACACTTTCCAAACAAGACCTTTATTAGTTTTATTTTAGAGCAATGTCCAAATTTCTAAACAATACTTTTAAATTTATACATGCTAATGTGGTATATGATTGGGTTTTATTGATTTCTAAGTAAATTAACAATTTAATTATTATTATTATTATTATTATTTTATATAACTTGGCATTGACTTAATAGACCGACTAATCTGGGAAACTAATCTCACTAGTCCATTAATAGGGATCCAATTAAACCTAGAACAAAAACCTAGAACAAAAACCTATATGATATTTGGGGAGAACACTCTCAATCCCCAAACATTGACCACGAAGCCAACCCCATAGGGTTATGTAGATTAACAATTGACACGTAATAGTTCATATCACTGTGAGTAAATTTATGAGTAATATTTTAAAGATTCTAAATTTTTATTTTATTTTATATAATTCATTGTGTTATAAGTGTAATATTAGATATCTATACATTTGCCTCACAAATTCACCGACAATGATGTGACAAGATAATTAAGCCTTCAATCTTTGGAAGCCTAATAAATCAAAAAGTTACACCTATTATGACATATCATTGTGAATAGAATTTTGAGAATTGTTTTGAGGTTTCAAATATTTTTCGTGATTTAATTACATGCATCTAGTACTACATATTAAATTAGGGTTGGGTCTCCTTGCCCTTGTTCTAGGTTGGCTTCTCACCCACTTGTTGGAGTGGTACTAGCAGAAGATTGTACTTGCTAGTTTTTTTTTTTTTTTTTTATTAGCAAAAGAAATCTTTATTGATAACCATGAAAGATACAAGATGTACACAAAAATACATCAATAAAGAGAAGAGGGGGCACCCTCATCAGAATAGCAAAAAAAGAAAACAGCAAAGCAGCAACCAGACCAACCCAAAGACAGATATATAGACAGACCAACCCAAGACCAACCCAAAGACAGATAAAGAGGTTAACCAACCCAAGATAGATAAAGAATTAGACCAACACCTACTGCTACTGCTCACCAGAAGAAGGCAGATTATAAACCAGGACACCTCTGCTGCTGCTGATACACCCAAACCTGATGTTTATCTTTGTGCATCGCATCAAAGCCTGCCACCTAAACAAACTCTAATCTGCCAGATGTTGTACACAAAATCATTAATAGAAAACTGACAATCCTTAGAAGAATCTTTCAGCCAAATAGCTAATCTGATAATAATTGACACCTGAAGTTCCTCCATAGTTGGTTGAACATTATTGAACAAACAATCATTTTGATGCATCTAGATGGACCAAAGGACAAGCAATAGCATTCCATATCCTCCTTTCAGCTTTCATAAGACAGGAACCAATCCACCAATGCAACAAACATTCAACAGAACCAGGCACAACCCATGTAATTGCTAGTTGGTGTCAACCTGGTTGTGATGGATTAGTTTGGCGTTGATGTCTTTTGCACTTGCCACTCTTTGTCGCATCTTTGTTCTTTTTGTACTTTGACTCTTCATCGATAAAGTTTTTTTTAGCTGAAGGAGAAAAAAAAAAGTTAGGTTTCTCTGAAATTCAAATATATATTTGAGAGAACATGAGGGGCTAATAGGGTTCACTAAATACATTTCTAAAAATAAACAATCCATTTTTTGATACAAACACGATAAATTGGAAAGACTATGACTATCAGATCAACATAAATTTTTTCATGAATGAACAGTTCCTCAGATCATTGAAGAAAGAATTATGATAGGCTTTATGGGCTTCTCAAATTTTGACTAGTTTGGATTTAAACTTTAAAAAAAATTCACTCCTAAATAATAAGTTCACGAACTTAAAAGTAAACTCATAAAACACAAGCAAAAAAATTTAAGGGAAATTATTTAATTTATAATGAGTCCGACTATCTAATATACATATACATATGATAAGAATTATTTTAACTTGTTAGATTCATAACCATAGACTTTACTAAATATAAAATGGTGATAAGATATAAAAAAAAATAACAAATAAAATAAGAACGTAGGAACAGAAGTAAAAAGGGCCAAAGACAAAAGTTAGAAAACTAGGGTTAGAGCATCTCCAATGGTGTGTCATTGGAGCTGCTATTGTCAAATTATGGCAGCAGTGGATAGAAAGGCATCTCCAATGGCAACTTGTAGCAGCTGCTATCTTTGGCAAATGCCAAAACTTGTGTCAAATATGGCACAAGCTTTGCCAAAGCTTCCAAGTCATCAGCTTCAACCAACCTCCTCCTTCCCTCCCTCCCTTTTTCATCATCCTTTCTAAACACAGTTTCCAAATTAATTAACACAGCAATGTGAAGCAATTTCCAAATTCACACAGAAAATTAATTAAAATTAATTAACACAGAAAATTAATTAAAATCAATTTTTATCAATTTCACCATCAATTTCACCAACAATTTCACTAATCAAAACCAATTTCATCAATTTCACCAATTTCACCATCAATTTCACAGAAAATTCAAAAAAAAAATTAGATGACAGTAAGGAAAAAAAAAACCTGACAGAGAGGGATGATCAATTAATTGGATGATCTTGTTTGTGTTCATCATTAGGGTTTCAATCTTCTTTAACACCGATCCATTATAGGAGTCAAACAGAGAGTGACAGAGAAGAGTGAGTGAGAGAAACAGAGGGTTTCAATCTTCTTCATCGCCGATCAAAGAAAGAGAGAAGAGAGTGATAGTGACAGTGACAGTGACAGTGACAGTGACAGTGAGACAGAGAGTGAGAGGGATCGACACTATCGCGGGAGATGAAGGAGGTGGCTGGTCTTCGACGGGTTGTCTTCTATGTCCATGGGAGATGGAGGTGGGTTTGTGAGATTTGGAGACATGGATGATGAAGGAGGTGGGTTTGTGAGATTTAGAGACATGGATAATCGATTGAGGTGCGTTTGTGAGATTTGGAGACATGGATGATCGATTGAGAGGGTGATTGGCACACGGTGGGGCTGTAGAAGTGAGACAACTGCAAAGATCTGGGTTCTACGAGTGAAAAAGTGCGAGAGAGAGAGAGAGAGAGAGAGAGAGAGAGAGAGAGAGAGAGAGAGAGAGATGGGTGAGATCAAGAGAGCGGTGGGGGGTAGAAGTGAGAGTGAGAGGGAGAGGGAGACAGAGTCGAAGTGAGATGGAGAGGGTTGGATCATTCTGGATGATGAAGAGAGGAAGATGATTATACAAAGAAGTGAGAGTGAGAGTGAGAGGGAGATAGAGTCAAAGTGAGATGGAGAGGGTTGGATCATTCTGGATGATAAAGAGAGGAAGATGATTATACAGAGAAGTGAGAGTGAGAGGAAGAGGGAGATAGAGTCGAAGTGAGATGGAGAGGGTTGGATCATCACTACAACAAAAGTAACCTATGGTGACGAAAAGTAGTGAAGAAAATAAATTTCATCACTAAATAAGAATAATCCGTGACGAATTACAAAATTTTGTCACATATAAAAATAAAATAAAAATAATAGGTGACGAAATTTTTTTTCGTCAACAAATACTTCTTTTTAGGTGAGGAAAAATTAAGTTTCGTCACCGAAGGTTTTCCGTTAATTTTTTTTTGGTGACGCCAAAATTTTGAGATTTTTGGTGAGAAAAAAATTTGTCACCAATTATAAAATTATTAGTGAGGAATATATTTTTGAGAAACTTGATTTTAAATATTTTAAGACCATTTGGTGAGAAATATATTTTTATCACTAATAATTTTTAATATTTTGAGGTTTTTTAGTGAGGAAATTATTTTGTCACTAATTTTGGAAGGAAAATTTTGACATATTGGGCGGTAATGAAAAAAATAGACTACTAAATTTTTCTCTCTCCCCTCCTTTTATTGTTTATCAATTTTCCTTTCCCCTCTCTCTCTCACTCTCAAAACAAAACACAAGTTAATTAGTTCTCTAAGTAACCTATGGTGACGAAAGTAGTGAAGAAAATAAATTTCGTCACTAAATAAGAATAATCCGTGACGAATTATAACATTTTGTCACATATAATAAAAAAATAAAAATAATAGGTAACAAAATTTATTTTCATCAATAAATACTTCTTTTAAGGTGAGAAAAATTTAAATTTCGTCACCAAAAGTTTTTCCTCTAATTTTTTTGGATGACGCCAAAATTTTGAAACTTTTGGTGAGAACAAAACTTGTCACTAATTATAAAATTAATAGTGATAAATATATTTTTGTCACTAATAATTTTAAATATTTTTTTATAAAAAATTGATTTTAAATATTTTGAAATTATTTATTAAAGAATATATTTTTGTCATCAATAATTTTAACATTTTAAAATTTTTTGGGAAAAAATTATTTTATCACTAATTTTGAAGAGAGAACTTTGTGATACTGGGAATGAAAAAATAAACCCCTATTAATTCCCCCCCTTTTTTTGGTGCTTCAATTTCTAGTGGGTTATTGTGATAAAGTAACATAGAAGAAAGAGAGGAACAAGAAATAGGGTTCCAAAATTCTTTGGAAGGGAAAAGGGATTCTTCAAACCTTGTTCTGATTGACTGCTAATTAACCGATGGCTGTGGTGATCGAAGGCGAACACGGCTGTCCTAAAGCGCTTTTGAGGTTCTTCAAAGCTTTACGGCAGTGTCCCAAAATAGAGAGAGGATCACAGCCGAACGATGCACTCAAAATAGAGAGAGGATCAAAATCAATTGCTGTAAGAGGCGAACGGTGCACTTATATCTTCGGCGGCGAGACTAGTTCGATGGTAAGGCACTCATCTCATCTCTCTTCTCTTCCTTTCACTGTGAGAGGCTGCTGTTGCTGTTGTTATATATATATATACTAGAACACTTGACAACAGGCACGAACCCACTTTCTTTCCCGTTTTCTTTCCTGTTCTGATTGAATTCTTCAAAAGTTGGAAACTTGAATTTGAAAGAGAACTCGGGTGTCTGTTTTTGGTCAAACCCATCCGAAAATTCATTTGTCTTCTTGTTTGGATTTGACCCCTGTATATCCACGGTTGTAACTCTGTTTTTGGCTCAATAGGAATCGAATCTTTAAGACTTTTTTCTGCAGAAGAAACTTCCGATTGGTATGAATTGTCCTCTGATGACCTGTCATTTCTTTTGAATCTGCAACAAGCAAAATAATCAGAAACAACATAAGATTTTAAAACAAGTAAGATTTTTTTAATTACCATAAAAATAGAAAAAAGAAAATTGAAGACAAGAGTTTTGAAATACCTGATAAGGTATCTCTTGAAGAAATCGCAAAGAGGAAAAAAGTAGGTGGAGACAGAGAAGCAAAAAATGCCGACAAAGAGAACAAATTTTTGGTACAAGAACTGTGTATCAGAACCCATATCCACTGAATTGAAATGGGTATACACCACACAATTAAGCATTCACTCACCCATCAAGTTAGTGTCTTGTTACTGATGTACTTCAGTTGTTTATGTGTATATCTGTGCTGATTCAATCTTATACTTGTCTCAGATGCCCTTTCACATGCTATTTGATATTTATTGATGATTTTTGAGTCAGTCCTAATTTTAAAAGCAGTTTTCTTTTGGGCTTTAAGTATGACATTGTTTACCTTTGATCTATAGAATGTCCTTGTGTTATGCCAAGCATTTTTCATCTAATAGAATTCCTTTTCTTATGCCAAACAGAGGGAACATGATGACTAAATTGCTGATAGCTTCTGGTGGACAATAGAGATAACTGAATAGAAATGGGAGGCTGTTGCTGCTACTGTTCTAAAGGAGGGGGACTGAACAGTTTGCCACCATTCTATTATGTCAGTAATATCTCTCCCTTACACAGGATTATTTTAATTTTTTGGTATCAATTGATCCTAACCTTTATAGCTTTAGTAGAATTTTGTGCCTAGCATAATCTTGGTTTACGTGGCATAGTTGTTTTGCATATAGGGTGAAACATCATTTTGCTTTCTAGAATTTATTCCATTTTTGTATTCAGCTACTTAATGAGATAATAGGGAACTCGAATTTCTTACTTTACTGTCATTTGCCAGTGGTTACTTGTATTGAAGTTAACTATGTGATGCTTTTTTCCCTTTTTAATCAGTAATGGTATAGTTCGGACTTAATTTTATTAGGTTTTGGTGCAGAAACTGCAATTTTGTTTCCTTATGCAAGCTCTTGTCAGCTAGAAGATATGAGGGATCTTTAGTTGCTTTTGAACTTGGGTATTCGAGGCTTTTCCCAAGTTTAGAGTGAGCTAGTTTTGCTATAAACTATTTGAAGAACTTGGTGGACGTGTTCATTCATTTTCCTTTTTCATCAATTGTGTTCTTTTTAATTTTTATTATCTTGGTAGCGCATACATGATTGAAGAGCTGCGATGGTAACAACTCTAGTTGTTTTTTATACCATGACCATATGATGTAGCTGCAAACTGTTCATCATGATCACCAATGCTATGAGGATCCTCTTTTTCACCATGTGATGTAGATGCTAAGCTGCAAACTTTTAGCATGATCATGGATCCTATGAGAATCTACTTTATGTCTGTACTAAATGAGAATCGCTTTTTATCTCACACATACAAGCCTTTCACATTTTATTGGAACTAAACCAATGTAACCAATGTAGCCTTTCACATTTATTTGTCTATTCTAAATAAATTTTATACGATTAGTTAAGTGGTATTACTATCTAATTTTTTTTTTCCCCTGTGCAGTGGGCTCTTACTGGAGAATCACTTGCTGTCACCATTGTTTGTCACACACAAATAATTAATACAAACTCAAAATAATTCATGTAAGAGCCATAACAGAAGAATCTTAACCTCAAATTTCAATGCTGACTACATAACTACTCTTTATTCTTTTAATTTTTCCCTTGTTTTCCGTCTGTTACCTAAAGGGCGCCATTACGAAGAGGATGACAGCAATTGAAGAAATGGCTGGAATGGATGTCCTCTGTAGTGATAAAACTAGAACTCTTACCCAGAATCGCCTCACTGTCGATCGAAACCTTATTGAGGTATGGAAAGCTGACTTCATCAAGTCTCAATTTCCCTAAGCTAATACATACTTGATGATAATTTCTTCTGTACATTTTTAACAAAGATATGGACAAAGACATGGAGAATCAGGATGCCATTGATACAGTCATTGTTAACATGCTTGCTGATCCAAAGGAGGTTAGAGGAAAACTATATTGCTCTTAAGTTTCTAATTTTTTTCTTTCTTTTCTTTTCACTTGTAGGTTATTCAAGAAGGGAAAAATCTTTTTGTCTACATGCACGTGCAAACATCACAGAAGTGCATTTCTTTCCTTTCAATCCAGGGCATTGATTCTGATAACAACTGGTATCGGGCCAGCAAAGGATCTCCTGAACAAGTAACCACACTATAAAGAAACAATCACTGTAATTCTATAATCACATAATTTCTGGCACATATGGTTATGAACCTGAGAAAAGATTGTGTAGATTAAGTTTTCCCGACACAAACTAGGAATTGTTCATTAAAGTCCTTGTAGATCATGATCAGGGACCGTGATTTTTGGAATTTATAAAATTATTTTACAACATAAGTACCATGAATTAAGGATGCTAACATGGACTTTGATGTGGTACAAAGTATTGAACCCATCAATTAAGAGTTTACACGACATGGAATATTGATTGATCCACACACAACCAAGAGAGCATAGTGTTCATAACATGTCCATCCCTATGTTTATATACCCACCTTTGTTCTTTGATCCCCCATAACATCCTTTATTCTCTGCATCAATGTGAAATGTATAATACAAATGTTTAGCAGAATTTACCATCACAAATATCCTCAAACTTGGACAACCAACACGATAGATTGGAAAAATAAGTTTTTGGTGAATTGGTAATCAGGACCCTATATCTGCCCATTTACTACTTATAATAGAGAATTATAAATTATAATTATCACTGCATTTGATAAGAAAGGAAACACTCTTTTTGGTAGTGGGATATATATATTTAATGAAAATTGGAATATTACACCCTTAAATTAGCGTATCTTGCTTTAACTTCTCTGCACTTCGTATATGGTTGAGTAAAGAGAAAATCAAACAATGTACGAACTGCAGTAACATGCCATAAGTACTATATTTTAGTCTTGACATTCATTGGAATTGTCACATGTGGCTATCAATTCTATTGGCATCGTTCATTTCTTATATCCATAGCTTTTTAAGAACATTATTAAGTTCCTCTGCATAATTTAATCATATATTTTTTAACATGTCATAAGTACTATATTTTTTTTTTCTTAAGAATTTAATCACATTAAGAACATTATTAAGTTTCTCCTCTGGTGGTTGCAATAGTAACCATTTGAACACTGATGGTTTTAACCTTGCAAAAATCTTTCTGGTTGTTACTTTTTTTATTTGTTTATTTATTTTGTCAAGGATGATTTATACAGGTCTATCTCTAAAAAACAAATGATATTACATATTTATATGTTTATTCTTTGTAATTTGCAAAAATCTAGCTTAGAGAGTTCAGTTAATCAATCTGAATTGATTCAATTAATTGCCAAATTCTAATGATACAACATTGCTGTTGAGGGAAGCTAGCTGGAGCTATGATGGGAAGGAAGTTGCTATTGAGGGCTCGTGGGATGATTGGAAGACGAGTTGAAAATTGGTTTTTCTTTTATTCCTAATTTTAATTTTTGCATTGTGAACTGTAATCTAATGTAATCTTGTTTACCCTGTTGATTAGAATGCCTTTGCAGAGATCAGGGAAGGATTTCACCATTATGAAAGTGCTTCCATCGGGTGTTTTCCAATACAAGTTTATCGTTGATGGACAATGGAGGTATGCCCCTGACATGCCATGGGCCCAGGATGAAACCGTCAATGCTTACAACATATTGGATTTGCAGGTAATCTCCATCTCTTATAGAAAAAATGTGAAAAAAGCAAAAAGAAAAGGGAATCTTTGAATTTTTTTGTATAGTTTGTTTGCTTTTTGGTTTTTTTTTTTTTTTTTTTTTTTGTGACTTTTTGACTTTTAGACTAAAATAGATGGTTACCAAATGAGGCCTAAATTCACCAAAATGTTAAAGGTGAACTTCTTGGGTCTGCACAGGAAAATCTTTATTGCGAAAGAGCTCCACCTTGGGCCATATATTCGATAAATTGTTTCTCTAGTATCAAATTATGTCATCTCTCCAGCTTTCTCATGGTCATGCAGTGAATTTCTCTTGAATGAAGTTGTTCTTGCTTTCTATGCAATTGTTGTCCTCTTCGTATCTCCACACATTCTAGACAACTTTCCTCATCTTGCTTACACTGGTGGTGCTTCTAGCTTCTCATTAGTGGATTTTGTTCCTATTTTGTTATTTCAAGGTAATTTTTGGGGGAAAAAAATTGAAAAATGAAAAGGGATGGATAACATAATGAAGACTACATGGATAAGCTAATTATGGTGTTAAAATATATGTAATTTCAGAGCATTTTGGGATATGACTTGAAAATTCCAAAATCTAAACTATAATGTACAAAGATAACTGGAAAGTTAAATATGGTGTTCGAGATTAATCCTCTCTGAAAGAGCTGACTTCTCTTTCCATTTCTTTCTCAACCTCTGTGATTTTTTTTTTCTTTCTTTTGGATAAGTAATATTATAGCCATAACAGAAGGATATATAATGAAGTTCAACACATATCTTTGTAAGGAGCCCAAAAGTAAACAGAACCGAACTACCTCCTCCTCTGTGCTTCTTTCTATTAAGGTTGAAGAATGTAATAATTGAGTAGTGCTGGCCTGCTGGCATCTCATGACCTAAGAGGTTATGTAGGGCACAAATGGCTGAGGTAGCATATGACCCAAGTGAGGCACCATGTTCTATGATGGATTACCTCATAGGTGCATATTTTATTTTTCCAAATCTGTACTCTCTGAGTTTTTGTCACATGTTCAGGTGCTTATTTCTTAATTCTCTTAGATGCTGACGACATATAGGATGACAATCATGAGTGCCAAGTGTCTGCGTCTTTGTTATCAAGCAATCTTTTTTGGCTGTTCGTATGGCTAGAATTGTTCGCCTTGTGCTTGAGTAAGTGTTAGCCGAGGCCCCAAAGTTGCAAAGCATATTTAAATAATGTACACACCCAAGAAGTATCTCAAGTCTCTAGGTGTGTCCAAGTGTAGGTATTGAAGCAGTGTTCTACATGGAAACTGCTTATTTGTGTCCATGCTGCTAAGACTATAGTGGGTTGCTAAATGGTATGGAGAATCTAATTTAACTATAAGCAGTTAGACTATTAACACTTTTTGACAAATACTATATTGATTACTATTATTATTTTTATTGTTATATTTAATAAGACAAGAAAATTGACTATCACTAATACATAGGATACAGTTACAGCATGGAAATGATCTTTTTTCAAAGTAAAGACAAAAATTATATGTTTACTCTCGTGTATTTTTGCTAGGCAGTGTTGAAGTTGCTCTAAGTTAGTGATGTGATTAATAGGAGCTTACCATGTACAAAAGAACTTCTAGTTGTTAAGTTAGACTCATTGTGTACACAATTTGTATTGACATGGATAGAGAGGTCTATACAATGCAATTGGTAATATGTTAATGTTTTTCTTGTTTATTTTCTTTGCAGATTGGTTTTTGATGACGTTTGGAAGCATACTTGCAAATCAAGATCAAGTGTTGAATTATTTTTTTTTACTGAACTAATACTTAGTTGTAGTTGCAAATCAAGATTGAATGTTGATTTTTTATTTTTATTTTTTTTTGTGGACTCCACATTAGTTCATTTTGGGATTTGCTTTGATAATTTTTTTGTTATACTTAATGGATTATTATTAAAGCTGTTTGATGAATATATTTTGATTTATAATACTATTGTTTAGTGAATTTTTTTGTAGAGTGGTGTATAATAGTTAGTGGATTTCTTAGCACATTTAAAAGGCTATTGGGATATGAACAGGAATATTTGTGAAATAATAATTTAAATTGAAATATAAAATATGGAACAAGTTTAGTGACGAATTTGTTTCGTCATTTGTACTTCTTATTATGACAAAGTGATTATTCGTCACTAATAAATATTTTTTGTGACAATTTATTGCAAATTATATATGAAAGTTTTCATTGATTTTGTTGTTTGGTGACTAAAAATTTCGTCACGTATATAAATTCTTGCTACGAAATATATTTCGTCACCCATTTGACTTTTGGAGACAAAAAATTTCGTCACCTTTGCATCTTACTTTGACGAAATTATTTTCTCATCAATGATGAACATGTGTGACAAATTTATTCGTCAACTAAAATTATAAATATGGTACTGAATAATTATTTGGTGACGAAAATGAGAATTTTTTGCGACAAAATCTTGTTTTATTGGTGACAAAAAATTTCGTCACTGAAGTAATTTCATTGGTGACGAAATTATTTTTCGTCACGGTGGTTTTTAGTGACAAACATTCAATGACGAAACTGGTGACGAAAATATTTCCTCACAAATATCTTTAGTGACGAAATTAGTTCTTTGGAGACAAAAAAATTTCGTCATTCAAGACCCAACTTCTTGTAGTGCATTCTGGATATGGATCTCATTCGTTGGAAATCCTTTACGTGGACGGTGGTGATTTATCTTGGGAAGGCAAAAGAGCCGTTGTGCTCTTTTGGCCTAGAAAAAAATTCAAAAAATAAATAAATAAATAAAATCAATTATAAATTAACGGTCTTGTTTTTTTTCTAAACAGTCATATTTTACATTTCTATAAATAGAAACCTCAATCTCAATTTCATTTACAGAACATATTTCTCTTCTCCTCTCTTTATCTCAATTGTATTTGAGAACGAACTTTCAAAATTACTTTCGAAAATATTTTGTTTTTAGTTTTTAGTTTTTTCGGCCAATCACTATGGAAGGTTTATTAAAAACAAAAAGAGAAAAATCATTCACTATTGAAGAAGATGTGGCAATTTGTAGAGCTTGGTGTCACATTACTGAAGATCTAATTGTTGGAAATTCATAATCGCATGCTCATTTTTGGGGAAGAATTTTTTAAAATTATTGCTCGTTGCAGAATGATCACTCAAGAACACAAGTGTCTATCTCATCTTGATGGGGTGTAATCATGAAATGTTACAACAAATTTCGTGGGTGTCTAGCGCAAGTCAAAAATCTACATCCAAGTGGGGTGTCACAAGTTGATATAGTAAGATTTCATTTCCATTTATCATGTTAGTTTTTTTATTTTGTCTTACATAAAAATTAACTAATTAATTAATTTAATATTTTATTGATATAGATACTTCAAGCAAAATTGTTATACCATCAAGATGAAAACAAACATTCTCTTTTTGAATATTGTTGGCCAATCTTGCAAAACAATATTAGGTGGCAAAGATGTAACTCTTATGAACACGATGAACTCAAGAATACATACACCGTTTTCCCCTAATTCAACCCCCGATTCCCATATGGATAACTACATTTCTCTTGAAGATGACACCAGTCCAAGTGTTGGTAACAATTCAACTATTGGTGAGGGCAGTGTCTCTACAAAAGGTAAAAGGCCTATGGGTAGGAAAGTTACAAAAGAATTATTTCGGAAAAATTAAGTCGTTCAAGCTGAAGTTCAAAAAATGAGCACACAATTGGACACATTTAACCAATACCTTACTGAGAATGAAAAGAAAAAAGATGAAAGAGAAGAAAAAAGGATTCAAGCACTATATGGGATGAAAGAACTTCAGATGAAAAAATATGACTTTGAGATCAGAAGACACATGAGATGAAAAAGGAAGAACATGTGATAATGAATACGGATATTTCTCATTTGGACCCTTAGACGAAAGCGTATTACACAATGCGAAAAAATGAGATTTTTGCCAAGTGGTCTTCAAATGTTAGCAGCCCAAATTACTATTTCCCCCTGCCTCCTGATGAATAATTACGGGATAATGTCATATTTTTATTTTGTAATGAAATTTCATATTTGTTTTTATTTTTGAGTATTTTCTACAAAAGAATGTAATATTATTTTTGTAATGTATAATGTAGCAAAATAGTTTAGTAAAATTTAATTTTTTCAATAAAGTATAATGAGAAAATAAATATTTTTTCAAATGAAGGCAATAAAAAGATAAAATATATTTATTTATTTATTTTTCCAACTTTTCAATTTTTTTTATTTTTTATATTTGTCTAGTTGGGAATAATATAAATATATAATTTTTTTTACAAACAGTTAAAAAAAAGTTACAAAAGACAAATAATAATAATAATAATAAAATCACAAAAAAATTTATGTCCAAACAACACTTACAAATTTAGAAGCAAAGTTAATTGAGATTTATCAAAATAACAAATGACTATTGAAGTACCATTATTATAATTTAACAAAATAACATTATTTATTGACAAATTATAACAATAACAACAATATAACAAGAGAAATGTTAAGGATCATGAAATTTTTTTCATGAAAATGATCATGAAATATTTGTGACCCTTAGATTACCTTGATTAATGTGTGGTGCTTTATTCTAAGTGTAATCCAAAGGTCACAAATTTTTCATGATTATTTTCATGAAAAACTTTTCATGATACCTAGCATTGTTGATATAACAACCATGGGTGATGCTCTTGGATGTTGCCCCATTACGTACCCCACGCCACAGTGCAGAGAGAGAGAGAGAGAGAGAGAGAGAGAGAGAGAGAGTGTGTACAAGTGGACGCATAGATACACAGCAGCATTGGAGTGATATATAGTAATTTTTATTATTAGTATTTTTTTTAATGAAAAACTCCCTCGGGAAGCAAATAGCTTCAATTCTTCCCGGCATTTGCTTCGGTGGGCGAGCTCTGGTCGGTTAGGCTCAGCAGCAGCAGCAGCAGCAGCAGCAGGGGAGCCTCTCTCCTCAGACACAGAGAAAGAGAGAGAGAGAGAGTGTGTGTGTGTTTGTGTCCCTACCTCCCTCCTCACGGTTTCACACTGTTCATTCATACTCTTGATGATGATGATGGTGATATAGTCTGTCTTACATGCTCATACTCTGTCTTACATGCTCATTAAACTTACTGTTCCAATCGTCACTCACTCTCTCTCACAGATATCTCACAGATTTGTCTCTCTGTATAAGCCTTGCTTGCCTCACTAATCCACATTATAAATTTTGTGGTCAAGGAACAACAACACAAGACATTTGTGTTTCCCTTTCAACACGTGCTCGCAGACTAACGGAAAACTTTTCAAAGTGTGAATTATATGTATTTTATAATTTAAAATAAAAAATTGTATAATTTTAATTTTTTAAATTACCATTAAAAAAAATATATATGATGACTAACTAGTCACAAATTGATAGAAAAATTACATATAATTACTTACAGAAACGTTTGAGACCCAATCCGAAGGGTTGGCCTAGGGTTATGGTCTGTGGTTTGAAACTGTATTTTTTTGGGATAAAATTCAATTTACTTCTATGTGGTCTAGCGTAATAGCATTTTACTTTCTTATCTTTTTAAAATGGTTATATGAAAAATGCCTAAGACTCCGGTGGAAGTCACTGGGGTCGTGCGTGTAGACTCATGATTGGCTCAAAAAAAAAATTTCTTCTTTTTTTTTTTTTTTTTTTTAGCGAGTGGCAACGTGCCACGTCACTGGGGTCTGAAGCAAAGCCCTAGTTATATGCTCTCATTTGATTTTGGACTAAAGTGCAACTGTTAACACTCTTAACTAGATGTAAAATGATGGTAATACCCTCCAACACTATATTTTTTATTATTTTCCTTCTTTCTCATTTCTCATACACAAAATTTATAATATCTAAGTATTAATTCAATTCTCTCTATAAAAAAAAAAGTATTAATTCAATTAAATCAAATTAATTATAAATATTTAATTATTTATTGTAATATTTATATTTTTATTCTAATTTTAATTTTAATTTAATTATATTTTAGATCACAATTAATCCCAAATATTTAACTATGTGTTGTAATTTACTAACCTTTTAATCTAAATTTAATGTAATAATATTTTACATCACAATTAATTCTAAATTATTAATCATTTATTATAAATTCTAACATGTTAGTTTAGTTTTAATTTAATTACATTTTAGATAAATTCTGAATAATTATTTACATTATATTTTATTTAATTATATTTTAAATCACTTCTTAATTATATTTTATATTTTATATCAATTCTTAATTATATTTTACATTTTATATCAATTCTTAATTATATTTTTATTTTATTTTAATTAACTTATTAATCTAATTTTAGGTTTGAAGAAAATTGGAGTAAAATTATGATTTTGTTATATTAATTTCATTCTAATTTTTCAAAAAACAAAAATTCAGTCTAAAAAATGGTGTGTATAATACACATTCCGTTAGTTTTGATGGAAAAACAAACGATAACACTTTAGTTTAAAATCACATGAGAACTTTCTGATTATATTTGAACAATAGGGGGATAAAGTGCTCCAGCCCCAAACCATAATGGCGTAAAATGAATTTAACCCATTTATTTATTTATTTACTTATTTTTGTTGAAAAATTTGGTCAAAATCTCCTCAAAAGTTTCTTATATTGTCAAAAAGAAAAGAATTACATCGGTATTTCCAAAACCCCTTAGCGGGGGATACTTTCTGTGAGATGGACATAATAATATTTCTAGGAAATAAATCTAACCATAATACCCTTTCAAAAACAGACGGCTGGCTCTCTCTCTCTCTCTCTCTCTCTCTCTCTCTCTGTGACAATCCTGTTGCGTAATGTGTTTTTATTTATTTGCTTCCGAATGTTATTTATGTGTTTAATGCGATTTTGTATGTATATCTGTTCATTGTTGGAATATATGTTGAGATTTCTGTTTAAAATTCGAAATTGAAGGCTGCAATGACTTCAGAAACTACAATTAACAAGTTTAATTAGGATAACATAATTTTTAGAGCCTATTAAGAAGTTTGATTAAAAGTTGATTCAGATTAAATTAATTAGATTAAATTGTTAATCTTAAACCTTAGTTAACACCTTAATCTAATTCATATATATATATATATATATATATGTTATAATTAAGAGTTTGAACTCATTAATCATATTTGGCTGAGATTTTGCAAGTTTTAGAGAGAGAAGAACTAGAACGTGGAGATTTTGTAACAGAATTGAAGGATTGTGTAGAGGAACTCAAGAATTGTCTAGTGAAAGCTTAATTGAATACTTTAGGTAAGTGATTAGCTCTCAATTTGTGAATTTAAGTCATCAGAATGTGAAATCAAAAAGATTATATGATTATAGACAATAATTGAGTTAAGGGTGTTGGATTGGAAGTTAGAACATATATGCATGCATAATTGTGTGAAGAATCATCAATTTGAGCATGATTTTGTTACCTATACTTGAATTGAGATTTGAACCTTACATGCATTCTTGAATTATGTTGTTTTAATGCTCAATTCCATGTTTTGAAAGTTGTAAGAAAAGAATTTAAGCCAAAATCATACATGCATGAAGTTTTGACTTTCAATTTTGCAAAATCACGAAGTTTATGAGCTAAGGGTTTAGAATTGGCTTTATACTCATGTTTTAGAAGAGTTTCCATGGTTTGAGATGCATCATGCATGAACTTACACTTTGAACATGTGTTTCGAAGCTCAAATTCTATTATGAAAAAACTAAAATTCAGCTTCACCGTTTGAACGAACAAATTGTCGCTCGAGTGCACATCTGATGCATCCAGTATTTTTGTAGATCATTGTCATGGCTCGAGCGACCATCAAACTTAGATTCAGACCATCCAATACTTTTGTGGACCAAGTGGTTCGCTGAGCGACCAATGTCACGCTCGAGTA
This sequence comes from Camellia sinensis, assembly GCF_055761805.1. Taxonomy (NCBI): domain Eukaryota; kingdom Viridiplantae; phylum Streptophyta; class Magnoliopsida; order Ericales; family Theaceae; genus Camellia; species Camellia sinensis. Next base: position 112,144,670 of record NC_138974.1, read on the forward strand.
AAGTGTCCTATTTCAGCATATTTTGAAAGTCATATTATGTCCATGCTTTCATTTCCATTTCTTTCTGAGCATACTTAGGCATGAAATAAGCCTCATGAAGGATTTAATAAGTAAGAATTGAATGTAAAGGAATTAATCAAGAGATCTATGACCCGATTAAGTAATGTGATTCAATGTATAATTGTGTTTGTATATTGTGTAGGTTCATCCACAAGGACGTAACAATAACTAAATCATTATGAGCAATATCTTAGTAAAGATATTTTCTTATATGTTTTATTTTTTGAATATTCCAATTTGGTAAGCTTTTCTGAACCTATGATTTTGTAAGTGTGAATGAACTTCTATCTGTCTAATCAACATGACATTTGTTAATATGCTTTATTTTGAATGTTTGAGATGGACCAAGGTCTAAAGAAAATTTGATCTTAATATTCAATGAATTCTACAGATAGATTTACAATGATTATTTATAGAGATGATGCTATCTCTTAACCATAACTCCTAACTACTTCACCTAACCATAACTACTATCTAACTCTAGTTCTAACAAACTAACAACCAAACTAGGAACCTCCAAGCTTTAGCTAATCTGATGAGCTGCAGCAAACTACAACTAAAGTTGTGGCTCATACGGCTGTTGTATGTCCTGCATCTAGCTTAGGCTGCAACTGTGGTATGTGAGACTTGAGCTGCAGCTAAGGAGATGACTGGCCATCTTGACCATGATCATCATGAGGCTTGGATAGATGAGATAGCTTGTCAGTCCCCCTCAAGCTGAGGGAACTAGGAAAGACCTAAAGTTTTCCCTATAGATATTGAAACCTGGAGATAGAGAAAGCCTAGTGAGGACATCAGCAATTTGATCAGTGGAGGCAATATGGAAAATAACAAGTTTCTTGGCAGCAACCCTCTCACAGACAAAATGGTAGTCCACCTCGATGTGCTTTGTCCTAGCATAAAAGACTAGATCGTGAGCCAAGGCTATGGCAGACAAGTTATCACACCACAGAGTAAGAATATCCACAGAGACATGAAGTTCAGCAAGAAGCATGACAAGCTAGCTTAACTCAACAAAAACCTGAGCTAAGGCACGATATTCAGCCTCAGAGGAAGATCTTGAAACTATAGGCTACTTCTTAGCACACCAAGAAATGAGGTTGGGACCAAGAAGCACACAATATCCTGTAGTAGATCTTCTAGCAAGAGCACTGCCAGCCTAATCTAAGTCTAAAAAAGCATTAAGAACAAGAGGCCCATAAGTAAAATGCAGACCATGACTCAAGGTGCCCTTAAGATATCTGAGAAGTCAGTAGCAAAATGACTATTCAAAGAATTTTGTAAAAACTGACACAGATAATTGACAGTGAAACTGAGATCAGGTCTAGTAAGAGTGATGCATTAAAAAGCACCCACAAAGCTTCTGTAAAGACTAGGATCAGAAAAAGGAGAGTCCACATCTTAAAGAGCAACCTTAGTAGCCATGGAAGAAGAATAAGGCTTACAGTCACTCATACCTGCCTTTGCTAAGATTTTAGAAGCATATTTCTACTGAGACAAAATATAACCTGAAGGAGAAGAAGCAACAGAAATTCCAAGGAAATAGTTCAGCAGACCTAACTCTTTCATAGAGAAGGTTGAGTGCATCTAATGAACACGGGTGGAGATATAGAGAGGTTCACTCCCAGTAAGAAGTATATCATCCATATAAACAAGAAGAATAGTAATGGAAGTAGAAGTTTGTTTGACAAACAAAGAAGAGTCACAGTGATTACAAACAAAATCATGAGAAAGAAGAAAAGAAAAGAAAAGAAAGGAAAGTGGAGAACCAAGCTCTAGGAGCTTGTTTTAAGCTATAGAGGGCTTTGTGCAATTTGCAGACAAGTGAGGGACTAGTAGCATCAATAAAACCTTGAGGTTGATGCATATAAACTTCTTCTTCAAGAATGCCATGAAGAAAGGCATTAGAAATATCAAGTTGTTTGATAGGCCAATGATAATGAAGAGCTAAACATAAGAGAACTCTGATTGTGGGTTGTTTAGCCACATGACTAAATGTTTCATGATAGTCAACTCCCTTAGTTTGAAGAAAGCCTTTAGCAACTAGCCTGGCTTTATATCTAGCAATAGAACCATCTGAGTTTCTCTTGAGCCTAAAAACCCACTTACAGCAAATAGCTTGTTTATCAGGAGGAAGAGAGACTAAAGACCAAGTACCTTGTCTCTGAAGGGCCTGATATTTATCTAACATAGAAACTTGCCAAGTTGAAGACTGAGCAGCTGCTTGATAAGTCTGTGGCTCACTGTGATCTGAACAAGCTATAGAAGCAATAAGACAAAGAGAAGAGGAAGAAGCAGCAGGCACTTACTCTTGGACCTAATGATCATAGAATGAGTATGAAAAGAAGGTACTAGAGAATGATCAATATAGAGAGAAGAAATAGGCACTTGAGAAGATACAGGAGTAGGCAGGAGAGACGGAGCTGCTACAGATATAGGAGGAGCTGCTATAGATATAGAAGGAGATGCTGCAGAGAGAGGAGGAGAATGAGCAATAGGAAGATCTGTTGGAGAGGAAATTTATAATGGAGAAGAAGTAGAGATAGGAACAAGAGAAGCAGGTGTAGTAAAAACAGTCTGAGAAGAAAAAGAAGAGGAAGTAGATTGTAGAGAAGAAGACTAGAAAAAATAAACTAAAGTAGGAAGATCAAGTAAATAAGAAGAGCTAGATGAAGCCATTTGAAAAGGAAAAACAGATTCATCAAACATAACATGTCTAGACACATAGATTTTTTGAGTAAAAAGGTCAAAACACCTATAGCCCTTAGTAGATGGTTGATAGCCTAGAAATACACAAGGAATAGATCTTGGTTAGAGCTTATGAGAAGAATAAGTCCTAAGCCCTTAGTAGATGGTTTAGATTTCCACAGATCTGACAAACCACGGCATTAGGATTAGGATTGGACCTACTTCTATGATATTGACCATTGCCTTTGAAGGAACTACCATGTTGTGAACTGCCTCGAAACCTAGCACCACTCTCTGAACCTCTGGAAAAATTTGACGAACCTTTGCCTCGAAAAGAACCTCTGTGGCCTCCTCTGTTACCTCCTCTATAGTTACCTCTGGTTACAGAATAAGCAAATGGAATCTCTAAGGTATGAGATTGTTTGAGTGAAGACTCAACATGAATGAAGTCAGAACACAGCAAGGAAGACAAAGTTTCCATGGAAATAGGGATTAGATTAAGCTCTAATGGTAGTCTTGAAAGCATTATATTCATCTGGTAAACCATTAAGAACTAAGAGAACCAGATCTTCATCATCAACGGGTGATGAAACTAGAGCAAGTTGATCCAAAATAGATTTAAATTGACTCAAGTAATTTTCCATTGTTGAGCCTTTTTTAACAATATGACTGAGCTTATTCTTCAATTGATGAATGTGAGATTTAGAAAAAGATGTAAACCTTTTGGCAAGAACAAACCAGACCAAACCTTAGTGCTAGTCTGACAATGGATGACAGGTGTGTAGATAGATGAAGATAATGTAGCAGTGATGCAACTCAACAGATGTGAATCAATAGTGATCCGCTGTGTGTAATCTGGATTCCGAACTTCTTGATTGTTAGAATCAAGCATAACAGATGATGGACATACTGTGGTACCATCAAAAAATCCAAGAAGCGTTGTAGCTTTCAAGATGTTATGTAGCTAGCTCCTCCAGACAACATAATTAGTTGAATCAAGCTTTGTAGGCACGAAAGCATTCAGATTGGAAATCAATAGTGTAAGATTTGTAGGTAAAGAAGAACTTGAATGTATAACCATGGAGGTTAATGGAGCTATAGGGTTTGCAATAGCCATAGAAGTATCTCCAAGGATCTCTACTCGTTAGAGCTCAAAGCTTGATACCATAAAGAAAATTTGATCTTAATATTTAATGAATTCTACAGATAGATTTACAATGATTATTTATAGAGATGATGCGGTCTCTTAACCATAACTCCTAACTACTTAACCTAACCATAACTATTATCTAACTCTAGTTCTAACAAACTAATAACCAAACTAACAAGCTCCAAGCTTTAGCTAATCTGATAAGCTCCAGCAAACTACAATTGAAGCTGCAGCTCATACGACTATTGTCTATCCTGCATTTGGCTTAGGCTGCAACTGTGGTATGCGAGACTTGAGCTATAGCTGAGGAGATGACTGGCCATCTTGACCATGATCATCATGAGGCTTGGATAGATGAGATAGCTTATCAATTCTGTGTATCTAATGAGATGGACCCAAGGTCATTCCAATTATCTGATTATCTGATTATTTGACTCTCTAAATATCTAATGAGTCTGAATATCTGTTACGTATTGACCAACCGGTCATTATATAGCTGTAATTGATTGGACCGAAGGTCATTCCGCCAAGTATGATCTGCTCTATTCAGTATTTCTGTCTATGTTAGACCAGAGGTCGTTCTGTCATGTATTGGACTAGCGGTTGTTCTGCTATATAATATGAGAATGATTTTAATAAGCCTTAGAACTCATTCATCTAACCGCTTTACTTTGATGTAATTCACTGGGCGTTAGCTCACTCCGTTATATGTTTATGTAGGTGAGTAGTGGGATGTCCTGCCTTAGTGAACCTGTGAAGTTTACCCGAGTTTTTGTGAAGTCAGCTTTGGAGGGCCTCACAAACGAGGCTTGTAGCTTTGTTTTTTTGTTTACTTTTATTAATCACTCTTGGCCAGTACATAGACTTTTAGATGTGTATGTTAATGACTTGTGATGATCTTTAGATATGTAATATCTATTATATGTATATGGATATGAGTTATTAATGTATAAAATATTTTTGTACAGGCCATGTATGCATAACTCATCGGTCAAAATTTTATAGTTCTACTTCCGCTTCTGGCCCGATATAATTAACTATGATTTGATTTTTGTCTGAGGCCATAGGTAATCTCATGATTACTGGCCAATTATGACCCAAATCTCTAGGGGCGAGTTTGGGTCATAATAGAGTGATATCAGAGCACGAGTTAATAACTCACACAGTTGTCCAAATGAGTAATAAGGTGTCTACAAAATACTTAAAGTGCATTCATCTGATGAGTATATACTTGTGTGCGTTAGAGTTATGCAATTATGTGGATATGCGAAATATGAACTGTTATGCTTCCGTGTATGTGTCCTACGTTTATTATAATCCAAGTTTATATAGATCACGATAAAAACAAGGGCAGATGAGGTAGAAGAGTCTACTACTGCCCGTCTAGATAGAATGAAGCGAATGATCCAAGATAAGGTTGAAGCATTAAGGCAATAACAACAATAGTTGCCCCCATCTCCACCAATGCTTGTACCACCTCTAGTACAAGAACATCAAGCAGGTGACCACACAATTGCTTTAACTAAAGAATTCAAGAAAATGAAACCACCACCGTTCTAGGAAGGAGTTGACCCACTAAAAGCTAAGGCTTGGGTCCTTGGTCTTGAAAAACTATTCGAAGTATTTTCGTGCACTGATGCACAGAAAGTTCAGTTAGTGTGACGGCCCCAACCTGTATTTTATTTTAATATATATATATACATAATGTTCTAGTTTAATTACTTAATTATGTGTTTTGTTATGAATATCTATTGTGCACGAAATACCTGTTAGAATTATAGACTTAGAGATAGAAATTGAAAGCCTTAACGACTTCAGAAAATGAAATTGACTGGCCTAATAGGCTAATTAGAATATTTGGAGCTTTATGGCAACTTTAATTAAAATTTGATTCAAATCAAAATAATTAGGATAAATTAATTAGAACTAATCAAAACTAAGTAGGATTAATTAGGCCTAAGCAAGCTTAATTAGCCTAAGCTAATTACACCTTATACAAGGCCTTAATCATGTTTTTGAGCTTATATTTTACAACACATGGGTTGAGATTGTTGAGAGGTAGAGAAAGAACTCAACTTAGAGAGAGAGAGAGAGAGAGCAAAGAGAATTTGAAGGAGATTAAAGGAAAACTTAGAGAACTAAGCTAAGATACACTTGAATCCACACTCATGTATGGAATTCATCCTTAATCCTTGAAAATAAAACATATAGGAGTTGAATTCATCAAGTTCCTAGCTTCATTTGCATGTATTTGTGTAAAGAGAGTTAAGATTACCATGAAATTGGAAGAAGCAAGCTAATCATATACATGCATGCATGTATGGGAGTTCAATTTCCAATGAATTCTTACATGTATGGAACTTACATTTATTTGAAGAGTTGTTCATGATTTTACACATTTCATGTTATTTGATCAAGTTTTGAAAAGAGACCAAAGAGTTCATCTCTTGCACGAATGAAACATGGTAATTTAAGTTTGAATTTGGGAATTGATGATGATTTTGAGTAATTGGTTTCAATTGAACTTGTTTTTATGTTAAACAAAGAGTTTATACATGTTTTTACCAAGCCAGGCAATCTTTGATCTTGAAAAACATGGTTTTGAACTTCAAAGAGCAATATGGAAAACCCAGAATCCGTCCAGTTTACACGAGCGATAAACTTGTGGCACGAGCAAACATCACAAGCTCTCAGTATTTTCGCAGACTGAGGTAGTTGGCTCGAGCAACCAAATGTGTGCTCAAGCCACAACTTTGCATTTTGAACCTTGGCTCAAGCAACCAAATAGTTGGCTTGAGCCTAGATTGCATGCATCTAATACTTTTGCAGAGCTTTACAAATCACTCGAGTGACTAAAGGTGCGCTCAAGTGAAGACCCTATTTTTTGCAATTTTTGGCTAACTCTTTCAAGTACATACTTGCATCCTCATATCATGTAAGGCCCCGGTGTCCCACATTGGGAATGGAGGGGGAGTTCCTGGGCTATAAAAGTAAAAACCTGGACCCTTATATAGCATCGAGGCCTTTTCCCAAATGGTGAAATCCCTATTAGAACTCCCCAGTTAAGCGTGCTTAGGCTGGAGTAGTTCTAGGATGGGTGACCCACTGGGAAGAACAAATCTGTGCAGGTGTGGTCCAAAGCGGATAATATCGTTGACGTGTAAAGGGTCGGGGCGTTACAAATGGTATCAGAGCTGACTCTCTAGAGTACCGAGTGTGGGCCCCTGGCGTCTCTCGGTGCATGTGGACGGGCTTGTGAGCTGGCAGGCTACTGCACGGGGACGTGCAGCCTTATGGGGGGTGGATTGTAAGGCCCCGGTGTCCCACATCGGGAATGGAGAGGGAGTTTCTGGGCTATAAAATTAAAAACCTGGACCCTTATATAGCATCGAGGCCTTTTCCCAAATGGTGAAATCCCTATTAGAACTCCCCAGTTAAGCGTGCTTAGGCTGGAGTAGTTCTAGGATGGGTGACCCACTGGGAAGAACAAATCCGTGCAGGCGTGGCCCAAAGCGGACAATATTGATGATGTGTAAAGGGTCGGGGCGTTACATATCATTTTAGGTATTTTAAGACATCAATTACACACACCTAACCATGAAATAAGTTACAAACACATAAAAGAAAATTGAATTAAGATGAAACGATTTATTGAGATGGTGCTTCAATTGTGTATTGTTATGTGCGTTGTATAGATGGGCATCCGTGGCATAGGATTCATCCAACCCACTATGAGTAGTAACTTTATATAGATATGTTTAAGTTATATCTATTTTTGGAATTGTTATGTGATTGGTTTATTGAAATGCTATTTTCTTTAATGAATAAAGTTCTATTTGAAATTGTATTCATGGCATCCTTTAAAGAAGTCCTTACATGGGGGAAACAATACTACGACCATTGATTATAGACCATTGATATTGAAATATTGTTGCTCTATTGATGCACCACGTAAATTGTTATTGTATTGATTATTGATATTGAGAAAACTTAGATTATTGTGAATTGAATTGAAATGAGAATTGTATTTGAAATGATATCGAGCTTCATTCATTTAACTCCTTTATTTTGTTATTACTCACTAGGCCCTAGCTTACTATTTATATATGTGTGTAGGTGAGCAAATTGAGCACCAAGGTTAGAGAGAAAGCCTTGGAGTCAACCCTATGTTAGCATTTTTGAAGAGCTTATGAGAAGGAGCAAGTTCAGGCTCGAGCAGAGCCAAGCAAAATCTTTACCCTTTTTGTTTTGTATTTGGTTTTTTACTTTTGTTTTGTTATTTGGGGCTTGTTTTGAATATAAGTTATAGATGTTCAATATTTGTAGTAGATGTTCAACATCTTTATGATGTGTGTGTATAAAGAATGGATGCAAAGTGTTAATATGTGGCACCTCATATATGCACTACTCAATAGATCATCTATATATTTTATATTGCTTTTGCTATACTCTGATAATTATAATGAGACTGATTTTTGTTAATAGAGGCCGTAAGTAATCTGTGATTACTGGCCGATCATAACACTAAACCTATAGGGGCGGGTTTGTGTCATGACAAAGTGGTATCAGAGCATGAGTTATATCTCACTCACTATCCATTGAGCTATAGAGAGTCTAGAAAAGTATAACGATTCCGGTTTTGACCCAACTCTTGTTGTATTCCGGACTCGGGTTTCATGGTTTCATAGTGTTGTTCACATCTTACTTCCCTTGTATCTCCTTAAATTTGGCTTTTGGATTGTTGTGGTTGCATTTGGGACAGGTTGGTTGCTTAATTTTCTAACTCTTGTTGCCTAGAACATTGCTCCTCCGCTCGAGCGGCACTTCTTACGCTCGAGTGGGCTTCATGAACTCTCAATACTTTTGTAGGTCTAAAAAACTACTGGGAGGGTGTATTCTATGATCGAGTGGCGCTTCCTATGCTCAAGTAGGTGTGCGCTCGAGCGGCCACTCTTGCGCTCGAGCGATGTTCTTCTGTTTACAAAACTACTGGGAGTGTGCTTTCCGAGCATCATTTCTTGCGCTAGAGCGGAATAACTTATTGTGTTTGATGCTTGAGCGTCACTTCTTGCGCTCGAGCAAACTGTGCGTATATCAGTTCGTAATAGCCACTTTTACATCACTTTTTCATCTTTTCTCACTCTAAAACATTTTAAAACCCTAGATTTTGAGTCTCTCTCTCTAAAACTCTCTTTCTCTCTCTATATTTTCATCTAGATCCATTTGTTTCTCTACCTTAGTGCCTTTGGAGAAAAGGTAAAGCACCTCAAGGGCTACTTTTTTATCTGAATAAACCTTGGTTTCGACATCTTTGGAGTTCCTACATTGCTTTGCTTGTCTTCTTACTTTGAGTTAGAGACTTTCTAGACTCTCTTGTGATTTTTAACTTAGTTATATGTTGTTGTGTAAATGATATTTGGGGTTTTGGTTTAAAATAAAAAAAGAGGTTTTCAAATAAAGGTATTGAAAATGGTTATGGACATAGATATGAGGATGCGTTGTATTGAATTTGTTGACTTTGATACATGGATAGGATTTGGAAGAAAATTAAGTTTTGTCCTAAAATGTTTCAAATAATTATTTTGTATAAATAATGAAATTGGTATTGGGGATATGAAATTAGACGAATGTTTATATAAAGGGTGGAGTTGGATACTTGTTATTTCTCATCTATGGAAATTTAAATAGTTTATCTGTCTTGGAGATTGTATATCTGTTTAGAAATATCTGTTTTAGGCTATCAATGGAGGATAGCTATGACTGTTGTGAAAATTGCATGGGGATTAGGTGAATTGAAACTAATATCTTATTTGCTGTCATTGAATATGACTGTGTTTTAATATATTGTATATGTATGGTGTTTGGGAGGAGAAAAGCAATGTACTCTATGTTCGGGAGAAAAAAGGGGATGGACTCCATTGAATTAAGTTGGCCTGTGTGTCTATGGTGAAAGTCTCGAAAACCGCGCGTATACATGGGTGTCGATTCCCGCGGACGAAATTTCCATAACATGGAAAATTGAAGTGTGTGTGTAAATATTGTATTGATTAGAGAACCACTAAGTTATAGCCTCAGTTGGGTTGTTTGGATAACAATGAATTTGACTCATGAGTTGAGGTGAAATGAATTGACTTGGATTGAGATATAAAATTTGGCATATTATGATATTGTGAATACAAATGATTTTATTACAGGGCACATTATACTTATATCTTTGTTAAGGTTCATAGATTGTGTTAGATTGTTTCTACTGGGTTTTGGCTCATCCTATTTGGGAAAAATCATTTTCTAGTGTTGGAGATGTGCCTCCGCCAAGACAGTAGTTTGGGGAGATTTGGAGCAAGAGCTTATTTTTTATTGTATTTACTTTGTATAGCCAAGGGCTTAATTGTATTGAGTTAGACTCATTTTTGCTATAACCAAGCAGTGACTTGGCAAGATGTAAGCCTTTGGGGCAGATGAATATTTGTTTAACTTTCATTACTTTTCAGTATTCATAACACATGTTGTAGATTCAGGATGAGTTGTTTATAAATGTATATCGCATGTGTCTCCTTTTATAAATTAACTTTGATTAATAAAAGCTTCTTGTTGTATTTATATCACTTTGTACTAGTGTTTGGAATTGAATTATTGTACTTATTTTGAGGGCGTTACAAAAAGACTTCAGGATTCAATTCATGTACATTTGAATATTAGGGTCAGATAACTTGTGCAATTTCAATATGTGAAATTGTGTGTGTATATTGTGTTTGTTATAATACAAAGTTTCATATAGAAAATGGTGAGAACAATAAGTAATAGCTAGAGAAGGCAACCTCCTCAAAACTGGATAAAATTGAACGAATGATGCATGACAAGGCTGAAACTCTAAGGCAACAACAACAATGGCAACAATAGCAACAACAACAACCGCCACCCCTACCTCCAATGCCTGTGCCACCATCAGTACCGGGGTGTTAGACTGGTGATTGCACAATAAATTTGACTAAGGAATTCAAGAAGATGAAACTGCCTTTATTTCATGGGGGAATGGAACCACTTAAAGCCGAAGCCTGGGTTTTAAGCATAGAAAAATTATTTGAATTGTTTCCTTGTACAAAAGCCCAAAAAGTGTTGTTAGCTGCATTCACTTTAGAAGATGAAGCAAGACGTTGGTAGATGCTAGTGCGAGATGAAAACAGAGATATTACCTGGGCTCAATCTCTTGATATCTTTTATGAGAAATACTTTCCACAATGTGTCAGAGATAGAAAAGTGTCGGAGTTTGGGCAGTTTAAGTAAGGAAGTAAGTTAGTTGCTAAGTATGAGGCCCAATTTATAGATTTAGCCTGTTTTGCACCACATATGATAGACATAGATTACAAGAAAGCTAGAAAATTCGAAGGGAGCCTACGTGATTCAATCCTGGAGAGGGTTAATGTGCTTAAATTGCCAAAAATATATAGATGTACTAGATAGGGCATTGATGTCAGAAGCAAACATGGCCGACCGTAATAAGAAATTCGAATGGAGACGGAAAAGGCAAAATTTCAATAAATGAGCAATGTCAGCAACGAATAAGAAATCAAAGTTTGGAACTCCTAGTAACTCTGATTCGAAACAAAGTGGAAATTCAGTGCCTACTTGTGTTGTGTATGGAAAGAAGCATTAGGGTGTCTGTTATCGCACTACAAAGGCATGTTATCAGTGCTGAAAAGTTAGGCATATGGTGAAATATTGTGCATAGCCGCGTCAGGGTGGTAACCGAGGTACCACTAGTTCTACTAGTTCAGTTCCAATAGCAAAACCAGTCGTAACACCATCTACGACAAGGAATGAGTTGAGACAAAGAAGGGTTTTTGCTCTTGTACTAGGAGATGCACAGAACATGGAGGCAGTAGTGTTCGGTATAATTTTTGTTTGTGATCAACCTGCATATGCCTTAATTGATTCAGGGTATACATATTTGTAGAAGTGCCCTCGGGGGCTTCATCCTACAGTTCAGACTCAAATTGTCACGGTTCTGAATCTGATCCCGCAAAGTGCAATGCAAGACCGATAAATCACCAAAGAGTCCAAATCCAGCAAATCGTTTTGGAAAACTAATTTTTAAGAAAGAAGTGCCAAACATGGACTGCTTTGCCAGATACAGAGTCGCCACCTAAATATTTCATTTTGAGAGAATTTAGGAAACCCTGACTCGTTGCCTAAGGTCACATGTCCATCATCACCAAAGTTGCCTTGGCTCGGGAACTTGGGTACGATTGGGGAAGGTCATCTGTGAGCACCCCGCTCGCCCGATCAAAGATCGGCCACTACTAAACCTGATATCTTGTTTTTGAAAACACATGTGTTCTTATCCCGATTAATTAGCTAATCTTACTATGTGATGCGCACAACAAACAAGTATAGACTAGATCTCCTAATTTGGAACAAAGCATTGCATATTCGTTTGTTTGGAAGTGGTTTGAAGTTTGCTACTTGTAAGTAGGCTAAAACACAGATTTCAATGAATCGTTCCAATTCAAGTAATCTAACCTTCACCCACAGGCATTCAGACAGTTATACACATAAGCAGTTAGCCTCATGGAAAGCATGCTATCATGGCAACACTTACACTCATGCAAGATGCTAAAACATAAACACTTACCTAGTACTCCGAGCCAAAACAATAGCTAGTTAGAAATCAATGCATGATCCTAGCTATGTTAAGATGGTTAATGCAACACATGCAAAATGCAACTAAAATAGGCTCGGCTATTTTAAGAATGGCACATGAAATGCGACAAGTCGATACATGTATTCAAGTTGGAATTGCAATACGATACTGTTAGTATGATGTGCCGAGCCCGGTGCATGCAAGACAGATGAATGATGCAAACATGCATAGCATAAGGATGCTAATTGAAACATGACCTAGAACTAACCATTGAAAGCAGGTAAGTAAAAGGGAGAAAGACGTGGGGTTGGAAAACATTCACACACGCACACACACTTATTACAAAGTTAGCCCTCTCAATGGAGGGTCCGAATGAATTATACAAAACAACTAATTAACTAACTAACTAGCTAATTAATTATTACACAACACTTAACTAATTAAACTAATTAATTAAGCTACTAAAGCGGTAAAGAGGCCTCGGAAAGAGGGACAAATGCATGCATGCTTGGCTCCGCTCGGAAATCTATCGCCATGCTCATGCTGCCTCTGTTTTCACTGCTCTGCACCTCTGAAAACTGTGCAAGTCTCAAGGATGCTTCTGAATCACCTTCTAGGTGCTGTGAGAGGTCATCGACCAAGTGGAAAGGCCATCGACCAAGGGGAACTGATCATCGACCAATAACGGGGCTCTCGGCCATAAATTGGTAGCTGACCAGCACTAAAGATGGCCGGCCGGCCATCTCTTCCTGTAGAATGCTATTTTGCTGCAGCAGAGGACAAACAGAGCATGACAATACATTTTCAAAGCAATGTGTGCAAAACCACCCTTCTTATCATGTCACGGACTCAAGGGAGTATGGTTATGGTTCTAGACCCTCGGGCCATCAATCACGCATTTCAACGCATGATGGCCAAAGGAGCCAAGTGTGCAAATGAATATGGAATAAATGCACAAAACACATGAAGGCCTCACACTCTATCATGTTGGATCAAGAGCGTCGGCGACTAAGGATTGAGGCACGTTTCATCACTTCAAGTACGAACGTTCCTTGCTCCTCATTGTAGACACCCCATTTTTGACCGTCCTCAAGACTTGGACGTCACCGTTTGAACACTCGGTGATTATCCATGTTTGTGTTCGTTTGGAGTTCCCGGAGGCCTCGGCTCGCGTGCCTTGCCTCAGGATCTCCGAACTTGACTGTTTAGTGTCTGGTTTCACACCAAACACTTGTGTTTTGCCTTTGAGAGGTAGGGTAGGGCTTGTAGACCATCCCCACCCACCACCGGCAGTGGCTAGAGGCCACCGGCCGGGCGGCACTATTTGTTGCCGGTCAGCACTATTTAGTGCCGGCCGGCACTCTTTTTGGCCAAGATGGCATTTTTGGCCGGCCGATTACTGTGCATCTGCTTTTGCAGATATTTTAAGACAGCTTTCTTGCTTTTGCTCCCCTCCATACATGTGTATGGAGGGATCTCCCTCTTATGAAGCTTGTCTTGTAAGCTTTACAAGACAAGAAGTGCCATATAGAGAGAGAGGGTGTCTCTTGGCTTGAGAGGTTAGAGACTTAAGATATTTTGAGAGCTTAGACAGCCATTGTTAGGGTTTGAGTTCTAGGGTTAGGGTTAGATACACATTCCCTCTCTCTTTCCCTCTATTTTGTGCTCTTGTGTGTGTTTTAGTCCATACTATTGCACACAAGCACCTAGTGTTTCACCTTCCTCTTGGAGCTGAGGTTCTAAAGGACTGATTTTGAAGTTTTGGTGTTGGATTCAAGCCAAAGGAGGCCATTGGAGCACCATTTGTGATGGGGTCTTCAAGGGTGAGAACCTAGTCTCCTTTTTTCCCATTTTGCATTGATTTTCTACCTATCTTAGAGCTGTTTTCATGCTTATTGTATAACACAAAAAAGTTCTGTTTTTTAGTCCTCTTGATTGTTTATTAAGAGTGTTTTGTGGTTTGGGTAAGTTTGAACACCCTTAGGCCTTAAAAGGCCTCATTTTGTGCCCTTTTGTGCTAGCTCCGGGATTTTGGTGTTGGGGTCCCTTCACCACTGAAATCTTGAGGGATTTCAGTGGTGAAGGTGATGCCTTGAAGTCCCAAGAAGGAGAGGGCCACCCCCTCTCCTTGTTGTCCTTGAAAAGAGCATGTTTTGGCCTCTTGAGAGAGCATTATGTTTGAGGGTGTATTGACCATGACTTGGCTGCTTTTTATGCTTAATATGTCATGTTATGCCTCTGTTTTTACTTGGTTTTGGTACCCCATGCATGCTTAGCATAGTTGCCATGTAATGCCTTATTATTGCCTCAATGTGCCTTAGGTTGTTAGCCCTTGTTAGAGCATGTTTTAGGCTTGGCCTTGTGAAGATTTTGTGCATATTTTGCCATGTTCTAGGTCTGTCCTAGATTGTTCGGGTCGAATTTGGCATGCTTGGTATAGCTCTTTTGTATTTGGGCTTGTTGGCCTTGAGCATATGAATGTATAGCATGCCATCCTTGCATTGTTTTGGTGATTTGGGACCATCCACCATGCCATTTCAGACCTTATTGTATGCTTGAGAGCTCACATTTGATGTCCCTTTAATGCCTTGTAAGGTTGTTATCTCATGCTCCATGTTTTGGTGTTTATGCATGCCTTTGTTCTTGAGTCATTTGGATGCCATCTAAGTAGTCCTTAGGCCTTGTATTAATGTCCCAAAACTCTGTTTTTGGTCAACAAGTTCATGCCATGTTTGGTCTTGCTAAGTGTAGTTCAATACTCTATTGGTTTGCTTTGAGCATTTGGGCCATTTGTTGCATGCTTGGCTTGATTTATTGTTTGGTTTGGCACCATGTTTTAGCATGATTTCAATGCTTATGTTGCATGCTAATTAGTCCATGATTCCTCCTTTCAAATGTGTTTGAGGGTTGTCTAATTTGTGCCTAAGTGTTGGCCTTTCAACATGTGTATGTGTGCATGTGTATTTGGTCCTTCATTATAGCATTTTGGCTACTATTTTAGGCCTATTTAGAGTTGCCTAATTCATGTTTAAGTCCATCTCTCCATCTATTTGCATTGCCATATGTATGCTTGTATGCTTGCACAAGTGTATCGCCATGTCATGTTGCATCCTTAGCTTGCATGCTTAGGTTGCATTGCATCTTGCATGCATGCCTTGTTCCTTGACTTAGTGATAGGAATTGGGCCTTGTTTGATTTGATTTGGTTTGCATGCATTTGAAATCAAAGTTGCATACTTGGTTCTTTGGGCCATCATGCATGGAAATGTGTGATTGGTGGTCCGAGAATCGAGGCACATGCCCCTTTGAGTCATTATCATGATAAGGGACATGGTTGGTGCATATATGCCTTGAATTGTGTTGCCATGCTTTGCCCTGCCCTCTGTTGCTGTCATTTGCAGATTCTACAGGAACACTCTGCCGACCGGCAGTGTAAGGTGCCGACCGACAACAATTTCTCTGCCGACAGCTTCATTTTGTGCCGATGGCCACACACCACTGTCGGTGGTAATTCCACTCAGCCGGTGGCACTCCCCAATGTCCAGGAATGTAGTCCTGAGGTTTTGACAGCCTCCAGAGGAGTGAAGGAAGGAAAACAGAGGCAGCCTATGCATGGCGGCGCGTTTCCCGAGGCGTATTTCCTGTTTTCTTAGCTTAAGTTATTTTGCTTAGTTGATTAGGCAATTTGTAATATTAATTAGCTTGCGTAGTTAATTAATTTGTAATATTTATTTGGTCCCTCCGAGTGAGGGTAAATATGTAATAAGTGTGCGTGTGTGTGATGTATGTCTTCCAACCCCACTTCTTTCTTCCCTTTTATTTACCTGCTTATGATGGTAGATTAGGGCACATTTAATTTAGCATACCTTATGCTATGCATGCGTGCATTCATGCATTTGTACTGCATGCATTAGGCTCGGTACATCACGCTAACTGCATTTGTACTTCAATTCACAAATTGAATATGTGATAGTTGATCGCATTTCATATGCTATGCTTAGGTTAGTCGAGCCTATCTAATTGCATCCTGTATGTGTTGCATTAGGCAATTTAACATGAACTAGGACACGCATGTTTTGCTAACTAGTTTACTGTTTTGGCACGGAGTACAATGTAAGTACTTTCGCTTTAGCATCTCGCATGCGTGTGAATGTTAACATGACAGTATGCTTGCCATGCGGCTAAATGCTTATGTGAGTTTAAATTGTTTGAATGCCTGTGGGTGAAGGTTGGATTGTTTGAGTTGGAAAAACTCATTGAAATCCGTGTTTTTAGCCTACTTGCGAGTAGCAAATTCCAAAGCGCTTTTCAAAACAAACGGATATGCGATGCTTATTTCCAAATTAGGCAATCTAGTCTATACTTGTTTTCTGCGCGCATAACATAGTAATTCTAGGCTAATAATTGGAATAAGAACACATAAAGTTTTCAAAATCGGATATCATGGTTAGTAGAGGCCGGTCTTCGGACCGGGTGAAAGGGGGTGCTCATAGCTGACCTTCCCCGATCGTACCCAAGCTCCCGAGCCGAGACAACTCCGGTGATGACGGACATGTGGCCCTCGGCACCGAGTCAGGGTTTCCTAAATTTCCCCATTTTAAAAATATTTAGGCGGCGACTCTGTATCTGGCAAAGCAGTCCATGTTTGGCACTACTTTTTCAAAAATCTGTTTCTCAAAATGATTTGCCAGATTTGGACTCTTTGGTTCAGATTAAGAACCGCGACAACAAAAATCGCGAGTCCGAACTGTAGCAGCGATGGTCCCCCTCCGCGGGCGCGTCTACACTCATGTTTGGTTTGACACTCCAAACCAAACACAATGTAATGCAAGCGAGTATGCCAAATACAACGCAACATGGAAATATGATACTATGCAACCTAAGCATGCACAAGGCTAAGGTAGCAAGCATGCCATATGCAATGCAACCTAATCAAGCATGTGACAAAATGCAAACTAGCAAGCATGCAAAATGCAACCTAAACGTACAAACATGCAATGTAATAGGCATGCGACAACAATACCAATAACAAGGATGTGACAACATGTAATGCGATAAGCATGCAACGACACACGAACCGCATGATCCATGGACTTACATTGAAAATGGATAGGCCTCAGCCACACCAAAAACAGTGGCCAAAATGATGAAGTGATAGAATGAAATGCACAATGAGCATGCACATGCAATGGTCCAAGAGTTAAGGCATAAGGTCACAACACCCAAACATGAGCGAGGGGTGGTAGCATGGTGACACCATAAGGTCTGAAATTATGTTAAGAGTGATGCCAAATCAAACACATAACACAAGCAAGGCATGCTAATGGACTTCAAGTTCAAAGCTAGCCAAGGTACTTGAACCATGGCCATATCAACCAAGCCCCAAAGGACCAAGGTGACCCAAAACAGTCCCAAGGAAGTCCAAAACAAGGCTAGAACATGCATGGGATGAGGCCAAAACATGCTAGAAAGGTGAGCACAAAACAAGACGCATACAAGGCCAAAAGGGGCAATTGCACTACACCTATTACAACCAAACATGGCATGACTTAGGCCAATAAAATCAGAGTTATGGCATGTTAGAATGAGCCCAAAAACCCACTTAGATGGCATCCCAAAGGCCTAAATATGATGGCATGCATAATGACCTATTCTTTAGGCATGAAACACAAACTATCCAAAGCATGGAATAGGTGATAAATGCAAGTGTGTGTGACCATGAAACATGGACTGAAATTATATTTCACATGATGCCAAATCATGAAAATACTTCAAGTAACACATGCTAATGAACTCAAGGCACAAAGCTTACAAGCTAGAATGAACCAAGGCTATACAAAACAATGCATGCATGACCAAGACAACACCAAACAGAGCTTAATCATGGTAAAACATGAGGGAAAGCTCCTTGGAGTCGAGCCAAAACATGCAAGAATAGTGGTCCAAACACAAGATGCATGTTATGCAAACATGCAAGATTACTCTGCAAGTATGTGAAGCATGCAAGATGCCATCAAACCAACACGGAATAGAGTTAAGGCAGGTCCTAAAAGGCACTAAAAAGAACTGAAACAGAACCAAGACATGCTAAGTAAACATGCTACTCTTATAAGCCAACAACACAAGCATATGAGACATAAGGAGAGGGGGGTGTCCCCCTCCTATACAAGACTCCAAAACCACTTCTCCACCACTGAAAATCCTCTGGATTTCAGTGGTGGGAAGGTCAAAATAAGATGATCCCAAAGCTCAAAAGTAAAGGCACAAAACAATGCCAAATGAGGCCTAAGAGGGGGTAGACAACCCCCAACCAAAAAGTGACCTTAAGCAACCATAACAAGCATACAAAATTAGAACTTTTTGTAGTTTAGAGTTAAGCTTTAAACAATATAGAAGTATGTGTAAAAGCTTAAGCCAAAATGGGGTATCAAAAGCAAGTTGACTCACTCTTGAAGAACAACTTCAAGAACACAAAACCAGCAACTCTCTCTGATCAAAATCAGCTCAAGAACCTTAAAACCAACCTCCTAGTACCTCAGCACACAAGGATGGTGTAGTGCTAGGTGTTTGTGTGCAAGAGTAAGAACAAAACACACTTTTGAGCTCAAACACACACACAAATCTAGAGATATATATATATATATATAGAGAGATATATCTAACTTGTATATCAGATTTCTAGAACCCCTGGAAAGGGAGAGGAGGCTCTCCTTTTATAGAAAACCAATTTTGCAAAGCTTTTTAGAGAAGCTAAGCAAGGCTCAAATCCCTCCATACACGTGTATAGAGGGGGGGAATTGTGCGTGCCAGCTGTGCCAGCTGGCACAAAATATCTACCAAAAGCAGGTGAAAAGGGGTCGGCCAAAAAAATATGGTCGATTGACCAACAAAGGTGGCCGACTGACCAAATATAGTGCCGACTGGCCAACACTCTTGGCCGATGGCAAGAAAAAGGGGCCGACGGCTTCAAGCCTTGGCCGATGGGTTGAGGGGATGGATAACAAGCCACCCTCTTCCCTCAAAAGAAAAAACACAAGTGCTTGGTCCACAACCAAGCACAAAACAGTCAAGTTGAGAGATCTTGAGGCAAGGCGCGTGGCCGAGACCTCCGGGAACTCAAAACGAACATTAGCATAGATGATCATCGAGTGTTCAAACGGTGACGTCCAAGTCTTGAGGACGGTCAAAAATGGGGTGTCTACAATATTCGTTTGTCTATACTGTATTTGTTCATAAATTGAATAGACCTATGGAAACATTGAGATATATTGTTTGGCAAAGG
The DNA here is from genome assembly GCF_055761805.1 of Camellia sinensis. Taxonomy (NCBI): domain Eukaryota; kingdom Viridiplantae; phylum Streptophyta; class Magnoliopsida; order Ericales; family Theaceae; genus Camellia; species Camellia sinensis. The sequence goes on from NC_138974.1 coordinate 112,164,490, forward strand.
CTTTTTTTTGGCTTTTTAAGCTAAAATTCACAAAATGAAAAAATAGGCTAAAATAGTCAATAAGACAAAATGGCACATCAAACCCATAATTATTTCACTTTTTCTCTCACAAATATCACATCCAACCACAAAAAAATCCAACTATCTTCCCAAACACAAAAATTTGGCCTACTAAAATAGCCAAAAAACTAAAATAGCCTACTAAAATAACAACTTTCCAAACACCCACATTGTGTATTACATCACCTATAAGGGGATCTATGTTATTTTCATCTATGTATGCTGCATGTGAATTATTACTCGGAAATGCTATTTCATATGTTGATTTAATACCCTTGGACATGAAACATTTTGATTTTATTTTGGGTATGGAATGGCTATCAAAATACCATGCAACCATTGATTGTGCATTAAAACGAGTAATATTTCGACCTCCTGGGCAAGATGAATTTTATTTTGAGGGAAGGCGTGTAATTCCACCACCATATCTTATATCTGTTATGGAAGCTCGAAAATTGATTAACAAGGGTTGTTAAGGGTATCTATGTTGTGTAATGACCGAACAAACTATGGAAATTGCCCTAGATAGTATACCATTGGTGAGAGATTTTCTTGACATAGTTCCGGATGAATTGCATGGACAATTAGTCGATAGGAAGATTGAATTCACAATTGATGTAATACCGGGTACTCAACCAATATCGAAAACTCCCTACCACATGTCTACTTGTGAAATGAAAGAACTAAAAATTCAGTTACAGGAATTGCTTGACAAAGGGTTTATTTGCCCGAGTACTTCGCTGTGGGGTGCATCAGTTCCTTTTGTTTAAAAAAAAAAGAAAAAAAAAAAGAATTGATGGTATACCCTAAGATTATATATTACTACCGGGAACTTAACAAGGTTACAGTGAAAAAAAAATACCCATTACCACGTATTGACGGTTTATTTGATTAGTTATAGAGGGCTTAAATATTTTCAAAAATTGATTTGAGATCAGGATATCATCATCAGTTAAAAGTATGGGCTAAAGATATTGAGAAGATGGCTTTCCAAACTAGGTATGGAAACTATGAGTTTCTAGTTATGCCTTTCGAAGTCAATAATGCACCCACGGCATTCATGGATTTAATGAATAGAGTTTTTAATCTTTAATGAATTCATTGTTATGTTTATTGATGATATTTTGGTTTATTCGAAAAGTACAAGTGACCATGAACAACACTTGAGAATGACCCTTCAGACACTTAGAGAAAAACAATTGTATGGGAAATTAAAAAACTGTGAATTTTGGTTAGATAAGATTTCATTTTTGGGACATGTCATTGATAAAGATGGTATTTCTATTGACCCTCATAAGATAGAAGCAATTGTTGACTGGCCTACCCTGAGTGAACAAGACGAGAGAGAGTGACAGAACACAAAAGGAGAGATACATATCTGATATATTTATATGAGGGTATTATAGTAAAAGAAATAAGTTTTAAAATACTACTCATATATTTTTTCCTTTTGACAAGATAAGGGTCTATCTAGGGATTTATGGCCAAATTTCCACCTTTTTGTGGTCTTAAGTTTTGAAACTATTTATGTGTAAATAATTTCTTAAATCCAGTCTCTAAATGGCTTTTGTCCCAGTTTTAATTAGATCCCGCTAATGGATGGTGAGATTGATCCTCTGAATTAATTGATCAATTGGGCCAACTACTGAGTATTAAAAAAAATGTTAGAGACCCACAACAAAAGTTCATAAAATTATTCACACTGACATGGTAAGATAGTTGGACTCTATATGATTGTGAGTGTGATGAATTAAAATTTGGCACCTTTCATGCCATATTAATGTGAGTTAAATTGGAAAAAATTTTTTAGTGGTCTCAGATATTTTTCAACTAGTTAGGCGATTAAATATTAAATAAATTTATAAGCCAATTTTGTGATTTAAAAATCAATTGAGCAAACCCCTCTTTATTAAACAAGTTTCAAAAACTAGGGTTTGTAGAAAATTTGGGGTTCTCTCTCTTTCATGAATTAGAGACTAATTTCCATCATTAACAACACTAATCCTCAATAATAGACATACTTCAATCCATAATAATGAATTATTGCCCACATCCTTCCTAATCATTTATTAGCAAACACAATCCATACATATATACATATATATATATATATATGTACATATATATATATAGGTGAATATCTAATGAAATTACCACATGTGGGTCTCAAATTAAAGATATAATAAGTAAAAGATACCCCTACCTCAAGAATGGAAGCTCGAGATGAGAACTCAACTCGAAATCATTCGCTAGGCACACCTAATTAGTACAATGGGCACCCTTTCATCGCAACAACACACAATTATTTTTATCAGAACAATAAATGGAAAGCTTTCACTCTTTCACTAGGCTTAATGATAACGAAAGCTTAGTGGCAATTGAGAGGGAATACAAATCACCATAGAAATTATGCAGGTCCCAACATTGCCATATGCATAATTATGGCTTATCACATGTACAACAGTTGTCAAATCCCAGTCAAATAATACTATAGTATTGTATGTGCAGTACAACTCATCATGAAATGAGATTTTGTTTATATAGAAACGTTAAACAACTGAGGACTATTTGGAACAAAACTGCTGAAACACTCAAACTACTTGCTAAGCAAGGCACTAGTTATTATAAATAGACCATACCCCCATGGGTTGAGATATGTTGTTTTCTCCACATAAATTCTCCATTAAATGTTTTTATAATATTGGAGGACTAACTTGAGCGGCAAGGACCCCGATCGTTTAATGGCTACGGGAGCTTTATCTTGTAGCTGGCGATCACATAGCGGATTTGATCATCTTTTTCACTGGGTTCTTCATCAACAAGTACGTGTTTTTCTATGTTTGTACACATTACGCATTCATAACCCCTAAGTCTGAATTTATAGAATGTGATACTATTACAAAACAAATTTGTATCTCAAATAAAATTCCCTAAAGGCTTGCATCTTTGAAGGAGTAGGACCAAAAAAAAAAAATGGGGGGTTTCCACCCATACAATTAAACTCAAAAGCTATTCAAGGATAACAACAAAAGTAAAGAGCCTTCTTGCTACAAAACTCCAATCAAAAGCCTTCAATGAGGTGGAGGCATCTCGCCAATACCTGAAAAAGGTTTTGCGCAAAGGAATAAGCACTGATGTTTAGTAGGGAAAATATTAACAATGTATATAAAATTAAGATGTGCACAATCATGAATGCAAATGATGTTATTTCATATCAAAACATTTTCATTTCTCATGAATGCGAAAATGCAAATCTTTTCAAAATATGTCGAGTTCTATCCATTTCAAAATATCAATTATTAAACCAAAAAAATACCCTGGAAATCTCGAGGCATGTATCTGTAAGTAGTTTACACAGAACTATCAAAAATCTACATTCTTAGGTTATTAACCAGAAGGGCATTTGGACATCTAATTCTATGTGGATTTTAGGACTTTCACCGAGGACCTCAAGCTAACTTAATTCAATTTGCAAACATTTTTTACACATTCCGGATTTAACCATATTATTTACTTTAATAATTTAACCAATTTCAATTGTTATCAAAATATTCATCAATGTCAAATCTCAAAAGAGTTCAATAGTACACATGAGAAAAAGTATAAACATGTCAATGTAATGCATGATTTGTAAACAGTTTCAATTTCCCTAAGTTCTAATCATCCACCGATTACCAAAATAATTATCTTTATCAAGGTATTCCACAAAAGGGAAATACGAGAGCATAACTAAATTAACATTTTCAAATATTTTCATAACTCCAACAATATTTAATATTGCCAAAGCATTTCATAATTTCGATCACATATCATCAATTTCTCAAAAGTATAACCTTTTCTTCAGTCATGAACATTCTAAAGTTTGAGTGAAAATTTAGGGCTTTGCCAATTTAAGAACCAAACTTTGAAATTCAAACCTCGTTTATCAATTTGAGAGAGATATCACTAAGAATAAAACCAAAAAGGGGCAAGCCCTAGCTTTATACCATATATATATCAAACCTCCATAAATAAATAAATAAAAAAGCAGCATATCTACAAACTACCACATAACCATGGTAAAACAAATATATACAAATAATAGAATCCCTACCTCAAATAGAGAAGAAAAGAAGAAAAGCCTGAAACATCGGACATGCCGAAATCCTAGTCGGTCTCGATCAAAATAAAACTCTCGATGCGCTCTATATTTTGTATCAAAGGAGCAAGGTGAAACACTAACTCTAACTATGGCGGATTGAAGGTTTTGTAGAGTTTGGGAAAAGATTTTAGAGAAAGAAGAGAAAAAGCTTTGAGAAAGAAATAGTAGAGAGAGAGTGAAGGAAAACGTGAGAAAAGAGAGGAGGTATATGCGTATATATAATATAAGTGCAAAAAGTGGGTTTGGACCTATGAATTTGGCTTAAAATGGCATCTTTCACGCGTTGAATTCAAACAATCCACTTAAGTAAGCAAAGTTGCATTTGAGCGGTGAATGAAGCCTTGCATGATCTCAAACTTTTGAGGAACATATCGCTCGAGCAACCAAAGTTACACTCGAGCGAAGAATTCAAGCTTGTAGTAACTCAGTCACTAACGAGTAGACCATTCGACCAACGAAATGTGCACTCGAGCAAAGAATTGAGATTTCCAGCATCTTAAGTTTCAGAAACTTAGAATTGTCTAGGCCTAAAAACTGCTTGAGCGACCAAAGTTGCGCTACAACGAACTATGCTACCAACCTAGACACTCAAACTTCAAATGGATGTAACTCTCTCGTCCAGACTCTATTTTGGGCAAATCAAATGTCTAAAATAAATCCCTAACAATAAGCTACTCAATGGTTCTAGTCTCACATCAAAATTCAAAGTGTGGGAAGAGAATGGTTAGAAAGGGTGAAGACTATGCAAAGAACGAATATCTAAATCAACATTTTTGATCAAATCTTATTTAACCATTACAATGACACGTCAATCAACGTCCTAATACCAATTAACATGGTTCCAATGATAATATTAAAGAGTTAAAATCAATTCCATTGACTTAAGAAGTCCGAAGTGTTACAAGTTTATTCTTCTATTCAATTATTTCTTACTTATTTAATTATTTGTTTATTGCATCTTTATATTTAATTTCAATCAAACCAAAATTTGTTTACTAGATTAGGGTCTATTTAAATTTTAAATTGATTAATTTTCTCAAAAATCATAAGTCCCTGTGCCTTTGACCTCACATTCATTAAACTATACTATTGTACAATTCGTACGCTTGCAAGTAATTACAATTAACACATCACTAAGCTTTACAACTTTCTTCTTACTCATGAATTCATCAACAATCATGATGGTTTCTAGATTTTTTGTGTTAATTTATGTGGAGGATGTCTTTCTCACAAGCAATAGGCCTTTTATGATTGCCTCCTTAATTCAATTCCTTGGCTGTGAGTTCTCTCTTAAAGACTTGGGTCATTTCAATTATTTTTTTGGTATTGAAGTCTTGCCTTACTCCACTAGTTTGTTTCTTTCACAAATGAAATATATTATAGACATTTGAGACAAATCAATAATCGTTGACTCCAAGAGTGTTACTACTCCTACCTGTGCCTTTGTTTGATTGTTCAAGACAACCATCAAAGTGTTATCTGACCCCACATTATATCGCCAAATCTTTGGGCGTACTTCAATATCTTACCCTTACCCATCCTGATATCTCATCCGGAGTTAATAAGGTTCATCAGTTCATGCATGCTCCTACGATGAACATTGATCTTCTGTTAAACACATCCTTTGCTTCTTACTAGTAATCTTGCTCTTTTCATTTCTAAGTCCAACATTTCTAAGTTTTAAGCATTTTCTAGTTCAAATTGGACCGGTAGTGTAATATTCTATTCTAGGAGACCGCTCAAGCGGTCAAGTGGTCGCTCGAACGAGAGGCTCCCCGTATCTTGCATGTTTGCAAGTGAGACCGCTCGAGTAGTCAAGTGGTTGCTCGAGCGGAGATGTGAGGCTTCCAGTAATTTCATTGTAGAACTACAAAACTTCTGGGGCATTGTGTTTACCACTCGAGCGGTGAAGTGTTCACTTGAGTGGTATGTTCGAATCTCTTCATCGCTCGAGAGATGGAACGTTCACTCTAGCGGTCAATTCGGGGTGAGATTTTTTAAAACTCACTTTTTGACTCATTTCTCTCACTTTTTCCATTTTTTCTTCTTCTCACTTCTCCATTCCGAAAACCCTATTACCAAAACACTAGATTTCATCTATTTATAACAAGAACCTATCCTTGTTCCTTCATCAAAAGTGTTGATCTTGTTGAGAGCTACATTTTGAACCGATTGGATCATGATATGTGAGAAGTTCATTTGTTGGGTCTTCATCTCTCCATACTCAATCTTGAGGTAGCAATATCTTTAACCTTATATATCTATGTTTTGGTTTGATTATGTGTTAATTTCATGATATGTGTGTGATGTGGGATGGGTGATTGGTATATGGGCATTAATGCTGATTGGGGGCTCTTACCTTAAAAGTTTTTGAAATAAATGGTTATCTCTTAATGAAAAATAATGTATACACTATGAATCTTGGAAAATGAAATAATAGAAAGAAAAGCCGCAATTGCTTGTGAAACCTAATCATTATTCACAAGTCTTGGTTGATAAATAGATGCAAATCAATAGGTGAATTGGTTATGTGTTAAGATAAAATTAGAGTTTTGGGTAATTTGTTTGATGTGTGATATAGTATTACCCGTGCAGGGAAACTGAGGTGCCCACTTGCCCCATCGTGCAAAGACGATAAATGTGGAAATGCTTGAGGTGTCCACATACTGATCGTGTGAGGTCAATGAATGTAGCAGGTTGAGATGCCCACTGGCCATCTGTGTGAAGATGAAAAAATGTGGGAATTAATCGGAACAACATGCATTGGGATATGAAATTGTGGAACTAGTGTTCATGGGTAAAGTTCATGGGTTATACATAGTTTAAATCAAATGTTTATATACTTTGTTAAATATATTCTTTACTAGGTGATTACTCATTCCTATCTAACAAATTTCAGGACTTGATGAGCAGTAACCAACCAATGAAGTAGAAGGGGATCAATCTTTTGTCGGACTTTTGTTTTGTTTTGGGACCATGAGTCTTTTTGTTTAATGAAGGCCTTACCTTGAAAATAGTAAGCCCATAGGGCATTTGTTATGATTTTCTCTAACTTTTTAAACTACAAAAACTTAACATGTAATTTGTGACTCTCAACTTGCAATTCAACAAGAAAGAGAACCTTTGGGACTGTAGACACCCCATTTTTGACCGACCATAAGGCTCAGACGTCACCAGTTGAGCGCTCGGTGATGTTGCATATTGTGCTCGTTCTGAGGTTTCAGAGTCTCGGCTGCGAGCCTTGCCTCCGGACTTCGAATCTCTTTTGTGCTTTGCCTCGGTTTGCGAACCAGGTCCTGTTTTCTCTTCCTGAAGGGAGGGAGAGGTCTCGTAGATCATCTCTCAGTGGCCGTAGGCTACGTTTCTTGGTGGTAGGCCACGTTTCGTGGTGGTAGGCCATTTTTCCTGTTTGGAGCCCGGTTTTCGGTTTTCGGAGCCGTTAGCCGTGTGCCTCGGTTCGGGACCGCTTAACTACCTCCGTTTGCTCCGATTTTTGGGACACATCTTATTTCCTCCCTTCAGAGGAACACTGTGGCCCTAGAGACCACCTTCGTGGTCATATGCCACTTCCGGTGCCTAACTACCTGTTTTCGGGTCCTCGAGCCGCGCGTTTTGGCCCCCGAACCTTTGTTTTGCATCCGTTTTGGTCCATTTTTGGTAGGGGCCTTATTTTCACTGTTAGGGAAGTGGTAGGGTGGTGGCCGGCCACCTATTCCTCTGAAAAGCCAGTTTTCTCTTTTTCTCTCTCCAAAAGCCGATTTTTCTAACCGAAAGCTGGTTTTTCTTACTTTTGAGCCACATTTTCTGGCTTTTCATACCACCATTGTGTTGTGCTCATCTGGGAGGCCACCAATATGGGTAGGCCGACCAGTAGTTCACTTTGACCCTTTTGAACCTTGCTTAAAATCTAGCTTTTCTCTCTCCTAGGTCACATTTTCTGGTTTTTCTCTACACAACTATATTCTACTCATCTGGGAGGCCACCTTTCTGGGTAGGCCGACCAACAATTGTTCTTGAACCTTTTGACCCCTGGTTGGCCGACCAGGGGGAGTGGTCGGCCGGCCACTTGAAATGGCCAGCCTGCTTATTGCTTTTCCTCTCTTTAAGTGTAGTCCAGCTGTGCCAGCTGGAGATCATTTGGTGCATCCTCCATACACGTGTATGGAGGATCTTTGAAGCTTCCAAGAGAAGCTTTGGCCTCTCTTCTCTAAAAGAGAGGCCCTCCTCTTTGTATCTAGAGGTTAGACACTTTTGCTTAAGGCATATACACCTCTCCCTCCATTGCTACTATTCCAAGCTCTAAAACCCTAACTTCCTTGGTCCATTTACACTACAACCCATAGCACCACACCACCATCATCCATTCCATCCCCTTGGAAGTCATTTGCAGAGGTTGAAAGCTTATTTCCTTGGACCAAAGGCTGCTGGAAAGTTAGGCTGCAAGGGTAAGCTCCTATTCTCCCCATTTTTGCACTATTTTGTTCTATATCTTAGCCCCTTTTGCTTACATTTTTGGGCTTTATTCTGAACTAAAAAGTCTTATTTTGAGCTCATCTTCATGTTTTATCAAGGACTTTTCTCTGTTTGAAGTCTTCTACTCCCCTTTTGTGCTTTATCCCTCTTTTGGGGCTTATTTTGCATGATATATTAGCCATATTTTTGAGCATTTTTGGGCTTTGAGCCAAACTATAAATTATCTTTTTTTGAGCCCCTCTTAAACTTTGTTGAAGGGCTCTTCACTGTTTGAGGCCATCTACTGCCCCTTTCCATTTATCTCTCTTTTAGGGCTATTTTTGCATCATATTTTAGCCTCATTTGTGAGCATATTCGAGATTTGCCATAAACTGTAAAGTATCTTGTTTTGAGCCCCTATCAACCTTTGTTGAAGGACTCTTTGCTGTTTGAGGCCTTTTGTTGCCTTGTTTGTTCAATCTCTCTTTTAGGGCTGTTTTTGCATAATACATTAGCCTTATTTGTGAGCCATTTTGGGCTTCGGCCTGAACTAAAAAAAATCTTTTTTTGATATCATCTTTATGTTTGATTAAGGTCTATTCTCTGTTTGGGGTCATCTTCCCCTATGCATGCTTCATTCCTTCATGATTAGGGCCATGCATTAGAGCACTTGCATTGGCCATGGTTTGGCCTCTTAGCCACTGAAATCCAGTGGATTTTTAGTGGCTTTGATGCATTTTTGAGGGCCAAAATTAGAGGGGGGGTGACCCCCTCTCTCTTTGTTTTGTTTGGGGATCTTTTGGGCCTTCCAAAGGGACCCTATTTTGCATGCATCGAAGTCTAATTTTAGGCCTCATTCTGTGAGTTTTAGGGTCTTGTTTAGGTCTGTCCAAGGCCCTTTTGATCATATTTTATACCTACAATGCATGTGTAGAACAATCCCATTCAAGGCCCTTCAAAGAGGCCTTTCTTTGCATGTTCCCTAGACCAATTTCAGGGTCGATTTGGTGAGTTTCAGGGCTTTCATATTTGATTTCCAGAGTTGGTTGTGCCATGCTAAGTGTCCTTGATGCATGTGCTTAATTACCCCTTGTATGCCCTTCCAAAGAAGCCCCTCATTTTTGCACATGTTGGCTGCATTTCAGTGATTATTTGGGTATATTTTGGCATGTTTTATTCACTGATTTTTTTTGGTTTGGTGAGATTTCATATGCTTGATATGCATGCCATGTAAACCATGTTTGCTAGTCAAAGTTGCATGCTTTTTTTAGTCCATCATGCTAGCATCTTTTGGTCATGCTTTGAACTAGAAATGTTCATATTTTGGGACTACCTTGGCTCTATCTTTGTGCTTCATGGTCAAATAATGCATGCTTTGTATAGCTACAAGTCAATACATGTGCCTAGTTTTGAGTTTCGGGGCTTACTCCATGCATCGGGTGCCATGTTTGCATGATTCGGGACCATTTAGCATTATGTTTCAGTGCTGAAATTTACATGTTTGAATGCCATGCTTCATCCTTGCCATGCTTTGGTAGAGTGGTACTTTATGCCTTAGGTTCGGTCCTCGGTTTGCGTGCATGTATGCACGCATTTCGGTCATCTCATTTTCATCTTACGGCTACTAATGTGAGTGTGGCAGAAGTCCACTCATGTTGGTGTAAGTCCATTATGCATTGTGTATGCCATTTCAATTCATAGCATTGCGTATGCTAGGTTGCGTGTTAGTGCATTGTGTATGCCATGTTACATCGAGCATTGTGTATGCCATCTCATAGCGTTGCGTATGCTAGATTGTATGTTAGTCGCATTGTGTATACCATCTTATTTGCATTGTGTTTGGGATAGGAGTTAGCCCGAGCACGGGAAACGAGGTACGTTTCGTACTCCGAGTGACGGAACGTGTCTCAATTCCCTGTCACCGACACTCCGGATTACCCATGATGGAGTTTAGGTCTTGTTGTGTTTTCATGTGCATTCATCTCATATTGAGTCGTGCAATTCGGCTCCTCGGCCATCATGCATCGATATGCGTGATTGGTGGCACGAGGATCGAAGACTACACTCCCTGAAGAGTAGTCATGCATACATATATGAAATACTTTGCCATGCCCCTTTGTTGCTCTCTGTTGCAGTAAATCAGAAATTAGCAGCCTTCCGGAGCGTTGCACAATATTCCGAAAACAATTGCGAACAGAGGCGAATCGGGGCATCGCAATGGATTTCCGCGCCAGGCAACTCAAGCATGCATCTCCCATCATTCGGAACAGAGCTGAGGCAGTCCATAGGCTTGCATGCCGATTTATTGCTTTCCTAGTTAATTTGTTAATTAATTAGGGTTTTGTAATATTTAATTATTCATTTCGGATTGTATTATTCTTTCGGACCCTCCGAGCGAGGGCACAATTGTAATAAGTGTGCGTGAGTGTGATGTATGTATTCCAACCCCTCGTCTTTCTCTCTTTTATTTACCAGCTTATGATGGTTAGATTAGGGCATGTTTCGATTAGCATACAGTATGATAGCATGTTTGCATTCATTCATCTGTCTTGCATGCACCGGGCTCGGTGCATCATACTAACTGCATTTGTATTTCAATTCCGAGTTGAATACTTGTTAGTTGTAGCATTTCACATGCCATCTTTAGAATAGCCGAGCCTATTGTAATTGCATTCCTGCATGAGTTGCATTAGGCATTTCTATATAGTTAGGATCATGCATGGATTTTTAACATAGCATTTGTTTTGGCTTGGAGTGCTCGGTAAGTTTTATGCTTTAGCATCCTTGCATGTGTGTGAGTGACTGCCATGATAGCATGCTTACCATGAGGCTAATTGCTTATATGATATAACTGCTGAATGCCTGTGGTTGAAGGTTGGGTTATTTTAATTGGAACAATTCATCAATTGCGAGTTTTAAGCCCACTTGAGAGTGGCAAATCATCTTGTTTTCTAAGCCCACCCGAGGGTGGCAAAATCTGCATTTTAAGCCTACTTGCAAGTAGCAAACCATTTTCAAAACAAACATGAGATATTTTGTTCCAATTCAGACGATCCAGTCTATATTTGTATGTTGTGCGCATCACATAGTAAATCTAGGCTAATAACTGGAATAAGAACGCATAATGTTTTCAAAACTAGATATCATGGTTAGTAGATGCCGATCTTTGATCGGGCGAGCGGGGGTGCTCACGAAGTGACCTTCCCCAATCGTACCCAAGTTCCCGAGTCAAGGCAACTTTGGTGATGACAGACACGTGGCCTTAGGCAACGAGTCAGGGTTTCCTAAATTTTCCAAAATAAAATATTTAGGTGGCGACTCTGTATCTGGCAAAGTAGTCCATGTTTGGCACTTCTTTCAAAAAATCTGTTTTCAAAAACGATTTGCCGGATTTGGACTCTTTGATGATTTCATCGGTCTTGTATTGCACTCTGCGAGATTAGATACAGGACCGTGACATTGAGTCCTGAACTGTAGTGAGCCCATACGAACAAAACGGGGGGGACATCCTCCCGGGACGTTCGGGGACGTCTACAGTTTCTGGCGACTTTGCTGGGGATTTAGAGAACTTGACTCGAACTCATGATATCTTGTTTTGATTACACTTATGTGTTTCTTTGCATTGCATGTGCATTGGTGCGCCTAGGACACCGTGTTTGCCATATGCTATTCCTGAACGGTTTGCCGGAGGCTTGCTTTGTCAAAGCATGCCATAAGGCTGACCGGTTACGGGCTCTGCCAGTATGGGAGCACAAACCCCGGTTTTACTGGGGCACCCTTTTTGACCATTCGACCTAGTGCATATTCGGAATCCATAGTGACCATTCCAAACTAGGACAGGTTGCTTACCCGTTTATAGGTTGTTTGAAACCGCTGCGTGCGTAGTGAAACCCTAGTCCCTAACAAAATGGGACAGGGAAACCTTACCCCAACATAGAGGTGTTTTGGCTCTTACTTGTTTGTTATGTGCTTTTAGAGTGCGTCTCTATACGAATACATGTATCAGTTTACAAGTTTGGGCATCAGGCCTGTGGGCACCAATTCAGTATTTCTGGGTATCAGGCCTGCGGGCACCAGTTCAGTGTTTCTGGGTATCAGGCCTGAGGGCACCAATTCAGTATTTCTGGGTATCAGGCCTACGGGCACCATTTCAATATTTTTGGAATCAGTTATCTGCGGGTATCAGATTCAGCTTCGGGGACAGTGATTTGGGAGTAGTGATTTGGGAATAATGATCAGTCTTTGAGAACAGTGTACCAATTGCGTATTAATTATACCTGACTGCATGTTGTGTTTATTTACGCCGTTATGCTGTCCGTTTGTCTGCTCGTTTATTTCCTTATTATTGCTTTATTTATCTTTTTGCTAGGTAGTCTAGCACAATTGCTCCAGACCAAGCAGATATTCCCCAAGCACTCTAGACAAGAGGTCGCCGACTCAATCGATCTGAGGATCAGGTCGACGGACAACCAGTGTTCCACTCTCTACCCTCGGTTATCAGACGGAGGCCAAAAAGGCGCAGTGTATCTGAGCAGAGGTTACCAGAGCAGCGGATTACCCCATCAGTGGACAGTCGGATTGAGATCCCAATTGTCGCTATAGAGATAGACCTGCCACTAGTTCAGACAGATCAGGGTAGTATGACGGGACTGACAGGAGTTGAGGAAATGATGCGTCAGATGCAGGACACTGTGAGAACCATGCAGCAGGATGCTGTTCGCCGGGATGAATTTGCTAAACAACAGGCCGAGATCATGGCCCAGCAGGAAGAATTAATTGCCAGATTGCAACAACAAACCGGAGCATCTGCTTCACACCCAGTTTCTCTCCCACCAGGAATCCCGGCACCCGACGAGGCGCCAAATGTCCAAGTAGATACGGACATACCAACAGGGCCAGCTCCGCCCCCAATTCTGCCCCAGTTATCTAAGGCTCCCACGCCCGTCAATCAACTGGACTCTCCCTTCGAGTTCGAGGTAGACCATACAACACTGAAATTGAGCAAGCTTGAGAAGTTGTTCAAGAAATCCCAAGGGGTAAAGGCTATTCCGGATATCGAGGACGGACGACGTGGCTGTGACGCTGCCGGATAAGTTTAAAATGCCGCAAATTGATCGCTTCAACGGATCTGGGGACCCCATGGTACATCTCCGGCTATTTTCAGATATACTACGGCCAATGGGCCTCACCAGACCACAAAAACTTTCACTATTTGGCCGGTCCTTGTCGGGTGTGGCCGCTATCTAGTATGCGAAGTTAGAGGATGATGTCAAGCGGAGTTGGGATGAAATGGCCGAGGCCTACTCTTACAATACCCAAATCGAGATTACGACCCGAGATATCGAAACAACGAGGCAGGAGTCTAAGGAGAGCTTCTCGGATTTCGTAACTCGGTGGAGGGCGAAAGCTTCGATGATGACCCTGAGGCCTACCGACAAAGACCAAATCAGGATGATTGTGCGCAATCTCCAGCCAAAACTGATGCAAAAAATGATTGTGCTCTCGTTTCCCAGTTTTTCAGATCTACATGAAATGGGAGTACAAATTGAAAATGCAATGAAACAGGGTCTGATTGACCAAGATAGAGAGCAACCCCGAAAAACTTTCAACCGCAACAATAACACAGGCACCAGCAATGCCACAAATGCCAGAGCTTCAGAAGTAAGCGTAGTCACCACCCTTCCCCCTCCCCTTCCAAGACCCATGGAAGCTACACCTTTCTCCAGCGCGTCCGGAAGCAACACACAAACCACTCGATTCCAACCCAGAGGCCAAAGAACCTTCACCCCACTGTATATGCCCCTGTCCAAGGCTCTAGGGGTATTAATCAAGAAAGGGCACTTAAAGCCTCTGGAGCCGAGGCCATTGCCAAATCCACTCCCTCATTCTCATAACCCGACAAAATACTGCGCATATCACCAACAACACGGTCATGACACTGACCAATGTTATAGATTGCGTCATGAGATTCAAGACCTCATTGACAAACAGGTGATTGTACTTCCAGAAAATCCCAATGTCACAACAAACCCTCTCCCACCACACAACCAAGCTGCACCTCCCAAAAGAATCAACTTCATCCAGACCGGGGTCGTGTCTTACGATCCCAGCATATATATCACTCCTTCCCACCTGCCTAAGCCGGTGGTGCTCCTTCCTGACTGAACTGACTCTTTGTACATGTTGGACATCTCCAGAACCCAACCCGAGCCAATGGTGGCGACTGGCAAAGATAGGACAGAGGAGATTTTGGAGGAGGATGGAATTGTTCAATCAGGGTTTGAGCAGTCTGGGAGTGTCGCTGGGGAAGCTTACGATCTGAGTGATTACATTCTGCCAGCAGGCTGGTTTGAGCCTAATATTGAATTGCCAGAGAGGGCAGAGCTGTGTGTGATCCGAGGAGATGGATTTGAGCAGGGGACAGATGATTTGACGGTTGTGCAAGAGGACTTGGCCAACCTCCAGTTTTTCAACGATCAAGATCCGGGAGACGTGGCAGTCGACTGGTTTGGTTATGAGGAACCGATACAGGTTACTGGGTGGCTTGATGACTTGCCAGATATTGTTGTCGAAGCTCAATTGGAGCAGGGCCCGACAGGGGCGAGCATATCAGTGGTGGCCGGAAGGGCCGAAAGTCAGAATCAATCGCCGGAGAGCGCCCGTGCTAAGAATTCCGCTCGAAACTTGGACATTATGAATGCGGGAATTGTTGAACAACCAGTTGTACTGACGCAGCTGGAACAAGAAAGGTTTGAGGATGCCGAGAGGATTAGGAAAGCTAAGGGCCCTGAGGGGACTGAAAGTGCTGTGTGCACGAAGATGGAGAATGCTGCGAGTATGTGGACGGAGAGTACTGCGAGTGCAATTGAACCAGAGCCAGACAGGTGTCTGTTGGCTGTCGACGGAATGTGGTGGGAAGACGATGATTTATGTCTTGCCCACACGGATGAGGATTGGGGGAGTAATCAGCCAGATAATGCCTGGTATATCGGTGAGGTCGATCATATGACGAGAAGCGTACGGTATTTCAAACCCCCGCACCTAGACCAGCCGGAGGCATCTAGAAAAGATAAGGAAGCTGAGAGACAGAAAGAGAAGCAAGTCGAAGAAGAGGCTGTACTGAAGCAGTTAAAGAAGATACAAGCAAACATCTCCATCTGGGGACTGCTTATGGCATCGCGAGTACATCGAGAAGCTGTCTTATCGGCCATGGACAAAGCCAAGCTTTCTATAGACACCACGCTTGAACAGCTGGTGGGCTTAGTTTTTCCGGGAGGAGCTACCCCGATGTTGACCTTTTCTGACAAAGAACTGCCACCTGAGGGTGCAAACCACAACAAGCCACTCTACATCTCCGTAGAGTGCAGAAATAAATGGATACCCATGGTGCTTGTCGACACAGGGTCCGCCATCAATGTATGTCCAGCCAGGACTGCCTATGCAATTGGCTTGAAGACCGCGGACTTTGTGCCAACAGCCCAGGTGATTCGGGCTTACAACAATACAAGCAGGAAAGTCATGGGGACAGCGAAAATTCAAACCAAGGTTGGGCCGGGGCAGCATGAAATTGATTTTCACATCCTAGAGGTTCCCGCCACTTTCACTCTGCTTTTGGGGCGGCCGTGGCTGCATCAAGTGAAGGCAGTTTCTTCTACCTTGCATCAAATCGTGAACTACCCCCATGGAAAGGGAGTAGCCATTGTTTTTGGGAATTCATCGATCCATCCACCGCCGGAAGTATCTACGCTAGTTCTGGAAATTGAGCACGGTATGGAGGATGTGTTCTTATCTGGTTTTACCCCAGCTGAGGCCCGGGTCGTACAGAATATCTTAGCTGTTAATGAGGGGGTGTATTTCAGTGCTCAATCTTTATACCTCATGAACAAGCTTCAACATATCCCTGTGATGGGATTGGGAAAGAGCGGCAGGAAGGGCGTCGCAGCATCGGCCGAGGTGCCACATAACCCACATACCTTTGGTTTGGGTTATCTGCCCACCAAAGAGGATTGGATAAGGAAGGGTAAGGAGATGGCTGGGAGAGCCAGAGCGAAGAAAGCGGGGAAGCCTTTTGACTTAATGCACCGGCCCATTCAGGGTACCCTAAACGGACACTTCGTCCGGGAGGGGGAGGACTTTCTGTTCTGTGGCTTCCCAGAGCCGTGGCTGAACGTGGAGAAGAAGCGCGTGCCGGGGTTTGAGATCTTTTTTGACTTGCAGCTACCCGAGGACGACGTTGCCGAAGAGCAGACAGACCCAATAGCTGAGGTTGAGCAGAGCAAGAAGGTGGGGTCTGAGGACGCCGAAAGTGAAATGGGGGTAGCGCTGGCATGTCTACTTTTAGATCCTCTGATCAAACAGAAGTGCTTGGGGGATAACTTCTTGGTATGCATGATCGGGAACGGAACGACTGCGGGCCTACCAGCAAACATTTTGGATGCATCTATCGCACCTTCTCTCATTTGGCAATATGAAGAGGGATTTTTGTCCAGCAGCACCGGGTCAGGTGGTGAGTCGGAATCTGATTCCACCGAATCTTGTGAGTCGGAATCAGGTTCCAACTCGACTGAGTCTGAGTCTGGTAATCCTGGGGATGATAACCCGGATGCCACAGTCTTGTCCAGGTCGTCTTTTTCTTTCTCTTTTGAGTCTGTTGTAACCGAGGAATCGGACGATTTAGATGTGCTTAATGAGAATCAAGTAGTTGTGGTTTCTGAGTACTTTTCTGTGCCCTTGATTTATTGTGTTAATTCAGACTTTCAAAATTTTGATGAAAACGACGAGGAAGAAATTCCTCCGGTTTTGCAACGCTTAATTGAACAAGAGCAGGAAAGATTTGTTAAACCCTTAATGGATGAAATCACTACCGTGAATGTTGGTACTGAGGAGGACCCGCGGCTGGTCCAGATCGGGTCCACGTTGTCTTCGAAGGAATGCGAGCGCTTAGTCGCTTTATTAAAAGATTTCAAAAATGTTTTCGCGTGGTCCTACGAAGACATGCCTGGAATCGATCCTGAGATTGTACAGCACCGGATCCCTCTTGACCCCGAGGCCCGACCCGTTAAGCAAAAACTCAGAAGGATTCGCCCGGACTGGGCTCTCAAGATTAAGGAAGAAGTCACCAAGCAAATTGACGCAGGTTTCTTGCTGGTATCTGAATACCCGACTTGGTTGGCCAACATCGTTCCAGTGCCGAAGAAGGATGGTAGGATCCGGGTATGCGTGGATTTTAGGGATTTGAACAGAGCTAGTCCGAAGGACGACTTTCCCTTGCCACACATTGATGAGTTAGTGGACTTCACAGCGGGGCATGCTTTGCTTTCGTTTATGGATGGCTTCTCAGGCTACAACCAGATAGTGATGGCACTTGAAGACCGAGAAAAGACTGCCTTCACCACCCCGTGGGGGACCTACTGCTACAGAGTAATGCCGTTTGGGCTGAAGAACGCTGGAGTTACATATCAACGGGCCGCAACCACAATATTGCAGGACATGATTCACAAAGAGGTTGAGGTGTATGTGGACGACATGATTGTTAAGTCCAAGGAAAGAGAGGGCCACTACACCGCCTTGCAAAAGTTCTTTCAAAGGATTAGAGAATTCCGGTTGCAGCTGAATCCTTAGAAATGTACGTTCGGTGTTACAGCAGGGAAAATGCTTGGGTTTCTCATTACACAGAAAGGTATCGAAGTCGACCCTTCCAAAATCAAGGCCATCCTATAAATTTCACCACCAAGGGCTGAAAAGGAGGTGCGAGGATTTCTGGGTAAAGTGCAATTCATAAGACGGTTTATCTCAAAATTAACCTTGACTTGTGAACCATTTTTTGGTCTCCTGAAGAAAGGAATGAAATTCCAGTGGGACGGCCGATGCCAAGCTGCTTTTGAAAAGATCAAGGAATATTTACAGAACCCACCTGTGTTGTCGCCATCAGAACCGGGAAGACCGTTGATATTGTACCTTTCGGTAACTGAGACTACAATGGGCTGCATGCTCGCGCAAGAATCAGAGGGCAAAGTGGAGAGAGCCATCTATTATCTGAGCAAGAAGATGCTAGAGTATGAGACTCGCTACACACTATTGGAGAAGGCTTGCTTAGCCTTGGTATGGGCTACCAGGAAGCTGCGGCACTACTTGTTAGCTCACTCTGTAATGCTGGTTTCGAGATTAGATCCCATCAAATATCTCTTCGAGAAACTGGCACTTACGGGTAGGCTAGCTCGTTGGTTGTTGTTGCTTTCCGAATTCGATCTAAAATATGTGACGCGCAAGTCGGTCAGGGGAAGGGCAGTAGCAGAGTTCTTAGCCGATCATCCAGTGGAAGGTGGTGAAGTAGTTGAGTACTTATTCCCAAATGAGGCCATTTTGCATATCGACGACGAGTTTTGGACGATGTATTTCGACGAAGCGTCCAACCAATATGGGTATGGAATAGGAGTGTTGCTGATAGCACCCGACAATTCCCGTATCCCTCTAGCCTTCAAGCTCCGGTTCAAAGTCTCGAACAACGAAGCAGAATATGAGGCATGCATTGCCGGTCTAGAAGCAGCCCTGGAACTAGGGGCAAAACGGTTGGATGTCATCGGTGACTCAAACCTTGTTGTGTCTCAAGCGAAAGGAGATTGAAAAGTCAAAGAAGAAAAGATGTTGATGTATCATCAGACCCTGAATTTGTTAATTCCTCGGTTTGAAAAGCTAAACTTTGCTCATCTAGCAAGAGAGAACAACAGGTTCGCAGATTTACTAGCAACTCTATCTTCTATGATAGACATCCCGTTTGGAGTCCGGATGCGTCCAGTCATTATTGACCAGAAGTTTGCGCCAGCTTACGAGTCAATTGCTACTATAGACGAGGTTCAAGATAAGAACCCCTTGTATTACGACATTTGGAACTTCTTGGAGAAAGAGGCGTATCCACTAGGGGCAAATGCCAAGCATAAAAGGGCAATCAAAAGAATGGTTGTTCAATTCATCATCTGCGGAGGCAAATTGTACAAGAGAGGTCATCTGGGAATGCATAAGCTATGCATTGAAGCTGAAGAATCAAAACGCCTGATGGAGGCCATCCATGGAGGAGAATGTGGAGCACATATGAACGGGGTAATGCTGGCACGAAAGATCCTCAGACAGGGTTATTATTGGTCCACCATGGAGGAGGATTGTATCAGCTTTGTTCGGCGATGCCACAAATGTCAGATCCATGCAAACCGTATGAACATCCCACCGTCGAAGCTGTACAATATGACTTCGCCATGGCCATTTTCAGTTTGGGAAATCGTTGTGATCGGGGCTCTCACTCCGAAGGGGTCTAACGGGCATGAGTTCATCCTGGTCGCGATAGATTATTTCACGAAGTGGGTTGAAGCCCTATCCTATGCGGTGTTGAAGGCTTCGCAGGTTGCAAAATTCATCAGAAACAACATCATCTGTCGTTATGGGGTCCCAAACGAGGTCATTTCAGATAATGGTTCCCACTTTAAGAAGGAAGTGATTGACTTGTTGGAGAAATACAACGCGGCTTTTCATAAGTCATCCACATACCGGCCGCAAACCAATGGAGCGGTCGAGGCCGCCAACAAGAATATCAAACACATATTGCAGAAGATGGTGGAAACATACTGGGATTGGCCAGACAAGCTGCCGTTTGCTCTGTGGGGATACCGGACTTCAATTAGAGCTTCTACTGGGGCGACTCCGTATTCATTAGTTTATGGGATGGAGGCCGTTCTACCTATTGAAATTGAGGTTCCGTCTTTGCGAGTCCTGGCTGAGTGTCAGATAGCCGAAGCAGATTGGCAACAGAATAGATTTGAAGAACTCATGCTTTTTGACGAGCGCAGACTGAAAGCACTGTACCATGTTCAAAGCTATCAGCGCAGAATCGCCTGGGCTTTCAACAAGAAAGTTAAGTCCAGGAATCTAAAAGAAGGAGATTTGGTGCTCAAGGACAACCGAGCTCCCATCCACGACCCAAGGGGCAAGTTCAGACCCAATTGGACTGGTCCCTACATCATCAAAGCTATCTAGTCAGGTGGAGCTGTGGTTCTAATGGACCTAGATGGCTTAGAGTTCTCGCAACAGATAAACATGGACAAGTTGAAGAAATATTACCCCTAAAAGGCTCGCTAGGCCAAAAACCCAAAAGGGCGACCTAGGCAAAAGTTAGAGCATTGAAAAAATTGGAAAATATAAAAACTGAGTTCGCAAGGTTGAAAACCTGCAAAGGGTGGCCTTGGCAGAAGTTAAAGCGTAAAAGGAGAGTGAAAATACTCGAGTGAACCTAAGCCTGAACTATGTAAGGCTTGATTCCCATCTTCGGGATATGTAGGCAACTTCATCCTGAAGTTCAGCCATAAACTTTTCCTCGATCAACTTTGTCCATTTGATCATCTCGGCCATCTTTGTCTATTCAGCATTCAAGAGTTCGGTTATGATCTCCGGTGCAGTGCTCTTCAGACTAGGGGCAACTCTCCGTTGCTGTGCAGTGTCGCGGTACTCTTCAGACTAGGGGTAACTTTCCAGTTGCTGGGATCCGGGGTTGTGCATCTCAGTGACAGATCTCAGGCATGTCCAGTTCTGATCCATATCGAAAATGGTTTTGAAAAGTTTTAATAAAAGTTGACTATGTTCAAGATTAATCTTTTTACAACTTAGACCATTTTTGGACCAAACTGGAAAATTTTCAGTACCCACAACCTTCAATTTCATTGATTTCAATACAGAGTTCTCCTGCTTTTGCATACAAATTGAAGTTGTTTTTATTACATTCATAAAGAAAACTTGAAAGTTCTAATAAAGCAATAGATCCGGTGCATAGCTAAGTCAGGTGTTCCTGCGCCCCCTCCCAGAGTTGGTCGAAGCCTCTGATACCAAAGTGGGCCCTTCCTGTGCCTCTTCATTGAGCCAATCCAAGCACTCATTAGACAAAGTGCAACTGAAAGTGGGAGCAGGGGCCACGAGCTCTCTAATCCTCTATGCTGTGGCATACCGGGCAAGCTGTGTGCCTCGAACCGGGAATGCAACAGGATACTCTATCCCCTCTAGCGGGCAAGTCTGATCATGGCCGAACTGGCGCTAGAACCGGAATGAAAAGTAGAACACACAGTGAGTCAGACCAATCAACTGGATCCCGGTTTGCCGGGACATGCTATAGCTCATTGCCAGGAGATTGAGCCAAGGACAGCGCCAAGCAATGCGATCCGCAGACAAATTGCACATCCATTCGAACCACCATCCCTCATCAATGGCATCGACTAGTCGTTGTCGGGAGAAGTAGCTGCGAGCTGAGTAAGCTGGGCAAGAGTCCACAACTTGCAATTTATCCATCAACCATACCTGGGGACGGATGACAAATGAGAGAATAAAGAATAGAGAGATGTACGATGAGAGAAAAGTAAGAAAAGGGTTTTGTGAGAAAAACCGAGCCTGAGGGCCGAGTGGTGTGAGCAATATATATGTGAGAAAGGGTGGGAAACATTACCTGCAGCAGTAGTGGACTCCCCGTGAATCTGGTTGTCTCTCGGCGATAGAAAGCATCCGAGCCCATCAGCGTCTCGGCCAATGTCATGGCAATGCAGCTCTTTCTTTCTTTCAGTCCTTGAGCAACTTCAATCAGACGGATGCTAGATCCGCTAAAGCCCGGGGCAAGCAAAAAGTGAGATAGTATGCACAAGCAAAGGGCGTGTTGCCGAAAACCTTGCCAGTGATGGTCGCCGCGGTTACCCGCATTAGAAAAGCGATGAATCAAGCCAAGGATATCTAGTTCCCCTTTGCAGATCAGAGACCAAGCATTGTGCATGGAGAGCCCACAGATCTGTCCTAAAGCTTGGGCGTGACCAAAGCGAAGCTGGGACAAAATCTCTTCATGGCGCTCGGATTCCATCAAAACTTGGAAATCTTCGAAGGTCGGACACATCTCTTGCCCGCCGAAGCTAAAGACGTGTGTTATCGGATTCCAAAACCTCGCCGCGTCATGAAGGAATGGAATGTGCAGCGAAGTACGGATCAGCTTAAATAGTGCATTCAAGCTGAAACCCCGAAAGTTCAACTTTTCCGAGCCATCTAGAGAAGCAATCCAAGCTGTGAGATTTTGGGTGAGAAATGCTTCCATTTTGGTGCAAAACTAAGATGAAATGAGAGAACCACGAGGTTGGAGTTTTTAAAGAGGATAAGGCACTGTTCAGAGGACACGTGTCAAAAATTTGGTGGTTGCCAAGCTAGGTGGCCGGCCAGCCACCTTTTCCGGCAGGCCGACCACCCCTCTCCCCTCCAATGCAAAAAGTTGGTCGACCAACTCCCTTAGGTGGTCGGCCATCAAGAGGAGGGTCGCTTTGGTCCTGTTCTAGCCTCTAGAAGAAAGTTCCAAGCATTTCCATGCATTGGGGGCGTTAAAGGTGCGAGTTTTCCTCTGTTTCGGATGCGTTCCGTCACCCAGATCGTCCGAAATGCATTTGTTTATCAAGTTACTGTTAAATCCTGCTTATTGAGTTGTTGTTTTTGCTTATCGAGTTATTGCTTTGCTTACCGAGTTGTTAAGCTTACCAAGTTGTTAAGTTTTGTCGAGTTGACGAGTTTTGTGTATTGAGTTGTTACTCTTTGTTTATCAACATTGATGTGTCTTGCTTATCGAGTTGTAAACTTGCTAAGGTTCTGTCCTTTCTTAGTAAGTTAAGTTGCTTTGATTGTTGCGTCGGTTCACTACCTGGCTTGGTAATTTTCAATGCACGATTTCCATTCAATCTCATTTTTGTGCAAAATAATGCGATGCGATGCAAGAACATAAAATACAACACCTTTTTTTGAACAAAAGTTGTTTCATTCTATCATGCCTCATTTGTTACAACATTTTACAACAGGGGTACAAGTTTTACAGAAAATAAAACTGCTTAATAATGTACAATGTGCTACAACTACTAGTAAAAAAGGCAAATAAAGCAGGGAACAGCTGCATCAATGCTCTCAAACACAGGAGTAAGAGGCCCTCTTCGTCCTCTTCTGCGGAACAGTCTCAGCACCATCATCGCCATCTGAGTCAGAGCTGTCATCCTCGAGATCCTCCTCGGCATCGTCTCCGCCCTCAGAACCCCACTCAGAGACATCCTCTCTGCCAGCAGATGTCTCTGACAGACGATGCACGGACTCCTCCTCCTCGCTGGACTCCTCCTCAATAATATGTGCTCTGCGCCCGCCTCGTCCGCGAGACGACTCCCCTCTCCCGGCTCTCCGAGAAGGCCTAGATGGCCCAGCTCCTCCGGAAGGCCCAGATGGCCCAATATATATCGGAGGCATCTGAAAAGAAAGAGTGCAATTTGAATACATCAGCCAAAATATGTATATCAGATGTACAGATAAAAAGCCACATGGAGTGGATGTATGTAAATGTAGTACATGGATGTGGTGTGTGTCAGATGTGCTTTCCGCATACAGCCGGTCAATCAATGCAGTGAAATGTTCAAATTCAACATGTCATCAGAAATATGATAAATGCAAGAAAACTAAACAATACCAAAACGCCCATGATGGACAGTTGCGCCTCTCTCCGCAGGACCATGCCTTCGAGCGAGGCCACTAACCCAAGTAACCCCTCAGCATACTGTGACAAGCCCGCGGGGGGGGGGGGGACCTCGCTACAGTTCGGACTCTCGATTTGTGTCGCGGTTATTAATCTGAACCAAAGAGTCCAAATCCGGCAAATCGTTTTGAGAAACAGATTTTTGAAAAAGTAGTGCCAAACATGGACTGCTTTGCCAGATACAGAGTCGCCACCTAAATATTTTTTATGGGAGAATTTAGGAAACCCTGACTCGGTGCCGAAGGCCACATGTCCGTCATCACCGGAGTTGTCTCGGCTCGGGAGCTTGGGTACGATCGGGGAAGGTCAGCTATGAGCACCCCCTTTCGCCCGGTCCGAAGACCGGCCTCTACTATCCGTGATATCCAATTTTGAAAACGTTATGTGTTCTTATCTCGTTATTAGCCTAGAATTACTATGTTATGCACACAGCAAACAAGTATAGACTAGATTGCCTAATTTGGAAATAAACATTGCATATCCGTTTGTTTTGGAAAACGCTTTGGAATTTGCTACTCGCAAGTAGGCTAAAACACGGATTTTAATGAGTTTTTCCAACTCAAACAATCCAACCTTCACCCACAGGCATTTCAAACAGTTTAACACATAAGCATCTAGCCACATGTTAAGCATGCTGTCATGGCAATATTCACACTCATGCGATATGCTAAAGCGGAAATACTTACATAGTACTCCATGCCAAAACAAAGAACTTGTTAGCAAACATGCATGATCCAAGTCCATGTTAAGTGCCTAATGCATCGCATACAAAATGTTGCTAGAATAGGCTCGGCTATCCTAAACATGTCATGTGAAAATGCACAATTATCACGTATTCAGTTTGGGAATTGAAGTATTGATGCAGTTAGCGTGATGTACCGAGCCTAATGCATGCAATACAAATGCATGGATGCACACATGCATAGCATAGGGTATGCTAAATTAAACGTGCCCTAATACTAACCATTAAAGCGGGTAAGTAAAAGGGAAGAAAGAAGTAAGGTTGGAAGACATACACACCACCCACACACACTTATTACAGATTTGCCCTTGCTCGGAGGGACCGAATAAATATTACAAATTAATTAACTACACCAGCTAATTAATATTACAAATTGCCTAATTTAATTAACAAATTAAATAGACTAATTAAAACAGGAAAACGCCTCGGGAAGCGCGCCGCCATGAGCAAGCTGCCTCTGTTTTCCTTCTTTCACTCCTCTGGAGGCTGTCAAAACCTCAGGGTTGCATCCCTAGGCACTGGGGAGTACCACCGGCTGAGTGGAATCACCACCGGCACTGGTATATGTCCATCGGCACAAAATTGAATCTGTCGGCAGAGAAAAGGTTGCCGGCCGGCACCTTACACTGCCGGTCGGCAAAGAAAGTCTGCTGGACCTGCAACTCACAGCAACAGAGGGCAAAACAAGGCATGGCAGCACAATTCAAGGCATGTATGCATCAACCATATCCCTTATCATTGTAATGACTCAAAGGGACATGTGCCTCGGTTCTCGGACCACCAATCACGCATTTCCATGCATGATGGCCCAAAGAACCAAGTATGCAACTTTGATTTCAAATGTATGCAAACCAATCAAACAAAACTCCCAATCCCTATCACCCAAGTCAAGGGACAAGGAATGCATGCAAGATGCAATGCAACCTAGGCATACAAGCTAAGGATGCAACATGGCATGGCAAGGCACTTATGCAAGCATACAAGCATACATATGGCAATGCAAATAGATGGAAAGGTGGTCTTATACATGAATTAGGCAGCTCTAAAATAGGCCTAAAACAGTAGCCAATGTGCTAAAAAGTGAGGGCTAAATGGCATGCACACACACATGCACATAAGGATCAACACTTAAGCATAGATCAAACAACATTCAAGCACACTTGAAAGAGGGAATCATGGACAATTAGCATGCAACATAAGCATTGAAAATGCATGTTAGGATGGTGCCAAACCAAGCAACAAATCAAGCTAAACATGCAACAAATAGTCTAAGTGTTCAAAGCAAATCCAAGGAGCATTGAAATACACTTGCAAGACTAAACATGGTATGAACTTATTGACCCAAAACAGAGTTTTAGCACATAACATAAGGCCCGAAGGACCACTTAGATGGCATCTAAATGGCTCAAAACAAAGGCATGCACAAATGGTCAAAACAAGGAGCATGCAACACATGCTTCCAAAGCATTAAAGAGGCATGCAAGGCAATCAAACAAGCATGGAAATGGGACTGAAATAACATGTGGGGGGACCCCAAATCACCAAATCGATGCAAAGATGTCATGCTACACATGCACATACTCAAGGCTAACAAGCCCAAATACAAAGGAGCTATATCAAGCATGCCAAAATCAACCCAAACAAATTAGGACAGACCTAGAACATGGCAAGATAAGCACATAATCTTCACAAGACTAAGCCTAAAACATGCTCCAACAAAGGCTAACAACCTAAGACATGTGAAGGCATAAGCAAGGCATTATATGGCAACTATGCTAAGCATGCATGGAGTTCCAAAACCAACTTCAAATCATGTTATATTATGGATATATAAGCATGAAAAATAGCCTAAACATGCTCAACACACACTCAAGCATAGGCTTCCTTAAGAGGCCAAAATATGTCCTTTTCAAGGACAACAAGGAGAGGGGGTGGCCCTCTCCTTCTTGGGACTTCAAAGCATCATCTTCACCACTGAAATCCTTCAAGATTTCAGTGGTGAAGAGACCTCAACACCAAAATCCCGGAGCTAACACAAAATGGCTCAAAATGAGGCCTTTTGAGGCCTAAGGGTGGTCAACAACCCTCAAACAACAAAACACTCTTAACAAACAATAAAGAGGGCCTAAAAACAGAACTTTTTTATGTTATACAATAAGCACAAAAACAGCTCTAAGATAGGTATAAAATCAATACAAAAATGGGAAAAAAAGGGACTAGAATCTCACCCTTGAAGACCCCTTCACAAATTGTGCTCCAATGGCCTCCTTTGGCTTCAAACCAGTCAAGAAACTCAAGAACAAGCCCTTAGAACCCTAGTTTCAAGAGGAAGGTGAAACACTAGGTGTTTGTGTGCAATAGTAAGACACAAAGCACCTAGTGAACAAAATGAGAGGGAAAGAGAGATAGAATAAGTATCTAACTCTAACCCTAGAACTCAAACCCTAACAATGGCTGTTCTTGCTCTCAAAATATCCTAAGTCTCTAACCAAGCCTCTCCTCTTTTTTTTAGAGAGAGCTCTCTCCATATTGTCTTGTAAAGCTTACAAGACAAGCTTTGCAAGAGGGAGATCCCTCCACACACGTGTATGGAGGGGAGCAAAAGCAAGACAGCTGTCTAAAAATATCTACAAAAGCAGATGAACAGCAATCGGCCGGCCAAAAATGCTATCTTGGCCAAAAAGAGTGCCGACCGGCACAAAAAAGTGCTGACCGGCAACAAATAGTGCCGGCCGGCAAACTACATTGCCGGTGGCAGCAAAAACCAGCCGGTGGCATCTAGCCACTGCCGGTGATGGGTGGGGATGGTCTACAAGCCCCACCTTGCCTCTCAAAGGCAAGATGCAAGTGTTTGGTGCAAAACCAGACACTAAACGGTCGAGTTCGGGGATCCTGAGGCAAGGCGCGCGAGCCGAGGCCTCCGGGAACTCCAAACGAACACAAACATGGAAGATCACCGTGTGTTCAAACAGTGACGTCCAAGTCTTGAGGACGGTCAAAAATGGGGTGTCTACACATACTCTGTGGTAGGCTGCAGATGCAAGTGCAAATCATCAGTAAATCAATGAATGTCCAAGTATCTGAGTGATAAAGCAAAGCTGTAAAACATACCGGTGGTGAGTCAGGGTCTCTGGTGTATGGATGATCTGGCATAGGAGGCTCTAGCGCAATTGGGTAAGAAGCCCCGTATCTCCATCCCGTTAACTCAGTCGGGATACCTGGCCATCCAGCATCATGATAAGTCGGGGGAATCGGAGGGACCAGTCCAGCCCCACCTCTGGATGTGCCGGCCCTCCTGGCCGAAGGAATGTCTCTGGCTCGAGTGCGACTCGAAGACGGCATGCCGGTAGACCTCCTCCAGGGAGTACGAACACCTGTTAATGGAGGCATCAAGTAGGTGAGACGGTAAGTCGCGTACTCCCCGTTCTCCAAATGCAGCAATGCATCAATGCCTAGCCTGGCATCAATGACACCCTGGGGAGTAAGCCAATCAGCGAGCCACATACCGTTTGGGGGTGCTGAAGGGACACTCGGCTCAGGGAAGCCCATAGTCTGACGGAGGAAGTGCTCCCCCAGGAACTAGGCCCTACCAACTGGCCCCTTGAGCAAGATCCTATACCTGGAGGAGGCCCATCCTCCGGCAAACTGGAATCGGAGATCCTCACCGAAAGGCACCCAGGGCTGCCATAAGATCTGTGGATAGCCAATGCATAAGCCGATTAGAAATCGCAAATGTCCAAGCATGAATCAA
The DNA here is from genome assembly GCF_055761805.1 of Camellia sinensis. NCBI lineage: Eukaryota > Viridiplantae > Streptophyta > Magnoliopsida > Ericales > Theaceae > Camellia > Camellia sinensis. The sequence continues at coordinate 112,193,204 of NC_138974.1, forward strand.
AGATGAACACGAGAAAGAACTGAAAGTTCTGACATACCTCGGTCGTCCGCACAGTGTCAAAATACTGCCGCAGGTAGGGGAGAGTCTCCCGGGGCCGCGACCGGTACTGGCCCTCGAAGACGAGCGAATAAGGGGTCATGAGAGGGGCCTCCACCTCAAGCTCCAGGGCTAGCGTCAGAAAGTACGCGAAGACCCATAACTGTGGAAAACAGGGCAAAAGCCATCAGAATACAGAATGCTAAGTGCAGAATCTGAATACAGAACACTGAGGGCAGAATGTAACTACAGAATGTAAAGTGTGCCGTGTGTGCAATGTACAGATAATGAAAAATAGAAATGTGAATCAAGAGGGCAGAAGGTACCTCCCAGGCTCTCCAATAGCCGCCGACTATGTTCCCCTGTCCGCGGGAGATCGCACTCATATAGCAATAGAGGGTAGCTAGGCTGGCGCCACCCCAGTCATACTGACTAATCTGTGTGAGGTCTACCGGGGCACTCAGCAAATATAGCCCAACGGTGTTCCCCCTGTCGGCGAATAGCGTGGTCCCGAAGAGGAACATCAAAAACCCGCGGGCGTACTGCGCAATCTCCTCAGGAGTCTCGGGCTCAGTCCCTCTAAACTGTGTAGAGAACCAAGTATATCGGACTCGACCCGAAGATCGGTCGACCGATGGGCAGGCACCCAACAGATGAATCCAGGCTGCCTCCTACTCGCCTATGTCTTCGTCGTAAGGGATTGCCCAGCCTTCCATGTCAAGGCCCATCAAAACGGTGAAGTCAAATGGGGTCATGGTCATGTCCCCGGCAGCTGAGAAATGGAAGGAGTTGGTGGTGTCCCACCATCTCTCTACCAAGGCGCCCATCAATGTCCGGCTAGCTGGATAACGAGATATCCCGCTACAAAAGGTCCTGAATCCTGCTAGATCAACCCAATCGCGGACAGCCTCTGGGAGCTCCGCATACCAATCTCTCGCAGTAATAGAACCACATCCCCGCGTAACGCGGGAGGATGTCTGCATTCATAACAAACACATGTATTCAGTTTCAGAATGGAATGAATAAACTGTATGCAAACAAAGGAAATGTGCTGTGTGGAAATCAAATCAACTTTCAATAAAATGTGGGCTGCGTGTTCACAATCAAATTTGGGCTGCGTGTTAAGATTTCAGAAATATAAAGTTTGGGCTGCGTGTTCAATTTTCAATTAAGTGTGGGTTGCGTGTTCACAATTAAATTTGGGTTGCGTGTTCAGATTTCAGAAATTTAAAGTTTGGGCTGCGTGTTCGACTTTCAATCAAATGTGGGCTGCGTGTTCCAAATTAAATTTAGGCTGCGTGTTCAGATTTCAGAAATTTAAAGTTTGGGCTGCGTGTTCAATTTTCAATTAAATGTGGGCTGCGTGTTCACAATCAAATTTGGGCTGCGTGTTCAGATTTCAGAAATTTAAAGTTTGGGCTGCGTGTTCGACTTTCAATCAAATATGGGCTGCGTGTTCACAATTAAATTTGGGCTGCGTGTTCAGATTTCCGAAATTTCAAGTTTGGGCTGCGTGTTCAACTTTCAATGAAATGTGGGCTGTGTGTTCACAATTAAATTTGGGCTGCGTGTTCAGATTTCAGAAATTTAAAGTTTGGGCTGCGTGTTCAACTTTCAATCAAATAAGGGTTGCGTGTTCACAATTAAATTTGGGCTGCGTGTTCAAATTTCAGAAATTTAAAGTTTGGGCTGCGTGTTCAATTTTCAATTACGTGTGGGCTGCGTGTTCACAATCAAATTTGGGCTGCGTGTTCAGATTTCAGAAATTTAAAGTTTGGGCTGCGTGTTCAACTTTCAATCAAATGTGGGCTGCGTGTTCACAATTACATTTGTGCTGCGTGTTCAGATTTCAGAAATTTAAAGTTTGGACTGCGTGTTCAACTTTCAATCAAATGTGGCGTGTGTGTTCACAATTAAATTTGGGCTGCGTGTTCAGATTTCAGAAATTTAAAGTTTGGGCTGCGTGTTCAATTTTCAATTAAGTGTCGGCTGCGTGTTCAGAATCAAATTTGGGCTGCGTGTTCAGATTTCAGTAATTTAAAGTTTGGGCTGCGTGTTCACATTCAAATTTGGGCTGCGTGTTTAGATTTCTGAAATTTAAAATTTGGGCTGCGTGTTCAACTTTCAATCAAATGTGGGCTGCGTGTTCACAATTAAATTTGGGCTGCGTGTTTAGATTTCAGAAATTTAAAGTTTGGGCTGCGTGTTCAACTTTCAATCAAATGTGGGCTGCGTGTTCACAATTAAATTTGGGCTGCGTGTTCAGATTTCAGAAATTTAAAGTTTAGGCTGCGTGTTCAACTTTCAATCAAATGTGGGCTGCGTGTTTATATTTCAGAAATTTAAAGTTTGGGCTGCGTGTTCAACTTTCAATCAAATATGGGCTGCGTGTTCAAAATTAAATTTGGGCTACGTGTTCAGATTTCAGAAATTTAAAGTTTGGGCTGCGTGTTCAATTTTCAATCAAATGTGGGTTGCGTGTTCACCATCAAATTTGGGTTGCGTGTTCTGATTTCAGAAATTTGAAGCTTGGGCTGCGTGTTCAACTTTCAATCAAATGTGGGCTGCGTGTTCACAATCAAATTTGGGCTGCGTGTTCAGATTTCAGAAATTTAAAGTTTAGGCTGCGTGTTCAACTTTCAATCAAATGCGAGTTGCGTGCTCACAATTAAATTTGGGCTGCGTGTCCAGATTTCAGAAATTTAAAGTTTGGGCTGCGTGTTCAATTTTCAATTGAATGTGGGCTGCGTGTTCACAATCAAATTTGGGCTGCGTGTTCAGATTTCAGAAAGTTAAAGTTTGGGTTGCGTGTTCGACTTTCAATCAAATATGGGCTACGTGTTCACAATTAAATTTGGGCTGCGTGTTCAGATTTCAGAAATTTAAAATTTGGGCTGCGTGTTCAACTTTTAATCAAATGTGGGTTGCGTGTTCACAATTAAATTTGGGCTGCGTGTTCAGATTTCAGAAATTTAAAGTTTGGGCTGCGTGTTCAACTTTCAATCAAATGTGGGTTGCGTGTTCACAATTAAATTTGGGCTGCGTGTTCAAATTCCAGAAATTTAAAGTTTGGGCTGCGTGTTCAATTTTCAATTACGTGTGGGCTGCGTGTTCACAATCAAATTTGGGCTGCGTGTTCAGATTTCAGAAATTTAAAGTTTGGGCTGCGTGTTCAACTTTCAATCAAATGTGGGCTGCGTGTTCACAATTAAATTTGTGCTGCGTGTTCAGATTTCAGAAATTTAAAGTTTGGGCTGCATGTTCAACTTTCAACGAAATGTGGGCTGTGTGTTCACAATTAAATTTGGGCTGCGTGTTCAGATTTCAGAAATTTATAGTTTGGGCTGCGTGTTCACAATCAAATTTGGGCTGCGTGTTCAGGTTTCAGTGATTTAAAGTTTGGGCTGCGTGTTTAGATTTCTGAAATTTAAAGTTTAGGCTGCGTGTTCAACTTTCAATCAAATGTGGGCGGCGTGTTCACAATTAAATTTGGGTTGCGTGTTCAGATTTCAGAAATTTAAGGTTTGGGCTGCGTGTTCAACTTTCAATCAAATGTGGGCTGCGTGTTCACAATGAAATTTGGGTTGCGTGTTCAGATTTCAGAAATTTAAAGTTTAGGCTGCGTGTTAAACTTTCAATCAAATGTGGGCTGCGTGTTTAGATTTCAGAAAATTAAAGTTTGGGGTGCGTGTTCAACTTTCAATCAAATGTGGACTGCGTGTTCACAATTAAATTTGGGCTGCGTGTTCAGATTTCAAAAATTTAATGTTTAGGCTGCGTGTTCAACTTTCAATCAAATGTGGGCTGCGTGTTTAGATTTCAGACATTTAAAGTTTGGGCTGCGTGTTCAACTTTCAATCAAATGTGGGCTGCGTGTTCACAATTAAATTTGGGCTGCATGTTCAGATTTCAGAAATTTAAAGTTTGGGCTGCGTGTTCAACTTTCAATCAAATGTGGGTTGCGTGTTCAACATCCAATTTGGGTTGCATGTTCAGATTTCAGAAATTTAAAGCTTGGGCTGCGTGTTCAACTTTCAATCAAATGTGGGCTGCGTGTTCACAATCAAATTTGGGCTGCGTGTTCAGATTTCTGAAATTTAAAGTTTAGGCTGCGTGTTCAACTTTCAATCAAATGCGAGCTGCGTGTTCACAATTAAATTTGGGCTGCGTGTTCAGATTTCAGAAATTTAAAGTTTGGACTGCGTGTTCAATTTTCAATTAAATGTGGGCTACGTGTTCACAATCAAATTTGGGCTGCGTGTTCAGATTTCAGAAATTTAAAGTTTGGGCTGCGTGTTCGACTTTCAATCAAATATGGGCTGCGTGTTCACAATTAAATTTGGGCTGCGTGTTCAGATTTCAGAAATTTAAAGTTTGGGCTGCGTGTTCAACTTTCAATCAAATGTGGGCTGCGTGTTCACAATTAAATTTTGGCTGCGTGTTCAGATTTCAGAAATTTAAAGTTTGGGCTACGTGTTCAACTTTCAATCAAATGTGGGTTGCGTGTTCACAATTAAATTTGGGCTGCGTGTTCAAATTTCAGAAATTTAAAGTTTGGGCTGCGTGTTCAATTTTCAATTACGTGTGGGCTGCGTGTTCACAATCAAATTTGGGCTGCGTGTTCAGATTTCAGAAGTTTATAGTTTGGGCTGTGTGTTCTACTTTCAATCAAATGTGGGCTGCGTGTTCACAATTAAATTTGTGCTGCGTGTTCAGATTTCAGAAATTTAAAGTTTGGGCTGCGTGTTCAACTTTCAATGAAATGTGGGCTGTGTGTTCACAATTAAATTTGGGCTGCGTGTTCAGATTTCAGAAATTTAAAGTTTGGGCTGCGTGTTCAATTTTCAATTAAGCGTGGGCTGCGTGTTTAGATTTCAGTGATTTAAAGTTTGGGCTGCGTGTTCAATTTTCAATTAAGTGTGGGCTGCGTGTTCACATTCAAATTTGGGCTGCTTGTTTAGATTTCATAAATTTAAAGTTTGGGCTGCGTGTTCAACTTTCAATCAAATGTGGGCTGCGTGTTCACAATTAAATTTGGGCTGCGTGTTCAGATTTCAGAAATTTAAAGTTTGGGCTGCGTGTTCAACTTTCAATCAAATGTGGGCTGCGTGTTCACAATTAAATTTGGGCTGCGTGTTCAGATTTCAGAAATTTAAAGTTTGGGCTGCGTGTTCAACTTTCATTCAAATGTGGGCTGCGTGTTTAGATTTCAGAAATTTAAAGTTTGGGCTGCGTGTTCAGATTTCAGAAATTTAAAGTTTGGGCTGCGTGTTCAACTTTCAATCAAATGTGGGTTGCGTGTTCACCATCAAATTTGGGTTGCGTGTTCAGATTTCAGAAATTTAAAGCTTGGGCTGCGTGTTCAACTTGCAATCAAATGTGGGCTGCGTGTTCAGAATCAAATTCGGGCTGCGTGTTCAGATTTCAGAAATTTAAAGTTTAGGCTGCGTGTTCAACTTTCAATCAAATGCGAGCTGCGTGTTCACAATTAAATTTGGGCTGTGTGTTCAGATTTCAGAAATTTAAAGTTTGGGCTGCGTGTTCAACTTTCAATTAAATGCGGGCTGTGTGTTCACCATGAAATTTGGGCTGTGTGTTTCGATTTCAGAGAGTCAAGTGATTGAGCTATGTGTTTAAGACGGAGTATTGTGTTATAAGCTAAGCATGCAGAACAAGTTGTGTGCTAAAATGAACAGAAGCATGACATGCGAATGTGTTCAGAAGGAGCAATAAGCATACATAACATGAAATACGAGGAAAATGCAGAATAAAGGTAGGAAATGTAAAAACAGTGAAGTACATACCTCTCGCGCCTCATGAGAGAGATGGGACTCCGGCTCCCGCAATAGCAGGTCTACAGGAGCTCGAGGGTTGAAGTTGGTAAAATGATAAAAAATCGCCCGAGGGAGGATATGAGTCAAAGGATCGTACCTCTCGGCAATAAAAGGGCGAACCCTCGGATGCAAAGACATGATGTCAAGCTCACCGCTGGCGCCTGGAGAACCTCCGCCGTGGGGAAATTGACCCGCCATTTCAAGAAATCTGCAAAAAGGAACAAAAATGAGCGAAATGAGCCAAAATTAGAAAAATTCAACAAAAGTCAACTCTCAAGAAATGCAAAAGTCAACAAAAGTCAACTCCCGAAAATCTTCCAAATATTGAGACAAACTTACCTCAAGTGGTGAAAATGAGAAAAGAAGCTCCGAAATCAAATTTTAATCGGTTCAAAGTGAAGAGAACTGAAAGTTTTCGCGAAACAACTTGGCGTGAGACGTTGAAAAACGCGTATGGAGTGCAGATCTGAGAAAGAAAATGCTCTAGGAAGGGAGAGGGACTGATTTCGGACCTGATGTTATGAGCAAAAGGTGTTTGGCTTTGTGTATTTAAAGAAATGGGAGCAAAAAGACCAAACTGCCCCGGATTTGGGCTAGGTGGTCGGCCGGCCACCTTTTCTGGTAGGCCGACCACCCCTTGCACTCCAACCTGGTCGGTGACCTCCCCCGGGGACCAAACCTGGTCGGTGGTGTTCCCAAGGTGGTCTACAAGGTCTCTGCAAATTTTGGTGATGATTGGAGTCCCCGGGACCCGAGAAAGTACAAGAAAAGTGCACTTTTTTTCGCGAAATCCCTCCGCGGGAACTCCAACTCCAACTTTCGATGCGTGTCTCATCGTCACTCATCAAAAGCAAGATGTATCCTTTTTGAGTATGCTGTGACCCTTTCGGGAGGTAAACCGGAGGTCGCGATTGAATTACACTCGTCGAAACTTGCATCTCTTTGCTCGTTGTTTCGTGCCAAACATACATTCGAATTTGCACTTATCTTGCATTGTTATGCACGTCACTTGCATTCTCATGCATACCACTTGCATTGTTGTGCACGTTTCATTGGTATTGTTATACCCTCACGCTTAGCTTGCGTTGTTACACGCGTATCTCTCGCATTGCAATGCACTTTCCCATCAACATCCTGTTTGTCTGCATTCGATGTAGTGTTGAACATGTGTTGCTAACTATGTTGTATTTGTTGAGTTTCTTCATCTTTCAGGCACGATATTATATGTATGGTTCATTTGAAGCTGGTGTGACCAGACGAATCACACAAGTATTGTATCTTCTCCGTGTGAGACGTGGCGAGAATCGAACAATTCTCCGCATTCTTAAACTGCATGAAATGTAGTTGTTGCTTTGCATTCTTACTTAAAACTGTTGCGTGTGCGCTTCATTACAGCTTGCTGCTTTGCATGATCATGAGTTACATCCGGCGTTGTGCATATCATTTTGCATTTTGCCCCTGCCTGCGGGCATGCCTGCGGGCACATCTTTGTTATCTTGTATGTTTGTCTAAGTCTTCAGCCTTGTCAAAAATGAGTCGTCTCTGGGCTTTGACATTCACTCCCGTCACGTATGACTTTCAAGTTCTGTCAAAGAGGGGCAACTGTAGACACCCCATTTTTGACTGACCTTAAGACTCAGACGTCATCAGTTGAGCGCTCAGTGATGTTGCATATTGTGCTCGTTCTGAGGTTTCAGAGTCTCGGCTGCGAGCCTTGCCTCCGGACTTCGGAGCTCTTTTATGCTTTGCCTCGGTTTGTGGACCAGGTCTTGTTTTCTCTGTTTTCTCTTCCCGAAGGGAGGGAGAGGTCTCGTAGATCATCTCTCAGTGGCCGTAGGCTACGTTTCGTGGTCGTAGGCCATTTTTTCCGTTTGGAGCCCGGTTTTCGATTTTCGGAGCCGTCGGCCGTGTGCCTCGGTTCGGGACTGCTTAACTACCTCCATTTGCTCCGGTTTTTGGCACACATCTTATTTCCTCCCTTTACAGGAACACTGTGGCCCTAGAGACCACCTTCGTGGTCATACGCCACTTCCGGTGCCTAACAACCTGTTTTCGGGGACTCGAGCCGCGAGTTTTGGCCCCCGAACCTTCGTTTTGCATCCGTTTTGGTCCATTTTTGGTAGGGGCCTTATTTTCACTGTTAGGGAAGTGGTAGGATGGTGGCCGGCCACCTATTCCTCTAAAAAGCCAATTTTCTCTTTTTCTCTCTCCAAAAGCCGATTTTTCAGACCGAAAGCTGGTTTTTCTTACTTTTGAGCCACATTTTCTGGCTTTTCATACCACCATTGTGTTGTGCTCATCTGGGAGGCCACCAATATGGGTAGACCGACCAGTACTTCACTTTGACCCTTTTGAACCTTGCTTAAAAGCTAGCTTTTCTCTCTCTTGAGTCACATTTTCTGGTTTTTCTCCACAGCTGTATTCTACTCATCTGGGAGGCCACCTTTCTGGGTAGGCCGACCAGCAATTGTTCTTGAACCTTTTGACCCCTGGTCGGCTAACCAGGGGGAGTGGCTGGCCGGCCACTTGAAATGGCCGGCCTGCTTATTGCTTTTCTTCTCTTTAAGTGTAGTCCAGCTGTGCCAGCTGGAGATCATTTGGTGCATCCTCCATACACGTGTATGGAGGATCTTTGAAGCTTCCAAGAGAAGCTTTGGCCTCTCTTCTCTATAAGAGAGGCCCTCCTCTTTGTATCTAGAGGTTAGACACTTTTGCTTAAGGCATATACACCTCTCCCTCCATTGCTACTATTCCAAGCTCTAAAACCCTAACTTCCTTGGTCCATTTACACTACAACCCATAGAACCACACCACCATCATGCATTCCAGCCCATTGGAAGTCATTTTTAGAGGTTGAAAGCTCATTTCCTTGGACCAAAGGCTGCAGGAAAGTTAGGCTACAAGGGTAAGCTCCTATTCTCCCCATTTTTGCACTATTTTGTTCTATATCTTAGCCCCTTTTGCTTACATTTTTGGGCTTTGTCCTGAACTAAAAAAAGTCTTATTTTGAGCTCATATTCATGTTTGATCAAGGACTTTTCTCTGTTTGAAGTCTTCTACTCCCCCTTTGTGCTTTATCCCTCTTTTGGGGCTTATTTTGCATGATATATTAGCCCTGTTTTGAGCATTTCTGGGCTTCGAGCCAAACTGTAAAGTATCTTTTTTTGAGCCCCTCTTAAACTTTGTTGAAGGGCTCTTCACTGTTTGAGGCCATCTATAGCCCCTTTCCCATTATCTCTCTTTTAGGGCTATTTTTGCATCATATTTTAGCCTCATTTGTGAGCATATTCGAGATTTTCCATAAACTGTAAAGTATCTTGTTTTGAGCCCCTCTCCAACTTTGTTGAAGGTCTCTTTGCTGTTTGAGGCGTTTTGCTGCCCTATTTGTTCAATCTCTCTTTTAAGGTTGTTTTTGCATAATACATTAGCCTTATTTGTGAGCCATTTTGGGCTTCGGCCTGAACTAAAAAAAATCTTGTTTTGATATCATCTTTATGTTTTATTAAGGTCTATTATCTGTTTGGGGTCATCTTCCCCTATGCATGCTTCATTCCTTCATGATTAGGGCCATGCATTAGAGCACTTGCATTGGCCATGGTTTGGCCTCTTAGCTACTGAAATCTAGTGGATTTTCAGTGGAATTGATGCATTTTTTAGGGCCAAAATTAGAGGGGGGTGACCCCCTCTCTCTTTGTTTTGTTTGGGGATCTTTTGGGCCTTCCAAAGGGACCCTATTTTGCATGCATCGAAGTTTGATTTCAAGCCTCATTCTGTGAGTTTTAGGGTCTTCTTTAGGTCTATCCAAGGCCCTTTTGATCATATTTTATACCTACAATGCATGTGTAGAACAATCCCATTCAAAGCCCTTCAAAGAGGCCTTTCTTTGCATGTTCCCTAGACCAATTTCAGGGTCGATTTGGTGAGTTTCAAGGCTGTCATATTTGATTTCCAGAGTTGGTTGTGCCATGCTAAGTGTCCTTCATGCATGTGCTTAATTACCCCTTGTATGCCCTTCCAAAGAAGCCCCTCATTTTTGCACATGTTGGATGCATTTCAGTGATTATTTGGGTATATTTTGGCATGTTTTATTCACTGATTTTTGCTGGTTTGGTGAGATTTCATATGCTTCATATGCATGCCATGTAAACCATGTTTGCCAGTCAAAGTTGCATGCTTTTTTTAGTCCATCATGCTAGCATCTTTTGGTCATGTTTTGAACTAGAAATGTTCATGTTTTAGGACTGTCTTGGCTCTGTCTTTGTGCTTCATGGTCAAATAATGCATTCTTTGTATAGCTACAAGTCAATACATGTGCCTAGTTTTGAGTTTCGGGGCTTACTCCATGCATCGGGTGCCATGTTTGCATGATTCGGGACCATTTAGCATTATGTTTCAGTGCTGAAATTTACATGTTTGAATGCCATGCTTCATCCTTGCCATGCTTTGGTAGAGTGGTACTTTATGCCTTAGGTTCGGTCCTCGGTCTGCGTGTATGTATGCACGCATTTCGGTCATCTCATTTTCATCTTACGGCTACTGATGTGAGTGTGGCTGAGGTCCACTCATGTTGGTGTAAGTCCATTATGCATTGTGTATGCCATTTCAATTCATAGCATTGCGTATGCTAGGTTGCGTGTTAGTGCATTTTGTATGTCATGTTACATCAAGCATTGTGTATGCCATCTCATAGCGTTGCGTATGCTAGGTTGTATGTTAGTTTCATTGTGTATACCATCTTATTTTCATTGTGTTTGGGATAGGAGTTAGCCCGAGCACGGGAAACGAGGTGCATTTTGTACTCCGAGTGACGGAACGTGTCTCAATTCCCTGTCACCAACACTCCGGATTACCCATGATGGAGTTTAGGTCTTGTTGTGTTTTCATGTGCATTCATCTCATATTGAGTCATGCAATTCGGCTCCTCGGCCAGCATGCATCGATATGCGTGATTGGTGGCACGAGGATCGAGGACTACACTCTTTGAAGAGTAGTCATGCATACATGTGTGAAATACTTTGCCATGCCCCTTTGTTGCTCTCTGTTGCAGTAAATCAGAAATCAGCGGCCTTCCGGAGCGTTGCACAATATTCCGAAAACAATTGCAAATAGAGGCGAATTGGGGCATCGCAATAGATTTCCGCGCCAGGCAACTCAAGCATGCATGTCCCATCATTCGGAACAGAGCTGAGGCAGTTCATAGGCTTGCATGTTGATTTATTGCTTTCCTAGTTAATTTATTAATTAATTAGGATTTTGTAATAATTAATTATTCATTTTGGACTGTATTATTCTTTCGGACCCTCCGAGCGAGGGCACAATTGTAATAAGTGTGCGTGAGTGTGATGTATGTCTTCCAACCCCACGTCTTTCTCCCTTTTATTTACCAGCTTATGATGGTTAGATTAGGGCATGTTTCAATCAGCATACAGTATGATAGCATGTTTGCATTCATTCATCTGTCTTGCATACACCGGGCTCGGCGTATCATACTAACTGCATTTGTATTTCAATTTCGAGTTGAATACTTGTTAGTTGTAGCATTTCACATGCCATCTTTAGAATAGCCGAGCCTATTGTAATTGCATTCCTGCATGAGTTGCATTAGGCATTTCTATGTAGTTAGGATCTTGCATGGATTTTTAACATAGCATTTGTTTTGGTTTGGAGTACTCGGTAAGTTTTATGCTTTAGCATCCTTGCATGTGTGTGAGTGACTGCCATGATAGCATGCTTATCATGAGGCTAATTGCTTATATGATATAACTGTCTGAATGCCTGTGGGTGAAGGTTGGGTTATTTGAATTGGAACAATTCATCAATTGCGAGTTTTAAGCCCACTTGAGAGTGGCAAATCATCTTGTTTTCTAAGCCCACCCGAGGGTGGTAAAATCTGGATTTTAAGCCTACTTGCGAGTAGCAAACCATTTTCAAAACAAACATGAGATATTTTGTTCCAATTTAGACGATCCAGTCTATATTTGTATGCTGTGCGCATCACATAGTAAATCTAGGCTAATAACTGGAATAAGAACGCATAATGTTTTCAAAACTAGATATCATGTTAGTAGATGCCGATCTTTGATCGGGCGAGCGGGGGTGCTCACGAAGTGACCTTCCCCAATCGTACCCAAGTTCCCGAGCCAAGGCAACTTTGGTGATGACGGACACGTGGTCTTAGGCAACGAGTCAGGGTTTCCTAAATTTCTCAAAATAAAATATTTAGGTGGCGACTCTGTATCTGGCAAAACAGTCCATGTTTGACACTTCTTTCAAAAAATCTGTTTTCAAAAACGATTTGCCGGATTTGGACTCTTTGATAATTTCATCGGTCTTGCATTGCACTCTGCGAGATTAGATACAGGACCGCGACATTGAGTCCTGAACTGTAGTGAGCCCATACGAACAAAACGGGGGGGACATCCTCCCGGGACGTTCGGGGACGTCTACAGGGACTAATCTTGTAATCACTATTTGTTATTAGTATTATATATATATATATATATATATATATATATGTCATGTTGAATATTTGTTTTGTTTTTAAATAATTTGGAAAGACTGTTGCATGATCTTCTACGGAATCCAAATGCCAAGCACTTATTGATACTGCTGAACTCACTCGGATTCAACCCGTGCTCTTTAAAATGGCTTTCTTCGGTTTCCATCAATTTTGTGATCTGACAATATTGGCACAACCTATTTGATGGTTAATCTAAATTTTCATGCTTGGACAAAACATGTTGGAATTGATTTTCATTTCGTCTGTGATAAAGTTGCACGTGGTGATTTACCAGTCAATTTTATTTGCACCAAAGATTAATTGTTGACATTTTTAGCATAGTTTTTTCCTTATCTCGATTATGGTCACTTCAACTCTATGGAATGCTTGTAAGATGTGTGTGGCATTGTGTGTGCACGACATAGAGATGTCCACAATGTTATTTTGCCAATATGGATTTCACTACCACCACCATGGCATTATTTAGTGTTCTCTAATCAAAGATAAGTTGGCATGCTTTCAATAAAATTCAAGACAATTTAGCGTGGATGGAGAACAATTATCAAAACTTGGAAAAAATTATCTCAATTATAAAGTGGATACGGGTAAGTGCAAATGTATCAGATTATTTTGCGCAATAGAAACTCGAAGAAGAATATTTTCAGAAAGAGAGAATGATGCAAAAAAATCTAAAGAATGTATATTTTAGTTTTATTATATTTTGATTATGATTATTATTTTAGTTACCATATTTAGTTTCCTGTTTTGTTTATTTTTTGGCCTACAAGAATTAGGATTGCTCTACAAGTGTTGTAATAAGCTTCTTATTATTTTCTTTTTCTCTTTTAGTCTTAGTCATTTTAGGAGTTATCTTTTATTATAAATAACGGATGTAAGACTTATAGCTCTTCAGTTTAAGTTGATAATGATTATTAAAGTTTTGTTGAAAGAATTCTCTTCTTTTTCTCTTTCTTCCTTATAATTCTGATAATTTTTGGATTTAACGGGTTGTAGAATAGTTGTAACTTTCTTTGTTATGTGATTATACTATTGTTTACATTTCTACGTTGTGTCTTATTGGGGATTATTAGAGTGTGATTTGGTTGCTTACATTTTATAGACAATTTCTCTTGGTTTACGAGTTTAATATGCTGGATATACTTAAACTAAACAAGTATTACACTGTTTTGTATGTTGAATTTGTTGTGTCAATTCCATTCCAATATGCTTCCCTACATCAATTGAAATGGCATCTAGATGACATGATGTTTAGGTTGTTGAAAATTACATGATGACCCTACACTAGATAAGCTTAGAGAATTGACACAACATATGGTCATCTTGATTATTGCAAATCAGCTTCACATCCATTCAATAGACCTACAATCTAAATAGATGGTTGACAATAGAGAACAAGTGATTCTTTTGAAAGACAAAAGTCAACAGATGGTTGACAGGAGAGGACAACAGATAGTTGCTCCGCAAGAAACAACCGAAGTCAATAGAAGAGGTGTAATGCTATATTTGTAATCAATATGGACACCATAGTCATGAGTACATAGAAGAGGTAGTGCACGATGAAGCTGACGAGTACGTAAACTTTGCAGAGAATAAAGAAGTGATATTGCTTATAGCTTGTAGCGACGTTGTCAAAAAGGACAAATGATGAATCATCATGGAGAATCAAGCTTAAGGGGTGTTAATAAAAATTATGCTAGGCCTTGATCAACAACAACTAACCAATAATCTTAACCTAAAAAAAATAAAAATAAAAAATAAATAAATAAAACAAGAACAACCAAGCAATTATGGTTCTTGTTCAAATGCCACAAAAAAAATGAGGACTTCTTTGGATCAATGTTAACAAAGCAAACATGAAGAAAGAACAAACTTTTTATATCAACTGATGGTAACAAAGTAGATTGAATAAATAGAAGTAATTTCATATTGAAGTTACTAAAGTTCACTTAGAAAGTACAAGTTACAATGGAAGAAAACTACTCCTAAATTACAATTGAAACTACTCCTAAGTCCAAAAGCTAAGCTGTTGTGTTGTTGTTGATGTCTTTCACTTGCTCCTTTACTGCCTTTGTAATGCCCTAAATCTCAACCATGTCTTCTTTCTTTTTAGCCACTGCCCCATGATCCTTCAAATTAGCAGGTCACTTTCATTCAACTGCTCAAAACTACCTTGGCCTTCTTGAACCTTCAAACATTCTTTTGTTCTTCTTTCTGAAGCAAAACTAACTTCCTTGATGCTTCCATATGTCCCCCATGGTCTCTAGTATTACCTTCGACATAGGAAAACATTTTACTAAGACCCATAACTTCTTGCAATCTCATTTGCTTCTTTAAACCTTTATCTTTGACGCAACTCCACTTTTAAACCTCCAACCACATCATCACACAATTTTCCTTCAATTAATGAGCACGATCAACAGAGGAAAGCTTTCCGATTCACAAATATGGTCTCCTATAAATCATTCCGCCAAGCCAATTAATCAATTGATAACTAGCTCATGACTCTTCATTGCCACGTGTCATCATCCGATTAATCCACCTGTCGATACGAATTTTATGAAAATGGATGCAAACAATGTGAAATGCCGCAAATTTCTAACATAATAATAACACAACAATCACGGCTCCTTAGAGGAAAATCGGAATAACTTCCTAATACTTTGCATTACATGAATCTAAACATATAGAACAATAAATCAAAAACAAAATAATAAATAACCTCAAGGGTTTACAAGTTTCCAAGGCTTTAGCTTAGTTACACAAAATGGTTATTCAAACCCACACAAATACAACCTTTGGCTTACAAACAGAGTCTCAACAGAATGAGAGTTTTGTGCTCTCAACACACACATTTTCTCACTTTTAGTTAAGCAGAATCACCACATCCTTTCCTTCACAAAAATCTCGTAGGGTATAAAGCCCAGTAGGAAAATCCTTAACAAAGTATATACATTTTATACAACTCTCAAGAGATGAAATGTACATGTCATGCTATGCCATTTTTTAAAGTAATTCACATCTTCATCTTTTGAAAACCATCGTGCTCAATAATGTTATGCAATTTCAATAGTTCAAAACTTAACAATTTATTTCAAGGGCGATAAATCCGACTCTAGTAATCCCTAGGTCGGTGTTTGCAAGTAGACTATACTAGTACTACCAAATTGTCATTTTTACCGGTATTAATCGAAAAGCTCGACACCTATCCGCGCGGGTTTTTAGTCTTTCACCCTGGACCCTCAGGCCAACTTATTCAATTTCATCCACACCACGTATCAAGACTTACCAACGTATTTATCCCAAAACCATTCCATGAAAACTTGTTTTCTCAACATTCCTTTCTCAATGCAAGTTTTCAAATTGACTTTCAAAGTTAAATGTAATCAAATGAATTGATATGTCAACGCAATAACAATCAATACAATGTAACAACTCTTCTATTTCCAATTCTTCCACATAATATTACCATTGTGATCAAAATTCCCATTTCTCATTTCAATTCAATTTCACAAGATAAATATAAATACTTTTATCCCAATTCATCATCAAAGGAATAGTATGATTCCCTCTTCTCAAGTATCCTCAACAATTAGTTATTTCTAGACTATAGTAATATTATGAACAACAATTTTCTTATTCCATGAAACTCATCATTTATATAGATAAAAACAAGAAATTTTCCAAACATTCATTTATTTTAGCATACAAAATAAATGTAACAATATCATCCATGGATTTTTCAGTCTCTTTAAAAAAAAATCTCCAAATTTTAGGTTTTCTCACCAAAACTATACAACCCAAATCCTTTGAAAGAAAACTCTCCAAAATCATCTTTTCTTCAATCAACGAAGATTAAAACCCACAAGATCATTTTAAAAGAACAAGAGACAAACCTACTTTAAAAAATCTCTCATCTTTTTGAATCAACAATCAATTTTCAAAGCTATCAAAGGATGATATCGAAAATCATCTAGATCTTGCAAAAATATATATATATAACTCTAAGAAAATCCCTACCTTAAGTTTTGAAGAAGAAATGAGATAAAACTCCCAAAATCAACGGTGTCGAAACTCAATCTTCACCACATACAACGAAGCCCTCGAGAAGTTAACCAACTTTGATGAAGAAACTATGGCAGAACTCTAATGGATCTTGAGAAATCAAGGTTTTGATCCAATTTGTTGTAGGGAAATGTAGAGAGAAGGGAAATGAAAGGGTTTTTAGAGAGAGAGAGAGAGAGAGAGAGAGAGAGAGAGAGAGAGAGAGACCTAACAAGAGTGAGATACACTCAGCGTAAAGAGAAGAAAAGACCAAAATTTCGGACTCACCTACCACCACACGTACGGCGCTTCTCCCGCACTTGCACTCTCGTACCTGCATTTATTGCAGTAGCCAAATAAGTCCTCCCCTATTTTTTGCACGTGCGGCTCAATCAACTTCGAATGCATTTTACATTTTTGCTTCAGGGGCGCTGCCCCTCGACCCCGCCAGGGCACTACCTTTGGACCCGCCAAGGGGTGCTGCCCCCTAGACCCCCATGAGCTGACCGGGCAGCTCGATCCCTGACATACTCAGCGAAGTGGAAAACATGAAAGAATTAACTTCTGATACAACTATGCAAGGTACAATTCGAGTTGGATTCACATCTAAAGGTTTGGAGATATTACATGTTCCAAATACACCACTACAACTTGATAACCAAAAATAAGGGGAATACAAGGAAAACTAAGATGCGTAACACTGTTCAAAACCATATCAATCTGAGCCCGAAATACCACAAGAGGCGGGTCAAAACCGAGATCGCTACATAATGCCCCCAACTCTTTAAGAATGAGAAGACTCAAATTCTTGAAGAGTTGTATATAAAATTGATTTGTCAAAAAACCATTACCAAAATAAATCTTTTTTACTAACCAACAAAAAATGATTATTATGAGCACATGTTAATAAGATAGCCACCAAAGACCATATTATAAATATGCTATGCATCCTTCACAAATGTAGTCCAATGTAGGCCATATATGAGTTTTTCAATTGATAATAGATTACTTCAACCGACAGTGTATATACACAATCAACAGAGCAATGAATGAACCAAGTGTTTTAAACCATAGAAATACTTCAGCAAGAATTGGCCTATTGGAGCACAATAAGCTTCCAATGTCGACAAAGACTCTAAACCATAAAGCAAATATTTAGGACATCAGATTGTTTTAGTTAATGGTACTTCAAAATTGGCCAATCAAGAAATCACAATTAGTAATATATTTCTATAACTTTCTAAACTATGTTCTCTTGTTAGCTATTTCATAAAGAACAAACTTCGATGTGATCCACAAATCCAAAAAGGACTTTGAATAATAAAACCATAGCATAAGGTGGCCTTAAAAACTCGTACTTCACATCCTGAACAATGTCAAAGATTTCAAACTCATGAACATTTGATTGTTCGTAATTTTCAACCGTAGTTGGCTGAAGATCACACTTTTTAACCAAATTGTTTGCATTACTCTCTGGACTAAGAATTCTAACAAAGGGCTTATTTTTTGTTTCATTGCCGTGGAATTTTGATTCTCATGGCCTTCTGTTTTTGCAACCATGACAATTGATGGAGTAACAATACCAACATTTGAAGGTGTCTTGTGGACCTCCACCCTTGTCTAACATTGCCCTCTACAAAAATCATCAATAAAACTTTCTTAACTCATAAACCAGCACCTGTTTTTCCTCAACCGAGAGAGATGCAAGGGCCTTCTTCAATTGTTAAACCAAAATGCTAATAGGCAGTACAGAAGGGCCACTCATTTGGCTTTGATGCCTCGCTTTTTCATTGATCCAAATTAGGACGTGCCAAAAATTGTTAGTAAAAATTATGCTGGACCTAGATTGATAGCAACCAAGCAATAATCTTAAACTAAATTAAATAAAAAAAACCAGGAATAGTCAAGTAATTTTGGTTCTAGTTTAAATGCATCAAAAGAATGAGGATTTCTTTAGATCAATGGTAACAAAGTAAACAAGAAGAAAGAATTTTTTTTTTATATAAACTAATAGCAATAAAGTAGATTGTATAAACAGAAGTAATATCAAATTGAAGTTACTAAAGTTCACTCAGAAAGTACAAGTTACAATGGAACAAACTACTCCTTAATTACAATTGAAACTACTCCCAAGTCTAAAAGCTAAGTTGTTGTATTGTTGTTGATGTCTTTCTCTTGCTCCTTTACTACCTTTATAATGTCCCAAATCTCAGCCATGCCTTCGTTCTTCTTAGCTACTATCCCATGATCCTTCAAATCAGCAGGCCATTTTCATTCAACTGCTCAAAATTGCCTAGGCCTTCTTGAACCTTCAAACCATCTTTGGTTCCTCTTTCTAAAGCAAAACCAACTTCCTCGATGCTGCCACATGTCCCCTATAACCTCTAGTACTACCTTCGACAGAGGAAAACATTTTACTAAGGCCCATAACTGCTTGCAACCTCCTTTGCTTCTTTAAACTTTTGTCTTTGACCCAACTCCGCTTTTAAACCTTCAACTACATCATCACACAATTTCCCTTCAATTAATGAGCATGACTGATAGAGGAAAGCTTTCGAATTCACAAATACGGTCCCCTATAAATTAGTCCACCAAGCCACTTAACCAATTGGTTACTAGCTCATGACCCTCTCAGCCAATTGATGCACATGATCAATTCCTTCACACCATGTAGCCCCTTGATTGCTGAAAGACTTCATTTTGACTTCACTGCCACGTGTCATCATCCGATTAATCCACCTGTCGATAGGTATTTTACGAAAATAGGTGCAAATAAGGGGGGATATTGTGAAGTAAGCTTGATTGTTCAACAGCCTAGCTAGAAGTAGGAGCAAATTCAAGGGTTCAAAGATGGCTGCAAATTCACTGTGTCTTTGAAAGTTTAATTAGAGCTTTAGCATGAATTAAATTGTTGTATTTGCATTTAATGTTTTTACATTGTCAAATTTATTTATATATAGCTTACGTATAAAAGTATTCTATGTGTAAGAATTGAGGAAAAGAATAAGAGGGTTGGAGAGAAAGTGTTCTCCTCTCCTTTATTTGTTTCAGTTTACTTGAGTGACATAAAAGTCTATTTTTCTGCATTAGAAATCCTTTCTCTGCCTATTTTCTACTTATCCCTATTTAAGATGCCTAAAAGGGTTGCAAAGGAGATTGATAACATTCAGTCTAGATTCCTTTGGGGGGTTGATGAGCTGAGAAGGAAAATCCATTTGGTCAAATGGGGGGAAATCACTTAAAGTAAAAGTAAATTGGGGTTAGGCATTAGAAAGGTGAGACTCGTGAATGATTGTCTTCTTTTGAAATGGTGGTGGAGATTTGGGTGTAAAAATGACACTCTCTGGAAAAAAGTGATCTGTAGCAAATACCCAGAGGGTGGTGGAGGTTGGTGGCCATTACTTGTTACAAGTACAAGGTTGTCTATGGTTTGGAGAGATATATTGGGGGCTGCGGGGATCTTGCCCTGAGGTGATGGAATTTTTCAAGGTTAACATAAAACTTAGTATTAGTGATGGGAGGAGAACAAAATTCTGGCTTGATAATTGGGTTGGCAAAGGATGTTTAAAAGATGTATTTCCTAGACTATTCTCTGTGGCTCTTGATAAAGGTGAATTAGTGGCAGTGATCAATAGCATGAGAGGTGGGATTGAAGAGTAGGGATTGGTCTGCAGAAGAACCTTGTTTTAATGGGAAAGTGAAGAATTGAGAAGGTTGAAGATGGGACTGTTGGATACATTAAGCTGGAATACAGATAAGTCTGGTAGGTTTACAATCACTTCAGCCTACAAGGGATGTGAACCACAATCTGAAGTTAATGTAAAATTAGGGGAATTCATTTGGAAGAATGTGGTTCTACCAAAGGTACAATTTTTTGGGTGGTTAGCATGGAGAGAGAGGATCAAGACAGCCTGTTATCTCCAAAGAATTAGAGTTTTAAGTGAAACCTCAAATGTAAACTGTATTTTTTGCAGGAATGAAATGGAAACTGTAAATCATGTGTTGTTGTGTTGCCTTCTTGTTTAGAGGATCTGGTCCAATATTATCAACTGGTGAGGAGTTTCTTGGGCTATGCTGGGGTCAGTGCCAGGTCTATGGCAATGGTAGGAGGGGTATAAAATAAAAAAAAAATGGGTAGAAAGTTATCTAGAAGGTCATCCCATTGGCAGTGCTATGGTCTATTTGGAGGCAGAGGAATGATAGTATCTTTAATGACTCTCAAGTGGATTTGGAAGGGTTGTGTGAGCATATAAAGGTCAGGATTGCATTGTGGGTCAGAGCTTCTAACCCTTTAGTTACTCAGTTAATGACATAGTGAATAATCTATAGCAGGTTAAAGTATGCATCATGAACTAATCATGGCTACTGCTTGAGATTGATTCTGGGCTGTGCTTTAGTTTTGCATTTTAGACTGATCTATCGACTATGTGCTTTGTCTTATGTGGTGCTCTCTAGTGTGTCTTGCAACAGATGCTGTAGAGGGTCACTGGTCTGAATTCTTGTTTGTTCAATTGGTTGTTGGTGCGGTTGCTGCTACTTTTGGGTGTGTTGATTCTTGGTTCCTCAACTCTGTCTGTTAAACTCTGATATGTATATCTGATATGTTGGTCTGTTATGTTGGTATGCTATGTTCTGTTTGTTAAGATGGCTGTTATTTTGGACTGGGATGGTCTCTGGTGTGATTTGCTGTGGAAAGGTATGGCGGAATGGCTGAGTCTATCTGTTGGCTGTTACGTTGTGGTGTTTGGTTCTTTTGTTGGTTTCTCACCAATTCTGGGAGTGCTAGCAAATGATTGGATGAACTTTTTGGTGCCAACTTAGTTGGGATGATTTAGCTCATTGTAATACTTTTGCACTTCTCCCTTCTTTATTGATGTATTTTGTTTTGTACTTTATACTTGATTCTTACATCAATAAAGTTTTTTTACCGATCCAACAAAAAAAAAAAGAAAAAAGAAAAAAATCCTCTCTCTGATTTGTTTTTGAACCACTATAAGTGGCCTGAACAACCCACTCGCATTATCTAACATGGTTTAATTGGAAAGAGTTGTCCACCTAAAATGTCCAACACAATGAACAATACGTAAGAATTAGGAGTGTTAATCATAATTTAGAGTTAACTAATGGGTATTGCAATTAAGGAACTACTCGTGTACAATAAAATCTACAAAAACAAAAATTTGTAAAAATTTTTTTATATCCCCCATACATATATATATATATACATATTAGAAGAAGTGACGGGGCCAGAGCTATACAACTGTTGTGTATGAGGAGAAAGCATATACCTAGGAGGGTAATTATTTGGTAGTCCTCGACAAGTTCACGTGCTGTTTGTCTTAATTGATATTTATTAATTAAAAGGGTAAATTATGTAAATAATCTGTGTAGTTTATATGATGTGTCAATTTGATCCCTATAGTTTTAATTTGTTCAATTTTACCCCTTAATTTAATGGATTGTGTCATTTTAGTCTAATAAATAATGGTTGTTAAGTTAATTTAACATAAGGTCAAATAATGTGTCAATTTGGTCTTTGTACTTTACACGATGTGTTAATTTGATCCCTATAGATTCAATTTTCTCGATTTTGACAGGGACTCAATTGACACATTGTGAAAAATATATGGACCAAATTGACACATTATTTGATTTTTCATTGAATTAACTTAGCAACCGTTATTTATTAAACTAAAATGGCACAATCCGTTAAATTAATGGGGCAAAATCAAGCAAATTGATATTACAGAGATCAAATTGACATATCGTATAAATTATAGAGACTATTTACGTAATTTTCCCTCATTAAAATTATAGAATAAATAATTTTTGTTAATTTTTAAGCATAACTTAACAAATGTGTAGTAATAAATAGTGTGCAATATTATTTTGAGACAACTAAGCTTTCGTTTGATAACAGACTTTTTAAATAATTTTTTAGTTTTTTGATTAAAATATGATATAAAAAAATTAATATATTTGGGATGACTCTTTAATTTTTTACAAAAAGGTGTGTAAAAAGTAAAGAGAAAAAAGAATTTTTGACTTTTCTGTATAGTTTGTTGACTTTTTAATTTTTTTAATGACTTTTTTAATTTGTAAGCTAAAAAATGATATTGTTAAACGAGATTTAAATAACTTCACATATATGGGGTGAAGGTTTTACAGTGACAAAGTACAGTAGAATACAAATACTGGGGTACCTAATGTTGGGACCAACATCCTTCTTTCCAATCTCTATTGAGAGAGAGAGAGAGAGAGAGAGAGAGAGAGAGAGCACAGATGGGATTCAAGGTAAGAACTTTTTTGTGGACCATATAAAATCTATTTATGGCAATGGGACGGGGCTATTGATATTGTGCAGTAAGAGAAAGGGCTTTAAGGGCAAAGGACGGGGTGGCGTGGGGGACAATATGGAGGATTGGCATTCTTTGAAAATGTGGTTGAGAAGAACAAAATTGTACCAAGCAAAGTAGGCTTTTAGTTGACAAAATTCATTAAGTTAGTCACCTGCAAGAATTAAAGCATTCAATTATTTTCGTACCAAATTGTCTCTCTGCAGAAGGACTTGTTCACCATGTTTCTGAAAGTGACACACAATAATCCTTCAAACTGTTCGTCCGCATTCATACCTTCATTATTATCAAACTCAAAAATCTACCTGAACCACATTATTCAAGCTACACCAAAATCACCTACGTACTCTCTCTCTCTCTCTCTCTCTCTCTCTCTCTCAAGCTACCGTAGTCTCCAATTAAATTCTTGAAAGAGTTTGTGGAAGCTTATTCACCCATATATACCAACTTACATCAAAATGACAGTTTTCAAAGCTAAGAAATAATGGAAGTTAAATAAAAGAAACCATTCATTTAAAACTCTCGTCATATTCCTTTTGCATCCCATCAACATATACTCATTTGCATGTATATTGCTCTATAGTGCTTATGAATCAAAATACACTAACTGACCCATAAATTGATGCCTACACTGATGTACTGCATTAACCAAGGGAGATAGCAAAACGTTAGTTTAAAAAAAAAAACAACAAAATAAAAGAAAAAAAAAAAAAAAAACCACACACACACAATTTGAAAGTTTTTGATTTTTGGTCAACTAAGATATTTTTGGGTAAATATTTGGAATTCTATTGTTTTAGATTAGGAAAATTTTTATACAGAAATTATAGGTTGTTATTTTCATTTTATTGAAAGATTACGTCCTAAAAATTATTTTCATTTTCATTTTAATTAACTCTTCAAAATTATATCCCAAAAATATAGAAATATTCATAAAATTTAGGATCCTTTTATGCAAATTCATCAATGAACTTCCACAATTCTTGACTCGCAGGTGAAGCTTGCTTATCGCTAAACTTGCAATACCAATATATGTAATGTTCCTTTTATTTTTTATTCCTTAGACTGATCGTCATAATATTGATTTATGTGTTGCTGCTTATACAATGATTTATAAATAAAAAACTAAAAGTTATTTAAAATGTGTATATCAGCTTGTATAAAATATCGCTCAATATATTAAAATCATACCGATTTGCATACCGCTCTATCCACTAATTGTAGATTAAATTTTAAAGTTTATAATCTTCTTTCAAAACCACTTTACTCCACTACAGTTAATACATATAAATATATTTTATTTTCTAAGGAAATATCAAAGTAAAAATCAGTGAGAGAGATTTAAGATGTGAAATTTGTTATAAATTATTAATTATATATATGAAACATATTATGTAAAATTAGTTTATCTTATATATATGTAAAATATTATACAAATTAGTGTTATATATTATGTAAATATTTGATAATTTGTTAGAATATTTTTCAATCTGTCAACTCATCCAAAACTACCCAAACAGTTATTTACCAATTCACCAATCCACTAATCCGTCATTCGATTTACAATTTACTTTTAAACTATCTGAACCATACAACGCACACCTCACATGTAAGTAAAGATATTTTGTATACACGTATAAATATATAAATATGATTTCTCTGTATTCTGTTATATAAAACATACAATTCTAATATACAGTGTTAAAAAGTTTATTTTACCTGTATATATTCAAGTAACTAACTAACCTCTCTCTCTAAAACCTCCTTCCCAGGCCTCCCTTTGGGCCGGCCGGCCGCCGCCTTCGGCTATGGCGGTCGGCTGGCCTAGTTCTTTCCGGCATCCGTTTGTTTTGTTCTTTTTCCTCCAATAAACTTGATTTCCCTCATTTCTCCCACCTTAGGGTGTTTGTCTTGCAGCGGTTGGTTTTTATGGTGATTCGGGGCCGTCCAGGATCTTCATTCGTGCGCTCTTTTGCGAGTAGGAGCTTGAGGGGTGAACTCTGGTTCAGGTTGGTGGAGAAGTTTCGATGCTTTGTTTGGACGGAAACATGGATGTCGAAGTCGATCCAGATCTGTCTGGTTTTCATTCGTGCGCTCCTCTTTGGGTGAGAGTTTGAGGGGTGATCTTCTTCTAATGTATGGTGGTGTCCCAGCGGTTGGTCGGTGTCTTGGTTGGTGTATGGAGCTGCAGTGGTGTGGGTGTTGATCTGTCTTCGAGTGTTGTTCTTCGTGGAGCTGCAGTGGGTGTGGGTGTGGGTGTCTTCGGCAGCAAGTGTGGAGGCTGGAGTTTGGAGTTTGGAGGTTGGGTGTTAATCTGTCTTCAGTGTTTGGAGGTTGGAGTTTGGAGTTGCAATGGTGTTTGGAGCTGTGGGCTGTTGGTTGATGGTGTTTTCCGGTGGTGTTTGGAGTTTGGCAGGTTGTTCGGCAGCAAGTGTGGAGGTTGGAGTTTGGAGTTTGGAGGTTGGGTGTTAATCTGTCTTCGGAGTTTGGAGGTGGAGTTTGGAGTTGCAATGGAGATTGGAGTTGTAATGGTGTTTGGAGCTGTGGGCTGTTGGTTGATGGTATTTTCCGGTGGTATTTGGAGCCGTGACCTGTTGGCTACAGTGTTTTCCGGTGGTGTGGGGAGTGCAGCAGCGTGCAGCAGAGTAGGTGTGGCCTCGGGAGTGCAGTAGCACAGCAGCTTAGGTGTTCAGGTGGGTGGTTGGCTGCAGAGTAGGCGTGGGCGTGAGCTGCAGAGTAGGCGTGGGTGGCGTGGGTCTTGGGTAATGTGGGCTGTGGGAGTGTAGGTGTTTAAAATATTTGGGTTACTAGCTTGATTTTGTGGTTTGATTCTGGTGGGTTGATTTTTGTGGAAAATCATGTATTTTATATTTTGTTAAGTCCTTCTTAACTTTTTTTGTTTAAAAAAAAATTATGAGGCTGAGGGGTTGGTTGTATGGTTGCGAGTAGCAGTAGTAGGGATTTTTTATACTTTCCGAAACTCTCTCAGTGCATTTCATCTTCCTGTACCTTTAATTTCATGTTTTTAATGAAATTTTTCTTTGCCGATCAAAAAAAAAAAAAAAAAAAAAAAAAAAAAAAAAACATACAATTCTAATGTTTTGCCACACTTTTTCATTCCCGCTCCACACCACCATGGGGTAGTGAGGAGACCAAGAGGGTAATGGCACCCTAAAAAATTTTAACACTCAGTTTATATATGCAGTATAGGTGTTAGAACACTATATTCTTATTGATGGTGGACTCTACCTGTAAATGCAGCCTCTACCACACGTTAATAGTTGGGACAAATTGTGACAGTTGTCTCCATATTTTAGTCCTTTTGGTATTTTGATTCTTATAATTTCAAGTAGATCAATTTTGACTTTTAATTTATGATTTTATTTCAATTCGGTCCAATTGATTATAATTCTTAACATTTTTTTTATGAAAAATATGCATATAAGTGGCATTTGTCATTTTTTTAGACTAAAATTATAAATTTACTAATCCTGGTGAGTTAAGTTCAACTAATTCAATAATTATTTTTAGTCAAAAACACTAAAGGCGATATTAATTGGACCAAATTGACATAAAATTTAAATTTAAGGGTGAAAATTGTGCCAATTGAAAGTACATGGACTAAAATGATACAATGGGCAAAATGTGGGGACAACTGGTATTATTTTCCCTAATAGTTGTTTACCAGTGTTCATATGGGAAAAGCCTATGGTGTCCACCCCGTTAGGGTGTATACCATATGCACCCTATAATAAATTGGCGTAACTTCACCACAAAATTACGTAACATCAACCATAAAATGTGTAATCTCTAGCATAGCAAAATGTTTAAAATTTTGTGGTCCACGTTACAAAAGTTAGTGGCTTAATTACGATATTTTTTATTACGTCAATTTATGGCGATGTTACATATTTTGTAATTAACGTTTCAAAATTTTATGATAAAATTACATCAATTTATGATAGGTGCATATGATAGCCACCCTAAGGAAGTACACACCATAAGATTTCCCATTTTGATTTCCACCCGGTGGTTGACATGGTATTTTTCTATTTTCATTAATAAATGACAACTAAATTACACTTATTCTTTTAAGATTTAAAAAATATATATATATATATATATATATATATTTTAGTCCCATTTTCATCATAAATTTGTTAGTCATATGGTTAAAAAATAATATTCTCATCTCTTTTATATTGAAATATATATTTACATTATTTATCTATTGTGTTTTCACATTATCTGCATTGAGATTATTGATGTAATTATGTCAAAATTATGAGAGTTCACTACAACAAATTAGGATTTTATAGACAAAAATTTAGGAACTAAATCATCTTTTAGAAACGAAATATTTTAGTTATCAAAAGTATCATTATTGTATTTTTAGCGATGAAATTGGTCATTTAGGTATGAATTACTTTCGTTTTGGGACTAAAATTTTTGTGTTAAAAAATAAACCTCTTTTATGCCAAATTATTTTGTCATTTCTTATTTATTTATTTTTGAGATGACTTTTTAGTGACGATAGGACACCATAAGAGGTATAGCAAACACACAAAATGACAAAATATTTGTATTTTTAATACACTTGTAATGTATCTAAAATTTTTTACATATTTCAATTTACTTTTTACACTTTTTCTAACACTAATTAACGACAACCTTGAAGGTTATTTTTGACATTTTTTCTTTTTCTGGATATACAATGCAAGCCGACCCAACTTTGACCATGTTCATCTAGCTATAATCTGCTCCAAATCTTCTTACAAAAATGATGAAGTAGATCCCTTTCCGATGTACCTAGGTCAAGAGAGGCCTTAAGCAGTTTGGCTCAAAGCAAACCATTCAAGGAAGTGACTTTCCAAGGGAGTTCTCACCTCATGCACGACTTATGGTTAGACATTATTGAATCCCAAGAAACTTTATTTTAATTCTTGAAACAAACAAAAGTATCGAACAGTCCACGGGCATAGAAATTCAAGATATTTTCTGGCAATACAATAATTAAGTTATTTGTTGGCTTATTAAATTTATTTCTATCATATCACCTCTTTATTTTTTTTTACGTCATTTTGTAATAAAAAAAATTAACTTATAAACCTTAACCAAAACAATCCTAATTTATATAATCATTTATTTTGAGTTTTATTTATAATTTACAGCATGGATTTCAAAATTTATTTGGTCGAAAGACATGTACTATTATTATGTTATTGTATTGTTAAATCTACAAAGGAAGGGAAAGAAAATTGTTAGGGATTGGAGCAAAATGTAGAAGATAGACTAGTAGGAGTTGTTTACACATGACTTGCATTCGGGGAAGGGGATGTTCCCAAATGATGCACATTTTCAACGCACGGAGAACATGGGTGGGGAACATTAAATGTCTCTCTGCTATTAGGGTTGTGTTCCCAATATCAAGCCAAGCTCATGCATGCAAACCAATTATTCTATTCAAACACACATGTTCGTCTCCCTCTAAGGCTATGTAAGTCTAAAACAAAATTAATAACTATTGTCTTAATGTATTTGAAAATAAGGAAGAGGTTAAAAAAATTTAAATAAAGTAAAAGTGTTTTCTTGTTAATAAAAAAAACAATTAGTCTTTTTATTCGTTTTTGTGTGTGTTTGAGGACTACTTATTAACCATAATTATAATATTTAAGTAATGATATACAAAGAGAATTAGAGGATGACTATTAACACCTACTTTATTTCTTTAAACCACTCACTCTTTCAATTTTTTTTTTTTTAAATTCTAATTTTATCCTAATATAAAATTTCATTTCTATCCTTATTCCTAACCTTCTAACTCTAATCTAACCCCAATCCATTGGCCATCCCCATCACATTTGGTAGTCGCCGCTCAGCCTTCTCATCACCTCTAATGTCTATCAGTCGTCCTCATTAGTGATCTCACTCCACCAAATCATCTCTGATAGAATCTCATCAGTGATTTGGGTTGCGATTTGGGTCGCGATAGAGAGAAAAAGAGAATGAGGAGGTGGTAGCGGGGACCCACTAGTAAGAAAGGGAGAGAGAGAGAGGGAGAAGGGGTCTTGAGGAATGATCATCAACATCTGCTTCCATCCTCCTTCTTCCATCATCATCTTATTCTCTACTTCCACTCAATATCTCTCTCTATCGATTGATTGAAGTGAAACGACTCAGTAGAAACCCTAGATCTAGGATTTGGGGATGATGGTGGTGTTGGTAGAGTGAAAAAGAATGGAGGAACGGGTTGAAAAGGAATGAAGAGATGATTTTCAGATTGAGGTGGTACGAAGGTGGTTTGGTGGCAGTCGGAGATAAGGTGAAGAGGTGAAGAAGAAAAAAGAGAAGAAGAGTGTCACGATCCAAATCCGCTCCTAATAATCTATTCGGGGCAGTGGTTATTTGTGTTTTCATAGTCACTTTGTTCAATTCTCAATAGTCTATACATAATCTCAAGGTTCCGTCTTTCTTTTTGACAAACAAAACTAGAGCACCCCATGGTGAAGTACTCGATCAGATAAACTTCTTGTCTAACAGTTTTTGTAACTGCATATTCAATTCTTTCAATTCAGAAGTATTTTCTAAATGAAATGACATGATAAGCTCTGTTTTCTGAAATGATATTTTCTATATAAATGAATGAGTGTCCTATTTCTGAAATGTATCACGCCATCCTTAGTATCATGTGATGATATGTTATATGTTACCTGGTACCAGGGTTTCAAGTGGGTTCCATTTATGGAACTGATTATGCATAATCAACTATATGTAACTCAAATTCATAAATGGAGATTTGAATTCCTACCTTAAGCCTTGAGTTAGCAAATGTTGAAGCTAAATTCCTCAATATTCCTTCAATTTTCTCTTAATTATCTAGCACTTCTTCCTTTTCTCTTCTTTGATCTCAAATTCTCTCTCTCTCTCTCTCTCTCTCTCTCTCTCTCTCTATGTTTTTCTATCTCAAGAATGAAGTCTAGAATGTTGTTGAATGAGTCTTAAGTGGCCTTATATAGGCTCAATCAGCTTAGGCTAATTAGTTGTTATTAGAGCTAAGTTAATTCAGCTTAATAATTAATTTATAATAATTCATTTATTCTAATTATTTGACTCTGAATCGAAATCCAATTAAACTTACCATAAAATTCTAAAAATTCAGATTAACACATTGACGTAGTCAATTTCATGTTTGAATGCCATTAACGCCTTCAATTAACGAAACAAAATAGAATTTTGAACAGATATTCCTACGGCTAACAGATAGGAATGCAAGACACATATAAAATTCACAATTAACACGTAATCTCATTCCAACAACTTAATTAACATTTTTAATTAGGGATTAACGGCTAATTATGGATCAGGGTTGTTACAAAGAGGCAGCATAACACAAGCAGCAGTCGACAGTGAGAAGAGGTTATCAAAATACGAGTTAGGGGAGTTCAAAGAAAATGGTATAGTTGGGATTAAGCTAGGGGTTCAAAGGAAAAAAGAAAAAGAAAAAAAAGGGACTCAATTAAGTAGGTAGGGGTTCAACGACGTCGGGATATACAAAGAAATTAGATAGGCGCTAATAGTAACCCTCTAAAATTAATGTATAGAATTTTTATACATAATGATGTACATGGCGTAGTCAAAATTTCAACTAGTGAGGTCATTCAACAAGTTATCATCAATGTTATTATTTTATATTTTTAGTTCTAAAAAACCTATTAACTTTAGAATTCACGTGATACTTGCAAATTAAGTACATATTTTCGATTGCATAGACAAAAACAATTCAAATTAGTCAAACTCAAAATAAAAAAAAAATCCTAATATTTTAGCCCCAAAAAAAAAATATTCACACTTTATGATAATAAATGCAACAGTGATCGTTACAAAAATAAATCGTCGAGACTCGAGAGAGAACTAAATCATTAATATTTGAGAACTAGTTGTTAGCAGTATTTGAGACATCTCCAACATAAAATCAATTGGTTATGAATGTAGTAACCTTTAAATTATAAGAATCAAACTTGAGTGGTTTAGAGAAGCGATGTGGGAGAAGTCTTAGACAAATAGGCAAACAAATCAAGAAATAAGGGGTACAAAGATAAATGAAGTAGATTGCACAGTGATGCCAGTTGGCTATAGATGGAGTAGTTGCTAGATTATATGAACCAACTTGAGTAGTTTAAAGAAACGATATGGGTTAAGTGTTTAATATGAACAAACTCTAAAATTATGTATAGAATATTGAAAAATCGGTTTGATTTTTGTTTTTAACTCCACGGGGGTCAATTTGTAGACTTTCAAAACTTAATATTTTATTTATAGAGTCATTGGGTTAAAATTGTTAATGCTCAAAACTTTATATAAAATTTACATGCACTCTTGTAACAAAAATTGGAAGTTCATTGGTGTCATCTGACACTACTGCAATCAATGTAGCTACCTCCATGATAATGTGGCGTCATCTCACTGCTGAAAATTTGGCATAAAAAATGTCGCTAATTCTTTTTGTGACGCTTAGTACCAAACTCCGAAGATGCTGTTGTCGCTGTATCTTTATGACGCTTTAAAAGTATCGTTATATTAGTATAGGTCGCTAAATGTGTTACATAATGGTAAAATGAGACTACAAGAATTAACACTTTTGCCAACCCAAAAATTAGTCGCTAAAAGCCTATTTTTGGTCGGCCAAAGTTATCCGCGACCAATTACTTTGGTCGCTACTTTGGCCGCCAATTGAGGGTCGGCAAAAGTAATTCGCGACCAAAATTTTGGTTGGTCGGGAAAAGTTAGATTTGCCGACTAATGTTTTGGTCGCTAAATATATCATTATCGCGACTAATTCATTTAGTCGCTAAAACACTTTGGTCGCAAAAAGTGATATTTTCCCGACCAAATATGTTTGTCGCCAAAAGCAAAAAATCGGCGACCAACTATTTTCGTCGCCAAAAGTTGAGAAATCGCCAACTAATAATTTAGTCGCCAAAAGGTAAGGAATTGCCGACCAATGATTTTAATTGCAAAAGTGTAGAATTTGGCGACCAATTATTTAGTCGCCAAAAGACATTAAACAATCGACGACTAATTAGTTAGTCGCTAAATCTCGTTTTTTTTTTTTTTTTCTTTTTTAAAACAATCAATTTTTTTTTATAAACATTCAATCCAATATTGAACAAAATTCATTCAATCCAAACCAAATATAACATTAAAATTCATCATATTTTCCTGCTCAATCCCAAACTTTACAATCATTCCATTCAAAACATTCATTGAGACAAGTTTTAAACATCCATCCATTGAAAACCAATAAGTAATTGAACAAAAATAAAAAGGAAAATCAATGAAGGAATCCAAAAAAAAATCCTAAAACAGGAGGGAATATATATGGTTTTGAAGCATCAGCCTTGTGCTTGATCGTTCTTTTCACCAAGCATGTTCTTTTCACCAAGCATCAGCCTTGTGCTTGATCAAGCAAAGAGACCTTTTCCCATACTCCCCATGTCCATTGCAATTGCCAGTTGCGAACGCTGTCCAATATCTTCCAATGCTCTGACCATTAATCCATACTTGACCTTTTCCCATACTTCCCATGTCCAAAGCCAGAGGCTCGTCTCCGTCAAGTGCATTGAAATAAGCCTGCAGTGTTGAAAGATAGATTAAACTCGTAATGCCAATGAATCATTTCCCTGTACATACTTAAATTGAGTCTTTCTGAAATTTATTTTAAATTTTATATTCTTTATATACCTTATGCCGTTAATAGAAACAAATAAAATAGTTTTAAATAAACTTATTAGTATCAAAGGAACAATAAAATAGAAACAAATACAATCCCAAGTTTATAGTTTTTATTCTTCCCACCTCCAACATTTTATTAATCTTGCATGCAAGCATGGACGCACACATGGCATAGATAACTAATACAATTTTAATTTAGTTTATTATGCAATCATTTGATGAATAAAAATATAATGAAAATGCATAATCGATCAATTAATTAAGATATGCATACGTACCCATGAAGCAAAGATGTTGGCATCATGTTCCTCATAGCCAAGTGATCCAGGCATCCTTTTGTCACAAGTCAATGTCCTGAAAACAATAATACATAAATGGTACAATTTACAAGCTAGGGAGTCCTTTTATTTGCATCAATAATAAATCTTTCTTTTTACTGATCAAAAAAAGAGAGAAGATATTGATAACATATGTTGGATTAAAGAATTAGTTATGATGAGTGAGGTTTTAGGACTATAAATAATCAGCTCTCATAAATTTTACAAATTACTGACATATGTTATCTTTGATGATCTATAATTTGTCAAATTCGAACTGTCAGCTAACTCTGTTACCCCGCATCAGCATAAATCCCAATCTTGAGCCCTTTGCTGTGGACATAATCTGCTAGAGTCTTCATACCAAATGGAAAAATTGCAGCATTTGGTACCAAGTTTCCCTGCATATATATATATATATATATAAGACAAATGCGGTCCAACATTGATATACGTATTATAGATGTATGTATTTCAATCTTCTTCTAGTATATATTAGTGCATCTATATATATGTTTGTGTGTATGCGTGTGTGAGAGAGAGAGAAATTAATTTAATCAAACCATAAAAAACTTTTGATACTTATATATATTTGAGATGCTTGATCAGAGTGAATTGTTGAGCATACACTTATGCTTGCTAGAGGCCATAGTTTTAGTTCCAACACCATCTAAACCACCAAGTCCTTTTGTTTTTAAAATTTTCTTATTTCTACTTACAATGAGACCCACCACTAACAGTGAGTATGGGGATGAAAAATTAATCATTTCTCATATAAGTATTTTTAATTAGTTATTAAATACTCAGGATGTTATATAAGTATTTGTTCTTGCTATTTAATCATACATATATACATATAAATAATATAAATGTACAAATCATAATGGATGCAAAAGACTTTATATAGATTATTGATTTGTACCTTAGAGTCTCTGTTCAATTCAGCCCAACAGTCGTCTGTTCAATTAAAATTCAAACGCACAAATTAACAAAAGACGTTAATACTTGTTGGATTATATAAATTAATTTCACTTTCTTTCAAAATTCAGAAGAAAAAAAAAACCCAAAAAAACTTGCCCAAATTAATGTACTCATATCCCAAGGCTGCTAGCCCAATACAAACCATTGCATCCGCTGTGAAAGAAGAAAAATCATAGAGTTTGATAACAATTCCTCAATATATAGAGGTATATATTGGAAGTCTAAAAAAATGAAAAATAAAACTAAAAATAGTAAGAACGAATTCATATATATATATATATATATATATATATGTATCATTGTATATATTTTACCAGTTTAGCGAATTAGTTGGTCGCTGAGCTTGCATGGGAAGTGGTTATAACTGTTCCATCTGCAGTGTGTACCATAATATTCATTATTTCCACACAAGTATGAATGAATGATTCTGAATATATAATCTCATGTTTAAATTTATATGCATATATAGAGTTGAGTATATTGGACTTCATCTTTATACTGCAATATACTTTGTTTGCTCTCTTAAATTCCCAGCCTAAGGTGTTTAAAAAATTATTTGAGGGGCCACAAATGACAATCAAAATAGGCTAATTAATGTGTACAAATTTTGTTTAGGAAGTGACAAATGGCACAACATATGTTATTTTTTTGAGAAAGAACCATTCAAGGTAGGTAGGATCATGATTCTCTGTAGTAGATGGCTCTCCAATAGTTTTGCTGTGTAATCCAGCAATTTATGTTTAAAGTTTAAATAAAATTAAATCATTTAAGAGTGTATTATTAAGGTCATTTTATTGAGCAATTCTCCATGCAAGAAGACTAAGGACACATAACCACACCCATAGAACAAACTAACTAAAATATTCTGATTATAAATATATCAGATGGTGGGACCTATTATAAAAATATTATAGTTTCACTCAGATTATTTCATGTATATATGTTTTATGCAGTTGATTCCATGGTCCATTATAAGTTCATAGACTTTTTGTTCTTCCATGCAAGGAGGAGATGGTCAAGGCAGTGCCTTCCTCCATTTTGATTGATTTCGAATGTGGAGTCTATCAATTTGTGTAGGGGGTGTATGGGAGACAAGAGAGGTGCTGATGATTAGTAATTGGTGTAACCTCACGTGATATCTTCTTGACATTTAAGATTTTTGTTGTCATTTTCTTCTAATTTTAACTAATCGTTGCATTATATACTTGGTTGACGTGTTTTATTATGATAAAAAAGCACAATAATATTGTTGTAGAAAAATCATAGCTGAGAAATAGACTCAACTAAGGATAGAAAACATCAACAATCATATGCAAAATTACTAATATTAAATACGACTGTGTCAATTCCAAAGGGGCATCAAACTTGCAATATATAGCCTTACGATTCATCACATGACAAAACCTTTACTACTAGAAGTAATGGTATACAAATTAAAACCAGCTGAATTGTTTCTTCAATTATATTATTCGATGAAGTCCTGTTTTAAATTCTGAAATTTTATCTTTGTGTGTCACATCTATTAGTATTTTTTTTAAAAAAATTATTAATTTATATGGCATTAGCTTGTTATAAGTGGACAACCATGAAAGGTAATTCCACCGGGGAGGTGGGGGGTTGGGGTTGTCAAATAGCTGGGTATTGGTCGGTCCAAAAAAGTCTAGGTGTGTGTGTGTGACGTAATTAAGGACTTAGCATCCTCTCTAAGTTGAAAATTTATTTATTTTTGTTCCATATGGTAGAGTAACCTATGAAACAATATTAAGATCGGTCGAGGCCATATTTAGGGTCATTTTTCCCTTCTCTAATCCGTTTTAATTGTATTTGCCAAATAAACCACTATATTTCTGTAAAAAAAATTTGCTAAAATAACTAAGGGGGCAGATGAAAGTGTTTTCATTTTTGAATTGGTACAGATATCCATCATTTCAGCACATATTTGTTTGAAAGGGCGGCATGTGACTAGATACACTTCTAAAATGAAATTATTTGGCAATGTACCTGAAAGCTGTCCATTTATGAACACATGCAGAGCATGCTCTATTGATTGCACTATGAGAGTAGGCAGTTCACCAGCACGGAAGAATGATTCAAATGAACCGATATCAACATCATTGCATAGAGTCTGCAACCAATAAAATAGCACTTAAATTCAAGCAAAGAGACGGGTATGAAGAAAGCAGAACACAGGGTAGAAATTCTTTATGGAATGAAAGATCATTTGTTCGATTAGAGGTAATAAAAAGTGATAAGGCACTATGCGAACAATAGAAAGCAAATTAAACACGTCCATATCATCAAATCTTGAACTCCTATAACAACCAAATAGGTAATGAGTTAATGACTTCTATTAAAGGAAAGTGAGAAATCCTGGAAAAGCAACATACACCTCTTGGACATGCAAGTAACCATCAGCCATGACTGAATCAAAGCATAAAACTCCTCTTCATTTGGATGTACATGGATCCCCTTTATTCGAATTATTCAGATGGTTTATAGAATCAACTAAATTGCTCTTGATCGCTATTAATGCAGAGACTGCAAAGAGAACAAATCATCAGCTAATTCTCATCATAAACTAATTTACAAATAGGAGGTCCAAATATCTCCACAGCAAGCATGGAAATGGGAAGTAGATGGTATCAGTCCCATTCCTTGTTAAATGCACAAATAATGTGAGACACACACACTCATCAAAATATAATTAATTTTAAAACCTATTATCCCTAATATAACACACAAACATGTATGCACAACATGTAATTGCTTCAGTTATCAATATGTTTTAAAGGAAAAAATATAGAATGATTCTCAGTTCTATTTTGGCACTAGAAATGAAAAAATCATAAATTAGATGCAATGACCTTATCGCATGTATTGAAATCAAAAGAAGTGGATGAAGAAGTCAAGGCTTGTAATCTGCATCAGTGCATGCTTGCGAATTAACTTATGTAGCTGGTTCAAATCATGAGAAACAATAGTTATCTAGAAAATTCTTGTGTGACCGCAAAGTCCATAACCCGCTATCAGAGAGGGATACACACCATATCCCATTTAACCAAGTGAAAAGTTCCTCTAAAGTTTCTCTAACCTATTCACCACCAAGACAGGAATGGTCAAGAGAGGGACAAAATAAGAAGGAAAACTACATAAAGTACTCTTA
The DNA here is from genome assembly GCF_055761805.1 of Camellia sinensis. Classification (NCBI taxonomy): domain Eukaryota; kingdom Viridiplantae; phylum Streptophyta; class Magnoliopsida; order Ericales; family Theaceae; genus Camellia; species Camellia sinensis. The sequence continues at coordinate 112,230,184 of NC_138974.1, forward strand.
ATTAGAGTTAGCCTTCATCCCTTTGAAGAAATGAACCCAAATGGAATCAATCCGCCATGTGTCTGGCACAGCCCACTAAACCCTTCACTTTCAGCAATAGTCAATCAAGAAATGGACCAAATCCCTCTCTCCGTACCAAAATTCACCGCATTATATATATATAGAGAGAGAGACGGAGAGAGACCGAGGGAAAAGGCTAGAGAGGGAGAGAACGAGAAACAGAGAGAAACAGATAGACAGACCGAAAGTGAGAGAGAACATGTGAGGATGCGGCGGCAGCAACAGCGGTGGCGGTGGCGGTGGCGCTAGTAGTGGCGTGCGACGTTGGTCAACGATGAGGTGAGATTGGGTGAGGATCCCCCAAAAATGAGGAGTCCATTAGACGAAGGGCGAGGGTGATGGCGATGGCGAAGTGCGACGAACGTTCGCAATGGTGGTATGGGACTTCGGTGAGCTAGAGAGAGTGGGCACCGATTGAGAGAGAGGGAGAGGGCGGATCAACATACTACACAGAGAGCGAGTTGGAGACAGAGAGGAGATCAGTGCCTTTTTTTAATTTTTTTTCTGTTTTCTAGGTACAAAATGACGTCATTTTTTGATTGCCGACCAAATTTTTTTTGTCATCAAAAAATTTAATTTCCCTCCTGCATGTTTGAAATTTCCCTCCCAAACTTTGGGCGACCAAAACACCATATTAGTCGCAAAAAACGTACCTTCGCCAACAAAATTTTTTAGTCGCCAAATCTCAATCAACGGCGACTAAAATATTAGTCGCTAAAAGTACAAATTTGGCGACTAATTTTTTTTGGTCGCCAAAATGTAACCTTCCACGACCAAATTTGTAGTTGGTCGCCAAAAGCATACCAATTTCTGCGACTAACTCATTTTTGGTTGCCAAAATGTGACCTCTACGACCAACTCATATTTGGTCGCCAAAAATATTGATCATTCGCAACTAATTAATATTTGGTCGCCAAATGTCATTTTTTTGCGACCAAAATTTTTTTGGTCGGCAAATGTGTAAATTCTTGTAGTGTGATGTCACGCTAGTATTTAGGGACGTTTTTAAAAATGTCGTGATGGCTTTTTTCTATTTTAAAAATATAACCGTTGGCACTATACTATAGTGGCCTTTGAAAAACATTGTTATAGTTTCATTTTTTTTATTTTTAAATTGTGATAATTCTGTGAGATTTAACTAAAAAAAAAACTGTAATAAAGCTGAAATAGCAATAATATGGATAAAAGTTTGTTGCTATTTCAATATATTAACTAAATTTAGGCAAATATTACATAATTATTCTAAACCAAAATCAAGCAACAAACACAACCAAAAAATAAAAGGATATATATATATATATATATATATTTTTAACACGCATGTATTGCAACCTGTCAAATAATAAATTCAACAAGAAAAGCAAAAAAATATGATTTCAACAGAAGTTCCACATCAATTTTCTACAATCTTGGTTAGCACGGTAATAAGCAAATAAAAATTTAACAATAAAATATTCACATCAATTCCAGCCGCAAGTTGAGGAAGCAAATCAATAGCATTAGAGATGTTTTGTTGTTGATTTTAAACATACCTTGCATCTTTGTTCTGCACCCAATTCAAAAAGGATCACAAATTTAACACAAAGCAGTGAAAGAAAGCATTTTCCTTCTGTGTGGTTCTCGTCAAACATCCAAGAAATTAAGCCACTTGCATCCAATTGTTAGAATTTTCCTTTTGATTTTCTTATTCTAAAAAACCAAACAGGGCTTTAAAGTTGACAAAATAAACAAACAAAGAAATTGCATTTACATTACTATTTGAATCAATCAATCGCTTTACAACAAGGGAAAGCAATTTCTCCTGTGAGATTTCTGTAATGTCTGGGCTTAAATTCAAGTTGTTCTTTAACAGAAGAACATTACCTATCAAAAATAGCACATGTTGGTCATCAAAACACAGCTCTAACCCTAATTCCCAACACGTATGGCAAGAAAAACAAATAGATATGAAGTCCTTACTACCAAATCATCTTCAAGAGATTCAATTCAACATGTCAGAAAACACATAATTCATCATAATGGCAATAGTATTTGACTGAGAAACCAAAATCTTATTCCCAAAATCAATTCAAGAACAATAAAGACCTAGAATTTGCAATTACACAAAATTCATCCCTTGCAGCATTATCTTTCAAATTGAAATTTAAGTTGTAGACTATCATGCACTGCTTTCCACTGACCATTCCTTGATTAAAGAATTTCATTATGGAATTTAGATTTCAGATTGACATAATACAAATAAAATAGTACAAACCAATCTGGGGAGACTAGAGCAAAAATTCTAGTAGTTGTGACAGATTTGCGCAGATAAGTTTTTCCTATGCAAGGCTTAGGCTCATATAGCATAGTAGTAAGAAAAAGGCTTGGCATTATAAAGGAATAAGATTTAAGTACAAAAATGGAGTGGAATGAAAAAAAAATCCCAGAAAACCAATACTTGCTGCATGTAAAAGATGCTCATGTACCAAATATCCCAATGCACATGTATGATATTTTTGACATGCACATAAACTTTTTAAATTAGCATCAAAGATAATATCTCATAATCTTTTAAAAATTCAACACCAAATCACATCATATCTTAATAGATTTAGAAAGTTGAGAAATTAAAAACTAGCGATGTAGGTACTTTTACCTTGTTAGTTGTGCTTCTTCTTCTTGTTCTTTTTCTTCTCTTTCTTTGAAAGGAGAACCTATATTTAATAAGAATAAGTATTTTAATTAATAAGGTCTTGTATTGTCCAAAAGGCTTTGATTAAATGATTGCTCACCTATTGGGATGAAAATGTATGAGATTATTGTTGATGTGGCATTGGCCGAATAGTGGGATGACTACTAAGTGAATCAACAACCTGTCATTCAATAAGAGGCTCAAGTTATATAGTAGCTCTAGGCAATCTAAAGTAATAACTAGTAGAAATAGTTATAATTAAAATACCTCCTGCCTATGTAATAGGTTTGAGGGTGCAACAGCTGGTGCAATGGGCATGCTCGCAGCTTGCAATTGAGATTCCAAAGAATTTGTTTCTCCATTACGTCATTCATCTTCGACTCTAACTGCATTGGATAACATTGAAGTTTCTCTTTAACTTGTTCTTGAACTTGAGTTTGGAAGATACGATTCTGCTCTTGTGATTGCCTATATCTACCTCCAAAAACATCAGTGGGGGATGGTCCCAATCCAAACGTTCAAACATGACCAGGTCGCTCCAGGCCCATAACTTGTGTGAAGATCTGCTCATTTAATGTAGCAGGGTCACTAGAAGATCCCTCCATGTGCTCTGTTAGCTCATTCATTTGAGTTTGTAGTTTTGAATTCAATAATTAGCCTCCAATATAAATCATATTAAAAGTCCAATAAAGTAGTATCACATACCATAACCTCATTAACTGAATCACTATTTAGCATCCCATCTTTCATGTCTGTGGCCATCCATATGGCCGACTAGCAGGAATCCCATTGTTCTTTTTTGTCTCGTACAAATAAAAGACAGATAAAACAAAACATTAGAACTAGAATTCATAAGGTTTGTTCTCACTTCCTTTCACTACTTTTCTATTTGTTGTTAGAAATTCACAAAAAAGGTATTTATGTAGCTACTACAGCAATCATACAACAGAATCAAGCCCTTTTGCTACATAATTTGGCAATCAAAACTCATATGAAATTTCCCAAATTTGAAGAATAACAATTAAGAAATAAAATTGAAATTTAAAATTTTGATCAGTACATAAGAATTGGTTGGATAACTAGGCTAATTTGTGGTATATGCAGGCAGAACTGTGGCACTTTAGTTCCTATAAATGAACTTATATAGATAAAGATAAGGACAAGGACAAGATTCATATATTGGTAAAAGACTTTTAATTGATGTAAAGAATAATTATACCTCCACTCGAACTATTGAGAAAGGCTTTCGGCCTATTCTATGATGTAATGCCTTCCGGATTTTTCTATTCTTCTTGTTTGATTTCTGTTAAATGTGAAATTCATTTCAGATATTATCAAAAATTATCATATATAAGCATTTTGCAACATAAATAAAATTGTACCAATGCACTCTGAGTGCCCCAATAGTAGACCAAAGTCCGTCACTGATCCTCATGTACTCTGTCTGATCGATGAGCCAATCTTTATGCATCATTTTTGAAGGGTCTGTATCTCATTTTTTTTCATTCGAATTTTTCAATCTCTCAATTTCTACCCAAATGAAGCCATTATTGTTCTCTTCATGGATTCATCTCCATCCATATCAACCTGCATTACAATTATACACTTGTAATATGCATTTCATATTGATTAATAATTTACCTTTATTTCCCTCCATGTGTTATCTTTGTTTTGTTCTGGGATATAATGGTAAGTCGTAAATGTGAGTGGTGCAAGACTCCCATCTCATGCCAAAACGCCGAAATGTGAAACAAGGGATGTGTATCCTTCAACTACTTCATTCAACTCATTTGAACCAACTTTTAAAACACCATCTTCACTAGTACCCCATGGACCATGCACATATGTGGGACCCCTCGTCTGCTTTTGTGTGGCTTGACTTGAACTAGGACCTATAAAATAATGTTATGCAGTCATCATTTATTCTAAATAATTAATTCGTTAACACAAAATTAACCTAGCTTGACTTGAACTAGGACCTATAAAACAATGTTATGCAGCCATCATTTATTATAAATAATTAATTTATTAACACAGAATTAACCCAAAAACACCATAAGAAAACATCAAGCAACCCCATAGCTTATACGACCAGCTGAAACTGAGCCATGTGATGTACTACCGCTACGTGATGTGGTAGAAAGACTGCCTGGTGGATGCCATGATACTGGTGGATCGGGTCTGACTCTCATCTTGAGTGTGGCCTGAGTCTCATCTAAACTAGAACTATTAGAGCTTGATTGCTCACTCTCACTAGAAGAACTGCCAGAGCTAAAACTCATAGATAATCTATAAAGAAACTACATTTAAATATAATGTTGGCATCAACTATGATAAATCTATACATTTAAATGACAATTCAAAACAGAATTAGAGTACATGAAAGATAAAAATGGCCATTTAAAGAAAAGATTACAAAGCAAAGATTTATTAACATGAATATCCATACAAAAAACACAAATGTAAAAGTGAATATGCGATCAATTATAATATCATATTATTTCTTCGTCATTTCCAAATTGTGCCTCTGCCGATGCTTCAATAGATCCAGTAGTTTTATCAACATTTATTCTATCAATACCTTGCCTAGCCCAATTCATGTCCTTCTCACAAGTGAAGGAAGCTGCATCTAACTCTTGATCACCAAATCCTTCCACTTCGTTATGATGTAGTCCTTCATTAATAGTTAGTTGTTCTCCACACACCTCATACAAGTCTCTAGTTTTCATCTTGAGTACAACATTCCAATCTTCTTCAACAGAATCATTAACATAAAAGACTTGTTGTACCTAAGATGCCAGGATGAATGACTCATCACTGTCTTGTTTCTTTGCATATAAAGTGATTGAAATTAACAAGTGTGACGACCCCACCACTATAATATTTGGCATTTAATTAATAAAAGAGATTTGGATTTTAATTAGTCTTTATCATGATTTAATTTGGGAATTTATGAGAATTATTCAATCTAATTCATATATGATTTCATTAAAAATTTATTTTGGAATTAGAATTTGGAAACCTAAATGGCTTGAGGAGGTGAAATTGATGACCTGAATCAGTTTAATTTCAAGTATTGGACCATATGAGAGTTTAGTTAAATATTAAGTTCAGTTTAGTAAAATTGAGATTCGATTAATTGGGTCCGAATTAGAATTAATCGAGCCAATTTGGTTATAAGAATTAGTAATTGTGATTATTTCAGAATTAAATTCAATTATGAGGTGTCCAATTTGAGTATGTAAATTTTTTAGAAGAATCTTGAGTTTGATCTGAAATTGAAGGCCTTGGTGATTTGAGAAACCAAAATTGATGATGATAATAAGTCTGATTTGATATATGGAGCCTTTTAGGAGTTTGATTAAAAATCTGATTCAGTTTGGTAAAAATGAAATGTAATTAATTGGGCCTTAATTAAAGTTAATTCGGCTAATTAAATTATGTGGGATTTGAAATTAGTTATGAATAATTAAATTAAAGATTTAATTTGAGATTAATTAGAAGAATTGAGTGATAATTGTAATTACTTAGGCTTAAAAAGTGATCAATTAAGTTAATATGTAATTAGTTCTCCTACACAAAATTTATTAAAATACTAGTGTATGCCTAAGAGAATTCTAGAAAGTTGGAGAGCCTTAGTGGTTCTAGCTTTTGTATATGAGAAGGGAAGTTGTTGTAATCAAACCTTATGTTGGAAGCTCACTGAAATAGCTGAGAGAGAGAGAACCGAGAAAGAACGAGAGAGCACCAAGAGAGAGAGAGAGAGAGAGAGAGAGAGAGAGAGAGTCAGCACCTATTTGCTGGAAATGCAGAAGTAGAGCTAAGGAAAAGCTAGAGAAAAATGAAGAAAAGAGAAGAGACTCAAGAAATTCAACCATTGAAAACTTAAGGTAAGAAATTGAAGTTTAGATTTTATAAATAATTTAGCTAAAATCTAAAATTAAGAAATAATTGGGTTCAATTTCATGTAAATAAAAAGAAAATGAGTAAGATGATGAAGAAATGGAGTTAGGTTCAAATTTATAGAAGTTAAATTGGGAATTAATTATGTTGAGTTTGATGATGTAGTCTTACATGAGTTTGAGTCTAATCTCGACATGCATGAACAAATTGTTCAAATTTTGATACTCTAATTGTACATGCAACAAAGATTTCTACGAATTGACTTCATGTCTTGATGAAACAAAAACTAAGTTTTGGAAAATTATGAGTTGATGGACAAATGAGTTTAATTTTTAAATTAAAGGAGTTTTGATGTAAATGATTTAAAATTGATCATATTTTCTTGATTATTTTAGAGTTTGTGTGTTTTTAGACAAGCCATGTATGAACCCAAGTCTTGAAATTATATTTTGAATGTTTAATTCATGTTTTAGAATTTATGAGTTTGAAATTGGGTTTGATATGAAGAAAATTAATTATGATTTAAAATTTGACAATCAAGAACTGACTTGATTTTGATTTGAATTTCATACTTGCAAATATTTTTCTAAGAGCTTGTAGCTTTAATTTTCTGTTTTGTAAGAAAGGAAGAAAAGGATTGAAATCGTTAAATTCATGGAGATTTGAGATAAGAGTTAGAAATAACCTTATATACATGTTTTTGGGAGTGTTTTTGTACATTAGAACATGTCATGCATGAGAATTGGAACTTTGAATATGTGTTTGAAGTTCAACTAGATTTCTGGAAATTTCTGAAATTCGATAGACCACTCGAGCGATCAAAAGGTGGCTCGAGCGCACATTACATGCATCCAGTACTTTTGCAAACTGAGGGGTTCGCTCGAGCAACTAATGTTGCGCTCGAGCGAAGTGCCCTGTTTCAGAAATTTTGGAAAAGTTGTATTATGTTTTGATTTCTCTTCTCTTCCATTTCTAAGCATTCTTAGGCATACATTGAACATTCCAAATGAACTAAAGAGTTAGAAAAAAGCCTAAGAAAGTTAAACAAATAAAGAATGGATTGAATTGTATTGTGATTCAATTTCTGTATGTGTTACGAATTGTGTAAGGTCAACTCTGAAGATGAATCAGCCAACTGAACACTGTGAGTAATATCTTAGTAAAGATATTTTCATATGTTATTTTCTAAATGCTACCTATGTGGTAAGTCTTTTCGAACTTATGATTTTGAACTATGAATGAGTATTCCATTTGTTCAATTCTTAAAAGTATGGAAAGAAATGATGGCCCAAAGGTTGTTTTATATGCATGAGATGGGCCCGAGGCCGTTTGGTATGTTTGATGAGATGGGCCTCAGGTTGTTTGGTATGTTTGATAAGATGGGCCTCAGGTCGTTCGGTGTATAAATGCAATAAGATGGGCTTACAACCGTTTAGTATGATTAACAAGATGATTGGACCAGAGGTCATTCTAAAGATGAAAATGGACATGAGCATGATCATGAATATGAATATGAGAATGAATATGAATACAAACATGATAGACCCGAGGTCGTTCAGTACATTTGTTATGACGAACCCATCATCGTTTACAAATGAATCCATTAGACCCAAGGACACATTAAGTATGAATGAATATATCATGAATGAATGAATATATTGGACCCAAGGTCGTTCTGCCTCTTTGACATGCCTTGAGCATAGAGGATTGGACCCAAGGTCGTTTTGCTTTGAGAATGATCTACATGTGACTACATGAGTATGATATACTTATAGAAGAATCTCATTCATTAACCCTTTTACTATGGTATTATTCAATGAGCTTTCTCTCACTCTTTGTATCTATGTATGTAGGTGAGCAGCATGATGCCCAACCCCAACTGTAATGAACACGAGAAAGAATGTCAAGTTTTGTGGAGTCAACCAAGACACGCCTCACGAACGAGGCCTTAATTTTAGAACTTTCATTTTGACCTTTTTGTCTTCTTTTGATGGTCATGTTTGACCTTATCTGTACATAAGCTACGGTTTTGTATAAATATGATGCTGGATGGATCTAGACATATAATGTCTTTTATGTAGGTATGTTTGATGTGAGTTATTAATAAAAGAAAAGTTTTTGTTCATTCCATTTATGCACAAGCTCATTGGACAAACATTATCTTTTTCTTCCGCTTTTGGCCCCATATGATTAATTATATATATTTTTTTCTGAGGCCCTAGGTAATTTAATTATTACTGGCTAGTAATGATCCCAACCTTTAGGGGCTAGTTTGGGTCATGGCAGAGTGTAAAAACAAAATCATCCTGCTTGAGTCCCTTATTGTTATCAATTCAGTTGCACATTAATAACATTTATCTATGGTCATGTGAATAATACAATTCAATAATATCTATCATATATCCATAGTACACTACATCACCTTCCACTAGATTCATGTCATTGGCACTTGCATAGCTAGAAGTCTTTGCCTTCACCATAACGCCACTATTTTGAGTTTTTCTTCTCAACTCACGTCTCCTCGTATGATACCTAGTACCATTAATTATATACCCACTAAATCTAGTGGCCTTTTGACTGGGTCCGAAAGCCAAAATTTTAATCTCATCTGACAATGTATTTTCAATAACTAACAGCTCTGCAACTTATTTTTAAAAAGAAGATATCAATATTAAAAATAAAAAAAGAAATTGAATCATGAGACTTAGAAATTGGAAACATGTAAGTTATCAATACTTATATGAGAATTGAACCATTTAGGAAACTCATCATTGTGACGACAATCCACATCATAATCTCTGAGACGACGATGTGACCACTTAACAAATTCACAATATTTCCTACACAATTAAACTATTTGTAAAATGCAAGATAATTATAGTTGGTATAAATAAATTCACAATGAGACAAAGGTTGTGTCTATCTTACTCTCGATATGGGACAACCGCAGCAGTGTTAAATAACCCATACTGATGAGCTTGTACCCATGTTGTGTTATCAAGCACAAACCCTTTTCCTTTTCCTAAAGCCCTCCCCATTAATATTTTAGGATTGTCGCTAACATCACAGTTCCTTAACGGTTGATGCAATTTTGACTCGACATCATGCAAGTACCTCGAGCAAAATGTCATACATTCTTTGACTAAGTATCCCTGCGCAATTGAACCTTCAGGATGACTCCGATTATGCATGTATGATTTAAGCATCATAAGGTACCTATAAACAAAAAATATGCATACATGACTTCCAAGTATAAACAAGAAAATATATACAAAATGGACATTGGAGTAGAATTGCATACCTTTCTATAAAGTACATCCTTTGATGTTGCACCAGACTGGCAATCTTTGCTTCCTCTACTAGGTGAATGGGCAAGTGCTCCATTATATCAAAAAATGATACATGAAAAATTCTCTCAAGATGACAAAGTGTATGAACAATTGAGGACTCAAGAAGATCTAGACTATCTACCTCTAGGGTTTTTGGAGCACAACTGCCTGAAGAAATTACTTAATTCAATCAATGGTTCAACCACTTTCTTTGGTAACAAATTTCTCATTGCTATTGGAAGTATTTGTTACATGAGAATATGGTTATGATGACTTTTTAGTCCACATATGCTACGCTGTTTGAGGTTAACCCGATGAAAGATATTGGATACGTAACCATCTGGAACTTTGATAGTCTTCAGAAGTGTACAGAATAGACTTTTCTCTCTGTTGTTCATGGAAAAACATGCAGGAGGCAAATAATACTTGTTCCCAACCCTTTTTTGATGATTTAATGCCTTCTGAATTCCCATATCTTACAAATCTTGATGAGTATTTAAATTGTCATTTCCTTTCCCATCAACATTTAATATCGTCCATAATACATTATCACACACGTTCTTCTCAATGTGTATTACATCAAGATTGTAGCAAATCAAATTATGCTCCCAATATGACATCTCAAAGAAAATACTCTTCTTCTTCTTCCAATTATGACATGAGTCCTCCTCATTTTCCTCATTTTCCTTCTCTTTCTATTCCATTTGATAGATTGTTGACGCTTAGAATTCAATTTGAACTTAGGCATAGGCCCTAGTAGTCGTAGCACATTAGCCCCTGATAACCAAGTTGGACATGGTTCGAATTCAAGAGTGCAATCAAAAGACACACCAGCTTTTTGAAATTTGTGACTGCATTCAACCAGTGACGATGCCCCATGTAACAAAATTTCCTGAAGTTCTTCAAACATCGAGAACGAGTATGTGTGTTACAACAAGAACAAGCTAAAGCGCCTTTCATGCTCCATCTAGATAAAATTGCATAGGCAGGTAAATCATTTATAGTCCATAATAACACAGCATGCATTTGGAATGTCTGATTGGTTTCCGCATCATACGTGTCAACACCATTTCCCACAAATCTTTCAATTCATCCACTACAAGGCGAAAGTAGACGTCAATGTTATTTCCAGGTAAAGAAGGACCATCAATGAGCAATGTCATCATCATATGAGGCTGCTTCATGCACAACCATGGTCGCAAATTTTATGGCATCACAATAACTGGCCAACTGCTATGAGAAACATTCATTGTCTTGAATGGATTGAATCCATCCGCTGCTAAACCTAGTCTGACATTACGAGGCTCACTTGCAAACTTAGGATACAAATTATCAAAAATTTTCCAGACAGAAAAGTCAGCGGGATATCTCATTTTGCTGTTATCAATTTGGCCCTCTATATGCCATTTCATTAAAAAAGATGTTTTGGATGACATAAACAATCTTTGAAGCCTTGGAATCAAAGGAAAGTATCTGATAATATTCTATGGAATTCTTTGTTGCTTCTTCGTAACATCATTCTCCTCCCCCTCAAACTATTTGTATCTAGGCATATGACACACTATGCAATTATCCATACTGCTCGTTTCCTTCCAATATAATGAACAATCTCTTAGGCATGCATGTACCATATGATAATCGAGTCCCAAGTCCTGAAGGAGTTTCCTAGTTGCATAAAATGCCTTTGGCAAGGTTTCACCCTTTGGGAACGCATCCTTCAAAAGCTCAAGTAACATCATGAAAGATTTGTCACTCCATCCACTAAGGCACCTAATATGCAATAACCGAACAACAAATAAGAGCGTTGAAAACTTCTGACACTCAGGATACAATTCTCTTTTGGCCTCTTTCAATAATTTGAAATTTTTTTTCAGTTTTTTCATGTGGTCCTTGTTTAATATCAGAACTTGCTGCCTCGTGAATATAGGTTGGTGGAGGAAGTCCAAATCCCTTGTATAGTATTTCATAAGTTTCATCACCATCATTCGAATTAGTTTGCTCGACATTCATATTGTATGGCACAGGCGACGACAAATTCTTCCCATGAAAAATCCAACTGGTGTAACTTGGAAGAAACCCGCTGATCATTAAATGTTTCTATAACAGGCCATTCTCCACTAATTTGATATTACGACACCATTTACATGGGCATGTGACTTCATTCAACAACGGCTTATTTTCGCATGCAAATTTAATAAATTCCTTAACCCCTTGTATGTATTCCGGGTGGAACCTATGCTGATTTATCTAACGTTTATCCATCTAACTCCGTCTTACACTACAAATGTCACTGCCAAATCAACAAAGTTTAAATTTACCATTCCATTTTAATTAATCTTAACCTCAATTAAGTACCTTATAATGCATGCAACATGACATCATTCACCTCTAACTGGTCTCTAATATGTTGGTTTACCCTATTTTCCCATTCAGGAATGCACAATTTATATTATAAAATGCAGCTCTTACCGCTTTGTTCAGCTTTAATGAAATTTTGGCAGCATCTCCCCATGGTTCTCTAAATACACGACATATACTAGGTGTACTACTACTTGTCTAGTTTGCACCTAGAGAACATAAAGAGCTGCTACATGAAATCTCTACAAGATGGACTGTAAATAGTAGAACTACTAATTACAATATAGATTTGTGCTCCTAAACTGTCCAAACTGGACCATCCAAGAAGAGCTTCATCAAAGACGACTAGGTATCTCTAATGAAGATTCTTAGACGGGTCTAAGGCTATTTATGCATGCAAGCACCATTAATGATTGCATCCCGATGGTGTAATCTAAATCAGTACTATAAGGCATACTAGAAGCATAACTAGTATGAAGCATATTAATGAAGAAACCAAAAGTTTCTACAATGCTCTTGGTAGATTATGATAGATTCAAGAAATGCATTGCTCTCTTAAATCAATTAACAAAGACCAAACTATTAATAAATGAACACTTCAATCCAATAAAACATAGCCCAAGAAGCTATCAAAAAATATAATGTTGACATAACAAAATTCTCAAACCAACCTTAATGTAAAATGCAATTACAACAATTCTTTCTCATTAGACCTAGCAATAAGTACGTCCCAAAATATTGATCACTATTTGAAAAGAAAACCACCACCAAACTCTAGAGCATCATACCTATATCCCAAATTTTAAAGCTTGTCCTTTGGAAAGGGATTTTTCTTTTTTTTTCTTTTTGTTCCAAATTCTAATTGATCAACATTCATTTAACTCTCCTAAGCTTAAGTCAACATTCTCACACTTCTCTTGTTAAAGCTTCGTTAATAAACCTATTACAAAGAAAGAAAAAACTGAAAAGGAAAAGAAATAGAGACTAAACCTTAATGAATAAAATCACCACTATTAAGGCCATCAATATCACTAGAAATCATTGGTTTTGAGGGAGGAAAAAAAAAAAGCAGCAGTGTATCTAGCTTGTAATAAGGTGCTCAATGTTAAAACAATCAAATCCAAAATTGAAAACTTAATGTGCTCAAGAAATTCAAATAAGAACTTGCAAAATAAAATTGAGTAGTGACAATTTCCATAAATAATCTGCAACACATCAGTGAAAAACAATTACCGAAACAGAGCATATACAACTCATCAATCCCTGAAATATAGAGAGAGAGAGAGAGAGAGAGAGAGAGAGAGAGATGGTGGAGCTCACCTTAGTAGACGGTGGAGCTTCGAAATCGAAATCGCTCTGAGACGAAATCACTGAGACTGGTCTGAATCTCTTAATCTCTGTGAATGATAAGGGGTTAGAGAGGGTTGAGAGAGAGATGATGGAACTCACCTCACATGTGCAGATGGTGGTAGCAGTGGAGCTTCGAATTTGAAGTCGCTCTGAATCTCAAAATCGTTCTGAAAATGATAACAGTTTAGAGAGAGAGAGAGAGAGAGAGAGAGAGAGAGAGAGAGAGCACTCAAGATTTGGGTCTGACAATTATTCTCAGTTTCAAAACAAGAGTTTGAAAATAGGGAGAGAGGAAGTGCGTGAGGTATCGCATTTGGAGGCGTTTCTAAACGTCTTCTATTATAAAACGGTGCCATTTTAATTAAAGAAACATGCGACGTTTTATAAAACATCGGTACATATTAAGAAAAGTGGCATTTAAAAAAACATCGTTAAAAAAACGCCATTTAAACCCATTTTTCCTATAATGTTTGTCTTCATTTTCAATGAAAACATATACTAATGTCATCATAATCTCACAAATCATATTATTCTTGTTATAAATTTTATATAAATATTATGTAAGTATATTATTTTATATAATATTTATCTTGTAAGGATGTGAGAGAGACTACCAAACTAGGTATATGGCCACATGGATGCAAGTCTCTACAATAGCATATGGGAGTGAGGTTCTTGCTTGCTTATTAATTATATGTCACTGATTATGTTCTCAAAGAAATTAGAGTCAAATTATAGCTCTAGTCCATTTTAAGAGAATATATGCTTGTTAGGAGTAGCCATAGTATTAAGCAAGTTAGGTCGTTACCTAACACCTTCAGCCCAAAATGCCCCTTCAATATTCAAAAAGGCCTGATATTAAGAAAAGGTACTAATTGAAAAATGATCCATATTGAAAACATCTAATACAAGTGTGGATATATTTTTGGGGGAAGTACGGGCCGGTCCTATGGACCAGTCTTATTACCCAACAGGTCCTACTCAAAAAAATCAAACAGTGTTTTTCATTTTTACCCCTAGACTCAACACTGCAAATTTATCACTGGTTTAAACAAATTTATCAATGATTTATCACTGGTTTAAACAAATTTATCATTGATTTATCACTAGCTTAAACAAATTTATCACTAGTTTCAACAGATTTATCACTGGGATCTTCCCCAATACACAAAGAGAGAGAGAGAGATAGAGAGAGAGAAGACCCGGTGGCTGTAGACACCCCATTTTTGACCGTCCTCAAGACTGGGACGTCATCGTTTGAGCACTTGATGATCATCCATGCTCGTGTCCGTTTTGAGTTCCCAAAGGTCTCGGCCACACGCCTTGCCTTAGGATCTCTCAACTTGTCTGTTTTGTGCTTGGCTATGGACCAAGGGCTTGTGGTTTTGCTTCTGAGGGAAGGGGGTGGCTTGTTGGCCATCCCTACAACCCATTGGCCAAGCCTTGTGCTTATCGGCCTTGTCTTCTTGCCATCGGCCATTAGTGGTGGCCGATCGGCGCTCTTTTTGGTCGATTGGCTCTATCTTTTGGCTGAGACCTTTCCACCTGCTTTTGCAGATATTTTTGTGCCAGCTGTGACAGTTGGTGAGCACAGATTTCATCCTCCATACACGTATATGGAGGGATTGAAACAAGTCTCAAGCTTGCTCAACAAGCTTGAGATGCGATTTTCTATAAGAAGGGAGACCCCTCTCCCTTTCCAGAGGTTTTGAAAAATTGAGATAGAAGTTATATATCACTCTCTCTATATATTTCCCCTCTCTCTCTCTCTCTCTCTCTCTCTCTCTCTCTCTCTTTCTCTCTCTCTCTCTATTCTTGTTCTTGTTTGTACTCAACAGTGCATTTTCTTCACATAGTGAAACACCATGCTCTTGTTGCTGAGGTACTTGAGGGTTTTGTTTGAACTCAAAGTTTGGTTTTTAGCTCAGATAGCTGCTGGAGTTGTTGCTCTAAAGTTGTTCTACAAGGGTGAGCTTCTAACCCTTAAAACCCTTGTTTTGGCTTAAACTTTTGGACCTATTTGAATGCTTATTTAGGCCTAACTTTCTACTACAAAAAGTTCTAATTTTTAAGGCTTAACATGTTTGTTTAAGGTCTCTTTGGTGTTTGGGGTGATCTACTCCCTTGCATGCCTTGTTTGGCTTTGTTTTGCACCATCACTTTAGGCCCTTGAGATCACTTTCTCTTGGCATTTTAACCACTGAAATCCTGTGTATTTTTAGTGGTAAAACTTGTGTTTTGAGGTCCCAAATAGGAGCGGGTCATCCCTTCTCCTTATGTCTTGTATGCTTGCCTTATTGGCCTCATGTTTGAGCTTGGTTTTCTAGCATGTGTGGGCTTGATCTCCACTTGTTTTTGGTGTTATTTTAGCATGCCTTGACTCTGTTTTGGGTTAGGTTAATAGCCACTTGCATGCTTAATATACTTGTAGTGCAATCTTCTTCATTGCCTTAATATGCATCATGCTTTGGATTATCGTTCTAGCATGATTTTGGCTTAACTTCAGCAAGCTTTTGGTCATGTTTTAGCATGCTCTAGCTCTATTTCATGTTGTTTTGGTCGTGCATGCATTGCTTTGAATAGCCATGATTCAATCTAGCTTGTTAGCTTTGAGTTTCCAAGCCACTAGCATGCATTGCTTGGGCTATTCACATGATTTGGCATCATTTGTTATGAGATTTCAGTGCATGCAGTGTGGTCATGCACTCACATTTGTCACTCTTTCAATTCTTTGAGGAGTTGGTTCTTTATGCCTTAAGAATGAGCCATTGCGTATGCCATTTTGCCTAAGCTTGTAAGCTGCCATATCAGTGTGTATTTGGTCTCATTTTTCCATAATATAACTCTAATTTTAGTGGTTGAAGTCATCGCATGCTTGGTTGTGGTAGGTGCAGTGTAATCCTCCTCATTGGCCTTGTATGCGTCATGTTTTGTGCTCACCATGCTAGCTTGTTTTGGCCCCATTCCATGCATGTTTTAGACTCATTTTGGCATGATCTAGGACTGTTTTGGGTTGCCTTGGTCATATGCTTCATGCTTTGCATAACAATGGTGTAAGTCCCTTTGCTAGCTTTGAGTTTTGGGCACCATAACATGCTTAATTTGTGACATGTATATGATTTGGCATCATTTACCATGACATTTCAAAGCATATAGACTTGCCATGCTCCCACTTCTTTGACCCTTTGAGTGCCTCTAAGGGTTGTGCATTGTTGCCTAGCTTATGGACCAATATGTGTGCATGCATGTCTTGCCTTTTTGGTGCCTTAGTTTTGGTGTTATGGCCACTGATTTGGGCACGATTGAGATCTATCCACTTTTGGTTTAAGTCCATTGAGTATGTGTTTGCATGTTGTTGCATGCTTGGTACATTGCATGTTGTTGCATGCTAGTTGCATTGCATGACATTGTTGCATGGTTGTTTGCATCTTGCTGCATGCTTGAGTTATATTGCATGTTTCTATGTTTAGGTTGCATTGCATTTGGCATGCTTGAGTTACACATTGTGTGTGCGTATGTCGCATTGTGTTTAGAATCTTGAGCATGCATTGCATTGTGTTTGGATATGGTGTTAGTCCAAACACGGGGAGCGAGGGACGTTTCATACTTGAATTGATGAAACGTGTCTTAATTCTCGGTCGCCGACCCTCTTGATCATGCATGATAGAGGTTAAGGCATTTATGTGTTTTGTGCATTCATTTGGCATTGATTTGTGCAACTCGGCTTCTTTGGCCATCATGCATTGAGATGCGTGATTGAGGGCTCGAGAGCTGAGCACTACACACCTTTGAGACTTAGACATGATAAGGAGTGTGGTTGCACACACATTTTCTTGCAAATACATTGCCATGCCTCTGTTTGTGCTCTGTTGCAGCAAAAGGAGAAGTTTGCAAGAAGAAGTGGTCGATCGGCTATACAGGGTGCTGATCGACTATCAATAATTGGCCAATAGCCTGGAAATTGGTCGATGACCATTATTCTTTGGCTGATGGCTACACCTTTTGGCCGACTACCCCTCAGATGGTTCCTAAGGTAGGTCAGAAGCATCATAGAAGTTGGCATAATTTTCAGAGGTGCAGAAGTGTGCAAACAGAGGCAACATAAGGCATGGTAACGAATTTCTGAGCGAGGCGATCGAGCATGCGTCTTCGAACTCTTAGAACTGAGCTGAGGCTTTGTAATTTGTAATTAGCTTTACTTGTTAGTTAGCTTTTGAATTTGTAATTAAATTAGCTAATCTGTTAATTAGTTAATGTGTTGTAATAATTAGCTTAGTGTTAGCTAGTTATTTAATTTGATTAGTTTAATTAGCTTAGCTTAGATAGCTTAGCTTCCATTCGGACCCTCCGTCGAGAGGGCTAACTGTTGTAATAAGCGTGCGTGTGTGTGTGTGATGCATGTCTTCCAACCCCTATTTCTTTCTCCCTTTTATGTAACCGCTTGCATGTGTGCATTCATTCATCTATTTTGCATGCACCGGGCTCGGTGCATCATACTAACTACATTTTATTTCAGTACATTTACTTGAATACGTGTTCAACAACATGTTATCAAGTTACATTCACATGACATCTTAGAATAGCCGAACCTATTTTAGTTGCATTTTTGCATGTGTTGCATTAGCCATCTTAACATGAACTAGGATCGTGCATGATTTCTAACTAGTTGCTCGTTTTGGCTCGGAGTACACTGTGAGTGTTTATGCTTTACCATACTGCATGTGTGTTAAGTGTTGCCATGTTAGCATGCTTGCCATGAGGCTAACTGCTTAAGTGATTAACTGCCTGAATGTCTGTGGGTGAAGGTTGGATTGCTTGAATTGGAACAATTCATCAAAATATGCGTTTTAAGCCCACTTGAGAGTGGCAAATCATGTTTTTCTAAGCCCACTTGAGGGTGGAAAAATCCACGACTTCACCTACTTGCAAGTAGCACTTCTAAACCATTTTCAAACAAACAAACATGAGACGTTTTGTTCCAACTTGAGCGATTTAGTCTATACTTGTATGCTGTGCGCATCACATAGTAAGCTAGCTAATGAATCAGAATAAGAACACATGTGTTTTCAAAAACAAAATATCATATTAGTAAAGGCCGATCTTCAATCAGGCGAGCGGGATTGCATGACCTTCCCCTCTCGTACCCAAGTTCCTGAGCCGAGGCAACATTGGTGATGACGGACACATGGCCTTGGGCACAAGTTAGGGTTTCCTAAATTTCCAAAAATAAAACATTTAGGTGGCGACTCTGTATCTGAAAAAACAGTCCATGTTTGGCACTTCTTTATTAAAATCGATTTTCCAAAACAATTTGCTAGATTTGGACTCTTTGGTGATTTATCGGTCTCACATTGTACTTTGTGAGATTAGATTCAGAACCGTGACACGAGTCTGAACTGTAGTAGCTAAGAACAAAACGATTCGCGCCCTCGCGCACGGAGAGCGGAGTTCTCGGGGCGGTCTACAGCTTCTGGCGACTCTGCTGGGGATTTAGAGAACTTGACTCGAACTCATGATATCTTTTTTTGCTTACACTTACGTGTCTCTTTGCATTACATTTGCATTAGTGCGCCTAAGACACCGTGTTCGCCGTTTGCTATTCCTGAATGGTTTGCTGGAGGCTGCGTGCCACAAGGTTAACCAGTTACGGGCTCTGCCATGATGGGAACACAAGCCTTGATTTTTACCGAAGCACCCTTTTGACCATTCAACCTAGTGCATATCGGAATCCGTAGTGACCATTCCACGCTAGGACAAGTTGCTTACCCGATTATAGGTTGATTGAAACCGCTGTGTGCGTAGTGAAACCCTTGCTCCTGACAAGATGGGACAGGGAAACCCTACCCCTTCATAGGGGTGTTTTTTGCTCTTACTTGCTTGATTATGTGCTTTTAGAGTGTGCCTCTACAGGAATGCATGTATCAGTTTGCAAGTCTGGGTATCAGGCCTGCGGGCATCAGTATTTGGGGAATCAGTTTTACCTGAGGGTATCAGATTCGGGACAGTGATTTGGGAACAGTGATCAATGGTTGAGAACAGTTCTTTCAGCTTGTGTTTGCCAACTGTGTGTTGTCTTTATTTAAGCTGTTATGTTGTCCGTTTTTCTGCTCGTTGTTTCCTTATTATGCTTTATTTATATTTTTGCAAGGTAGTGGGGGCCCTCATTTGCGAATCTTCTAGCATGTCACTCGTAGAATACTTCAGATACCCCTTCATTTTACAATACGTAACCCCCCTTTTAATATTGGAATTTTCAAGTCGATACTTCACCATCCATGGCACCTGTTTGTCGTTAATTGAACAATAACCATCCCCATAATAGACTAAAGTTTAGCACCATTGCTTTCGACGAGGCAGATATTCCCCGGGCATTCTAGGTAAGATGTTGAAGACTTCGTCGATCCGAGGATTTGATAGACGGACAAGCAGTGTTCCTTTCTTTACCCCGGGTTACTAGACGGAGGTCAGTAAAGCGCAGTGTATCGGTATAGCGGTCGCCAGATCAGTGGTCCACCCATCAGTGAACAGTCAGGCTGTGGTCTCAGTTTCTACTGCAGGGACAGATATACCGGTTGTTCAGATAGACCAGCACCCTATGGCAGGTACGGAAGAGATGATGCGTCAGCTCCAGGAGACTATGCAAGCCATGCAGCGGGATGCTGCCCGCCAAGCAGAAGTGGTTGCACGTCAAGCAGAAGTAGTGGCCCAACAAGCAGAGTTGATTGCTAGACTTCAGCAATAGCAGCAACCACAGCATGCCGGGGCATCTGCTTCGCACCCACCTCCTCCCTCACTTAGAGTTCCAATACTCAGGGAGACAGCACACGTCCAGGAAAATACGGACGTTCCAACGGGGCCGGCTCCGCCTCGAATCCTACCTCAACTGTCCAAAGCACAGACCAACCTGGGGGATACACCATTTGAGTTCGAGGTGGATCCGACAACGCTAAAAGTGAGCAAGTTAGAAAAGTTGTTCAAGAAGTCTCAAGGCATGAAATCCATTCCAGATATAGAGGATGGATACACCGACTCGGCCGTGACTCTACCAGACCAGTTTAAAATGCCGCACATAGACTGTTTCAACGGGTCTGGAAATCCTATGGTGGATTTGCAGCTGTTTTCAGATATCCTAAGGCCGATGGGCCTCTCCAGATTACAGAAGCTTTCCCTATTTGGCCGGACCCTGTCGGGTGTAGCGGCTATTTGGTATGCAAAGCTGGAGGACTCTGTTACCAGAAGTTGGGAGGAGATGGCTGAGGCCTTTGTAGCTCAATACTCTTACAATACGCAGATCGAGGTCACAATTCGTGATCTCGAGACAACTAGACAGGAGCCAAAGGAGAGTTTCTCTGATTTTGTGACCCGGTGGAGGGCTAAAGCCTCAATGATGACCATCAGGCCGGTCGACAAGGACCAAATATGGATGGTTGTGTGCAACCTCTAACCTAAGCTCATGCAGAAGATGATCGTCCTCCCCCTTCCCACCTTTGCAGATCTACATGAGATTGGGGTGCAAATCGAGGATGCCATGAAATAAGGTCTGATTGACCATGAAAGAGATCAGACCAAGAGGGCATTCAACCGCAGTACGAATGCAGGCACAAGTAGTGCTGCAGCTGCCAGATCTTCAGATGTAGATATGGTCACCACCACCACCACCCCAAAAACCCTTGCAGCTACACCATTCACCGGTGCGCCCGGAAGTAGCTCGCAAACAGCCAAATTCCCACCCCGAGGCCAGAGAACCTTTACCCCGCTGTATATGTCTCTGTCCAAAGCTTTGGGGGTTTTGATCAGGAAAGGGTACTTGAAGCCCCTAGAGCCGCGACCCTTACCAAGTAATCTCCCACCAACCCATAACCCGGAAAAATACTGTGCTTTTCACTAACAGCATGGTCACGACACCGACCAGTGCTATAGATTACGTCACGAGATTCAGGATCTCGTTGACAACAGGGTGATCGTGCCTCCGGAGAAACCGAATATCACCACTAACCCTCTCCTACCACACAACTAAGCTCCACCTCCCAAACACATCAACTTGATCCAAACTGGGGTTGTGTCATACGACCCTAGCATATATATCACCCCTTCCCACCTACCCAAGCTGGAGGTGTTCATTCCTAACAACATTGACTTGTGCATGTTGGACATCTCCCAAACCCAACCAGAAGCGGTGGTGGTGGCTATCGAAGATAGAATCAGGTCAACTGTGGAGGTAGATGGGAATAATCATTCAGACCCTGAGGGGTCTGCGAGCTTCATCTACAACTCGAGCGGTTACCTCACATCAGCAGGCCAGGCGAATCTGGAAGAGGACAGAGATCTGTGTAGTGCGGGAGGATGGACCTAATCAAGGGCTAGATGACCTAGCGAATCTGGAAGAGGACATTGCTAACCTTCAATTTTTTAAAGGACAAGATCCGGGGGGCGTGACTGTCAACTGGTTTGATCTGGAAGGGTCAACAGAAGCTACCGGGTGGCTCAGCGACGAGCCAGATGTTATTGAGCAGCCTCAGCTAGAGCGGGGGCCATCAGGAGCTGGGATAGCAACGGTGGACAGAATGGTCGGGAATCAAAATTCACAGCCGGAGAGCACCGATGCAAAGAATTTTGCTCAGAACATGGGCAGCTTGAGTACGAAAGATTCTGAACAGCAGGCTGCACTGAAGCAGCATGAGCAGGAAAGAATAGAAGATTCTGAGAGGGTTAGAAACGCCAAAGCCCTTGCGGGGACAGAACATGCTGTGTGCACAAGAACGGAATGTGCTGCGAGCACAAGAATAGAAGGTGCTGTGGGCACAGGAATGGTTGTAACGGAATCAGACAAATGTCTGTCGGTTGCCGAGGGCATGTGGTAGGAAGACGATGACTTATGTCTTGCCCACACCGATGAAGACTGGGGGCAAAGCCAGCCGGATGATACCTGGGATGTGGGGGAGGTTGACCACATGACTAGGAGTGGGTAGTATTTCAAACCCCCACACTTGGATCGACCAGAGGCATCCAGAAAGGACAAGGAGCCTGAGAGGCAGGAAGAAAAACTGCTCGAGGAGGAAGTTGTATTGAAACAGCATAAGAAGATACAAGCAGACATTTCCATCTGGGGACTACTTATGGCCTCAAGAGTTCATAGACAAGTTGTTGTTTTCTGCAATAGACAAGGCCAAACTTTTAATCGACACCACGGCTGAGCAGTTGGTAGGATTGGTTTTTCTGGGAGGAGATTCCCCGGCGTTGACCTTCACTGACAAGGAGCTGCCACCTGAGGGCGCAAACCATAACAAACCTCTCTACAACTCTGTCGAGTGTAGAGAAAAATGGATACCAGTGGTTCTTGTCGACACAGGATCCCTATCAATGTGTGCCCGTCGAGGACGGCATATGCAATCGGGTTGAAGCCCGCGGATTTTGTGCCAACTGCCCAGGTGATAAGGGCCTATGACAATACCAGCAGAGAGGTGATGGGGACTATGCAGATTCAGACTCAGGTTGGTCCAGGACAACAGAATATTGACTTTCATGTTTTGGACGTTCCCGTAACCTTCAATCTACTCCTAGGGCGGCCGTGGCTGCACCAGGTGAAGGCGGTCTCTTCTACCCTGCATCAAATGTTGAAGTACCCCCACGGGAAGGGAGTGGCCATAGTTTTTGGGAATTCATCAATACATCCACCGCCAGAGGTTTCTACACCAGTTCTGGATATCGAGCATGGCGCGGAGGATGTGTTCCTATCAAGATTTACCCTAGGCGAGGCCCGGGTTGTACAGAACATACTAGCTGTTGATGAGGGGCTATATGTCAGTGCGCAGTCTGTGTACCTCATGAACAAGCTCCAGCACATCCCCAGGATGGGATTAGGGAAAAGTGGCCGGAAGGGCATTGCAGCATCGGCCGAAGTGCCGCACAACCCACATACCTTTAGCTTAGGTTATCTGCCTACCAAAGAGGATTGGGTCAGGAAAGGGAAAGAGATGGCCGGAAGAGCTAGAGCCAAGCAGGCCGGAAAGCATTATGACTTGATGCACCGACCTATCCAGGGGACCCTGAACGGACGCTTCATCCGGGAAGGAGAAGACTTTCCATTCTGCGGCTTCCCAGAGCCATGGCTAAATGCAAAGAGGCGGCGCTTGCTGGGATTCAAAATTTTCTTTGACTTGTAATTGTCTGGGGATGATGTTACCGAAGAGCAGACAGACCCACAAGCTGAGGCTAAGCAGTGCAAGGAGGAGGTTTCCAAGAGCACAAAGATTGAAATGGGGGTAGCACTGGCTTGTCTACTCTCAGATCCTCCGATCGTACAGAAGTGCTTGGGGGATAACTTCTCGGTGTCCATGATCAGGAATGAAGAGGCTGTGAGCCCATCTTCGAACATTCTGGATGTGTCCATCGCACCCTCTCTCGTCTGACAATACGAGGAGGGATTTTTATCGAGCAGCACCGGGTCAGGTAGTGAGCCAGAATCTGATTCCACCGAATCTGTGGAGTCAGAATCAGGTTCCAGTTCGTCGGAGTCTGAGTCCGGTATTCTTGGGGGTGACAACCCGGATGCCACAGTCCTATCTAGGTCGTCTTTTTCTTTTTCTTTTGAGTCTGTTGTGACAGAGGAATCAGGCAATTTGGAAGTGATTAATGAGAATTGTGCGGCTGTGGCCTTCAAGTACTTTTCTGTGCCCTTAATTTATTGCATTATTCAAGACTTTGAAAATTTCAATGAAAATGATGAGGAAGAAATTCCTCCGGTTTTGAAATATTTGCTTGATCAAGAGTAGGAGAGGTTTGTAAAACCGCTGGTTGATGAAACCACCACGATTAATGTTGGTACTGAGAAGAACCCGCGGCTGGTCCAGATCGGGTCCACGTTGTCTTCGGAGGACCGCGAGCGCTTAGTTGCTTTGTTAAAAGATTTCAAAGATGTTTTCGCGTGGTCCTACGAAGACATACTTGGAATCGATCCTGAGATTGTACAACACTGGATCCCTCTTGACCCAGAGGCCCGACCTATTAAGTAGAAGCTCAGAAGGATTCGCCCAGACTAGGCTCTGAAGATCAAAGAAGAGGTCACCAAGCAAATTGACGCATGATTCCTGCTGGTATCTGAATACCCAACTTGGTTGGCCAATATAGTTCTAGTGCCGAAGAAGGACGGCAGAATTCGGGTATGTGTGGACTTCAGGGATTTGAATAAAGCTAGTCCGAAGGACGACTTTCCTCTGCCACATATCGACGAATTAGTAGACTTCACTGCGGGGCATGCGCTGCTCTCGTTCATGGATGGGTTTTCAGGCTACAATCAGATATTGATGGCACCCGAAGACCGGGAGAATACTGCTTTCACCACCCCGTGGGGGACCTATTGTTGTAGGGTGATGCCGTTTGGGCTGAAGAATGTTGGAGCTATATATCAACGAGCCGCGACCACACTTTTGCATTATATGATCCATAAAGAGGTTGAGGTGTACGTGGACGACATGATTGTCAAGTCCAAGGAAAGAGAGGGCCACTACACCGCCTTGCAGAAATTCTTCCAAAGGATTAGAGAGTATCGGTTGTGGCTGAATCCTCAGAAATGTACACTTGGTGTTACAGCAGGAAAAATGCTGGGGTTCTTGATCACACAGAGAGGTATCGAGGTTGATTCTTCCAAAATCAAGGCCATCTTAGAAATGCCACCACCAAGGACTGAAAAGGAGGTGCAAGGCTTTCTGGGTAAAGTGCAATTCATAAGATGGTTTATTGCTAAATTAACCTTAATTTGTGAACCACTCTTTGGTCTCCTGAAGAAAGGAAAGAAGTTCCAATGGGACGGCTGATGCCAAGTTGCTTTTGAACAAATCAAGCAATATTTACAGAACCCACCTGTGTTGTCACCACCTAAGCCAGGGAAACCATTGATTCTGTATCTTTTAGTGACTGAAACTACAATGGGTTGCATGCTCGCACAGGAGTCTGAGGACAAAGTGGAGAAAGCTATCTACTACATGAGCAAGAAAATGTTGGATTACGAGACCCGCTACACTCCGCTGGAGAAGGCTTGTTTGGCCTTGGTATGGGCTACTAGGAAGCTGCGGCACTACCTGTTAGCTCACTCTGTAATACTGGTTTCATGATTAGACCCCATCAAATATCTCTTCGAGAAACCAGCACTTACGGGTAGGCTAGCCCGTTGGTTGCTTCTGCTTTCCGAATTTGATCTGAAGTACATGACGCACAAGTTAGTGAAAGGGAGAGCGATAGCGGAGTTCCTAGCCGGTCACCCAGTGGAAAGGGATGAAGCAGTTGAGTACCTATTCCCAGAAGATGCCATTCTGCATGTCGAAGAAGAGACTTGGACAATGTACTTTGATGGAGCGTCAAACTAATACGGTTATGGGATATGAGTGTTGCTGATAGCACCTGACAATTCCCTCATACCTTTAGCATTCAAACTCCAGTTCAAAGTATCGAACAATGAAGCAGAGTACGAGACATGTATTACTGGTTTAGAAGCCACCCTAGAACTAGCGGTAAAACGGTTGGACGTCATCGGGGACTCGAACCCTGTTGTATCTCAAGCTAAAGGAGATTGGAAAGTTAAAGAAGAAAAAATGATAATCTAGCACCAGACCTTGGACATTCTGATTCCTCGGTTTGAGAAACTGAATTTCGCTCATCTGTTAAGAGAGAACAATAGGTTCGCTGATTCCTTAGCAACTCTATCTTCTATGATAGGCATCCCTTTCAAAGTCCGGATGCATCCGATCATCATCGAACAGAAGTTTGTGCCGGCCTACGAATTGATTGCTGCCATAGATAAGGTACAAGATGAGAATCCCTAGTATTACGATGTCTGGAACTTCTTGGAAAAGGAAGCGTATCCACTAGAGGCAAATGCCAAAGATAAGAGGGCAATTCGAAGAATGGCTGCTCAGTTCATCGTCTATGGAGGTAAACTGTACAAGATGGGTCATCTTGGGATGCATAAACTATGTGTTGATGTTGAAGAGTCCAAGCGCCTGATGGAGGCCATCCATGGAGGAGAGTGTGAACCGCACATAAACATGGTGATGCTAGCCCGGAAGGTCCTTAGACAGGGTTATTATTGGTCCACCATGGAGGAGGATTGTATTGGCTTTGTTCGGTGATGCCACAAATGTCAGATCCATGCAAACCGCATGAACGTTCCGCCATCTAAGCTGTACAATATGACTTCACCATGGCCGTTTTCAGTCTGGGGGATTGATGTAATTGGGGCTGTCACTCCGAAGGCGTCCAATGGGCATGAGTATATTCTGGTAGTGATAGACTACTTCACGAAGTGGGTTGGGGCCCAATCTTACGCGGTGTTGAAGGCATCGCATGTTGCTAAGTTCATTAGGAACAACATCATCTGTCACTACGGGGTCCCGAATGAGATTATTTCGGATAACGGTTCCCATTTTAAAAAGGAGGTGATCGACTTGTTGGACAAGTACAACGTGGCTTTTCACAAGTCATCTACATATCAGCCGTAAATCAACAGAACAGCTGAGGCTGCCAACAAGAATATCAAGCATATACTGCAGAAGATGGTGGAAACTTACCGGGATTGGCCAAATAAGCTACCATTCACTCTATGGGGCTACTGGACTTCAATTTGAACTTCTACTAGGGCAACTCTGTATTCCTTGGTTTATGGGATGGAGGCTGTTCTGCCTATCGAAGTTGAGGTTCCGTCATCGACGGTATTGGCTGAGTGTCAGATAGCTGAGGCAGATTAGCAGCAAAATAGGTTCGAAGAACTCATGCTCTTTGACGAAAGAAGGCTGAAAGCACTGTATCACGTCCAGGGTTATAAACGAAGAATCGCCAAGGCTTTCAACTAGAAGGTTAAGTCCAGGAATTTGAAGGATGGAGATCTAGTGCTCAAAGACAACCGAACTCCCACCCACGACCCTAGGGGCAAGTTCAAACCCAATTGGACTGGTCCTTACATCATCAAGTCTATCAGGCCGGGTGGAGCTGTCGTTCTGATGGACCTAGATGGCCTAGAGTTCTCCTAACCGATCAACATGGACAAGTTGAAGAAATACTATCCCTGAGTGGCTCGCTAGGTCGAAAACCGGAAAGGGCAACCTAGGCAAAAGTTAGAGCATAGAAAATTTGAAATTATAAAAACTGAGCTCGCAAGATTGAAAACCCAGAAAGGGTGGCCTTGGCAAAAGTTAGAGCGCAAAAGGAGAGTGTTAATACATGAGTGAACCTTAAGCGAACTACGTAAGGCTTGATTCTCATCTTTGGGATACGTAGACAACTTCATTCTGAAGTCCAGCCATAAACACTTCCAAATCAACTCTGTCCATGTGATCATGTTTGGTCATCTTTGTCTATTCTGCATTCAAGAGCTCGGTTGTGATCTCCAGTGCAGTACTATTCAGACTAGGGGCAACTTTCCAGTTGCTGGGATCCGGGGTTGTACATCTCAGTGATCGATCTCAGGCGTGTCCAGTTGTGATCCATATCGAAAATGGTTTTGAAAAGTTTTAATAAAAGTTGATTTTGCCCAAAATTAATCTTTTTACGACTTAGATCATTTTTGGACCAAACGGAAAATTTTCAGTACTCACAACTTTCAATTACATTAATTTCAGTACAAAGTTCTCGTACTCTTGAATACAAATTGAAGTTGTTTTTTATTACATTCATAAAGAAAACTTGAAAGTACTGATCAAAGAAAATAAAAGTTAGGTGTTCTTGCACCCCCTTCCAGAGCTCGTGGAAGCCTCTGATGCCAAAGTAGGCCCAACCTATGCCTCTTCATCAAGCCAAGCTATGCACTCATCAGAGAGGGTGGAACTGAAACTGGGAGCCGGGGCCAGTAGCTCTCTCGTCCTCCATGCTATGGCATACCGAGGTAGCTGTGCTCCTCGGATCGGAAATGCAGCAGGGAACTCTATCCCATCTTCTGGGCAAGTCTGAACATGTTCGAACTGGTGCCAAAATCGGAATGGGAAGTAGAAAACACAGTGAGTCAAGCCAATCAATTGAATCCCGGGCTGGCGAGACATGCTGTAACTCATCGCCGGCAGATTGAGCCTAGGGCAGTGCCAAGGAATATTGGTAGCGGATAGACTGCACATCCATTTGCACCACCATCCCTCGTTAGGGGCATCGACTAGACGGCGCCGGAAGAAATAGCCACAAGCTAAATATGCTGGGCATGAGTCCACAACCTTTAACTTATCCATCAACCATATCTGGGGAGAGATGAAAAATAAGAGATTAAAGAATAGAGAGATGTGTGTGGAGAGAGAAATGAGAAAAGGGTTTTGATAGAAAAAAAAAAACGAGCTTGAGGGCCGAGTGATGTGAGAAATATATGTGAGATGGGGTCGGAAACATTACCTGTAGCAGTAGTGGACTCCCCGCGAATCTAGTCGTCTCTCGGCGATGGAAGGCATCCAAATCCAGCGATGTCTCAGCTAGTGTCATGGCGATGCAGCTCTTGCCCTCTTTCAAACCCTGGGCAACCTCAATCAACCGAACGCTAGACCCTCCGAAGCGTGAGGCAAGCAAGAAATGAGACAGCATACAAAAGCAAAGCGCATGTCGCCGAAAACCCTGCCAGTGATGATCGCCGCGGTCCCTGGCATCAGAAAACCGATGAACCAAGCTGGGGATGTCTAACTCCTCATCGCGGATCAAAGACCGAGCGTCATGCATAGTGAGCCCGCACATCCGTCCTAAGGCTTGGATGTGGCCGAAGCGGAATTGTGGCAAAATCCCTTCCTCATGTTTAGACTCCATCAAAGCTTAGAAGTCTTCGAAAGTGGGACACAACTCTTGTCCACCAAAGCTAAAAACGTGCGTAATCAGATTCCAATACCTTGCCGTGGCATGAAGGAACAGAAAATGTAGCGGGGCGCGGCTCAACGTGAATAATGCATTTATTCCGAAGCCCCGAAAATTCAGTTTTTCTGAGCCATCCATGTTGGCAATCCAATTTGTGAGATTTTGGACAAGAAATGCCTCTATTTGGTGCAAAAACTGAGTTGAAATGGAAAAACTACGAAGCTGGGACTTTTGTAGAGGATAAGGTGTTGAGTGGAAGACATGTGGCAGCATTCTGGAGGTTCGTGCCATTTTTGGCCAATCGGCCAAAAAGAGTGCTGACCGACCATCTTTTTAGGCCGATCGCCTAGTAATATTGGTCGTTGGTCATTTCTCTTGGTTGATGACCTTCTACACTGGCCAATGGCCTCTCCTCTTGTTCTCTGACCTGTCTATGTGTTGGAGATGTTGAGAACTTGTGACTTGTTCCACTTCGAATGTCTTTCAGTGACGATTTTGCGAAGTCGCGCCTGTGTTACTTCAATTTGTTTATTTGTATTTTGTGTTTTTAAGTTCTTGTCTTGCTTATCGAGTTGTATTTACTTTTGGTTAGCATGTCAGGTTCTTTGTTTTGCTTATCGAGTTGTTTTGTTGTCAGTCGATTCACTACCTGATTAATGCAATTCGAGTGTTTAGTTTTCAAAACGAAATTCAATCTCATTTACATTGTTATGTAATGCGATGCGATGCTTAGAATGTACAAATGTAACACTTTTTCAACAAAAAGAGCTGTTTCATTTCATTATATTTTCTTTTGTAAAAAAAGTACATAGTTTTGAAGAAAATAAAATCTGCCTGACGCAGTACAATGTGCAAAAACTACTAGTAAAAAGAAAAATAAAGCAAAAAAAAGAGAGCAGCATCTGGATCGGCGCCGGCCGCCTCAAGTGCGGGAGTCTCTCCTCGTCCCCTTTCTGGACGAAGGTCCGGGATCGTCACCGTCGGCTCCGCTGTCAAAGTCTAAGCCCGAGCCATCTCCACCCTCATCCTGAGATGAATCTGCCTCTGCATCAGACTCGTTGTCATCTAGGGCAGGCGCCTGTGAGCTACTCCCAGAGTGAGTACACCCAGTTCTGCTATGGCTGCGTGCTGAAATCCCTCGTCCTGCTCTCCCGGCTCCTCGGGTAGGTACTGAAGGTCCTGCTGAGGCACCCCCTGCGGTCGATATCTGGAATGGGGCCTGAAAAGAACAAATTGGCAGATGCATTAGTTATGCTATGCGAAGTCGAATATGGTATCAAATACAGCGTATGATTACAGTGTATGAATGCTGTGAGCAGTGTATGATTACGGTGTATGAATGCCGTGAGTAGTATATGAGTTACAGTGTGCCGGTGCCGTGAGTGGTATGTGAGTGCAGTGTATCAAGTGCCGTATTGATAATATGATGCATCAGATCAGTATGGAAAAATTATGCAAGGTCTTGAGACTGAGGTTGAAAGAACTCACTGGGATACTGTATATACTCAGCAGGTCCATGCTCCTCTGCAGCATCCCCATCACTGAAGCCGTCAGCACCAGGGCCTGTCCAGTGTACTCGATAGAAGCCTGCAAAAGTGTTGAAGTAATTAGTATTCTACGAGATATCAACTGAAATGAAATGACTGTACAGAGTGCAAAGTATATCACATACCGGGGTCGAGCCGCGAACTCCAACGAGCTCATGATCAGCCGAAAGAGAAGCGATGGGTATCTGATAAGTCTCTCCACCCTGTCCTCAGCATGTCATGGTGGTGGACAGCTCTGGCCACTCTGCTCTTCGTCCCCTCTAGGAACCACTCCTGTCACGGGCCTAAGTCGCCCTCAACGCTCCTGCGCCTCCTACTAGCGCTGCAGGCCTCTCCCTCTCAACTCGGTGAGCACTGGCCAGAGGTCACATAAGATGAGTCTTGATGAAGACGGTGTAGTCGCCCTCATCTTGGAAAAAGTCAACGTCCCAGCCGATAGTGAAGTCAGTCATCACCTGTGGGGTGTACCTCTCTGTATGCCTCATATGGGTGGGAGGTGGCCTCGGGACTATCTGCTCAGGTAAACCAAGGGTCTGCCGCAAGAAGCGCTCTTCCAAGTACCAAGCCCGACAGACCAGACCCTCCAGTAAGACTCGGAATCGGGTAGTCTCCCGAGCACCCATGTACTGGTCCCGAACTGCGTCTGGCAACACGGCCCAGAGTTGCCAGGTGATCTGCAATTGACAGGATATACAGTTTGTTATCTACTATTGAAAGTACAATGTAAAGAAAAGCTTAAATAAACTGTAAGGTTTGAAATACCTTTGTTACGGCTATGGTGTCAAAGTATCTGCGGAAGAACAGGAAAGACTCCCACGGCCTCTGCTCACACCTCACATCGTATCGATAAGAATAAGGGGCAATAAGGGGCATCTCCACCTCCGGCTCTAGAGCAAGCCTCGGAAAATAGGCATACACCCACAACTACAGAATGTAATAGGGTAAGAATGAGTATGTTTTATCAATAAAAGCAGTATGTAGATAAAGCAGAAATCAGAGAATGGTGTGCAGTGTCTTGTGCAGTGCGTGCAGTGTATAGCCAGTGTAAAGCAGATTGCGTGTATGCAGTGTGTGTGGTGTACAGAACATGTAAAACAGAACTGTAAAATAGAAAGAGAAGGTATACCTCGCAGGCTCGCCAGTAGCCTCCTAGCAGATGTCCGCTGTGACGGGATAAGGAACTCATGTACCGGTACAATGTGGCTAGGTCTGCGTTACCCCAATCACAGCCCCGAATCTGGGTCACATCCACCACTGCCCTCAACAGATAGAGTCCAACTGTGTTCGCTCGGTCAGCAAAAAGAGTGGTGCCCAACAAAAACAAGAGGAACCCTCGGGCATACTGCTCGACCTCCTCGCAAGTTGTTGGCGTCTATCCCCAAAACTGGTCCTCGAACCACGAATACCTCACGAACACTGGCCGGGAGAGAGGTGGCTGAGCGCCGAGCAAGAACATCTGAGCAGTATCCCACTCACCCATATCATTGCCAATGAGCATGGAGAAGTCGAAGGAAGTCATCGTCATCTCCCCTGCTGCAAAAAGGTGGAAGGAATCGGTAGTGTCCCACTACCTCTCCACCAGTGCACCTAGAAGGGGCCTACTCGTAGTGAGACGCAAGAGTCCCATGCAAAAAATGCCGAAGCCGGCCTCGTCAATGATCTGGCGGACCTCATCAGGCAACTCCATGTACCAACCCCGGACGATGGTATTCCCATACCCCCGGAAGGCATGGGAATCTCCCTGTGCTCAAGACAAACAGATATGAAGCAGTGTCAGAAATACAGTGTTTGAATGCGTTCAGAATTGATGAAAATGCAGTGTGTGTGCTTGTGTTCGAGTGGGTACAGATATCATGTATGAGTGTGCTCAGGGTGAACTGCGCATGTGATCTACAAGTGTGTTTGTGATGATCAGTTAAAGAACGGTATCGGCTATCGAAGATATACAACATACATTGCAGAAAGTAAAAGAGAAAGAATATACCTCAGTGGCGCCGTAAGAAAGGTGCGACTTCGGCTCGCGTAGCAGGAGCTCCAATGGTGCACCTCGCGCATAGCTCCTGAACTGGCGAATACTGTCGGGAGGCAACACATGTATCGCGAGCTGGTGTGTCGCTGGGTTAAAAGGCCGAACACTGAGAGGCAAGAGCTCGACCTCGGGATCCATATCCATCTCTGGAGGATCCGCACCCCGTGGAATATCGTCCGCCGTCTCGAGAAGAGTGAGAAAATGACCGAGGATATGGAAAATGGGCAAGAATGCCAAAAGTCAACCAAAAGTCAACCCCGAGGGGTGAAAAATGGGAAAAAAATGTCGAAGTGAGGGAGAAGGCACAGAAACCAAGGATAACTTCGGGGAAAAAAACCCAAGTGATGGAAATCGAGAATGTGGCGTTGAAATCACGTTTCGATCAGTTCAAAGTGTTTGGAATGAAGAGGGTTTCGTAAATCGAAAGTTGCGGGAGTCTTGAAAATGAGGGAAAAGCTCGGATCGAAGGGAGGAAAACAACCTAGGGAGAGAGAGCAAGAGTTTTCAGCTTGGAGGAAGTGAGGAAATAGGGTTTGAAACCCTATACTTAAAGACCCGAAGCAAATGGACAAAATTGCCCCAAATCTGCCATTTTTGGCCGATTAGCCAAATTGTTAACCGATCGGCTAATTTGTTGGCCGATGAGTTCTTTTGACGGCCGATGGATGGCCGATGGCTCCCCCTTGTGGTCGATGCACCTCCAATGGCCTTGTTTGGGGTAGTTTTGTTGTTTGATACCCTTATCTCTCAAGAAAGTGCAAGAAAATACACTTTTGAAGCTTAAGCGATCTTCGTGGTGACCTCAAAACGTGTCTTCCATGTGTGACACTCGATACGCACGAGGTGTATCCTTTTTCGTATCCTTTTGTATATTACAAGATTCGAAAATTGCTTTGAATATGTTGCATTACAGTGTTTTGTCATGCTTGCAAGGTGCGCATTTGTTTTACGCCTTTTCACTCTAACATCGAGCATGCCTCATCTCATTTTGAAGTTGCATCTCAATATTGTGGATAACATGCCTTTACCATGCTTACATTGAATATGGCATCTCTATGTCGTTGCATGGAACATACGTGTTGCGTGGTCACTTAAAATATGCATCATCATGCTCGCCTAACATATGCATGTTGTGTCGGATATGTATCCACAATTACATTGCATAGGGCATACATGTTGCATTGAACATACATCTTTGTTGTTGTTTTGCATAGAATATGCATTTCTCCCACTTGCATAGAATATGCACCATAATATTGCATAGAACATACATCACCACTCGTTGCATTGTTATGCACTTTTTACGTGCATGTTATGCACTTTTCACTTGTGTTGCTATGCATCTTTTCGCTTGCATTGTGTATGCACGCGTTTATTTGATATTAGAATTGTATCTTGACGTGACGTTGAACATGTGTTGCTACAATATTGCACCCGTTGAGTTTCTTTCTTATGCATGCACGATATTGTATGTACGGTTCATTTGAGGCTACTGCAACCAGACGGTATTGTGTGTACATTTCATTCAGAGAAAATCCAGGTAAGACCTTTCCTGTCCTTTGAGTTCATTTTGTTTCAGTTAGGAACACCCGGGTGCGCTCGGTGTTTACGTTGTACCCTTGTTAGAAGCATTGGGACTCACTCCGATGTTTAGGAAACTCCTCAGTGCTTGCACTGTTATTCTTTCCTCTATCGCGTGTGATACGCTGAGAGGTGTACCTTTCCTTCTCTTGCGTGTGATACGCTGAGAAGTGTTTCCCTTTCCCTCTCTCGCCTGTGATACGCTGAGAGGTGTACCTTTCCTTCTCTTGTGTGCGATACGCTGAGAAGTGTTGCCCTTTCCCTCTCTCGCGTGTGATACACTGAGAGGTGTACCTTTCCTTCTCTTGCGTGTGATACGCTGAGAAGTGTTGCCCTTTCCCTCTCTCGTGTGTGATATGTTGAGAGGTGTACCTTTCCTTCTCTTACGCATGATATGCTGAGAAGTGTTGCCCTTTCCCTCTCTCGTATGTGATACGCTGAGAGGTGTACCTTTCCTTCTCTTGCGTGTGATATGCTGAGAAGTGTTGCCCTTTCCCTCTCTCGCGTGTGATACGCTGAGAGGTGTATCTTTCCTTCTCTTGCGTGTGATATGCTGAGAAGTGATGCTCCCTTTCCCTCTCTCGCGTGTGATACATTGAGAGGTGTACCTTTCCTTCTCCCACGTGTGATACGCTGAGGAGTGTTGCTTCCTTTCCCTCTCCCGCGTGTGATACGTTGAGAGATGTTGCTTTCCTTCTCCCACGTGTGATACGCTGAAAAGTGTTGCTTTTTCCTCTCCTGCGTGTGATACGCTGAGAGATGTTGTGTCTGAGACTCCGAGTATTCTCGGTAATTGCTTTTAGCCTTCTCCGTGTGAGACGCAGTGAGAATTGCACAATTTTCTTACATCCCTTCTGTTGGAATGTGTGAGACTGTTGTTTCTTATTCGCTTAAAATGTTGTATTTATTTCCCATAAATGCTTCATTATAGCTTTCTTTACATGATCATAAGTTATGTTCGGCATTGTGTATATCATTTGCATCTTGCCCCTGCTTGCGGGCGCATCTCTTTGTTATCTTGTATGTTTGTCTAAGTCTTCAGCCTCGTCAAAAATGGGTCGTCTCTAGGCTTTGACATTCACTCCCATCATCTTATGACTTTCGAGTTCTGTCAAAGAGGGGCAACTGTAGACACCCCGTTTTTGACCGTCCTCAAGACTGGGACATCATCGTTTGAGCACTCGATGATCATCCATGCTCGTGTTCGTTTTGAGTTCCCGAAGGTCTCGGCTGCACGCCTTGCCTTAGGATCTCTCAACTTGTCTGTTTTGTGCGTGGTTGTGGACCAAGGACTTGAGGTTTTGCTTCTGAGGGAATGGGGTGGCTTGGTGGCCATCCCTACAACCCATCGGCCAAGCCTTGTGCTTATCGGCATTGTCTTCTTGCCATCAGCCATTAGTGGTGGCCGATTGGCGCTCTTTTTGGTCGATCGGCCATATCTTTTCGCCGAGACCTTTCCACATGTTTTTGCAGATATTTTTGTGCCAGCTGTGACAGCTGGTGAGCACAGATTTCATCCTACATACACGTGTATGGAGGGATTGAAACAAGTCTCAAGCTGGCTCAACAAGCTTGAGATTTGATTTTCTATAAGAAGGGAGACCCCTCTCCCTTTCCAGAGGTTCTGAAAAATTGAGATAGAAGTTATATATCACTCTCTCTCTATATTTCCTCTCTCTCTCTCTCTCTCTCTCTCTCTCTCTCTCTCTCTCTCTATGCTTGTGCATGTTTGTACTCAAAAGTGCATTTTCTTCACACTTTTGCACTAAAGCACCTAGTGAAACACCATACTCTTGTTGC
Organism: Camellia sinensis; assembly: GCF_055761805.1. Classification (NCBI taxonomy): domain Eukaryota; kingdom Viridiplantae; phylum Streptophyta; class Magnoliopsida; order Ericales; family Theaceae; genus Camellia; species Camellia sinensis. The sequence goes on from NC_138974.1 coordinate 112,266,622, forward strand.
TGAGGTACTTGAGGGTTTTGTTTGAACTCAAAGTTTGGTTTTTAGCTCAAATAGCTGCTGGAGTTGTTGCTCTAAAGTTGTTCTACAAGGGTGAGCTTCTAACCCTTAAAACCCTTGTTTTGGCTTAAGCTTTTGGACCTATTTGCATGCTTATTTAGGCCTAGCTTTCTACTACAAACAAGTTCTAATTTTTAAGGCTTAACATGTTTGTTTAAGGTCTCTTTGGTGTTTGGGGTGATCTACTCCCTTGCATGCCTTGTTTGGCTTTGTTTTGCACCATCACTTTAGGCCCTTGAGATCACTTTCTCTTGGCATTTTAACCACTGAAATCCAGTGGATTTTTAGTGGTAAAACTTGTGTTTTGAGGTCCCAAATAGGAGAGGGTCATCCCCTCTCCTTATGTCTTGTATGCTTGCCTTATTAGCCTCATGTTTGAGCTTGGTTTTCAAGCATGTGTTGGCTTGATCTCCACTTGTTTTTGGTGTTATTTTAGCATGCCTTGACACTATTTTGGGTTAGGTTGATAGCCTCTTTCATGCTTAATATACTTGTAGTGCAATCTTCTTCATTGCCTTAATATGCATCATGTTTTGGATCATCGTTCTAGCATGATTTTGGCTTAACTTCAGCAACCTTTTGGTCATGTTTTAGCATGCTCTAGCTCTGTTTCATGGTGTTTTGGTCGTGCATGCATTGCTTTGAATAGCCATGGTTCAATCTAGCTTGTTAGCTTTGAGTTTCCAAGCCACTAGCATGCATTGCTTGGGCTATTCACATGATTTGGCATCATTTGTTATGAGATTTCAGTGCATGCAGTGTGGTCATGTACTCACATTTGTCACTCTTTCAATTCTTTGAGGAGTTGGTTCTTTATGCCTTAAGAATAAGCCATTGCGTATGCCATTTTGCCTAAGCTTGTAAGCTGCCATATCAGTGTGTATTTGGTCTCATTTTGCCATAATATAACTCTGATTTTAGTGGTTGAAGTCATCGCATGCTTGGTTTTGGTAGGTGCAGTGTAATCCTCCTCATTGGCCTTGTATGCGTCATGTTTTGTGCTCACCATGCTAGCTTGTTTTGGCCCCATTGCATGCATGTTTTAGACTCATTTTGGCATGATCTAGGACTGTTTTGGGTTGCCTTGGTCATATGTTTCATGCTTTGCATAACAATGGTGTAAGTCCCTTTTTTAGCACCATAGCATGCTTAATTTGTGACATGTATATGATTTGGCATCATTTACCATGACATTTCAGAGCATATAAACTTGCCATGCTCCCACTTCTTTGACCCTTTGAGTGCCTTTAAGGGTTGTGCATTGTTGCCTAGCTTATGGACCAATATGTGTGCATGCATGTCTCGCCTTTTTGGTGCCTTAGTTTTGGTGTTATGGCAACTGATTTGGGCATGATTGAGATCTGTCCACTTTTGGTTTAAGTCCATTGAGTATGTGGTTTGCATGTTGTTGCATGCTTGGTACATTGCATGTTGTTGCATGCTAGTTGCATTGCAAGACATTGTTGCATGGTTGTTTGCATGTTGCTGCATGCTTGAGTTATATCGCATGTTTCTATGTTTAGGTTGCATTGCATTTGGCATGCTTGAGTTACATCGCATTGTGTGTGTGTATGTCGCATTGTGTTTAGAATCTTGAGCATGCATTGCATTGTGTTTGGATATGGTGTTAGTCCAAACACGGGGAGCGAGGAACGTTTCATACTTGAAGTGATGAAACGTGCCTCAATTCTCGGTCGCTGACCCTCTTGATCATGCATGACAGAGGTTAAGGCATTTATGTGCTTTGTGCATTCATTTGGCATTGATTTGTGCAACTCGGCTTCTTTGGCCATCATGCATTGAGATGCATGATTGATGGCTCGAGAGCCGAGCACTACACACCTTTGAGCCTTAGACGTGGTAAGGAGTGTGGTTGCACACACATTTTCTTGCAAATACATTGCCATGCCTCTGTTTGTGCTCTGTTGCAGCAAAAGGAGAAGTTTGCAGGAAGAAGTGGTCGATCGGCTATATAGGGTGCCGATCAGCTATCAATAACCGGCCGTTATCCTGGAAATTGGTCGATGACCATTATTCTTTGGCCGATGGCTACACCTTTTTACCGACTACCCCTCAAATGGTTCCTAAGGTAGGTCAGAAGCATCATAGAAGTTGGCATAATTTTCAGAGGTGCAGAAGTGTGCAAACAGAGGCAACATGAGGCATGGTAACGAATTTCCGAGCGAGGCGATCGAGCATGCATCTTCGAACTCTTAGAACTGAGCTGAGGCTTTGTAATTTGTAATTAGCTTTACTTGTTAGTTAGCTTTTGAATTTGTAATTAAATTTTCTAATCTGTTAATTAGTTAACGTGTTGTAATAATTAGCTTAATGTTAGCTAGTTATTCAATTTGATTATGTAATAATTAGTTTAATTAGCTTAGCTTAGATAGCTTAGCTTCCATTCCGACCCTCCGTCGAGAGGGCCAACTGTTGTAATAAGTGTGCGTGTGTGTGATGTATGTCTTTCAACCCCCATTTCTTTCTCCCTTTTACTTAACCGCTTACGATGGTTAGTTTTAGGGCATGTTTCGATTAGCATCCTTGTGCTTCGCATGCGTGCATTCATTCATCTGTTTTGCATGCACCGGGCTCAGCACATCATACTAACTGCATTGTATTTCAATACATTTACTTGAATACGTGTTCAACATCATGTTATAAAGTTACATTCACATGATATCTTATAATAGCCGAGCCTATCTTAGTTGCATTTTTGCATGTGTTGCATTAGCCATCTTAACATGAACTAGGATCATGCATGATTTCTAATTTGTTCTTTGTTTTGGTTCGGAGTACACTGTGAGTGTTTATGCTTTAGCGTACTGCATGTGTGTTAAGTGTTGCCATGTTAGCATGCTTGCCATGAGGCTAACTGCTTAAGTGATTAACTGCCTGAATGCCTGTGGGTGAAGGATGGATTGCTTGAGTTGGAACAATTCATCAAAATGTGCGTTTTAAGCCCACTTGAGAGTGGCAAATCATGTTTTTTTCTAAGCCCACTTGAGGGTGGCAAAATCCACGACTTAGCCTACTTGCGAGTAGCACTTCTAAACCATTTTCAAACAAACAAACATGAGATGCTTTGTTCCAACTTGAGCGATTTAGTCTATACTTGTATGTTGTGCGCATCACATAGTAAGCTAGCTAATGAATTAGAATAAGAACACATGTGTTTTCAAAAACAAAATATCATGTTAGTAAAGGCCGATCTTTGATCAGGCGAGTAGGGTTGCTCATTACATGACCTTTCCCTCTCGTACCCAAGTTCCCGAGCCGAGGCAACTTTGGTGATGATGGACACGTGGCCTTAGGCACGAGTTAGGATTTCCTAAACTTTCCAAAATAAAACATTTAGGTGGCGACTCTGTATCTGGCAAAGCAGTCCATGTTGGGCACTTTTTTATTAAAATCGATTTTTCAAAACGATTTGCCGGATTTGGACTCTTTGGTGATTTATCGGTCTCACATTGCATTTTGTGAGATTAGATTCAGAACTGTGACATGAGTTCGAACTGTAGTAGCTAAGGACAAAACGATTTGCGCCCTCGCGCGGGGAGAGCGGAGTTCTCGGGGCGGTCTACAGTGGCAAAGAGCCTAGATCCCAGATCTAGAGGTAGAGACGACGATAACTATAGAAGTGGAAGCAGCAATGGTTGGCAATGACAGTGGAGGTGGAACTGAAGACATCAGTGGTGGTGGAGGCAAAGACATTGGTGGATGTGGAAATAATGGTGAAAGTGGAAGAAGATATCGGTTGAGGTCGCCTGCAATGACGACAGTGGAGGCGGCGATGGTCGGCAACAATAAAGATGCCAATGGTCGTTGGTGGAGAAATGTGCACACAGACAGGGAGAGAGAGAGAGAGAGAGAGAGAGAGAGAGAGAGAGAGAGAGAGTAATAACCCTTGAAGGACCAAAATGTTTAGATTTGAGTATAAAATCTGAGGGCAAAAATGGAATAAACAAAAAATGTTCAGGACCTATAGGTAAAAGAGTCTCCATTAAGGACCTGTTGGGTAATAACCCTTGAAAATAGGACTGGCTTGTAAAAATTCCAATATTTTTCTCCATAATGGTAGATCCAATAGGAGTACAAAAATATATACAAAGTCATTGTAACATGCACTTTTTTATTATTTTTCTTTTTTAAGGGTCCATTCAAAATTAACATTTTGTCCTTTATATTTTTATATTGGTCATGTGATCATGTTATTTTTTATTTTATTTTCATCGACAAAAAGAAAATTTTATTAACTCATAATATAGAAGTATAACGAGATAATGAAATAAAGAATAAGAGAAAGAATGCTTATATGGTGTGGGATTGGGGAATGATATGCAATAGCCACTGTTGCACGGTTAATGGAGATTTTTTTGGCCTTCATTTTGACGATCCGAACCGTTCATTTTATAGAAGACATTGAGTAGAATATATCTATAAAAATTTAAATTAATCGGAGATCGATATCCTTTTCATCCAGATATATTTGTATCTAGAAAATTGAATGGTAAATTTAATTTTAAGTATAAATATGAATATGAACATGCCTTGATAAAAGGGATACCGAAATCCGATTAACTTGAATTTTTGTATGCATATTCTACTCAATGTCTTCTACAAATTGAATGGTTCGGATCATTGAAATGAGGTCCAAAATAGGCCCCACTGACTACGCAACAGTGCGCAGCAGTCTTCCCAAACCGATACAGTGTTAGTTGACCATATTTGGATATTATTTATGTGGTGCTTGACATGAAAAATGATATACAATATCATTTTTTAAACTTATTTTCTGAACATAATAATATATAAGTGAAATGTTTAATTAATAATTAGAAAAGACATTTAAATTTTTAAATTTTTTGACGTAATAGCATTATCTATCTCACATTACACTCAAAAATCACACATTTTGTTTAGAAACCACCAAACACCTCTATTTTGTGGGGACCAACATATGACGTGGTTCATGCCATATGGGGTGCCACATCAAAAGTACCCACGTATGGTAACGAAATTACTCTGTTTTTGTACTTTTTTATGTCCTTATCTTTTAATAATGTCACAAATTTAGACTTAATTATTTAAAATTATCATTTTTTAATTCAGATTTATTTTACATATAAACCTTGCACTATATAAATTTAATTTACACCACACAATTACCCTCTAAAAAAATCTAAATGGATAAGTCTAATTTTTAAGTTTATTGTCTTATCTTCTTCAACTATATTCTACCACTTTATCCCTCTGTATTCTAAAATGCATCCATAAGCACAATTTGTAATTATTTTTTAGTTAAATGATCATATGAGTTTAAATAAAATTCAGGCCTTTTTTTTCCTTAATGATTTAGTTTCCTTAGGGTTTTTTTTTTTCTTTTCAATTTAATTTGCTTGTGTGATTTGTAATTAGTGGAAAATTAGCTGGAATTGATAGGATTTAACTAAATATTTTGCCTAAAGCACCATATAGTCTAGGGCAACACTCGCTGCAGTTCTCCTATGTTGCAGTGTCTCATATTGCCGGACATATCTACATCCCTTCTATCTGGCTCCCTAATCGGTAGGGTCTCCTTCAATCACACTAATAAATGTGAATTTTCAAGTGTCTACCTACCTTTTTCGCCAAAACACAAGAAAATAAATAAATAAATAAATAAGAAGAAGATTGAAAAAATAAATAAATACAACCCCAAATAGTAAGAAATTACTATAGCAAGACTAGGGATGTAGAATTGGCCTGACCCTGAGCTGGCCCCGTTGGGTCATACAGGTTCTACGAAAACTCTAGTCGGGCTGGGCTGATTCAAGGGCCAAAAAATTAGGCCCAAACCCAGGCCCAAAATCACTCAAAATAGGGCCACGGGCCGAGTCTGGCCAGGTCGAGCGCACAAATCGGGCCTGACGGACCTTTATTTATTTATTTATTTATTTTGCAAAAACTAATTGATATTATATATATATATATATATATAGATTATTTATAAGGGATAAAAAATAAAAGAAAATTTCTACTATAGTATTTTAGTTAAAATTAATGAGTTGTTTCGTTATATTTCATGTGTTGGTATTTAATAATAGTTATGTATGACTTATGTTTTTTTTAGTTATGACTAACAAAATATGAAATTATGTAATTTTCTTTTTTTGTTATGACATTATTTTAATTCTTATGATTCATAAAAGTTATTTGGTATGGCACGTGTGGTGTTTAGTTATAACTTTTTTTCTTTTTTTTTTTTGCTATGACTAAGTATCAAGTTATGTCATTTTGTACTTTAGTTATGACTAATTTTCTTTTTAAGTGTCGACACCAGCCTTGGAGGTGTCGACACTTGTCTTTTGTTATTGGCCTCAAAGGTCGACACCAGTTTGGGAAGGGTTAAGCTTGTCTATTGCTGAATCTGGGTTTGGTTGCTGAAATTTAGTGTTGATACCTTGGGTCCAAGGGTCGACACCTTGGTCGCTGCTAGCATTGTTTTTCTTCATTTCTTCTTGAAGAGTCGATAGCAGTCTGGGAAGGGTCGATCTCTATGAGTTCTTTTTTAGATTTTTAGTCGGTTTTAGGCCCTACTTCTTGGGGATTTTGACTTGTTCATTTCGATTGACTTTGAGACTTCATTTCACTTTGGCCTAGCACTATAAATAGGTCTCTCACTTAACTTTGCTCCTTTGAGATTAAGTGTGAGCTTGCCAAGGGTTTCATTTTGATCAGAGCAAATCATTGTTTTGTCACCGTCAACTTTTGGGCTTTTCTTCGTTCTCCGTCTTCTATGTTTAAGGTAGGGATTTTCTACACTTTTCTATGGGTTTTACCTTTCCTATTTTCTATTCCAAAAGATTATGGTATTTTGGAGGTTTCTGTCAAAAACCTAGGGTTTGGAATCAAAATGTAAAAGAGGGGTTTTGGCCCAAAAATGTGAATGTTTGAGATTGTAAAGAGAAAATGGAATGGACATGGAAATTGTGAAATTCAAATGATGATAATGATAAGGGTGGAGTTGGATATGTATTATCACTCCCATTTTGAGATTTTAAAAAAGTGTATCTTTGACGAAATTTGTATATTTGTTTAGAAATATCTATTTTGGGCTATCGATGGAGGATAGCTATGATTATTGTAGAAATTGCATGAGAATTAGGTGAATTGAAACTAACTTTTTCATCCATTTATATTGAGCCTTGTCATATCTTAAATATATTGCACATGTATGATGTTTGGGAGAAGAAAGGGGATTTACTCCGTTGAATTAAGTAGGTTGGAATGTCTAGGGTGAAATTCCCGAAAACTATGAATATACATGGGTGCCGATTCTTGTGGACGAAATATCTGTAAAATGGCAAACGGAAGTGTTTTGTATGATAATTGTATTGATTAGAGACCCACTGAGTTGTATCCTCAGCTTGGTTGTCTGAATAGAATGGAAAGGACTCATGAATTGAGATAACATGGATTAAATTTGAGTTCGACATAGAATAATTTTGTACAAGAGTTATAAATGATTTTATCACGGGCACTGTATGTGCTTACTATGCTTATATCTTTGTTAAGATCCATATATTGTGTTAGATTATCTTTACAGGGCTTTGGCTCACCCTATGTGGGGAAAATATTTCAGGTACTGGTGATATGCCTCCGCTAAGACACTAGTTTGAGAGGATCTAGAGCAAGAGCTTTTTTTTGTGGTTGTTATGTATACCCAATGGCTTAACTGTATTGGATTTAAAGTCTACTTTTGTTGTAATCAAGCCTCATCTTGGAAATATGTAAGCCCTCAGGGTATTTTTATCTATTTATCTTCCTTCCTTTCCTTTAATTGGCAACATATGCTATAGATTCTGGGTTAGGCTTTATAAATGTATGATGCATATGTTTCTCTTTTGAATATCATATTGAATTAATGAAAGATAACCTTATTATTGTTGTTGTCATATATTGGATATTGCGAATAGATTATTGTAATTCTTTCGAGGCATTACAGTCGTATTAGGCTAAGACACTTTATCCCAAGCCCAATCAAAAAAAATTTAATAGGATCAAAATTTTAGTCTAGCTCTGTCGTATGGACAATTTTTTTTTTTCCCAAACCTCAAAAATATGAAAAATGATATGGAGTTTTAATTCTTGAGCTCTAAAGCCAGCTCTAATGAATTGGCAGTGGGTCCCACCCCCTATGATGTGATTTTTTGGTCTTGGTCTTGGTTTTTTTTCCCCCCCTTGCCATGTCATTGGCGCTCTGAATCATTGCTATAAAAATATTAGGCTACACTGGACAGGTTCAGTAGGCCATCAGGCCCATGGCCACCCCTAGTTTGTGAGTGCAATTTTCACTTTTCATAAGGAAAGTGCTATATATATGTATACCTCTTTTGTCGCTCCAAAACACAAGTGAATGGGTCTTATATGCATTTATTGATGTAGGAATCATTACTTTTACGTCTTGAAATAAGAAAATAAGGTAAAACAATATAAGAGTGATGTTATTTAAATAAAAAATTAGACCTACTTTTCAAACTCAATGATTAATTAACCAATCACTGTAATGTGCTATTTCTCTCTCTTATATCTTTTATAATTATCAATCAATTATTTCACTTATACAGCATACAACTACAACAGATTACTGAGCTAGGCTTATTTTGCTTTGACTATTTACTTAGCCCGGTCCATTAGCTGGGCATAACACTTTTTATTTCCACTTTATAGACTTGACTAGCTTGGCCAGACACACCCTTGCACGTTGACCCTGTGCAATTTTGCTAAACCGAGCCAACCAATGTCACATCAGCGCTGAGCTAGGCCGCAGTATACACTTTAACATAGCAATTTTTTAAGTTAATGGGCAAATACCGATTTCTGGTGAACTCCCTGGGAGCCATGGCTGAATTTCGAAGAGATTACCACATTCCAGATGACGTCCACCTTTCCTTAGCTGAGCTAGACACCACACCATGGGGCAAGTCAGGCTTTGTTCCTTTCACCGTGGTGTCCATTGTAGAGGAGGGACTTCAGTTCCCAGTCTAACCCTTAATCTGTGAATTCCTTAGACAAACCAGGCTATGTCCCACTTAGTTATCGACCAACACCTACAGGATCATTAACGGGATTGCCGAGCTAAATCGTCGCCTTGGTCTCAACCTCAGTTTGGGTAAGCTGTTCCACCAATATTTGCTCGGCCAGAATGACGACGGCTGGGTTTATTACCTCAGAATAAGAAGAGGTCGAAAAAAAATTATCAAAAATACAGTAGATAAAGATTCAAACAATGACAATTTCCTTTGGGTTTCTAGCCATTTTAAAGATCAAGAAGCCTAGATCTGGGCTACAATATCGACTGGAACAAGGGAACAGCGGGTAAGGGTAGTCTGGTTTTAATCTTTTCCACTACGTTTACACCTGTCGTGCTAACCCTTGTGAATTTGCCCTTGTTTTGTAGATTTATACCAACTTAAATCCACATACACATACGCGAATCAAGCCGTCCTTTGAGTCGCGCTACGCTACGGGCATAGAGACTGGGCCGAACTGCTTGACGTGCAACCAACCTACCATTATAGTGGCAAAAAGAAGACCAAACTAACCGACTTCCTCCTAGAATCTTCACCCGAGCCAGACCCCACTCTTCCCCAAATCAACTTAATCCCACTCACCGATGAACAAGAGATGGCCAAGAAGAGAGCTGTGTGGGCTTTGATCACCAAATAGGCATCCAACTCGAATGCCGAGGTCCAGACTGAGCAAACTACAGCCGGTCAGACCATGGAAACCATTGTTACCTTGCCTTCCTCCCGGGCTACTCCATCTTGGCCCAACTAGAGGCTGCGCACCTCGGCTTCTCAACTGCAGCAGCTGTTAGGTAAAGAAGACGTCGAGCCACCTAAGACTGAGCTCTTGCAAGCCAACCATGGCAAGGTGGAGGTGCCCCCGGCCGTGCTAGTTCTTCCTTAGCGTGGGCGCCGGCTGCGACTTTCAAAGGCTGTGCTATGACCACGACCGCCTCCGTTATCGCCGAAAAAGATCACCTGCTGGCGTTTGGTTTGTCCAAAAGCTTGTTCCTTCTTGCCAACATGGAAAGGCATGAGAACCTGACCGAGCTGAAGGCGATTCGGTCCACCACAAAGTCGTTGGTTCTAGTAAACTTTGGACTTTTCAATATAATTGCTACTTTTCACAATCTCTTGGCGCGGTTAAACTTATCTCTTCGTACACTGTGCATGCCATCCAGAAAAATCACACTACCCACCAATGTGTGATCAAATTACGAAAAACGGCTAAGGCGGCCGTCGCCAAGGTTAAGACAAAAGAAGTCAAGCTAAAGGTCCTGAAGGCTTCTCTAGCCGAGTTGAGTGCTAAGAATGAGAAACTTGCTAAGTAGGCTTGCACAGCTAAGACTAAGAAACAAAAAGCTTTAGTCGAGAATAAAGATCAGTATTTACGCGAACTTGCCAAGCTAGAGAAGAAGAAGGACACCAAAATAAAGGAGTTGTAGAAGGAAATGGAGGATGCAGAGGACTGTGGTTTCAAGGAGGGTGAAGAAACCTATGTCCAGCAATGGAAAACTGCAAAAGACATATTCTTCAAATGCGGCTGGAAGGCTATGGCCAAAAAGCTCGGTCAACCACACGACTTCGAGGTGTTCCTGAATCCTTCTTCTCACTTTATACCTATCTATATGACAGACTACGTAAATGCTGTCTAACAAAAATTCCTTCAGGTGGAAGCGGATTAGGAGGAAGAGGTCCCAGATCCAGCCGACATTCCCTCCGCCAATACTGACCTCGGTCGCCAGCCTTTATTGAAAGCTTGATCGGAGCTGCCCAGCCAAGCCGTGCTGAATCTTTCTGATGAAGCGGCCGAAACCGGTCAAACGCGAGAAGGCGAAGTTGGAGAGGTCCGGGTTGACTTGGATGTCGAGCTAGATGACCTCTTTGTTTGATCAGGAGACCTTTCTTCTTTTTGTTTTATGATATGTAACTGGGCTATATGCCCCACCTTTGGTACTTAATTTGCAATGAATGAAAGAAACTTTTCTTTTTTCACATCTTCTTGTTCGATTATAGCACTTTTTCACTTTATAGTGTATCATCTTTACTATAAGCCTAGCTGGCCTAGTTAGCTCGGTCTTTCCTTATCCTGCCCACCTTTTTTGGCCGAGATACTTATCTCGGCTGAAGAACAACTTGGGAAACTACAAAACCTTTGTAACAAAGATTTTTGCCTCGATTTTTATCTTGGCTAAAGATGTTGATCAAACCTGCCCATTTTCTTGAGTCTAGATCCTTATCTCAGCTAAAGGAAAGAAAAAGTGTTGGTCAAACCTGCCAACCTTCCTGAGCCTGGATCCTTATCTCGATGTGAGAAAGAAAAAGTGTTGGTCATACTGTAGACGTCCCCGAACGCCCTGGGAGGATGAGTCCCGTTCTGTTCATATTGGGTTCACTACAGTTCAGGACTCTCAAATTGTCATGGTTATTAATCTGAACCAAAGAGTCCAAATCCGGCAAATCGTTTTGGAAAACAAATTTTTAGAAAAGAAGTGCCAAACATAGACTGCTTTGCCAGATACAGAGTCGCCACCTAAATATTTTATTTTGGGAAATTTAGGAAACCCTGACTCGGTGCCAAAGGCCACCTGTCCGTCATCACCAAAGTTGCCTCGGCTCGGGAACTTGGGTACGATTGGGGAAGGTCAGCTATGAACACCCCCTCTTGCCCGATCAAAGATCGGCCTCTACTAATCGTGATACTTGTTTTGAAAGCATTATGTGTTCCTATTCCAGTTATGAGCCTAGAATTACTATGTGATGCGCACAGCAAAACAAGTATAGACTAAATTGCCTAAGTCGGAACAAAGCATCGTCTTTCCGCTTGTTTGGAAAATGGTTTGAATTTTGCTACTCGCGAGTAGGCTAAAATACGGATTTCGATGACTTATCCCAATTCAAACAATCCAACCTTCACCCACAGCCACTCATTCAGTAATATCACATAAGCACATAGCCACATGGTAAGCATGCTGTCATGTTAACATTCACACTCATGTGAGATGCTAAAGCATAAATACTTACATCGTACTCCGTGCCAACACAATGAACTAGTTAGTAATCATGCATGATCCTAGTTCATGTTAAGATGGCTAATGCAACACATGCGAAATGCAACTAAGATAGGCTCGGCTAATCTATAATGACATGTAAAATGCTACAATTAGCACGTATTCAATCTAGATTTGAAATACAAATGCAGTTAGAATGATGGGCCGAGCCTGGTGTATGCAAAACGAATGAATGGGTGCAAACATGCTATCATATTGTATGCTAATTGAAACATACCCTAGACTAACCAACAAAAACTAGTAAATAAAAGGGAAGAAAGACGTGGGGTTGGGAAACATACACACACTCACGCACACTTATTACACAATTGCCCTCACTCGGAGGGACCGAAAGAATAATACAAATTAATTAACCTACAAGCTAATTAAATATTACATACCACTTAACTAGTTAAGCAAATTAACTAAGCTAAGAAAGCAGTAAAAGGCCTCGGAAGAGGGTCCAATGCACGCGTGCTTGGGTTTGCTCAGAAATTCGTCGCCATACACAAGTTGCCTCTGTTTACCCTGCTCTACTCCTCTGAAAATTGCACAAATCCCAAGGTATGCTCCATGGACACTGTGGATCACCACTGGCCAAGGGAAATGGTCACCGGCCAAAGGAAATGATCACCGGCCATTTGTTAAGCTATCGGCCATAAATTGTTGGTCGATCGGCACTAAAGATGGCCGGCCAGCCAAATCTTCCTGCAGAATCCTGTTTTGACAGCAGCAGAGGGCAAAACAAGGCATGGCAATGCATTCCAAGCAAATGTGTGCACCAACACATCCCTTATCGTGTTTATGACTCAAAGGGACATGGTTCTTGGTTCTCGGACCACCAATCGCGCATTTCAATGCGTGATGGCCCAAGGGACCAAGTGTGCCATTTTGATTTCAAATGTAATACAATGCATACAAACATACAAGGGAGCCTTCAACCTCTATCATGGCTTGATCAAGAGGTGAGGCATGCATGCCAATGTAATGGAACCTAGGCATGTGAACTAGGCATGCAATATGAACATGCAAGCAAGTAATGATGCTAGGCACACAACCTAAGGAATCAATCATGCAAGGCATGGAATGACAAGTGTACAAAATGTAATGTGGGCATGCAAGTAGGCAAGGCATGTGACAACATGTTAGGCGACTTAACCAAGATAAATGCATGCCAAATGCAAAGCCACTTAAACGTGCAACAACACATGATAAGCCAAGTGTGCGATCAACACACAAGGTGAGCACGCCACAACATGCGAGAATGGACTTACACTAATTTAGGCAGCCCTCAAACAAGCCTAAAACAGTGGCTAACATGCTCAAGGATGGAAGCCAAAACACATACAGATAGGCATGTACGCAAGGTCCAACACTTAGGCACGTAGAGACAACTTTTATGCACACTTAAAAGAGAATAAACATGGACCAATGGCATGCATTATAAGCTCTGAAATTGCATGGAAAAGAGGTGCCAAACCGACCAATCATCACAAGTAAAGCATGCAAGCATGGCCAAAACTCAAGGCAAGCTAAAAGGGTATTGAACTACACTTAGCAAAACCAAACATGGTAGGATTTAAACAACTGAAGTCAGGGTTTTAGCATGTCAAAATGAACCCCGAGAACCACTTAGATGGCATCTAAATGAGTTACACATGGAAGCATACAAGAAGCCGAACATGGAGCATAAGATGGCAACCTTATAAAGCATTAAAGGGACATCAAATGCAAGCATACGAGCATGCCATGAGGACTGAAATGACATGCTAAGCGGTTCCAAACCACTGAAATGATGCAAGCAATGCATGCTCTACACTCACACACCCAAGGCCTACAAACCAAAGTGCACGGTGGCTATACTAAGCATGTCATGGTCGACCAAAACAACCAAAAACAGAGCTTAAGCATGCTAAAACGAGCACAAAAGCTTCACAAAGCTAAGCCAAAAGCATGCTAGAAACAAGGCTCAAAGCACAAGGCATGTTAAGGCAATCCATGACATTACAAGACATGTATGCAAGGCAAGCATGGTGTGTCCAAACCAAGTAAAAACAGAGGTAATATATGGCAAAATACTACCAAATAATACTTAAGACATGTCCAACATGCACTTAGAAATGATGCTCACACATGAGGCTATAATGGCCATTATTGAAGACAACAAGGAGAGGGGATGGCCCTCTCCTTCTTAGGACCTCAAGGCACCATCCTCACCACTGAAATCCCTCAAGATTTCAGTGGTGAGGAGGCCCAAACAAAGTGGTCCCGGAGCTCACCAAAATAGCACAAAAATAGGGCCAAACAAGGCCTAAAAGGGGTCAAATAACCCCAAACAACAAAACACTCTTAAACAACTATTTAGAGCAAGCAAAAATAAGACTTTTATATGTTATATGCTAAGCTCAAAAACAGGTGTAAGGTAGTCAAAAAACCTATACAAAAATGGGGAATAAAGGGCAAAGACACTCACCCTTGAAGAACACTTCCAAGATCACAAGACCAGACCTCTTCTTGGATCAAAACTAGCTTAAAAAGTTCAAGATCAACCCTCTAATGCCTTAGCAACTAAGGAAAGGTGTAATGGTAGGTGTTTGTGTGCAATAGTAAGAACAAACACGCACTAATACACCAAAAGGAGGAAGAGATATAGGGATAGAGTATATGTAAACCCTAACCCTAAAACTCAGAGCTCTGGAGCTTTTTTTTTCAACCCTAATGGAGGGAGAAGAGGCTCCCTCTTATAGAGCTCACTCTTGCAAAGCTTCTCAAGTAAGCTAGTCAAGAGGGAGATCCCTCCATACACGTGTATGGAGGGGAGCAAAGTGGGTGCCAGCTATCACAGTTGGCACAAAATATCTCCCAAAAGCAGATGAACAGTGGTCGGCCAGCCAAAAATGCAATTTGACCAAAATAGATGGCCGGTCGACCATCTAGAGTGCCGGTCGGCCAAACATTTGGCCGATGGCAACAAAACACAGCCGGTGGCCTCAAGCCATGGCCGGTGGACTGTGGAGATGGCCAACAAGCCATTCCCTGCCCTTCAAAGCAAAAACACAAGTGTTTGGTGCAAACCCAAACACAAAACAGTTAAGTCGAGAGATCTTGAGGCAAGGCGCGTAGCCGAGACCTCCGGGAACTCAAGACGAACACAAACAAGAATGATCACCGAGTGTTCAAACGGGACGGTCAAAAATTGGGTGTCTACACATACCTGCCAACCTTCCTGAGCCTTGATCCTTATCTTGGCTAAAGGAAACAAAAAACTATTGGTCAAACCTGCCAACCTTTCTGAGCCTAGATCCTTATCTCGGTGTGAGGAAGAAAAAGTATTGGTCAAACCTGCCAACCTTCTTGAGCCTAGATCATTATCTCGACTAAAGAACAAACTAAGTGTTGGTCAAACATGCCAACCTTCCTGAGCCTAGATCCTTATCTTGGCTTAAGGAACAAACTAAGTATTGGTCAAACCTGCCAACCTTCCTGAGCCTTGATCCTTATCTCGGCTTTAGGAAGAAAAAAGTGTTTGTCAAACCTGTCAACCTTCCTAAGCCAAGATCTTCATCTCAGCTTGAGGAACAAACTAAGTGTTGGCCAAACTTGCGAACCTTCCTGAGCCTAGATCCTTATCTCGGCTTTAGGAAGAAAAAAGTGTTGGTCAAACCTGCAAACCTTCCTGATTGCCCCTAGTCGGGCAAACAACTTTTACAAACAGAGGAAAGAATTTGTATCGAAAAATGTCTACTTTTTTTTATTGAAAAAAAAAAATTACAAGTGTTTAGGAAAAAGCTAAAAATAAAACACTCTGAGATTGGCCATGTGTAGACACCCCATTTTTGACCGTCCTCAAGACTTGGAAGTCACCGTTAGAACACTCGGTGATTATCCATGTTCGTGTTCGTTTGGAGTTCCCGGAGGCCTCGGCTCGCGCGCCTTGCCTCAGGATTTCCGAAGTCGACCGTTTAGTGTCTGGTTTCACACCAAACACTTGTGTTTTGCCTTGGAAGGGCAGGGAATGCCTTGTGAGGCATCCCCACACACCACCGGCAGTGGCTAGAGGCCACCGGCTGGTTTTTGCTACCACCGGCAATGTACATTGCCGGCCGGCACTTTTTCTTGCCGGTCAGCACTATTTAGTGCCGGTCGGCACTCCTTTTGGCCAAGATGGCATTTTTGGCCGGCCGACTACTGTGCATCTGCTGTTGCAGATATTTTAAGACAGCTGTCTTGCTTTTGCTCCCCTCCATACACGTGTATGGAGGGATCTCCCTCTTATGAAGCTTGTCTTGTAAGCTTTACAAGACAAAAGCTTCTATATAGAGAGGGGCTCTCTCTTGTTGCAAGGGTTAGACACTTGAGACACTTGAGAGAGCTTAGACAGCCATTGCTAGGGTTTGAGTTCTAGGGTTAGGGTTTGATACACCTTATCTCTTTCTTTTTCCCTCTTGTGTGTGTTTTAGTGTGTTTAGTCCATACTATTGCACACAAACACCTAGTGTTTCACCTTCACTTAGCTACTGAGGTTCTAAAGGACTGATTTTGGTGTTTTGGTGTTGGATTTAAGCCAAGGAGGGCCATTGGAGTATCATTTGTAAAGGGGTCTTCAAGGGTAAGAATCTCACCCCTTTATTCCCCATTTTTGCACCTTATTTCTACCTATCTTAGAACTGTTTTAGTGCTTAGTGTATAATACAAAAAAGTTCTATTTTTAAGCCCTCTTGGTTGTTTGTTAAGAGTGTTTTGTGGTTTGGGTAAGTTTGAACACCCTTAGGCCTTGAAAGGCCTCATTTTGTGCCCTTTTGTGAGAACTCCGGGATTTTGGTGTCGGGGTCTCTTCACCACTGAAACCTTGAGGGATTTCAGTGGTGAAGGTGATGCCTTGAAGTCCCAAGAAGGAGAGAGCCACCCCCTCTCCTTGTTGTCCTTGAAAAGGGCATGTTTTGGCCTCTTGAGAGAGCACCTAGCGAGGCTTCATGTTGACCATGCCTTAGTTTTTTTTTGTGCTTAATATGTCATATTATGCCTCTGTTTTTTGTTGGTTTTGGTACACCATGCATGCTTAGCATACCTACCATGTAATGCCTTGATATTGCCTCAATGTGCCTTAGGTTTTTAGCCCTTGTTGGGGCATGTTTTAGGCTTAGTCTTGTGAAGATTTTGTGCATATTTTGCCATGTTCTAGGTCTGTCCTAGGTTGTTTGGGTTGGATTTGGCATGCTTGGTATAGCCCCCTTGCATTTTGGCTTGTTGGCCTTAAGTGTGTGCATGCATAGCATGACATTTTTGCATTGATTTGGTGATTTGGGACCATCCACCATGTCATTTCAGACCTTATAGTATGCTTGCATGCTTGCTTTAGTTTTCTCTTTAATGCTTTGGAAGCTTGTGTAGTATGCTCCATGCTTTGGCACTTGTGCATGCCTTTGAATTTGAGCCATTTAGATGCCATCTAAGTGGTCTTTTGGGCTTTATTTTATGTGCTAAAATTCTGTTTTTGGTCAATAAGTTCATACCATGTTTGGTCTTGCTAAGTGTAGTTCAATACTCCATTGGTTTGCTTTGAACACTTAGGCCATTTGTTGCATGCTTGGCTTGATTTGTTGCTTGGTTTGACACCACCTTAACATGATTTTCAATGCTTACTTTTCATGCCATTAGTCCATGTTATACCCCTTTCAAATGTGTTTGAGAGTTGTCCAATATGTGCCTAAGTGTTGGCCTTTCAACATGTGTATGTGTGCATGTGTATTTGGTCCCTCATTATAGCACTTTGGCCCTTGTTTTAGGCCTAATTAGAGCTGCCTAAATCATGTTTAGGACCACCTTTGCATCCATTAGCATCGCCTCATGTTTGCTTGTATGCTTGCGTGAGTGCCTTGCCATGCCATGTTGCATCCTTAGCTTGTATGTCTAGGTTGCATTGCATCTTGCATGCATGCCTTATTCCTTGACTTAATGATAGGAATTGGGCCTTAGTTTGTTTGATTGATTTGCGTTTCATTTGACATGAAAGTTGCATACTTGATCCCTTGGGCCATCATGCATGGAAATGCGTGATCGGTGGTCCAAGAATCGAGACACATGCCCCTTTGAGTCATTACCATGATAAGGGACATGATTGGTGCATATATGCCTTGAATTGTGCTGCCATGCTTTGCCTTGCCCTCTGTTGCTGTCAATTGCAGATTTTGCAGGAACACCCTGCCGACCGGCAGTGTAAAGTGCCGACCGGCAATCATTTCTCTGCCGATAGCTTCATTTTGTGCCGGTGGCCACATCCCACTGTCGGTGGCAATTCCATGCAGCCGGTGATGTCTCCCAGCATCCAAGGAAGCAGTCCTGAGGTTTTGGCAGCCTCCAGAGGAGTGAAGGAAGGAAAACAGAGGCAGCTCATGCATGGCGGCGCATTTCCCGAGGCGATTTACTGTTTTCTTAGCTTAATTTAATTTGCTTAGTTAATTAGGCAATTTGTAATATTTAATTAGCTTGCATAGTTAACTAATTTGTAATATTTATTTGGTCCCTCTGGGTGAGGGCAAATCTGTAATAAGTGTGTGTGAGTGGAGTGTATGTCTTCCAATCCCCACTTCTTTCTTCCCTTTTATTTACTTACATATGATGGTAGATTAGGGCATCTTTAAAATTAGCATACCTTATGCTATGCATGCGTGCATTCATGCATTTGTATTGCATACATTAGGCTCGGTACATCATGCTAACTGCATTTGTACTTCAATTCCAATTTGAATACGTGCATCGATTAATCGTATTTCACACGCCATGTTTAGGGTTAGCCGAGCCTGCCTAGATTGCATTTTTGCATGTGATGCATTAGCCATTTTTAACATGAACTAGGACATGCATGTTTGCTAACTAGTTTATTGTTTTGGCACGGAGTACGATGTAAGTATTTATGCTTTAGCATCCCGCATGCGTGTGAGAGTTGCCATGACAGTATGCCTGCCATGCGGCTAAGTGCTTATGTGTTAAATTGTTTTAATGCCTGTGGGTGGAGGTTGGATTGTTTGAGTTGGAAAAACTCATTGAAATCCGTATTTTAGCCTACTTGCGAGTAGCAAATTCCAAAGCGCTTTTCAAAACCGAACGGATATGCAATGCTTATTTCCAAATTAGGCAATCTAGTCTATACTTGTTTGCTGCGCGCATAACATAGTAATTCTAGGCTAATAAATGGAATAAGAACACATAACGTCTTCAAAATCGGATATCATGGTTAGTAGAGGCCGGTCTTCGGACCGGGCGAAAGGGGGTGCTCATAGTTGACCTTCCCCGATCGTACCCAAGCTCCCGAGCCGAGACAACTCCGGTGATGACGAACATGTGGCCTTCGGCACCGAGTCAGGGTTTCCTAAATTTCCCCATTTAAAAAATATTTAGGTGGCGACTCTGTATCTGGAAAAGTAGTCCATGTTTGGCACTACTTTTTCAAAAATCTGTTTCTCAAAACGATTTGCCAGATTTGGACTCTTTGGTTCAGATTAAGAACTGCGACAACAAAATCGCGAGTCCAAACTGTAGTAGCACAAGGCCCCCCTCCGCGGGCGGGTCTACAGTTTCTGGCGACTCTGCTGGGGATTATTAGAGAGCTTGACTCGAACTCGTGATATCCCATTTTGACGTCATCTATGTGTCTCTTTGCATTGCATTTGCATTGGTGGGCCTAGGAACACAGTGTTTGCCATCTGCCATTCCTGAACGGTTTGCCGGAGGCTTGTCTTGTCAAGGCATGACCATAAGGCTGACCGGTTATGGGCTCTGACAGCATGGGAACACAAACCCCGGTTTACCGGGGCACCCTTTTCGACCGTTCGACCTAGTGCATATTCGGATCCATAGTGACCATTCCAAACTAGGACAGGTTGCTTACCCGATGTTAGGTTGTTTGAAACTGCTGTGTGCATAATAGAACCCTAGCTCCTGACAAAATAGGACATGGAAACCCTACCCCAACATAGGGGTGTTTTGGTTCTCTTTACTTGCTATGTGCTTTTAGAATGTATTTCTACAGGAAAAGTATATATCAGTTTGCAAGTTTGAGTATCAGATCTGAGGACACCAGTATCAGTGTCAGTTATAAGAATCACTTATCTGCGGGTATCAGGGTTCAGTTTTCGGGAACAGTGATTTCTGGGAATAGTGATCAGTAGTGGAATACAGTTGTTCGGCTACACCTGTGTTTGATCCGTTTGGGGCTGAAATGCTGTTTGTTTCTCCTTTCAGTTCAGAGTGTCCAGAGTCAGTACAGAATAGCCAGTGCCCCCCTTGCCGCGGCAGGGTTTGTGATGATGCAAAATTCAGAAGAGATCGTAGTTATGACAGCCGCATTAGAACAAGGGATCGCCCTACCAGGTGAGACCAGCATTGATGTGTCACATCCACCCAGGTCGCCTGTTGTGCACCCGGTCTGGGCCCCCCAGCTGTACCAGGCTCGCGAGCCTACTACATTTGAGCTAATGGGGATGTTAGGTGATCTCCAGAGGTCTGTGGTGGATCTCGCCTACGGAATGTCAGCTTCACCCCCAGCGGCACCGTATGCCGGGAATTTCATACCACAGGAGCCCCCGCTGCTGGGGCGAATTGTGATAGAGCTCAGCCAGCCAGAGATGGCTTCCAGCTACAGCCACGACATGTCAGCAACAACCGGGCTTCACTCTGAAGTAGCAACCCAAACCCTCGACCAGGCTGAGGCCGGAGGAAAAGACAAAATGAAGGCAGATGCCGATCCTATTGAACAACTGCTGTGGGCAGTCGAGGCTTTGAAAGCCGGGGGGATGAACAAGCAACAGATATCCGCAGTTGTGGCAAAGACTATGGAGGATGCTTTCCCCACTCCACCTGAGGGTAGTTCAAGCCAGTCAGAAAATCGGGATTGGCCCCGTCATGCCAAGGCAGTTCCTCCTATTCCTGCCCCTGCACCCGGGAAAGATCCGAAAGCTAAGGTGGCGCCTGCTGACCCTTTCGCCTGTGTAGCTAGTAAGAGCGCTCAGACTCCAAAATACCTGCCCCGGGGGCGCAGGACCTTTCATGCTCTCTACATGCCTCTGTCCAAGGTGCTTCAGATCCTTGCCGAGAAGGGACACCTTAAACCCTTGGAGCCTCGGCCTCTTCCGAAGAATATCCCTGCAACGCATGATGCTGCTCAGTACTGTGCGTACCACCAGCAGACAGGCCATGCTACCGACAATTGCTTCCGCCTCCATCATGAGGTGCAAGATTTGATTGACAATGAGGTTATCCTCCCACCCACCTCAGCAAAGTCTGTTACTACCGAGCTATTGGACTTTGAGGATACTGCAAGTATGTAATCAGAAGGTGAACCACCTGCGGGTGGCATCTGGATGTACTTTGAATGTGACGTCTGGCATGCATTTTTGAGTGGCTGTGAACGCTAGTTTTGTAAATTCTGGCTTTGGTATCGAGTCAGTCTTTTGTTTTGAGTCTGTCTCTTCGTCTCGAGTCAGTCTTTTTGCTTAAGAGTCTGTCTTGTTGTATCGAATCAGTCCCCTTTGTATATAATACCAGGTGATTCTGGGGTTGTTGTCCCGAACACCGTTTTGCCTTGTAATTACCTGTTTTTGTTGTTTTTGAGTCTGTTTCTGCCAAGGGGCCAGTTACACCAACAAATCTGAATGAAACAGCTGTTGCTATCTCAACTTCATGCTTGCTTTCAGCATAAGTGCCAGAGAATTTGATTGGGCTGACAGTACATCTCGCCTGCTCTCCTGCGCGCCAAACTCATTGCATTAACCTAAGTTTTTCAAAAAAAAAAAAACCTTTTGAACACTACGGTGATGAAAACGAAGAGGAAGGAATTCCTCGGGTTTTGCAAAATTTTGATCATTTCGAGAGAAAGAGAAGCATGCTAAGCCTTTTAATGAATGAAATCATGCTGGTCGGCGTGAGTACTGAGAAGGACCCTGGCCTGATCCAGATTGGTTCCACACTATCTTCGGCGCGAGCGATTTGTCGCTTTCTTAAAAACTTTCAAAAACAAATGTTTTACGCGGCCCTGTGAAGACCTGTGTGGAATCGCTCTTGAGATTGCGCAGCCTAGGATCGCTCTCAGCCTCAAGATTCAACCCATCTGTTTCAAACCTTGAATCCGTTCAGAAAGATCAAACGGTCAAACATCATGCAAGGTCTGTATGGCCAGATTGGAAGTAGCCCTCGAGAAAGAGGCACCAAAGCCGAATCAGAAGGAGTAGATCTTGCCGGAAGAAGCTCGTGGAGTAACCGGGATGGATTCTTCCGCAAATCATTGCAACAGCCGTTCTCCTAGACATAGAGGGGCTTCAATTTCAGGAACTATTTGGCATGGACTTGCTATACTTTTACCCTTTGAGAGGCTCGCTGGGCCGAAAACTCGAAAAGGCGACCCAGGCAAAAGTTAGAGCAAGAGAAAAATACAAAAAAGTAAAAAATACAAAAAAGAAGAAAAGAAAAGAAAAAGACAAAAAATGCAAAAAAGAAAAGAAAAAGAAATGAAAAAAAAAGGGAGGAAAAATGAAAAGAAGCTCGCAAGGTCGAAAACCCGCATCGGGCGCCTTGGCAAAAGTTAGAGCCTGAAAAGTGAAGGTTAATACCCGAGTGTACCTTAACCGGAACTACGTGAGGCTTGATTCCCATGTTTGGGATACGTAGGCAACTTCATCATGAAGTCCAGCCCCCAACGCTTTCATAGCGTCTCAGTCCATGCAATGGTTTCGATTTCATCCCAAAGTCCAGTTGCCAACACCCTTCAAGGTGATTGTGTCCATATATGTGTTGTGACCGTCTTTGTCATCTCTGTGTCCGAGAGTTCGACCACCGCCAATGAAGACTGTCTGCGGATTGCTGCGGCACCATCCCAAACAAGGGGCAACTTTCCGTTGCCGCGAGCCGGCGTGAGACGCCGTTCAAACCAGGGGCAACTTTCCGTTGCCTCCCACCCCCTTCAAACCAGGTGCAATTTTCCATTGCCTCCTATCCGAGGTTGCGCATCTCAAAAGGGTAAGTTCCATGCCCGTTGAGCATTGACTGTTTGAAAAATAGTTTTTGAAAATTTTTACTGAGGTTGACTATTTTCTCGAAAACTATTCCATTTTCCAAAACTGGACCATTGTCTTGGACCCAAAAAGGAAAATTTTCAGTGCTTACAGCCTGACTTGCATGATTTTTAAATCAAAAATCGAACGAGTACGGTAATCCGACTCTCATTTTGATCAAACTTGTTTTAGTAGAAAACCAAAACAAAAAAATGGTTAAAATGATGAACCAGGGGCACAGTTGAGGCAGGCGTTCTGTCTTTCCCCCGTCATCGACGTACTTGCCAGAAGAGCACTCTACCCGTCAGAAGAAATAGCTGTGAGCTAACGGTGTTGAGCATGAACCCACACCTTTCTATTTATCCATCAATCACCCCGGGGAGGGATGAAAAATGAGAGAATGAATAATAGAGAGGTGTAAGTTGAGAGAAAAGTGAGGAAAAGGGTTTTGAGAGAAAAACCGAGCTCGAGAGTCGAGTGATGTGAGAATCACAAATCAGAAGGAGGTGGGAAACAATACCTAGATTGAACTGGCTCCTCGTGGTCCGAGGTCCCCCATCTTCGCTGACGCGTCTGTGTGCCGTGTCTTTTATTTTGTTTACCTCAACCTGTGTTTTAGGTCCTCTCCGAGCGTGTCTCGTTGTGTTTGGGATGTGTACCCTTTTTGTTTCAGTCCTTTCCACTGTGTTCAGTTGTAGGCCCGATACCCCAGTTTGAAAAACCCTCATTCAATTTCAGAATTGTTTATGCCCAGAATGTTGTGCCATTCTTTACATTGGAGCATGCTTCAACTCCAACCGATTCCATCTTTGAGCTTCATCTTGTCAGATTGGGCCGTTCACTCAAATTTGCTGTGCGCAGAATGAACCGAATGCTGTGTTATGGACTGTATGCAGATTAATCCCCAACAGAGTAAGGGCTGTGTATCCAAAATCAGGCAGTGGATTGCTTGGGTTTATTTTGCTGTTGGCTGTTTAGTTATCTGATTATTACAGTGCAAGTGTTCGATTTTCAGACAACCAATCAATTTCATTTACATTGAGGTGTAACATGATGGAATGCGATGCAATACATGAGATATGTAAATGTAACACTTTTTAAGCAAAAATCTGTTCATTTCATAATTTTTCTCGAATACAAAGTTTTGAGGAAAACAAAATCTGCCTGCGGCAGTACAACGTAATCTAACTACCAAAGAAAAGAGGAAAAGTACAAGGAAGAAGAAAAATAACAAAAATCTGTATCCATGACGAGCACTCCAAGGGCCATCAGTCTGTCCTGGTCCTCTTCCTGAACGAGGGTCCAAGAGCATCATCAGCATCGTCGTCAGAGCCCGAGCTAGAACCGCCTCCAGTCTCCTCCTCTGATGACTCGGACTCCGCCTCTGCCTTCGCCTCTGACTCCTCGTCATCATCATCGTCCGGGACTGGAGCTCGCGAGCTGCTCCCGACATGAGTACGCCCTCCCCTGGTACGGGGGAATACTCCGCCCTTCTCGTCTCTCCCTCGGGCAGGGACGGAAGGTCCAACTGGAGGACCTCCTGCCATTGGAATCTGGAAAGGAGGCTGAAAAAGTACATAAAAAGGGAAATGCATCAGTATATTGTGGACAGTTTAACGGTGCAGAATGCAGTGTATGAGTACAGTGTGCGGATGCCGTGGGCAGTTTAACAGTGCAGAATGCAGTGTATGAGTACAGTGTGTGTATACTGTGGACAGTTTAACAGTGCAGAATGCAGTGTGTGAGTACAGTGTGCAAATGTCGTGGGCAGTTTAACAGCAGAATGCAGTGTATGAGTACAGTATATGAATGCCGTGAGCAGTTTATCAGTGCAGAGTACAGTGCAGGATGCAGTATATGCAGTGTGTCAGATACAGTGAGACGTGTATCAGGTGTTGTGTTATGCATCAGATTATGTGAAGCAGTGTATGAATGGTTTGAGGCCAGTGTCAGAAGAACATACCGGAATGCTGTAGAGGGCTAGGAGATCAAAAGTCCGCTGAAGCATCCCCATCATCGAGGCATTCATCGCCAACGACTGACGGGTGTACTCAGAAGAAGCCTGCAAAAGTATCAGATGCATCAATATTCTGTGGAATATCAAATAAGCTGAAATGAAATGACTGTACAAAATGCAGTAATACATACCGGAGGTAAGTCAGGGACGTCGATGAACTCATGACCAGCTGGTGGAGGGGCGAAGGGGATCTGCTAGGTCGACCCACCCTGCCCTCGGAAAGTCAGTGCAGTAGGCAGGGCGGGCCAGCCAGCTCCCCGTCCTCCCTGGACTCCGCCCCTGCCACGGACTCGGGCCCTCCTCGAAGCTCCCGCTCGAGCTCCTACTCCTGCCCCAGCCGCTGGCGCCGCAGGCCTAGCTCCCTCCGCTCGACGGCCGCCACTCAGAGGTCGCATCAGGTACGTCTGCACGTACTCCCGATAGTCTCCGGTGCCTCTGAAGCGGGCCTCCTCCCAACCAATGGTGAAATCGTCCATCTGCTCGGTCGTGAGCCTCTCGGTCTCCCTCATGTCCGCAGGAGGGTGAACCGGGACTATCTGCTCAAGCAACCCTAGGGTCTGGCGTAGGAAACGCTCACCCAGGTACCAAGCCCGACAGACCGGGCCCTCCAGCAAGATCCGGAAACGCGAGGTCTCCTCCGCACCAGCAAATCGATCCCGCGTTGCCGCCGGCAACGGAGCCCACGGCCGCCAAGTGATCTGAAAGTGGCAGACAGTTTGTTATCTACTGTTATTGAAATATGCAGTGGGAAAGCGAAGCTTAAATGAACTGCAAGTAAAACGTACCTCGGCCGGGGTAATGGTGTCGAAGTATCGGCGGAAAAAGCCAAAAGTCTCTCGCGGCCGTCGGGTGCATCTCTCGTCAAAGCGGCGTGAAAAGGGGACAACCAGAGGGGTCTCTGTGACTAGTATGGGGGCAAGCCTAGGAAAGTAGGCGTAAACCCACAGCTACAAGGTAAATACCAGTGCATTTATCAGAAAAAGCAGAATATACAGAATAAAGCAGAAATAGCAGCGCCGTGTGTTGTGCAGTGCATTGTGTACAGTGTACAGTGTGAGCAGTGTGCAGTCAGTGTGAAGCAGAATGTATGTGTGTGCCGTGTGTACAGTATACAGCAAGTATGGAGCAGACTACAGTGTGTGCAGTGTACAGAGTACAGAAAATATAGGGCAGAAATGAAAAGGGGAGAAGAAATGTACCTCCCAAGCCCGCCAATAACCTCCGAGCAACTGGCCGCTGCCGCGCGAAGCCGAGCTCATGTACCCGTAGAGAGTGGCCAGAGCGGCGCCACCCCAGTCGTAATGCAAAATGTCCCGGACGTCCACCAGTGCGCTGAGAAGACAGAGAGGCACGGTGTTCGCCCCGTCGGCGAAGATGGTCATCCCGAATAAGAACATCAGGAAGCCGCGGGCGTACCTCTCCACGTCCTCCTGAGTCATCTGCGCCTCCTCCTCCAACACGGGCTGGACCCTAAACTGTACCTCGAACCAGGAGTACCGCACGAAGCCTGGACGAGCGAGAGGTGGGGCCTCCCCCAGCAGATGGACCTGAGCGGCGGTCCACTCATCCATGTCTATGTCAAAGGGGATCGGATCACCCCCTACCCCGATGCCTGTGAGCATCGAGAAATCGTAAGGGGTCATCGTCATGTCCCCTGCTGTGGAGAAGTGAAAGGAATCGGTGGTGTCCCACCATCTCTCCGCCAGAGCGGCAAGGAGAGGTCTGCAGGTAGAAAGCCTGGAGAGTCCTCGGCAGAAGGCGCCGAAGCCTGCCCGGTCCACTATGCATCGGACCGCGTCAGGGAGCTCATCATACCACTCCCGAGCGCCAGTGTTCCCATACCCGTGGATGGTATGGGAATCCTCCTGTAAACAGAAAATAACAATTGCAAGACAACATTCAAAATGTAATTTTGAAAAAGCAGATGTGGCATGCGTGCAAGTTTAACAGGTTTAAACAAATACCGGGTGCCGGTGTGCTTACAGTGAACTACAGTGTGTGATGCGTCAACATGTTTGGGGGGTTCAGAACAGATATATCATGAGTGCAAGTTTGACAGATTCAAGCAAATGCTGGGTACCAGTGTGTATGCAGTGAAATACAGTGAGTGCAGTGTATTTGAGTGATTCAGGGCTAGTGCAGTGTGTGTGCATGTGTCAGTCTCAAGTAGATATCAGTTGTGTGTATGTATACAGTCAACTACGGTGTATAGCATGCCAGATTCAAGCAGTTAAAGAGTACAACTAACTATGACAGTTTTGTATCCTACATTGCGGAAAGTAAAGCAGAAGAAAGAGAGTTACCTCGGAAACGCTGAAGGAAAGGTGGGAGGTAGGCTCGCGTAGTAGTAGCTCAGGCGCCACGTGCCTCTCGAAGCTCCGGAATTGACGCAGGCCGTCGGGGGGCAGAACATGGATCGCCGGTCGGTAGGTCGCCGGGTCGAACGGGCGCTCGCTCAACGATAGGAGCTCGACCCCGGGATCCATCTCGTGGTCCGGGGGAGTCCCGCCACGTGGAATGTCGTCCGCCATGTCAGTAATGATGTGAAAATGGCCGGAGGAAGGGAAACCGGGCTGGAATGCGAAGAGTCAACCGAAAAGTCAACTCCCGAGAGGGTCGGAAATGGCCGGAAAGGCCGGAATGTGAAAAGGCACAGGAATGAAGAGGAACGCAAGGGGAACAAACCCTGAAAAGGCGAGAACGCCAAACGAGGCACCGAAACAAAGATGTGATCAGTTGAAAATGTACGAAACGCGAAGAAAATCGCGAATCCGACGACGAAACGGGCGTAGAACGCGAAGAAACGGAGAAACGGGTAGAGAAAAACACTCTAGAGAGAGAGAGTGAGAGTTTTCGACGGTGGGGAAGTGAGGAATTAGGGTTTGAAACCCTATTTTAAAACACCCAAGGTGAAAAGTCGAATCTGCCCCGACTCAGCAACGTTTTGTCGGTCGGCAATATCTTGTGCCGGCTGGCAGTATTTTGTGCCGATGGAGTTATTTTGCAGCCGGTGGACAGCCGGTGGCCTCCCCTCCCGGCCGGTGGTGTTCCCACAACCTTGTTTAGGCCATATGAGAAGTTTCTGGTCTTCATAGCTCAAGAAAGTGCAAGAAAGTGCATCTCCGACGCTCAACCGACCTCCGTTGTGACCTGGGGTCGTGTCTTCTGTGTGTGTCACTCGAATTTCTGCAAGGTGTATCCTTTTTGTATCCTTTTAAATTCAAAAGGTTCCCCATGTGCGTTGCACGCGTTCATCGCACTAACTTCGGTGCATTATATCGCGCTGTCATGCGCCTCACAGTTGCATTGTTATGCACATACTGCATGCGTTGTAACACGCACCCCTTGCATTGTCATGCACATCTCTCATGCATTGTTATTGCATTTTCATTACTAGCATTGTCGCGTATTTCAAGACATACGTCGTCTCGCGCATCGTTTGCATTGTCGTGCATCTCGAAACACGTGCGTTGTTACGCATTTAAGTTCGTTTACATTTCGTATGGCATGCGTGTCACACTTCGCATCATTTCGTGTTTTATAAGGCATGCATGTCTCATTTGTATCGTTTGCATCGGCACGTGTGCCTCATTCGCATCGGCACGTGTGCCTCATTCGCATCGGCACGTGTGCCTCATTTGCATCGGCACGTGTGCCTCATTCCCATCGGCATGCGTGCCTCATTTGCATTGTCTTACGTCCCTTGCGACTTGCATTTTCTTGCATTCATTGTGTATGCTAATTACATTACTTGCGTAGTCCGAGTGTTTGTAATTAATTTTATTATTTGCGTAGACCGCATTATTGTTCAATTTCTTTACCTGCGTAGACCGCATGTATTGCTTGCGTAGACCGCATAATTGTTCAATTCTATTACTTGCGTAGACCGCATGCTAATTACATTACTTGCGTAGACCGCGTGTTTGTAATTAATTTTATTATTTGCGTAGACCGTATTATTGTTCAATTTCTTTACCTGCGTAGACCGCATGTATTGTTTGCGTAGACCGCATATTAATTTCATTACTTGCGTAGACCGCGTGTATTCTCTGCGTAGACCGCATGCTTATGATCAATTTCGTTGCCTGCGTAGACCGCATGCTCCATTTACATGTTCGTATTTCCACAGCATTGTTATGCTCCCCACTTGCTTTGCGCTGTCACGCATTTCAAGTACACTACTATGCATATTGCTAACAATATTGTACTTGTATAGTTTGTTTTCTTTGCAGGCACGATATTGTATATACGGTTCATTTGAAGCTGGTGCAACCAGACGAACCAGATAGGTATTCCACGGTCTAGGAGACCTTAAATCCTTAGAAGGTGTGAGACCTTTGGCACATTGATGTGCATAGTTCGCTTGCATTGTCATGCGTATCAAAAGTCGCGCGTTGTCGTGCACTTCAAACCTTTGCATTTCATAACAACATATGTAGTTGCATTGTCATGCATCATTATCATATAATGTAGACATTGCGTCGTAGGTCGCATGCATTCATTGCATCACCTTCCATTTATGGCTTGCGCCTTTCCATGTTGAGCTTGGTTTGGTATGTGCCCATACTTTTTATGACGAAGCATAGTTCAGTGGACCGTTCTATGTTAGCCGCGGCTTGTTTGTGTACATGCCTTTCCTAGGCAAGATTTGGTTTGGCCCGCGTGCCATGTCCATTGCATTGTAGTTTGCATGCATTCATTGCATCACCTTCCATCTATGGCTTGCGCCTTTCCATGTTGAGCTTGGTCTGGTATATGCCCATACTTCTCGTGTCGAAGCATAGTTCAGTAGACCGTTCTATGTTAGACGTGGCTTGTATGCGTACATGCCCTACCTAGGCAAGATTTGGTTTGGCCCGCGTGCCATATTCATTTCCATTACATTGTAGTATAATTTTTGCATCCGGCATTAGGATCATTGTCATTTCTCCAGCGGGTCGTTTCCCCACTTATGTCATTCCACCCAATACTTGTTCTTGTGTCTGTCTACAATGCCCACAGTTCAGTTGACCATTCTGTGGTAGACAGACTTGTTACCTCCATCAATCTATTTGACATAGGTGTGGTTTCGAACCACTCGTGATTGGATCGTGATTCAATTGCTTTGCATTTTAGTTTGCATTGTTTCAATTACATTGCATCTTCATTTGCATTGTTTATACATTGTTTTGTATATATTGCATATCATTTTGCATCCATTCTTGCATTGTCATGCATGTTGCTAACAATATTGTACCTGTTAAGTTTGTTTTCTTTTCAGGCACGATATTGTATGTACGGTTCATTTGAAGCTGGTGCAACCAGACGAGCCGCACAGGTATTGTATCCTCCGAGTGAGACCTATTGAGAATTGCATAATTCTCTTACATCCTTTCTGCATTGTAGTGTAGTTTGGTGTATGCTAGCTTAAAACTGTCGCATGTATGCTTCGTTACAGCTTTCTTTGCATGATCATAAGTTATGCTCGGCTTCGTGCATTGTCTTGCATTTTGCCCCTGCCTTCGGACGCATACCTTGATTGTCTTGCATGTTTGTCTAAGTCTTCGGCCTTGTCAAAAATGGGTTGTCTCTGGGCTTTGACATTCACTCCCGTCATTGTTATGACTTTCGAGTTCTGTCAAAGAGGGGCAACTGTAGACACCCCATTTTTGACCGTCCTCAAGACTTGGACGTCACCGTTTGAACACTCGGTGATTATCCATGTTCGTGTTCGTTTGGAGTTCCCGAGGCCTCGGCTCGCGCGCCTTGCCTCAGGATCTCCGAACTCGACCGTTTAGTGTCTGGTTTCACACCAAACACTTGTGTTTTGCCTTGGAAGGGCAGGGAATGCCTTGTGAGGCATCCCCACACACCACCAGCAGTGGCTAGAGGCCACCGGCTGGTTTTTGCTCACTTTTTGTTGCCGGTCAGCACTATTTAGTGCCGGTCGGCACTCCTTTTGGCCAAGATGGCATTTTTGGCCGGCCGACTACTGTGCATCTGCTGTTGCAGATATTTTAAGACAGCTGTCTTGCTTTTGCTCCCCTCCATACACGTATATGGAGGGATCTCCCTCTTATGAAGCTTGTCTTGTAAGCTTTACAAGGCAAAAGCTTCTATATAGAGAGGGGCTCTCTCTTGTTGCAAGGGTTAGACACTTGAGACACTTGAGAGAGCTTAGACAGCCATTGCTAGGGTTTGATTTCTAGGGTTAGGGTTTGATACACCTTATCTCTTTCTTTTTCCCTCTTGTGTGTGTTTTAGTGTGTTTAGTCCATACTATTGCACACAAACACCTAGTGTTTCACCTTTACTTAGCTACTGAGGTTCTAAAGGACTGATTTTGGTGTTTTGGTGTTGGATTTAAGCCAAGGAGGGCCATTGGAGCATCATTTGTAAAGGGGTCTTCAAGGGTATGAATCTCACCCCTTTATTCCCCATTTTTGCACCTTATTTCTACCTATCTTAGAACTGTTTTTGTGCTTAGTGTATAATACAAAAAAGTTCTTTTTTTAAGCCCTCTTGGTTGTTTGTTAAGAGTGTTTTGTGGTTTGGGTAAGTTTGAACACCCTTAGGCCTTGAAAGGCCTCATTTTGTGCCCTTTTGTGAGAACTCCGGGATTTTGGTGTCGGGGTCTCTTCACCACTGAAACCTTGAGGGATTTCAGTGGCGAAGGTGATTCCTTGAAGTCCCAAGAAGGAGAGAGCCACCCCCTCTCCTTGTTGTCCTTGAAAAGGGCATGTTTTGGCCTCTTGAGAGAGCACCTAGCTAGGCTTCATGTTGACCATGCCTTAGTTGTTTTTTGTGCTTAATATGTCATATTATGCCTCTGTTTTTTGTTGGTTTTGGTACACCATGCATGCTTAGCATACATACCATGTAATGCCTTGATATTGCCCCAATGTGCCTTAGGTTGTTAGCCCTTGTTGGGGCATGTTTTAGGCTTAGTCTTGTGAAGATTTTGTGCATATTTTGCCATGTTCTAGGTCTGTCCTAGGTTGTTTGGGTTAGACTTGGCATGCTTGGTATAGCCCCCTTGCATTTTGGCTTGTTGGCCTTAAGTGTGTGCATGTATAGCATGACATTTTTGCATTGATTTGGTGATTTGGGACCATCCACCATGTCATTTCAGACCTTATAGTATGCTTGCATGCTTGCTTTAGTTGTCTCTTTAATGCTTTGGAAGCCTGTGTAGTATGCTCCATGCTTTGGCACTTGTGCATGCCTTTGAATTTGAGCCATTTAGATGACATCTAAGTGGTCTTTTGGGCTTTATTTTATGTGCTAAAATTCTGTTTTTGGTCAATAAGTTCATACCATGTTTGGTCTTGCTAAGTGTAGTTCAATACTCCATTGGTTTGCTTCGAACACTTAGGCCATTTGTTGCATGCTTGGCTTGATTTGTTGCTTGGTTTGACACCACCTTAACATGATTTTCAATGCTTACTTTGCATGCCATTAGTCCATGTTATACCCCTTTCAAATGTGTTTGAGAGTTGTCCAATATGTGCCTAAGTGTTGGCCTTTCAACATGTGTATGTGTGCATGTGTATTTGGTCCCTCATTATAGCACTTTGGCCCTTGTTTTAGGCCTAATTAGAGCTGCCTAAATCATGTTTAGGACCACCTTTGCATCCATTAGCATCGCCTCATGTTTGCTTGTATGCTTGCGTGAGTGCCTTGCCATGCCATGTTGCATCCTTAGCTTGTATGTCTAGGTTGCATTGCATCTTGCATGCATGCCTTATTCCTTGACTTAATGATAGGAATTGGGCCTTAGTTTGTTTGATTGATTTGCGTTTCATTTGACATGAAAGTTGCATACTTGATCCCTTGGGCCATCATGCATGGAAATGCGTGATCGGTGGTCCGAGAATCGAGACACATGCCCCTTTGAGTCATTACCATGATAAGGGACATGATTGGTGCATATATGCCTTGAATTGTGCTGCCATGCTTTGCCTTGCCCTCTGTTGCTGTCAATTGTAGATTCTGCAGGAACACCCTGCCGACCGGCAGTGTAAAGTGCCGACCGGCAATCATTTCTCTGCCGATAGCTTCATTTTGTGCCGGTGGCTACATCCCACTGTCAGTGGCAATTCCATGCAGCCGGTGATGTCTCCCAGCATCCAAGGAAGCAGTCCTGAGGTTTTGGCAGCCTCCAGAGGAGTGAAGGAAGGAAAACAGAGGCAGCTCATGCATGGCGGCGCATTTCCCGAGGCGATTTACTGTTTTCTTAGCTTAATTTAATTTGCTTAATTAATTAGGCAATTTGTAATATTTAATTAGCTTGCATAGTTAATTAATTTGTAATATTTATTTGGTCCCTCTGGGTGAGGGCAAATCTGCAATAAGTGTGTGTGAGTGGAGTGTATGTCTTCCAATCCCCACTTCTTTCTTCCCTTTTATTTACTTACATATGATGGTAGATTAGGGCATCTTTAAAATTAGCATACCTTATGCTATGCATGCGTGCATTCATGCATTTGTATTGCATACCTTAGGCTCGGTACATCATGCTAACTGCATTTGTACTTCAATTCCAATTTGAATACGTGCATCGATTAATCGTATTTCACACGCCATGTTTAGGGTTAGCCGAGCCTGCCTAGATTGCATTTTTGCATGTGATGCATTAGCCATTTTTAACATGAACTAGGACATGCATGTTTGCTAACTAGTTTATTGTTTTGGCACGGAGTACGATGTAAGTATTTATGCTTTAGCATCCCGCATGCGTGTGAGAGTTGCCATGACAGTATGCCTGCCATGCGGCTAAGTGCTTATGTGTTAAATTGTTTTAATGCCTGTGGGTGGAGGTTGGATTGTTTGAGTTGGAAAAACTCGTTGAAATCCGTATTTTAGCCTACTTGCAAGTAGCAAATTCCAAAGTGCTTTTCAAAACCGAACGGATATGCAATGCTTATTTCCAAATTAGGCAATCTAGTCTATACTTGTTTGCTGCGCGCATAACATAGTAATTCTAGGCTAATAAATGGAATAAGAACACATAACGTCTTCAAAATCGGATATCATGGTTAGTAGAGGCCGGTCTTCGGACCGGGCGAAAGGGGGTGCTCATAGCTGACCTTCCCCGATCGTACCCAAGCTCCCGAGCCGAGACAACTCCGGTGATGACGAACATGTGGCCTTTGGCACCGAGTCAGGGTTTCCTAAATTTCCCCATTTAAAAAATATTTAGGTGGCGACTCTGTATCTGGCAAAGCAGTCCATGTTTGGCACTACTTTTTCAAAAATCTGTTTCTCAAAACGATTTGCCAGATTTGGACTCTTTGGTTCAGATGAAGAACCGCGACAACAAAATCGCGAGTCCGAACTGTAGTAGCATAAGGCCCCCCTCCACGGGCGCGTCTACACCATGGAATAGCTCTATCGTCCGCATCTTCTAAGTGATCTGCCCATTTTCCATCCAAACCAATCACTCTGTGTGGTCCATCCCAATTAGGTCCTAATTTGCCATCTCCAGGTATCAAGGTGTTTTCTATAACTTTGCTCAGTACCCAAGCTCCAATCTTGAATTGCCTGGGGTGCACCGCTTTATTGTATTTCCTAGATAATTCCTGTTGATACGAGGCAATGTGCACCAATGCTCTGTCTCTTCTTTCTTTTGCAAGGTCGAGTTCTAGGGATATGGCCTCACCATTCAAGTCTAGATCAAAAGTTTCACTTCTGATAATGGGGAGGCCAATTTCCAGAGGGATTACCGCCTCCATACCATAAGCCAAGGAAAAAGGTGTTTTGCTAATCGATCGCCGATGTGTAGTTTGGTAAGCCCATAAGACGTGGCGAAGTTCCTCAGCCCATTTGTTTTTTGCTTTTTCCAACCTCTTTTTCAGGCCATCTAAGACCACTTTGTTGGAAGCTTCAGACTGGCCATTGGCTTGGGGGTATGCCGGCGTAGAGTTGTAGAATTCTATATTGTATTCTTCACAAAAACCCCTAAAGATCTTTCCATCAAACTGAGTGCCATTGTTAGATATTAGAGCCTTGGGTATTCCAAACTAGGTTATAATGTTTTGCCAGACAAACTTCTTGACGTCTTTTTCTTTTATTGATGTGAGTGTGTAGACGCACCCTTGGGCCTCACTATAGTTCAGGACTCAAAGTCACGGTCTTGTATCTAATCTCACAGAGTACAATGCAAGACCGATGAAATCATCAAAGAGTCCAAATCCGGCAAATCGTTTTTGAAAACAGATTTTTTGAAAGAAGTGCCAATCATGGACTGCTTTGCCAGATATAGAGTCGCCACCTTAATATTTTTATTTTGGGAAATTTAGGAAACCCTGACTCGTTGCCTAAGGCCACGTGTCCGTCATCACCAAAGTTGGCTCCGCTCGGGAACTTGGGTACGATTGGGGAAGGTCACTTTGTGAGCACCCCGCTCGCCCGATCAAAGATCGGTCTCTACTAACCATGATATCGGGTTTTGAAAACACTATGCGTTCTTATTCCGGTTATTAGCCTAGATTTACTATGTGGTACGCACAGTATACAAATATAGACCGAATCGCCTGAATTGGAACAACACATCTCATGTTTATTTTGAAAATGGTTTGCTACTCGCAAGTAGGCTTAAAATGCAGATTTTGCCACCCTCAGGTGGGCTTAGAAAACATGGTTCTGCAACTATCTAGTGGGCTTAAAAACTCACATTTTAATGAATTATTCCAATTCAAATAAACTAACCTTCACCCACAGGCATTCAGGCAGTTATATCACATAAGCAATTAGCCTCATGGTAAGCATGCTATCATGGCAGTCACTCACACACATGCAAGGATGCTAAAGCATAAGTACTTACCAAGTACTCCAAGCCAAAAACAAAAGCCATGTTAGAAATCCATGCATGATCCTAACTATACAGAAATGCCTAATGCAACACATGCAAAATGCAACTAAAATAGACTCGGCTATTCTAAGGATGGCATGTGAGATGCTGCAACTAACAAGTATTCAACTTGGAATTGAAATATAAATGCAGTTAGTATGATGCGCCGAGCCCGGTGCATGCAAGACAGATGAATGATGCAAACAAGCAAGCATAAGTATGCTAATTGAAACATGCCCTAATCTAACTATCATAAGCAGGTAAATAAAAGGGAGAAAGACATGGGGTTGGAAGACATACATCACACACACACACATTTATTACAGTTGTGCCCTCGCTTGGAGAGTCCGAATAAATAATACAATCCGAAATGAATAACGAATTATAGCTAATTATTACACATCCACTAACTAACTAACAAATTAGCTATGTAAGCTATAAACTGGCATGCAAATGGACTGCCCCGGCTCTGTTTTGGATGACAATGAATGCATGCATGCTCGATGCGCTTTATCGGTAAATTCCATCGCGATGCCTTGTCCCGCCATTGTTTGCAGCTGATTTCAGAAACTTACACAAAGCTCCAGGAGGCTGAAACTCCGCCTGGGGAAGGCTGCCTACCAGCTCTTGGCTTGGGAAACACCTGCCGACCACCCCTCATTGTGAAAACCAAAAAAGGTGGTCGGCCTACCAAAAAACCTGGTCGGCCGACCACTTTCTGCCCCAGGACTCTGGTTTTTCTGCAACAAAGGCAAGAAAGAGAGAAAGCAATGTATTTTCAACATATGTGTGCGCGACCACTCCTCCCCGTCCTTGCACGAGCTCTAGGGAGTGTGGCCCTCGGTTCTCGAGCCACCAATCACACATCTCGATGCATGATGGCCGAGAGACCGAATTGCACGTTTTAATATGACATGAATGCAGGTATGAACATATGAAGCCAACAATTCTATCATAGATAATCAAGAACGTCGGGGACCGGGAATCGAGGCACGTTTCGTCACTTGGAGTACGAAACGCCCCTCGTTTCCCGTGCTTGGACTAAACCCTATTCCAAGCACCATGCAAATGGAATGGCATGCACAATGCGACTAACATACAACCTAGCCTATGCAACGCTCTGTACTAAAATGACATACACAATGTGCGTGATGTAGCATGGCATACACAATGCTCTAAGATGCAACCTAGCGTACGCAATGCTATGGATTGAAATGGCATACACAATGCACGATGGACTTACACCAATATGAGTGGACCTCAGCCACACTCACATCAGTGGCCATTAGATGGAAAAGAGACAACCGAAATGCGTGCACACGTGCACGTATACCGAGGACCGAACCTAAGGCATAAAATGCCACTCTACCAAAGCATGGCAAGGAATGAAAGATGGCATACAAACATGTAATTTCCAGCACTGAAACATGATGCTAAATGATCCCGAAACATGGAAATATGGCACCCGATGCATGAAATAAGCCCCGAAACTCAAAGTTAGGCACATGTATTGAATTGTAACTATGCAAAGCAAGCATTATTTTTCCATGAAGTATAAAGACAGAGCCAAGGCAGTCCCAAAATATGCACACTTCTAGTTTAGAGCATGACCAAAAAGTGCTAACATGATGGACTAAAATAGCATGCAAATTCGGCTAGCAAGCATGGTTTACATGGCATATATATGAAGCGTATGAGAACTCATCAAACCAGCCAAAAACAGTGAATAAAACATGTCAAAATATGCCCAAATAACCACTGAAATGCAACCAATACAGGCAAAAATGATGAGTTCCTTTAGAGGGCCATACAAGGGGTTATTAAGCACATACAACAAGAACACTTAGCATGGCAAAAACAACTCTGGAAATGGATTATGAAAGCCCTAAAACCCATCAAATAGGCCCTGAAATCAGTCTAAAAAATATGCAAATAAAGGCCCCTTTGAAAGGCCTTGAATGGGGTTGCTCTATACATGCATCATAGACATAAAATACGGAAAAATGGGCTCTTAAAGAGCTTAGGCAGACCTTAAAACCCTTAGAATGAGGCCTGAAACATGACTTCAATGCATGAAAAATAGGGTCCCTTTGGAAGGCCAACAATGCTAGTAAAGAGAATGAGGGGTGAGAGGGCCACCCCTCTATGATTTTGGAGCTCAAAAACACATCAAGGCCACTGAAAATCCGTTGGATTTCAGTGGCTAAAAGACCAAATCAAGGCCAATGCAAGTGTTCACATGCATAGCTCAAAACATGAGGAAATAAGACATGAAAGGGGGTAGATGACCCCAAATAGAAAAGTATCTTAAACAAACATGTTTATAAGCTCAAAAGGAAACTTTTTCTAGTTTATGACAAATCTCGAAAATCCTCACAAGTAGGACTAAGATATGATGCAAAATAGGCCTACAAAGAGGGATAAAGCATACAAGGATGTAGGAGACCTCAAACAAAAAAGTGTCCTTAATAAATATTCAAGAGGAGCTCAAAATATGACACTTTATAGTTTATGAAAAAGTCCATAAATACTTGCAAGTAAGGCTAATCAATGGAGCAAAAAAATGCAAGTTTAAGGGAAATAAGCACTTACCCTTGAAGAGCAGCAAAGCTGGAGCTTTTGGACCAAGTTGGTGAACCTTCAACCCTTGCAAATCTGTCCCAAAGTGCTGGAATGGATGATGGACGTGTGGTGCTAGGGGTTGCAGTGCAAAAAGGCCAAGAAAAATAGGGTTTTGGAGCTTGGAATAGTGACTATGGAGGATGGAGGATATATGCCTTCACTAAAATTCTCAACCCTCAGATATGAAGCCAAGCCTCTCCTTTATAGAGGAGAGGCTTCAAAATATCCCAAAGGGACCCCAAGTATCCTCCATACACGTGTATGGAGGATGCACCAAATGGCCTCCAGCTGGCACAGCTGCATTACACTCAGAGAGAGCAAAAGCAAGAAGCAGGTCGGCCAGTTCAAGTGGCCGGCTGACCACTCCCCCTGGTCGGCCGACCAGGGGTCAAAAAGGTCAACAACAATTTTTGGCCGGCCACCCCAAAAAGATGGTCTCCCAGATGAGCACAACACAATGGTGGTATGAAAAGCCAGAAAATGTGGCTCAAAAGTGGGAAAAAACCAGCTTTCGGTTAGAAAAATCGACTTTGGAGAGAGAAAATGAGAAAACTGGTGTTTCAGGGGAAAAGGTGCCCTCCCACCATCCTACCACCTTCCTAACAATGAAAATAGGGTCCCTACCAAAAATGGACCAAAGCGGATTCAAAGCGAAGGTTCGGGGGCCAAAACGCGCAGTTCGGAGCCCCAAAAATAGGCTGTTAGGCACCGGAAGTGGTGTATGACCACGAAAGTGGTCTCCAGGGCCACAGTGTCCCTTTAAAGGGAGGAAGTAAGATGTGTGCCTAAAATCGGAGCAATCGGAGGTAATTAAGCGGTCCCGAACCGAGGCGCACGGCCGACGGCTCCAAAAATCGGAAACTGGCCTCCAAACGGGAAAAATGGCCTATGGCCGCGAAATGTAGCCTACGGCCACTGAGAGATGGTCTATGGGACCTCTCCCTCCCTTTGGGAAGAGAAAACAGAGAAAACGGGACCTGGTTCACAAATCAAGGCAAGGCACAAAAGAGCCTCGAAGTCCGGAGGTAAGGCTCGCAGCCGAGACTCTGTAACTTCAGAACAAGCACAATATGCAACATCACTAAGCGCTCAACTGGTGACGTCTGAGTCTAAAGCTTGGTAAAAAATGGGGTGTCTACAGTTGCCCCTCTTTGACAGAACTCGGAAGTCATTCGTGACGGGAGTGAATGTCAAAGCCCAGAGACGATCCATTTTTGACAAGGCCAAAGACTTAAACAAACATACAAGATAACAAAGATGTGCCCGCAGGCAGGGGCAAAATGCAAAATGATATGCACAAAACCTGACGTAACTCATGATCATGCAAAGCAGCAAGCGGTAATGAAGCGCACACGCAACAATTTTAAGCAAGAATGCAAGCAACAACTACGTTTCATGCAGTTTAAGAATGCGGAGAATTGTTCGATTCTCGCCACGTCTCACACGGAGAAGATACAATACCTGCGTGATTTGTCTGGTCATACCAGCTTCAAATGAACCGTACATACAATATCGTGCCTGTAAAAGAGAGAAACTTAACAAGTACAATATCATTAGCTACACATGTTCAACACTACATCGAATGCAGACAAACAGGGTGTCGATGGGAAAGCGCATCGCAATGCGAGAGACACGCGCGTAATAATGCAAACTAAGCGTGAGGGTATAACAATACCAATGAAACGTGCACGACAATGCAAGTGGTATGCATGAGAATACAAGTGACATGCATAACAATGCAGGATAAGTGCAAATTCGAATGCATGTTTGACACGAAACAACGAGCAAAGAAATGCAAGTTTTGACGAGTGCGACTCAATCGCGACCTCCGGTTTACCTCCCGGAAGGGTCACAGCATGCTCAAAAAGGATACATCTTGCTCTTGACGAGTGACGATGAGACACACAACGGAAGTTGGAGTTGGAGTTCCCGCGAAGGGATTTCGCGACGAAAAGTGCACTTTACTTGTACTTTCTCGGGT
This sequence comes from Camellia sinensis, assembly GCF_055761805.1. NCBI lineage: Eukaryota > Viridiplantae > Streptophyta > Magnoliopsida > Ericales > Theaceae > Camellia > Camellia sinensis. The sequence continues at coordinate 112,307,275 of NC_138974.1, forward strand.
TCCGGGGACTCCGATCACTACCAAAATTTGCAGAAACCTTGGAGACCACCTTGGGAACACCACCAACCAGGTTTGGAGTCCAGGGGAGGCCACCGACCAGATTTGAGTGCAGGGGGTGGTCAGCCTACCAGAAAAGGTGGCCGGCCGACCACCTAGCCCAAATCCGGGGCAATTTGGTACTTTCACACTTGGATCTTTAAGTATACTTGGCCAAAGCTCTTTTTGCTCACATCTTCATATACGAAATCACCTCCTCCTCCTTCCTAGACCATTTTCTCTCTCAGATCTGTGCTCTATACGCATTTTCCAACGCCCCACGCCAAGTTGTTTCGCGAAAACTTTCAGTTCTCTTCACTTTGAACCGATTAAATTTTGATTTCGGAGCTTCTTTTCTCATTTTCACCACTTGAGGTAAGTTTGTCTCAATATTTGGAAGATTTTCTCAGTAGTTGACTTTTGTTGACTTTTTCATTTCCCGAGAGTTGACTTTTGTTGACTTTTTCCAATTTTGGCTCATTTCGCTCATTTTTGCTCCTTTTTGCAGATTCCCTGAGATGGCGGGTCAATTTCCCCATGGCGGAGGTTCTCCAGATGCCGGAGGCGATCCAGACATCATGTCTCTGCCGCCGAGGATTCAGCCATTCATTCCTGAGAGGTATGACCCTCCGGCACACGTCCTTCCTCAGGCGGTTTTTTATCACTTTACCGACTTCGATCCTCAAGCTCCTGTGGACCTGCTACTGCGGGAGCCGGAGTCCCATCTCTCTCATCAGGCACGAGAGGTACGTACTTCACTTTTTTTACATTTCTTGCCTTAATTCTGCATTTTCCATGCATTTCATGCTATGTATGCTTGTTCCTCGTTCTGAACACATTCGCATGCCATACTTCTGCTCATTTTAGCACACAACTTGTTCTGCATGCTTACTCTATAACACAATACTCTGTCTTGAACACACAGCTCAATCACTTGAATCTTTGAAATCTGAACACACAGCCCAAATTTAATTGTGAACACGCAGCCCACATTTGTTGAAAGTTGAACACGCAGCCCAAGCTTTAAATTTCTAAAATTTGAACACACAACCCAAATTTGATTGTGAACGCGCAGCCCACATTTGTTGAAAGTTGAACACGCAGCCTAAACTTAAAATTTCTGAAATCTGAACACACAATCCAAATTTGATTGTGAACACGCAGCCCACATTTGTTGAAAGTTGAACACGTAGCCCAAACTTTAAATTTCTGAAATCTGAACACACAACCCAAATTTGATTGTGAACACGCAGCCCACATTTGTTGAAAGTTGAACACGTAGCCCAAACTTTAAATTTCTGAAATCTGAACACACAACCCAAATTTGATTGTGAACACGCAGCCCACATTTGTTGAAAGTTGAACACACAGCCCAAACTTTAAATTTCTGAAATCTGAACACACAGCCCACATTTGTTGAAAGTTGAACACGCAGCCCAAACTTTAAATTTCTGAAATCTGAACACACAGCCCAAATTTGATTGAATTTGATTTAATTTGCACACAGCTTATTCATTCCATTTTGAAACTGAATACATGTGTTCATTATGAATGCAGATGTCCTCCCGCATTACCCGGGGATACGGTTCTATTACTGCGAGAGATTGGTATGCGGAGCTCCCGAAGGCTGTCCGCGATTGAGTTGATCTAGCAGGGTTCGGGCCCTTTTATACCGGGATATCTCGCTATCCAGCTAGCAGGACGTTGATGGGCGCCCTGGTGGAGAGGTGGTGGGACACCACCAACTCCTTTCATTTCTCATCTGCTGGGGATATGACTATGACCCCATTTGACTTCGCCGTGTTGACAGGCCTCGATGTGGGAGGCTGGGAGATCCCCTACGATGAGGACATGGATGAGTGGGAGGCTGCCTGGGTTTATCTGTTGGGAGCTCACCCACCGATCGACCGATCTTCGGGCTGAGTCCGATACACCTGGTTTTCTACACAGTTCAGGGGGACTGAGTCCGAGACTCTTGAGGAGATTGCACAGTACGCCCGAGGGTTTTTGATGTTCCTCTTCGGGACCACTCTGTTCGCCGACAGGGGGAACACCATTGGGCTATTTCTGCTGAGTGCCCTGGTAGACCTCTCGCAGGTTAGTTAGTATGACTGGGGTGGCGCCAGCTTGGCTACCCTCTATTGCTACATGAGCGCGACTTCCCGCGGATGGGGAACATAGTCGGCGGCTACTAGAGAGCCTGGGAGGTACCTTCTGCCCTCTTGATTTACATTTCTGCTTTTCATTATCTGTACATTGCACACACGGCACACTTTACGTTCTGTACTTACATTCTGCACTCAGCATTCTATATTCAGATTCCGCACTAGCATTCTGTATTCAGATTCTGCACTCAACATTCTGTATTCTGATGGCTTTTGCCCTGTTTTCCATAGTTATGGGTTTTCGCGTACTTTCTGATGCTAGCCCCAGAGCTCGAGGTGGAGGCCCCTCTCATGACCCCTTATTCGCTTGTTTTCGAGGGCCAGTACCAGCCGCGGCCCCGGAAGACTCTCCCCTACCTGCGGTAGTATTTCGATATGGTGCGACCGACAGAGGTAATTCAGAACTCTTAGTCCTCCATGTTTTCATCTTTGATTTATTTTGCACATCTACGATTTTTGATCGGCTTATGAATTGGTTATCTGCAGATCACCTGGCAGCCCTGATTGCCTTTGGGTGGGGATCTCCGATTTTAGCTTGCCGGAGAATGGGCCACCTCCCGGTATAGGACCTTGTTTGAGGTCCGGTTGGTAGGCCCTGGTTCCTGGGGGAACGCTTCCTTCATCAGACTATGGGCTTCCCTGATTCGAGTGTCCCTTCAGCACCCCCGGACGATATACGGCTCACTGATAGGTTTACTCCCCAGGGTGTCATTGACGCCAAGCTGGGCACTGATGCACTGGTGCATTTGGAGGACGGGGAGTACGCGACCTACCGTCACACCTACTTGATGCCTCCGTTGGAAGGTGTCCGTACTCCCTCAAGGAGGTCTACTGGCATGCCATCCTCGAGTCGCACCCGAGCTAGAGACATTCCTTTGAGCAGTAGGGCTGGTACATCCAGGGGTGGGGCTGGACTGGTCCCTCCGATTCCCCCGACTTATCATCATGCATCCGCCAGACATTCCGACTGAGTTGACGGGTTGGCGATACGGGAGCTCCTACCCGATTCTGATAGAGCCTCCTATGCCTGATCATCGATATGTCAGTGATACTGACTCACCACCGGTATGTCCCACTGCTTTTCATTTATCACTCAGATACTTAGACACTCATTTATTCATTGATGATTTGAGTTTGTATCTGCAGCCACCCAGAGAGTACATGGAGGGGATGCTCGGATTGGTTGCCTCACTCGAGGGTATGGTCTTGCGGAGAGAGGAGCAGCTGTCCATCATGGGCGTCTCGGTACTCTTTAGTTTTCTCACATTTATCATACTTCTGATGACACGCTGATCTTGAACATTTCACTACATTGATAGGCTGCCTATGTAGAGCACATTTGACACACACCACATTTACGTACTGTATCTGCATGCACCCACTTCATGTAGCTTTCTTGTACCTGCATCTGATATACACATTTTGGCTGATGCATTCAAATTGCACTCTTTCTTTTCAGATGCCTCCGATATATACCGAACCACAGGCCGGGCCATCTGGGCCTTCCCGAGGAGCTGGGCCATCTAGGCCTTCTCGAGGAGCTGGGAGAGGGGAGTCGTCTCGCAGATGAGGTGGGCGCAGAGCACCTATCATAGAGGAGGAGTCCAGCGAGGAGGAGGAGCCTGCGCATCCCCAGTCAGAGACATCTGTTGACAGAGAGGGTGGTTTCGGTTCCAGTTCCGGTTCTGGAGATGAGGCCGAGAAGGATCTCGAGGATGACAGCTCTGACTCAGATGGCGATGATGGTGCTGAGGCTGTTCCGCAGAAGAGGACGAAGAGGGCCTCTTACTTCTGTGCTTGAGAGCATTGATGTAGTTGTTCCCTACTTTATTTACCTTTTTTACTAGTAGTTGTATCACATTGCACATTATTAGGCACTTTTATTTTCTGTAAAACTTGTACCCTTGTTGTAAAATGTTGTAACAGAGGAACCATGATGGAATGAAACAGCTTTTGAAAAAGTGTTGTATTTTATGTTCTTGCATCGCATCGCATCATTTTGCACAAAATGAGATTGAATGGAATTGTGCATTTGAAAATTGCCAAGTCAAGTAGTAAACCGATGCAACAAACAAAGCAACTTAACTTACTAAGAAAGAACAGAACCTTAGCAAGTTTACAACTCAATAAACAAAACACAACAACGTTGATTAAACAGAGAGTAACAACTCAATACACAAAACTCGACAGCTCGACAAAACTTAACAACTCGATAAGCAAAACAACAACTCAAAAAGCAAAATAACAACTCGATAAACAGGATTTAACAACAACTCGATAAACAAATGCATTTCGGATGATCTGGGCGACGGAACGCATCCGAAATGGAGGAAAACTCGCACCTTCAACACCCCCAATGCATGGAAATGCTAGGAACTTTCTTCTAGAAGCTAGAACAAGACCAAAGGGGTGTTTTCCTCTATGGCCGACCACCTTTGGGAGCTGGCCGACCAGCTTTTTGCATTGGAGGGGAGAGGGGTGGTTGGCCTACCAGAAAAGGTGGCCGGCCGACCACCTAACCTGGCAGCCACCAAATTTTCAACACGTGTCCTTCGAAAAGTGCCTTATCCTCTTTAGAAACTCCAGCCTCGTGGCTCTCTCATTTCATCTTAGTTTTGCATCAAAATGGAGGCGTTCTTCACCCAAAATCTCACAGCTTGGATTGCTTCTCTAAACGGCTCAGAAAAGTTGAACTTCCGGGGCTTCGGCTTGAATGCACTATTCACGCTGAGCCGTACCTCGCTGCACATTCCTTTCCTCCATGCTGCGGTGAGGTTTTGGAATTCGGTAACACATGTCTTTAGCTTCGGCGGGCAAGAGATGTGTCTGACCTTCAAAGATTTTCGAGTTTTGATAGAATCTGAACGCCATGAAGAGATTTTGTCCCAATTTCGCTTTGGTCACACCCAAGCTTTAGGACAGATGTGTGGGCTCTCCATGCACGATGCTTGGTCTCTGATCTGCAATGGGGAACTGGATATCCTTGGCTTGATTCATCGCTTTTCTGATGCCGGTAACCGCGGCGACCATCATTGGCAAGGTTTTTGGCAACACGCCCTTTGCTTGTGCATGCTATCTCACTGTTTGCTTGCCCCGGGCTTTAGCGGATCTACCATTCGTCTGATTGAAGTTGGTCAAGGCTTGAAGGAAGGAAAGAGCTGCATTGTCATGGCAATGGCCGAGACGCTGATGGGCTTGGATGCTTTCTATCGCCGAGAGACGACCAGATTCGCCGGGAGTCCACTACTACTGCAGGTAATGTTTCCCACCCTTGTTCACATATATATTGCTCACATCACTCGGCCTTCAGGCTCGATTTTTCTCACAAAACCCTTTTCTTACTTTTCTCTCATCGTACATCTCTCTATTCTTTATTCTCTCATTTTTCATCCCTCCCCAGGTATGGTTGATGGATAAATTGCTGGTTGTGGACTCTTGCCCAGCCTACTCAGCTCGCGGCTACTTCTTCCGACAACGACTAGTCGATGCCCTTGATGAGGCATGGTGGTTTGACGGGATGTGCAATTTGTCTGCAGATCGCATTGCTTGGCGCTGTCCTTGGCTCAATCTCTCGGCAATGAGCTATAGCATGTCCCGACAGACCAGGATCCAGTTGATTGGTCTGACTCACTGTGTGTTCTACTTTCCGTTCCGGTTCCGGCGCCAGTTCGGTCATGATCAGACTTGCCCGCCAGAGGGGATGGAGTATCCTGCTACATTCCCAGTTCGCGGCGCACAGCTTGCCCGGTATGCCACAGCATGGAGGACTAGAAAGCTCCTGGCCCCTGCTCCCACTTTCAGTTGCATCTTGTCTGATGAGTGCTTGGATTGGCTCAATGAAAAGGCGCAGGAAGGGCCTACTTTGGCAACAGAGGCTTCGACCAGCTCTGGGAGGGGGCGCAGGAACACCTGACTTAGCTATGCCCCGGATTTATTGCTTTATTAGTACTTTCAAGTTTTCCTTATGATTGTAATAAAAAGTAACTTCAATTTGTATGCAAGAGCAGGAGAACTCTTTATTGAAATCAACGAAATTGAAGGTTGTGGGTACTGAAAATTTTTCGCTTTGGTCCAAAAATGGTCTAAGTTGTAAAAAGATTAATCTTGAACACAGTCAACTTTTATTAAAACTTTTCAAAACCATTTTCGATATGGATCAAAACTGGGCATGCCTGAAATCTGTCACTGAGATGCACAACCCCGGATCCCAGCAACTGGAAAGTTGCCCCTAGTCTGAAGAGCACCGCAGCACTGCGCAGCAACGAAAAGTTGCCCTTAGTCTGAAGAGCACTGCACCAGAGATCATAACCGAACTCTTGAATGCTGAATAGACAAAGATGGCCGAGATGATCAAATGGACAAAGTTGATCGGGGAAAATTTTATGGCTGAACTTCAGGATGAAGTTGCCTACGTATCCCAAAGATGGGAATCAAGCCTTATGTAGTTCAGGCTTGGGTTCACTCGAGTATTTTCACTCTCTTTTTACGCTCTAACTTTTGCTAAGGCTGTCCTTTGCGGGTTTTTGACCTTGCAAGCTCAGTTTTTATATTTTCCAATTTTTCAATGCTCTAACTTTTGCCTAGGTCGCCCTTTCGGATTTTCAGCCTAGCGAGCCTCTCAGGGGTAATATTTCTTCAACTTGTCCATGTTGATCGGTTGCGAGAACTCTAGGCCATCTACGTCCATTAGAACCACAGCTCCACCTGACCAGATAGACTTAATGATGTAGGGACCAGTCCAATTGGGTCTAAACTTGCCCCTTGGGTCGTGGATGGGAGCTCGGTTGTCTTTGAGCACCAAATCTCCTTCTTTTAGATTCCTAGACTTAACTTTCTTGTTAAAAGCTCTGGCAATTCTGCGCTGATAGCCTTGAACATGGTACAGTGCTTTCAGTCTGCGCTCGTCAAAAAGCATGAGTTCTTCAAATCTGCTATGTTGCCAATCTGCTTCGGCTATCTGACACTCAGCCAGCACTCGCAAAGACGGAACCTCAATTTCAATAGGTAGAACGGCCTCCATCCCATAAACTAATGAATACGGAGTCGCCCCAGTAGAAGCTCTAATTGAAGTCTGGTACCCCCACAGAGCAAACGACAGCTTGTCTGGCCAGTCCCGGTAGGTTTCCACCATCTTCTGCAATATGTGTTTGATATTCTTGTTGGCGGCCTCGACCGCTCCATTGGTTTGCGGCCGATATGTAGATGACTTGTGAAAAGCCACGTTGTATTTCTCCAACAAGTCAATCACTTCCTTCTTGAAGTGGGAACCATTATCTGAAATGACCTCGTTTGGGACCCCATAACGACAGATGATGTTGTTTCTGATGAATTTTGCAACATGTGACGCCTTCAACACCGCACAGGATTAGGCTTCAATCCACTTCGTGAAATAATCTATTGCGACCAGGATGAACTCATGCCCATTAGACCCCTTCGGGGTAACAGCCCCGATCACATCGATTCCCCAAACTAAAAATGGCCATGGCGAAGTCGTATTGTACAGCTTCGACGGTGGGATGTTCATGCGGTTTGCATGGATCTGACATTTGTGGCATCGCCGAACAAAGCCGATGCAATCCTCCTCCATGGTGGACCAGTAGTAACCCTGTCTGAGGATCTTCCGTGCAAGCATTACCCCATTCATATGCGCACCATATTCCCCTCCATGGATGGCCTCCATCAGGCGTTTCGATTCTTCAGCTCTAACACACAGCTTGTGCATTCCCAGATGTCCTCTCTTATATAATTTACCTCCGCAGATGATGAATTGAACAGCCATTCTTCTGATTGCCCTTTTATCCTTGCCATTTGCCCCTGGTGGATACGCCTCTTTCTCTAAGAAGTTCCAAATGTCATAATACCAGGGGTTTTCATCTTGAACCTCGTCTATAGTAGCAATTGACTCGTAAGCTGGCGCAAACTTCTGGTCAATAATGACTGGACGCATCCAGACTCCAAACGGGATGTCTATCATGGAAGATAGAGTTGCTAGTGAATCTGCAAACCTATTGTTCTCTCTTACTAGATGAGCAAAGTTTAGCTTCTCAAACTGAGGAATTAACAAATCCAGGGCTTGATGATACATCATCATCTTTTCTTCTTTGACTTTTCAATCTTCTTTCGCTTGAGATACAACAAGGTTCGAGTCCCCGATGACGTCCAACCGTTTTGCCCCTAGTTCCAGGGCTGCTTCTAGACTGGCAATGCATGCCTCATACTGTGCTTCGTTGTTCGAGACTTTGAACCGGAGCTTGAATGCTAAAGGGATACGGGAATTGTCGGGTGCTATCAGCAACACTCCTATCCCATACCCATATTGGTTTGACACTCCGTCAAAGTACATTGTCCAAAATGCGTCGTCGATATGCAAAATGGCCTCATCTAGGAATAAGTACTCAACTGCTTCACCCCCTTCCACTGGATTACCGGCTAAGAACTCTGCTACTACTCTTCCCTTGATCGACTTACGCATCACATATTTTAGATCAAATTCGGAAAGCAACAGCAACCAACGGGCTAGCCTACCCGTAAGTGCCAATTTCTCGAAGAGATATTTGATGGGATCTAATCTCGAAACCAACATTACAGAGTGAGCTAATAGGTAGTGTCGTAGCTTCCTGGTAGCCCATACCAAGGCCAAGCAAGCCTTCTCCAATGGTGTGTAGCGAGTTTCATACTCTAACATTTTCTTGCTTAGATAGTAGATGGCCCTTTCCACTTTATCCTCTGATTCCTGCGCGAGCATGCAGCCTATTGTGATCTCAGTTACTGAAAGGTACAATATCAACGGTCTTTCCAGTTCTGGTGGTGACAACACAGGTGGGTTCTGTAAATATTCCTTGATTTTTTCAAAAGCAGCTTGGCATCGGCCGTCCCACTGGAATTTCTTTCCTTCCTTCAGGAGACCAAAAAGTGGCTCACAAGTCGAGGTTAATTTTGAGATAAACCGTCTTATGAATTGCACTTTACCCAGAAAGCCCCGCACCTCCTTTTCAGTCCTTGGTGGTGGCATTTCTAAGATGGCCTTGATTTTGGAAGGGTCGACTTCGATACCTCTCTATGTGATCAGGAATCCCAGCATCTTTCCCGCTGTAACACCAAACGTACACTTCTGAGGATTCAGCCGCAACCAAAATTCTCTGATCCTTTGAAAGAACTTTTGCAAGGCGGTGTAGTGGCCCTCTCTTTATTTGGATTTGACAATCATGTCGTCCACGTACACCTCAACTTCTTTGTGGATCATGTCATGCAATATTATGGTCGCGGCCCGTTGGTATGTAGCTCCAGCATTTTTCAGCCCAAATGGCATTACCCTGTAGCAATAAGTCCCCCACAGGGTGGTGAATGCAGTCTTTTCCCGGTCTTCAGGTGCCATCACTATCTGGTTGTAGCCCAAAAAGCCATCCATGAACGAAAGCAAAGCATGCCCCGCCGTGAAGTCCACTAACTCATCGATATGCGGCAAGGGGAAGTCGTCCTTCGGACTAGCTTTATTCAAGTCCCTGAAATCCACGCATACCCAGATCTTACCATCCTTATTCGGCACTGGAACAATGTTGGCCAACCAAGTCGGGTATTCGAATACCCGCAGGAAACCTGTGTCAATCTGCTTGGTGACCTCTTCCTTAATCTTGAGAGCCGAGTCCGGGCGGATCCTTCTGAGTTTTTGTTTAACTGGTCGAGCCTTGGGGTCAAGAGGGATCCAGTGCTGTACGATCTCAGGATCGAATCTAGGCATGTCTTCGTAGGACCACGCAAAAACATCTTTGAAATCTTTTAATAAAGCGACTAAGCGCTCGCGTTCCTTCGAAGACAACGTGGACCCGATCTGGACTAGCCGCGGGTCCTCCTCAGTACCGACATTCACAGTAGTGATTTTATCCATTAAGGGTTTAACAAATCTTTCCTGCTCTTGTTCAATTAAGCGTTGCAAAACCGGAGGAATTTCTTCCTCGTCGTTTTCATCAAAATTTTGAAAGTCTGAGTTAATGCAATAAATCAAAGGCACAGAAAAGTACTCGGAAACCACAGCCACATCATTCTCATTAAGCACATCCAAATCGTCCGATTCTTCGGTTACAACAGACTCAAAAGAGAAAGAAAAAGACGACCTGGACAGGACTGTGGTATACGGGTTATCATCCCCAGGAATACCGGACTCAGACTCAGTCGAGCTGGAACCTAATTCCAACTCACAAGACTCGGTGGAATCAGATTTCGTCTCACTACCTGACCCGGTGCTGCTTGACAAAAATCCCTCTTCATACTGCTAAATGAGAGAGGGTGCGATAGATGCATCCAAAATGTTTGCTGGTAGGCCCGCAGCCGTTCCATTCCCAATCACGCATACCGAGAAGGTATCTCCCAAGCACTTCTATTCGATCGGAGGATCTGAAAGTAGACATGCCAGCGCTACCCCCATTTCATTTTCGGCGTCCTCAATCTCCACTTTCTTGCTCTGCTCAACCTCAGCTAATGGGTCTGTCTGCTCTTCAGCAACGTCATCCCCTGGTAACTGCAGGTCAAAGAAAATCTCAAACCCCAGCACGCGCTTCCTCTCCGCATTCAGCCACGACTCTGGGAAGCCACAAAACGGAAAGTCCTTCCCCTCCCGGACGAAGCGTCCGTTTAGGGTACCCTGAATGGGCCGGTGCATTAAGTCAAAAGGCTTCCCCGCCTTCTTCGTTCTGGCTCTCCCAGCCATCTCCTTACCCTTCCTTATCCAATCCTCTTTGGTGGGCAAATAACCCAAACCAAAGGTATGTAGGTTATGTGGCACCTCAGCCGATACTGCGACGCCCTTCCGGCCGCTCTTTCCCAATCCCATTCCGGGGATATGTTGAAGCTTGTTCATGAGGTATACCGATTGAGCACTGACATACACCCCCTCATTAACAGCTAAGATGTCCTGCACGACCCGGGCCTCAGCTAGGGTAAAGCCGGATAAGAACACATCCTCCATACCGTGCTCAATTTCTAAAACTGGCGTAGATACTTCCGGCGGTGGATGGATCGATGAATTCCCAAAAACAATGGCTGCTCCCTTTCCATGGGGGTATTTCACCATTTGATGCAAGGTAGAAGAAACTGCCTTCACTTGACGCAACCACGGCCGTTCCAAGAGTAGATTGAAAGTGGTGGGAACCTCTAGGATGTGAAAGTCAATTTTATGCTGCCCCGGCCCAACCTTGGTCTAAATTTTCGCTGTCCCCATGACTTCTCTGCTTGTGTTGTCGCATGCCCAAATCACCTGGGCTGTTGGCACAAAATCCGCAGTCTTCAAGCCGATTGCATAGGCAATCCTCGCTGGACATACATTGATGGCGGACCCTGTGTCGACAAGCTCCACGTGTATCCATTTATTTCTGCACTCCACGGAGATGTAGAGTGGCTTGTTATGGTTCGCACCCTCAGGTGGCAGTTCTTTGTCAGAAAAGGTCAACATCAGGGTAGCTCCTCCCGAAAAAACTAAGCCCACCAGCTGTTCGAGCGTGGTGTCTATAGAGAGCTTGGCCTTGTCCTTGGCCGATAAGACAACTTGTCGATGCACTCGTGATGCCATAAACAGTCCCCAGATGGAGATGTTTGCTTGTATCTTTTTTAACTGCTTCAGTACAGCCTCTTCTTCGACTTATTTCTCTTTCTGTCTCTCAACTTCCTTATCCTTCCCAGATGCCTCCGGCTGGTCTAGGTGTGGCGGCTTGAAATACCGCCCGCTTCTCGTCATATGATCGACCTCACCGATATACCACGTATCATCTGGCTGATTACTTCCCCAATCCTCATCCGTGTGGATAAGACATAAATCATCATCCTCCCACCACATTCCGTCGGCAGCCAACAGACACCTGTCTGGCTCCGGTTCAATTGCACCCGCAGTACTCTCCGTCCACATGCTCGCAGTATTCTCTATCTTCGTGCACACACCACTCTCAGTCCCCTCAGGGCCCTTAGTTTTCCTAATTCTCTCGGCATCCTCAAACCTTTCTTGTTCCAGCTGCGTCAGTACAACTGGCTGTTCAACAATTCCCGCATTCATAATGCCCAAGTCTCGAGCGGAATTCTTAGCACCGGCGCTCCCCGGCGATTCATTCTGATTTCCGGCCCTTCCAGCCACCACTGATATGCTTGCCTCTGCCGGGCCCTGTTCCAACTGAGCTTCGTCAACAACGTCTGGTAGGTCATCAAGCCACCCAGTAGCCTCTGCCGATTCCTCATAATCAAACCAGTTGACTACCGCGTCTCCTGGATCTTGGTCGTTGAAAAACTAGAGGTTGGCCAAGTCCTCTTCCACAACTGTCAAACCATCTGTCCCCTGCTCAATTCCATCCCCTCAGATCACACACAGCTCTGCCCTCTCTGGCAATTCAATATTAGGCTCAAACTGGCCTGCTGGCAGAATGTAATCACTCGGATCATAGGCTTCCCCAGCGACACTCCCAGACTGCTCATACCCTGATTGAACAATTCCATCCTCCTCTGAAATCTCCTCTGTTCTATCTTTACTAGTCACCACCATTGGCTCGGGTTGGGTTCTAGAGATGTCCAACATGCACAAAGAGTCAGTGCAGTCAGGAAGGAGCACCTTTGGCTTAGGTAGGTGGGAAGGAGTGATATATATGCTGGGATCGTAAGACACGACCCCAGTCTGGATGAAGTTGATTCTTTTAGGAGGTGGAGCTTGGTTGTGCGGTGGGAGAGGGTTTGTTGTGACATTGGGTTTTTCTGGAGGTACAATCACCTGCTTGTCAATGAGGTCTTGAATCTCATGACGCAATTTGAAACATTGGTCAGTGTCGTGACCATGTTATTGGTGATACGCGCAGTATTTTGCTGGGTTATGAGACGGAGTGAGTGGATTTGGCAATGGCCTCGGCTCCAGGGGCTTTAAGTGCCCTTTCTTGATTAATACCCCTAGAGCCTTGGACAGGGGCATATACAGTGAGGTGAAGGTTCTTTGGCCTCTGGGTTGGAATCGAGTGGTTTGTGTGTTGCTTCCGGACGCGCCGGAGAAAGGTGTAGCTGCCATGGGTCTTGGAAAGGGAGGGGGAATGATGGTGACCATGCTCACCTCCGAAGCTCTTGCAGTTGCAGCGCCACTTGGGCCTGTATTGTTGTTGCGGTTAAAGGTTTTTCTGGGTTGCTCTCTATCTTGGTCAATCAGACCTTGTTTCATTGCATCTTCGATTTGTATCCCCATTTCATGTAGATCTGAAAAAGTGGGGAAGGGGAGCACAATCATTTTTTGCATCAGTTTTGGCTGGAGATTGCGTACAATCATCCTGATTTGGTCTTTGTCGGTAGGCCTCAGGGTCATCATCGAAGCCTTCGCCCTCCACCGAGTTACGAAATCCGAGAAGCTCTCCTTAGGCTCCTGCCTTGTTGTTTCGAGGTCTCGGGTCATAATCTCGATTTAGGTATTGTAAGAGTATTGCGCGACAAAGGCCTCGGCCATTTCATCCCAACTCCGCTTGACATCATCCTCTAACTTCGCATACCAGATAGCGGCCACACCCGACAAGGTCCGGCCGAATAGTGAAAGCTTTTGTGGTCTGGTGAGGCCCATTGGCCGTAGTATATCTGAGAATAGCCGGAGATGTACCATGGAGTCCCCAGATCCGTCGAAGCGATCAATTCGCAGCATTTTAAACCTGTCCGGCAGCGTCACAGCCACGTCAGTATATCCGTCCTCGATATCCGGGATAGCCTTTACCCCTTGGGATTTCTCGAACAACTTCTCAAGCTTGCTCAATTTCAGTGCTGTATGGTCTACCTCGAACTCGAAGGGAGAGTCCGGTTGATTGACAGGCGTAGGTGCCTTAAATAGCTGGGGCAGAATTGGAGGCGGAGCTGGCCCCGTTGGTATGTCCGTATCTGCCTGGACATTTGGTGCCTTCCCGGGTGCCGAGATTCCTGGTGGGAGAGGAACTGGGCGTGAAGCAGATGCCCCAGTTTGTTGTTGCAATATGGCAATTAACTCTACCTACTAGGCCATGATCTCGGCCTGTTGTTTGGCAAATTCATCTTGGCAAACAGCATCCTACTGCATGGCTCTCATGGTGTCCTGCATCTGACGCATCATTTCCTCAACTCCTGTCGGTCCCGCCATACTGCCCTGATCTGTCTGAACTACTGGCAGGTCTACTGATGGGTAATCCGCTGCTCTGGCAACCTCTGCTCAGATACACTGCGCCTTTTCGACCTCCGTCTGATAACCGGGGGTAGAGAGTGGAACACTGGTTGTCCGTCGACCAGATCCTCAGATCGATTGAGTCGGCGACCTCTTGTCCAGAGTGCTTGGGAAATATCTGTTTGGTCTGAAGTAATTGTGCTAAACTACCCTAGCAAAAAGACAAATAAAGCAATGATAAGGAAATAAACGAGCAGACAAACGGATAGCATAACAGCGTAAATAAACACAACACACAGTCGGGTATAATTAACACGCAATTGATACACTGTTCTCAAAGACAGATCATTATTCCCAAATCACTATTCCCAAATCACTGTCCCCGAAACTGAATCTGATACCCGTAGATAACTGATTTCGAAAATACTGAACTGGTGCCCGCAGACCTGATACCCAGAATACTGAACTGGGGCTCGCAGGCCTGGTGCCCAAACTTGTAAACTGATACATGCATTCGTATAGAGACGCACTCTAAAAGCACATAACAAACAAGTGAGAGCAAAAACACCCCTATGTTGGGGTAAGGTTTCCCTGTCCTATTTTGTCAGGAACTAGGGTTTCACTACGCACGCAGCGGTTTCAAACAACCTATAAACGGGTAAGCAACCTGAGTTAGTTTGGAATGGTCACTATGGATTCCGAATATGCACTAGGTCGAATGGTCAAAAATGGTGCCCCTGTAAAACTGGGGTTTGTGTTCTTGTCGTGGCAGAGCCCGCAACCGGTCAGCCTTATGACACGCTTCTTGAAGCGAGCCTCCGGCAAATCGTTCCGGAATAGCATACGGCAAACACAGTGTCCTAGGCGCACCAATGCAAATGCAATGCAAAGAAACACATAAGTGTAATCAAAACAAGATATCATGAGTTCGAGTCAAGTTCTCTTTCTCCCCAGCAGAGTCGCCAGAAACTATAGACGCGCCCTTGGGCCTCACTACAGTTCAGGACTCAAAGTCACGGTCTTGTATCTAATCTCGCAGAGTACAATGCAAGACCGATGAAATCATCAAAGAGTCTAAATCCGGCAAATCATTTTTGAAAACAGATTTTTTGAATGAAGTGCCAAACATGGACTGCTTTGCCAGATACAGAGTCGCCACCTAAATATTTTTATTTTGGAAAATTTAGGAAACCCTGACTCGTTGCCTAAGGCCACGTGTCCGTCATCACCAAAGTTGGCTCGGCTCGGGAACTTGGGTACGATTGGGGAAGGTCACTTTGTGAGCACCCCCGCTCGCCCGATCAAAGATCGGCCTCTACTAACCATGATATCGGGTTTTGAAAACACTGTGCGTTCTTATTCTGGTTATTAGCCTAGATTTACTATGTGGTACGCACAGCACACAAATATAGACCGGATCGCCTGAATTGGAACAACACATCTCATGTTTGTTTTGAAAATGGTTTGCTACTCGCAAGTAGGCTTAAAATGCAGATTTTGCCACCCTCAGGTGGGCTTAGAAAACATGGTTTTGCCACTATATAGTGGGCTTAAAAACTCACATTTTAATGAATTATTCCAATTCAAATAATCTAACCTTCACCCACAAGCATTCAGGTAGTTATATCACATAAGCTATTAACCTCATGGTAAGCATGTTGTCATGGCAGTCACCCACACACATGCAATGATGCTAAAGCATAAGTACTTACCGAGCACTCCAAGCCAAAACAAAAGCTATGTTAGAAATCCATGCATGATCCTAACTATACAGAAATGCCTAATGCAACACATGCAAAATACAACTAAAATAGGCTCGGCTATTCTAAGGATGGCATGTGAAATGCTACAACTAACAAGTATTTAACTTGGAATTGAAATACAAATGCAGTTAGTATGATGCGCTGAGCCCGGTGCATGCAAGACAGATGAATGATGCAAACATGCAAGCATAAGTATGCTAATTGAAACATGCCCTAATCTAACCATCATAAGCAGGTAAATAAAAGGGAGAAAGACGTGGCGTTGGAAGACATACATCACACACACACACACACACACTTATTACAGTTGTGACCTCGCTTGGAGGGTCCGAATAAATAATACAGTCCGAAATGAATACGAATTATAGCTAATTATTACACATCCACTAACTAACTAACAAATTAGCTAAGTAAGCTATAAACTGGCATGCAAATGGACTGCCCCGGCTCTATTTTGGATGACAATGAATGCATGCATGCTCGATGCGCTTTATCGGTAAATTCCATCGCGATGCCTTGTCCCGCCATTGTTTGCAGCTGATTTTAGAAACTTACACAAAGCTCCAGGAGGCTGAAACTCTGCCTGGGGAAGGCTGCCGACCAGCTCTTGGCTTGGGAAACACCTGTCGACCACCCCTCATGTTGAAAAACAAAAAAGGTGGTCGGCCTACCAGAAAACCTGGTCGGCCGACCACTTTCTGCCCCTAGACTCTGGTTTTTCTGTAACAAAGGCAAGAAAGAGAGAAAGCAATGTATTTTCAACATATGTGTGCGCGACCACTCCTCCCCGTCCTTGCACGAGCTCTAGAGAGTGTGGCCCACGGTTCTCGATCCACCAATCATGCATCTCGATGCATGATGGCCGAGAGACCGAACTGCAGGTTTTAATATGACATGAATGCAGGTATGAACATATGAAGCCAACAATTCTATCATAGATAATCAAAAACGTCGGGGACCGGGAATCGAGGCACGTTTCGTCACTTGGAGTATGAAACGCCCCTCATTTCCTGTGCTTGGACTAAACCCTATTCCAAGCACCATGCAAATGGAATGACATGCACAATGCGACTAACATGCAACTTAGCATATGCAATGCTCTGTACTAAAATGACATACACAATGTGCGTGATGTAACATGGCATACACAATGCTCTAAGATGTAACCTAGCATACGCAATGCTATGGATTGAAATGGCATACACAATGCACGATGAACTTACACCAATATGAGTGGACCTCAGCCACACTCACATCAGTGGCCATTAGATGGAAAAGAGACAACCGAAATGCGTGCACACGTGCACGTATACCGAGGACCGAACCTAAGGCATAAAATGCCACTCTACCAAAGCATGGCAAGGGATGAAAGATGGCATACAATCATGTAATTTCCAGCACTAAAACATGATGCTAAATGATCCTGAAACATGGAAATATGGCACCCGATGCATGAAATAAGCCCCGAAACTCAAAGTTAGGCACACATATTGAATTGTAACTATGCAAAGCAAGCATTATTTGGCCATGAAGTATAAAGACAGAGCCAAGGCAGTCCCAAAACATGCACACTTCTAGTTTAGAGCATGACCAAAAAGTGCTAACATGATGGACTAAAATAGCATGCAAATTCGGCTAGCAAGCATGGTTTACATGGCATGTATATGAAGCGTATGAGAACTCATCAAACCAGCCAAAAACAGTGAATAAAACATGTCAAAATATGCCCAAATAACCCCTAAAATGCAACCAATACATGCAAAAATGATGAGTTCCTTTAGAGGGCCATACAAGGGCTTATTAAGCACATACAACAAGAACACTTAGCATGGCAAAAACAACTCTGGAAATGGATTATGAAAGCCCTAAAACCCATCAAATAGGCCCTGAAATCAGTCTTAGAAATATGCAAACAAAGGCCCCTTTGAAAGGCCTTGAATGGGGTTGCTCTATACATGCATCATAGACATAAAATACGGCAAAACGGGCTCTTGAAGAGCTTAGGAAGACCTTAAAACCCTCAAAATGAGGCCTGAAACATGACTTCAATGCATGAAAAATAGGGTCCCTTTGGAAGGCCAACAATGCTAGCAAAGAGAATGAGGGGTGAGAGGGTCACCCCTCTATGATTTTGGAGCTCAAAGACACATCAAGGCCACTAAAAATCCACTGGATTTCAGTGGCTAAAAGGCCAAATCAAGGCCAATGCAAGTGCTCACATGCATAGCTCAAAACATGAGGAAATAAGACATGAAAGGGGGTAGATGACCCCAAACAGAAAAAGTATCTTAAACAAACATGTTTATAAGCTCAGAAGGAAACTTTTTATAGTTTATGACAAATCTCGAAAATGCTCACAAGTAGGACTAAGATATGATGCAAAACAGGCCTACAAAGAGGGATAAAGCATACAAGGATGTAGGAGATCTCAAACAGAAAAGTGTCCTTTATCAATATTCAAGAGGAACTCAAAATATGACACTTTCTAGTTTATGACAAAGTCCATAAATACATTCAAGTAAGGCTAATCAATGGTGCAAAAAAATGCAAGTTTAAGGGAAATAGGCACTTACCCTTGAAGAGCAGCAAAGCTGGAGCTTTTGCACCAAGTTGGTGAACCTTCAACCCTTGCAAATCAGTCCCAAAGTGCTAGAATGGATGATGGAGGTGTGGTGATAGGGGTTGTAGTGCAAAAAGGCCAAGAAAACTAGGGTTTTGGAGCTTGGAATAGTGACTATGGAGTATGTAGGATATATGCCTTCACCAAAATTCTCAACCCTCAGATATGAAGCCAAGCCTCTCCTTTATAGAGGAGAGGCTTCAAAATATCCCAAAGGGACCCCAAGTATCCTGTATGGAGGATGCACCAAATGGCCTCCAGCTGGCACAGCTGGATTACACTCAAAGAGAGCAAAACAAAGAAGCAGGCCGGCCAGTTCAAGTGGTCGGCCGGCCACTCCCCCTGGTCGGCCGACCAGGGGCTAAAAAGGTCAATAACTATTTCTGGCCGGCCACCCCAAAAAGATGGCCTCCTAGATGAGCAAAACACAATGGTGGTATGAAAAGCCAGAAAATGTGGCTCAAAATTGGGTAAAACCAGCTTTCAGTCAGAAAAACTGGCTTTTGGAGAGAGAAAATGAGAAAACTGGTTTTTCAGGGAAAAAGGTGGCCTCCCACCATCCTACCACCTTCCTAACAATGAAAATAGGGTCCCTACCAAAAATGGACCAAAACGGATGCAAAACGAAGGTTCAAGGGCCAAAACGCGCGGTTCGGGGCCCCGAAAACAGGCTGTTAGGCACCGGAAGTGGCGTATGACCACGAAGGTGGTCTCGAGGGACACAGTGTCCCTCTAAAGGGAGGAAATAAGATGTGTGCCTAAAACCAGAGCAATCAGAGGTAATTAAGCGGTCCCGAACCGAGACGCACGGCCAACGGCTCCAAAAATCGGAAACTGGCCTCCAAACGGGAAAAATGGCCTACGGCAGCAAAACGTACCTCTCCCTCCCTTCGAAAAGAGAAAATAGAGAAAATAGGACCTGGTTCGCAAACCGAGGCAAAGCACAAAAGAGCCCCGAAGTCCGGAGGTAAGGCTCGCAGCCGAGACTCTGTAACTTCAGAACGAGCACAATATGAAACATCACCGAGCGCTCAACTAGTGACGTCTGAGTCTAAAGGTCGGTCAAAAATGGGGTGTCTAGAGAGTGCTTCCACTTCTAACCATTTTGTGAAGTAGTCCATTGCCACGAGAAAGAACTTTCTAGTGCCTGGCACGGTTGGGAGTGGTCCCACTATATTTAGGCCTCACATTGCAAAGGGCCACGGGCTGGTCAAAGGTAGGAGCTCTCTGGCCGGTTGATGTATTTGATGTGCGAACTTCTAACATTTCTCGCACTTCTTGACATATTTCTCTGTGTCTGTTTGCATGTACGGCCACCAATATCCTTGTGAAATTGCTTGGTAGGCTAGTGATCTTCCCCCTTGGTGGCTTCTGCAAACGCCTTCGTGTATTTCGAACAAAAATGCCTCGACCTTGCTGGGATGGACACACTTCAAGTAAGTCCTGTGAAGGATTTTTTGTACAATGCTAGTGATGGGGAGAGCCAAAATCGCTATGACTTTGCTCTAATTTTTGTTGGCTTCTTTCTTTTCATCAGAAAAGATGCCATCTTTTAAAAACACTATGATGGGATCCATCCATGAGGGGCCTAGATCGGTGCAACATGCTTCGGCTGCTTCCGGTCCTTCAATACTTACTCTGGATAGGAAGCCAATTAACAATGGGTGTGGGATAGATGTATTTGCCATTAATGCAAAATCGGCCAGCTCATCTGCTTTGCTATTTTTCTCTCGACCGATTTACTCTATCCGAACCACTTCAAATTTGATGATCTCATTTCTGACCAACTCTTGGTACTTGGCCATTCTATCATCCTTTTCTTCGTAATCGCTCAAAATTTGGTTGACTACGAGTTGGGAGTCACTGTATACCATCAGCTCGGTAGCCTTCATGCGAAATGTTGTCTTCAAACCTGCTAATAATACTTCGTACTCTGCCTCGTTGTTGGATGCTGGAAAGCCAAGGTTGATTGCCTGTTCAATCGTTAGACTATCTGGTGAGATGAGGACTATGTCAAGTCCTGCACCGTGCCTATTGGATGCTCCATCCATGAAAAGTTTCCACATCTCCCCTACAAACAGTTTCCAGCAAGTGGAGGGATCTAAAGATGTCTTGGGATCAAGGGCGTCGACCATGCTTTCTTCTAAGTTATTGTCCGTCATTAGGATTTGATCCTCACCATCTAACTATCTTACAACTTTATTTTTGGGTGAGTCCTTGCTGGTAGCACTGTGGTCTATTCCTTCTTCTCTTTCTACAAGGTTGAATGGTTCGCTATACAGTTGAACGTCGTGCTTTGGGGGATGTGTTATCCCTGCGGCACTTTTCCCCCTTTTTTCGATTACCTCAATCAGGTTGATTGGGCAAACATGATGAGTGCCCGGTGCGAACTCAAACATGAAGTCTGCCAAAGCTTGGGCTTTTATCGCGGTTCTTAGTTGAAACTTAATGTCGAACTGCCCTAACACCACGGCCAACTTCAGAATTCGCCTAGAAAAGTCCGATCTTTCAAACAATGCTTTTAAGGGGAAAACCATTAAGACAATCACAGTGTGGGCATGGAAGTAGTGTGGCAATTTTCTTGAAGCCATCATCAAAGCTAAGGCCAACGTTTCCAATGGCAGGTACCTTGTTTCGGCATCCAACAATGTTTTGCTAACATAAAGATAGGCAGGTGTTGTATTCCATCCGCGTGTACCAACATTGAGCTAATTGCATGCTAGGAAACTGTCAAGTACAAAAAGAGATCCTCTCTTGGTATTGGGGTTATTACCAACGGAGGAGAGGTCATATAGTCTTTCAAGCTTTCTAGTGCGCAGTCGCACTCGTCATCCCACTCAACCTTGGCCATCAGTGCCTGGAAGAACGGTCGACACCTATCTGACGACTGACTTATGAATCGGTTTAGCGCGGCTGCTAGGCCAGTAAGATGTTGTACCTCCTTGACTATATTGGGCCTCTCAAGATCTTGGATGGCTTTGATCTGAGATGGATCAGCTTCTTTATCCCGGTTGGTCACTAGAAAGCCCAAGAATTTGCCTGACCCCACGCCGAATGTGCATTTGGATGCGTTCTGTCGCAGCTTGTGGGTGTAGACACCCCATTTTTGACCGACCTCAAGACTTTGACGTCATTGGTTGTGCACTCAATGATTGCATATGTTTGTGCTTGTTTTGAGCGCCCGAAGATCTCGGTTGAGTGCCTTGTCTTTGAGCCTCTAGAACCTTTGTGTTTTGGCCTTGTTTCTGGGCCAAACCGTAGTCCCTCTTGCCTGGAGGGAGGGGAGGCATTGCCGGCCACTTGTGGCACTTGCTAGCCATTTTCTTCCCTTGTAGGCCACTTCAACTGGCTGGCCGGCTAGGGGAGGTGGCCGGCCGGCCACCTTAACTAGCCGACAGCTTTTTGTTCTTCTTTTTAGATATTTTCAGATCTTTTGAGCCAGCTGTGGCTCACTGAACTCATCCTCCATACAAGTGTATATGGAGGGATCAAGCAAGACTTTTGGCTTGCTTGCTCTATATAAAGGGAGCTCCCTCTCCCTTTGAGGGGTTCACAAAATTTCTGAGCAAGATTTCCCTCTCTCTAGAATTCTCACACTCTCTCTATATTGTGCTATATTGAGCTTTAAAGTGTGTTTTCTTCACATATTTGCACACAACCCTCTTAGCCAAACATCTTGACCTTGGAGTTGAGATTCCTTAAGACTTTTTTGGGCCTCCTAAAGCTGGTTTTTGGCTTAGAAGTTGTCATCTTGCTGTTGTGCTTCAAGGGTGAGCATATTCCTTTTTTAAGCTTATTTTTGTATACCATCTTAGCCACATTTGCATGCTGTTTTAGGCTTGGTTGTTAACTACAAAAAACTTTATTTTTAAGTTTTAAGAATGTTGGTTTGAGTCCTTGTTGGGGTTAGGGGTGGTGTACCCTTTTTGATTGCTTATTTGCTAAGTTTTTGTACCACCTTTTAAGGCTATTCAAATTATCTCTTTTTGGCCTTTTATCCACTAAATTCGAGGAATTTCAGTGGTGGAAAGGTGGTTTTGAGGTCCCAAATAGGAGGGGGTGGTCTCCTCTTCTCTTGTCTTGCTTGCATGTGTTGATGACCTACTAAATGAGCATGTGTTTCTACTTCTTTGTGGCTTTGTTCAAGCATGTTTTTGTGACTTTTTAGACTTGGCATAACTCTGTTTTTGGCTTGTTTGATCATTGGTTGCTTGCTCTTTACACTTGTAGTGTAATCTTGCACACTATTCTTGAATGCCTGTTGAGTTAGCTTGTTATTCTAGCATGTGTTGGCTTAATCTCAGCCCATTTTTGGTCTTATTTCAGCATGTTGTAACTCTGTTTTGGCCTGGTTGAGTCACCTCTTGCATGCTTCTTACACTTGTAGTGTAACCTTGCTCACTAGCTTTGCATGGTCGCTACTTTAGCCCATTATTCTAGCTTATTTTGGCTACGCTCCAGCATGTTTTTGCTCATATTTTAGCATGCTTGAACTCTTTTTTGAGCGGTCTTGGCCCGTTGAGGCTTGCTTTGTATGGCTATAGCATGATAGGCTTTGATAGCTTTGTGTTTTGAGTCCTTTAGCATGCTTTGCTTGGGTTGTTTGCATGATATGGCTTTATTTAATATGTGATTTCAGAGCATAAATCACTGTCATACTCTCATATGTATTACTCTTTCAATGCTTTTGAGAAGTTGAACCTCATCCCTTGTTTGCGAACCAATACATGAGCTTATTTTTCTTGCCATCTATGCTGCAAGTCTAGCATGTTTTTGCTACTATTTCGACCTGCCTTAGGTCTATTTTGAGTGGTTAAGGTCATTTGAGCTTTGTTTAGTATGGTTGTAGTATAAAGGACCTTGACTAGCTTTGAGTTTTGAGGCCTTTAACATGTTGTGCATGTGATGTTTGCATGGTATGGCACCATTTGGCATGTAATTTCAGTGTATATAGTGTAGTTACACTCTCATATACTTCACTTCTTTATAGCTTTTGAGGGTTGTGTATTATGCCTTGCTTATAGGCCAACATGTGTGCATGTTCTTTTAGTATTTTGAGCTTCCATTTCAGCATGTTTAGGCCATTATTTTGGCATGATTGAGCTCCGTCCAGGGCTGGTTTGGACATTTGTGCTATGTATTGCATGCCTCTTGTGTATTGCTCTTTACTAGCTTTGATGTTTTTGGTCCTCAACATGCCATGTTTGCATTGCTTGCATGCTTTAAGGTCTTTAGCATGCCATTTCAGCACTAAACATCTGCCACCTTCCTCATTTCTTCATTCTTCCATTTCATTTGAGGATTGTTTAGCCTTGAGATTGTGTTTGAGCTTGGGATTGAGACTTTTGCTTAAATGGCTTTAACCCTCTTTTGAGGGTTCCTCCTAGTCAAAGGCATGGTCTCTCCTATGCCTTAAACCATTCTCTTGGTTGACCTCCTCTCCTTAGAGGACTTGAACATTGTACTTAACCAATTAAAGAATGGATTGGTAGTGTAAAATGTGTAAACAAGAATTGAGTCAACTAAAACATGCCAAGATAACATATGCGTGTTGCATTGCATGTGTTTGGATCGGACGTTAATCCAAACACAAGAAATATGGGACGTTTCATACTTGAAGTGATGAAACGTGTCACGTTTCTTGGTCACTAACACCCTTGATCAAGCATGATAGGGTGGAGGCTCTTTGTGTGTTGTTTGTGCATTCATAAACATGGTATAAGCTTGGTTCTTGGCCATCATGCATTGAAAATGCTTAGTTGGTGGCTTGAGAGCCGAGTGCCACACTCCTTTGAGCTTAAGACATGATTGGGAGAGTGGCAGTGCCTATATTGTCTTGCAAATACATTGATGTGCCTCTATTGTTCTCTGTTGCAGCAAAACCAGAAGCCTGGAGAAGCAACTAGCCGACCAGCCAGTTTTACTAGCCGACCGACCAGTAGCACTAGCCAACCAGCCAGTTTTAGTGGCTGGTAGCCACTTTTTCTGGCTAGCAGGCCACCAGCAGATTCCAGTTTTAAAGTAAAGGTAGTCTGGAGGTTGGCACAATTTTCAGAGATCAAGGCAAGTGCAAACAGAGGCAATTGACAGCATGGTAATGGATTTCCGAGCGAATGCCAACCGAGCATGCATCTTTAACCTCTTGGAACAGAGCTGAGGCAGTATGATTTGTAATTAGCTTTACTTGTTAGTTAGCTTAAATTTGTAGTTTAATTAATTAGTTTGTTAATTAATTAAGTGTTGTAATAATTAGTAAGTAGTTTACTAGTTAATTGTTTTGTTATGTAATAATTAGTCTAATTAGCTTAAATTAGATTAGTTAGTTAGCTTAGCTTAGTTAATTCATTCGGACCCTCCGTCGAGAGGGAAAATGTTGTAATAAGTGTGCGTGTGTGTGTGAATGTCTTCCAACCCCACGTCTTTCTCCCTTTTTCTTAACCGCTTTCGATGGTTAGTTTAGGGTCATTTTTAATTAGCATATCTTATGCTTGCATGTGTGCATCATTCATTTGTCTTGCATGCACCGAGCTCGGCGCATCATTCAAACTGCGTTGTATTTCAATACACTTACTTGAATACGTGTTTTAAAACATGTTATCAAGTGTTTCATTCATATGCCATCTTAGATAGCCGAGCCTATTAATGTCATGTTGCATGTGTTGCATTAGGCATTGCTAGCATAGTTAGGATCATGTATGATTTTTAACTAGTTCTCTGTTTTGGCTTGGAGTACATTATAAGTGTTTACGCTTTAGCATACTTGCATGTGTGTGAGTGTTGCTATGATAGCATGCTTGCCATGAGGCTATTTGCTTAATTGCTATAACTGCATAAATGCCTATGGATGAAGGCTTCATTATTTGAATTGGAACAATTCATCAAAATGTGAGTTTTAAGCCCACTTGGAGTGGCAAATCATCATGTTTTAAGCCCACCTTGTTTGGTGACAAATTCGCATTTCTATGCCCACTTGAGGGTGGCAAATTCAAACCATTTTCGAAAACAAACATTGAATTGTTTTGTTCCAATTTAGGCGATCTAGTCTATACTTGTATGCTGTGCGCACCACGTAGTAAGTTAGCTAAATAACTGGAATAAGAACACAAGTTTTCAAAAACAACATATCATGATTAGTAAAGGCCGATCCTTTGATCGGGCGAGCGGAGGTGCTCATTTCATGACCTTCCCCCCACGTACCCAAGTTCCCGAGCCGAGGCAACTTTGGTGATGATGGACACATGGCCTTAGGCACGAGTCAGGGTTTCCTAAATTTTCCAAAAAACAAAACATTTAGGCGGCGACTCTGTAATCTGGCAAAGCAGTCCATGTTTGGCACTTCTTGATTAAAATCGATTTTCCAAAATGATTTGTTAGATTTGGACTCTTTGGTGATTTATCAGTCTTACATTGCACTTTGTGAGACTAGATACAGAACCGTGACAGGAGTCCTGTAGTAGCTATGAACCCAAATATGCGCCCTCTCCAAAAGGGGGGTGCGCGGAGGATGTTCGGGCGGTCTACAATGGGACTTTAAAATTTGAAACAACTCATCTAGGTCCTTGAGATGGTCTCCCTCATTCTTACTTTTGACCATCATATCATCTATGTAAGCTTCCATTGTTCTGTCTAACAATGGCTCAAACATTTTGGTGATCATCCATTGGAATGTTGCCCCCACATGTTTTTGGCCAAAGGGCATGACCCTGTAGCAATATAATCCCCTGGGAGTTGTAAACGATGTGACCTCCTGGTTTAGTTTGTACAGAGCGATCTGATGGTAACCGTGATACGTATCAAGAAAACTAAGTCGGTTATGCCCTGCAGTTAGGTCCACCAGTTGGTCTATTCGTGGTAGAGGAAAGTTGTCTTCCAGGCATGCTTTGTTGACTGTTTTGTAGTCCACGCAAACGCGCTAGTTGCCATTCTTTTTTGGTACCACTACCGTGTTGGAAATCCACTTGGGATACTGTACTTCTCTGATTGCCCCTGCCTCCAACAGGTTTCCCACTTCTTCCGCCATTATCTCTGCATGGTGGAGTGCCGATCAGTAAGCTCGCTGTATAATTGGTCAGGTGGTTGGGTGAAGATTGAGTTGATGGCAGATGAAGTTGGAGTCAATGCCAGGCATGTCATACGGCGTCCAGGCAAACACTTCGATGTTAGAGGCCAAAAATTCCATGATCTCTATTCTCTTGGTGCTGGACAAAGATGAGCTGAGCAAAAAGAACCTCTTTGGGTTTTTCTCATCTATCCTTACCTCTACCAAGTCTTCGATTGCTTTCTATTCGGCTGCTTTGCCGACATCTGTGAACAGCTCATTGCTTTCTAGTTCCTCTACCATTTGTACGAACCCTTTTACAGCTCGATTGTCGTTTACTATTACGAAGCACTGCTTGGACATGATTTGGTCTCACAAGACCTCCTCAATCATTCCGACTCCGTTAGGGAACCGTAATACCTAGTGGTAGGTTGATGCTACCGCTCGCATGGCATGTAACCATGCTCTTCCCAAGATTATGTTGTAAGTGGATGGGACTTTCAATACCCAAAATTCCACTTGTTTTGTCATTGTTCCTGCTTTGACCGGCAGAATTATCTTGCCCACTGGCCATTCTGGCATTGAGTTGAAGTTGACCAGAGGGGATGTTGCGGGTGCCAGAAAAGGTCTTATAGAACATTATCTCGCATGAACTTCCTTGGTCAATCAAGATCCATTTGATGTTGAAATTCTTGATGCGTAGGGTCACCACTAGTGCATCGTTGTGAGGCCTTTGTAACCTTGCTAAGTCCTTGTCAAAAAAGGTGATGACACTTGTAGCCTCGGTTCGTCCCTTTTTCATGGTAGGTTGTGCACTCAGTACCTCTCTCATGTGCTCTGCCTTTTTGATCATCCCTCTTAGTTCACAAACTCGTTCAGGCACGATGATTCCATGTGTCACATTAATTATGCCTTGGGGCAGACCGTCAGCTGGCATCCCATCTAGCCTGTTGCGGTTTTGGGGGGCTGGGTTTGCTTCCCTCTCAATATATTGGTTCAGGTGGCCTGCGGCCACTAATTCCTCCAAATGTTACCTTAATGGCGTACAATTTCCAATTCGGTGCCCTTATTCATCATGGAAGGTGCAACGGTACCTATTATCGTAATACCTCTAAACTTCTCCCAACTAGCTAGCTGTCGAATGAAGGGTTCGTTGCGTATCTCGCTAAGAATCCGGTAGATGGGTTTATTGAACACCGTGGTGATGGCAGTTTGGACTCTCAACTTCCTTTCTTGGGAGTCCGCCCGCTTGTCCCTACCATTTTTGTTCGGTTGTTCTTCCCGGCCAATCATGTTGACTTTTGCCGCTATTTTTCTGTCTAACAATGCTGTTGTGCCAGATTTTACTTTGGTACGGGCACCATCTTTTTTTACCCGGATGTGCTGATGCACTCTTTCTATTACGACCTCCATTGTGAGGGCTGATGACATCATCATTGAAACCCTCAACTTATTTCCTGCTGGCAAACCCCGTTTGTACTGTTCGATAGGGAGGTTTGTGGGGCAGTCTCCGATTTGATTAAAAGTCTCCCAATACTGGTTGTTGTAAGACTTCAATGTTTCCTTCTCACCCATGTCTATGGAGAGCAGCTGGTCAATCTCCACCGGCATCTTAGTGTTTGTTCTGAATCTGGTCACAAATGCCTCCGCAAGTTGCGCCCACGAAGCTATGCTGCCTTCTGGCAACCTCTCAAACCATGCCAAACCCAGGTCACCTAGGCTGGAAGGAAAGAGGATACACATTAGTGCCTCGTTTCGTTGATATACGGCCATAACCTGGCTCAAGTGCATATAGGGGTCCGACTTCCCTTCATGAGTTGTGAATTTGGGTTGATGAAAGCCTAAGGGTAATGGTGCGTTCTCAATTGCTGGAACGAACGACGAGCTCTGCAACCTTGCTAACACTTTGTCTGCCGGTTCGTAAGCAAGTCGCGGCACTAGTACCCTGACCTCGACACTCCCATGTTCCCTAGGAGCCAACCATTGTAGAGCTGAGACCCTACGAGGGTCGCGTGCCTGGGAGTCCTCCTCCGTTGGGCCCTTTCCTCTAGTACTGTTCACAAGTCTGGTGACCTAGGCAACTCTGTGTGTCTAGATGTCGTTTGGTGCAAGTGCGAGGGCCGATAACTACTTCCCTCAATACAAGACCTTTCAGTCCTCGTTCTCTCAAACTTAGAGAAACGAGTCCTGGAAGTCTTTGATTATGTGTCGCCTGTCCTGAGGCTTCAACTTTCAGCTTGTGATGGTGTGACTTGCCTCTCACGACCTTTTGAATGGTAAGAGTGTGTGTTGCCTTTGCGCCCCTCTTCGGTTGCCACCCTTTTTCCTTTAATCTGGCGCTTTATTGTCTCTATGTCTGCCACCATCCTCCGTATCAATTTGTCTTGCTCCCTTACGCGATCCTCCAGAACCTGAGGATCCATCATTCGCTTCTGCCTGTTAGGGCTCTGAGAGCGACGAGGGCTTGAACCCCGTCTTTCTCGTATGTCTCTCTGTGGGTTCCGTCACTGGGGATCTAATTCTGCCATAGGCGGGATAAAGGGTAAACCTTCGCACGTCTCGCCCCCTTTCGGGGTTTGCCCATCAATGGCAAAATGTGGTAAGTCTTTATTGTGCGCTATAGATTTCAACTAAAGAGGAAACTCAATCAAAAGGTTTGTTCTTTGTGTGTCTTTCCCACAGACGGCGCCTATTGTACGAGCACGAAATAATCTTCTCGTATAATCCTGTTGATCAAGCTTGCACTCCTCCTAATGTCGTCGCTTTACTACCTGAAAACACAAACGTGAGATAGCTAGTGGGTGTGCGGCGGAAACCTCTCCGATGCCTAAGTCAGCAAATAGACAATAAGCACAAAGGCTCTGTGTATTTGAGAGTAAAAATTGTGATACCTGTACATAGGTCTTGCTATGAGCTTTTATAAATTCCGCCTGGCACAATCCTAATAAGACTCCAACTCTCCTAAGTAGAGTCCTCCTAGGAACCATACTCCCAAGGATAATATCTATCTTGGAAACACCCTTCCCATTGCCAACCAAGTGAGATGGTTGCCACTCTTATACTAAGGTTTGGTAGCACCATCAACTGAAATAAAGCAGCCCTGCTCTGAGTATTGGACAACAAAAATGACGCTCCACCGAATTAGACCAAGTTCGGTCCTCCGCCACGATCGTAGCCCAGTCCTTCTTGGATCACATATAATCACCTCGGTCCAAGTGTTTGGCCGAATATCCGCTCGGTCTACGATCGAGCTATTCCATTCTCACTTTCGCCTATAACGTGGCCCAACGACCAAGAGGCTGTACCTAGCTCGGTCCATTCCAATAGATGGACTTAGCTCGACTCAATTTATATATAAATTACCCTCTCAGGAGTAAAATGAGAAAAACATGAAACATGAAGGGCCAAAGTGAACAAAAAATAAACTTTAAGAGTCAAAGTGAGAAAGTGACTAAACATAAAGGAGTAAAGTGTAATTTAGCACTCTAATTTTTATTATTTACAGTTGATGGGTGTCTACTATATTTATATTTATTATTATTCTTTGATCACAATTGAAAACAACAACAATTGTGGCGTTAACTCTGCTTTTGAAATGAACTATATAAATCTTTTATGTTTTGTGACTTTGTTTGTTTTTGTTTCTTATCCTTATTCATGTTTGTGTTTTGTGTCTCACCAATCTTAGTGTTTTGTGTCTCACCAATCTTAATTAAGTGTATCAATCCTTAACACGTGCCGCTCTCAAGGTTAGGTAAATAGATTGTCCATATTGCTAAATAGGATTTTATTTCGGGCATCTACTAGTAGCAAAAGCGCTTCTCTTTGCCTCTTAAGTATAACAAGAAATATATTATTGATTATTTTTTTATTTATATAGAAAACGTGCAAAAAAAACTAGATATCCAATATGACACAAATAAATCAATAATCTAATAAGTTAGGGGTGTTTGATAACATAATTCAACACTTAAAACTGAATATATTAAGTGATAATCAATTAAGTCGGCTTGATAACCACAATTAATATCGCTTAAAAATTTAAGTGTCCATTAAAATGTACATTAAAACTTAAAAAAATTTGAAATCATATGAAACTTAGTTAATTCTCAATAAATTTATAAATACTAAATATAAGTATCAATATACACTATTATAAACTCACTGCCACTACCACCATCATGGCACCGCCGCCGCCGCCGCCGCCACTACTATCGCCACAACTACTACCATGCCGCTGCTACCACTACCACTGCCACTACTACTACCATCATCATCATACCACTACCACTGCCATCATCACAATATAAAAATTAAAATATGTAATTTGAAAATAATAAATTTCAAATTTAATCTTATACATATCTAACAATTTAATTTTTGTTCAGTACTTACATTTTTATCAAATAATTTTTTAATTTAATAAATTGAGCATCTAAATTTTCAATACTCAATTTTTAATTTTCAATTTTTAATTTTCAAAACAGCACCTTACTTATTTGACTTGTTTGCAATTATCACTTTTATATCATCTTTTAATATTTTGTCCCAATTTTATCTTCCCAATACTGCACGAGTGTAAACAAAAAATAAACAGAGTATGTTGTCTTGAGTTATTTGTGCTTCCCTGTCCATAAGTTGTCCTGAAATTTGCAGACACATCTAGCTCTGTCTCCCATATCGCAAAAGGTCTCTTGTCTTGTAATATAATTTTCATCTCATTTTTTAAATATTTTTTAATGATTTTTTTAACCTTCATTTATATAATATGCTCTTATAAGCCTATGAGAAGATCTTCAAGTCCATATTGGTGTCCCGTTAAGTCTTACAAAAATTTGTAACACATAGTAGTTGATGATTTTGAATATAAAAAGAGTAATTATTTATAAATTTTAAATAAAGAAATTAATTCATAAGAGCGGTAAGAATTAAGTTTAGAGTTTGAGTAACCCAAGATGTCATTAAAGGTATGCTAAATCATTAATTTCAAAGTTCATTAATACCCAATTATTAAAAAGAAATAATAATAAAAGAAGTTAGGAGTGTGCCAAAAAACCTGCCTAACTTCTCAAATCGTCCAAATTGAGTTGACCCGTTCCGCCACCCACAATTTGGGATTGTTGGTGGGTTGGGTTGAGTTGGGTTGGGTTGGGTGGACTCCACACTAATATTATGTGAGATGCGTTGTTTGTGATTTAAAGCCCACAATTTGAAATTGTTGGTGGGTTGGGTTGAATTGAGTTGAATTGGGTGGACTCACACTAATATTATGTGAGTTGCGATGATTGTGATTTAAAATCTTTAACTCGGCAAAATAACCGACGCAACCTCCCAATCATATCATATATATTATTAAAAGTGGTATTTTTCTTTTGCTTAGGTGACATATTTTAAGGCTTACTTTTTTTAAAAAAAAATCACATCAGTATGCCTTTTTCATTTATCTATAAAGTTTTATACAAATTCAATTTTAATTATAATGATTAATTTTATATGGATTCTATTTGATAAATACTTATTTTTCATATATTTTTTATTGTGTTTTAGTTTTATCGTTGTCAGATTTCTTCTATATAGTTAAATTTTAATTTAATTATTATGATATTTGAAAAAAAAAGTTATCTCGATATACGAATAAATACATAAATAAATAAGAGAGAATGTGCTTAATTATGTGCGTCGTATGTATTAAATTAAATTTATTTTTTATTTTTTTATTTCCTTTGAGGACATTGTTTATGATTTGAATTTATAATTTATTATATATTAACATGAATAACTTTTACAATCTTACTGATATAAGTATAAATCCTACTTTTGAGTTAATCCACCTTAAGCACTTTTTTCGTGTAATAAAATAAAATATTTAAATGGTGTCATATAAAAATATTATAATAAATCATAATCAAATATTATTTGACATATAATTAAAGACTCGATACACTACTATAGACATAACCAAAAATATAAAAAATTAGCAAAGACCTTTTCAATTAATAACCAAAATAATACACCATGAGTTATAACAAAGTCATAATTTGTATGATATATAATTTTCCATTGATTTTTTTTTTTTTCAAAAAAAAAAAAAAATTGATACAAGTAGAATTTATGATTTTTTTATAAATTTGATTAACACAAATAAGGATTTGATTTCAAGTTGAGAATACATCATTTTTTTTTATTTAAAAAAAATTTGAAATAAATTATTTTTATGAACCTATTTTACATATCAAGCATTAGCCAATCTGTTTGGATTTGACTTTTAATTGTTAAAATTTTTTACACATGAAATATTAAAACACAAAATTAATTTTTTACTTTAAAAATAAACTCTTGCTAATTGCACGGCCACCTGCTAGTACTTACATATAAATAAAAAAGTAAATTATACTCACCCTTTTTAAGATTTTAAAAAAGAAATGCAGTTAGCTCCACAAATTTGATATAATTACTCTAATTTCCCTTTTCGTAAAATTAGAGTGATCAAAAGTAATAATGGTGGGCAAATACCGAAATAAATAAAGTTAAATATACATTTTAGTTCAAAAGAGATGAGAACATAATTTTTTTTATCCGTATGACTAATAAATTATGATGAAAAAAGAGCTCAAATGTCTTGTGAATTAAAATTATAAAGGAGACTAATGTAATTATACTATAAATGTAAGATTAACTGTATATTTTAAAACTTTAAAAGAGATGAGTGTAATTTACTCCTAGAAAAATAAAAATAAAAAATAAACTCGAACTCTAACTCACTAATAATAAATCTGTAAAACTGTCTAGAATCTTGTGTAAATCACACAATAGACAAGATATATGTGATTCCATATAAATCTACATTCGCAAAGACACATTTCATTATTCCAAAAATTTAAAAATAAAAATAACAATACCTTCAAATCCAAGATACATAATATCTTCTTTACCAAAACCTATTTATACTCGTCTCACATAATCAAAGTGAAATCATTTAAAAACTCCGATAACTATTTGCAATTAAGATTTAAATTTAAAAATAAATAATAATTTACAATCAAACATAAGTAGATCTAATTCAATTAGGCAATTGAATTGCATTTACGAAACAAACATCAACAAATCAATACAACGATATAACGTGAAAAAAAAAATCACAATTGGAGTACCTCCAATTGTGATAAAAAATCATAGGTCAAAATTACAAAACAATCCACTAAGAAGATAAAGAAATTACACATGAAAACCCTCAATTATCTAGCGAATCAATGCCCAAATTGAACCGAACTCAATGTGCCTCTTCCGCCACTGTCTTTACCTCGGAATTGCTTTACCCAACGTTGAATTCACAACGCTGATGTCAAATCCATGATGATGAGCCACTCCAGAATCTACCAAAGCTTCAGGTTCAAGTTCTCCAGAATCCACCGATGAACATCACTCTTTGTATGAATGATAAAAGAAAAGAAACCCTTTGATGATTGTCAATATGAAGTCCGTTGATCCATTGATCACCCTCAATTCATCAAGGAAACCAATATATGAAGATAGGGGCAGTGGGGATGAGGAGGATGCTACCGACAGTGGCAGTGACGATGGTGGTTGCGGTAGTGGTAGTGATGATGGTGATGATGATAATGCCGCTGTCGGGTTCTCTCCATGGAAGAAGACCAAGAGGGTGAGCCCGTCCTCATCTTGCTTTCTTTCAATTTACTTTTCTCTTTTGCTTAGTAGTTACCACATCATATATAGCTTCAGATAAGTCTTTTCTTTTTTGAAAACTCTCTTTTGTAATGGGGCATGACCTTGTTAGTAAATAGAAAGAAAGATTTTTTTTTTGGGTACCTTTTGGCATGGCATGAATGGCACCGCACTTGAGCACAAACACATTTTTTTTCTGATTTTGAATAAAGAAGGATTGTATTTAAAACGAGTTTTGTATTAGATGTTGAGCCCATAATTGACCAAAATGGAAAATACAACTCAATAAAAGAAAAACAAAGGAAAAACAACTTATTTACACCAAATTACACTTGCTGGAATGAAAAAGACTCAAAACAAGACCTGAAAGAAAATAGCAAGTCAAAGCTATTGAGACATACTGTTTCTGTACTAAAAGAAGCCGGTCAGACCAAAATTTGTTCGGCCGAACAAAAGGTGTTCGGCAAGCTGAAAACTCCGACTAGGCAGCTGGAAACATCTGTTATGTGCTTAAGACAACCTTATCTCCTTCAAAAGGTGCTCTTCCACTGCTTTCGCAACCAGAACTAGAGAAACTTCGAGTTCTGCTCTAAAAATGGAAGCTTCACCCATGGCTAGGCTCAAGGACTGGATGACTACTTTGGATGGCATTAATAAAGTAAACTTCACAGGTTTTGGCTTGAACGCCGTTTTCCACTTGAGCCATACCCCACTTCATTTTTCCTTTCTTCAAGCAGGTGTTCGTTGTTGGGATCCAATTACCCATGTATTCCACTTCGATATACAAGAGCTATGCCCAACCATTGAGGAGGTTCGGGCATTAATGAAGGTTCCTCGAGATGAGGAGATTATGCCCTAATCCACTTTTGGCCACGCACAGGCCCTTGCACGGATGTGCAGTCTAATTTTGGATGAAGCTCAGTCCTTAGCTCATGGCGAGGAGTTAGATGTATTTAGCTTGATTCGTCAATTTTTATTTGTTAGGCATCGGGGTGATCCTATTTGGTGTGAATATTGCTAACACGCTCTTCACATATGTCTCCTTGTACATTACTTGCTTTCCCCTAACGGTCATAGGGTTAGCATTAATCTTATTGAGATAACCCAATGCCTCCGGAAAGGTCAAAGTTGCATTGGCATAGTGTTAGCTAAAACTTTGATGGGCTTGGATGCTTTCCATCAATAGAAAACTTCCCAATTTGTGAGAAGTTCACTACTTCTGCAGGTACTGTTTCCCATCTCTCTTACTTTTGTAATTCTCCCATCACTCTGACACTCAACACTCGATCTTCTCTCTTAAATTCCCTTATTCTCATTTTTTCCACGTAACACTCTAGACACCCCATTTTAAACTAGCCTTGAGACTTAGGCGCCTCCCTTTTGAGTTCCCGATGATGAAGATGGGATGTGTTAATCTTACAAGTGCTATGACAAGAAGCCTAAGGATCAAGTTTTAAACCATTTAAAGGCCTGTTTTGGAAAAAAATGTTTTTTGACCAAAATGGAAACCTCTTTCAAAACAAGTTTTAGTGGTAGAACTCCAGACATTACTACAATATTTTGAGGCTTATATTTTCAAAGATAAAAGTGTTGTATTCTTTTAAACAAATTGAGTCAAGAATATAGTGGAAATGAATGAAAGAGATGAAATCCTTTGAAATACCTGTTTCTCCTTTCAATTCAGGCTAACCTTCTCTTGTTGATATGATGATATGCCTACTAACTAGCTGGACACCATGTGTTGGCCAACTATAAAAACACTCGACTGATCACTAAGAAGCACAGCTGGTTGAATGTTCTGGGTACAGAGAATTTTCGGGAATTTCAGCTTGTTTTGCTCATCTACCCCGAATATCTCAGATATTTACATCTTGATCTCTATATATAGAGCTCAGCAACTAGATTCAAAGGGTTGAAAAACTTACCCAAGGCATATACAAGCTTGGAAGCCCCCTTTTTTTCTTCCCTTGCTTCGTACCTACCATCTTCACCTTTTAACATTGAACACGCCATTAAAGCTTGATCATAAACTCTGGACATAGGACTTTGAACATTAAAGAACTGACCTAAAAGCCCTTGAGGGAACCTAAAAGGAGTTTGTGAACAGAAGAACTCAACATCTTTAAGAGGTGAATCCTTTGCATCCTTGGTCATTTTCTTCATACTTTTTCTTCAATTCTAACTTCATTTCAATTATGTAATTATTGTAAGTCCTCATGGATGTGGAGGAAGTAGCCTTAGCCACCCATTCATTGAGTTGATGGCTTTTTTATTTTTTTCCTCACTTCATTTTCTTGCTTTCCTTAGCCTTAGATTCATAGTTATTATGTATTTTGGGCCCTTGTGGATGTTTTAGCCATCCATTCACAAGTTCAACAAGTAAAGTATGTTTTCCTTGTTATTGCACTCCTTCTCTTCATCTATCCTATAGCCCAAGTGTGTTATAATCTATGTGTTTCAACTCCTTACTCAATGACAATGAGTGTTAGGGGTTGTTCCATGAGATTGCTTGGATGATCCATTGGATTTGATGTTAAGAAGTGGTGTCCTTTCCTTTTCATTGAGTATTTTGGAAGTAAAACAAGAGATTTGTGGTCAAAGGAAGTTGAAACATCCTTCCTCAATCATTTGTGAATATAAAAAGGGGTGTAGCAATCCTTGTTGTATGACTAGATGAGGAATTTTTAATGACTTTGATAAGTCCCATGTTTTAATCCGCTAAGAAATGATTTACATTAATCTACGCTCTCTACTTAATAGTATGGATTTGGGTATTGATTTGCCTTTATTCGCAAAGAGAAGATGTAGGTTCCTATCTATTTTCTTCGGCTTGAATTTGTTCTTGGTTTTGATTCTTTTGAATCATTGATTTATAGTATAATATCTGTTATATATATATATATATATCTGTTTATATCATTGTTGAGGGCTATGGCCCATCCATCTCTTCCCCAAATGATCTCCGTCAACAAAGGAGGTAGAAGGAATGAGCATCTCCCAGAAAGTCTCCTCATGGCCTCTGTCTTGGGATTCTATATTGACCTAACCCTTAGCCGGAGGTGGAGGAGGAGGAGTTCAGCCCACTTATCTTGTGTCTGGCTGACCACCTCCTCCCAAGAACAAAGTGCATAGTTTCTAGCGAATGCTCTCCTGGATGGTTATGGAATCCTGATTCTTTTATTCATTATGATTTGTTAGATTCAACCGTAATTTAGCTAAATCGATTCATTATTGTAATAATCTCTCTTCTCTCCTTTCTTATTCAAATTGTTGTAATAATTTTCCAACCACACGTCTTTCTAACCCTTTTATTTACATGCTTTTGGTACTGCATCACGTTTTCTTTATCATGCCTGTATATTGCATTCATTTTTCATACATTTGGGTCTGGTTTATCCGCATTTGTGGAATTTACTATCTTCAAAGAAAAATATGCATAACCCCATGTCTTGAAATGACAATCATGTCACGGCTTAGTATTCGGACTCCTAGGTGCATATTATGTATGTACTACATTAGTAGTTTGTATATAGGATCATGCATATTTGTATATATATTTGCATGTGTCTCAGAACTTGCCTTGGAGTACTATGTGAGAAATTTCAAGGTTTAGCATATTGCATGTGTATGTTCTTTGTCATATTTGTTGCTACATCACGAGGCTAAGTGCTTAAGCGAGATATTTGTTTGAATACTGATGGATGGAGGTTGTGTTGTTCACTTTGAAATGTAGATGATTCTTATCTTGTGGATTTTTGTTTTTTTTTTTTTTTTATAAAAACAAAGCATGAAATTAGAGCATAACCAAAATTAATGGCACAATCTAATTTGCATGCCTCAGATAGTGATGGCAGCGTTATTAATAATCGGAATATAGATATACATTGATTATAAAAACCACACCACGGCTTAATAGAGACCGATCTTTTGATTAGGTAAGTGGGATGCTCAATTAATGACCTTCCCCTCTTATACTTAAGTTCTCGAACTGAGATACTTTAGTTATGACGGATGGTGGCCTTCGACACGAGTCATGGGTTTTCTAATTTTTTGAAAAGATTAGGTGGCGACTCAGAAATCTAGTGATGTAATCTATTTCTGGCAATGCTTTGCAATAA
Source organism: Camellia sinensis (assembly GCF_055761805.1). Classification (NCBI taxonomy): domain Eukaryota; kingdom Viridiplantae; phylum Streptophyta; class Magnoliopsida; order Ericales; family Theaceae; genus Camellia; species Camellia sinensis. Next base: position 112,345,828 of record NC_138974.1, read on the forward strand.
AAATGGATTTTCTATAAAAGTTGCCATATTTGGACTCTCGTTTTCTGATTCACATTGCACTGGTGATATTAGATCAGAGGTTGGGAGTCTGAACTGTCGGGTACTCTTGGTAACCCCAAAGGCATGCCACAGTTTTTGTCAACTCTACTAAGGAGATTAGAAGAACTTGACTCAAACTTTAAAATGTGAATTTTATTTTCGTATGTATATTCATTGCATTACATGCATAGTGCGCGTAAGTCACTGTATTTGCCATCTAATATCCTGGATGACTTGCCGGACATGGGCTCTGTTATATAGTGGAAATACAAGCCTCAGATTTATATCACCAAACGTACTGCTTGATCCTCCTTTCTTTTATAGGTGTTGGGCAGGGTAAGTATATCAGGTGTCTTGCTGAGGTACCCTTTTTAGACTGACCTAGTCCATATATTTAGCTTAGCAACATCCACAAATAGGATATGATGCTTTCCCGTGTCTAAGACGCAATGATACTACTTGCTTGAATAGTGAAACTCTAGTTGGACCCCCAAACAAGGACAGGGCATCCCAAGCCTCCATAGGGGTGTTTTGGTTCACCTTGCTTGTTATAAGCTATGTGTGAGATTCAATACAGGGGTTCGTTATTCATATCAGTGGTTGGGTTTAGAACAGTCCAGTGCTATATACAATGGTCAGTAGTACGAATTGAGCTGAAATGTTGCCAGATTCATGTTTAATATGTGTGTTGTCAGCCAAATCACTGTCGGATTTTTGTTTAATGTATGTTATGTTTTCTTTGTTTATTTTTCTTTTGCTAGGTAGTTGGTTCGTCATAGCTTCGGGAAGTTTTGACACCCCTAAAACCCTGTGGACTTGTGCTGGTAGACTTTGTAAAACTACAGATCTTATTCTAGGCCAGCCAGTGTTAGTATCACTTCCATTAGTATCCAAAAGAAGGATCAGACAAACACAGTCGATTCGGAGTCCCTCATTTCTCAAATCTCCTATGCATATTTTACATTAGTCACCTATCAGATCTCCTCTATTTAGTACCCTAGCAAACCATTCTCCGGACTCTCTAATGGTTTAGAATCTACCCAATATCGCAAAAATGATTGCTAACCTCCAGCTGTCTATGAATGCTATTAATTATACAATAGTTGCTCAGGGTGATGCAATCGCTGGGATGAAACAAACAGCTGGGGCAACTGTCGCCCATCCACTGCCAGTTAATCATCTGGGTCTAGACTAGTCCCGCCAATTGAGAATTTACCAAGTTTTGGCCAACCAGAAAAACTGCCCAGGCTCCTTCTACTAGAGCCCCCGATACATCAAGTTAAAGGACTCTTTCTCCTCGATATTGCCAAATATGATCCAGCCATGCTGAAGATATCCAAGTTGGAGAAGTTGTTCAAAAATTCTCAAGGAATCAATTCCATTCCTAATGTAGAGGATGGGTATGCAGAAGTAGTTGTCAAATTACGGGAAAGATTCAAGATGCCACATATTGACTGGTTTGACAGATCAAGGGACCCTATGGTACTTATCCGCTTATTCTTAGATGCTTTGAAACCCATAGGTCTAACCCAATCTATTTGTCGATGCTAGCTCGCAGCCTTACAATTGAAACCATTTCCCAAACTGTGACTTCCATCCACTCTATATGACTCCAACCCGAGCCCTAAAAACACTGGTGGAAGAAGGCCATCTCAAACTTCTTGATCCTCAACCTCTCCCTAACCCACTTCTACCTAGGTATGATGCATCAAAATACTATGCTTTCCACCAACAAGAAGGCCATGAAATCGACCGTTGTATTCGTCTCCACGATGAGATCCAGGACCTTATAGACCGCAAAATCATAGCTCCATCACAAGCTCCACCACAAAGGCCAAATGTCACTACTATCCCATTGCCTACCTATGATCGAGTTCTGCCAACTCCCCGTCTTTACGTTATCTATACACTATCTCTCACCTTTAACCCCAGCATATATATCACTCCTTCCAATTTAGCCAAACCTGAAGTCCACATTCCTAAGATCATTAATTTGTGCATTATGGATGCACCTCAATCTTAGTCAGAACCCAAAAATCCTATGGTGGCAACGGAGGTGCCATTAATAGAAATTGGGGAGTTGTTAGGATATGATCCTAGTAGATATATTGTGACAACCCCACTGTGCATAGTATTTTGTATTTAATTAATTACGGAGATTTGAATTTTTGTTGCATATTATTCGGATTTAATTTTGCAATTTATGAGCATTGTTGAGTTTGATCCGTATATGATTTTGCTAAGGATTTATTTCAAAATCAGAAATTGAAAGCCTAAATGGCTTAAGAAGGTAAAATTGATGAGTTGAATTAGTTTAATTTCATGTATTGAGTCCTAATTGAAATTAATTGAATTAATTAAGTTACGAGGATTGGGACTTGTGATTATTCTGAATTGATTTTTCTTGTGAAGTGTCTAATTTGGATATGTAAATTGTTAATAGTAATTTTGATTCTGATCAGAATTGAAAACTTTAATGATTTGAGAAACCAAAATTGATGAGCTTAATAAATTTAGTTTAATATTTGGAGCCTATTGGGAGTTTAATTAAAAATCTAACTCAGATTGGTAAAATTAAATATGATCATATTAAGTCTTAATTGGGATAAATTAAGTTAATTAAGTTATGTGGGATTTATGATTAATCACAATTAATTAAAATTAAGAAGTGATTAATTAAATTAATGGGCAATTGGAAAATTAAACTAATGCTATTTATATGTATAAGTTGAGAAATGTTGAGACTATTCTAGAAACTCCCTCATCTGGTCGTATCTGATATTGCCTGAATTGACATCGGAACTAGAGAGGAAAATAGAAAACGCAATATATGAGGCCAATCAACTCTATACCCGACTGTTGGGACATGTTGTAGCTCATCTCCGCCAAATTAAGCTAGGGACAACGCCAAGTTATGTCAGTTGCGGCTGCACATCCAATCACACCATAAACCTTCTGAGGGGAAATCCACTAGCCGTTGACAAAAGAAGTAAGCTCGGGTCGAATACTCGGGACAATGAGTAGTTACTTGCAGTTTATCCATAAGCCATACCTAGGGAGGGATGAAAAATAAGAGAGATTAAAGAATAGAGAGGTGTACGATGAGAGAAAAGTGAGGAAAGATGTTATGAGAGAAAAACAAAGAATGGGTGTTGAGTGATGTAAGAATCATAAATTAGAAGGGTGGAAAATAATACATGGAGAAGTAGCGGACTTCCTACTAGCCGGGTGGTCTCTCCTCGGCGGAAAGCATCTAAACCCATCAAGGTTTCGGCTAGTGCCAAACTCATGCAACTCTTACCCTCTTTCAGATGTTGAGCTACTTCCATCAACCGGATCTAGCTCCGCCGAAACTAGGAGCAAGGAGGAACTGTGCAAGAAGCCATAAACAAAGAGCATATTGCCGACGACCTTGCTAAAGAAGATCACTCATGTCTCCAATAACAAAAAATCGATGAACTAAACTGGGGATATCTAGCTCGCCATCATGTGCCAAAGACCGAGTCTCATGTAATGTCAACCCACACATCCATCCCAAAACTTGGGCATGGCCATGATGGGGCTGTGGTATGATTTCTTCGTTGCACCGGGACTCCATCAAGGCATGAAATTCCTCCAGTGTTGGACACACCTCTTCTCTTTGGAATTGAAACACATGTGTGATTGGGTTCCAACATCGAACAGCGGCATGTAATAGTGGAAGGCAAAGAGAAGTCAGAGAAAACAAAAAGGACGTTTAGGCCAAAACCACAAAAATTCACTTTTTTTGAGCCGTCCAAAGTGGCTATCCATTCTCGGAGCCTATTGGCACATAATGTCTCCATCTTGAGAGCAAAATATCAATGACTTGTTATTCAACTAGAAAAACAGCAGAGGAGCATTATTTATAGAGGCTGACAAGGAGCAGTGCATGATATCTAGACAGCACTAGCTGACCTCACATTGAGGCCCGACTGTGCCTTAGTGAAGCCCGACCATGCATATTTAGGCCTAGCCGGGTCTAAATGATGTTTCAGAATCAATGCAGTTGCAAGAAAGGCCAACCTTTGCCTTGACATACCACAGTTGTATTTTGAGTCTTGTTTTGTTTGTACCAAGTGTTTTTTGATATTTTCGAGTTGGTTTTATTTTGTTTTCCTGTTATCGAGTTATATTTCACAATTTTGTCCGGTTATGGGTAGTTATCCAATTCAAATGAATGCAAGAGCAAGTCTTATATGAAGTTATCATGCAAAGGTTACACTATTCATCACATGCAAATACCATTCATCACATTGTGCAAGGAAGTCATTCAACAAAAAACTTGTCTTTTATAAATGGCGGGTCCAACCCCAATCATTGTTTTACAGAGCAATAAAACAAAAGAAAATCTTTCAAACAAAACAAAAGGATCTATCTGAAGCTAGTCTTTAACTAAAGAAAAAACAATAAAAAGTAAAACTAAAAAGAAATCATCGCCATAGTCAATTGCACATCCTCGTCCTCTTCCTCCTCGGCTGCGAGGGAGGTGTATTACTGTCGTTAGTAGGGCTGTTAGACTGCAAGTCAACCTCCTCTCCCTCATCCTCGAGGGTCATAGACCTATCAAAAGACTCCTCAGAAGGTAAGCGTAGCCTCACTCAGCCTCTCTCTCAATCAGCTCCCCCTCGGCCCCTTGTCTACGGGCTACGGAAGGTCCTGCAGGCACTACTGGTGCCTGCTCAAACTAAAATGGGTATAGGTATAAGTATGAACTAACAAGAGTGTATAGTATGGCAACAATGGTAAACTACATATAGAATGTACCTCAATACCATGAGTGACTAAGGCGGTCTGTCTCTTCCGTACCATGAGGAGCAGTCGGTCGATCGTGCAAAGGAGGTCATCAGCATACGCCCGGGGTACCTATAAAAGGAACAAAATCTAAGAAAGGTAGACAGAAGTTATAGAGACCAATAAACAGAAATAGTAGGAAACAAACAAGATAAAGTGCAGCAAGTAGAAACATAAAGGAATGTATACTTACTCGATGCCAGGGGTGAAAACTAGTCTGCGGTCCATTTCCTCCATGCGCTCAAGCGAGATCTGCTCGATCACTCCATTTGGATGCATGTACATGATCTTAGTGGGGATCAAAAGAAATCTAGGAATGGGAGCAACGGTAGGGGCACCTGTAGCAGGCACATCACTAGCTGCAGCAGTAGCAGCAGCAACCTCTGGCACAGCTCGAGCTACGCTCGGGGTGAGAGGCGCTATCACTCAGGTGTGTAAGAAGGTAGTGAAGTCGCCAGGCTCATGATGATGATTGTTGTCCTCGCCAAACATCAGGAGGTTGACCTAAGGACCGTCCAACAGCTCATCAACTACCCTCATAGTCGAAGGAGGGAGATATGGGATGTCGGAGTCAGCGATGCCCCATGTCTGGCTGATGAACCTCTTCCCAGGTAGTACGCCTGGCCAAAGGGGCCCTCGAATAGAATCCACATGGTGGAGGCATGCCATGAAGTGGCATAGGTCATCCTCGACACCTGAGGAATGCCTGCCTGAGGATGCCTGTCAACCTATGAAATCAGTGCAGTGTTAGATCAGTGCAAAGTCAAAAATCAGTGCAGTGCGAGAAATCAGTGCAGTGTTAGATCAGTGCAATGTTAAGAATCAGTGCAGTCTATGAAATCAGTGCAGTGTTAGATTAGTGCAATGTCAGAAATCAATGCAGTGCAAGAAATCAGTACAGTGTGAGAATGGTAGTGCGGTGTGGAAGCAACAGTACGAGAATGACAATGTAGTGTGGGAAACAGTGCAGTCTACTTACAGTATGTAACAGTTAAAGACTGGTATTTTGTTACATGGTCCGCAGTGATCGTGTCAAAGAAGCGGCGGAAGTAGGGGAAATCTCGGTCTACACGATGACGATGCTCAAATCGAGAGTTGTAGTATCATGGGGGGGGGGGTACTGATAACTCCATCAGCCTCACCGGGACTGGAGCCAGAGAGGTGAAATACGTGTAAACCCATAGCTGCAAACAGAAAAAGATGGATGAAGTAAATGACCAGAAAAGGTAGAATGAATGGAATGAATAGAAAAGATCAATGTGAGGCATACCACCTAAACCCTCCAATAGTCGCCGAGTGAATCCACCTTGCGGTGGGAGACGGAGCTCATACTATAAGGTGGCCAGGCCAGCGCCACCCCAATCGTACTCTGCCACCTGGAGGAGGTGCACCAGTGCCCCCAGAAGATATAACCTCATGGTATGTTCCCTGTTCGCAAGCAGGGTACTACCGAGGAGATACATACGGAAGCCGCAAGTGTACTAGGTGACCTCATCTGGAGTGGTGGGCTGAAAGTCGAAGAATTACTCGAAGAACTAGCTGTACCTCACCATCTCATAGATGGTAGCATTCAGATCACCCCAGAAAGCGGACGTTATGCAACTCTCTACTTCGTGATGTTAGGATCCCATGGAATTGGGCCACCAACTCCAACCCGCAGGCTAGTGAGCATCGAAAAGTCGTACGGGGTGAGAGTCAACTCCCCGATCGATGAGAAGTGGAATGAATCAGTGGTGTCCCACCATCTCTTGACCAGGGCCCCGTATAATAATAACTTGGCCCTTATCTGTATAAGCCCTGAGCAGAAGGGCCCAAAGCCAGCTAAGTCAACTAATGCGCGGACCTCCGCAGGCAGTCTCTCATACAAGTGCCGAGGCCCGAATATGGATCTGTATCCACCAATCCTCTTGGCTATCACCTGCAAATAGGAAATATATGGCATTTAACTAGTGGTCTACTTTTGAGTTTCCATAATACATCAAAACAAAGGAAAGTTGCTTACCTTGGTGGTGTTGGCGGACAAATGCTCCGTGGGCTCTTGGAGCAAGATATCCTCGTCTATCTCGGGAATTAGGACCTTGAATCTCAAAATACCACTTAGGGGTGGAGCATGTACATGTGGTCGGTATGTGGCCGCATCAAATGGCCTATCAACGAGGAGAGGCAACGCAGGAGTGTCTTCAGCCTCCGTGTCTTTGCCTAGGGCAGCCTCAATTCTAATGACGGGGTCCGGAATGGGAACTTCATCACTAGCCATGGAGAAGAGTGGACGAAATGAAGAGAAAGCAAGAAAATGTAAAGGGCTAAACCTAGGAGAGAGAAAATGAGAGGGGAAAGGGAAACACGAGAGTGAGCCCCAAAAACCTAGAAAACTCGTGAGAAACAAAGAAAAAACAATGAGAAACCCAAAAACTTGAACGAATCAAAATCCAATCGGTTCAATATGTAGAAGAGAGGAAGCGTTTCGAAGAGAAAATGACGAGATTTGTTAGGAAACGCAAGGAAAAGAGGAAATCTAGAGAGAGAGAGAGAATGATTTTGGATGAGAAGGTGTGAGGAAATAGGGTTTCGATTTGTTTTAAACAAATAAATCGTGAGGAAATGCCGAAACTGCCCTCACCGCTATCGAGGCCTGGCCGGCTATTGCAATGCCCAGCCGTGCTTCATTGAGGCCTAGCCGGCCCTCAATGATGACACAGTACAGTTTTGTTCTTTCCCTCTTTCTCTTCCTTTCTGTTATTTATTTCTTGTTTTATGGAGTTAAAAATAAGAGGGTTCAAAAAATAAATAAATAAATAGATAGTGAATGGAAAAAGAAGAAAAAAGAAAGAAGAAAAACTAAAGATAAGAGAGTGAAAAAGAAAATAATAAATAATAAGAGAGTGAAAAAGAAAACAAATGAATTTTTTATATATATTTATTATGTGAGCGCATTGTTGACACCCAATTTTTGACCGTCCTCAAGACTTGGACGTCACCGTTTGAACACTCGGTGATCCTTCTTGTTTGTGTTCGTCTTGAGTTCCCGGAGGTCTCGGCTGCGCGCCTTGCCTCAGAATCTCTCGGCTCGACTGCTTTGTGTCTGGTTTTGCACCAAGAGCTTGTGGATGTGTTCATGAGGAAAGGGGGGAGCCTGTCGACCAAGTCTCCTGCCCACCGGCCACCTTGATTTTCAATCGGCCAAGTGTGATGGCCGGCCGGCCAGTTTGACTGCCGGTCGGCCACTTTTATGGCTAGCCGGCCAAGTGTGGTTTTCAACAAGTATTTCTGTAGACGGCTAGCAGCTGTCATTCCAGGCCATACCCCAGCCCATGCCTGGACGTGGGACTTCTGAGGAGTTGCAGATTGATATATTTCTATATCAATCAAGCTCTCTCACATAGGAGAAGGGATACAAGGAAGAAAAAGAGAGATACAACTTGAAAGAAGAAAAAAACATTTTCCTCTCTCTCTAAAATTCTCAACTCTCTCCCTATCTCTCTCTTCCAAACCCTTCAAACCTTAAGGTTCTTGTCCCCCCTTTACACTACCACTCATAGCCTACAACCTCCATACTCCATTCCAGCAACTTGAGGCTGATTTCCAGAGGCTAGAAGCTCATTTCCTTGGACCAAAAGCTGCTGTGTTGTTGTTCTACAAGGGTAAGCTCATATGTTCCCCTTTTCTGCACTATTTTGCTCTATGTTTTAGCTCCTTTTGCTTGCAATTTTGGGCTCCGACCCAAACTATAAATAGTCATATTTTGAGCTCATCTTCATGTTTGATCAAGGGTTTTTCTCTGTTTGAGGTCTCCTCCTCCCCCTTTGTGTTTAAACTCTCTTTTAGGCCTTTTTTTTGCATGATATTTTAGGCTTATTTGTGAGCTGTTTTGGACTTGGTCATAAACTGTAAAGTGATTCATTTTGATCCCCTCTTCAACTTTTTTGAAGGGCTCTTCACTGTTTGAGGCCAGCTGTTATCCCTTGTCTCTATTCTCTCTTTTAGGGCCATTTTTGCATCATAGATTAGCCCTATTTTTGATCATTTTTGAGACTTGTTATTAACTGGAAAAAGGCATTTTTTGACATCATCTTCATGTTTTATTAAGGGCATTATTTTATTTGAGGCCATATGCTTCCTTGTATGCTTGATTGTCCCTTGTTTTGAGCCTTACACCTTAGCCCCAATTGCATGCTTTGTTTAGCCTTCTAGCCAATAAAATCCAATGGATTTTCAGTGGCTGAAATACTATTTTGAGAGCCAAGATTAGAGGGGGGTGACCCCCTCTCTCCTTCTCTTGTTTGGTAGCCTTTTGGGCCTTCCAAAGAGACCCAACCTTGCATGCGTCGAAGTCACTTTCTAGGGTCTATTTGGTGAGTTTTGGGACTATCATATTTGATTTTCAGAGTTGATTTGGCTATGCTAAGTGTCCATCTTGTATGTGCTTAAGAATCCCTTACATAGCCCTCTAAAGGAGCTCATCATTTTTTGCATGTGTTGGCTTCATTTCAGTGGTTATTTGGGCCTATTTTCACATGTTTTGTTCACTGGTTTTTTCTGGTTTGGTGTGATTCCATATGCTTCACACACTTGCCATGTAAACCATGTTTGCTAGTCAAAGTTGCATGCTACTTTAGTCCATCTTGCTAGCACTTTTTGGCCATGCTTTGAGCTAGAAATGTTCATATTTTGGGACTTCCTTGGTTCTGTCTTCATGCTTCATGATCAAATAATGCATGCTTTGTATAGCTATAAGTCATTCCGTGTGCCTAGTTTCGAGTTTTGGGGTTCATCTCATGCATCGGGTGCTATTTTTCCATGTTTCGGGGCTGTTTAGCATCATACTTCAGTGCTGAAACATATGTTGTTGTATGCCATAATTCATCATTTCAATGCATTTGGGGAGTTGTGTTTTGTGCCTTAGACTCGGGGCCATTGCATTGTGCATGTTTGCATGCATCTTGGTTGCCTCATTTTCATCACATGGCCACTGATTTTGGCATGCTTACGAGCTATCCGTGTTAGTTTAAGTCCATCATCGCATGTTGTTGCATGCCATGTTTGCTTACATGTTTAGGTTGCGTGCCTAGTATACATTGCTCATTTGCATATTCATGTTGCATACTTAGCCTCCATGCCTAGGTTGCATTTCATTGAGCATGCATCCCTTGCCTCTTGATGAACCATGATAGGGGTTGGGGCCCTTTGATGTGTTTTGTGCTTGCATTTCATTCGATATCAAAGTTGCACACTTGGCTTTTGGGCCATCATGCATTGAAATGCGTGATTGATGGCCCGAAGGTCGAAGGCCATGCTCCTTGAGTCCATTGCATGATAGAGAGTGTGCCCATGCTCACATTTGTTTGAAAATTCCATGCCATACACTGCTTGCCCTCTGCTGCTGCCAGCTGCAGGTTTCAGCAGGAAGAATTGGCCGGCCGGCAGAGTTGGGTGCCGACCGGCAAAACATGTTTGGCCGATAGCTTATTCAGTGGCCGGTGATCATCCCCTCCGGCCGGTGGTGTTTCTACTTGGTCGGTGATACCCCCCAGCATCCAAAGAGCATATCCCTGGACTATGGCAGTCCTCGGAGGAGCAAGGCAGTGTAAACAGAGGCAACAGTGGCATGGTACGGATTTTTGGGCAAGACGAGTCAAGCATGCATCATCCACGCATTTCGAGGCAGGGGCTGTGGCCACTTTAATTCTTTGTTTAATTTGTTAATTAATTGGAAATTCTGTAATAATTAATTTAGCATTATTTATTCGGACTGTAATATTTATTCGGACCCTCCGAGCGAGGGCAATTGTGTAATAAGTGTGCATGAGTGTGTGTATGTCTTCCAACCCCGCGTCTTTCTTCCCTTTTATTTACTCGCTTAGGATGGTAGACTGGGGCATATTTAAATTAGCATACCTTATGCTATGCATGCGTGCATTTCATACATTTGTCTTGCATACACCAGGCTCGGCACATCATGCTAACTGCATTGTGTTTCAATTCCAAATTGAATACGTGTTAGTTGTAGCATTTCACATGTCATGTTTAGAATAGCCGAGCCCATTTCTAGTTTCATTTTGCATGTGTTGCATTAGCCATCTTAAAATAGGATCATGCATATGATTACTAACTAGTTTTTGTTTTGGCTTGGAGTACTCGGTAAGCATTTATGCTTTAGCATACCGCATGCGTGTGAGTGTTGCCATAACAGCATGATTACCATGAGGCTAGCTGCTTATGTGATATAACAGCTTAAATGCCTGTGGATGGAAGTTGAATTAACTAAATTGGGATAATGCATTAAAACTGTGAGTTTTAAGCCCACTAGATAGTGGCAAAACCATCTTTTCTAAAGCCCACTTGAGGGTGGCAAAACCTGCATTTCAGCCTACTTGCGAGTAGCAAACCATTTTCAAAACAAGCATGAAATGTTTTGTTCCAATTTAGGTGATTTGGTCTATACTTGTTTGTTGTGCACATAACATAGTAATTCTAGGCTAATAACCGGAATAAGAACACATAACGTTTTCAAAAATGGATATCACGGTTAGTAGAGGCTGATCTTAGGATCGGGCGAGAGGGGGTGCTCATAGCTGACCTTCCCCAATCGTACCCAAGCTCCCGAGCCGAGGCAACTTTGGTGATGACGGACACGTGGCCTTTGGCACCGAGTCAGGGTTTTCTAAATTTTCCAAAACAAAATATTTAGGTGGCGACTCTGTATCTGGCAAAGCAGTCCATGTTTGGCACTTCTTTTTCAAAATCTGTTTTCTCAAAACGATTTGCCAGATTTGGACTCTTTGGTTCAGATTTAGAACCGTGACAATTTGAGAGTCCTGAACTGTAGTGAGCCCAATATGAACAGCACGTGGGGACTCGTCCTCCCGGGGCGTTCGGGGACGTCTACAGTTTCTGGCGACTCTGCTGGAGATTTAGAGAGCTTGACTCGAACTCGTGATATCCTGTTTTGATTTCACTTATGTGTTTCTTTGCATTGCATGTGTATTGGTGCACCTAGGACACCGTGTTTGCCATCTGCCATTCCTAAACGGTCTGCCGGAGGGTTGACTTTGTCAAGGCATGCCGTAAGGCTGACCGGTTGTGGGCTCAGACACTATGGGAACACAAACCCCGGTTTTACCGGGGCACCCTTTTCGACCATTCGACCTAGTGCATATCGAAATCCATAGTGACTATTCCAAACTAGGACAGGTTGCTTACCCGATGATAGGTTGTTTGAAAACTACTGCGTGCATAGTGAAACCCTAGCTCCTGACAAAAATAGGACAGGGAAACCTTACCCCAACTTAGGGTTGTTTTGGCTCTCTTTTACTTGCTACGTGTTTTTAGAGTGTATCTATGCAGGGAACACACATATCAGTTCGCAAGTCTGAGTGTCAGGCCTGCGGGCATCAGTGTTTTTGGGAATCAGTCATCTGAGGGTATTAGATTTAGACTTTGGGGCAACAATTTGGAAACAGTGATCAGTGATTAAGGAACAGTACATTCAGCTTGTTGGCAATTTGTTGTGATACCCAACTGTGTGTTGTGTTTATTTTACGTTGTTACGCTGTCCAATTGTCTGTTTATTTATACGTTTTATTTATCTTTTTACTAGGTAGTCGAGCACAATTACTTCTGACCCAGTAGATATTCCCCAAGCACTCTGGATTAGAGGTCGTCGACTCCATCGATCCGAGGATCTGGCAGACGGACAACCAGTGTACCACTCTTTACCCCTGGTTACTAGACGGAGGACAGCTAGGCAGAGGGTATCAGTTCAGCAGTCAGTACAGAGGGCTCTGTCTACCCCACCTATGTACAGTAGGGATCAGGATTTTGCTTCTCCCACAGAAAGGGAACATATACCGATAATTCAGTCAGAGCAAAACAGTATGGCCAATTTAGAGGAGATGGTGCGCCAGCTCCAAGAGAGTATGAAAATGATGCAGCAGGATGCTGTTCGCCAAGCAGCAGGCCACGGTTATGAATGAACAAGCAGAGTTAATCGTAAGGTTACAGCAGCAAACCGGAGCATCTGCCTCGCAGCAAGTTCCTCCCCCGCCAGGAATCCCACCCTCGGGGAGACAGCTAATGTTCAGAATGATACGAACATTCCCACGGGACCACCTCAACCCCCGATCCTACCCCAAATCCAACCCCAGTTATCCAAAACACCCACCAACCTACCGGACTCTCCCTTTGAGTTCGAGACAGATCCCACAGTATTGAAGTTGAGCAAGCTCGAAAAGCTATTCAAGAGATCCCAGGGAGTCAAGACCATCCCTGACATCGAAGATGGATATACCGACGCAGCTGTGACGCTGCCTGACAGATTCAAAATGCCACACATTGATCGATTTGATGGGTCCGGGGACCCCATGGTGCACCTAAGATTGTTTTCAGACATCTTAAGGCCAATGGGCCTCAGCAAACTTCAGAAGCTGTCTTTGTTCGGCCGAACCCTGTCGGGTGTGGCGGCCATATGGTATGCCAAATTAAAAGATGATGTCAAGAGAAACTGGGACGAGATGGCCGAGGCCTTCATTACGCAATACTCATACAATACACAAATCGAGATTACAACCCGTGATCTCGAGACAACGAAGCAAGAGCCTAAAGAAAATTTCTCAGAATTCGTGACTAGATAGAGGGCCAAGGCTTCGATGATGACCCTAAGGCCTACAGACAAAGACCAGATTCGGATGATTGTGCGCAATCTTCAGCCGAAGTTGATGCAAAAGATGATTGTACTCCCCTTCCCTGCCATTTCTGATCTACATGAAATGGGGGTGCAGATTGAGGATGCCTTAAAGCAAGGCTTAATTGATAATGACCAGGAGCAACCCCGAAGAACTTTCAACCGCAACACTAATGCAGGCCCGGGCGGTACTACAACTACAAGAGCCTCCGAAGTGAGTATGGTCACCACCAACCCCCCTCCAAGAACCATGGCAGCTGCGCCATTCTACGGCGCGTCCGGAAGCCATACCTAAACAGCCAAATACCCACCCAAAAACACAAGAACCTCTGCTCCACTGTATATGCCCTATCCAAAGCTCTGGGGGTTTTAATCAGAAAAGGGCACTTGAAGCCCCTAGAATCGCGGCCCTTACCAGAAAGACCTCCCCCTACCCACAACCCAACCAAATATTGCGCATTTCACCAACAGCACAGTCATGACACTGATCTGTGCTTCCGATTACGTCATGAGATTCAAGATCTCATCGATAATGGGGTGATTCTGCCTTCTGAGAAACCCAATGTTACAACAAACCCTCTCCCCACACATAACCAAGCTCCACCGCCTAAAAGGATCAATTTCATCCAAACTGGGGTCGTGCCTTACGATCCTAGCATCTATATCACTCCTTCCCACCTGCCTAAGCCGAAGGTATTCCTTCCCGACTGCACCGACTTGTGCATGATGGACATCTCCATAACCCGACCTAGGCCAACGGTGGTGACTATCGAGAACAGGAGAGAGGAGATCCCAAAGGAGAAGAAGGTTATTGAGTCAGAGTCTGCAGAATCTGGAAATCGTGTTGAGAAGACATATAGTCCGAGTGACTACATTTCATCAATAGGCCAGGATGGGCCAGATATGGAATTGCCAACAGGGGGAGAACTGTGTGTGATCCAAGAGGATAGTCTGGCACACGGAACAGATGATTTAAGGGCTGTGGAAGAGGACCTTGCCAATCTCCAGTTTTACAGTGACCAAGATCCAGGGGGCGCAGCAGTCAGCTGGTTTGATTATGAGGAATCAGCAGTGGCTACTGGTGGTTGGATGATCAACCAGATATGGTGGAAGAGTTCCAACCAGGATGGGGTCCGACAGGGGCACGAATGTCAGTGACAGTCGAGGGAGTCGAAAATCAGAATGCGTCGCCGGGGAGCGCCAGTGTTAAGAATTTCGCTTGGGATTGGAGTATTCTGAATACAGGAATTATTGAGCAGCCAGCTATGTTGATACGGTCGGAACAGGAAAGATTTGAAGATCCGCAAGAATCAGAAAGGAAAAGGCCCATGTGGGGACTGAAACTGCTGTGTGCACAGGAGCAGAGAATGCTACGAGCATAGGGGTGGAAGGTACCGCGAGTACGAGAACAGTCACACCAGAACCGGACAGGTGTCTGTCGGCTGCTAATGGAATGTGGTGGGAAGATGAGGATTTATGTCTTGCCCATACGGACACTTGGTACCTTGGAGAAGTTGATCATATGACTAGAAGCGGACGGTATTTCAAGCCCCCATACCTAGACCAGCCGGAGGCATCTGGGAAAGATAAGGAAGCTGAGAGACAGAAAGAGAAGCAAGTCGAAGAAGAGGCTGTACTAAAGCAGTTAAAGAAGATACAAGCAGACATCTCCATCTGGGGACTGCTTATGGCATCGCGAGTACATCGACAAGCTGTCTTATCAGCCATGGACAAAGCCAACCTTTCTATAGACACCATGCCCGAACAGTTGGTGGGCCTAGTTTTTCCGGGAGGAGCTACTCCGATGTTGACCTTTTCTGACAAAGAACTGCCACCTGAGGGTGTGAACCATAACAAGCCACTCGACATCTCCGTGGAGTGCAGAAATAAATGGATACCCGTGGTGCTTGTCGACACAGGGTCCGCCATCAATGTATGTCCGGTGAGGACTGCCTATGCAATTGGCTTGAAAACTGCGAACTTCGTACCAACAGCCCAGGTGATTCGGGCATACGACATGTGAAGATCCAGACCAAGGTTGGGCCAGGGCAGCATGAAATTGACTTTCACATCCTAGAGGTTCCCGCCACTTTCAATCTACTCTTGGGGCGGCCGTAGCTGCATCAAGTCAAGGCAGTTTCTTCTACCTTGCATCAAATGGTGAAATACCCCAATGGAAAGGGAGTAGCCATTGTTTTTGGGAATTTATCGATCCATCCACCGCCGGAAGTATCTACGCCAGTCTTGGAAATTGAGCACGGCATGGAGGACGTGTTTATGTCAGGTTTCACCCTTGCTGAGGCTCGGGTTGTACAAAACATCATGGCTGCTAACGAGGGGGTATATGTCAGTGCTCAATCAGTGTACCTCATGAACAAGCTTCAACATATCCCCGGGATGGGATTAGGAAGGAGCGGCCGGAAGGGCGTCGCAGCATTGGTCGAAGTGCCACATAACCCTCATACCTTTGGCTTGGGTTATCTGCCCACCAAGGAGGATTGGGTAAGGAAAGGAAAGGAAATGGATGGAAGAGCCAGAGCGAAATAGATGGGGAAGCCTTTTGACTTAATGCACCGGCCCATTCAGGGTACCCTAAACGGACGCTTCGTCCGGGAGGGGGAGGACTTTCCGTTCTGTGGCTTCCCAGAGCCGTGGCTGAACGCGGAGAGAAAGCGCGTGCCGGGGTTTGAGATTTTCTTTGACCTGCAGTTACCTGGGCATGACGTTGTGGAAGAGGAGACAGACCCATTAGCTGAGGCTGAGCAGAGTAAGGAAGTGCAGTCTGAGGACGCTGAAAATGAAATGGGGGTAGCGCTGGCATGGCTACTTTCAGATCCTCCGATCGAACAGAAGTGCTTGGGGGATAACTTCTCGGTATGCATGATCGGGAATGGAACGGTTGCGGGCCTACCAGCAACTATTTTGGATGCATCCATCACACCCTCTCTCGTTTGGCAATATGAAGAGGGATTTTTGTCCAGCAGCACCGGGTCAGGTAGTGAGCCAGAATCTGATTCCACCGAGTCTTGTGAGTTGAAATCAGGTTCTAGCTCGGCTGAGTCTGAGTCCGGTATTCCTGGGGGTGATAACTCGGATGCCACAGTCCTGTCCAGGTCGTCTTTTTCTTTCTCCTTTGAGTCTGTTATAACAGAAGAATCGGACGGTTTGGAAGTACTTAATGAGAATAAAGTGGATGTGGTTTCCGAGTATTTTTCTGTGCCTTTGATATATTGCTTAAATCAGGACTTTCAAAATTTTGACGAAAACGATGAGGGAGAAATTCCTCCGGTTTTGCAACGATTAATTGATCAAGAGCAGGAAAGATTTGTTAAACCTTTAGTTGATGAAATCACTACTGTGAATATTGGTACTGAGAAGGACCCGCGGCTAGTCCAGATCGGGTCCACGATGTCTTCAGAGGAACGCGAGCGCTTAGTCGCTTTATTAAAAGATTTCAAAGATGTTTTTGCATGGTCCTACGAAGACATGCCTGGAATCGATCCTGAGATTGTACAGCACCGGATCCTTTTTGACCCCGAGACCCGACCTGTCTAACAGAAACTCAGAAGGATTCGTCCAGACTAGGCCATCAAGATTAAGGAAGAGGTCACCAAGAAAATCGACGCAGGCTTCCTGCCGGTATCCGAATACCCGACTTGGTTGGCCAACATTGTTCCAGTGCCGAAGAAAGATGGCAGGATCCGAGTATGCGTGGATTTCAGGGATTTAAACAGAGCTAGTCCGAAGGACGACTTTCCCATGCCGTACATTGATGAGTTAGTGGACTTCACGGCGGGGCATGCTTTGCTTTCATTTATGGATGGCTTCTCAGGCTACAATCAAATAGTGATGGCACCAGAAGACCGGGAAAAGACTGCCTTCACCACCCTGTGGGGGACATACTGCTGCAGAGTGTTGCCGTTTGGGTTGAAGAATGCTGGAGCTACATATCAACGGGCCGTGACCACAATATTGCATGACATGATCCACAAAGAGGTTGAGGTGTACGTGGATGGCATGATTGTCAAGTCCAAAGAAAGGGAGGGCCACTACACCGCCTTGCAAAAGTTCTTTAAAAGGATCAGAGAATTCTGGTTGCGGCTGAATCCTCAGAAGTGTACGTTCGGTGTCACAGCAGGGAAAATGCTGGGGTTTCTTATTACCCAGAGAGGTATCGAAGTCGACCCTTCCAAAATCAAGGCCATCCTAGAAATGCCACCACCAAGGACTGAAAAGGTGGTGCGAGGCTTTCTGGGTAAAGTGCAATTCATAAGACGGTTTATCTCAAAATTAACCTTGACTTCTAAACCACTTTTTGGTCTCCTGAGGAAAGGAAAGAAATTCCAATGGGACGGCCGATGCCAAGCTGCTTTTGAACAGATCAAGGAATACTTACAGAACCCGCCTGTGTTGTCACCACCAGAGCCGGGGAGACCATTGATATTATACCTTTCAGTGACTGAGACTACAATGGGCTGAATGCTCGGGCAAGAATCAGAGGACAAGGTGGAAAGAGCCATCTACTATCTGAGCAAGAAGATGCTAGAATATGAGACTCGCTACACACCGTTGGAGAAGGCTTGCTTAGCTTTGGTATGGGATACCAGGAAGCTGCGGCACTACCTGTTAGCTCACTCCGTAATATTGGTTTCACGACTCGATCCCACCAAATATCTTTTCGAGAAACCGGCACTTACGAGTAGGCTAGCTCGTTGGTTGCTGTTGCTTTCCGAATTCGATCTAAAATATGTGATGCGCAAGTCAGTCAAAGGAAGAGCAGTGGTAGAGTTCTTAGCCGATCATCCAGTGGAAGGGGGTGAAGCAGTTGAGTACTTATTCCCAGACCAGGCCATTTGTCACATCGAAGATGAAACTTGGATGATGTACTTTAACGGAGCGTCAAACCAGTACGGGTATGGGATAGGGGTGTTGCTAATAGCACTCGATAACTCCCGTATTCCTCTAGCATTCAAACTCCGATTTAAAGTCTCGAACAACGAAGCAGAATATGAGGCATGCATTGCCGGTCTAGAAGCAGCCCTGGAACTAAGGGCAAGACGGTTGGACGTCATCGGGGACTTGAACCTTGTTGTGTCTCAAGCAAAAGGATACTGGAAAGTCAAAGAAGAAAAGATGATGATGTATCACTGGACCTTGGACTTGTTAATTCCTCGGTTTGAGAAGCTAAACTTTTCTTATCTACTAAGAGAGAACAATAGGTTCGCAGATTCTTTACCAACTCTATCTTCCATGATAGACATCCCATTCGGAGTCCGGATGCGTCCCGTCATCATTGACCAGAAATTTGCGCCAGCCTACGAGTCAATTGCTGCTATAGATGAGGTTCAAGACGAAAACCCCTGGTATTATGACATTTGGAACTTCTTAGAGAAGGAAGCATATCCGCCAGGGGTAAATGCCAAGGATAAAACGGCAATCAAAAGAATGGTCGTTCAATTCATCATCTGTGGGGGTAAGCTGTATAAGAGAGGTCATCTGGGAATGCATAAGTTGTGTGTCGAAGCCGAGGAATCGAAGCGCCTGATGGAGACCGTCCATGGAGGAGAATGCGGTGCACACATGAACGGAGTAATGTTAGCACGGAAGATCCTCATACAGGGTTACTATTGGTCCACCATGGAGGAGGATTGTGTTAGTTTTGTTCGGCGATGCCACAAATGTCAGATCCATGCAAATCACATGAATATCCCGCCGTCGAAGCTGTACAACATGACTTCGCCATGGCCGTTTTCAGTTTGGGGAATTGATGTGATCGGGGCTGTCACTCCGAAGGGGTCGAATGGGAGTGAGTTCATCCTGGTCGCGATAGATTATTTCACAAAGTGGGTTGAGGCCCAGTCTTATGCGGTGTTGAAGGCGTCGCACGTTGCGAAGTTTATCAGAAATAACATCATCTGTCGCTATGGGGTCCCGAACGAGGTCATTTCAGATAATGGTTCCCATTTCAAGAAGGAAGTGATTAGCTTGTTGGAGAAATACAACGTGGCTTTTCACAAGTCATTCACATACTGGCCGCAAACCAACGGAGCAGTCGAGGCTGCCAACAAGAATATCAAACACATACTGCAGAAGATGGTGGAAACCTACCGGGATTGACCAGATAAGCTGCCATTTGCTCTGTGGGGCTACTGGACTTCAATTAGAACTTCTACTGGAGCGACTCCGTATTCATTGGTTTATGGGATGGAGGCCGTTCTACCTATCGAGATTGAGGTTCCGTCATTGCGAGTATTGGCTGAGTGTTAAATAGCTGAAGCAGATTGGCAGCAGAGCAGGTTTGAGGAACTCATGCTTTTTGATGAGAGAAGACTAAAAGCACTGTACCATGTTCAAAGTTATCAGCGCAGAATTGCCCGGGCTTCCAACAAGAAAGTTAAGTCCAAGAATCTAAAAGAAGGAGATTTGGTGCTCAAGGACAACCGAGCTCCCATCCACGACCCAAGGGGCAAGTTCAGACCTAATTGGACTGGTCCCTACATCATCAAAGCTATCTGGTCAGGTGGAGCTGTGGTTCTGATGGACCTAGATGGCCTGGAATTTTCCCAACCGATTAACATGGACAAGTTGAAGAAATATTACCCCTGAGAGGCTCGCTAGGCCGAAAACCCGAAAGGGCGACCTAGGCAAAAGTTAGAGCACAGAAAATTAGAAAATATAAAAACTGAGCTCGCAAGGTTGAAAGCCCGCAAAGGGCGGCCTTGGCAAAAGTTAGAGCGTAAAAGGAGAGTGAAAATACTCGAGTGAACCTAAGCCTGAACTACGTAAGGCTTGATTCTCATTTTAGGGATACGTAGGCAACTTCATCTTGAAGTTCAGCCATAAACTTTTCCCCGATCAACTTTGTCCATTTGATCATCTCAGTCATCTTTCTCTATTCAGCATTCAAGAGTCCGGTTATGATCTCCGGTACAGTGTTTTTCAGACTAGGGGTAACTTTCCGTTGCCATGCAGTGCTGCGGTACTATTCAGACTAGGGGCAACTTTCCAGTTGCAGGGATCTGGGGTTGTGCATCTCAGCGACAGATCTTAGGCGTGTCCAGTTCTGATCCATATCGAAAATGGTTTTGAAAAGTTTCAATAAAAGTTGACTTTGTTCAAATTAATCTCTTTACAACTAAGACCATTTTTGGACCAAAGCGGAAAATTTTCAATACCATAACCTTCAAAGTTCATTGATTTCAAAACAGAGTTCTCCTGCTCTTGTATACAATTGAAGTTGCTGTTTATTACATTCATAAGGAAAACTCAAAAGTACTAATAAAGCAATAAATCCGGGGCATAGTCAAGTCAGGTGTTCCTACGGCCCCTCCTAGAGCTGGTCGAAACCCCCGATGCCAAGCTGGGCCCGATCTGTGCCTCCTCATTAAGCCAATCTATGCACTCATCTGACAAAGTACAACTGAAAGTAGGAGCGGGGGCCAGGAGTTCTCTTGTCCTCCACGCTGTGGCCTGCCGAACAAGCTGCGCACCTCGAAACGGAAAGGCAGCTGGATATTCTATCCCCTCTGTAGGGCAAACCTGGTCGTGGCCAAACTGGCAATGGAATCGGAACGGGAAATAGAAGACGCAGTGGGTCAAGCCAATCAACTGAATCCCGATCTGTCGGGACATGCTGTAGCCCATTGCCGGTAGATTGAGCCAAGAGCACCGCCAAGCAATGCGGTCTGCGGACAGGCTGAACATCCAATCAAACCACCATCCCTCATCAAGGGCATTGACCAGACGTTGCCTGAAGAAGTAGCCGCGAGCTGAGTATGCTGGGTAAGGGTCCACAACCTGCAACTTATCCATCAACCACACCTGGGAAGGGATGAAAAATGAGAGAATAAAGAATAGAGAGAAGTACGATGAGAGAAAAGTGAGAAAAGGGATTTTGTGAGAAAAACTGAGCTTGAGGGTCGAGTGATGTGAGCAATACATGTGTAAGATTGGGTGGGAAACATTACCTACAGCAGTAGTGGACTCCCCGCAAATCTGGTCGTCTCTCGATCATAAAAGGCGTCTAAGCCCATCAACGTCTCTGCTAGAGTCATGGCAATGCTGCTCTTGCCCTCCTTCAAGCCTAGGGCAACCTCGATCAATTGGACGGTAGATCCCCCGGAGCCTGAGGAAAACAGAAAATGAGATAGCATGCACAAACAGAGGGCATGCCACCGAAAGCCTTGCCAATGATGG
The DNA here is from genome assembly GCF_055761805.1 of Camellia sinensis. Classification (NCBI taxonomy): domain Eukaryota; kingdom Viridiplantae; phylum Streptophyta; class Magnoliopsida; order Ericales; family Theaceae; genus Camellia; species Camellia sinensis. The sequence goes on from NC_138974.1 coordinate 112,367,555, forward strand.
TCGCCGCGGTCACCGGTATCCGAAAACCGATGAATCAAACTCGGAATATCTAGCATTCCATCACAAATCAGAGATCGAGCGTCATACGTAGTGAGTCCACACATTCGCCCTAAGGTCTGAACATGACCAAAGTTAAGCTGGGGTAAGATCTCCTCGTCATGCTCGGATTCCATTAAAGCTTGAAAATCTTCGAAGGTAGGGCATACCTCTTGCCCGCTAAAGCTAAAGACATGAGTCACCGGGTTCCAAAACCTCACTGCAGCGAAGAAACGGAAAGTGCAACGGAGTGCGACTCAGAGTGAATAGTGCATTTATGCCGAAACCCCGAAAATTCAGCTTTTTCGAGCCATCCAAGTTGTTAATCCAAGATGAGAGATTCTGGGCAAGAAATCCCTCCATTTTGAGCAAATCAGTGTTGAATTGAGTAGAACTATGAAGCTGGGGTTTTTGTAGGAGGATAAGATTGAGTGGAGGACAGGTGTCAACATTCTGGTGATTCTTTCATTCATGGCCGGCCGGCCAAATATAGTGCCGACCAACCACCACTTTTGGCCGACAGATCAAAGACTCTGGATGATGGCCTTTTCTTGAGGCCGGTGGCTTACTCCTGTGGCCGGTGGTCTTCCTGTTTGCTCCCTGAGCTGTTTATATGTTGAAACATGATGAGAATTTGGAGAATGCCACCACTTCCAAGGCCCTCCGATGATGGATTTTGCGGCGTCAAGCCCATTTGCTTAACGAGTTGTTGTAAATTTGTTTATCGAGTTGTATTTCACTCTTTTCAAGTCTTTGTTGCTTATCGAGTTGTACTCGCACTTGGCTAGCTTATCGAGTTTCCTTGCTTTGCTTATCGAGTTGTAAGTCAGTTCACTACCTGATTATTACGATGCGAATGCTCAATTTTAAAACCAAGTTCAATTTCATTCACATTGTTATGTGATACCATACGATGCGATGCATAGGAAACACAAATGTAACATCATTTTGAACAAAATGGTTGTTTCATTTCCCTCATGTGTTTTGCAAAATACACATTTTTGAAAAGGTAAAACCTGCCTAAGGCAGTGCAATGTGTTTAAACTACTAGTAAAAAGAAAAGTAAAGCAAAAAGAAGAGCGGGGCAGCAAAGTATCGGAATTGATACTCGTAACCTCCCCTTGTGGTCAATGTACCTCCCGCGCCCTTGTTCGGGTCAACTATGTGGTTTGGTGCCTTCATTACTCGAGACAGTGCAAGAAAGCACACTTTCCGAACATTAGTAGGCCTTCGAGTTGACCTCAAGTCATGTCTTCTATGAGCGATGCTCGGTACGCGCAAGGAACGTCCCTTCCCGTATCCTTTTCATATCTTGTGAATTCCACAAATCACTTCAATTATACCATGTTACAGTACTTGGCATTTCAACATCATGAATAACTGGTCCTTACCATATTTCGAGTTCCTTTTATACACATTGCTTACGTAGACCGCATGCTTTACTTACATGTGTTCAATTTCAAGTTTCTATACACATTGCATGCGTTGTTGCGTTATGCTTTACTTACATGTGTTCAAGTTCCTTTTATACACATTGCATGCGTTGTTGCGTTATGCTTTACTTACATGTGTTCAAGTTCCTTTTATACGCATTGCATGCGTTGTTGCGTTATGCTTTACTTACATGTGTTCAAGTTCCTTTTGTACACATTGCTTGCGTAGACTGCATGCTTTACTTACATGTGTTCAATTTCAAGTTTTTATACACATTGCATGCGTTGTTGCGTTATGCTTTACTTACATGTGTTCAATTTCAAGTTTCTATACACATTGCTTGTGTAGACCGCACGCTTTGCTTACATGTGTTCAAATTTATTTATACACATTGTGCATGTTGTCACGTGTTCTTTACTTACATGTGTTTGTGCCTTCACAGCATTGTTATGCGTCCCACTCAACTTGCGTTGTCACACACTTTCAATTGCATGTTATGCATATTGCTAACGATATCTGTACCTGTTAAGCTTGCTTTCTTTTCAGGCACGATATTGTATGTACGGTTCATTTGAGGCTGGTGCAACCAGACGAACCGTACAGGTATTGTATTCTCCGAGTGAGATGTATCGAGAGTTGCATAATTCTCTCACATCCTTTCTGCATTGTAGTATAGTTTGGTGTATGCTAGCTTAAAACGGTCGCATGTGATGCTTCGTTACAGCTTTCTTCGCATGATCATAAGTTATGTTCGGCTCCTTGCATTGTCTTTTGCATTTTGCCCCAGCTTGTGGGTGCATACCTTTGCCGTTTTGTATGTTTGTCTAAGTCTTCGGCCTTGTCAAAAATGGGTCGTCCCCGGCCTTTGACATTCACTCCCGTCATCTTATGACTTTCGAGTTCTGTCAAAGAAGGCAACTGTAGACACCCCATTTTTGACCGTCCTCAAGATTTGGACGTCACCATTTGAACACTCGGTGATCCTCCTTGTTTGTGTTCGTCTTGAGTTCCCAGAGGTCACGGCTGCGCGCCTTGCCTCAGAATCTCTCGGCTCGACTGCTTTGTGTCTGGTTTTGCACCAAGAGCTTGTGGATGTGTTCATGAGGAAAGGGGGGAGCCTGTCGACCAAGTCTCCTGCCCACCGGCCACCTTGATTTTCAATCGGCCAAGAGTGATGGCCGGCCGGCCGAGTGTGGTTTTCAACAGATATTTCTATAGACAGCTGGCAGCTGTCATTCCAGGCCATACCCCAGCCCATGCCTGGACGTGGGAGTTCTGAGGAGCTGCAGATTGATATATTTCTATATCAATCAAGCTCTCTCACATAGGAGAAGGGATACAAGGAAGAAAAAGAGAGATACAACTTGAAAGAAAAAAAAAACATTTTCCTCTCTCTCTAAAATTCTCAACTCTCTCCCTATCTCTCTCTTCCAAACCCTTCAAACCTTAAGGTTCTTCTCCCCCCTTTACACTACCACTCATAGCCTACAACCTCCATACTCTATTCCAGCAACTTGAGGCTGATTTCCAGAGGCTAGAAGCTCATTTCCTTGGACCAAAAGCTACTGTGTTGTTGTTCTGCAAGGGTAAGCTCCTATGTTCCCCTTTTTTGCACTATTTTGCTCTATGTTTTAGCTCCTTTTTCTTACATTTTTGGGCTCCAACCCAAACTATAAATAGTCATATTTTGAGCTCATCTTCATGTTTGATCAAGGGTTTTTCTCTGTTTGAGGTCTCCTCCTCCCCCTTTGTGTTTAAACTCTCTTTTAGGCCTTTTTTTTTTGCATGATATTTTAGGCTTATTTGTGAGCTGTTTTGGACTTGGTCATAAACTGTAAAGTGCTTCATTTTGAGCTCCTCTTCAACTTTGTTGAAGGGCTCTTCACTCTTTGAGGCCAGTTGTTGTCCCTTGTCCCTATTCTCTCTTTTAGGGCCATTTTTGCATGATAGATTAGCCCTATTTTTGATCATTTTTTAGACTTGTTATTAACTGTAAAAAGGCATGTTTTGACATCATCTTCATGTTTTATTAAGGGCATTATTTTATTTGAGGCCATATGCTTCCTTGTATGCTTGATTGTCCCTTTTTTTGAGCCTTACGCCTTAGCCCTAATTGCATGCTTTGTTCAGCCTTCTAGCCACTGAAATCCAGTGGATTTTCAGTGACTAGAACACTATTTTGAGAGCCAAGATTAGAGGGGGGTGACCCCCTCTCTCCTTCTCTTGTTTGGTAGCCTTTTGGGCCTTCCAAAGAGACCCTGCCTTGCATGCTTCGAAGTCACTTTCTAGGGCCTATTTGGTGAGTTTTGGGACTATCATATTTGATTTTCAGAGTTGATTTGGCTATGCTAAGTGTCCATCTTGTATGTGCTTAAGAATCCCTTGCATAGCCCTCTAAAGGAGCTCATCATTTTTTGCATGTGTTGGCTTCATTTCAGTGGTTATTTGGGCCTATTTTCACATGTTTTGTTCACTGATTTTTTCTGGTTTGGTGAGATTCCATATGCTTCACACACTTGCCATGTAAACCATGTTTGCTAGTCAAAATTGCATGCTACTTTAGTCCATCTTGCTAGCACTTTTTGGCCATGCTTTGAGCTAGAAATGTTCATATTTTGGGACTTCCTTGGTTCTGTCTTCATGCTTCATGATCAAATAATGCATGCTTTGTATAGCTGTAAGTCATTCCGTATGCCTAGTTTCGAGTTTCGGGGTTCATCTCATGCATCGGGTGCCATTTTTCCATGTTTCGGGGCTGTTTAGCATCATACTTCAGTGCTGAAACATATGCCGCTGTATGCCATAATTCATCATTTCAATGCCTTTGTGGAGTTGTGTTTTGTGCCTTAGACTCGGGGCCATTGCATTGTGCATGTTTGCATGCATCTTGGTTGCCTCATTTTCATCACATGGCCACTGATTTTGGCATGCTTGTGAGCTATCCATGTTAGTTTAAGTCCATCATCGCATGCTGTTGCATGCCATGTTTGCTTACATGTTTAGGTTGCGTGCCTAGTATACATTGCTCATTTGCATATTCATGTTGCATACTTAGCCTCCATGCCTAGGTTGCATTTCGTTGAGCATGCATCCCTTGCCTCTTGATGAACCATGATAGGGGTTGGGGCCCTTTGATGTGTTTTGTGCTTGCATTTCATTTGATATCAAAGTTGCACACTTGGCTTTTGGGCCATCATGCATTGAAATGCGTGATTGATGGCCCGAAGGTCGAGGGCCATGCTCCCTTGAGTCCATTGCATGATAGGGAGTGTGCCCATGCCCACATTTGTTTGAAAATTCCATGCCACACACTGCTTGCCCTCTGCTGCTGCCAGCTGCAAGTTTCAGCAGGAAGAATTGGCTAGCCGGCAGAGTTGGGTGCCGACCGGAAAAACATGTTTGGCCGATAGCTTATTCAGTGGCCGGTGATCATCCCCTCCGGCCGGTGGTGTTTTTACTTGGTCGGTGATACCCCCCAGCATCCAAAGAGCATATCCCTGGACTTTGGCAGTCCTCAGAGGAGCAAGGCAGTGTAAACAGAGGCAACAGTGGCATGGTACGAATTTTTGGGCCAGACGAGTCAAGCATGCATCATCCACGCATTTCGATGCAGGGGCTGTGGCCACTTTAATTCTTTGTTTAATTTGTTAATTAATTGGAAATTCTGTAATAATTAATTTAGCATTATTTATTCAGACTGTAATATTTGTTCGGACCCTCCGAGCGAGGGCAATTGTGTAATAAGTGTGCGTGAGTGTGTGTATGTCTTCCAATCCCACGTCTTTCTTCCCTTTTATTTACCCGCTTATGATGGTAGACTAGGGCATATTTAAATTAGCATACCTTATGCTATGCATGCGTGCATTTCATACATTGGTCTTGCATACACCAGGCTCGGCACATCATGCTAACTGCATTGTGTTTCAATTCCAAATTGAATACGTGTTAGCTGTAGCATTTCACATGCCATGTTTAGAATAGCCGAGCCCATTTCTAGTTGCATTTGCATGTGTTGCATTAGCCATCTTAAAATAGGATCATGCAGATGATTACTAACTAGTTTCTGTTTTGGCTTAGAGTACTCGGTAAGCATTTATGCTTTAGCATACCGCATGCGTGTGAGTGTTGCCATAACAGCATGATTACCATGAGGCTAGCTGCTTATGTGATTTAACTGCTTAAATGCCTGTGGATGGAGGTTGAATTAACTAAATTGGGATAATGCATTAAAACTGTGAGTTTTAAGCCCACTAGATAGTGGCAAAACCATCTTTTCTAAAGCCCACTTGAGGGTGGCAAAACCTGCATTTCAGCCTACTTGCGAGTAGCAAACCATTTTCAAAACAAGCATGAAATGTTTTGCTCCAATTTAGGTGATTTGGTCTATACTTGTTTGCTGTGCGCATAACATAGTAATTCTAGGCTAATAACCGGAATAAGAACACATAACGTTTTCAAAAACGGATATCACGGTTAGTAGAGGCCGATCTTAGGATCGGGCGAGAGGGGGTGCTCATAGCTGACCTTCCCCAATCGTACCCAAGCTCCCAAGCCGAGGCAACTTTGGTGATGACAGACACGTGGCCTTTGGCACCGAGTCAGGGTTTCCTAAATTTTCCAAAACAAAATATTTAGGTGGCGACTCTGTATCTGGCAAAGCAGTCCATGTTTGGCACTTCTTTTTCAAAATCTGTTTTCTCAAAATGATTTGCCGGATTTGGACTCTTTGGTTCAGATTTAGAACCGTGACAATTTGAGAGTCCTGAACTGTAGTGAGCCCAATATGAACAGCACGTGGGGACTCGTCCTCCCGGGGCGTTCGGGGACGTCTACACGCATTTGTGTTTTTGATTCTTGATTTAATTTGTTTGCTTATTTAAACTCATTTGTTCAAAACTTTTTATTTGTTTAAACTATAGTTTATAATTTTCTTTGTCTAAAATCGTAGTTTCTTTTGTTATTATGTTTTGTAACCAGACGATATTGTATGCACGGTTCATTTAGAGGAGTTCCAAATTAAATCGTTCGTGCCACAGTAAAATCATCATCCATTTCACAACCACATTTAAGTGCGGTGTGTTGCGTTCATTGTTTCAACACATTGGTGAATTAGCTTTCCTACCGCTTTGTTTGTTTTCATTCCTACTTATGCAATTTGTTTATCTTTCTTCCTTCTCTCGCGTGTGACACGTTAGGATTGTACCCTCAGTTAAAAACATCGGGTGCACCCGGTGTTCACACCACTTTTCCTCCTCTTGTGTGTGACACTTTAGGATTGTACCCTCAGTTAAAAACATCGGGTGCTCCTAGTGTTCACACCACTTGTCCTCCTCTCGCATGTGACGCGTTAAGATTGTACCCTCGGTTAAAAACATCAGGCGCGCCTGGTGTTCCCAACATTTTTCCTCCTCTTGCATGTGACGCATAAGGATTGTACCTTCGGTTAAAAACATTTGGTGCGCCTGGTGTTCACACCACTTTTCCTCTTCTCACATGTGACACATTAGGATTGTACCTTCGGTTAAAAACAGCAGGTGCGCCTATCTGTTCACACCACCTTTCCTCCACTCGCATGTGGCGTTTGAGGATTGTTTACCTTGGTTAAAAAAACATCAGGTGCGCTCGTTTGTTCACACTACCCTTCCTCCTATCACGTGTAACGTGTTAGGATCTTAGTTGAGACCTCGGGTGCGCTTGATGGTTACGTTGTCCATTCCCCTCTCTACGTGAGGCATAGTTAGGTTTGCATTTTCTTATATCCATTCTACGTGAGACATAGATTGATTTGTGCTTTCTTTGTAATTTTCGCACGAGGCGTGCCTGTTTATTCACTTTTTTCCATGTGAAACACGACGAGGTTTATTTTTCTTTGTTTTGCATTGTCATTCAAACGTTGCATTCTTGTTAGATTGTAGCATTGTTTCATTGCATGATCATAAGTTATTTGTTGCATTTCGTTTTTGCATTTTGCCTCAAGTTTAATTTTTTGCATTTATGTCTTGATTTCTTGCCCGAGCATTGCGGCCTTGTCAAATGGGTCCTCTCTGGGCTTTGACATTCACTCATGTCACTTTATGACTTTGAGCTCTGTCAAAAAGGGGTAATAGTGGACACTCCATTTTTGACAGCCCGCAAGGCTCGAGCACTTTATGTAGAAAACTCGATGCTGAAAGTGGTATTGTGCGTGGTTCGAGGTCTCAATGAAGGAGTCTTGTTCAAGCTTTAAAACAACCCCAATCCTTCCATATTCCCACTTATCATACCCAAGAAATTCATTTGTACACCTTGTGCCACCCTATGTTGAGGCTCAAATAGAAAAACAGGGGAATTCATTGAGGCCCGCCCAAGCTTCAGTAACGAGAAACACCGTTTTGGGCGAGAGGCCACTAGCTGTCCAATTTTTAAGATATTTATGATGTTTCTTGCTCAAATTCTATAAATACGACCATATGCCCCTGTTTTTTGGGTTGAACAATTGAGAGAAAACCTATACACATAGAGAGAGCTCCTTCTTCCTCTTTCTTCCATTACAAGCTACCTTTGAGTTAACCTACATATACACCATACACAACCTTGACTCATCATCTTAGCGCCTTGGTTGACCCTTGAGAAGCATAATACAAACTTGAGAGTGTGTCAAGAGTGAGTTTGATCATCAACCAAAGCTTACTCCATTTTGAGAGGTATAAGCTTGTAACTTTTGTTCTTGCTTTTTCTTACTTCATTTCTACCTATTTGTTGTAATCTTGGGATGTCTGGCATCCATTTTAAGTGTTCAAACTTGGGTTTGGATAAGCTACCAAAAGTGGTAAGGTTAACACCCTTACTTGCACCTATTTTTATAGCTCAACCCTTGGTTCCTTTACACTCTTTTTCTTTGACTTTTGAACTGATTTTCAAAGTTGAACTAAGGCCAAAAAACATGGTTTGAAGTCTTGAAATTGGAGGGGTTGGCCACCCCTCCTTGTTTTTGCTTACATAGATTTAGAGTCTTTGCCTTTTGTTTAGCTCTTTGAGTTCTTTTCTTGCAATTTCAGCCACTGTTTTGGCTTATTAGAGACTATTTTAGGGTTGTCCTAATCTATTTAATTATTTCAGGCTTTGATTAGTTCATTTGTTGTAGCATTGGTCTTTGTACATAGCTTGTATTATGTTGTGCTTAGCCTTTCTTTGTCTAACTTTCATGGTAATAACCTCATTTTAAGAATCAACTTGCCACTCTTTTCTTTCATTTGAGAGTTGTTTCAATCAGTTGATGGTTATTCAATACATGAACTAGAGATTCATGCTTAATGGCTTAATCTCTACGGAGATTCATTGTCAACGACATAATCTCTCTTTCATGTTAAGAATTACTTCCCATTTGACGCTTCTCTCCATTTATAGGACTTAATCATCACTTCAGACAAATGGACTAAAGAATGGAAATGACTAAAATAATTGGTTTAAAAGTAACCAACACAAATAAAGAAAATGAGTCATCTCGGTTGGGCTTGGCCGGACGTTATGCCAAGTTTATTGAGTCAAGAGTGGTCATATGCTAATTCATGGTGTTTTGATGATTCTTGAAGCATCTCTACTTCCTTTTTTTGAGTTCATTCCATGATAAAGAGGAAGGGGTGGTCATATTCATTACATTCATTGATTTTTGTCTGAAATTGTATCCAAAGTCCTCAAGCAATCAATTTGCTCATTGATGGCTTTGGAAACAATTCTGACCTTCACTCGAGGCTTTTCCATGACAGAGAAGGAAGAAAGGGACAAACAAAGCTTAAACAACTCTATCTGCACTGTTTTCACTTCAGAACACAAAACACAGTTTTGCACAAAATTGAGGCACAGTCGACCTTCTTTAGGCTCAACCGGGCTTCATTGAGGGCTGGTCGGTCTTCAATGTTTGGTCAGCAGTGTATTTTTGTAGAAAATAAGGGGCAGTGGCTGAGGTGAAACAGAGCAAGCCTGGGGCAGACAGAGCTATTCTTGAACATTGTGCATGTCCATGCATGCAATTCTTGCACATCCTCGCATACATTATGATCATTGTAATTAATTTAATTTAATACTGTTTGTTGTAATTAATCTCATTAATTATTAAGTGTTATAATAATTATTATTGTCCCTTTATAATTGTTGCAGTTAATTAGTTTAAATAACCGGTTTATTTCTCTTGGTTATCCTTGTTGTAATAGCATAGTTAGCTAGTTAATTAGCCATGCCTATTTATTCATTCGGTTTTGTAATAATTAGTTAAATTTGGACTTTTGGACTTTGATTCGCACCCACTTGCACGAGGGCAATGTTGTAATAAGTTGTATTCCAACCCCACGTCTTTCTCCCTTTTACTTACTTGCTTACGATGGTTAGTAGGGCATCACATTTCATTAGCATTCTTATGCTTTACATCCATTGTCTTGTATGCATCCAAGGTTCGGCTCATCATGCTAACCCAATATCAAATTGTTCAAACTCATTACTTACTTGAATACGTGCTCTCTCCCATGTTTCGAATACAATCATATGCCATGCTCATAGCCAAGCCTATAAAAATATATAATCTATGCTTTGCATTAGTCATATTGCATTAAGTTAGGAGCATGCGTATTTTTTCTAATTATTTTGCTTTATTTTGGCTCGGAGTACTAGGTGAGTAATTCTATGTTTTAGCATCTTTCATCGAATGCTTGTATTGCCATGTTCAAAGAATGAATACCATGAGGATAATTGCTTAAATGATATAACTGCTTGAATGCCTGTGGATGAAGGCTAGTTGCTTGAATTGGGATAGTTTGTTTAATGTCCATTTTAAGCCCACTTTTTCAAGCGGCAAATTCAGAAAATAATTTCAAATAAAACATGAAATCAAAAGTTCTAATTCTTCCAAACTAGTCTATTCCTTGTGCGCGCATCACATAGTGAAATAGCTAATAAATCAAAACAAGAGCATATAATGTAAATAAGAAACACATCATGATTAGTAGAGGCCGAGCTTTGATCGAGCGAGTGGGGTGCTCAATTCATGACCTTCCCCTCTCGTACCTAGGTTCCCGAGCCGAGACACTTTGGTGGTGACGGACTAATTGCCTTTGGTACGAGTCTCGGAATTCCTAAATTTTCTAAAAATGTTTAGGTGGTGACTCTGAAATCTGGAAAAGAAGTCCATTTTTGGCATTTGATTCAAACATCGATTTTCTGAAAAAAGAATTGCTAGATTTGGATTCTTTTTGTGTTTTTACTATTTCACATTGCACTTGTGAAATCAGATTCAGAACCACAAGTGGAGTCCGAACTGTAGGGCTATTCATTTTCCGAAAGGAGCACAGAAAGTCAAGCTATAGTGTGCCTGTCTGTTCACACCATCCCTCCTCTTTTCACATGCAACGTGTTAGAATTGTTTTCCTTGGTTAAAAACAAGAGATGCGTTTGTTTGTTCACACCATGCTTTGTCCTTTCGTGTGTGACACGTTAGGATTTTTTTCCTTGGTTAAAAGCAGCAGGTGTGCCTATTTGTTCACACCATCCCTCCTCATTTCACGTGCGATGCATTAGGATTGTTTTCCTTGTTTAAAAATAGTAGGTGCGCTAGTGTGTTCACACCATCTCTCCTTCTTTCATGGGCGATGCGTTAGGATTGTTTTCCTTGGTTAAAAACAACGGGTGCACATGTTTACTCACACCATCTTTCGTCCACTCACGTGAGACGCGCTAGGATTGTGCAACTTGGTTAAAAATAGTAGATGCACCTGTTTGTTCACACCGCCCCTCCTTTTTTTGCATGAGACGTGTTTGGCCGGCGTTAGGATTGTTTTCCTCGATTAAAACCTCTGGTTTGCCAGTGTTCACCGCTTTCACTCCCTTTGCATGAGACACATTAGGATCTCGAGTTCCTCGGTTAAAACTCGAGTGCGCCCGTAGTTAGGCTAGCGTCTTTCCTACACAGGACATGGTTTGGTTCGCACTCTCTTTGTTCCCGTGTTTGTTTACTTAACTCTCTCTGTGTGAGACGCGGCTTGAGTTGTTCTACTTTTGTTCAAACATTGCATACGTACTTGTGTTAATAGCATTGTTTCATCACTTGTCATTTACATTCTTGTTTCATTGCATGATCATAAGTTATGTTTCTTGCATTTCATTATGTACATTGCCCTTGAAGTACGCTGGTTTGATTCCTTGCAAAGGGATACCTAGGCAACCTTCGAGTTCAACTTTTGGCAATTGTATTTTGATTTATTTTCTTGCCCAAGCCTTATGGCCTCGTCAAATGGGTCGTCTTTGGGCTTTGACATTCACTCACGTCATTCCATGATTTCGAGTTCTGTTAAAGAGGGGCAACTGCAGACACCCCATTTTGACCGCCAGCAAAACTTGGGCGCTTTGTCTTGCGCACATGATGATGAAAGTTACATTGAGTGTGATTCGAGTTCTCAATGAGGGATTTAAGTTCAAGCTCCAAAATCAATCCCAAACCTTTCATATTCATACTGTTCTTACCCCAGAAATTCATTTTTGAACATTGTGTCATCCTACACTGAGTTTAAAATAGTGGAACAAGGGAGAACATTGGGAGCCGGCCAGCTCTCTGTAGCGAGAAATACTGTTCTGGGCAGGAAGAAACCAGCTGTTCATTTTTAAAGATATTTTCAACCTATTTTGCTCAAATTCTATAAATATGAGCATATATCTCAGTGCTAGAGGTTGAAAAAAATTCAAAGAAGCAAAACCATAGTTGAGAGCCCCTCCTTCTTGTACAAGCTAACTTTGAAGATATTTGATCATCCATATGCCATATACAACCTTAGAGAAAAGCCTAAGAGCCTTGGTTGAGCTTTGTGAAACACAATTCAAGCTTGAGAGTGTGCTTGGACCAAGTTTTGGTTCACAAACTAGAGGTTACCATCTTCAAGAGGTATAAGCTTACCACCTTTCTACTACTTTCATTTCTGCCTTTATCTGTTTATTTCTTGTGTTTTTATTTTTTTTTTTTGATCTGAGTCCGGATCCTCGGTCGCTGTTTCCTGCGGCAGTTCTTGCGGTCGATCAAAAATGACGTCTTTTTTTTTTTTTTTGGATCTCCCCTCTTTTCTCTTCTCTGTCACTTATTCTGTTCCATATCCCTCACCTAACCTTCGAGGGAGAGGTTGTCTGACTTCATCAAACAGTTGTTGAACCAAATCTTTTGGAAATGTTTCTTCACTTCCAAACAGCAGATGATTTGGACTCAACTTGGTATGCAAACACTTTGAAGCTTCTCTTTCCTCTACTCTTCTCTCTCTCTCTCTCTCTCCCCCCTCCATTAACAATGGCAGAAAGTGCAGTGACCTTTTTGCTCAAAAAGCTTTCAAGCTTGAGGAGAGGAGTTTAAATCATTGGGTGGAGTTCAGGCAGAAATTGTGTTCATCAGAGATGAGAAATTCGGTTCTTCAGAGCATGAGTGCCTTCTTGAGAGTTATTCATGCAATTGAAGACACTGACCCAGAGCTCTAAACTTGGGTTCACCAAGTCAGAGACCATGCTTATCACACTGACAACATTCTCGACACCATCATCGCCATGGATTCTTCTAAGAATCTATCTACAAAATTTATTATCAAATCAAAATCCATAATTCGCAAAAATTTATCAAATCAATTTACCATTTTCCTTCATCAGATCAAAATCCCTCATTCGCAAAATTCTAATAGCAATGACCCTAAATCATCAAATCCATAAAACTCAAGAAATCAAACTACTTATCAAATCAAATCCATAAATCTTTCCTGGCACCATCATCGCCATGGATTCTTCTATGAATCTATCTACAAAATTTATTATCAAATCAAAATCCATAATTCGCAAAAATTTATCAAATCAATTTACCATTTTCCTTCATCAGATCAAAATCCCTCATTCGCAAAATTCTAATATCAATGACCCTAAATCATCAAATCCATAAAACTCAAGAAATCAAACTACTTATCAAATCAAATCCATAAATCTTTCCTTGTCGCCGTCGCGTAGCCACCGGAGTCACCTCCTTCACGGTCATTCTTCTTCATCTCTCAGTTCAGGTCTCTCTGTTAGGTTAGGTTAGATGACAGAGAGGAGAAAAGAGGGAAGACCCCCCCCCCTCAAAAAAAAAAAAAAAAAATCAAAAACGACGTCGTTTTTGACCCGCTGCAGGGACCGCCGCAGGAAACAGCAGCCGAGGATTTGGACTCTTTTTTATCCTATTTCAGTTGCTGGAACTTGGGTTTGAATAGGTACCAAAAGGTAAAAAGGGTTAAACACATTTTCTTGCACTCTACTTCATAGCTCACACCCTGGTTTTACACTCTTTTCTTTGCCTTTTAAATTGATTTTTAGAGGTTGAAAAAGGCTAAAAAACATGGTTTGAGGTCTCTAAACTCGAGGGGTTAGCCACCTCTCCTTGCTTTTGTTCACTAGCCTTGCACTGCCTTGTTCTTTCCTACTCTTTTTTATGCTCTTAACATGATTTTTGGCCACTATTTTTAGTATATTAGGGGTTATTTTAGAGCTGTCCTAATTTATTTAATTAGTGTATGCTTTAAATATCTAGCTTGTTATGTTGTGTTACCCATGCTTTGATAGCTTTTCTTTGGTTAATTTTCATGTCAAGAGTCCCATCCTAAATAATCAATTCATCTGATCATTTCTGTCGCCTCCCTCTTTTCTTTTTTGCTTTGTTTGAGAGTCACTTCAACTGATCAACGATTATTCAAGGCATGGGAAAGAGACCTATGCTCAATGGCTTAATCTCTACGGAGGTTCATCGTCAAGGCATAGGCTCTCTTTCATGCCAAGAATCACTTTTCAATTGATGTTTCTTCTCATTTAGTGGACTTGACCATCACTTTGGACAAATTGATTAAAGAATGGAAAGGACTGATAAAATCAACTTAAAATGAACTAAACCGACATAAAGAAAATTTTTAGAGTTGGTGGGATTTGGCCGAACGTTATGCCGAGTCCATTGCTCCGAGAATTGTCACCTATCAATCCATGATATGTTGATAAGACTTAGAGCGTATCTGCTTCCCTCTTTGAGCCTTCATGATAAGAGAAATGGGTGGTTTTCCATTACATTTATTAAACTTTGTCCAAATGTTTTTGAAATCATCATGCTATCAAATTGCGCTTGTTGGTGGTTTTGGACTCAAAATCGTTCTTCTCTTGAGTTTCTCATGACAGAAAGGAGTAAAAGGGGCAAACAGGGCCTAGAAAGGTTCTGTCTGCACTGTTCTCACCTCAAAGCACAAAACATTTTTTGGCATAAAATTAGGGTACGACCGGCACTTTTGTGACCCAGTCGGATCTCATTTGGGGCCGGCCGACTCTTAATGTCTGGTAAAACAAAGACTTTTGGCAGAAATAAGGGGCAGTGACCGGGGGTGAAACAGACAATGTGGGCAGATGGAACAGCTTCTGGACACTTTGCATGCGATCATTGTGCCTCCTTGTTGCTTATATTTTGTAATTATTATTGTTATAAATAATTATTGTTGTAATTAATTATTATTGTTATAATTAGTTATTGTTGTAGTTATTATAGCTGTTTATTCGTAATTACATAGCTAGTTAACTTAGATTGCTAGTTTATTGCTCATTCTAAAATCCTTATTGTAATAAATTATATAGGTAGCTTAATAAGTAGTTAATTAATTTTGCTAATTAGTATTCATTTCGAATTTGTAATAGTTAGTTTAATCCAGACATTTGAACACTTATTCGGACCCTCTTGCGTGAGAGAAAATATGTAATAATGGTGTATGTCTTCCTACTCCATTTCTTTCTCTCTTTTATTTATCCACTTATGATGGTAGCACAGAGCATCATATTTACTTAGCATTCCCATGTTCGCATACACTTGTTTCATGTGCATTTGGGTTCGACTCATCATACTAACCAATGTCAATGTTAAATTCATTGATTGAAAATGTGATTTATCACATGTCTTGAATTGGATCGTATACCATGCTCATAGCCGAGCCTATAAAAATTGCATAAATGTGTGTGTTGCATTAGTCAAATTGCATAAGTTAGGCGCATGCATGTTTTCTAATTATTTTACTTTGTTTGGCTTGCCTTGGAGTACAAGGTGAGCATTTTGTGTTTTAGCATATGGCATAAGTGTGATTGTTGCCATGCCAAGCATAATACCATAAAGCTAATTGCTTAAGTGATATAACTATTTGAATGCCTGTGGATGAAGGCTAATTGATAAAATTGGGATAAGTTGATTAATGTTCATACAAACTCACGTTTTTCAAGTGACGCGCATTCAAACTAGTTTTCAAACAAACATGAAATCAAAATGTTCCAACTTTTGCAAAATTAGTCTATACTTGTGTGTGTCACATAGTAAAAATAGCTAATAAATCGGAACAAGAGCATATAATGTAAATAAGAATCACATTTGATTCGTACAGGCCGATCTTTGATCGTGTGAGTGGAATGCTCAATTCATGACCTTCCCCTCTCGTACCTAGGTTTTCGAGCCAAGACACTTTGGTGATGACGGATAACTGGCCTTTGACACGAGTCTCAGGTTTTCTAAATTTTCCAAAAATATTTAGGTGGCGACTCTGTAATCTAGAAAAATAGTCCATTTTTGGCATTTGATTGAAACATCGATTATTCAAAAGATTTGTCGGATTAGACTTATTTGTGTTTCTCTATTTCACATTGCACTTGTGAAATTAGATTCAGAACCACAGGAGTCTGAACTGTAGGGCTAATCATATCCAAAAGAAGCATGAAAAGCAAGCTACAACTTGTGTCTGTCTTAGAGAAAGTTAGCAGCCATTTTGCTTATGAGTTTATTCATGCTTTTATTTTTGGATTGTAATAGTGATGGAACTCATTTTGTAATTTAAGATTTGAAACACTATAATTATTATTTGTTTTTGTAATCCTATGCCTATCCCCGCGTTACTTATGAGACCTTGTGGTAATACCCCTTAAGATTTCTCAAAAAGATAGCTTACTATCTAAGGTGGTTGGACTTAGAAGGGAGGCTATATTGACTCCTCCGACCTTCCTTGGATCTTACTTGGCTATTAACCAAAGGACTCTTTAGTGACGTTATCTAACCCTTAGAGTAGAAATTAGGGCGTCACAATTTTGTACCATCGTTTTTCACTTCTGTCTTCAATAGCATGGCTGTCTTGGTTTTAGGATGACAACTTGTAACTATTTCAACTGCCCATTTCAGACTCTTCGATGCTGAGTAGAGATGATGAAAATGACATGGAAACTGCTTCCAGTGCCGAGGGAAACTCTAATGATCATGGTGATTTCAGCTCTGTACTAGGAAACTTTTCGCACTCCTTGCAGCACTGTAGCCTTTCTCTAGCAACTTAGGCTAACTCTGGGTGAGCCTTTTCTTCATTTTGCTCCTTGAAGAACAAGGGACACATCTTCATGTACTTAAAGAATTTGGCACATATGAAATAAGAATGTTTAGGACTTGCATGTCCTATAACCACCCCCTTGTGAGATATAGTTTCTTATACTGACTAGAACCTTCTTTTTGGTTTTGAAAATCTCTTGTAATCCTATTGTGTTTAATAGAAATCCTCTTATGCACCAATTGGCTTCCATTGTTTGCGTGGTTCGATTTTCCAGGCACATATCGACATGTTAACTCCACACTGAGCCTGATTGACATCAATTCTTCCTTTTAGACACAAATACAACTTATTCAGACAAAAATAGGACTCTGTCCGTACAAAAGACCCATGCCAGCCACTTATTTCGGTCGCTAGCCACAAAACTAGCCGACTGGACGAATAATGGATCGACCGGCTATTTTAGATGTTCCAAGGGCAGTTTCGACCTTTCGCCTCCAAAAAAGTTTATAAAAGCAAACTAACTGTTTATTTTGACTCCATACCATCCAAACACCTTCCATATCTTTCTTACTCTCTCTCTAGATTTTCTCAATCCCTCACATTTCTCAACGACCCATACCCTTTTTCTTTCGAAACCACCACTTTCCTCTATACTTTGAACTAATCAGTTTGTGAGTTGGTGGGGTTTTGAGTTTCCTACCCCTCATTATGTGTTTAGCACATCTTGGGTTAGCCTCTTGCTCACTTCCTTTAGTTCTTCGCATTTCTCTTTGTTTTTCAAGTTTTCGGGTCTCTTAGGTGGACTTTTTGGTATTTCTTCCTCTTTCTCCGTCATTTTTGGTTCAGCCACACCTATTCCCTTGATGGACGCACAAAGGCTGATATACATATGCTTGCCGAGAACATAGGCATCCGAGTAGGTAAGTCGGTTATGGCAGCAGAGGACATCCTTCCTCTCGTGTTTGGTCCTGAGCTACCACCACTGCACTTTAAGTCATTCTATCTGACCACTACCAGCCCGATATTCACCGCATTATTTGCAGTAGCATGCTCACATTCTTTGAGTTCTAGTTGAGGGTTACTCCAGACACGCTCTTTCAAGAGCGATAGTTACACCTATCCTACGGTGCCCGCCTAGTAAGCCTTGATACCAAGCTCACATGATTACTCACACTTCCTTATATTTGTATTATACTAATCATCTTTCTTGCAACAAGATAACGACAACAACCACCACATGAAGCGATATGGGACAATTTTATTCCCTCGTTGGTGGTACCGAGTTCTCCCTGCTCATTCCTTCAACAAAGCATTATCTTTTTAGCAATTTCCTTTGAGAATGGAGATATTTCTTGCCGAGAGGCTCAAAGATTGGATGGCCACTTTGGACGGCATAGAAAAGGTAAATTTTTTATGATTTCAACATAAACATGCTTTTTCCGTTGAGCTATACTGCGCTTTTTTTTCCGTTCTTTCATGACACTGTTCGACGTTGGAACCTTGTTACACATGTGTTTTGCTTCCAAGCACAAGAAATGTGCCCAACTATTCAAGAATTTCAAGCTTAAATGGAAACCCAATGTGATGAGGAGATTATGCCCCAACCCCATTTTGGCCATGCACGGGCTCTTGAACAAATGTGTGGGTTTACTTTACATAAGGCTCGGTCCTTGGCTCATGACGGGGAGTTAGATATACCCAGCTTGATTAAGTGGTTTTCCGTCATTGGGGACAGAGGTGACCATCTCTGGCAAGGTTATTGTCAACATGCCATCTACTTATGTTTACTTGCACACTTCCTACTTGCCCCTAGTTGCAGTGAAGCTAGCATTAGGTTGATCGAAGTGGCCCAATGCCTCAAGGATGGTAAGAGCTACACAAGTTTGGCATTGGCCAAGACTTTGATGGGTTTGGATGCCTTCCATCAGCAGGAGACTTCTCGGTTTGCGGGGAGTCTATTGCTTCTCCAGGTATTGTTTCTCACCCTCTTTTATTTATGATTTCTCACATCTCTTGGCACACCATCTCTATTTTCTCTCAAATCCCTTTCCTTACTTTTTCCTCTCAACATACATCTCTCTATTCTTTAATCTCTTATTTTTATCCCTTTCTAGGTGTGGTTGATGGATAAGTTGAAGGTGGTGGACCCTTGCCACGAGTAATTGGCCAGATCTTACTTATTTCGTCCATGGCTGGTGGATTTTCCCTTAGAGGGATTGTGGTGCATCTGGATATGCAGCAGATTCGTGGCTGACATCGCTTGGCATTACCCCTGGCTTAACCTGATTGAGATGAGCTACAACATGTCCCAACGGCTAAGTATACAGTTGATTAGGCCTCACACACTGTGCCTTTTATTTTCCTTTCCGGTTCAAACATTAGTTTGGGCATGATCAGACCCATTCAGATGGGAGGATGGAATACCCTGCACCATTTCCAGTTCGTGCTCCGCATTTGGCTTGATACCTCGCTACTTGGAGGACAAGACAGCTTCTGGCTCCTGCTGCTAGCTTCAATTATGCCCTTTTTCGGCGAGTGCTTGGCTTGGCTCGAGGATGAGACACAGGTTGCGCCATCCATGGCTACAGAGACTTCTGCAAGTGCGAGCTGGAGGCAGAGGGCTGGCACCTGACTCATCTGTGCCCCTAGTTTATTGCTTTGACTTTTCTTTTCAAGTTTTTATGATGTAAAAGTAACTTTGATTTAATCAGAGAGTTGGAAAATGTACTTGTGTTGAAATCATGGAATTAAAGTTGGAAGTACTGAAAATTTTCCTTTTTGGATCGGAATAATGGTCTGTGTTATAAAAGGTAAAATTTTGAGAAAATCAATTTCATTAAAACTTTTCAAAAAAATTTTCAAAAATGGTCACTACCTGACATACTCGAAATCAATCCTCAAGTTGTACAACCTTGAATCAAAAAGATTATAATTGCCCACAACTGCATCCACCATCGCTGCTCCATCTTGTAACTGGTCCTTTTTGCCATAACGGAGGTAATGCAACCAAACGAATAGACGATGGAAAAAGATGAACTGATCAAACAAATGAACAAGACAGTTGAGTTGGAGATGGTTGTGGCCGAACTTCAGGATGAAGTTGCCTACGTATCCCAAAGATGGGAATCAGGCTTTACGTAGTTCCATTGGGGTTCACTTAAGTATTAACTCTCTCTTTTGCGCTCTAACTTTTGCCAAAGTCACCCTCTTAGGTTTTCAACCTTGCGAGCTCTGTTTTTCTTCATTTCTAATTTTTCATGCTCTAACTTTTGCATACGTCACCCTTTCGGGTTTTCGGCCTAGCGAGCTTCTCAGGGATAGTAGTTCTTCAACTTGTCCATGTTAATCGGTTGCAAGAACTCCAAGCCATCGAAATCCATAAGGATAATTGCTCCTCCTAACCAAATAGACTTGATGATGTAAGAACCAGTCCAATTAGGTCTGAACTTGGCCCTGCGGTCATGGATGGGAGCTCGGTTGTCTTTAAACACCATATCTCCTTCTTTGAGGTTTCTGGATTTGACTTTCTTATTGAAGACCCTGGCAATTCTACGTTGATATCCTTAGAAATAGTAGAATGCCTTCAACCTCTTATCATCAAACAATATCAATTCTTTGAACCTGTTCTGCTGCCAATCTGCCTCTGTTATCTGACACTTGGCCATGATTCTCAGCGATGATACTTCGATCTCAATCGGAAAAACAGCTTCCATCCCATATACAAGAGAATATGGGTTACCCTTGTAGATATTTGAATTGACATTCTATATCCCTAGTGTGCAAAAGGTAGTTTATCTGGCCATTCTTTCTAAGTTTCCACCATCTTTCGCAGGATATTCTTGACATTCTTGTTTATGGCCTCAACAACTCCGTTAGTCTGTGATCTGTACGTTGATGACTGTAGACCCGACTTTGTTCGCGCGCCCCCCCTTTCGGAGAGGGCGCGAATTTGGTCTTACTACAATTCGGACTCCTGTCACGGTTCTGAATCTAATCTCACAAAGTGCAATGTGAGACTGATAAACACCAAAGAGTCCAAATCTGGAAAACCGTTTTGGAAAATCGATTTGAATCAAAAAGTGCCAAACATGGACTGTTTTTCCAGATACAGAGTCGCCACCTAAATATTTTATTTTTGGGAAATTTAGGAAACCCTGACTCATGCCTAAGGCCACGTGTCCGTCATCACCAAATTTGCCTCGGCTCGGGAACTTGGGTACAAGAGGGGAAGGTCCTGAAATGAGCACCCCTGCTTACTCAATCAAAGGATCAGCCTCTACTAAGCATGATATGCTGTTTTATAAACCTCATGTGTTCTTATTCCGGTTATTAGCTAACTTACTATGTGATGCGCACAGCATACAAGTATAGACTCAATCATGAGAATTGGAACAAAGCAACTCAAGTTTGTTTTCAAAAATGATTTGAAAGTGCTACTCGCAAGTAGGCTAAAGCGCGGATTTGCCACCCTCAAGTGGGCTTGAAAATATGATTTTGCCACTTCGCAAAGTGGGCTTAAAACTCACATTTGTCAAGTTGTTCCAATTCAGGCAATCAAGCCTCCAGCCACAGGCATTCAAGCAGTTAATCACTTAAGCAAATAGCCTCATGGCAAGCATGCTATCATGGCAGCACTTACACTCGTGCAAGGATGCTAAAGCGTAAACACTTACAGTGTACTCCGAGCCAAAACAGAAAACTAGTTAGAAATCAATGCATGATCCTAACTATGCTAGCAATGCTTAATGCAACACATGCAATAATGAAACTAAATAGGCTCGGCTATCTAAGATGGCATATGAATGCAACACTTGACAACATGCTTTGAAATACGTATTCAAGTAAGTATATTGAAATACAATTCAGTTTGAATAATGCACCGAGCCCGGTGCATGCAAGACAAATGAATGATGCACGCATGCAAAGCATAAGGTATGCTAATTGAAAAATGCCCTAAACTAACCATCGAAAACTGATAAGTAAAAGGGAGAAAGAAGTAGGGTTGGAAGACATGCACACACACACGCACGCTTATTACAACATTGCGCCCTCTCGGAGGAGGGTCCGAATAATTAAGCTAAGCTAACTAGCTAAGCTAATCAAACTAACTAATCAACTAACTTAGCTAATTAATTATTACAAAACCGCAATGAATATTTAGCTACACTAAGCTAATTAATTGCAAACCGAATTAATTAATTACAAAACAATTAAGCTATTGAACTAAGTAGCTAAACAATTCAAATGAAGGGTCTCGGGAAGCGAGGGAGATATGCATGCTCAGTTGGCTTCGCCCCGAAAATCCACTACTTTGCCTCTAAATGCCTTTGTTTGCACATCTTCGAACCTCTCAAAATTGTGCCAACCTCTAGATTGCTTCTGTTTGATCTCAAGAACACATTGATGGCCGATCGGCCATGGTTGGTGATCATCGGCCAAGAATGGTGGCCGGACAGCAGATTTTATGGCCGGTCGGCCACTGATTCCTTGTATTTCCTCTTTCTGCTGCAACAGTGAGCAAATAGAGGCATGGCAATGTATTTGCTAGGAAATATGTGTATTGCCACCCTCCTTATCATGTCTCAAGCTCAAAGGAGTGTGGCACTTGGCTCTCAAGCTACCAACCAAGCATTTTCAATGCATGGCAGCCAAAGGACCAAGTTTGTACAAGCTTAGTGAATGCGCACATAAGACTCGAAAGGCCTCCACCCTATCATGCGCGATCAAGGGGAACAACGACTAAGAAATATGACATCTTTCATCACTTCAAGTATGAAACATCTCACATTTCTTGTGTTTGGATTAACGTCCGATCCAAACACAAGCAATGCAAACAACATGTAAACATTTCATGTATAACATGCTAAGAGCCAAATGCAATGAAACTAGTGAAGGACACAATACTAGAGACATGCAATACAATGCTCAAATGATCAAACCAGCTCTGAACAGAGCTCAATCATGCCAAAACAATGGCCCAAATATGTTGGAATTGAAGCCCAAAAGCTTAGACAAACATGCGTACAAATTGGCTCACGAGCAAGGCATAAGGCACAACTCTCAAAAGCATTGAAAGAGTGGAACATGTGAGAGTGTGACTACACTATATACACTGAAATCATGTGAGAAATGAGGATAAGGCATGCAAACAACTCAAGCAAAGCATGCTAGGGACTTTGAAACCCTCTTCCCCCAGAAACAAAGCTACAAGCCCTTGGTCCACAACCAAGCACAAAACAGCAAGTTGAGAGGCTCAAAGGCAAGGCGCACAGCCAAGACCTTCAGGAACTCAAAACGAACACGAACATGGATGATCATCGAGTGTTCAAATGATGACATCTAAGCCTTGAGGACGGTCAAAAATGGGGTGTCTACAATGACTTGTGAAAATCCACATTATATTTCTCAAGCAAATCCCCCACCTCTTTCTTGATGTGCTAGCCATTGTCCGAGATGATCTCCTTTGGTACCCCATACCTACAGATGATATTGTTTCTGATAAACTTGGCCACATGTGATGCTTTCAACACTAAGTAAGACTGTGCTTCCACCTACTTGGTAAAATAGTTGATCATCACCAATATGACCTCATGTCTAGTTGAGCCATTTGTCGAGACTGCCTCAATGACGTCAATTCTCTAGACTGAGAAAGCCCATGGTGAAGTCATGTTGTAAAGCTTTGATGGCGGGATGTTCATGCGATTAGCATGAATTTGACATTTGTGGCATTTTCGAACAAAGTTAATACAATCCTCCTCCATAGTTGACCAATAATAGCCTTGCCTGAGGATCTTCCTAACAAGCATTACACCATTCATGTGTGCTCCATACTCTCCTCCGTGAATGGCCTCCATGAGACATTTTGACTCTTCGTCTTCAACGCAGAGCATATGCATTCCCAGATGGCCTCTCTTGTACAACTTGTTTCCGCCGATGATGAACTGAATGGCTAGACGTCGTATTCCTCATTTATCTTTGGTATTTGCCCCTGGTGGATACATATTCTTCTCTAGGAAGTTCCAAATATCGTAATACCAGGAATTTTTTTCTTGAACCTCATCTATTGTGGCTATCATCTCATAAGCAAGCGTATACTTTTGTTCAATGATGATCAGACGCATCTTAACCCTAAGTGGTATGTCTACCATGGAGGATAGAGTTGCCAACGCATCAACAAACTGGTTGTTCTCTCTCAGCAGATGTGTGAATGTCAGTTTTTCAAACCATGGAATCAGAATGTCCAGGGTCTGATGATAAACCTTTATTTCTCTTTCTTGACCTAGCAATCTCCGTTGGCTTGAGAAACAACCAGATTTGAGTGTTCGATGACGTCCAACTTTATTGCCCCTAGTTCTAGGGCATCTTCCAATCCAATGATACATGCCTCGTATTCTGCCTCATTGTTAGATACTTTGAACCGGAGTTTGAAAGCTAGGGGTATATGGGAATCATCGGGTGCTATCAGCAACACTCTTATCCCATAGCTGCACTGATTAGCTGCTTCATCAAAGTACATTGTCCATGTCTGCTCTTCTACCTACAGAATTTCCTCATTCGAGAAGAGGTACTTTACTGTTTCATCTCCATCTACGGGGTGATTTACCAAAAAATCCGTTATTGTCTCCCTTTGACGAACTTATGAGTGACATACTTGAGGTTAAACTCGAAGAGAAGAAGCAACCAACAAGCTAGCCTACCCATAAATATATTTGATGGGATCTAATTTTGAAACCAGAATCACAGAGTGAGCTAACAAGTAGTGTCTCAACTTCCAAGTGGCCTAAACCAAAGCTAAGCAAGTTTTTTCCAAGGGAGTGTAGCAAGTCTCACAATCCAACATCTTCTTGCTCAGATAATAGATAACCTTTTCCAACTTAGCTTCGGATTCTTGAGCTAGCATGCACCCTATGCTTGAATCTGTTACCGACAAATACATGATCAGCGGCTTCCCTAGTTCTGGCGGCGACAATACAGGTGGATTCTGAAGGTACTGTTTGACCTATTTAAAAGCGAACTAACATTGATCATCCCATCAAAACTTCTTCCCCTTTTTCAGGAGACCAAACAATGTTCACAAGTCAAGCATAATTTTGCAATAAATCGTCTTATGAATTGCACTTTTCCTAGAAAGCCATGCACCTCCTTTTTTAGTCCTTGGTGGTGGCATTTCTAAGATGGCCTTGATCTTGGAAGGATCTACTTTAATTCCCCTCTGCGTGATAAAAAATCCTAGCATTTTCTCTATAGTCACCCCAAAAGTTCACTTTTGTGGGGTTCAACCTTAGTCTGTACCCCCTGATCCGTTCGAAGAATTTTTCCAGCACAGTGTAGTGGCCTTCTCGTTCTTTGGATTTTGCAATCATGTCATCCACATACACCTTGACTTCCGTATGGATCATGTCATGCAAGATAGTGGTTGCAGCTTTCTGATATGTAACCTCGGCGTTCTTTAACCCAAAAGGCATAACTCTGTAGCAATAGGTACCCCACGGAGTAGTGAATGCAGTTTTCTCATTGTCCTCAGGCGCCATCAAAATCTAATTATACCCGAAAAACCCATCTATGAACGACAACAAACGCATGATCAGCAGTAAAGTCTACCAATTCGTCGATATGCGATAGTGAAAAGTCGTCTTTCGGACTAGCTTTCTTCAGATGCTGAAAGTCAACACAGACACTAATTATATAATCCTTCTTTGGAACCAGAACGATATTGGCCAACCAAGTTGGGTACTCAAACACCAGCAAAAACCCTACATCGATCTTCTTGGTAACCTCTTCTTTTATTTTCAATGTCCAGCCCAGCCAGATTCTGCTGAGTTTCTGCTTGATGGGTCAGGCCTCAGGGTTAAGAGGGATCCGATGCCGTACAATCTCAGGATCGATTCCTGGCATGTCTTCGTAGGACTACGCGAAAACATCTTTGAAATCTTTTAATAAAGCGATTAGACACTCGCGCTCCTTCGAAGACAACGTGAACCTGATCTAGACCAAACGTGGATCCTTCTTAGTATCCACATTAATTGCAATGATTTCATCTATGCAGGGTTTAGCATGCCTCTCCTTCTCTCGGTCAAACAAGTTTTTCAAAGCCTGAGGAATTTCTTTCTCTTTGTTTTCATTAAAAGTTTGAAAATCTTGGTCAATGTAATAAATTAATGGCATAGAGAAGTAACGGAATCTACGGCATTCTCATTCAGAAGTCCTGGCTCGTTGGTTACAATAGACTTAAAAGAGAAAGCAAAGAGGACCTAGACATTACCTTAACATCTGGGTTACCACTCTTGGAAGTGCCAAACTCAAACTCCTCAGACTGACTTGAATCTAATTTTTACTCGAGAGACTCGGTGGAATCAGATTCTGGCTCATCATTTGATTCAGAGCTGGAAATAAAGCCCTTCTCTAACAGCCAAGGTGTGGCGCCTTCGACGTATCCAGAATGCAACTAGTGGAATGCACAATCGGTTCCTCTCCGATCATAGAGAAAGTAAAGGTAACCCCCAAGTTCTCAGTATTGGTCGCAAAATCTGTCAAGAAATTGGCTAGTGCTGCCCCTACTTCAGCCTCACTGTTGTATGAATCGTCCTTTTTGGTCTGGCCGGCGTTGACATTTGGATCAACCCCGTCTTCGTCATTGTCTTAGAGCTGGTGGTCAAAGAAGATTTCGAATATGGGGAAACGATTTTTCAATGAGAAATCCCCCAAAGGCTCTGGAAAGCCACAGAAAGGGAAATCCTCATGTTCTTTGACAAAGCGCCCATTCCATATTCCCCATATTGGCCTGTGAACCAACTCATAGTGCTTCCCAGCACTTTTGGCCTTGGCCCTTTCATTTCGTCTCCATTCCTTCTCCAGTCCTCTTTGGTGGGCACATAGCCCAACCCAAATGCATGTGGATTTTGTGGCACCTAAGCTAGCGCCGTAACGCCTTGCCTCTTGCTCATTCCGACCCCTATTCCTAGAATATGCCGCAATTTGTTCATGAAGTAAATGGGTTGAGCACTAACATATATGCCTTCGTCCTCGGCTAAGATGGCCTGTACAACCTAAGCTTTTGCCAGCGTAAATCTCGAAAGAAATACATCCTCATCACCGTGATTGATTTCCAACAAAGGCGTAGTTACCTCTGGCTGTGGATGAATAGATGAATTCACAAAAACGGTGGCCACTCCTCCTTTATGAGGGTATTTCATCATTTGATAGAGGGTGGAGGACACAACTTTCATGTAATGCAACCAGGGCCTCCCTAGAAGTAGGTAAAGGTAGCTAGCACATCAAGTACATGGAACTTGATCTCATGTTCGAAAGGGCCCACTTGGACTTGTATTTTTACTGTCCCCTTAACTTCTCTGCTCGTATTGTCATATGCTTGAATCATCTAGGCTATGGGGATGAAAACTGTGGGTTTCAGGCCTATGGTATAAGCAGTACGAGAAGGACAAATGTTGATTGTAGAACCGGTGTCCACTAAAACCACTGGCACCCACTTTTCTTTGCACTCAACAGATATGTACAGTGGCTTGTTGTGAGTCGATCCTTCTGGCTGCAGCTCTTTGTCAGAGAAGGTGAGCATAGGCTTAGTGCTATTTGGAAAGATCAGGCCAACAAGCAACTCTAGTGTAGAATTAATGGACAATTTAATCTTATCCATTGCCGACAATACTACTTGTCGGTGCACTCGCTAGGCCATAAAAAGGCCCCAAATGGATATATCAGCTTAGATCTTTTTGAGTTGCTTCAGGATCAGCTCCTCCTCTAGCTTCTTTTCCTTTTCCTTTTCAACCTCCCGGTCTTTCCTTGAGGGTTCAGCCTGATCCGGATGTGGAGGTTTGAAATACCATCCACTCTAGGTGAAGTGGTCTATTTCCTCCGCATGCCAAGTACTGTCTGGGATATGATCTCCCTAGTCTTCATTTGTATAGGCAAGATGCAAGTCGTTATCTTCCCACAACTCACCATCAGCCGCTGACAAACAGTTGTTCTGCTCAACTCGGATCACTCCCACAAGACAAGTATCCCCCTTGGGGTGACAAGATGTTGTGGTCTTTCGGTTATCTTTGATCCTTTCATGTTCAAACTACCCCAGCACAACTTCTCGTTCAATGTTTGTAGTTTCTACAACACCTAAATCTTGGGTTTGCTTTTCCGTGCTACCCTCTGGCTTTTTCCCTTTGTCCTCAACTTTTTCGGCTACTATAGCAACCCCGACTTACTTTTTCTCCAATTTAACTCCAGTTTCTTCTTCCTTGTCAAATTCATCGCTCAACCACACCCTGTTGTCAGTCGATAAGCTCAGATCTGTACATTGCCTTGGTCTTGTTCTTTGAAGAATCACAAGTTGTCCAAATCTTCTTCAAGATCCGCAAGATCATCTAACCCTTGGCTTTGGTCGTATTCCCTAACCATACCTCAGGTGCAATGTAATAGCTTGGGTCAGATGATTCCCCGGGAATTTCCAGTAGTAGACTGACACTTCCCTCCGAGGTCAAAACCTCCCCTTCCTCAAATGTTGTCACCATAGATTTGTGAGGCTCAAGCTGTGGGTTGGATATGTTCATTATGCACAAGTCTGCGTTATCAAGGATGAACAATATCAGCTTTGGTTGGTGGGAGCGGGTGATATAGATGTTCAGGTCGAGGGCAGGTGGTAATGTATGGATGAGGTGGATATTTCTGGGCGGAGGGACTTGGTTGTGGATAGTGAGTGAGCTGGTAGTTATATTGGGCTTTTGGGGTGGAGCTATGACATCTCATGACGTAGGCGGAAACACCAGTCCGTTTCATGGCCGTGATGTTGATGGAAAGCACAGTATTTGTAAGATCGTGCTTTGGTGGTAGAGGGTCGGAAAGTGGGCGAGGTTCTAGGGGCTTTAGATGTCCCTGTTTGATTAGCACCTACATAGCTCGAGATAGAGTCATGTAGAGCTAGTTGAAGGTTCTACCCGGAGGTCGAGTAGGGTTAGAAGTTTGTGGGGCCATGTTGGCAGAGGGGTTGGCAATTTTGGTTGTGCTGACAACACTCACTTCTGACGGCCTTGTAGCAGTGCTACCCCCGACAACATTGGAACTACGAACAAAAGGCCTCTTGGTCGGCTCTTTGTCATCAGTGATGATCCTCTGCTTCATTGTGTTTTTAATTTGAACCCCCATTTCATGAAGTTCCTTGAATGTGAATAAAGGGAGAATGATCATTTTCTGCAGCAACTTTCCATGAAGTTCTAAACAACCATTCTGATTTGGCCCTTCTCTGAGGGTCGAGCGGTCATCATGGATGCCTTGGCCCTCCACCTAGTAACAAACTTGGAGAAACCCTCCTTTGGCTCCTGATGTGTTGCTTCAAGATCACAAGTTGTGACCTTGATCTGCGTGTTATAGGAGTATTAAACAATGAAGGACTCAGCCAACTCTTCCCAATTCTGCTTCACAGAATCCTCCAACTTGGCATACCAGGTGGCAGCTATACCCGACATAGTTCAGCCGAAGAGTGATAGCTTCTGTAGTCTAGTCAAACCCATTGGTCATATGATATCTGAAAACAGCCATAAATGTACCATTAGGTCTCCGACGCCATAAAAGCGGTCAATATGCGGCATTTTGAACCGCTCTAGCAAAGTGACTGCAGATTCAGTGTACCCATCCTCTATATCTGGAACAAAGTTAACCCCCTGTGCTTTCTTGAATAGTTTTTCCAGCTTGTTGATTTTGAGCACAGTCGGGTCAACCTCGAATTCAAAAGGTGCCTTGGCTTGGTAAACCGGGGCTCTGGAATGGGATCTGCTTAGACGGCAAAAGCCAGAATACATTTGGCTTATGGATCCTGAGTTGTGGCCGCATTGGCAGTAGTACTGGGTGTGGGGATGGTCACATTAGGTACTGTAAAGTAGAAGCCACAGCTGGCTGTTGCTGTTGTTGTTGCAACCTAGTTGTGACCTAAGTTTGACGGGCCACATCATGTTGGAGTGAGTCAACTGACTCCTGTAAACGGGTTAAGAAGTCTTCCAAATCTAATGGCAGATATTGAGCCATTCTGGGAGTAGGTGACTGCGCTCGAGGTGAACTGAGTGTAGGTGAGCTGAGGGGTGATTGCTGAAAGAACTGAACTGGTGAACTTTACCTGACCTTTCTTCGCCGTGCAAGAGGTGACAGTGAGGCAAACACTGGCTGTCCCTAAACAAGATCTCCAACCTTACACAGTCTTCTAAAACGGGTCTAGAGTACTTGGGCAATATAAGAACTTTTCGAAGCTATGTTTTTAAACTACCTAACAAAAGAAATAAAAAAAAGAACAACAAAATCAGAAATCGGACAGCACCTCAGCTAAGATTTCATCAAAATAGACATGATCAAAGCTATAGGACTGTACTCCCTACTAAATTCTACTCCACATACGGATGCCAACTACGCCACTGATGTGAGCATTCCTGTACAGTTTCACTGTAAAGCACATACCAGGTAAAGAGAGCCAAAACACCCCTATGAGGGGGTAGGGTTACCCTGTCTTAAATTTGGCATGGCCTAGGGTTTTACTACTTCAAGCAAGCAGTTTCATAAAATCCTGCATACGGGTGAGCATCCTGTCCTAAGTTGAAACAATCACTATGTCTTTACTATATGCAACTAGGCCGATTGCTCAAAAGGGTACCTCAGCAAGACTACCAAATATACCTCTCACACCGAACACCGAGAAGTGAAAGGAGGATCAAGTGACATAGTGGTAATCTGGATCTGAGAGTTGTGTTTCCAACATGGCAAAGCCCACAACCGGCCAGCCTTTTTGGCAAGCTTTTTAGGTAAGCCTCCTACAAGCCATCCAAGAATAGCAGATGGAAAATACAGTGACTTTAGAGCACCAATGCAAATCCAATGCAAAGAACATATATCTATAGATAAAATTTCACATCATGAAGTCCAAGTCAAGTTCTCTAATTTTCCCAGTAGAGTTGCCAGAAACTGTGGCTAGTTTTTCGTGCTCCTCGGAGGGGTTTAATCTCCTCGGATACGATAGCCCTATAGTTCGGACTCCCGTGGTTTTGAATCTGGTTTCATAAGTGCAATGTGAAACAGAAAAAAAAAAACTCAAATGAGAGTCCAAATCTGAAAAATCTTTCAAAAATCGATTTACAATTAGAAATGCCAAAAATGAACTGCATCGCCAGATTTCAAAGTCGCCACCTAAATATTTTTGGAAAATTTAGAAAACCCGTTACTCGTGCCAAAGGCCACTTGTCCATCATAACCAAAGTGTCTCAACTCGGGAACTTAGATATGAGAAGGGAAGGTCATGAATTGAGCACCTCACTTACTTGATCAAAGATCGGCCTCTACTAATCATGATGTGATTTTTATGTACATTATATGCTCTTGTTCCGATTATATGCTAACATTACTATGTGAGGCACACAAGTATAGACTATTTCTCCCACTTTGGAATGCTTTGATTTCATGTTTGTTTGAAAGGAGTTTTGAATATGTTACTTTGAAAAAGTAAGCTCATATTTACAATAATCAAATCGTCCCAATTTAGGCGACATAGCCTTCATCCACTAGCATTCAAGAGGTATATCAAACAAGCACTTAGCCTCGTGGCAAATATGCTTGATATGGCCACACTAACATTGTGACGCCCCAAAAATCGGGAACATCGGATAATATATTAACCACTAAATACAAGGTTTATCTAAGGTTACAAGAGTAGGAAACGTTACTAATGAATCCTTTGGATAATAACCAAGCAAGATCCCAGGAAGGTCGGAGGAGTCAAAATAGCCTCCCTTCAAAATCCAACCACCTTAGATAGCAAAGCTACCTTTTTGACAGATCTTGACAAGGTATTAACACAAGGCCTACATAAGTTGACGGGGTATAAGGATAGGTTACAAATGTTATATATATATATACAAATTACAAATCATATCTTAAATACAATATGGGATCTATCACTTACAATCTCAAACACGTTTAACATAACTAACCCCTTACTCTCATAGGATAGCCATACGTCCTCAAATACTTCAGCTTTGCCTTTGACC
Source organism: Camellia sinensis (assembly GCF_055761805.1). Lineage (NCBI taxonomy): Eukaryota > Viridiplantae > Streptophyta > Magnoliopsida > Ericales > Theaceae > Camellia > Camellia sinensis. The sequence continues at coordinate 112,399,401 of NC_138974.1, forward strand.
GGTCTACTAGTCTTCAATACCTGGCATGAAACGCCATGAGCTTTGAATGCCCAGTAAAGGCACACACACCCCGTCCCTTTTTCCCAATCCAATTCACCATCACATTTATAGCAAGCAAGTAGTGAAGCGTGATATTCAAGTCAATAACAGCAATTTCAATAATAGAGGAAAGGAACATGTCATTCAAATAGATAACAAAGGTTATAATATTAGTGGTTAGTATTCTAGAAATCTCCCAAAGAGATTTCATCCTCCCAACCACAAGAATTGGACACCGGACTATTCGGAACTCCCCCTTTTGCTGCTTTGTTACAGAACTAACCTTGGATGCCTACCAACTGTTATATACCGCGTAGCGCCAACCGCAGGGCCTCAAAAGGGACAGCGAGAAGAAAAAGGTTTTATCTTCTGAATCCAACCTTATCGTTCCAAAAAGTTTTATCCTCCTGAATATCCCATCCAGACCCAACCTTATCTCACCAATCAAACCATCGCAAAGAGTCCGAATACGTCCGTTCCATTCTAGGGTTTACGTGACAACTGCTTGCGCAAGACTAATCCTTCAATTAGGGAGCACATACCATCAATCCATACATAACACATTATCATTTCTTCAATATTCAAGTGATCGAAAATCCAATACCATCCCAATTAAGTTTTCCGTTTGGATCAATGTTTAAGTCAAGTTAGAACAAACTCAACAAGATAGTAATATCCACATAAGCATAAGCATCATTAAAATGAAGAAGATAAGGAACATAACCATAACACATGAAACATCATACCAAGACATGATCATAAACTAATAAGCATATTCATGTACACAAGAGCATAAAACACCTATGCAAAACTAAATTTCCAGATTCAATACCATTTAAAGATTTAAATCAAAAGAGCTATTTCAGATATTTCCCGAACTCGGCCTTCCTATTGTTCGTAGAGAATTTAATCTAGTTTTCAGAACATGTTTCAGAAATGGGATAGCTTTTCTAGATTTTTAGTTATTTACGAAACACTCCAGCACTGTCCAGATTCGTCGACCGTTACGAAAATTGGAGTTTCTCACAAATCGCTCACTCGTTTTCAATGAAACCAATTTTCCTTGAAAACTAACTTCATAAGGAAGATTTTGGCATAAAAATGAGTTCCAGAATATTTTTCTACCTGTTTCTAGAATTTTTGAAAGTTGGCTGTAAAAACAGATTTTTAATGCACAATACTCAAAAACAAGAGGATTTGTGAGAAGAGAGATCCACTAAGAGAAGTTTTTCTTCGTTTCTTTTGTGTGATGAAAACATGCTAAATAATATATATTATGCTCAGAAATTTATCTTGAAGGTGGGCCTTTGGAAAGTTTGAGAGAGGTATGAAAAAGATATTTTGTACCAATTAAGGGAAACTACAAGACGAGTAGAATCATGGCTCGACTCTTTTCATTTTTTTAACACAAGGAAATCATTAAAACACATCTGAAAACATTGTTTAGAACCCTTAAGAGCATGTATTCAAAAACAGAAAATGAAGGAGAGAGTTGTGTTGTGGCTTACTTGCTAGGCTTGAAAAAGATTGCTCTCCTCTTCCTTCCTCTCCCTTTCAAGACTTCTCTCTTGTTCTCCTTTCTCTCCTCTAAGCTGAATGTATGTGAGTGTGTGTTGTTTGTGTATGCCATGCTAGGGGGGTGGTTGTATTTATAGGCAATTTTGTTATAAAAAGACATAAAGGCCCACTAGTTGGAATTGGATTGAAAAGTTTGGATTTACTTGGAGTCTAATGGAATAGGGAGTGATTAGGGAACTTAATCATGTGATTAGACAATATTTAGTTGGCCTCTAGTTGGAATGGAACTAGTGTTGGGAACACAACCCTAGATTTAAGGGTACTAGGTACTAGAGCTTCTAGAATATCATAATTACAAGTCTTGAAAATAGGTCCCTCACATTCTCCTAGGTTGGCCGGCCAAGGGGAAGGGAAATGGGGAATTTTTTTATTCAATATATAGGTGCCATGGACACATTTCCCAATGTATATATATATAGATGTCAAATTGATTTGATGGTACAATAGTATAAAAAGTACATGTACTAGTTTTGGGGCAAATCTTGAATTTAATAAAAGAAGTGAGGGCTTGGAATAAAACCTATGTTTTAGAACCTTATTTATGTAGAATTAAATTAAATTAGACTAAGGAACCTAATTCGGCTAGGATATTCCTGTTTCGATTAAAAAAAAATGCTAACCAGCAAGATTCGAAATAATTCAAGAAACTGAGGGGCTTTCAAGGAAATAATTCAAACATAAGGGTTTTTAAAGAGAATACATTTTTTTCAGGGGATTCACAAACATACATGCAATATGCTAAAGCAAAAACGCTCACCTAGTACTCAACCGAGGCAAGCCAAAATAGAATAAAGTAATTAGAAAAATGTATGCTCTAATATGCAAGTGACTAATGCAACACATACAAAATGCAACTACTAGGTTCGGTTTATTAACATGACATATGGCGTAACTCAAAGCATGTGTTTAGCACATGTATTCAAGTAAGCAGGAAATAGAAACAAGGTTAGAATAATGAACCGAACCTAATGCATGCAAAAATGGATATTTTATACATGGTAATGATATAAAACCAAAACATTAACGCAACCATCATAAGCAAGTAAATAAAAAGGAGAAAGAAGTGGGGGTTGGAAGACATACACAATATTACAAGTGTGTCTTTATACAAGAGGGTCGGAATAAATGTCCTACTTAAACTAATTATTACAACATCAAATAAATGAAGTAAACTAATTAACTAATTATTACAAATTTGAATGAATCTAATGTATTAAGTACAACACAATAATTCTTAAAGAACTAATTGAAAAGACAGGAGGCGAGGAGCCGCACGCACACAAATAAGAACAACCTCTCAAAAACCTCTATGTTTGTTGCTAGATTCTGTTCTTTGCCAGATTCTGTTATGTTTTGTAGTCAAACAATGATTTTGTTTTTTCCTTAGCTTTTTCTCTGTTTTGCCATGAAAATGCCACTACTTGCATAACAAAAGGTGGTCGGCCGGCCTTGAGAAGTGGTCGGCCGGACAAAAAGCGGCCAGTCGGCCACTGATTTTGGGTTCTGCCCTGCTGCCACAGAATCAAAATAGAGCGAAGGTAGAGTGTTTCCAATAGATGTTTATCCTCTCTGCCTCTCCCTATCATGAAACTAATCAAGGGAGGAGTAGATTCAATTCACAAATCATCAATCATCATAAAGTTGTTGCATGATGATCTATGAACCGATAAGACAAAAGATCAATGAATGGAAATTAAAGACCAACAAAACGATTCCACTATCACAGAGCAACCTTAACGGAAGTGGTAGACATTGCTTCTCGAATCATTAACACACTAAAGAGTATGTAATGACTCGATACGCAATGGGTTCAATTTAACGTCTAATTGAACCCAAACCAATTTTAGTACTTCTTACCACTTTTATTCCTTTTTTAAGCTCTTTTACATTACCTAGCCATTCTTTATTCATTTTTTCCCTAAGTGATGAGTACGTCCACTAAGTGCAAAAAGGCAATAAACAGAAGTGTCAAACAAGAAGTTGTACTTAACATGAGAGGGATGTAATGCCATGGTAACAAACCTCCGAAGAGATTAAACCATTAAGCATGGAAAGTCTCTTTATCATGCCTTGAGCAACAAACTAGGGTTTAAGACAACTCTTAATCAAAGAAAGCAAAGAAAGCAGGGAGGTTGCAGAGATGATTAGGCAAAGGTGACCATGACCAATATGAATATTTACATGGAAGTTATGTAAAGAAAGCCATCAACTCAAATAGATTGGTGTCTATAGCCTAAACCACCAAATCTATAAGGACTTGCAACAATACAAGCATGGCATTCAAAGCATAAACTAAGTAAACAATTAAAACAGTCCTAAAACAGCAAAAATAGTGTTGGAATCATGTTGAAAAGCTAGGAAAAGTAAACCCAAAAAAGAGGAGAACAAAGCTAGTAAGCAAGGAAAAAGAAGGGTGGGCAACCCCTTCACTTTTTGGACCTTAAAATCACATGTTTTAGCCTTCGAAAACTCTGAAAATTAGCAGCTAAAAGTGAAGAAACAAGTTGGAAACATAAGGATGTAAGCTATGGAATAAGATTCAAGAAAGGGTTGTTAACCCATCCACCTTTGATAGCTTTTAAATCACAAGTTTCAGCCCACAAAACTAGTCCAAAACAATGTGAAAAATAGCAAGAAAAGCATAAGAAAGAGTAATGTAAAGATGGCAAAAGTTATACCTCTTGAAGAAAGGATGTTCATTGGTTCACAAACCAGAAGGTGATCACCCTTAAGAGCTGAAATTTTAGCTCAATAATCTCAGCAAGAAGCCTCAATAATTTTGTTTATGAAATGTATGTATAGTGTATGTATATTGCAAGATAGAGAGGAGGAGTGTTTGGCAAGTTTTGAGCACTGGCCGAATTTTTCTAACCTAAAATCATGAGGGATGGTCACTTATTTATAAAAAAAAAAAAATTGGTTGGTCTGTTAGAAATATCTATATTAAACCAGTTGGTGCAAGGCATGCACATAGGGGGGACAGTTGCAGCAAATATCTATATGCCGCTGGACATGGCTGGCAGCTGGTCATGAAGAGGGACAGCCGACCAATAAAATTGGCCTGCTGACCACTTTTCGATTAGCAAGCCTCTGAGTGGTCATTCTAGAATTAGTCCAAAGGAGGTGCAAGGTTTTAGGCTTTGAAACTCAAAATCGAAGCTCTTTGTTGAAGAAATTGAATGGTTTGTACAGCGTATTATTCATCATTGAATAAGAGGTGCCCAAGTCCTAAGGGCGGTCAAAAATGGGGTGTCTATAGTGACCTACAGTGAAGTCTACCAATTCATTGATATGTAGCAGCAGGAAATCATCTTTAGGGCTAGTTATATTCAAATCTCTAAAATTGACACAAACTCAAATCCTGCCATCATTTTTTGGAACCGGCACAATGTTTGCCAACCATGTCGGATATTTTGACACAATAAAAAATCATGTATTGATATGCTTAGTGACCTCTTCGAGATCAAGAGGGATCCTGTGCTAGACAATCTCAAGATTGATTCTAGGCATGTCTTCATAAGATCACGGGAAAACATCTTTAAATTCCTTTAAATAAGTGACTAATCACTTGCATTCCTCTAAAAACAACATGCAACCAATCTGGACCATGCGAGGATTCTTCTTAGTACCTAGATTAATCGAAACAATCTCATCTATCAAAGGTTTTGCACACCTCTCCTCCTCCCAATTAATCAAAATTTTCAAACCTTCAGGAATTTATTTTTCTTCATTTTTATCAAAATTTTGAAAATCTCAGTCAATGCAATAAATTAAAGGCATAGAAAAGTCAGCACAATCCATACCATTCTCATTCATCAAGCTTGGTTCAGCAGATATAGTGGACTCAAAAGAAAACAAAAAAGAGGATCGAGACAAGATAGTGGCATTTGGCTCATTACTCCCAGAATCACCTGACTCGAAAATACAAAAGAACTCGAGTCTGATTCCGACTCTACAGACTCAGTAGAATCAGACTCAGACTTGCTATCAAATTCAAACTCTGTGATACAACCTTTCTCAAGTTGCCAAGTCAAACGATGTGCCTTAGACGCATCCAAGATAAGATCACTGCAATCCATAAACCATCATTTCTCAATCACAAAAATACTAATGTGCTCAAAACCCATAACATGGTGCTAGCTTCACAGTCAGATAGCATCAACTCCACTTTGTCCCCTTCTACTTTGCCTAGATGGTTGCTCCCATCCTGATCCATGCCATTACCGAAGTTTGTTTCCGCATCCTCTCTCTCAGATAACTGGTGATCAAAAAAATACCTCAAATCCGAGGAGACGCTCCTTTGTCTTGAGGTTCACCCACGGTTCAGGAAAATCACAAAAGGGAAAATCATCCCTCTCTCTGATAAAATGACCATTCAGGGTTTCCTAAATCGATTTGTGTAGACACCCTATTTTTGACCGTCCTCAAGACCTGGTTGTGTTTGCAGGTACATCCAGCCACAAGTTCGATTGCTCGTCGAGTGCTCGACTTTCGTGGCATAACGTCACAGGTTTGAGCTTTCCAAACCCTGTATCCTTTCTACCCCATTTTTGGACCATGTGTTGGTCCTTCCAGCATAATTCTCTTGGTGCACTGCCGGCCATACTATGCTAATGCCGGCCGTGCCTTTGTTACTGTCGGCCATTGATGAGGCCTGCTGGCCATCAATGAGCCACTACTGGCCACCACTGATGGCCGGCAGACCCCTTGTCTCATCAGGTTTCACGCCAGATCTTTTGAGCCAGCTGGTTTTCACTCCTCTCCCCTCCATACACGTATATGGAGGGATGAAGCTCTTGCCAAGCTTGTTTAACAAGCTTCTTCTTGCATTCTTCTATGTAAGGAGAGGCCCTTCCTCTCTATCAGGGGTTGAAAAATCTTAGAAAAGTTGTATCTCTCTCTCTATATATATTTCTCACTCCCTCTCTCTCTCTATATTGTGTTTGTTTATGCTCTAAAGTCCATTTTTCTGGCACTTTGCACTACAACACATAGTGATACACCACCATCTTCGAGCTGAGGTTCTTGGGAGGGTTACTTAAGCTCTGAAACTTGGTTTCTAGCCTCAAAGGTTGCTGGATTCGAAGTTGATCTTCGAGGGTGAGTATATTCCCCATTTAAGCCTTTGTTTGTATCTCATTTTGGCCATCCTTGCATATTGTTTTAGGCCTTGCTTTCAACTGAAAAAAGTTTTTTTTTAAGTGATTTTGATGATTGTTTAAGGTCTTTTTGGTGTTAGGGGTGTATAACCCTCTTGTATGCCTTGTTTGGCCTTGTTTTGTGCCATGCTTTAAGGCCTTCGGAATAGTATTGGTTTGGCCTTTTAGCCACTGAAATCTAGTGGATTTTCAGTGGTTGGCATGTGATTTTAAGGCTTCAAATCTGAGGGGGGTGACCCCCTCTCTTTTTGTTTTGTTTTGTTTGCTTGAGTTATTGGCCTATCAAAGGAGCGTGTATCCCTATACTTTTGAGGCCTAGTTTAGGCATTTTTTTGTGACTTTTAGGGCTTGCCTTAACTCTGTCCATGGCTGGTTGGGTCACCTTGTGCATACATCTCGTATGTGTAGTGTAATCCCATTTGTGGTTCATCAAAGTAGCATGTCTTGCTAGCATGCATTAGCCCCATTTTAGTGGGTTTTTTTTATCATCATTTGACATGTCATGACTCTGTCTAAAGTTGGTTCGGTAGTCTCTTGAGTGGCTCATGTACTTGCAGAACAAATCTTGCTTACTAGCTTTATGTGCATGATGTTTTGACTCATCATTCTAGCATATTTTGGCTATGCTCCAGCATGATTTTGTTCATATTTTGGGCTGTTCTAGGACTATTTTGGGCTTTCATGGTAATATCACTCATGTTTTGTATAGCTATAGTGTAAATGCTTTCACTAGTCTTGAGCTTTGAGGCCCCTACCATGCTATACTTGTGATGTTTGCATGCTTTGGCATCATTTGAAATGTTATTTCAATGCAGGTTTCATGGTCAAACACTTGCCTTTGTCATGCTTTCAATGCCTTGAAGAGTTGGTGTTTTATGCCTCATGAATGGATCATTATGCATGTTTCTATGCTTAGGTCCTTAGGATGCCATCTCAGTGGTTTTTTTGGGCTTGTTTTATCATGCCAAAACTCTATTTTCTATTGGTTAAGTCATGCCATGTTTGGTTGTAATAGGTTTAGTGCAATCCCCCTTGTTGGCCTTACTTACACCATGCTTTATGCTTTCCGTTTTGACTTATTTTGGCCTTGGTCTATGCATGCTTTAGATTCATTTTGGCATGATCTAGGACTGTTTTGGTTGTCCTTAGCCCTTTGGGGTTTGATTCATGTGGCCTTGGCTTGAGTCCCTTTGCTAATTTCGTGCTTTGAACATCCTAGCATGTTATGCTTACATTGTTTAGTGGGTTTGGCATCCATTTACATGATATTTCAGAGTTTACCTCATTGCCATCTTATCATGATTATCACTCTTTGCTCATGTTTGAGAGTTGTGTTCTTATGCTTTAATTCTTAGGCTAATGCATTGTGCATGCATACCTTGCTTTTGTGCCCTTATTCCAACACTTTTGGCCACTGATTTGCGCATATCTGAGGTCTGTCTCTTTCGGTTTAAGTCCATTGAGCATGGTTGATTACATATTGTTTGCATGCTTGCATTACATCGCATTGCCTATGCCTTATACTTTGCATTGTGTATGCTTAGGTTACATTACATTAAGCATGCCATCATTTGCATTGTGTATACTTAGTTGTTGCATGCATTAGCATTGTGCATGCCATTACCCTTGTTAGGTTGTTCATATTGCATTACATGTTTGCATGCTTGAGTCACATTGTGTATGCCATGCTTGTATTGCATTGTTGTTTGGATTAAGTCTTAAATCTGAGCACGAAAAACGAGGGACGTTTCATACTTTAAGTGATAAAACGTGTCTCAATTCTCAGTCGCCGACGCTCTTGATTATCCATGATAGAGTTTTAGGCATTTATGTGTTTTTGTGCATTCATTTTACATTAAATTTGCACAAGTTGGATCTTTGGCGATCATGCATCGGGATGCGTGATTGATGGTCTTGGATCCGACTATACCCCTCCCTTGATGTTTTGAGGGGTGGCATAGTGCGTACATACCCTTGGGAGACCCTCCCTTTTCTCTATTTTGTGCTCCGTTGTAGCTTGGTGTCACAGCACATCAGTGGCCGGCAATCCTTCATTCTTGGCTAGTAGTGCCCACTCTTGGTTGGCAGGGAGGTCGGCAGTGGCTCTCCATGGCTGGCAGGCCACTAGTGTATTCCCCAGACTGGTTTTGGTAAGGTTCAGCAGGAATTCCTTGAGGACACCCTGCAGACAGAGCCTCTAAAGAGCAACCAGAGAGCTTTTCGGGGCAGCAACCGAGCATGCATCCTCTTCTCCCCCAACCAGAGTTGGAACATCATTGTTTACTGTTTTCCTTACTTGCTAATTAGCATTTGGTTTTGTAATTTAATTAGTTAATTTGTTAATTAATTAATTTTTGTAATAATTAGTTGTAGCTAGTTATTCATTCGGTTATGTAATAATTAATTGGTTTGTTAGTTAGTTAATTAGTTGGTCTGTATTATTCATTCGGACCCTCCATCGAGAGGGCATATTGTTGTAATAAGTGTGCGTGTGTGTGTGCATGTCTTTCAACCCCACGTCTTTCTCCCTTTTACTTACCTGCTTTTGATGATTAGTTTTAGGGCATGTTTTGATTAGCATCCTTATGTTTGCATGTTTGCATCCATTCATCTGCATTGCATTTGTATTTCAATTCCAAGTTGAATACATGTATCAATTGTTGCACTTCATATGCCATCTTATAATAGCCAAGCCTATCTAGTTGCATTTTTGCATGTGTTGCATTAACCATCTTAATATGAACTAGGATGATGCATTGATTACTAACTAGTTGTTGTTTTGGCTCGGAGTACACTGTAAGTGTTTACGCTTTAGCATACTGCATGTATGTTATTGCTGCCATGAAAGCATGCTTGCCATGAGGCTATTTGCTTATTTGATAAACTGCCTGAATGCCTGTAGGTAAAGGTTGGATTACTTGAATTGGAATAATTCATTGAAATCCGCGATTTAGCCAACTTACGAGTAGCAAACTTCAAACCGTTTTCAAACAAACTGTAACGACCCCAAAATCCGTATCTGAAATTACCCTTATGCCATTGTGGGTTAATGCCTTTTTAATTTAATGATATCTGTTTGAATGGAAGAATTATCTGTTGGGTCACGGCTTTAAAATTGGAATTACCGACCTTTACAGGTTCAAAAATCACAATTGAGTACTTGGGTATGTTAATGGGAATTTTTAGACCTATTTGGGAAAATTAATTGGAAATCCAACTTGTCTGATTCGTTAATGTACATTTGGGTGGTTAACTTAATACTGCCAATTGAAGGCCTTAGAGGCTTCAGAAACCAGAACAGAGGACATATTTATGATCAGCTCAATTTTTACAGTCACCTGGGAAGTTTAATTGAAATTTGATTTTGTGCAATTCGTAAGGGCGTGTTTGGCCTCCTTATTGTGAAGAGCTTAAGTGTGTGTATATTTATATATATGGAGGCATGTTATGTGTGTTGGGAACTCAAGATATTTGAGCCAAAAATATCTAAGGTAGAAGAGAAGAGAAACGTGAGAGAGAAAGAGGGAAAGAGACCAAGATTCTTGAAGAAAAAAACAACTCAACAATCATGGGGGTTTGGAGATGATTAAAGGGAATTGAAGAAAGAGAAGGGGAATCAACCATGGAGGCTTAAGGAAATGGAGGAGAATTGAGAGAAAGACCAAGATTGAACTAAGGTATGATAATTTATCTTGAATCCTTGTGTTTAAGACATTAATTTCATGAAATCATAATGATATGGAAAGATTTGAGACCATTTAAGTTAAGGTTCTAAGCATGTATTTAATTGAATTCAATTTAAGGAATGAGACCTTGGGTCTATGCTTTGTTTATGATTGGGGCTCAATCTTATGAATACCATATGAAATGCACTTTAGAATTGTCCAAAGAATAAAATCAAGCAAGAATTAAGTGAATTTGTTTGAAGACCCTTGAGGATTATGAAAGATTAAGCTTGAAGATTATGAAACATTAAGCATGAATCTTGAACCTTGAAGCAAAGATTGATTTGTTTGAAATGAAAATACATTTGGTTAATGTTAAATTATCATGTTATGGGGCAATTTTACATGTTTTTAAGTGATTTATATTAGAAACTAAGCTTAAGAATGGAAGAACCAAGTGTTGGAGCAAAAAGAGCCATTTTCGGACTCCAAACTGCCCAGAGCCGCACGTGCGGCAGGTCTTCCAGCACATGCAGTGCTACAGTACCAAAACCAAAATTGAATCTACTAAAAAAGCACGTTCTCTAGCACGTGCGGCCCCATTCCCGCATGTGCGGCCCTATTTCCCGCACGTGCGGGGAGACAGCTATGTTCAACCAATTTTGAACAAGCATATCTTTTGCATCCGAACTCCGTTTTGAGTGATTCTTGAGCCTGAAATGAGGCCTCGGAAGTCTAGTTTCCAATGGTGGTGGTCTCGCTCCCAAATTCTAAATACAGAAATAGTTATGTCCAAATTAGTGAGAGTTGCTAACTTTCTGTCTATCGGTTTTGTACCGTTTCTTCGTCTGAACCTTTCTTCTATCGCTTCCTCTTATCTTGAGGCATGGATTATAACCTATGGAGGACTAATAAGTCTAGAACCACCATGGCTATTGATTAAAGAATAAGAAAGAGATTGGTTTTATTTTCATATTTTGTTATGTGCATTATGTTTGTAGGTCAAGACGAGGACATCGTTCCACCGCTTCAAAGACCTACCACTGTGAGTAATAGTACGGAAATGTACATTTTATTTACCATTGATAATTATTGTTACTAACGCTCTGTTCCTTGTAAGTGTTACACAAATATTTATAACGATTGTAAATCAATGTGAACGCTGAAAGATTTGTGCACATCGGTATAACTTGGGAATCATTCTGTTCTGTCAATAATGAATATTAACCCTCTATTATTTATCAACATACTATGTTACTTCTTAAACAATAGATAGAACTTATGTTCACCCTTGAGCAATGGTATATGTGTGAATCTAAAATTATTCTGTTGCGTTACGTATGGACCTAAGGTCGTTCAGAACCTATGACATGAATACAAAGGTTTAACATCATTACGCGACCCACGTTAGAATGTGAATTGTTTTGTCTTTGTTAAGTGTACTGTAATGACATGATATGACAAGAAATGCTCTATTTTCTGATATGTTACGTTTTGAATCAATGAGTGATTGCCCACATATATATAAGTATTCATGGCATCCTTAGAACAAGGCCCTTACCCGGGGGTAAAAATACCGTGGTCTTATGGCCCTTACCCGGGGGTAAAAATACCGTGGTCTTATGGCCCTTGCCCGGGGGTAATAATGCCGTGGTTCATGTATCTTATGCTATACTATGACACCACATGGATGATTCAGTCTTTAAGACCTAAGGATTTCTGGTGCGGAACAAAGTGCTGTACGGAACAAAGTGCTGTACGGAACTAAGTGCTGATATACGAGTCACCTCTAGAATCTGTACAAGCCACCTCTTGAGTCCATACATATATGAACTGAGGCCTATGGCCATTCTGTGAAAGTTAAGAGGCCTACGGCCGATCTGTGACATGTGTGAGGCCTATGGCCAAACTGTGACATCTGGGCCTATGGCCATTCTGTATGATCTGTTAGTATGAAACAAAGTGCTGCACGGAACTAAGTGCTGCAATGCGAGTCACCTCTAGAATCCGTGCGAGCCACCTCTTAAGTTCATACATGCATGAAAAGGGCTTAATGCCATTCTGTTAAAGGTCTTAATGCCACTCTATTAAGGGGCTTAATGCCATTCTATTTAAGGGCTTAATGCCACTCTGTTTAAGGGCTTAAAGCCATTCTGTTTAAAGACTGGGCCTAAGGCCGTTCTGAAATTAGTACAGAATCAGATTAACTATAAGTTCTCTACATTTATATACCTTGTGATTCAAGTTAGTTATTGGATTATCACTTACTATTATTCATTGAGCCTTGCTCACTCTGTTTTTATGTATGTTTATGTAGGTGAGCCATCGGGGATTGACACTAGAATTGTATTGGGGTCAACATGTTTGCCAAGCCGCCTGGGGTACGCCTCTGTGTTGAGGCCTTGATTTTGATTACTGGGAGTTATGTAATTTTTGGAGTTTTATTTAAGTTTGTGTGAGATCTGCATAATTTTGTGATTGTAGATGTAATTATGGGAATGTATGTAAATGCTAAATTAATTAAGCCATCATGTATGCACAAGCTCAATGGATGTTGCCTTTTATTGATATTGCTTCCGTTTAAGGCCCCGTATGTGGTTAAATATTATTCTAAAATTTCTGTTTTGAGGCCTACGTACAGGCCGGTCATGGACCAAACTTTTAGGGGCGGGTTTGGGTCATGACACAAACGGATATGCAATGTTTTGTTCCAACTTAGACGATCTAGTCTATACTTGTTTGCTGTGCACATCACATACTTATTCTAGGTTTAATAACCGGAATAAGAACACATGTGTTTTCAAAAACAAGATATCATGTTAGTAGTGGCTAATCTTTGATCGGGCGAGCGGGGGTGGTCATTGCATGACCTTCCCCAATCGTACCCAAGTTCCCGAGCCGAGGCAACTTTGGTGATGACGGACACGTGGCCTTAGGCACGAGCCAGGGTTTCCTAAATTACCCCAAAATAAAATATTTAGGTGGTGACTCTGTATCTGGCAAAGCAATCCATGTTTGGCACTTCTTTACAAAAATCAGTTTTCCAAAATGATTTGCCGGATTTGGACTCTTTGGTGGTTCATCGGTCTTGCATTGCACTTTGCGAGATTAGATTCAGAACTGTGACATTGAGTCCGAACTGTAGTACTAAGCTCGGAATGAAATGAGATTCGCGCCCCCCTTAAGAGCGCGAATGTCGGAGAGTTCCCAGGAGCACGTCTACAGTTTGTATTTCAATTCATACTACTTTCCAGCCCTCTTAGCTTTGGGGCTTTCTCTCACCTCATCCCCCTTCTTCTTCTAAACTTCTTTCTTGGGTTTGTACCCTAACCCAAATAAATGAGGGTTATGGGTAGCTTCCCTTGCTACAACAATACCTTTTTTACCACTCTTTCCAAGTCCCATTCCCGGGATATGTCCTAATTGCTTATGAAGCAGATTGACTAAGCACTCAAGTATATCACATCATTATCTGCCATGATAGTCTGGACTAACTAGGCTTCAACTACAGTGAATCCAGCAAGAAAAACATCTTCTTCCTCATGGTTTATCTCTAATACTAGGGTTGTTAATTTAGGAGAAGAGTGGATAGATGAATTTCCGGAGACAGTAGCGATCGCTCCAGTATGTGGGTATTTGACCAATTGATGCATTGTGGAGGAAATGGCTTTCATTTGATACAACCATGGCCTATCCAATAACAAATTAAAAGTCGTTGGCACATCCATGACGTGGAACTCATCTTCATGCTCAGATGGTCCCACCAAAATCTGCATTTTAACGGTGCCCATAACCTTCTAGCCAGTGTTATCATATGCTTGGATCTGCTGATTTGTTAGCGTAAAGTCTGTTGGCTTCAACCCTATCGCATAAGCAATACACGAAGGGCATATATTTATGGCTGACCTGGTGTTAATTAGAACCACAAGGATCAACTTTTTCTAGCATTCCAAACACACATACAAACGTTTATTCTGCTCTGATCCTTCTGGATGGAGTTTTATTTATCTAATAAAGTCGTAGATGGAATTGGCCCAATTGTTGTGATCAATAACACCAGCTGATCTGGTGTAGTATTAATGGACAACTTCGCTTTGCTTAATGTTATGAGCATATCATGTCGGCATTCACGTGTTGCCATGAGCAATTCCCAAATCGAGATGTTAGCTTGGATCTTTTTCAGCTATTTAAGGACTAGATCTTCCTCTTCTTCTTTTTTTCCTTCTCTTTCCCTTTCTCTGCATCCTTTCCTGATGGCTTGCCTTTATCTAGGTGTGAGGGCTTGAATAAATGCCTACTCCTAGTTAGATGATCAATTTCTTCAAAACACCAGGTGTCATTTGGCACATTGTTTCCCCAGCCTTCATCGGTGTAAGCAAAGTTTAAATCGTTGTCTTATTACCATTCCTCTTCATTTATAGATAGGCAATCATTCGACTGAACATATACCATTCCTACATTGCAATCATCTTCTTTTGGCTGGTAAGGTGATGTTGATAGGATTTCTGCGATGATCTCCCTTCCTATCAAGTGTACCCATGCAAATTGGACATTTGTTTATCTTCTTTTGTGGTTGGCTCAACAGGTCCAGTTCTTTGTAGCCCTGGTGTTCCCACCCCAGTCTCTTCTTTCTCGACCTTTAGTCCTTTCTCACTTATTCTACCTTGAATCCTTCTGGCTCACTACTTTCTTAGGTTTATTGCTTGCACCTACCTTTTCCTTCCCATTTGCTTTTTTACTAGCTTGCACCTTCTTCCTTGTTTCTTTATCATTTCCCTTTGTTTCTGAATCCTCCTCACTGCTTGCCCATCCGTGGACATTAGTCAAATTGTTCGGGTTCCACCATTCGATTTGTATATCTTCCAGACTCTATTCTTCGAAGAAGTGGAGGTTATCCAAGTCCTCTTCTAAATCATCTAAATCGTCTAGTCCTTGCTCAAGTACATCCTTCCTGATAACATTAATGGAGAATGCACCAGGTAAATCAACCTTTTTTTGGATAACCGAAATGTATAATATATGTCACGACCCGAACCCCACCAAGAGGTTAAGGATCACGACCGGCCAGTAATCATGAGATTACCTATGGCCTTAGATAGAATTTCAAAATAAAATATAATTAAATACGGGCCTGAGGCGGAAGCAGTATATAAATTTGTCCATTGAGTTATGCTTATATGACATGAATAGAAAACATTTCATAACATACCACAATAATTACGAACATTCATTTAATATACATAAGCCAAGATTACACATATAGCTTATAGAGACTTGACAAGACTAAAGCTTGACAAAGCTTAGCCAACAAACACTAAACCATCAAGGCAGGTGCACATCTCTGGTGGATTTGCAAAGGGGTTGACTCTAAGCAATTACTAACATGGCTCCTCATAATGCTCACTTGCATATATATATATATAACAGAGTGAAGTGGAAGCCCAATGAGTAATCTCAATGTAAAGAGGTTAAATGAATGAGTTCCATATTTATAAAACATTCTTATCATATTCAAAATATCATTCAAAGATAAATCATACATAAGTTTAACAAAATATGTGGTACATCCAACAACATTAAACATATTTAGACTTAACAAAATGGCCTTTGGTCCATTTCATAGCAGAATGACCTCTGGTCAAATGTATAACAATTGTACGGAACGACCTCTGGTCTAACACATTATGGAACGACCTCTGGTCCAATATTCAACAACCATACGGAACGACCTTTGGTCCAACGCATTGCGGAATGACCTTTGGTCCAATATACGATAGCTGTACAGAATGACCTCTGGTCTAACACGACGTGGAACGACCTCTGGTCCAACATATAGCAGATAAGACAGAACAACCTCAGGTCTAACATATTATCCATAAAGAATTCATTCAAGTATGCCACAGTAAATTATCAAATGGGAAACTCATTCATTCACAGCAAAATAGAATTTTAAAAAACATAACTTTCCTTGACGTTTGAAATTAAACACTAAAGAACATAATTTTGGGAAAACTCCTCATATCATCAGTATTTCAGAATTTCTTAGCATATCTTATCATTTTAAAAGTACTTATTCCAAAAATTTATCATATCATGAGCACTTAGAAATTCGTAACATATCTTATCATTTAGAAAATGCTTGTCTTATCGAATATCTCATAAACAAAATATAGGTTTCATGAATTATCGAATCATCATATAATAAAACCAATTTCAAAGTCATTTATACGAAATTACTTTTACAAAGACATTACTCACCTTGTCTAGTTCGATGTTTCACCTTGACATTTCATTCTACATATTGCACATAACCAAACAAATTGAAACACAATCCCAATCAAATACTTTCCTCTCTTATTTATTTACTTATGTTGGATTTCTTACTTTGCTTCTATAATCAATTAACTTGTGTTGGTTCTTAGCTCAATAATCCTTAATGAGGCGTAACTCATGCCTAGGAATACTCGGAAAGAGATAAAGACAAAAATGTGAACAAGATGCAACATATCAAAATATGCTAAAACAGGCCTAACTGCTCAAGTCGACTATGTTGTCTACAAAAATACTAGACACCTGTTATGTGCGCTCGAACAATGACTATACCGCTCGAGCAGCCTATAAATTTCTGGGCTCCAAAATGTAATACAAATGGCATCAAACACATTGTCAAAACTTGGGGCCATACAAGGCTTACTAAAAAACATGAAAATATTTTCAATAACACAAATACATGATCATTTAGAAATTATTTACTCAAAGCCTCATCAATTTGCCAAAACTTGAATTAAATCTCCACGCATGCAAAGATTTTCCAACCTCTTTTTCTTTGAAGAACAAAACATGAAATTGAAGACATCAATCCATGAATTTTTTGAAATTATATGCAATATAAATGTTTTCATGCTTCAACATTTAAAAATCCACACCCAAAACTTCATGCATGTAAAGATTTCATGTTTCTTTTCTATTTCCCTTTAAAACATAAAATTAAAGCTATAAACTTTTTAGGAAAAACATTTGCATTTATGAAATATTTATCAAAATCAAACCATCTTAATTGTCATTCTCAAACCATAATTTACTCCTTAAGTTGTCCAAATTTAGATTTAATTTATTTCCTTCATAGAAAACCCAATTTTAAACTCATAAACTTTAAAATATGAAATTATAGTCCAAAACCTTGAAATTCCAAGATGCATGTAATGATGAACTTCAAATTTATGAACGATAACAAGAATTAAGGTAAAAATTATCAAACTTAAGCCATTTTTTCTTCATTCTTTTCTTGATTTATTTCTAATTTCATAAAATTGAACATAATTATTTCTTGACATTTAGTTGTTAGATGGATTATCTAAAAGAATTAAGGTAAAAAAATCTTACTTGGAATCTTCAATTCGGTGAGTTCTTGAGTTTTCTTCAAAATTCCAGCGAATTGGGTTCTTTCTCACAAAGAAGTAAAGCTCTCTCTCTCTCTCTCTCTCTCTCTCTCTCTCTCTCGTATTCTCAGAAATTTTCCAGCACAAATAAACTCTCTCACACGCATAAAGCTTTGAATGGCTCCAACAAGAATACACATGCACACACTCAAAGTTTCTAGAATAGTCTCAACATTTCTCAACTTATACATATGAATAGGATTAGTTTAATTTGCTAATTACTCATTAATTTAAGTAATCACTAGTTAATTTTGATTAATTATGATTAATCATAAATCCCACATAATTGAATTAACTTAATTAATCCCAATTAAGACTTAATTTAATCATATTTAATTTTACCAATCTGAATCAGATTTTTAATCAAACTCTCACAAGCTCCAAATATTAAACTAAACTTATTAAGCTCATCAATTTTGGTTTTGTGCTTAGAATCAAAATTCATATTAATAATTTACATATACAAATTAGACACCTCACAAGCAAAATCAATTCAGAATAATCACAACTCCCAATCCTCATAACTTAATTAATTTAATTAATTCCAATTAGGACTCAATTTAATCAAATCTTAATTTTACTAAACTGAATCGAATATTTAATTAAACTCCCACATGGTTTAATACATGAAATTAAACTGATTCAACTCATTAATTTTACCTTCTTATGCCATTTTCAATTTATGATTTCGAAATAAAACCTTAGCAAAATCAAGTACGAATCAGACTTAATAATGCTTATAAATTTCAAAATCAAATCCAAATAATAGGAAACTAAAATTCAAATCTACGTAATTAATTAAATACAAAATACTATGCGCAGTGGGGTTGTCACAATCTCTCCCCCTTAGGAAGTTTGGTCCTCCAAACTTATGACACTTGTATGGAAAATAAATCATATATCTCTACCTCATTTCATTTTTCTTTCCTCAAGTAACTACTTTTAACGGTTAATACCTCAAATTGGTGATTTGTCATAGCCTATATTGTCATTAAAAGCTATCCAATAATGATCAATACTGTAAGGTGTATCTCGAAGTTAACCTCCTAACATCAAAGCATACATCAATTACTGACATACTATTCTCATCAATCACATAACTCATATACTTCTATTCATATATTCACATAAGATTAATCTCAAATGATGTTCATGATCCTACTTATTTTCAAACAAATCAAAATATTCCACTGTTGACATCTCATTTGAAGTCTTCAAAATAGTTTTAAGTGTGTGATGCAACATAAATAACGAATTCAAGTTTTCGATCCACCAATTCCCTAGCAATAATAATCTGGACTTTCGTTCCTATGCAATTCATAAGCTGTTATTAACGAATCAAATAGTGTGGGGATTTACTCCATTAGTTCTACAAGAAAAGTCATTTAATCTCGGAGGTCAAACACAACTCGTTAGGCATAAAAGTAATGTTTACACAATATGAACAAAGTTCATTCATTTCCCTCAAAATTACATCATATTACTTCATGTCCAAAGTTATTAAGTCATATACATACGATGTAGTACCCGCAAATAAAATTTCACATGTTAAGCTATAGTAGAAATTTTTGGATGGTAAATAAATATTACCATATAATAATGGTCTCAATTTCATATAGACATTTTGTTCACAAATAGTAAATGTAATTTGAAGGAGCATATCAGATCTAGAACAAAAGCATATCAGAGTCAGAACAGAAGCATATCTTGCAGAAATTCATTGAACATTTTTGAAAGTAATAGGTGATAGGTTGCACTTAGATAACATTAGATAGACATACAGATCAGATCAGAACAGAACTTTACATATTACCGATTTAACCATTATTCATATATGGAAGTTATTACGTTTTCTGAGAGACCAATCCATTTGGGTTCATAGCTTGAGTAAGTAAAAATATTCCTCTTTCGATGTTCTTAAGGAATTCTAATGACAATATGATTCTAGTAACTTGGGGTATTCTTATCTAATTCATACAGGTGACAGTCTACTAAAGTGGAGTACAACTCTCCTCCTATTCATACATGTTCACAAAAGCATATGACTTAATCAGACTGAACAATCTTGACAAAACAGAAACAAAAGTAAAAACCTCAAATATCATTCCACATCTAACAAGTGTTTAAGTCTTATTCACATTCTTTAATTCTAATAATTTTGGGTCGAATCTCAGTTGTCTAAACAAATGAATTATGATTTCTCAATAATCAAATAAGGCAAATTCAAATATATCAAATTCTGACTTAAGACTTCTTGCATGTACTAAACATATTCTCATTCATCTCTCCATTATGTACTAACCTTCAATCTGATTAAGTGACTTGGGACATCTTTTTGTTTTTGGACAAACTTTCACTTGATGCCCTATTTCTCCACATTTGAAGCACACTTCTGTGAGTCGATGATATAACTGCCTATGAGGCTTCAAACATGTTGGACATATTGGGGCAAGTTTACTCCTACAACCTTGCTTAGAACTACTTGCTTCTCTGACCACAAAGCTCTTAAACTTAATCTTTGGTTCCCCTTTTGACTTCACGTCTAACTTTTTCTTTTGATTTTTTACATTATCATAACATTGCATAGCTTTCACCATATTCTCTAACACTTCTTCTATTTTGTCTAATCGTTCTGATAAAGACCCAATCTGTACTTCATTCTTACTTTTCACCATTTTTTTCCCCAAACATACAAGACAAAGGTTAGTAGCATTTGGGGTAATATTAATTAGCTTAGAACATAACATCATACATTATCATCTATAACACATACAATCAAAGACATTGGATGGGTAACCTATTCTTTCCCATGGAATTTACCCTGAATTTTCGATTCGAACCTATGCCAGTCGAACGTGATTCCAATCAGACTTTCAAGGTCATTCAACAAAGGTATGAGACTGTACGGTTCACACAATAGGGCTCTTACCATATCAACATATCATCTTGCATATCAAGCAATTATCTTATTCACAATCACCACAATTCTACGCAATTCATTGATCATCAAACACATTAATTTTTCCTAATATTTCCATAATCTAAGTTCACATATAAATCATATGACTTCCATGGCTTTCAATAGAGATTCTAATTCTTTGCAATACCATAATTCCACAAATTAGTATACTTGTAATCACCAATATTCTAGTCAAAAATTTTGAGTCCCTTATAACATCAAAATTCTACAATAGCTCTTAACTTTTAGTCCCAACACTTAAACTTTTATCACATAAACACATGCACATATTCCTGAATGCACAACTTATCGTTTACTCATTAGATACATGCAACTCAAATCTATTCTAGACATGCTAATGCTCAATAGACACGTGTGTGACATATTAACTCATGCTTTGATACCGCTCTGTCAAGACCCCATCCCGTCCCTAGGGGCTAAGGATCATGACTGGCCAATAATCATGAAATTACCTACAGCCTCAAACAGAATTTTTAAAATAAAATATAATTAAATATGGAGCCTAAAGCGGAAGCAAAATATAAATTTGTTCATTGAGCTGTGCTTATCTGACATGAACGGAAAACGTTTCATGACATACCATAATAATTATAAACATTCATTTAATATACGTAACCCAAGATCATACACATAGCTTATAGAGACTTGACAAGACTACAGTGTCACAAAGCTTGGCCAACAAAAGCTACAGCCTCAACGTAGAAGCATTCCTCGGGTGGCTTTGCAAAAGGGTTGACTCCAAGCAATTACTAACAGGGCTCCTCCTAATGTTCCCCTATATATAGACATAAAATAGAGTGAGCTGGAAGCCCAATGACTAATCTCAATGTAAAGAGGTTAAATGAATGAGTTCTATATTTGAAAAACATTCTTGTCATATCCAAAACATCGTTCAAAGATAAATCATACATAAGTTTGACAAACTATGTGGTACATCCAATAGCATTAAACATATTTAGACCTAACAAAACGAACTCTGGTCCATCACGTGGCAGACCGACCTCTGGTCCAATGTATAACAGCTGTACAAAACGAGCTCTGGTCCAACACATTGCAGAACAACCTCTAATTCAATATCCAACAGTTGTACAAAACGACCTCTGGTCTAACAAATTGTGAAACGACTTCTGGTCCAACAAATTACGAAACGACCTTTGGTCTAATATTCAACAGCTATACGGAACGACCTCTGGTCTAATATACAACAGCTGTACGGAATGATCTCTAGTCCAACATATAGTAGATAAGACAAAATGACCTCAGGTCCAGCATGTTATTCATAGAGAATTCATTTATGAATGCCACAATAAATTATCAAACGGGAAACTCATTCATTCATAGCAAAATGGAATTTTAGAAAACATAACTTTTCATAACGTTTCAAATTAAATAATTGAGAACATAATTTCATAAAAACTCCTCATATCATAAGTATTTCGAAATTTGTTAGCATATCTTATCATTTTAAAAGTACTTATTTGGAAAACTTATCATATCATGAACAATTAGAAATTGGTACCATATCTTATGATTTTAGAAAATGCTTCTCTCATCAAATACCTCATAAACAAAATATAGGTTTCATGAATCATCGAATCATCATGTAGCAAAGTCAATTTCAAAGCCGTTTATACAAAAATATCTTTACAAAGACATTACTCACCTTGTCTAGTTCGATGTTTTACCATTACGTTCCAACCTACATATGGCACATAACCAAACAAATTGAAACACAATCCTAATCAAATACTTTTGTCTATTATTTATTTACTTATGGTGATTTCTTACTTTGCTTCTATAGTCAATTAACTTACGTTGGTTCTTAGCTCAATAATGCTTAATGACTCTTAACTCATGCCTAGGAATGCTCAGAAAGATATGAGAACAAAAATACGAACAAGATGCAATCTCAAAATATACTGAAATAGGCCTGATTGCTCGAGCGGATCTTTGGTCGCTCGTGTGGATTGTGTTGTCTACAAAAATATTGGATGCCTGTTATGTGCGCTCGAGTAGTGACTATATTGCTCGAGCAATCTATAAATTTTTGGGCTCCAAAATGTACTACAAATGGCTTCAAACACATTTTCAAAACTTGGGGTCATACATGGCTTAATCAAAAAACATGAAAATATTTTGAAAAACACAAATACATGATCATTTATAAATTATTTACTCAAAGCCTCATCAATTTGCCAAAACTTGAATTAAATCTTCATGCATGCAAAGATTTTCCAACCTCTTTTGCTTTGAAGAACAAAACATGAAATTGAAGATATAAATCCACGAATATTTTGAAATTATATGCAATACAAATACTTTCATGCTTCAACATTTCAAAATCCAAATCCAAAAACTCTTTTTTATTTCCCTTTAAAACATGAAGTTAAAGCTGTAAACTTCTTAGGAAAGACATTTGCATGTATGAAATATTTATCAAAATCAAACCAGTTCTTGATTGCCATTCTCAAATCATAATATACTCCTTAAGTTGTCCAAATTTAGATTTAATTTAATTTATTTCCTTCATAGCAAACCCAATTTCAAACTCATAAACTTTTAAAATATGAAATTAAAGTCCAAAACTTTGAAATTCCAAGATGCATGTGAGGATGAACTTCAAATTTATGAAGGACAACAAGAAACAAATTCAAATAATAAATTACAACATCAATTTCTTAATTAGCAAACTTAACTAAATTTTTCATTCTTTTTTTGATTTCTTTCTAATTTCATGAAATTGAACCTAATTATTTCTTGACATTCAGTTGTTAGATGGATTATCTACAAGAATTAAGGTAAAAATTCTTACTTAGAATCTTCAATTTGGTGAGGTCTTGAGTTTTCTTCAAAATTTCCACCAAAGTGGGTTCCTTTTCACAATGAAGTCTCTCTCTCTCTCTCTCTCTCTCTCTCTCTCTCTCTCTCTCTCTCTCTCTCTCTCTCTTATAAATTTTCCAGCACAAATAAACTCTCACACACACATAAAACTTTGAATGGGTCTAGCAAGAATACACATGCACACACTCAATGGAATACACAGTTTCATTTCTAGTTCACGGCTCGCACCTACCCCGGTATCTTGCGGCTTAGAGGATGAGAGAAATTCTGGCCCCTGCCATTTGTTTCAGTTACACCTCGTCTGATGAGTGTTTGGCTTGGCTTGAAGAAGAGGCAGATGTTCGACTATCTTTGGCATAGAGCCACCTGACTTAGCTGTGCCCCTAGTTTTGCTACTCTGATCTTTTCTTTTCAAGTTTAAGATGTAAAAAAAGCAACTTTGATCTGAATCAAAGAGTTTGGAGAATGTACTTATGTTGAAATCAATAAAACTAAAGTTGCGAGTATTGAAATTTTTCCTTTCGGTCCAAAAATGGTCCAAGTTGTAAAAGGGTAAAGTTTTGAACAAAATCAACTTTTATTAAAACTTTTCAAAACAATTTTCAGAAACGATCGCCACTTGACACGCACAAAATCGATCCTCGAGATGTACAGTCCCGAATCAAAAGAAATCATAATTGCTTGGACGGTATTGAAAGAAATCATAATCAAAAGAAATCATAATCAGACTCTTCCACACTCAACC
The DNA here is from genome assembly GCF_055761805.1 of Camellia sinensis. Classification (NCBI taxonomy): domain Eukaryota; kingdom Viridiplantae; phylum Streptophyta; class Magnoliopsida; order Ericales; family Theaceae; genus Camellia; species Camellia sinensis. The sequence continues at coordinate 112,423,847 of NC_138974.1, forward strand.
ACTCATTGCTTGTTTCTGGCTGGCTCGGGTCCCACCATCCCATCTGCACACAGCTTGTATCTTCTTCCTCAAAGAAGTAAAGATCCTCCATATCTTCTTCCAATTCAGCCAGATCCTCCTCTAGGTTTTCTAAGTCATTTAGGCCTTGTTCGGGCCATTCATTCTTATTTTGTGCCATTTGGTCTTCCCCTATAGCATTGATGCTGAGAAAGTCTGGCAGTATGACCACTGGTTTCTGCTGATCGATGGCCACAATATATAAACTGGGATCGTACTCCTCCGTGAGCGAGACCCCCTTCTCTTTGACACGAGTATCAGGCAACGCTATCTTTAGTGCATTCTTCTCTTCTTTCGTTTCTACTACTACAGGTCTTGGTTGGGTTTGTGATGTTAAATCTATCTTGCACATGTCTGTGCCTTCTGAAATGACCACCTTCAGTTTTGGTAGGTGGGATGAGGTAATGTACATGCTAGGGGTGAAGATGGGTAGTAGTGTATGGACGTGGTTAATATTTCTGGGCGGGGGGACTTAGTTTTGTACATGAAGCAGGTTGGTTGTTACGTTGGGTTTGGAAGGTGGGGCGATGACTTTGTTGTCAATGAGATCCTGGATCTCATTATGTAGATGGTAGCACATGTCGGTGGGATGGCCATGTTATTGGTGGAAGATACAATACTAGGTAGGGTCATGCTTGGGTGGCAATGGGTCTGGAAGTGGATGAGGATCAAGAGGCTTAAGATGCCCCTTTTGTATTAGCAGCTTGAGGGCGTGGGTTGGGCTCATATGAAGGGCAGTAAAGACTTTACGGTTTTAGGATTGACTTGTACTTTGTGAAGGTTGTGAGGTTATGGCAGTAGCAAAGGGGCTAGCCATCTTAGCCGTTGTGACAACATTACTAACATTTGCAGGCCGCGGAATGGTGCTATTGCTAGCATTGATATTCCGGGAGAGCGGCCTTCTTGCGGGTTCACTTGTTTTGTGGATGATACCTTTTTTGAATGCACTCTTGATATGTACCCCCAGCTCATGTAAGGAAGCAAATGTGGACAATAGCGCCACTATCATTCTCTGTAGCATGTCTGGCTCAAGGTTCTGGACCACTAGTCAGACTTGTTCTCTCTCAGTAGGCCTATTTGTCATTCGAGCTGCCTTAGCTCTCCACCGGGCAACAAATCGATGAATGATTCTTTGGGATTCTGGGTAGTAGCCTCCAGCTCACTAATGGTTACTTTTATCTGGGTGTTATATGAGTATTGATTGACAAACGCCTCAGATAGCTCCTCCCAATTTCGTTTTGTAGAGTCCTCTAACTTAGCGTACCAGATGGCCGCCACATCAGATAGGGTTCTTCCAAACAACGAAAGCTTCTGTGCCCAAGACAAACCCATGGGCGTTAATACATCTAAAAACAGTCGGACATGTACGATTGGATCCCCACTCCCATCGTATCTGTCGAAGTGGGGCATCTTAAATTTCTCTGGTAATCTGACCGAAGCCTCAGTGTACCCATCTTCAATATCTGCAATAGAGTTGAAGCCTTGGGATTTATTCAATGCTTTCTCCAATCTATCAATCTTGACCAAGGCTGGATCAATTTCATTAATATCGAAAGGAAAAATCCCTGGAAGAGGTTGAACCGGAGGACAGTAAGCTGGAGATGGGGGAAACATGTCCTGAGGATCTGGGACTGGTAGATTTTCTACTGGTGGGGGTAGATATGGGTTTGGTTGAGCAGTAGGGATCGGATGCACGGTTGATACTGATGCCCCAGATGTACGTCGTAGATTGGAAATGACTTCATCTTACGCAGCCATCCTCTGGTTTACAGTGTCCATAGTCCTTTGGACGGTATTCATCATGACAGCGAATTCCACTGTTTTTGGTGCTGTGTTCTGTGTCATTGCTAATCTAGGTGAACTAGATGCTGGTGAATTGATTGACTGAGAACAGGTAGGTGTTTGTGGAGTGCTTTGTACTGATGCTATTGACGGTCTGTTTCTACTCTGTTGAGTGACTGGAAGAAGCGAGACCAGTACGGGCTGACCACCAACATGGTCTCGAGCTTTACACAGCCTGCCAAAACGAGCCCACACAGCTAGGGGAATATCGGGTCTTTCTGAAGTTATGATGGTAAACTACCTAGCAAAAACAAAGAAATAAAAACAAAATCAAAATCGAACAGCACTTCTGCCCTAATTCACAATAGTCGAAACACATAGCTAAACTGTAATCCCGATTGATCTCTATTTTTAAACTTTATATTGAGATGAACCATCATGTACAGTCCCACTATCAAAGCACATATCAAGTAAAAAGAACCAAAACACCACCATGAGGGAATAGGGTTACCCTGTCCCAAATTTTTGGCATAATCTAGGCTGCACTAATTCAAACAACGAGTTTCACAACACCCAACTGTAGATCACCGGGAACTCTGCTTCGCGCGCGAGGGTGCGAATTGTAGTTCATAGCTACTACAGTTCGGACTCATGTCACGGTTCTGAATCTAATCACACAAAGTGCAATGTAGGACTGATAAATCACCAAAGAGTCCAAATCCGACAAATCGTTTTGAAAAACTGATTTTAATCAAAAAGCGCCAAACATGGACTGCTTTGCTAGATTTTACAGTCGCCACCTAAATGTTTTATTTTCGGAAATTTAGGAAACCCTGACTCGTGCCTGTAGGCACCCCATTTTTGACCGTCCTCAAGACTTGGACGTCGCCATTGGAACACTTGGTGATTACCCTTGTTTGTATTCGTTTGGAGTTCCCGGAGGTCTCGGCTACGCGCCTTGCCTCAGGTTCTCCGAACTTGACTGTTTAGTGTCTGGTTTTGCACCAAACACTTGTGTTTTGCCTTGGAGGGGTAGGGAATGCCTTGTGAGGCATCCCCATACATCACCGGCCATGGCCAGAGGCTACCGGCTAGTGTTTTGCTGCCATCGGCAATCTATATTGCCGGTCGGCATTCTTTGTTGCCGGTCGGCACTCCCTTTTGCCAAAATGGCATTTTTGGGCAGCCGACTACTGTTTATCTGCTTTTGCAGATATTTTATTACAGCTGTCTTGCATTTGGCTCCCCTCCATGTATGGAGGGATCTCTCTTTAGAAGCTTGTCTTGTAAGCTTTACAAGACAAGAAGCTCTATAAGAGGAGCCCTTCTCTCCCTTGCTTAGGGTTAGACACTTTAGAGATTTTAGACAGCCATATTAGGGTTTTGAGTTCTAGGGTTAGGATTGATACATATCCTATCTCTATATCCCCCTCTTGTGTGTGTTTAAATGTGTTTGTGTCTTACTATTGCACACAAACACATAGTGTTTCACCTTCACTTAGCTACTGAGGTTCTAAGAGGTTGGTTTTGAGGTTTTGGAGCTGGTTTCAACCTAAAAGAGGCTGCTGGTCCACCATTGTTGAAGGGGTCTTCAAGGGTAAGAAACTAGTCCCTTTATTCCCCATTTTTGCATTCTATTTTTACCTATCTTAAAATTGTTTTTGAGTTTGGTGTATAATATAAAAAAGTTCTGTTTTTAGGCCCTCTAAATAGTTTGTTTAGAGTGTTTTGTGGTTTGGAGGTGTTTGACCCCTCTTAGGCCTTGAAAGGTCCTATTTTGTGCTATTTTGAGTGAGCTCCGAGACCTTGATGTTTGGGCCTCCTCACCACTGAAATCTTGAGGGATTTTAGAGGTGATGATGGTGCCTTGAGGTCCCAAGAAGGAGAGGGCCACCCCCTCTCCTTATTGTCCTTGAAATGGACCATTTTTGGCCTCTTGAGGGAGCATCTAGCTAAGCTTCATGTTGACCATGCCTTGGCTGTTTTTTGTGCCTATTACATCATAATATGGCTCTGTTTATTGTTGGTTTTGGTACACCATGCATGCTTAGCATACCTACCTTGTAATGCCATGTTTAGGCCTTAACATGCCTTAGGTTGTAAACTTTTGTTCAAGCTTGTTTTAGGTCTAGTTTTGTGAAGCTTCTATGCTTATTTTACCATGCTAGAGGTCTGTCCATAGTTGTTTGGGTCGGCCAGGGCATGCATTGTATAGCCCCTTTGCATTTTTAGCTTGTTGGCCTTAAGTGTGTGAATGTATAGCATGCATCCTTGCCTTAATTGAGTGGGTTGGGACCATTTGTCATGTAATTTCAGTCCCTTTGACATTCTTGTATGCTTGCCTTGGACACCTCTTTAATGCTTTGAAAGCTTGTGTAGCATGTTCCATGTTTTGGCCATTGTACATGCCTTTGAATTCGAGCCACTTAGACGCCATCTAGGGGGCCCTCCTTTGCATGGTCTAGATCTATCTTGAACCTATTTTAAGTCCTCTTAGCCTTGTGAGGCTTGGTTGACTTGGTCATGGTTCAAGCCCCTTTGACTTGCTTCAAGTACTTGGGCCATTTATTGCATGCTTAGTCTATTTTATTTGCTTGGTTTGGCACCATCTTAACATGATTTTCAATGTTTATCTTGCATGCCATTAGTCGACATTATGCCTCTTTCAAGTGTGCTTGAGAGTTCCCCTTTTGTGCCTAAGTGTTGGCCCTTTAACATGTGCATGTGTGCATGTGTATTTGGTCCTTTATTTTGGTCACTTTAGCCACTGTTTTGGGCCTTATTAGAGCTGCCCAAATCATGTTTAAGTTCATCTCTTGGTTTGTTGCATGTACGCCTTGTATGTTGTAGCATATTGGTGAGTCGTTGAATAATTGAACTTGCATGATTGAATGAAGTCACATGTTTGTTTACATGCTTAAACACCCACATTATGCCTTGCATACTTGTTGGTGGCATTATCTCATGCCTTGTATGCTTGTTTGCTTGTTTGCATAGTTGGTGTGCCTAGTGTACATCACTCGCATTGAATTGCTATGTTGCATGCTAGCTCGCATAATTAGGATTGCATTGCATTGGCATGCATGCTCTACTTCTTGACCAAGTCATGATGGAGGTCGAGTCCCATTGGTTTGTTGGTTTGCATTGCATTTGACATCAAAACGTGCACACTTGGTCCTTTGGGCCATCACGCAGGGAAATGCGCCATTGATGGTCCGAGAACCAAGGAGCATGTCCCTTTGAGTCATTAACATGATAAGGGACATGATTGGTGCATACATGCCTTGAATTATATTGCCATGCTCTGCCTTGCCCTCTGTTGCTGCCAATTGCAGATTCTGCAGGAGCTTTCTGCCGACCGGCAGTGCCAAGTGCCGACTGGTAATCCTCCCTCTGCCGATAGCTTCACCAATGGCCGGTGATTACATTCCACTGCCGGTAAGCATTTTACCCAGCCGATGACATTCTCCAGTATCCAGAGAAGCAATCCTGAGGTTTTGGCAGCCTCCAGAGGAGTAAAGAAAGGAAAACAGAGGCAGCCTATGCATGGCGGTGCACTTCCGAGCATGACCCGAGCACACATTGCATTGGGCTCTCTTCCCAAGACGGTTTACTGTTTTTCCTAGCTTAGTTAGTTTGTTAGCTAATTAGGCAATTTGTAATAATTAATTAGCTTGTAGGTTAATTATCTACATTATTCTTTTGGTCCCTCCGAGCGAGGACGAATCTGTAATAAGTGTGGGTGAGTGTGTGAATGTCTTCCAACCCTCACTTCTTTCTTCCCTTTTATTTACCTGCTTATGATGGTAGATTAGGGCATGTTTAAATTAGCATACCTTATGTTATGCATGCGTGCATCCATGCATTTGCCCCGCATGCATCGGGCTCGGTACATCATTCTAATTGCATTTGTATTTCAATCCCAAATTGAATACGTGCATTAATTGGTTGCATTTCACATGCCATGTTTAGGTTAGCCGAGCCTACTCTAATTGCATCTTGCATGTGTTGCATTAGTCAACTTGACATGAACTAGGATCACGCATGTTTGCTAACTAGTTTATTGTTTTGGCACGGAGTACGATGTAAGTATTTATGCTTTAGCATCTCGCATGCGTGTGAATGTTAACATGATAGCATGCTTACCATGTGGCTAGATGCTTATCTGTTAAACTGTTTGAATGCCTGTGGGTGAAGGTTGGATTGTTTGAGTTGGAAAAACTCATTGAAATCCGTATTTTAAGCCTACTTGCGAGTAGCAAATTCCAAAGTACTTTTTTTAAGACAAACGGATATGCAATGCTTATTTCCAAATTAGGCAATCTAGTCTATACTTGTTTGCTGTGCGCATAATATAGTAACGCTAGGCTAATGATTGGTTTAAGAACACATAACGTTTTCAAAAATGGATATCACGGTTAGTAGAGGCCGATCTTCGGATCGGGCGAGAGGGGGTGCTCATAGCTGGCCTTCCCCAATCGTACCCTAGCTCCCGAGCCGAGGCAACTCTGGTGATGACGGACATGTGGCCTTCGGCACCGAGTCAGGGTTTCCTAAATTCCCCCATAAAAAATATTTAGGTGGCGACTCTGTATCTGGCAAAGCAGTCCATGTTTGGCACTTCTTTCCTAAAATCTGTTTTCTCAAAACGATTTGCCAGATTTGGACTCTTTGGTTCAAGATTAAGAACCGTGACACAAATCGAGTCCGAACTGTAGCGGGGTCCCTCGAGGACGTGCTACAGTTTCTGGCGACTCTGCTGGGGATTTAGAGAGCTTGACTCGAACTCGTGATATCCTATTTTGATTTCATTTATGTGTCTCTTTGCATTGCATTTGCATTGGTGCGCCTAGGACACCGTGTTTGCCATCTGCCATTCCTGAACGGTTTGCCAGAGGCTTGTCTTGTCAAGGTATGACCATAAGGCTGACCGGTTATGGGCTCTGACAGTATGGGAACACAAACCCCGGTTTTACCGGGGCACCCTTTTCGACCATTCGACCTAGTGCATATCGAAATCCATAGTGACCATTCCAAGTTAGGACAGGTTACTTACCCGATGTTAGGTTGTTTTAAAACTGCTGCGTGCATTGTGGAACTCTAGCTCCTGACAAAATAGGACAGGGGAACCCTACCCCAACATAGGGGTGTTTTGGCTCTCTTTACTTGCTATGTGCTTTTAGAATGTATCTCTACAGGAAAGTACATATCAGTTTGCAAGTGTGAGTATCGGACCTGAGAGCACCAGTATCGGTGTTGTTGAGAAATCAGTTATCTGCGAGTATCAGGTTCAGTTTTTGGGGACAGTGATTTCTGGGAACAGTGATCAGCAGTAGAGTACAGTTGTTCAGCTACACCCGTGTTTGATCTGTTTAGGCTGAAATGCTGTTTGTTGTCTCTTTCAGTTCGGACAGCTGGTACAGAATAGCCAGTGTTTCCCTTGCTGAGGCAGGACTTATGATGACGCAGAATTCAGAAGAGATCGTGGTTATGACAGCTGCATTAGATCAAGGGATCACTCTGCAAAGTGAGGCCAACATTAATGTGTCACATCCACCCAGGTCGCCTGTTGCGCACCCGGTTTGGGCCCCGCAACTATACCAGGCTCGCGAGCCTACTACGTTTGAACTAATGGGGATGATAGGTGATCTCCAGAGGTCTGTGGCGGATCTCGCCTACGGAATGTCAGCTTCACCTCCAGCCGCACCATATGCCAGGAGTTTTGTACCCCAGGAGCCCCCGCTGTTGGGACGAATTGTGATCGAACTTAGCCAACCGGAGATGGCCTCCAGCTATGGCAATGACATATCAACGTTAACCCAAACCCTCGATCAGGCTGAGGCCAGAGGAAAAGACAAAATGAAGGCAGATGCCGATCCCATTGAACAACTGCTGCGGGCAGTCGAGGCTTTGAAAGCCGGGGGGATGAATAAGCAACAGGTATCCGCAGTTGTGGCAAAAACTATGGAGGATGCTTTCCCCACTCCACCTGGGGGTAGTTCAAGTCAGTCGGAAAATCGGGATGGGCCCCGTCATGCCAGAACAGTTCCTCCTATTCCCGCCCCTGCACCTGGGAAAGATTAGAAAGCTAAGGTGGCGCCTGCCGACCCTTTCACTTGTGCGGCTAGTAAGAGCGCTCAGACTCCAAAGTACCTGCCCCAGGAGCGCAGGACCTTTCATGCTCTCTACATGCCTTTGTCTAAGGCACTTCAGATCCTTGCCGAGAGGGGACACCTTAAACCCTTGGAGCCTCGACCCCTCCCGAAGAATGTCCCTGCTACGCATGATGCTGCTCAGTACTGCGCGTACCACCAGCAGACAGGCCATGCTACCGACAATTGTTTCCTCCTCCGTCATGAGGTGCAAGATTTGATTGACAACGAGGTTATCCTCCCGCCCACCACAGCCAAGTCCGTTACCACCCAGTTATTGGATTTTGAGGACACAGATACTGCAAGTATGTAATCAGGAAGTGAACCACCTGCGGGCGGCATCCGGTATATTTTGAATGTGGCGTCTGGCACGCATTTTTGAGCATCTGTGAATGCTATCTTTGTAAATTCTGGTTCGGGTATCGAGTCAGTCTTTTGTTTTGAGTCTGTCTCTTTGTCTTGAGTCAGTCTTTTTGCTTAAGGGTCTGTCTTGTTGTAGCAAGTCAGTCCCCTTTGTATAGAATACCAAGTGATTCCGGGGTTGTTGCCTCGAACACCATTTTGTCTTGTAATTACCCGTCTTTGTTTTTGAGTCTGTTTCTGCCGAAGGGCCAGTTATACCAACAAATCTGGATGAAACAGCTATTGCTATCTCACTTTCAAGCTTGCTTTCAGTATAAGTGCCAAAGAATTTGATTGGGCTGACAGTACATCTCGCCTGCTCTCCTGCACGCCAAACTCATTGCATTAACCTAAGTTTTTCAAAAAACCCCTTTTGAACACTGCGGTGATAAAAACGAAGAGGAAGGAATTCCTCGGGTATTGCAAAACTTTGATCAAATTGAGAGAAAGAGAGGCATGCTAAGCCTTTTAATGAATGAAATCATGCTTGTCGGCGTAAGTACTGAGAAGGATCCTGGCTTGATCCAGATTGGTTCCACACTATCTTCGGCACGAGCGATTCATCGCTTTCTTAAAAACTTTCAAAAACAAATGTTTTATACGGCCCTGTGAAGACCTGTGTGGAATCGCTCTTGAGATCGCGCAGCCTAGGATCGCTCTCAGCCTCAAGATTTGACCTGTTTGTTTTGGACCACGGACTCATCCGGAACATTCAACGGTCAACTGTCGGAGAAGGCCCGCATGGCCAGATCAGAAGCAGCACTCGAACAAGAGGCACCAAAGCCGAATCAAAAAGATTAGATCTCACCAAAAGAAGCTTGTGGAGCAACCATGATGGATTCTTCCGCAAATCAGTGCAACAGCCGTTCTCCTAGACACAGAGAGGCTTCAACTTCAAAAACCATTTGGCATGGACTTGTTACACTTTTACCCTTTGAGAGGCTCGCTGGGCCGAAAACCTGGAAGGGCGACCCAGGCAAAAGTTAGAGCAAGAGAAAAATACAAAGAAAAAAAAATGCAAAAGAAAAAAGAAAAAAAAAAGGGGAGTGAAAAGATATGAAAATTGAAAAAGAGAAATAAAAAAAAAGCTCGCAAGGTCGAAAACCCGCGTCGGGCGCTTTGGCAAAAGTTAGAGCCTGAAAAGTGAAGGTTAAAATACCCGAGTGTACCTTAACCGGAACTACGTAAGGCTTGATTCCCATGTTTGGGATACGTAGGCAACTTCATCATGAAGTCCAGCCCCCAACGCTTTTATAGCGTCTCAGTCCATGCAATGGTTTCAATTTCATCCCGAAGTCCAGTCGCCAACACTTCCAAGGCGACTGTGTCCATATATTTGTTGTGTCCGTCTTCGTCATCTCTGTGTCCAAGAGCTCGACCACCGCCAATGAAGACTGTTTGCGGACTGCTGCGGCACCATCCAAACAAGGGGCAACTTTCCGTTGCCACGAGTCGTCGTAAGCCGCCATTCAAACCAGGGGCAACTTTCCGTTGCCATCCACCCCTTTCAAGCCAGGGGCAATTTTCCATTGCCTCCGATCCGAGGTTACGCATCTCAAAGAGTAAGTTCCATTCTCGTTGAGCGTTGACTGTTTGCAAAATAGATTTTGAAAATTTTTACTAAGGTTGACTATTTTCTCGAAAACTATTCCATTTTCCAAAACTGGACCATTGTCTTGGACCCAAAAGGGAAAATTTTCAGTGCTTACAGCCTGACTTGTATGGTCTTAAAATCAAAAATCAAACAAGTACGTTAATCTGACTCTCATTTTGATCAAAACTGTTTTAGTAGAAAGCAAAAACAAAAAATGGTCAAAGTGATTAACTAAGGGCACAGTTGAGCCAGGCGTTCTGTCCCCCCCCCCCCCCCGGTCGTCAACGTACTTGCCAGAAGAGCGCTCTACCCGCCAGAAGAAATAGCTGTGAGCTAACGGCATTGGGCATGAACCCGCAACTTCTTATTCATTCATTGATCACCTTGGGGAGGGCCGAAAAATGAGAGAATGAAGAATAGAGAGGCGTGAGTTGAGAGAAAAGTGAGGAAAAGGGTTTTGAGAGAAAATCCGAGCTTAAGTGCCAGAGTGATATGAGAATCACAAATGAGAAGGGGGTGGGAAACAATACCCAGAGGAACTGGCTCCTCGTGATCTGAGGTCCCCCGTCTTCGTTAACACGTCTGTATGTCGTGTCTTTTGTTTTTGTTTACCTCAACCTTTGTTTTAGGTTTCTTCCGAGCGTGTTTCGTTGTGTTTAGGTCGTATACCTTTGTTCGAGCCCTCCCCACTGTGTTCAGCTGCAGGTTCGATACCCCGGTTTGAAAAACCCTTATTCAATTTCAAAAATCGTTTATACTCAGAATGCTATGCCATTCTCTATATTTGAGCGTGTTTCAACTCCAACCGGTTCCATCTTTGAGCTCTGTCTTGTCAGATTGGGCCGTTCGCTCAGGATTTACTGTGTGCAGAATGAACCGAATGCTGTGTGATGGGCTGTATGCAGATTAATCCCCAGCAGAGTAAGGGTTGTGTGTCCAGAATCAGGCAGTGGGCTGCTTGGGCTATTTTGCTATTGGCTGTTTAATTATCCGATTATTACCATGCAAATGTTCAACATTCAGACCACAGATCAATTCCATTTACATTGAAGTGTAACATGATGGGATGCGATGCCATACATGAGATATGTAAATGTAACACTTTTTAAGCAAAAAGTTTGTTCATTTCATAATCTTTTTTTTAAGTACAAAGTTTTGAGGAAAACAAAAATCTGCCTGCGGCAGTACAAAGTATCCTGACTACCAACAAAAGGGAAAAGTACAAAAAAGAAGAAAAACAACAAAAATCTATATCCATGTCAAGCGACTCTGAGGGCTATCGGTCTGTCCTAGTCCTCTTCCTGGACGAAGGTCCAAGAGCATCATCAGCATCGTCGTCAGAGCCCGAGCTAGTGCCGCCTCCGGTCTCCTCCTCCGATGACTCCGCCTCCGACTCTGCCTCCGCCTCCGACTCATCATCATCATCATCGTCATCATCAGGAACGGGAGCCCGCGAACTACTCCCGACATGAGTGTGCCCCGCCTTGGTGCGGGGGAATACTCTGCCCTCCTCATCTCTCCCTCGGGCGAGGACGGAAGGTCTAGCTGGAGCACCTCTTACCACGGGAATCTGGAAGGGAGGCTGGAAAAGTACATAAAAGGCAAATGCATCAGTATACTGTGGACAGTTTGACAGTGCAGAATGCAGTGTATGAGTACAGTGTGTGAATGCTGTGGACAATCTATCAGTGCAGAATGCAGCGTATGAGTACAGTGTGTGATTGCCGTGAGCAGTTTATCAGTGCAGAGTACAGTGCAGAATGCAGTGTATGCAGTGTATCAGGCACTGTGAGATCAGTGTGTCAGGTGTTGTGTCGTGCAGCAGATTACGTGAATCAGTGTATGAGTGATTTGAGGCCGTGATCAGAAGAACATACCGGAATGCTGTAGAAGGCCAGGAGGTCAAAGGTCCGCTGTAGCATCCCTATCATAGAGGCATTCAGCTCCACGGACTGCCGGGTCTACTCGGAGGACGCCTGCAAAAGTACAAGATATATCAGTATTCTGTGGACTATCAAACAAACTGAAATGAAATGCCAATGCAAGATGCAAAATGAAGTAATACATACCGGAGGCAAGTCGGGGATGCCAGTTAACTCATGACCAGCTGGGGGAGGAGCGAAGGGGATCTGGTAGGTCGCCCCATCCTGCCCTCTGTATGTCAGTAAAGTGGGCAGAGCAGGCCAACCGGTCCCCTGTCCTCCCTGAACTCCGCCCCTGCCACGGACTCGAGCCCTCCTCAAAGCTCCTGCTCCAGCTCCCGCTCCTGTCCTAGCTGCTGGCACCACGGACCTAGCTCCCTCAGCTCGACGGCCGCCGCTAAGAGACTGCATAATGTACGTCTGCACGTACTCTCGGTAGTCGCCGATGCCTCTGAAGCGGGTCGCCTCCCAGCCGATAGTATAATCGGCCATCTGCTCAGTAGTGAGTGTCTCGGTCTCCCTCATGTTCAGGAGGGTGAACCGGGACTATCTGCTCTGGTAACCCTAGGGTCTGGCGTAGGAAACGCTCACCCAGGTACCAAGCCCGACAGACCGGGCCCTCCAGTAAGATCCGAAAATGCGAGGTCTCCTCAGCACCGGCAAATCGGTCCCGAATCGTCGCCGGCAACGGAGCCCAAGGCTACCAAGTGATCTGAAAGTGACATACAGTTTGTTATCTATCGTTATTGAAGTATGCAGTGAAAAGAAAAGCTTAGATAAATTCTGAAATAAAAACATACCTCGGCAGGGGTGATAGTGTCGAAGTAGCGGCGAAAGAAGCTAAATGTCTCTCGTGGCCTCCGCCCGCATCTCCCGTCGAAGCGTCGCGAGAATGGGATGACGAGGGGGGTCTCTGTGTTTGGCACGGGTGCAAGCCTGGGAAAGTAGGCGTAAACCCACAACTGCACAGAAAACATCAATATGATTATCAGATAAAGAGCGGAATGCAAGATAAAGCGGAAATGGCAGGGCTGTGTGTTGTGCAGTGTATTGTATATTGTGTACAGTGTGAGCAGTGTACAGTCAGTGTAAAGCAGAGTGTATGTGTGTGCCGCGTGTGCAGTATACAGTTAGTGAAAAGCAGACTACAGTATGTGCAATACAGAATACAGTACAAAGTACAGAAGATAGAAAAGTAGAAATGAAAAGTGGGAAAGAAACGTACCTCCCAAGCACGCCAGTAGCCTCCGAGCAACTGTCCACTGCCACGGGAAGCCGAGCTCATATACCCGTAGAGTGTGGCCAAAGCGGCGCCACCCCAATCATAGTGCAAGATCTGCCTGACGTCCACCAAAGCACTAAGCAGGCAGAGGGGCACGGTGTTTGCCCGGTCGGCGAAAATAGTCGTCCCCAGAAGGAACATGAGAAAGCCGCGCGCATACCTCTCCGCGGCCTCCTGAGTCATCTGCGCCTCCTTCACCAACGCGGGCTGGACCCTGAGCTGCACCTCGAACCAGGAGTAACGAACAAAGCCTGGACGGGTGAGAGGTGGCACCTCACCAAGCAGATAGATCTGAGCGGCAATCCACTCGTCCATGTCAGTATCGGATCACCCCCTACCCCGATGCCTGTGAGCATCGAGAAATCATAGGGAGTCATCGTCATGTCTCCCGTCGCAGACAAATGGAACGAGTCGGTGGTGTCCCACCACCTCTCTACTAAAGCGGCGAGCAAGGGCCTGCAGGTCGTGAGTCTGGATAGTCCCCTGCAGAAAGCGCCGAAGCCCGCCTGGTCCATGATGCGGCAGACGGCATCGGGAAGCTCGACATACCAGTCCCGAGCGCCGGTGTTCCCATACCCACGGATGGTATGGGAATTCCCCTGTAAATAGAAAACAACAATTGCAAGGCAACATTCAAAATGCAGTTCTAAGAAGCTTACAGTGAATTACAACGTGTGATGCGTCAGCGTGTTCGGGTGGTTCAGTACAGTATAGCATGTGTGCATATTTTCAGACTCAAACAAATACCGGGTGCCGGTGTGCTTACAGTGAACTACAACGTGTGATGCGTCAGTATGTTCGGGTGGTTCAGTACAGTATAGCATGCGTGCATATTTTCAGAATGTGTGCATATTTTCAGACTCAAACAAATACCGGGTGCCAGTGTGCTTACAGTGAACCACAACGTGTGATGCGTCAGCGTGCTCGGGTGGTTCAGTACAGTATAGCATGTGTGCATATTTTCAGACTCAAGCAAATACTGGGTACCAGTGTGTATGCAGTGAAATACAGTGTGCGCCGTGTGTTTGGGTGATTCAGGGCTAGTGCAGTGTGTGTGCATGTGTCAGTCTCAAGCAGATATCAGTGGCACGTATGTTTACAATCAACTACAGTATACAGGGTATCTGAGCTAAAGCAATTAAGGAGCACAACCAGCTACGACAGTTATGTATCCTACATTGCAGAAACTAAAGCAAAGAAAAGAGAGTTACCTCGGAAGCGCCAAAGGACAGATGGGAGGTAGGCTCACGTAGTAATAGCTCAGGTGGCACGTGCCTCTCGAAGCTCCGAAACTGGCGAAGTCCGTCAGGAGGTAGAACATGAATCGCCGGCCGGTAGGTCGCCGGGTCGAACGGGCGGACGCTCAACGGGAGAAGCTCAACCCCGGGATCCATCTCGTGATCCAGAGGAGTCCCGCCCTGTGGAATATCGTCGGCCATGTCAAAAATGGTGAGAAAATAGCCAAAAAAGGAAAACCGGGCGAAAATGTGGAAAGTCAACCGAAAAGTCAAACGCCGAGAGGGTCGGAAAAAGCCGGAAAAGTCGGAATACGGAAAAGGCACGGGTATCGAGAAAAACTCGAGGGAAACAAGCCCTGAGTGGCGAAAATCAAGAAAGAAACACCAAAACGAAGTTTCGTTCGGTTGAAAATGTCCGAAACACGAAGGAGATCGCGAATCGAACGACGAAATGAGAACTAGAACGCACAGAAATGAGAGAATCAAGGGGGGAAAACACTCTAGAGAGAGAGAGAGGCGTTTTTCGACCAAGGGGAAGTAAGAAAATAGGGTTAGAAACCCTATTTTAAAAGACCCGTGCCGAAATGACAGAACTGCCCCGATTCAGCAATTCTTTGCCGGTCGGCCACACTCTTTGCCGGTCGGCAAAATATTGTGCCGATGGAATTAAATGATGGCCGGTGGACGGCCGGTGATGTATTCTGATGGCCGGTGGGCATCTGTTGACCTCCTACAGTAATTTTGGAGCCTCCTACACCCTTGTTTGAGTTATTTGTGGGGTCCAGGGCCTTTAGTGCACAAAACAGTGCAAAACAATGCAAAACAGTGCGCTTTCGACGCTCAGCCAGCCTCCGTTTTGACCTCGGGTCGTATCTTCTGTGCGTGGCGCTCGAATTGTGCAAGGTGTATCCTTTTCATATTCTTTTGGCTTTTACGAAATTCAAAAGTTGCCCCACGTGCATCGCATATCAATCGCACTGTCTTGTGCATTTCAAATTATCGCACTGTTTTGTGCATTTCAAATTATCACACTGTTTTGTTCATTTCAAATTATCGCACGATTTTGTGCACTTCAAAACCATCGCACTGTGTTGTGCACTCGCGTTGTCTAACGCATCGCACGGTTTTTGCGCATCTCATTGCATTTTGCATAATTGTTCAATTTCATTACTTGCGTAGACCGCATGTATTGCTTGCGTAGACCGCATAATTGTTCAATTTCATTACTTGTGTAGACCGCATGAATTGCTTGCGTAGACCACATGTTTATTCAAAATTCCATTACCTGCGTAGACCGCATGAATTACCTGCGTAGACCGCATGTATTGCTTGCGTAGACCGCATGATTGTTCAATTTCATTACCTGCGTAGACCGCATGTTTTGTTTGCGTAGACCGCATAATTGTTCAATTTCATTACCTGCGTAGACCGCATGTTTTGTTTGCGTAGACAGCATAATTGTTCAATTTCATTACTTGCGTAGACCGCATGAATTGCTTGCGTAGACCGCATGTTTATTCAAAATTCCATTACCTGCGTAGACCGCATGTTTTGCTTGCGTAGACCGCATAATTGTTCAATTTCATTACCTGCGTAGACCGCATGTTTTGCTTGCGTAGACCGCATAATTGTTCAAATTCATTACTTGCGTAGACCGCATGTTTTGTTTGTGTAGACCGCATAATTGTTCAATTCCATTACCTGCGTAGACCGCATGTTTTGCTTGCGTAGACCGCATGCTTGAAACCAACTTTATTACCTGCGTAGACCGCATGTTCTGCTTGCGTAGACCTCATGCTCATGATCAATTTCACTAATTGCGTAGACCGCAAGCTCATGATCAATTTCGTTGCCTGCGTAAACCGCGTGCTCCACTTACATGTCTGTGCTTTCACAGCATTGTTGTGCTTCCCATTTGCTTTGCGTTGTCACGCATTTTCAAAATACATTGGTACGCATATTGTTAATCACATTGTACCTGTTAAGTTTGTTTTCTTTGCAGGCACGATATTGTATGTACGGTTCATTTGAGGCTGGTGCAACCAGACAAACCGCACAGGTATTCAAACGGTCTAGGAGACCCTAAATCCTCTGAAGGTGCGAGTCCTTCGGTGTTTGTCGTGCCCGAACGACTTTCGATAAGTTGCATTGTCGTGTATCTTACAGCCGCGTGTTGTCGCGCATTCCCTGCAACATGCATTTTATACATCACTTGCATTTCAAAAAAAAAAAAAAACAAAAAACACATGCGTTGTCCCACATCATCGTAAATAGTTGCATTGTCATGCATAATTAGAACATAGTGCATACTGCATTGTCATGCATGTTTGTAAATATCCATTCCATTGCATATTCGTAGATATTGCATTTCAGATTGCATGCATTCATTGCATCACCCCCGTCTATGGCTTGCGCCTTTCCATGTTGAGCTTGGCCTGGTATGTGCCCATACTTTTCACGTCAAAACATAGTTCAGTGGACCGTTCTATGTTAGCCGCGACTTGTACATGTACATGCCTTTCCTAGGCAAGATTTGGTTTGGCCCGCAGGCCATATCCATTATATTGCATTTCCACTCCATTGCATATATGTGCACATTGCATTGTAGCTTTATGGCTTGCGCCTTTCTATGATTGAGCTTGGTCTGGTATGTGTCCATACTTTTCACGTCAAAACATAGTTCAGTGGACCGTTCTATGTTAGATCTGGCTTGTGCGCACACATGCCTTGCCTAGGCAAGATTTGGTTTGGCCCGAATGCCATTTCCATTGCATTTTAGATCGCATGCATTCATTGCATCACCCCCATCTATGGCTTGCGCCTTTCCATGTTGAGCTTGGTCTGGTATGTGCCTATACTTCTCGTGTCGAAGCATAGTTCAGTGGACCGTTCTATGTTACACGTGGCTTGTATGTGTACATGCCTTACCTAGGCAAGATTTGGTTTGGCCCGCGTGCCATATCCATTGCCACCTCCCCAGCATATCCATATATATATATATATATTGCATTATAGTGTAATTTTTGCATCCAGCATTAGGATCATTGTCCTTTCTCCAGCGGGTCGTTCCCTCACTTGTGTCAATTCCCCCCCAATACTTGTTCTTGTGTCTGTCTACGTTGCTCATAGTTCAGTAGACCGTTCTATGGTAGACAGACTTGTTACCTCCATCAATCTATTTGACAAAGGTAGGGTTTTGAACCGCTCACGATTGGATCATGATTCAATTGCATTGCATCTTCATTTGCATTATTTATACATTGTTTTGTATATACTGCATATCATCTTGCATCCATTTTTGCATTATCATGCATGCTGCTAACAATATTGTACCTGTTAAGTTGTTTTCTTTACAGGCACGATATTGTATGTACGGTTCATTTGAGGCTGGTGCAACCAGACGAGCCGCACAAATATTGTACCCTTCGAGTGAGAAGTATCGAGAATTGCATAATTCTCTTACATCCTTTCTGCATTGTAGTGTAGCTTGGTGTATGCTAGCTTAAAATTGTCGCATGTGTGCTTCGTTACAGCTTTCTTTGCATGATCATAAGTTATGTTTCGCTTTGTGCATTGTCTTGCATTTTGCCCCTGCCTTCGGGCACATACCTTATTTGTCTTGCATGTTTGTCTGAGTCTTCGGCCTTGTCAAAAATGGGTCGTCTCTGGGCTTTGACATTCACTCCCGTCACTGTTATGACTTTCGAGTTCTGTCAAAGAGGGGCAACTGTAGACACCCCATTTTTGACCGTCCTCAAGACTTGGACGTCGCCATTGGAACACTTGGTGATTACCCTTGTTTGTTTTCGTTTGGAGTTCCCGGAGGTCTCGGCTACGCGCCTTGCCTCAGGATCTCCGAACTTGACTGTTTAGTGTCTGGCTTTGCACCAAACACTTGTGTTTTGCCTTGGAGGGGCAGGGAATGCCTTGTGAGGCATCCCCATACATCACCGGCCATGGCCAGAGGCTACCAGCTAGTGTTTTGCTGCCATCGGCAATCTATATTGCCGGTCGGCATTCTTTGTTGCCGTTCGGCACTCCCTTTTGCCAAAATGGCATTTTTGGGCAGCCGACTACTGTTCATCTGCTTTTGCAGATATTTTATTACAGCTGTCTTGCATTTGGCTCCCCTATGGAGGGATCTCTCTCTTTAGAAGCTTGTCTTGTAAGCTTTACAGGACAAGAAGCTCTATAAGAGGAGCCCTTCTCTCCCTTGCTTAGGGTTAGACACTTTAGAGATTTTAGACAGCCATATTAGGGTTTTGAGTTCTAGGGTTAGGATTGATACATATCCTATCTCTATATCTCCCTCTTGTGTGTGTTTAAATGTGTTTGTGTCTTACTATTGCACACAAACACATAGTGTTTCACCTTCACTTAGCTACTGAGGTTCTAAGAGGTTGGTTTTGAGGTTTTGGAGCTGGTTTCAACCTAAAAGAGGCTGCTGGTCCACCATTGTTGAAGGGGTCTTCAAGGGTAAGAAACTAGTCCCTTTATTCCCCATTTTTGCATTGTATTTTTACCTATCTTAAAATTGTTTTTGAGTTTGGTGTATAATATAAAAAAGTTCTGTTTTTAGGCCCTCTAAATAGTTTGTTTAGAATGTTTTGTGGTTTGGAGGTGTTTGACCCCTCTTAGGCCTTGAAAGGCCCTATTTTGTGCTATTTTGAGTGAGCTCCGAGACCTTGATGTTTGGGCCTCCTCACCACTGGAATCTTGAGGGATTTCAGAGGTGAGGATGGTGCCTTGAGGTCCCAAGAAGGAGAGGGCCACCCCCTCTCCTTATTGTCCTTGAAATGGACCATTTTTGGCCTCTTGAGGGAGCATCTAGCTAAGCTTCATGTTGACCATGCCTTGGCTATTTTTTGAGCCTATTATATCATAATATGCCTCTGTTTATTGTTGGTTTTGGCACACCATGCATGCTTAGCATACCTACCTTGTAATGCCATGTTTAGGCCTTAACATGCCCTAGGTTGTAAACCTTTGTTCTGAAGCTTCTATGCTTATTTTACCATGCTAGAGGTCTGTCCATAGTTGTTTGGGTCGGCCAGGGCATGCATTGTATAGCCCCTTTGCATTTTTGGCTTGTTGGCCTTAAGTTTGTGAATGTATAGCATGCATCCTTGCCTTAATTGAGTGGGTTGGGACCATTTGTCATGTAATTTCAGTCCCTTTGACATGCTTGTATGCTTGCCTTGGACACCTCTTTAATGCTTTGAAAGCTTGTGTAGCATGTTCCATGTTTTGGCCATTGTACATGCCTTTGAATTCGAGCCACTTAGACGCCATCTAGGGGGCCCTCCTTTGCATGGTCTAGATCTATCTTGAACCTATTTTAAGTCCTCTTAGCCTTGTGAGGCTTGGTTGACTTGGTCATGGTTCAAGCCCCTTTGACTTGCTTCAAGTACTTGGGCCATTTATTGCATGCTTAGTCTATTTTATTTGCTTGGTTTGGCACCATCTTAACATGATTTTCAATGTTTATCTTGCATGCCATTAGTCGACATTATGCCTCTTTCAAGTGTGCTTGAGAGTTCCCCTTTTGTGCCTAAGTGTTGGCCCTTTAACATGTGCATGTGTGCATGTGTATTTGGTCCTTTATTTTGGTCACTTTAGCCACTGTTTTGGGCCTTATTAGAGCTGCCCAAATCATGTTTAAGTTCATCTCTTGGTTTGTTGCATGTACGCCTTGTATGTTGTAGCATATTGGTGAGTCGTTGAATAATTGAACTTGCATGATTGAATGAAGTCACATGTTTGTTTACATGCTTAAACACCCACATTATGCCTTGCATACTTGTTGGTGGCATTATCTCATGCCTTGTATGCTTGTTTGCTTGTTTGCATAGTTGGTGTGCCTAGTGTACATCACTCGCATTGAATTGCTATGTTGCATGCTAGCTCGCATAATTAGGATTGCATTGCATTGGCATGCATGCTCTACTTCTTGACCAAGTCATGATGGAGGTCGAGTCCCATTGGTTTGTTGGTTTGCATTGCATTTGACATCAAAACGTGCACACTTGGTCCTTTGGGCCATCACGCAGGGAAATGCGCCATTGATGGTCCGAGAACCAAGGAGCATGTCCCTTTGAGTCATTAACATGATAAGGGACATGATTGGTGCATACATGCCTTGAATTGTATTGCCATGCTCTGCCTTGCCCTCTGTTGCTGCCAATTGCAAATTCTGCAGGAGCTTTCTGCCGACCGGCAGTGCCAAGTGCCGACCGGTAATCCTCCCTCTGCCGATAGCTTCACCAATGGCCGGTGATTACATTCCACTGCCGGTAAGCATTTTACCCAGCCGATGACATTCTCCAGTATCCAGAGAAGCAATCCTGTAATAATTAATTAGCTTGTAGGTTAATTATCTGTATTATTCTTTTGGTCCCTCCGAGCGAGGACGAATCTGTAATAAGTGTGGGTGAGTGTGTGAATCTCTTCCAACCCCCACTTCTTTTTTCCCTTTTATTTACCTGCTTATGATGGTAGATTAGGGCATGTTTAAATTAGCATACCTTATGTTATGCATGCGTGCAACCATACATTTGCCCCGCATGCATCGGGCTCGGTACATCATTCTAACTGCATTTGTATTTCAATCCCAAATTGAATACGTGCATTAATTGGTTGCATTTCACATGCCATGTTTAGGTTAGCCGAGCCTACTCTAATGGCATCTTGCATGTGTTGCATTAGTCAACTTGACATGAACTAGGATCACGCATGTTTGCTAACTAGTTTATTGTTTTGGCACGGAGTACGATGTAAGTATTTATGCTTTAGCATCTCGCATGCGTGTGAATGTTAACATGATAGCATGCTTACCATATGGCTAGATGCTTATGTGTTAAACTGTTTGAATGCCTGTGGGTGAAGGTTGGATTGTTTGAGTTGGAAAAACTCGTTGAAATCCGTATTTTAAGCCTACTTGCGAGTAGCAAATTCGAAAGTACTTTTTTTAAGACAAACGGATATGCAATGCTTATTTCCGAATTAGGCAATCTAGTCTATACTTGTTTGCTGTGCGCATAATATAGTAACGCTAGGCTAATGATTGGTTTAAGAACACATAACGTTTTGAAAAACGGATATCACGGTTAGTAGAGACCGATCTTCGGATCGGGCGAGAGGGGGTGCTCATAGCTGACCTTCCCCAATCTTACCCTAGCTCCCGAGCCGAGGCAACTCTGGTGATGATGGACATGTGGCCTTCGGCACCGAGTCAGGGTTTCCTAAATTCCCCCATAAAAAATATTTAGGTGGCGACTCTGTATCTGGCAAAGCAGTCCATGTTTGGCACTTCTTTCCTAAAATCTGTTTTCGTAAAACGATTTGCCAGATTTGGACTCTTTGGTTCAAGATTAAGAACCGTGACACAAATCGAGTCCGAACTGTAGCGGGGTCCCTCGCAGACGTGCTACAGTGCCTAAGGTCACATGTCTGCCATCACCAAAGTTGCCTTGGCTCGGGAACTTGGGTACAAGAGGGGAAGGTCATGCAACGAGCACCCCCGCTCGCCCGATCAAAGATCGGCCTGTACTAACACGATACGTTGTTTTTGAAAACACATGTGTTCTTATTCCGATTATTAACTTAGAATTTACTATGTGATGCGCACAACATACAAGTATAGCCTAAATCACTCAATTTGGAACAAAACATCTCATGTTTGTTTGTTTTAAAATGGTTTGAAGATGCTACTCGCAAGTAGGCTAAGATGTGGATTTTGCCACCCTCAAGTGGGCTTAGAAAACATGATGATTTGCCACTTCAAGTGGGCTTAAAACCCGCATTTCGGTGAATTGTTCCAATTCAAGCAATGAAGCCTTAATCCACAGGCATTCACGTAGTTGAACACTTAAGTAGCTAGCCTCATGGCAAACATGCTATACATGGCAACATACACATCTCATGCAGTATGCTAAAGCGTAAAAGCTGACCTAGTACTTCGAGCCAAAAAAGAAGCTAGTTAGTAATCAATGCATGATCTTAGCTATGGTATTGAAATACAATGCAGTTTGTATGATGCGCCGAGCCCGGTGCATGCAAAACAGATGAATGATGCACGCATGCGAAGGATAAGGATGCTAATTAAAAAAAATGCCCTAAAACTAACCACTGAAAGCGGATAAGTAAAAGGGAGAAAGAAATGGGGGTTGGAAGACTTGCATCACACACACGCACGCTTATTACAACATTTGTGCCCTCTCGACGGAGGGTCCGAATAATAGGCTAACTAGCTTATCTAAGCTAATTAAACTAATTATTACATCATAAAACTAAATAACTAATCCTAGTTAACTAGTTATTACAAAATGAAGGTAATTAATTAACAAGTTAACTAACTAGTTATTACAATCACAAATGAATGGTTAATTGTATTAGCCACTTAAGTACAAAACCAAAGCATTATCTAGCTAAGCAAAGCAGCTAAGTAAAGCAGTAAAGAGATGTCCTCAGGACGAGAACTGCATGCATGCTCGGTCGCCTCGTTCGGAAATCCATTGCGATGCCCCAACTTGCCTCTGTTTGCAATTGTTCACAAGACACTGCACAAAGCTCCGGATAGCTTCTACTCCATCATGGGAACCTCTAGGAGCATTTCCGACCACTTGTTGGTGTTGCCAACCACCTGCCGACCACTTACATTTGCTGTAGACTAGAAAAAGTGGTCGGCCAGCCACTTTTACTGGTCTGCCGACCAGAAAATTATGCACGCCTCCATTTTGCAGCAACAGAGAACAAAAAGGGGCATAACAATGCATTTGCAAGATATGTGTGCACAACCACTCTCCCTATCATTTCATGATCTCAAGGGAGTGCGGTTCTTGACTCTCAGCAACCGAGCATCGCAATGCACGATGGCCGAGAACCCAAGATTGCACAATTAAATGTAAATGAATGCGCAAATAACGCATAAGAGCCTTAAACTCTATCATGCATGATCAAGAGTGTCGGCGATTGAGAAATGAGGCACGTTTCATCACTTCAAGTATGAAACGTCCCTCATTCCTCATGTTTGGATTGACGTCCAATCCGAACACAATGCAATGCAACATGAGCATGCACAAGATTCTATCATATGGACAATGCATGTATGGCATGTTTAAAAGCTAATGCATCAAAGCTAGTAAAACATGTTACACACGAGGCATGCAATACGATGCTCAATGGACTTAAACCGAATATGAATAGACCTATGAGGCTCCATAACAGTGGCCAAAATGCATGAAAACTAAGGCACAAAAAGGCAAAGAACACATGCTCATGTGAGGGCTCATCAACTAAGCATAAGAACACAACTCTCAAGCATGATGAAGAAGTGACAAACATGGAAGTGTGACAACACTACATGCTCTGAAATCAGGTGTGAAATGATGCCAAATCATCCAAACAACATAAGCATTGCTTGCTAGGGTCCTTAAGGCACAAAGCTACCAAGGAGGACTACACAAGGGGCATGCAATATATGGCACAAATGAATGAACTAGCCATAGACAGAGCTCAAATAGGTCAAAACAAAGACCAAAACATGCTGAAATGGGAACTCAAAAGTCTAGGCATGCATGCATACAAGCTAGGCTACAAACAAGGTAA
Organism: Camellia sinensis; assembly: GCF_055761805.1. Classification (NCBI taxonomy): domain Eukaryota; kingdom Viridiplantae; phylum Streptophyta; class Magnoliopsida; order Ericales; family Theaceae; genus Camellia; species Camellia sinensis. The sequence goes on from NC_138974.1 coordinate 112,447,882, forward strand.
TAATGCCCAACTCAACACAATTAAAGAGTGAAAGAAGTGAGAATATGGAAATGCTATATGCTTTGAAATAACACGGTAGATGATGCCAAATCATTCACATCTTACAAATGAAGCATGCTAGGAGGCTCAAAGCTTGAAACTAGCATAGGCACTTTTACTATAGCTATGCAATACATGAAGCATATGGCCAAGGCAACCCAAAACTGTCCTAGAGTATGCCAAAATGATGCTAAAACATGCATCGAGCAAAGCCAAAACAAGCTAGCATGAAAGGCATGAAGCATGAAGTATGCAAGGCCAATAAGGAGGATTACTCTACACCTACCAAAACCAAGCATGAGATGACTTCACCAACAAAAATCAGATTTATGGCATGTCAAAATAACACCAAAAATAGGCTAATACCAAGTCAACACATGCTAGAATAATAAGCTCACTCATTAGGCATACAAGGCTGGCAAAGAGGACTTACACTACAAGTGTAAGAAGCTAATGAGGGATGCTCTAAACAACCAAATTCGGAGTTGTATCATAGCAAAATAGGACCAAATACACACTGAAATGGTGACCCAAAAGCCTGGGCAAGATGGCATGCATATTGGCTCCTATTTAGGGCATAAAGCACAACCTCTCCAAAGCATTGAAAGAGTGACAGATGTGAGTGTATGGCCACACTACATGTACTGAAATCACATATCAAATGATGCCAAATCATGCAAATAGCCCAAGCAATGCATGCTAGTGGCTTGGAAACTCAAAGCTAGTGAGCATGAATGAACTATAGCTATACAAAGCAAGGCATGCATGGCCCAAAACACTTAAATCAGAGCTTAAGCATGGTAAAACATGGCTAAATGCTTGTTGGAGTTAAGCCAAAACATGCTAGAATGATGGTCCAAAAGCATGATGCATGTTAGGCTAGCATGCAAGATTACACTACAAGTGTAGAATGCATGCAAATGGTGACTCAACCAAGTTAAAGCAGAGGTATGCCATACCAAAATAATACCAAAAACAAGCTGAGAACAAGCCAACACATGCTAGAAAACCATGCTTAAACATGAGGCTAATAAGGCAAGCATTCAAGATACAAGGAGAGGGGATGACCCCCTCCTATTTAGGACCTCAAAACACACTTTCCACCACTGAAATTCCTCTGAGTTTCAATGGTGAGAAGGCCCAAAAGAGGTGGTCCCAATAGTTTAAAAGGATAGCACAAAAACAAGGCCAAACAAGGCACAAGAGGGGGTAGACCACCCCCCAACACCAACAAGGCCTTAAACAAACATTTGAAACACTTGAAATAAGAACTTTTTGTAGTTAAAAGTTAGGCCTAAATCAGCATGCAAATAGGGCCAAAAGCTTAACCAAAAACCAAGGTTTAAGGGATTAGAAACTCACCCTTGAAGAACAACTTCAAAGCTGCAACTCCATCAACTTTTTTTTTATCAAAGTTAGTCCAAAAACTCCAAAAACAACTTCAAGGTGCCTCAGCTCCAAGAGTATGGTGTTTCACTATGTGTTTGTGTGCAAAAGTGTCAAGAATAGGCACTTTTAAGGACAAATATGAGACAAAGGAGGAATTATAGAGATAGATGTGTATCTATAGCTTCTAAGCAAAATTCAGTACCTGGAGAAAGGAGAGAGGGCCTCCCTTTTATAGAAAACCAAGCCTCAAGCTTGTTGAACAAGCTTGAAGCCAAATGCAATCCCTCCATACACGTGTATGGAGGATGGTTTCTGTGCTCACCAGCTGTCACAGCTGGCACCAAAATATCTGTAGGAAACTACAGGAAAGCTGCCGACCACTTGAAGTAGTCGGCCAGCTACTTACACTGGTCGGCTGACCAGCACAAGCGGTCTGTAAGAATAAGAAGTGGTCAGCAGGGGGGAGAGGTGGTCTGCACCAAGAAAGCAAGGTGGTGGCATGGCTGCCGACCACTTTTGGTGGTTTAAAGACCACCAAGACCAGTTGGCCGACCAAAAAACTGGCTGGCGGGGAAGAAAAGTGGTTTTCAGGGAGAGAAATTGGTCTCCAACCCTTATTCCACCCTCCAAGCAAGGAAAACATGGTTTGCGACAAAAACAAACCAAAAAGGATGCAAGACAAGAGTCCGGGGGTCAAGGCGCGCAGCCGGAAGCCTCAAAAACTAGTCAACGAGCACAGAAAGTGGTCTACAGGAGGGAAAAGTGGTCTACGGCCATAAAAAGTGGTCTACGAGACCTCCGTGTCCCTCTAGACCAAGAAAACAAGCCATGGTCTGAAAACCAGGCCAAAAGGAGAACGTTAAGGGGTCCCGAGACAAGGCGCATGGCCGAAGGCTCCGAAAATCGAAAACTAGTCTCCAAGAGGGAAAAGTGGTCTACGACCACAAAAAGTGGTCCATGACCACAAAAAAATGGTCTACAGACCTCTCTCTCCCTCCAGGGAAGGGAAAACAAGGTTTGGTTCAAAACCAAACCAAAAGGGAAGCTAGACAAGGCGCTCGGCCGAACACTCCGGAAACCGGAAACTGGCCTACCAGAGGGAAAAGTGGTCTACGACCACAAAAAGTGCTCTACGGACCTCTCTCTCCCTCCAGGCTAGGTCAACAAGGCTTGGTCCACAAACCGAGCCAAAACACAAAGAGTTCAAAGGCCCAGAGGCAAGGCACTCAGCCGAAAACTCCGGAAACTCGAAACGAGCACAAACATGCACGATCACCAAGTGCTCAATCGATGACGTCTGAGACTTAAGGTGGGTCAAAAATGGGGTGTCTACAGTTGCCCCTCTTTGACAGAACTCAGAAGTCAAGAAGTGACGGGAGTGAATGTCAAAGCCCAGAGACGACCCATTTTTGACAAGGCCGAAGACTTAGATAAACAGGCAAGATAACAAAGAGATACGCCCGCAGGCAGGGGCAAGATGCAACTGACATGCACAATGCCGAACATAACTTATGATCATGCAAAGAGAGCTGTGATGAAGCAATATGCAAAATAAATGCAACATTTTAAGTGAATGTTATGCAAGCAAGTAAACACGAACTAAACTACATCTCACGCAGAAAGGATGTAAGAAAATTATACAATTCTCACTGCGTCTCACACGGAGAAGGCTAAAAGCGACTACCGAGAACACCTAGAGTCTCAAACATAACACCTTCTAAGAGAAGGGTACGTCTAAACGCATGCCAAACGCAAGTGAAGAAGGGTAACAGTCAAACTGAACCGGAATTTCTCTTGAATGAATCGTACATACAATAACATCTGGTTTCACCATCTTCAAATAAACCGTACATATAATATCGTGCCTGCATAAAAGAGAGATTTTCACAAGTACAATACAACAGGAACATATGATCAACGCTATATCAAGATACAATTTCAATACAAGATAAACACGTGCACATATGATGCCGATGGAAAAGGTGCGTAGCAATGCAAGTGAAAAGTGCATAACAATGCAGGTAGAAGTGCATGACAACGCAAGTGAAGAGGTGCATAACAATGCAAGTAAAATGTGTGTAACAACGCAAGTGGAGAGGGTGCATAACAATGCAACCGAAACGCGCATAACAATTCAAGCAAAATGTGCATAGCAACGCAAGTGGAGTGCATAACAATACAAGTAAGACGTGCGTGACAACGCATGTGGAGAGGGTCCATAACAATGCAACCGACGCATGCATAACAATGCAAGCAATATGTGTGTGACAATGCAAGTGGTGAGGTGCATAACAATGCAAGAAAAACGTGCGTGACAACGCATGTGGAGAGGTGCATGACAATGCAACCTAAGTGTGCATGACAACGCAAGTGGAGTGCATAACAATGTGGAGAGAAGTGTGCATAACAATGCGAGTAGAACGTGCACAACAACGCAAGTAGAGAGGTGCATTACGATGTGGGTAAAACATGCGTGACAACGCAAGTAATGAGGAGAGCATAACACTGCAAACAAGATATGCGTGACAATGCAAGTAAAGTGGTGCATAACAATGCGAGTAAAAGTGTGCATAACAATGCGAATAAAGTGCAACTTCAATAGTATGTTTGAAGCAAAACGCCGAATAAGGAAATACAAGCCTTAACGAGACCAATTCAAACGCAACCTTCGATTTACCTCTCAGAGGGTCAAAACGTACTTAAAAAGGATACACCTTGCTCGTGACGAGTGACGATGAGCCGCGCTTTGAAGACTTGAATTGAAGTTCCCGCAGGGACAATTTGAGCCAAAAAAGTATACTTTTCTTGCACTTTCTCGAGGGCCGAGGACTCCAATCATCACAAAAACACACAGGGAGGACAATGGGCCCTTGGAGACCACCCAAGAGTGCTGCCGACCACCTAGAACAGCTGCCGACCAGTTGTAGACCACTTAAGTGGTCGGCCAGCTAGAAAAACTAGACGATCGACCAGTTTACACAGCTTGGGGCAGTTTTGTCTTTTAAAGGCCGGCTCTTTAAGTACACAACTTCAAAACACTTTTGCTCACAACTTCAAGGCCGAAATACACTTCTCCTCCTTCCTAGACCCTTTTCCCTCTTAGATCCACACTTTATACGCATTTTCCAACGCCCCACGCGAAGTTGATTCCCGAAAACTTTCGATTCTCTTCGTTTTGAACCTATCAGAATTTGTTTTCAGAGTTTCTTTCTCCATTTTCACCACTTGAGGTACGTTTCTCTCGAAGTTTAACACCTTTTCCCGGGGCGTTGACTTTTGTTGATTTTTTCTCTTCCCGAGAGTTGACTTTTGTTGACTTTTTGCAATTTTGGCTCATTTCACTCATTTTTGCTCATTTTGGCACCTTTATTCAGATGGCTGACGATATTCCACACGGCGGAGGTTCCCCGAGAGTAGAGGACAAGCCCGACATTATGCCATTGTCGTCGAGGATTCGACCTTTCAACCCGGAGAGGTACCACCCTCAGGAGCACATCCTACCCCCGAGTACCTTTCACCGTTTCACTGATTTGGCGTGACGAGCACCTGCAAGCTTGTTGCTACGGGAGTCGGAGTCCCACTTATCTCATCACGTGCGTGAGGTGCGTACCTCACTTTTACATTTTTTGCGATGTATTTTTGCATTTTTTGCACATTTCATACTTTCGCTATGTATTATATATGTTCGTTCTTAACATAACTCGCAACACAGCATCCTATTCATTGGGCATACAGCTCAAAACACAATATTTTGTTCGTTTGGGCACACAGCTCACAACACGACATTCTGTTCATTTGGCACGCAGCTCATAACACGACATTCTGTTCATTGGGCACACATCTCAAAACACAATATTCTGTTCATTTGGGCACACAGCTCATAACACGACATTTTGTTCATTGCGCACACAGCTCAAAACACAATATTCTGTTCATTTGGGCACACAGCTCATAACACGACATTCTGTTCATTGGGCACATAGCTCAAAACACAATATTCTGTTCATTTGGGCACACAGCTCACAACACGACATTTTTTTCATTGGGTACACAGCTCACAACACAGTATTTTGTTCATTTGGGCACACAACTCACAACACAATATTCTGCTCATTCAGAACACACAGCTCATAACACAGTACACTATTCATTCTGAACACACAACTCCTAACATAGCACACTGTTCATTCTAAACACACAGCTCATAACACAGTACACTGTTCATTCTGAACACACAGCTCATAACACAACACACTGTTCATTCTGAACAGACAGCTCATAACACAGTACACTATTCATTCTTAACACATAGCTCATAACACAGTACACTATTTATTTTGCAACTGAATACATCTGTTCATTCTGAACGCGGGTATCTTTCCGTTTCACCTGGAGGTCTGGATCGATCATCACGAGGGAGTGGTACATGGAGCTCCCAGATGTTGTTCAATATATTGTGGATGAGGCAGGGTTTGGCCCATTTTGTATGGGGTTGTCACGTCATCCGGCGAGCAGGACCCTTTTGGGTGCACCTGTAGAGAGATGGTGGGACACCACCAACTCCTTCCATTTCTCAGCCACCGGGGACATGATGATGACCCCGTATGACTTTTCCATGCTGACGGGCCTCGACGTGGGAGGCCGGCCGATCCCATACGATTTTGACATGGGCGAGTAGGAGACGGCTTGGACTTATCTGCTCAGAGCCCATCCGCCAGCCTGCAGATCACCATGCGTGATCAGGTACACCTGGTTTACAGAGCAGTACAGGAAGACTACGCCCGAGACTGTTGAGGCCATAGAGTAGTATGCCCGGGGATTTGTGATGTTCCTTCTTGGGACCACACTATTCTCCGATAGGGGGAACACAGTCGGGCTTTATCTGCTGAGTGCTCTAGTAGGCCTATCACAGGTCTGGCACTTTGATTGGGGTGGCACTGGCCTCACTACCCTTTACTGCTATATGAGCGCGACCTCCCACGGGTGGGGGACCATAGTAGGTGGCTACTGGAGAGCCTGGGACGTACCTTCTGCCCTCTTGATTTTTATTTCTACTTTTCATTACTTGTACACTACACAGTCCACACATGGCACACATTACATTCTGTACTCTGCATTCTACACTCAGCATTCTGCATTTTCTGTATATTCTGTATTCCCATTACCACTGTCTTGCCTTTCACAGCTATGGGTTTACGCCTACTTCTCGACCCTCCCTCCCAAACTGAAGGTTGAGGCACCACTTGAGGTGCCATACTCGCGCAGATTCGAGGGTCGGTGCCTGCCCAGACCTGGGGAGACTCTATCATACCTCAAGCAGTATTTTGACACCGTACGGGTGACGGAGGTAAACCAGAACTCTCAGTTCTTCATGCTTTTAGCTTTGATTCATCTTGCATATTTATGACAACTAATCAATTTATGCACTTGCTATCCGCAGATCACTTGGCAGCCTTAGATAGCCATGCCAGTGTATTCTCAGTTCCGATTCGCTGGGGCATGGGGCACCTCCCAGTATAAGATTTTGTTTGAGGGAACAGTCGGTAAGGCCTGGTTTCTCGGGGAGCGCTTCATACGCCAGACGATGGGTAATCCTGCTCAGGAGATTCCCTCACCGCCTCCACTGGACATGCGATCCACAGGGAGTCTCACTCCCTGGGAGGTTGACGACCTCATGCTGGGTGTCGATGCAGTTCTTTTCCTAGAGGAGGGGGAGTACACGACGTACCTCCATACATACTTGATGGCTCCACTGACAGGTGTCCGTACTCCCACGAGGAGAGCTGCTGATATGCCGTCGTTGGGCTACACCCAAGCTGCAGACATTCCTTCAACTAGCAGGGCCAACATTTCGGGAGGTAGGAGTAGGGGGATCCCCTCCATTAGGTAATGTGCTAGATAGCCAGATCTTCCGACTAAGCTGACAGGCTGGCGGTATGGGACGCTTTACCAGATTCCCTAGAGCCTTCATTGCTCGATCATCAATATGTCAGTGACCCTGACTCACCACCGGTATGCTCCACAGTTTTCATTTATCATTCAGATATTTAGACATTCATTCATTCACTGATGACTTGAACTTGCATCTGCAGCCTCCCAGAGGATATACTGAGGGGTTGCTCGAGATGGTGGCCTCACTCGAGAGTATGGTCTTACGGAGGGAGACGCTGCTGTACGCCTCCGGCATTCTGGTACTTTTCAATTTCCTTACATTCATCATACTTTTGATGACATATTGAAACTGAACATTTCACTATATTGATTCACTACATGTGTAGAGAACATCTGACACATCATATTCACATACCATATCTGCATACACACACTCCATGCACCATACTTGCGTCTGCATCTGATATACATACTCTAGCTGATGTATTCAAACTGCCTTTTTCAGGTCACACCACTACAGGCCGAGCCATCCAGGCCTTCTCGAGCAGCTGGGAGAAGGGTCTTAACTCGCGGCCGAGGGAGACGTAGAGCACCTGCTAGATGCAATGACGAGTCCAGCGATGAAGAGGAGTCAGAGTACCCTCAGTCAGAGACATCTGCAGGCAGAGATGATGACACCAGTTCCGGTTTTGAGGGCGAAGGTGACACCGAGGAGGATTCCGAGGATGGCAGCTCCAATTCAGACGGGGGTGCTGGCGGGGGTGGTGCAGAGGTTGCTCAACCGAAGAGGGTGAAGAGGGCTTCTCGATCTTGAGCCACATTGCACCAATGCAGATGTTTTTGCTTTTGTTTTCTTTTTACTAGTAGTTGTAGCACGTTGTACAGCGTTAGGCAGTTTTATTTTCCTTAAAAGTTGTACCCTGTTGTAAAAAAAAAACATGATGGAATGAAAGCAGCTTTTTGTTCAAAAAGTGTTGTATTTGTATTCTATGCATCGCATCGCATCATTTTTCACAAAAATGAGATTGGAATGGAAATTGAACATCATGTATTGTAGAGTCAAGTAGTGAACCAACGTAACAAACTAAACAACTCAACTCAAAAACAATTCGGTAAACGAATTAACAACTCAATAAACAAAGAGCAACAACTCGATAAGCAAAGAGCAACAACTCGATAAACAAAGAGCAACAACTCGATAACCAAAAAGTAACAACTCGATAAGGAAAACTTAACAACTCGATAAGGAAATGCATATTGGATAAACAAAGCGACAGAACGCATCCGAAACAGAGGTAAACTCATACCTTCAGCACTCTCAGCATATAGGAAGGTTAGGGACTCTCTTCTGGAGACAAGAAATAGCTGCAGGCCACCTTTTTGCTCATGGTCGACTAGTAAAAGAGCCTGCCGATCAATTTTTTGGTTTGCAGACCAGAAAATGTAGCTGGCCGACCAGAAAAGTGGCTGGCCGACCAGAAAAAGTGGTCAGCCGACCAGTTATGCTGGGGGCCTCTAGATTCTTGCCACATGTCCTCTAAACAGTGTCTTATCCTCCATAAAGGTTCCAGCTTCGTGGTTTCATCATTCTAACTCAGTTTTGCACCAAATGGAGGCATTTCTTGTCCAAAACCTCACAAATTCGATTGCCAACTTGGATGGCTCATAAAAGTTAAATTTCCGAGGCTTTGGAATAAATGCACTATTCATACTAAGCCGAACCCCGCTGCGTTTTCCATTTCTTCATGCCGCGGCAAAGTGTTGGAATCCAGTAACTCACGTCTTTAGCCTTGGCGGGGAAGAGGTGTGCCCCACTTTCGAAGACTTCTAAGCTTTGATGGAATCCGAGCGCGATGAAGAAATCTTGCCCCAATTCCGCTTCGACCACGTCCAAACGTTAGGACGGATGTGCGGGCTCACTTTGCATGATGCTCGGTCATTGATTCGTGACGGAGAGCTGGACTTTCTGAGCTTGGTTCGTTGGTTTTCTAATGCCGGTGACCGCAACGATCATGACTGGCAGGGTTTTCGGTGACACACCCTCTGTTAGTGCATGTTCTCTCATTTCTTGCTTGCCCCAGGCTCTGGTGGGTTTAGCGCCCATTTGGTTGAGGTTGCCCAAGGCTTGAAAGAGGGCAAGAGCTGCATTGCCATGACACTGGCTAAGACATTGATGGGTTTGGATGCTTTGCATCGCCGGGAGACGACTAGATTCGCGGGGAGTCCACTACTACTGCAGGTAATGTTTCCCACCCTATCTCATATATATTTCTCACATCACTCGGCCCTCAGGCTCGATTTTTCTCTCAAAACCCTTTTCTCACTTTCCTCTCCACGTACACCTCTCTATTCTTTAATCTCTCATTTTTCATCCCTCCCCAGATATGGTTGATGGATAGGTTGAAGGCTGTGGACTCATGCCCAGCATATTCAGCCCACAACTATTTCTTCCAGCGATGTCTAGTCGATGCCCCTGATGACGGATGGTGGTATGAATGGATGTGTAGTTTGTCTGCTCTCGACAATGCTTGGCGCTGCCCCTGGCTTAATTTACCGGCGATGAGCTGCAGCATGACTCGCTAGCCCGGGATTCAGTTGATCGGTCTAACACACTGTGTCCTTTATTTCCCATTCTGATTCCAGCGCCAATTCGGACATGATCAGACTTGTTCGGAAGAAGGGATAGAGTACCCTGCTGCAATCCCGGACTGAGGCGCACAGCTAGCTCGGTATGCCACAGCATGGAGGACAAGAGAGCTTCTGGCCCCTGCTCCCATTTTCAGTTGCACCCTCTCTGATGAGTGCATAGCTTGGCTTGACGAAGAGGCACAAGTTGGGCCTACTCCGGTATCAGAGGCTTCCAACAGCTCTGAGAGGGGATGCAGGAACACCTGACTATGCCCCGAGTTTATTACTTTATCAGTACTTTCAATTTTTCTTTATGAATGTAATAAGAAGCAACTTCGATTTGTATTCAAGAGTAGGAGAACTCTGTACTGAAATCAATGTAATTAAAGGTTGTGGGTACTGAAAATTTTTCGTTTGGTCCAAAAATGGTCTAAGTTGTAAAAAGATTAATTTGAACAAAATCAACTTTTATTAAAAAATTTCAAAACCATTTTCGATATGGATCACAACTAGACACGCCCGAAATCTATCACTGAGATGTACAACCCCGGATCCCAGCAACTGGAAAGTTGCCCCTAGTCTGAATAGCACTGCACTGGAGATCACAACCGAGCTCTTGAATGCAGAATAGACAAAGATGACCAACATGATCAAATGGACAAAGTCGATTTGGAAGTATTTATGGCTGGACTTCAAAATGAAGTTGCCTACATATCCCACAGATAGGAATCAAGCCTTACGTAGTTCGGTTCTGGTTCACTCGTGTATTAACCCTCTCCTTTTGCGCTCTAACGTTTGCCAATGCCACCCTTTCTGGGTTTTCAACCTTGCGAGCTCAATTTTTATAATTTCAAATTTTTCATGCTCTAACTTTTGCCTAGGTCGCCCTTTCGGGTTTTTGGCCTAGCGAGCCACTCAGGGATAGTATTTCTTCAACTTGTCCATGTTGATCGGCTGGGAGAACTCTAGGCCAACTAGGTCCATCAGAACGATAACTCCACCTGACCAGATAGACTTGATGATGTAAGGGCCAGTCCAATTGGGTCTGAACTTGCCCCTAGGGTCGGGGATGGGAGCTCGGTTGTCTTTGAGCACTAGATCCCCCTCTTTCAAATTCCTGGACTTAACCTTCTTGTTGAAAGCCCTGGCAATTCTTCGTTGATAACCCTGGACATGATACAGTGCTTTCAGCCTTCTTTCATCAAAGAGCATGAGCTCTTCAAACCTACTTTGCTGCCAATCTGCCTCAGCTATCTAACACTCAGCCAATACCTGCAATGATGAAACCTCAACTTTGATAGGCAAAACAACCTCCATCCCATAAACCAAGGAATACAGAGTTGCCCCAGTAGAAGTTTGAATTGAAGTCTGGTAGCCCCAAAGAGCAAATGGCAGCTTATCTGGCCAGTCCTTGTAGGTTTCCACCATCTTCTGCAGAATGTGCTTGATGTTCTTGTTGGCGGCCTCAACTGCTCCGTTGGTTTGCGGCCAATATGTAGACGACTTATGAAAACCACGTTATATTTTTCCAACAAGTTGATCACCTCCTTCTTGAAGTGGGAACCATTATCCGAAATAATCTCGTTCGGGACCTCATAGCGACAGATGATGTTGTTTCTGATGAACTTAGCCACATGCGATGCCTTCAACACCGCGTAAGATTAGGCCTCAACCCACTTCGTAAAGTAGTCTATCGCTACCAGAATGTACTCATGCCCGTTGGACCCCTTTGGAGTGACAGCCCCAATTACATCAATTCCCCAGATTGCAAATGGCCATGGCGAAGTCATGTTATACAGCTTCGACGGCGGAATGTTCATGCGGTTCACATGGATCTAACATTTGTGGCATAGCCAAACAAAGCCAATACAATCCTCCTCTATGGTGGACCAGTAATAACCCTATTTGAGGATCTTCTGGGCTAGCATCACCCCGCTCATGTGCACTCCGCACTCTTCTCCATGGATGGCCTTCATCAGGCGCTTGGATTCTTCAGCCTCAACACACAGTTTGTGCATCCCAAGATGACCCCTCTTGTATAGTTTACCCCCGCAGATGATGAACTGAGCAGCCATTCTCCGAATTGCCCTCTTGTCTTTAGCATTTGCCCCTGGTGGTTAAGCTTCCTTTTCTAAGAAGTTCCAGATGTCGTAATACCAGGGGTTCTCATCTTATACCTCATCTATGGCAGCAATCAGCTCATAGGCCGGCACAAATTTCTGTTCGATGATGATCGGACGCATCTGGACTCCGAAAGGGATGTCTATCATAGAAGATAGAGTTGCTAATAAATCAGTGAACCTGTTGTTCTCTTTTAACAGATGAGCGAAATTCAGTTTCTCAAACCGAGGAATCAGTATGTCCAAGGTCTGGTGATAGATTCTCATCTTTTCTTCTTTAACTTTCCAATCTCTTTTAGCTTGAGATACAACAAGGTTCGAGTCCCCGATGACATCCAACCATTTTACCCCTAGTTCTAAGGCAGCTTCTAATCCAGCAATACATGCCTCATACTCTGCCTCATTGTTCGACACTTTGAACTAGAGTTTGAATGCTAAGGGTATGCGGGAATTGTCGGGTGCTATCAGCAACACCCCTATTCCATAACCGTATTGGTTTGACGATCCATCAAAGTCCATCGTCCAAGTCTCTCCTTCGACATGCAGAATGGCCTCGTCTGGAAACAGTTATTCAGCTGCTTCATCCCCTTCAACTGGGTGATCGGCTAGGAACTGCACTACCACTCTCCCTTTCACTGACTTGGGTGTCATGTACTTCAAATCAAATTCGGAAAGCAGAAGCAACCAACGGGCTAGCCTACCCGTAAGTGCCGGTTTCTCGAAAAGATACTTACTAGGATCTAATCACGAAACCAGTATTACAGAGTGGGCTAATAGGTAATGCCTCAGCTTCCTGGTAGCCCATACCAAGGCCAGACAAGCCTTCTCCAGTGGATTATAGCGGGTCTCGTAATCCAGCATTTTCTTGCTTAGGTAGTAGATAGCCTTCTCCACTTTGTCCTCAGACTCCTGTGCGAGCATGCAGCCCATTGTAGTTTCAGTCACCGAAAGGTACAGAATCAACGGTTTCCCCGGCTCAGGCGGTGACAACACAGGTGGGTTCTGTAAATATTGTTTGATCTGCTTGAAAGAAACTTCGCATCGATCGTCCCATTGGAACTTCTTTCCTTTCTTCAGGAGACCAAAGAGCGGTTCACAAGTCAAGGTTAATTCAACAATAAATCGTCTTATGAATTGCACTTTACCGAGAAAGGCTCGCACCTCCTTTTTAGTTCTCAGTGGAGGCATTCCTAAGATGGCCTTGATTTTGGAAGGATCGACCTCGATACCTCTCTGTGTGATCAAAAACCCCAGCATTTTCCTTGTTGTAACACCAAATGTACATTTCTAAGGATTCAGCCGCAACCGATACTCTCTGATCCGTTGGAAGAATTTCTGCAAGGCGGTGTAGTGGCCCTCTCTTTCCTTAGACTTGACAATCATGTCGTCCACGTACACCTCAACCTCTTTATGGATCATGTCGTGCAAAATCGTGGTCACAGCCCGTTGATATGTAGCTCCAGCGTTTTTCAGCCCAAACGACATCACTCTATAGTAATAGGTTTCCCACGGGGTAGTGAAAGTAGTCTTCTCCTGGTCTTCGGGTGCCATCAAAATATGATTGTAGCCTGAAAACCCATCCATGAATGAGAGCAGCGCATGCCCAGTAGTAAAGTCCACTACTTCGTCGATATGCGGCAGAGGAAAGTCGTCCTTTGGACTGGCTTTGTTCAAATCCCTGAAATCCACACATACCCGAATACTGTTGTCCTTCTTCGGCACCAAAACTATATTGGCCAACCAAGTTGGGTATTCAGATACTAGCAGGAACCCTGCGCCAATCTGCTTGGTGACCTCTTCTTTAAACTTGAGAGCCCAGTCCGGACGGATCCTTCGGAGCTTCTACTTAACAGGTCGGACCTCTGGGTCAAGAGGGATCCGGTGCCGTACAATCTCAGGATCGATTCCAGACATGTCTTCGTAGGACCACACAAAAACATCTTTGAAATCTTTTAATAAAGCGACTAAGCGCTCGCGCTCCTCCGAAGACAACGTGGACCCGATCTGGACCAGTCGCGGGTCCTTCTCAGTACCAACATTAATTATGGTGATTTCATCAACCAAGGGTTTAACAAACCTCTCCTGCTCTTGATCAAGCAAATATTGAAAAACTGGAGGAATTATTTCTTCGTCGTTTTCATCAAAATTTTGAAAATCCTGATTAATGTAATAAATTAAAGGCACAGAAAAGTACTCGGAAGCCACAGCCGTACCATTCTCATTAATAACATCCAATCCGCCTGATTCCTCTGTTACAACAAACTCAAAGGAAAAAGAAAAAGATGACTTAGACAGGACAGTGGCATATGGGTTATCACCCCCAAGAATACCGGACTCAGACTCAGACGAGCTAGAACCTGATTCCGACTCCACAGACTTAGTGGAATCAGATTCCGGCTCACTACTTGACCCGGTGCTGCTCGATAAAAAGCCCTCCTCGTATTTCCAGACGAAGGAGGGTGTGATGGATGCATCCAAAATGTTTGAAGATGGGCCCACAGCCGCTTCATTCCCAATCATGGATACTGAGAAGTTATCCCCTAAGCACTCTTGTACGATTTGAAGGTCTGAGAGTAGACAAGCTAGTGCTACCCCCATTTTATTCTCTATACTCTTGGAAACCTCCTCTTTACACTGCTCAGCCTCAGCTAGTGGGTTTGTCTACTCTTCGGCAACGTCATCCCCGGACAACTGCAAATCAAAGAAGATCTCAAATCCCGACAAGTGCCCTCTCTCTGCATTTAGCCATGGCTTCGGGAAGCCACAGAATCGGAAGTCTTCCCCTTCTCGGACAAAGCGTTCGTTTAGGGTCCCCTGGATAGGTCGGTGCACCAATTCATAATGCTTCCCGGCCTACTTTGCTCTGTCTCTTCTGACCATCTCTTTTCCCTTCCTCACGCAATCCTCTTTGGTAGGAAGATAACCTAGACCAAAGGTATCTGGGTTGTGCGGCACTTCGGCCTACACTGCAACACCTTTCCGGCCACTTCGCCCTAATCCCATCCCGGGGTTGTGCTGGAGCTTGTTCATAAGGTAGATAGACTGTGCGCTGACATATAGCCCCTCATCAACAGCTAGTATGATCTGTACATCCCGGCCTCAGCTAAGGTAAATCTTGACAAAAACACATCCTCCGTGCCATGCTCAATCTCCAGAACATGTGTAGAAACCTCTGGCGGTGGGTGGATTGAAGAATTTCCAAAAACGATGGCCACCCCCTTCCCGTGGGGGTATTTCAGCATTTGGTGCAGGGTGGAGGAGACTGCCTTCACCTGGTGCAGCCACGGCCGCCCCAAGAGTAGATTGAAGGTTACCGAGACATCCAAGACATGGAAATCAATATCCTGTTGCCCTGGGCCAACCTGAGTTCGAATCTATACAGTCCCCATCACCTCTCGACTGGTGTTATCGTAGGCCCTTATCACCTAGGCAGTAGGCACAAAACCCATGGGCTTCAACCCGATAGCATATGCCGTCCTCGACGGGCACACGTTGATAGCAGATCCTATGTCGACAAGGACCACTGGTATCCATTTCTCTCTACACTCGACAGAGATGTAGAGCGGTTTGTTATGATCTGAGCCCTCCAGCGGTAGTTCCTTGTCAGTAAAGCTCAATGTCGAGAAAGCTCCTCCCGGAAAAACCAGCCCTACCAACTGTTCAGGTGTGGTGTCAATTGAAAGCTTGGCCCAGTCCATTGAAGAAATGACAGCTTTCCTATGAACTCTTGAGGCCATAAGCAGTCCCCAGATGGAGATGTCTGCTTGGATTTTCTTAAGCTGTTTCAGTACAGCCTCTTCCTCGAGTAGTTTTTCTTTCTGCCTCTCCACTTCTTTGTCCTTTCCGGACGCCTCTGGTTGATCTAAATGTGGGGGCTTGAAATACCGCCCACTTCTAGTCATATGATCCATCTCTTCAACATACCAGGTATAATCCGATTGGTTCTGCCCCCAATCTTCATCAGTGTGGGCAAGACGTAAGTCGTCGTCTTCCCACCATATCCCGTCTGCCACTGACAGGCAGCTATCTGGTTCAGTTGCAACTATTCCGGTGCTCACAGCACGTTCCGTCCCGCAGGGGCTTTGGCCCTTCTAGCCCTCTCTAGATCTTTGATATTTTCCTGCTCAAACTGCTTCAGTGCAGTCTGCTGTTCAGTATCTTCCATATTCAAACTGCCCAAATCCCGAGCAAAATTCTTAACACCGGTGCTCTTCGGCGATTTCTCCTGATTCTCGGCCATTCCGACCACTGTTGGTATTCTGGTTTCTGATTGCCCCTGTTCAACAACGTTTGGTTGGTCGTTAAGCCAGCCAGTATTCTCTGTTGACCCATCCAAGTTGAACCAGTTGACAGTCACGTCCCCTGAGTCCTGCTCTTCAAAGAACTACAAATTTGCGATGTCTTCTTCCAGCTCTGCCAGGTCATCTAACCCCTGGCTTGGTCCATCCTCCCGAACTACACTGATTTCTATCCCAACCGACAACTCCACCCTCGGCTTAACCTGGTCCGTTGATGTGATATAACCACTCGGGTTGTATGCAAAACTCGCAAACCTCTCAGGCTCTGAATCATCATTCCCATCTGCCCTCAAAGTTATCCCGATTCTATCTTCGATAGTCACCACCACCGGTTCAGGTTGGGTTTGGGAGGTGCTCAACATGCACAAGTCCGTGCTATCAGGAATGAACACCTTCGGCTTGGGTAGGTGGGAGGGCATGATATATATACACTAGGGTAGTATGACATAACCCTAGTTTGAATCAGGTTGATGCGTTTAGGTGGTGGAGCTTGGTTATGTGGTGGGAGAGCGTTGGTTGTGACATTTGGTTTTTCTGGAGGTGCGATCACCCTATTGTCAACGAGATCCTGGATCTCGTGATGCAGTCTGAAGCACTAGTTGGTGTCGTCATCATACTGTTGGTGGAAGGCGCAGTGTTTAGCTGGGTTATGGGAGGCAGGAAGTTTGTCTGGTAGTGGTCGCGGCTCTAGGGGCTTCAAGTGCCCTTTCCTGATCAGAACCCCCAGAGCTTTAGACAGGGGCATGTATAGTGGCGTGAAGGTTCTTTGGCCTCGGGGTGAATATCTAGCTATTTGTGAGCTACTTCCGGACGCACCGGTGAATGGTGTGGCTGTAAGTGTTTTTGGAGGGGTGGTAGTGGTGACCATGCCCACATCTGAAGTTCTGGCAGCTGCAGCACTGCTCGTGCCTGCATTCGTATTGCGGTTAAATGCCCTCTTGGGCTGCTCTCTCTCGTGATCAATGAGGCCCTACTTCATGGCGTCCTCAATCTGTACCCTGATCTTGTGTAAATCCGCAAAGGTGGGAAGGGGTAAGACGATCATCTTTTGCATAAGCTTAGGTTGGAGGTTGCGCACTACCATCCGTATCTGATCCTTGTCGACCAGCCTGATAGTCATCATAGAAGCTTTGGCCCTCCAACGGGTTACAAAGTCAGAGAAACTCTCTTTTAGCTCTATCTGGTTGTCTCGAGATCATGAGTTGTGATCTCAATCTACGTGTTGTAGGAGTATTGAGCTACAAAGGCCTCAGCCATTTCTTCCCAACTTCTCTTGATAGAGTCCTCCAGCTTTGCATACCAAATAGCCGCAACACCTGACAGGGTCCAGCCGAAGAGGGAAAGCTTTTGCAATCTAGAGAGGCCCATTGGCATTAGGATATCCGAGAACAGCCGCAGGTGTACCATCGAATCCCCAGAACTGTCAAAGCAATCGATGTGCGGCATCTTAAACAAATCTGGCAAAGTAACCGTTGAATCAGTGTATCCATCCTCTATGTCCGGTATGAAATTAACGCCTTGAGCCTTCTTGAACAGCTTTTCTAGTTTGCTCACTTTCAGCGCTGTTGGATCCACCTCAAATTCAAATGGTGTATCCACTAGATTAATCAGTGCTTTGGACAGCTGAGGTAGGATTGCGGGTGGAACTGGCTCCGTTGGGACGTCCGTATTTTTCTGGACGTTTACAGTCTCCCTGAGTGTTGGAACTCTAAGTGGGAGAGGGGGTGGATGCGAAGCAGATGCTCCAGCTTGCTGTGGTTGTTGTTGTTGCTGAAGTCTAGCAATTAGTTCCGTTTGTTGAGCCACAACCTCTGCCTATCGTGTAGAAAATTCTGTCTGGCGGCAACATCCCGCCACATTGCTTGGATGGTTTCTTGGAGCTGATGCATCATCTCTTGCATACTTGCCATAAGATGCTGGTCTAACTGAACAACCGGTATATCTCTCTGCGGTAGACTTGGAAACCTCAACCCGACTACTCACTTGCGGGGTGGATAAGGACAACTAATCCGGTAACCGCTGTACTGATGAACTATGCCTAACTGACCTCCGTCTAGTAACTGGGGGTAATGAAAAGAACACTGGTTGTCTGTCTATCAGATCCTCGGGTTGATGAAGTCTTCGACCTCTGATCCAAAGTGCTTAGGGAATATCTGCCTGGTCAGAAGCAATGGTGCTAAACTACCTTGCAAAAAGATAAATAAAGCATAATAAGGAAACAAACACCCAGAAAAACGGACAGAACAACAGCTTAAAAAAAAACACAACACATAGTTGATATTTGTAAGCTAAACACATTGTTCTCAAAACTTATCACTGTTCCCAAATCACTGCTCCAGATCTGATACCCTCAAGTAAAACAGATTCCCCGAAATACTGATGCCCGCAGGCCTGATACCCAGACTTGCAAACTGATACATGCATTCCTGTAGAGGCACACTCTAAAAGCACATAGCAGGTAAATGAGAGCCAAAACACCCCTATAGAGGTGTAGGGTTTCCCTGTCCTATTTTGTCAGGAGCTAGGGTTTCACTACGCACACAGCGGTTTCAAACTACCTATAATCGGGTAAGCAACATGTCCTAGTTTGGAATAGTCACTATAAATTTCGATATGCACTAGGTCGAATGGTCAAAAAGGGTGCCCCGGTAAAAATCGAGGTTTGTGTTCCCGTCGTGGCAGGGCCCGCAACCGGTCAGCCTTATGGCATGCTTCTCAAAGCAAGCCTCCGGCAAACTGTTCAGGAATAGCATATGGAAAACACGATGTCCTAGGCGCACCAATGCAAATGCAATGCAAAGAGACACATAAGTGTAGACAAAAAAAATATATCATGAATTCGAGTCAAGTTCTCTAAATCCCCAGCAGAGTCGCCAGAAACTATATACCGCCCGGAACACCGCTCCGCGCGCGAGGGCGCAAATTGTAGTTCATAGCTACTACAGTTCGGACTCATGTCACGGTTCTAAATCTAATCTCACAAAGTGCAATGTAAGACTGATAAATCACCAAAGAGTCCAAATCCAACAAATCGTTTTGGAAAACTGATTTTAATCAAAAAGCGCCAAACATGGACTGCTTTACCAGATTTCAGAGTCGCCACCTAAATGTTTTATTTTGGAAAATTTAGGAAACCCTAACTCGTGCCTAAGGCCACGTGCTCGTCATCACCAAAGTTGCCCCAGCTCGGGAACTTGGGTACAAGAGGAGAAGGTCATGCAATGAGCACCCCCGCTCGCCCGATCCAAGATCGGCCTTTACTAACATGATATGTTCTTTTTGAAAACACATGTGTTCTTATTCTGGTTATTAATCTAGAATTTACTAGGTGATGTGCACAGCATACAAGTATAGCCTAAATCACTCAATTTGGAACAAAACATCTCATGTTTGTTTGTTTTAAAATGGTTTGAAGATGCTACTCGCAAATAGGATAAGACGTGGATTTTGCCACCCTCAAGTGGGCTTAGAAAACATGGTGATTTGCCACTTTAAGTGGGCTTAAAACTCGCAATTCAAGCAATGAAGCCTTCATCCACAGGCATTCATGCAGTTAAACACTTAAGCAGTTAGCCTCATGGCAAGCATGCTATACATGGCAACATACACATCTCATGCAGTATGCTAAAGCATAATAGCTTACCTAGTACTCCGAGCCAAAAAAGAAGCTAGTTAGTAATCAATGCATGATCCTAGCTATGTCAAGAATGCCTAATGCAACACATGCAAAAATGCAAGCTAAAATAGGCTCGGCTATTCTAAAATGTCATGTGAATGCAACTTGATAAAATGTATTCAAATTGGTATTGAAATACAATGCAGTTTGTATGATTCGCTGAGCCCGGTGCATGCAAAACAGATGAATGATGCACGCATGCGAAGCATAAGGATGCTAATTAAAAAAAAATGCCCTAAAACTAATCACGGAAAGCGGATAAGTAAAAGGGAGAAAGAAATGGGGGTTGGAAGACACGCATCACACACACGCATGCTTATTACAACATTTGTGCCCTCTCGACGGAGGGTTCGAATAATAGGCTAACTAGCTTATCTAAGCTAATTAAACTAATTATTACATAATTAACTAATCCTAGTTAACTAGTTATTACAATCACAAATGAATGGTTAATTGCATTAGCTACTTAAGTACAAAACCAAAGCATTATCTAGCTAAGCAAAGCAGCTAAGTAAAGCAATAAAGAGATGTCCTCAGGGCGAGAAGTGCATGCATGCTCGGTCGCCACGTTTGGAAATCCATTGCGATGCCCCAACTTGCCTCTATTTGCAATTGTTCTCAGGACACTTCACAAAGCTCCAGATAGCTTCTACTCGATCATGGGAACCTCCAGGAGCATTGCCGACCACTTGTTGGTGTTGCCAACCACCTGCCGACCGCTTACATTTGTTGTAGACTAGAAAAAGTGGTCGGCCAGCCACTTTTACTGGTCTATCGACCAGAAAATTCTGCACGCCTCCATTTTGTTGCAACAAAGAACAAAAAGGGGCATGGCAATGCATTCGCAAGATATGTGTATACAACCACTCTCCCTATCATTTCATGATCTCAAGGGAGTGCAGTTCTCGACTCTCAGGCCACCAACCGAGTATCGCAATGCACGATGGCCAAGAACCCAAGATCGCACAATTAAATGTAAATGAATGCACAAATAACACATTAGAGCCTTAAACTCTATCATGCATGATCAAGAGCATCGGCGATCAAGAAATGAGGCACGTTTCATCACTTCAAGTACGAAACGTCCCTCGTTCCTCGTGTTTGGATTGACGTCCAATCCGAACACAATGCAATGCAACATGAGCATGCACAAGATTCTATCATATGGACAATGCATGTATGGCATGTTTAAAAGCTAATGCGTCAAAGCTAGTAAAACATGTTACACACGAGGCATGCAATACGATGCTCAATGGACTTAAACCGAATATGGACAGACCTATGAGGCTCCATAACAGTGGCCAAAATGCATGAAAACTAAGGCACAAAAAGGCAAAGAACACATGCTCATGTGAGGGCTCATCAACTAAGCATAAGAACACAACTCTCAAGCATGATGAAGAAGTGACAAACATGGAAGTGTGACAACACTACATGCTCTGAAATCAGGTGTGAAATGATGCCAAATCATCCAAACAACATAAGCATTGCTTGCTAGGGTCCTTAAGGCACAAAGCTACCAACGAGGACTACACAAGGGGCATGCAATATATGGCCCAAATGAATGAACTAGCCATAGACAGAGCTCAAATAGGTCAAAACAAAGACCAAAACATGCTGAAATGGGAACTCAAAAGTCTAGGCATGCATGCATACAAGCTAGGCCATAAACAAGGTAATAATGCCCAACTCTCAAACACAATTAAAGAGTGAAAGAAGTGAGAATATGGAAATGTTATATGCTTTGAAATAACATGGTAGATGATGCCAAATCATGCACATGTTACAAATGAAGCATGCTAGGAGGCTCAAAGCTTGAAACTAGCATAGGCACTTTCACTATAGCTATGCAATACATGAAGCATATGGCCAAGGCAACCTAAAACAATCCTAGAGTATGCCAAAATGATGCTAAAACATGCATGGAGCAAAGCCAAAACAAGCTAGCATGAAGGGCATGAAGCATGAAGTATGCACGGCCAATAAGGAGGATTACACTACACCTACCAAAACCAAGCATGAGATGACTTCACCAACAAAAATTAAAGTTATGGCATGTTCAAATAACACCAAAAATGGGCTAATACCAAGTCAACACATGCTAGAATAATAAGCTCACTCATTAGGCATGCAAGGCTAGCAAAGAGGACTTACACTACAAGTGTAAGAAGCAAATGAGAGATGCTCTAAACAACCAAAAAACAGAGTTGTATCATAGCAAAATAGGACCTAATACACACTGAAATGGTGACCCAAAAGCTTGGGCAAGATGGCATGCATATTGGCTCCTATTTAGGGTATAAAGCACAACCTCTTCAAAGCATTGAAAGAGTGACAGATGTGAGTGTATGGCCACACTACATGTACTGAAATCCCACTAGTTCTTAGAAAAGGTTAGGGTTGTACTGGCACCACATGGGAAGACCAATCCCACCAGTTGTTCAGGAGTAGTGTCAATGGACAGCTTAGCTTTGTCCACTGTTGATAGTACAGCATGTCGATGCACTCGAGAAGCCATGTACAGACCCCAAATTAAAATGTCGACTTGGATTTTCTTCAGTTGCTTTAGCACTACCTCTTCTTCCAACTACTTCTCTTTTTGTTTTTCAACCTCTCTATCTTTCCCAGAGGCTTTAGCTTGGTCTAAGTGCGGTGGCTTGAAATACCGCCCACTTCTTCTCATGTGGTCTATTTCCTCAGTATACCATGTGTTATCCGAGAGGGACTCACCCCAGTCTTCGTCGGTGTGAGCTAGAAGTAGGTCGTCGTCCTCCTCCAGTCTGGTAATCGACAAACAATTGTACTGCTCCGTTCTGATCACTCTCACATTACCGGCATCCACTGCAGGGTCTTGGGCTATTCCGGATTTCTGCTTGTCTTTACCACTCTCTTGTTCAAACTGCTTCAGCGCAGCTTCTTGTTCCGTGTCCACGGTTTTCACAATGTCTAATTCTTGAGCTAAATTCTTGACGTTGGTGCTCTCCGGCAGTTCCCCCTTTTCATCGGCCATTCCAACTACTGCAGCAATTCTTGCTCCCTTTTCTTCCAGTCTTGTTTCAATTCCTTCATCCCCGTCAGGTTCATCACTCAACCAGCCAAAGTTGTCCGCTGACCCATTCAAATCAAACCAATCAATCTGCACATTCCCTTGATCTTGTTCGTCATAGAACCGGACGTTGTATAAGTCTTTTCTAGCTCCACTAAATCATCTAAACCTTGCCTTGGACCATCCTCTCTAACGACACTAACCTCCGCTATAATTGGCAATACTAGTTCTGGCTTGACTTGATCAATCAGTGCAATGTAGCGGCTTGGATTATACTCCCCCTTGGAAAAGTCCTCAGAGCACTTAGGCAACAGACTCATACTCTCCTCTATGGCCAACCTGCCTCATTCTGCAACTGCCACCACCACGGGTTTAGGTTGAAGTGCGGATGTGTCTATCATGCACAAGTTTGTGCTTTTAGGAATGAACACCATCGGTTTGGGTAGGTAGAAAGGCGTAATATATACGCTGGGGTCGTAGGGGGTGGCCAATGTATGGATTAGGTTTAGGTTGTGAGGTGAGGGAACTTGATTGTGGGCCAAGAGAGGATTTGTGGTTCCATTTGGCTTTTAGGGTGGTGAAATCACCTTGTTATTGATGAGGTCTTGAATCTCATGACGCAGCCTAAAGCAGTGGTCGGTGTCACGATCGTGCTGCTGGTGAAACACACAGTACTTGTCTGGGTTGTGTTTTGGTAGGAGAGGATCAGGTAGAGGACGTGGCTCTAACGGCTTGAGGTGCCCCTTTTTGATCAACACCCTCAAGGTTTAAGATAAAGGCATGTAGAGCAGGGTAAAGGTTCGCTGGGATCGATTAGGGTTAGCCGAGGTTTGTGGAGCTGTATTGGCGAAGGGATTGGGTTGTAGTGGTGACAACACTCACATCAGATGGCCACACAATTGTACTACCACTAGTGGTTGCATTATAACCGCACACAAAAGGCCTCTTGGCCTGCTCTTTCTCATCAGTAATCAGTCCCTGTTTCATGGCATCTTGAATCTGAACCCCCATTTCATGGAGCTCGGTGAATATGAACAAGGGTAAGATGATCATTTTCTACAAAAATTTCCCATGCAGATTACAAACTACTGTCCTTGTCTGATCTTTCTCTGAAGGTTGTGTTGTCATTATTGAAGCCTTAGCCCTCCACCTTGTCATTAATTCTGAGAAGCCCTCCTTTGGCTCCTGGCGCGTTGCCTCAAGATGACCTCAATTTGGGTGTCGTATGAGTACTATGTAATAAAGGCCTCAGCCATTTCCTCCTAACTCTACTTCACAGAATCCTCCAACTTCGCATGCCATATGGTGGCTATACCAAACAGGGTTTGGCCAAAGAGTGAGAGTTTCTGCAATTTGGTTGGACCCATCTGTCGCGGGATATCCAAAAATAGTCAAAGATGAACCATGGGGTCTCCAGAACCATCAAATCTGTCGATATGCGTCATTTTGAACCGGTCTGGCAATGTCACTGTAGAGTCAGTGTACCCATCTTCTATGTTGGGATAGAGTTAACACCTTGTGCCTGCTTGAAGAGCTTCGTGAGCTTGTTGACTTTAAGCATAGTCGGGTCAACTTCAAACTCAAACGAAGCCTCAATTTGGTATAGAGGTGCTTTGGAGGCTTGTGGTGGGATTAGCTCTATTGGATTACCCTAATTCTTAGCCTGGGCATTAGTAGTATGGAGTGTAGCTCTGGGTGCTGGGATACCAGTAGGAGGTGCATGAGATGCAGAAGCCGCTACCAGCTGTGGTTGTTGTTGTTGCAACCTATTAATGACCTCAGCCTGATGTGTTACAACCTCGGCCTGATGAGCAGCGTCTTGTTGTAGGGTTTCAGTTGTTTGCTGAAAGTGGTGGATTAAGTCTTCCTTACTAACCGAGGGATACTGTGCCATCAGAGTTGGCGAATAATCTCTTGCTGGAGTGGATGTAGAAGATTGAGCTTGACTTGATACAGGTGATCGTTGGACTGGTGAATTGTGCCTAACTCTTCTTCATCTAGTAACCGGTGGGAGCGAAGCAAACACAGGCTGTCTCCTAACAAGATCTCTGGATCTATAAAGCCTCCTGACACGGGTCTAGAGCGCTTGGGGGATATCCAAACTGTCCAAAGCTATGGTGTTATACTACCTAGCACAAAGAAATCAAGCAAAAAGAAAGCAGTAATCAGAAACTGCACAGCACCTTAGCTCAGAGTGTTAACAACACATAGATGTAATCAAAGTTGTCGGACTACACTCAACACTGAATTCGGCCCCCAAATACTGATTCCCAACTTACAACTGATACGCACATTCCTGTACAGTTTCACTGTAAAGCACATACCAATTAAGTGAGAACCAAAACATCCCTATGAGGGAGTAGGGTTACCCTATCCTAATTTCGTCAGGAACTAGGGTTCACTAATCAAACAAAGCGGTTTCACGTAATCCTACGTTCAAGTGAGCATCCAGTCCTAGTTTGGAACAACATTTGAGATCAAAAATTTGCCTCTCTCTACAACTCTCTCTCTCTCTCTCTCTCTCTCTCTCTCTCTCTCTCTCTCTCTCTGGCGAATCTCTACACTTTTGTCTACAATTCCTTAACCTTTGCCTATACACCCTTAACCAAATCTTCTCACCTTTGAGCTGAGGTGTTTTGAGCTTGGTTTGAGCTCTAGTGTGTGTGTTTGTCTTGGTTTATTACTTGAATTGCTTCTCCTCCTCAAAAGGTATAAGGCATTGCCTTTTTGCTTACTTTATATACTACTATTCTTGTTGTTTTTCAAGTGTTTTTGGTCTATAAAACCTCTGTGTTTTTGGGTTAAAACTTGGGTCCTCAGACCATAAAAGGTTGAGGGGTTGAAAGCCCTTTTTTATACGTTGCTTGGAAGCGTTTGCCCTTGTGTTCCCCCCCCCCCCTCTTTTACTATCTTTTTCCAAGCTTTTAAACACTGATTTTTAGAGTTTTTTCAGTGGCCAAAATCATGTTTTGAAGTCCAAATTTGGAGGGGTTAGCCTCCCCTCCATATGTCTTGCTTACTAGCTTAGCTTGTGCCATGTTTTAGCATATTAATCTAGCTTGTTTTAGCTTAATTCTAGCATGTTTTAGGACTTATTTTACACTGTTCCAAACGAGATTGTTTCGGATAAAGATTTGCACTTCAAAGGAGAAGTGATTGATCTACTTGAGAAATATAATGTGGCATCTCAGAAGACATCAACCTATAGGCCACAAACTAGTGGAGTCGTTGAAGTCGCAAACAAAAATGCCAAGAACATCTTGCAAAACATGGTGGAAACATACAAGGATTGGTAGGATAAGCTACCTTTCACGTTGTAGGGCTACATGACAGTGATCGGAACATCTACTGGGGAAACCCCTTATTCTCTGGTCTATAGGATGGAGGCAATGTTACCGATTGAGGTAGAGGTACCTTCGCTAAGGATTATGGTTGAGCGTCAGATAGCAGAGGCTAATTGGAAACAAAATCACTTTGAAGAGCTAATGTTATTTGATAAAAGAAAGTTGAAAGCACTATAGCATGTACAAGGATACCAGTGTTGGATTGCTCGAGCGTTCAACAAAAAGGTCAAGTCCAGGAATCTGAATGAGGGAGATCTAGTGTTGAAGGACAACCGTGCTCTAATTTACAATTCCAGAGGCAAGTTCAAACCCAATTGGACTGGTCCTTACATCATCAAGTCAATTTGGTCGAGAGAAGCAGTTATTCTGATGGATTTGGATGGATTGGAGTTTTCACAGCCGATCAACATGGATAAGTTAAAGAAATACTATCCCTAAGAGGCCTGCTAGATAACCCGAAAGGGCAACCCAGGAAAAATTAAGAGCAAGAAAAAGAAAATATATAAAGTGGAGCACACAAGATTGAATACCCGAAAGAGCGGCTTTGGCAAAAATTATAGCACAGAATAGGAGAGTGACTACTCAAGTGAACCCTAACTACGAACTACATAAAGCCTGAATCCCACTCCTGGGATAAGTAGTCAACTTCATTCTGAAGTTCATCCCCAACCATTTATAACTTGGTTATCCTATCCATGATCGATCGATTCATTTTTTACTCCGATTCAGATCCAATTATCTAGGCCTTCTTTTCTGTGGTGAATTGGGTTGCAAAGTAGAACTGATTGGTGATACAATGGTGAAAGTGATGTAGAGAGTCCTATCCAAAGGATTGATTCAAGGTTGTATAGTTCGAAGAATGATTTCGGGTATGTTAAGTAGTGGTTGTTTGCGAAAATGTGTTTTGTTGTCTTTAACAAGGTAAACTAATTTTCGTGAATATCTTTTAACAAAATGAACCTTTCATTAGCCCTGAGAGGAAGCTTTTCAACACCCACAATCTTTCTTACATATTTTCAAAACAAAAGTCGAACAAACATGCTTAGCTAACTCTCATATTCATTAAAGCATTTTACATCATAAAAGCCAAAGTAAAGCAATAAACTAGGGGCATAGTTGTGACCCTCTCCCCGCATCAGTATCAGAAGATTCTGCCACCAAGGACATGTCTACTTAAGCCTCCTTCTCAAGCCAAAGCAAGCACTCACGGGATAAGGCGTGGCTAAAAACACTGGCAGGAGCCAAGAGCTCCCTTATCCTTCAGGAAGTTGCAACCAAGGAAGTTGTCTAGCCTAGAACAGAAATGAAGTTGGATACTCAATCCCATCAATAGGATGGGTTTGATCATGTCCAAACTGTTGCCTAAATCGAAAAAGGAAATAGAAGATGTAGTGTGTCACGCCAATCAATTGCAAACCCGATTGGCGGAACTTGTTGTACATCATTGGAGGCAAGTCTAGCCAAATGCAACGCCAACCAATGTTCGCTGTAGCCCTGCTGCACATCCAGTTATACACCAAGCTCCTTCAAGAAAATCTACTATCCGGGCTCCGAAGAAGTAGCTCCTAGCTGAGTATTGAGCATAAGGACCCACTACTTTCAGTTTATCCATCAACCATACCTAGGGAGGGATGAAAAATAAGAGAGATTAAAGAATATAGAGATGTGCATTGAGCGGGAAAAGTGAAGAAAGGGGTTTGAAGAAAAAAAAATTAAATGAAGAGGGCCAAAGTGATGTAAGAAATATAAAGTAAGAAAGGATGGTAAACAGTACCTGAAGAAGTAGTGGACTCCCTATAAACTGAAAAGTCTCCTCTCTACGGAATATGCCTAAACCCATCAAAGTCTTGGTTAATGCTAAGCCGATGCAACTTTGACCCTCCCGCAATCGTTAGGCCATCTCGATAACCTTGATGCTCAGCCTATTACTACTAGGGGCAAGCAAGAAGTATAAGAGTAGTTACATGCAAAGTGCATGTTGACAAAAAATTGGCAAATCGATCTAAACACTTCCAAACCATCATTGTGAGCCAAGGATTGAGCCTTATTTGGAGATAGACCACACATCTGGGTAAAGGCATGAGCATGGTTGAAATTGGGTTGAGGCATGATTTCTTCATCCCTAGAAAGCTCCATTAATGCCCGAAATTTTCAATGATCAGACAGAGCTCCTGCATACCAAAGTGGAATACCTAGGTAATTGGGTCCCAACAGTGAATCCCTAGCTAGAAGAAAGGAAGATGGAATGGAGTGCGACTTAGAGAAAAAAAGGGCATTTAGGTCGAATCCCGCGAAATTCACTTTATCGACACCATCTAAAGAGGCCATCCAATCTTAGAGCCTAGCCATAATGGGAACCTCCATTTGTAGAAGAAACTCATCAATTTTTCCACTACATGAATAAAGAAGCACTCACAAGCCACCTTTGAAAGAGATAAGATAACAGGAGTGCTTGACAGCTGTATCCCACTATCTAGCCAGAACCTTCAACCGGCCAGCCCGAATTGGCTCAACCGGCCAAATTTGTGACCGACTGACCCTCAGAATTATAGAAATAATGTAGTATTGTAACTTAGCTTACAGATTTTGTTTCAAGTCTTGTTTTGAGTTGTAGGTTGTTTTTGATGTAATATGCGTTTATTGTAGTTTTGATGTGTTAGGCCATCCAATCCTAGTAGGTGTAAATAGGTGTGTGTAGGTTGTTCTTGATGTGTTATGCGTTTATTGAGTTGTATTTTCTGTTTTGGTTAGTCGTGGGCACAATATCAGATTCAAAACACATCCAAGTACAACAA
Source organism: Camellia sinensis (assembly GCF_055761805.1). NCBI lineage: Eukaryota > Viridiplantae > Streptophyta > Magnoliopsida > Ericales > Theaceae > Camellia > Camellia sinensis. Next base: position 112,477,109 of record NC_138974.1, read on the forward strand.
TTCTCAATTTCAAAATCAAAATCAAACTCTTATGTGCTTGAGTGCAGTGCCATGCATGCTAAGACATCTGAGATGGTCTAAAAATAAGAGTGTTCTCTTTTATGACTTCCCGGTTAAAAGATTTTACAAAAACCTATATGATGCTATACATGATTTTCTAACTACACACACACACACACACAAAAAAAAAAAAAAAAAAAAAAAAAAAACAACAACAACAGCAACAACAAACAAACAAACCAAGAAAAAAAGAAAGAAATACAAGAAGAGAATCAGAGTCGGCTTGCCTTTTTCGTCCATTTCTCCGGCGGACCCCCAACATCATCCTAGTCAGCACCAATACCCTCAATTGCAATAACTGCCTCACCCTCAGCCTCAGTAACTGCCGCACCACCAGTCTCACCTCCACCATCCCCATCAGGGTCGCTGCTACTCTCACTGCAAGCACACCTATTACCATCCTTCTCATTGTCATCATCATCAACATCGCTTCCCTCTAAGTGCTCGATGTCAATGCTCGCGTCTCCCTCGTTATCCACGTCAGTCTAGTCGGTGGCAAGGTCCTTCTCCCGAGAAGTAGTGAAAGTCCTTCGTGGCCTGATCACCTCTGCCTCTACTTCTGTCGGGGACACCCCTACCATGACCTCTATCAATGCCTCTTCCTCAGGTTAGAGGATCACCTACTTCCCTCCCAACTATTGGAGGAGACATCACCGGTACTGTAGCAAACTGAAATGAAGGGTTGGCAAGAAATAGAGTGTTAGATAAGAAGGATACAGAGAAAAAGATAGTCTATTAGAGTATGTCAGGGTAGAAGTATGAGAACAGACGGTACAAAATAGATTAGAATAAGATACATGAACACTAGTCGTGGCAAGGACATGCTCCCTCCTCCACACCATGTGAACTAGAGACTCGATCACCTCTAGACATCACTCAGTGTAGGCCGTAGGGGGCTGCAAACAGAATTGGGAATCTGAGTAAAGTAGAGTAAAGTAGAAAGAAACAATATAGGGGCATCTAAGAAAACTATGGAAGGAACAAGATATACTTGACTCATCTCTAGAGCAAGGGTGAGCATCTGATCCTCAGGAAGCTCTAAAGAGACCTCTCTAAGAATACCATTGGCCTCATGTATGCAACTAAGAAAGGAAGTGCTGGAAAGCTAGTGGCAGGATCGACGGAAGGAACAACAACACCTCTAGGGACAGAACTGTCAACAGGAATAAGAGCAGCGGCTGTGGCACCCCAATCCTTGGGCCGTATCAGGGGTAATGGGAGGCATGATATGGGACTGCAAGAAAGCGCATACTCCCGGGCATATGAAACAAGTCAGTGTGCTATCTCTCTAACATGGACTCAAGCTCCACCATGTCAGTGATCAGGTCAGCAGTCCTCATATGAGTAGGTGAAGGAGATGGGATACCGGTACAACATGATCTAGGGTCTGGCAAAGAAATTGTTTTTCTAAGTACAAAGCCCAATTGAAGGGTCGCTCAAATAGTATCCTCAATATGGAAGCTCCTCATGACACAGCTGACCGCTCCCTCTCAGCACAAGGCATGGCCACCTAGGGCTGCCAATTTGCCTGGATGTTTGAAAGATTGGGTTGTAATCAGAATCACAAATAAAGGAAACAAAAGATTGAAACGCATCTGTATGAGTTCTAAGTTCTGAATGTTTACCTAGGTAGGAGTCATAGTGTTAAAGAAATAACAAAAATGGGTAAAGTTACAAGATTGGCGCTTGCATGGCCGGAAGGCCTCATCAAAATATAAAAACTAAGGGACCGCTAGCCAATCTCATATATAGGAATTGGGGTGAGCTCAGAGAAGTAAGAATATGCCCATATCTACACAAAAAAGAGGGATGGCATCAAATAGCAGGCAGCCTCACCTTCCATGTGTGCTAATACCTCCCAAGCAGAAAATGTACAAAGCAGAAAATGTAGTAAAGCAAACTAAAATAGGGTCGAAGCTACCTACCGTGTGTGCCAATACCTCCCAAGCAGCCTCACCTTTCAACGGGAGGAGAAGCACGCATAACTATACCATGTGGCATGGTTGGTGCCTCCCCAATCATAATCCCTTATCCGGGAGATGTCCACCATCGTGCTCAGAAAGTATAATCCGATGGTATTCAACCTGTTTGCAAGCAGGGTAGTACCGAGGACATATAGGAGAAATCTGTGGGTATATTGAGCAGTGGCCTCTAGAGTATCAGGATGTGTGCCATGGAACCTCTGGTGCAACCGGCTGTATTAGATGATCCCTAGACTAGCCTTCATGGAAATGGCCCCTAGTAGATGAAGTTGGGCGGTGTCCCAAGATCCCATATCCAAGTTAAAAGGGATTAGATCACCCCCTCCCATTGGGAGACCGGTAATCATAGAGAAGTCATAAGGGGTCATCGTCATCTCCCCAGTAAAAGAGAAGTGGAAGGAGTTTGTGGTATCCCACCACCTCTCCATAAGAGCTGCAACGATCGACCTGGTGGCCTGCGTATGGGTGATCTCGAAACAGAATGTGTCAAAATTTGTCTGCTCTACCAAGGCCAAGACAACGGCGAGGAGAACTTGATACCACTGCCGAAGGAATATAATTGTCTCATAGCCCCTCGCCTGGCGGTCATGATTTTATTGCAAGAAAGCTTGATCAGTGTTGTGCAGATGTGAGCAAATGTAAATAAACATGTAGGTTTGGAATCAAGGCTTACCAGTCGGGCACCGTGGGACAAGTGTGAATGTCGCTCTCAAAAAAGCATGTCTGGGGCAACCCTTAGTCGAAACTCGGTGAAGGTGAGAATGCTACCATGAATAATCCAGTGAACATCATGCTAGTAGATAGCTGGATCAAATAGCCTGAGATATAGGGGTAATCACTCGAGTCCAAACATAGGAGGAATGATGTCCTCCGTTACCATGTCCGACCCTGGATGACTATGTCCTGGGAAAGCATATGTACGTCAGCCTCGGGGGCTGGAGGAGGCACATCAACCTCTGGAAAGATAAAATGAGCGTCCCCAAGGGGGATAACGGTGTCCATCAAGAAAAAGTAGGTATGGAAGAACCAAAAATGAGGGAGAGGGAGGAATAAAACTAAAAGACTACCCAAAGGAGCCCAAAAACCCTAAAAAACAAAAAGAAATGTGAGGAACCAAAGGGAGTGAGTGAGGGGCAAAGCCAAGGTGTGTGAATCACGTAATGAAGATGGGAAACCCAAAACTCAACCAAATAACAAATTGATCGGTTCAAGGTGTAAAGGAAAGTGGCAGTTTCGAAGGAAAAAAGACGTGAGATATTGGACAATGTAAGAAAGGGAGAAAATCTAGAGAGAGAGAGAGAGAGTAGAAAAGAGAGGGAAGATGTTTTCAGATGGTGTGGAGTTTGAATGAACCATTGGTTTAATTTTATAAAACATTTCGGGAGGCAAAAAAACACAATTGTCCTTGGAAAACCCAAAACAGCTAGCCAATCCATCATTTGTTTGGCCGACGAATTTTGTAGCCAGCAACCAAAGTGAGTGGCTAACCGGGGCCTTTTATATGGGCAGATTCATACTTTTGTCCGAATGGGATGTGTTTGTGTCTGGAGGGAAGAATTGATTCCAATCAAGTTCAGTGCAAAGTAAACATATCAAGTACATGCTCGGAAGACCGAGCCATGTGAACAGAGGAAATTGATTAACGCATAAGGGGATTTCCATTAAACATAAGAGGATTACAAGAGTTTCTCCAAAACCCAAGAGGAGGTCCTAGTCATTACAAGAGCAATTGTATTTTACAAGGGGAAGGTTCTAGGACATGCAAGTCCAAAACATGCTTATTCCTGCACGCCGAGTTCTTTATGAACATAAAGATGTAACCCTTGTCCTTTGAGGAGCAAAATGAGGAAATGATGCATCTAAAGGTAGCCCAAGTTGCGAGGAAAATACTCCAGTGCTGCAAGGAGTATCAAAGTCTTCCCGATGCATTGCCGTCATCATCGAAATCATCACGATCATTAGAGTTTTCTTCAGCACCGGAAGCGTTCCCATGTCATCTTCTTCATTGCTACTCACCACCAGAGAATCTGGAGTGAGCGGTTGAAGTAATTCCAAGTTGTCATCCTAAAACCAAGAGAGCCATGATTACCTAAGAAGGAAGTAAAAACTGACAGCGTTAAGAAGGAAATAACTCACAAGGTCAGAGTGTATTTTCCTCCAAGAAGTTGGTAGGATGAGGGAACAAAGTCAGTGAGACGGCATCCAACCAAGTCGGTGAAAGTGGCCACGGCACAAGCGTAGCTCAGAGATTGACTGATAACTTCGCCGCGACTGCAAACTCATCTTACATTGTCAACGGTCCTCTCTCCTGCGGACAAGCCTTTTTCTATCTCCCAGACCACTAGAGGGAGTTCTTGAGCGTATAATTTCCAAGTCTAGAACTACAGCATTGCCAGAGCTCTCATCAAACAAGCCAACAAAGTCCAAGTAATGAGGGGAACCCACATCTCAAGATACACTAGAAAGGAATGTGAGAGAGAGAGAGAGAGAGAGAGAGAGAGGTTATAAACCATTTGAAATGAGAGAAGGTGTACAAAGCCACATAAACAACAACTTCGGGTGGCTCAGAGTTGTTTGCAGCCGAAGTACCACCTTTTCGCACACTTCCAGAAGTGGAAAAGTCAAGAGCTACTCAGGGAAAGCCCGGATAAACCTGCCAACCTCACATTTGGCCGGCTGACTATGGTATTGGCCAAAAGGTTCTGGAAAAATTAGTTCAAGTGCACTGATGAGTTTTAGAATGCCTAAACAAGGGAAGACATGCAGTTACAGAGTTTGGGAAAGAAGAGGGTGTTCAGTCATGTATTTAAGCATTCAGATACAAAGTATAGTAAATACAAGTCATCCACAAGCAAAAGAGTTGTTATAAACATATGTAGGCCACGAATGGCACAAGTTGTTTACAAAAGAAGTTACAAAATGCCCTATGATGGTTGAGGGTATAACATTTAAAGTTCTTACAAGCTATACAAGGTAAGGGAAAAAAATTGAATTAAAGGGAAAAGTGGAGTATAAACTAGGGCAAAGCTAATTGGTTGGAGCCATCGTCCCAGTGGGTAGCGGGGTACCAGTTCCACCGGGGGCATCATCATCACCACTAGCCCCACTATTGAAGAGACTACTTCCTACAGAGGAATAATCAAGGGGTCCGTAAGGTGCATCATCATTGTCATTGTCATTATTAATAACAATCACCTTGGGCAAAGAAGCTCTGTCCTACGACAAAGAAGAGGTGTCATTCAAAGAAAAGTGGAAAGTATTGCATGGGGACCATTTAGAAGGAAATAATCAGTTCTTGAGGTAACCAAACATTAGGGTAGATGTCTGGAATATGTAGAGCTACTAAAAGTTGACCTTGTCGGCGTCCTCGTTAACCTCGGAGGCCTAGGCCGTGTCACTCATAAAGAGCTTTTCTAGGACCATAGTAACATCCCCGTCCATCGCCCTGAGTCTGCACAGGCTCATTAACTGCTGCCTGTTGGCTACTACTAGCACCCCCATGAGGGTGTTCTGATCCATGCCTCCTCACATGGGTAATGATATAAGCAAGCTTTAGGTCAATGCCATCTGTCATGGCCGTGACTAGAGCATATGCTACCATGTTTCCAAGGGAAGTATCACTGCCTAATAGTGTGTTTGGTTCGTCGAAACCAATGGGAGAGTTGGGTGGAAATAGAAGGAGATCATCATCAGCCATGGGTAGTGATCCGAAATGAGCTAAGAGATTTGGAGGGATGTTTTCATACGAAAGTGAAGGGAAGTTAGATGGTCATGCCTTTTTATAAACTTTCAAAGTTGTGAAATGACTGTTCTGACCTTGTAAAAATCCAATAGGGTCATCCAACCACTCATTTATTTGGCCGATCCATTTCTTAGTTGACCAAGTGAGCCTCAACAGTGTATTAGAGGAAGTGGTTTAGAAGTGTGCAGTATTTACTAAGAGATGCTGTCATCCCAGTTGTGTGTTATGGCAAGATTATCCAGCAAAACTTGTGGAGAAAAAGGTTTGTCCCTGTCTTTGTTGTGTTTTTCCTGCATTTGCCTCTGCAGCAATGCTTTTTTGTTGCAATCACCCCCCACACATGCGAAGTGTGTAAGGCATGAAACCCTCAGTTAATACCACGCCTTGTACGGGTTGGTGGTTAACACCACTGTTGGTTAATACCACCCCTTACACGTGTTGGTGGTTAACACCACCCTCAGTTAGTACTACCCCTTGTGGGGTTGGCGGTTAACACCACCCTCAGTTAATGTCGCCCCCTGTGTGGGTTGGCGATTAACACCACCCTTGGTTAATACCGCCCCATACGGGGTTGGAGGTTAACATCACCCTTGGTTAATAATGCCCCCTATGCAGGTTGGTGATTAACACCACCCTCGATTAATACCCCACCCTGCGTGGGTTGGCGGTTAACACCACCGTCGATTAATACTACCCCCTACAGGTTAGCGGTTAACACCACCCTCGATTAATATCGCACCCAACACGGGTTGGCGATTAACACCACCCTCGATTAATACCACCCCTCGCAAGGGTCGGTGATTAACACCACCCTTGGTTAATATCCCCACTTGTGCGGGTTTGTGGTTAACGCCACCCTCGGTTAACATCGCCTCCTGCGAGGTTAGCAATTAACACAACCCTCGGCATGTTTAGATTGTGTTAAGGAGTTCCTTGTTGCTCTGACTGCTGATCATATGCAGCTTTGGCTACGACAATGCATTTCCCTTTCCCTCTCGTGCCACGGTGCAAGTAGGTCTTGCATTTCTTTCATACATTGCATGCTTGTTTGTGTTGTGCATCATTCATCACATTTTCCGTAGTTGTTAGCTTGCCTTGTATGTCATTTACATGAGGCCCTCCTCTTTCTTTTTCCATCTTTGTAGCTTTATCCATGTTCAATCTCATCACCTTCCGTGGCATTCGCATCAAGCTTTTCAAAACTTCAATCGTGTGGTACACGTAAGCCCAATAAACAAATCATGGTAGCGCGCGGCATATACCCAATCTTTCCAAATGTATGTTGAGCCTAGCATTTGCATTCTGCTCCTGAACTATGCTGGTTTGCTTCCTTGAAAAGCAATACGTAGGCAACCCTTGGGTTCAACCAAGTTTTATCTGCATATTGTTTGTTTGCTCAAGTCTTATGGCCTCATCAAAAATGGTCATCTTCGGGCTTTGACATTCACTCATATCATGAAAAGACTCACCGAGCTCTGTCAAAGAGAGAAACTGTAGACACCCCATTTTTTACTACCCTTGAGACTAAGGTGCTCCCTTTTGATTTCCCGATAACGAAAACTAGAGGTGTTAATCTTTGTAAGTTCAACTAGAGGAGTTCTAAGTATCAAGCTTTAAACCACTACAACATACAAGAGTTTTAGAGATCAAATTTTTTGTCTCTAAAAGTGAAAATTTTGTTGAAAAAGACATTTAGGGACTAATTTCTATCGTCGTGAGGATAGTTGCTAAAAAGTCATCTTGAAAAGTCAAAAATAAGGCTTTTAGCGACAAAATTTTGAAAATGTTACTAATAAATACACTTTTACGAACAAAATAATTGAGTCTCAAAATGGTTTATTTTTGGAGACATATAATGACGACACTTTTTGCAACAAAAATATTTGGTTCCTAAAAAATAATTTTGTCTTTAAATTTTGGAATCTAAAACGTTAATTTTTTGTAGTGAACCCTCCAATGACCTGTTTTTGACAAAATGGTTTTTGACCAAAATGCAAACCTCTTACAAAATGAGTGGTGTAACTCCAGACATTACCACAATGTTCTGAGGCTCATATTTTTAAAGTCAAAGCATTGTATTCTTTCAAACAAACAAAGCGAAGAATATAGTGGAAGTGAATGGGAAAGATGAAATCCTCTGAGATGCCTATCTATCCTTTGAATTCAGGCTAACCTGCTTTTGTTGATCTGACGATGTACCCACTAGCTGGCCGGACACGAAGTGATGGCCGGCCTCCCACAAAACCACTCGGCCAATCACCAGGAAGCTTGGCCGGCTGAATGTTCCGAGTATAGATCATTTTCGAAAATTTTATCTTTTTGTCTTTATCTGCCACAAATATCTCAAACATTTGTGACTTGAGCTCTCACCAACTCTTTTCAAAGGGTTGGAAAAAAAACTTGCCTAAGAGATAGTAAGGATTGAGAGCTCTCTCATTCTTTCCTTGCCTCTCACTTACCACCTTTAACCTTAACACTAATTTCTCAATTAAAGCTTGATCCTAAGCTCTGGACAAAGGATTTTGGACATTAAAGAACACCCTTAGAAGCTTGTAAGGGACCTTAAAGGGGAGTTTGTGATCAAGAAAGGTTCATCCTCTTTAAGAGGTGAATCCTTAGCATCTTTGATCTTATCCTCTTGCCTTTTCTTTACTTCTGGCTTTCATTTGCATTATGTAATTGTTGTAAGTCCTCATGGATGTAGAGGGAGTAACCTTAGCCACCCATCCATTGAGTTGATAGCCTTTTTCTTTATTTTCTTTCTTTTTGTGGCTCTAACTATCTAGTTCTTATGAATTTTGAACCCTTGTGGATGTGCTTGGGAGTTGTTTTAGCCATCTATTCACAAGTTCAATAAGTAGAGTAGCTTTTCTTATTATTACACCTTTTATCTTCATCTATCCTCTCTCTCAAGTGTGCTAATCTATGTGTTTCAACTCTTTACTCAATGACAATAAGTGTTAGGGGTTGTTTCATGAGATTGCTTGGGTGGTCAATGGGATTTGGTGTTGATGAGTGTTGTCTTCCCTTTCCATTGAGTATTTTGGAAGTTGAAACTCAGATCAATCATTTTTGTACATAGAAAGTGATGTTGCCATCCTTGTTTTCTGACTAGATGAGGAGTTTTCAGCTAATTTGATGAATCTCTTGTTTTAATAAGTAAAGCTTCTGCCAAGAAATGATTTGCATTAATCTACACTCTTCACCTAATAGCATGGATTTGGGTATTGATTTGCCTTTATTCACAAAGAGAAGATGTAGGTTCCTTTTTATTTTTTGGGCTCGAATTTGTTCTTTATTTTGATCCATTTAATTTGTTTCTTCACGCAAAATATCTATTATATATATATTTATGTTATTGTTGAAGACTATGGTCCATTCACCTCCTCCCTAAGTGATCCCCGTCAACAAAGGAGGTGGAAAGTGAGAGAACCACCCCAAAAGAAGGCCCCCCTTTAGCATCTGTCCTAAAATCATGCACTGATCTAATTCCTAGATGGAGAAGGAATTCAACCGTCCATTTTCTACTTTGACTGGCTCATCTAGGGTCTAGCCAGTCATTCTCCCCAAGAATAGAGCAAATAATTTCTGGAGAATACTCCCTTGGGCAATTCTACAACCCCTGGATTACTTCTTTTCCTTATTTAGTATAATTTGTTTGATTCAGCAATAGTTAGGCTGAATCGATTCATTATTGTAATAATCAGTCTCTTCCCCCCCCTTTCTCATTCGAATTGTTGTAATAATCTTCCATCCCAACGTCTTTCTAACACTTTTACTTATTTACTTTCGGTATTGCATCATGTTTTATTTATCATGCATGCATATTGCATCCACTTTTCATCCATTTGGGTCCGGATTATCCGTATTAATAGGATTTACTATCCCTAAAGATGAAAACATGCATAAATCCATGTATTGTGGTGATACTCATACTGCATCTTAGCATTAGGACTCCTAGATGCATGTTCTGTGTGTATTGCATTAGAAACTTGCATATAGGATCAAGAATATTTGTACATATTTGTATATGTTGGGACTTGCCTTGGAATACTAGGTGAGCATTTTAAGCTTTAGCATATTGCATGTATGTGTTTCTTACCATACCTATTGCTACAGCATGAGGGTAAGTGCTTAAGTGAGATATCTATTTAAGTGCTAGTGGATAGAGATTGTGTTATCTTTTTGGAGTGTAGATGATTCTCATGCTGCAGATTTTTATCCAAGAAAACCTTTTCAAAAACGCATGAAGTTAGAGTATATCCAAAATTTACGACACAATCTATATTTAAATGCCTTAGACAGTAATGGTAGCACTATTAATAATCAGGATATGGATTTACATTGATTATGAAAACCACATTATGAGTTAGTAGAGACCAATCTTTGATTGAGTGAGTGGGGTGCCCAATTAATGACCTTTCCCTCTCATACCTATCTTCCCGAACTGAGACATTTTGATTATGATGGATGGTGGCCTTTGGTATGAGTCATGGGTTTCCTAATTTCCCTAAAAGATTAGCTGGTGACTCTGAAATCTGGTGGTGTAGTCCATTTCTTGCAATGTCATGCAATAAAATGGATTCTTCTATAAAAGTTACCAGATTTGGACTCTCATTTTTTGTTTCACACTGCACTAGTGATATCAGATCAGAAATCAGGAGTCTGAACTGTCGAATGCACTTGGTAACCCCAAAAAGGCATCCCACAATGCTGTATTCCCCTTTTGTTGTTGGCATTTGCCCAATGCAAGTATGTGCCAAGTTCAAAAAAAAATCCACATGTCAAAGGTCCAAGGGTTTTCATCTTATACTTCTTCCGTTGCGGCTATCATCTCGTATGTATGTGCATACCTCTACTCTATAAGTATTGGGTGCATCTTGACCCCAATTGGTATGTCCACCATCAAAGCTAGGATTGCCAAAGCATCAATAAACTGATTGTTCTCTCTCAGCTAGAGTGTAAATGTCAATCTTTCAAACCTCGGGATCAGCATGTCCACAGTCTGATGGTAAACTTTCATTTTCTTTTCCTTGACCTTCTAGTCCCCATTAGATTCAGAAATGACTAAGTTTGAATCCCCAATCACATCCAACCTTATTGCCCCTAGTTCTTGGGCTGCCTCTAATCTGGGAATACATGCCTCATACTCAGCCTAGTTGTTACATACCTTAAATCGGAGTTTGAAGGCTAGAGGGACATAGGAATCATCGAGTGCTATTTGTAACACACCTATCCTAAAACCAAGTTTGTTAGCTACTCCATCAAAATGCAACTTTCTGATATCCTTTTCTAGTTGTAAGATCTCTTCATCTAGGAACATGTGCTCCACATCTTCTTCTCATTCAACTAGGTGGTCAACCAAAAATTCTACTACAGCCCTTCTCTTAAAAGATTTCTAAGTGACGTATCTAATGTCGAAATCAGAAAGCAAAAGCAGCCAACAAGCTAGCCTATTCATAACCACTAGTATGGGATGCCTTGGGGGTTACCTAGCGCACCCGACCGTTCAGACTCCCAATCTTCTGATCTAATTTCACTAGTGCAATGTGAAAATAGAATATAAGAGTCTAGATTCAGCAACTTTTGTAAAAACCCACTTTATTGTAAATAAGTGTCGCTGCCTAATCTTTTAGGAAAATTAGGAAACCCGTAACTCGTGCAAAAGGCTAATGCCCGTCATAACCAAAGTGTATCGGCATGAGAACTTAGGTATGAGGGGAAATGTCATTAATTGAGCACCAAGATTAGTATCTACTAAGTCATGATGTGATTTTTATGATCGATATACGTTCATATTCTGGAAAAGCCCTTTTGTGTATTAACTTAAAAGCATAAAAATCAATTACATTCCAATACAAGCAACACAACCTCCTTCCACTAGCATTCATATAGATATTCCAATTAAACACTTAGTCTCATGATATAGTAATAATTATGACAAGTAACATGCACATACAGTATGCTAAAGCAAAGAAATGCTTACCTAGTACTCTAGGTTTAACCAAAAGAAACTATTAGAGTATATGCATGATCCTATATATGGGTAACTAAATGCAATACATACATAACATGCACCTATAAGTCCAGATACTAAGATATGACATGGATATCATCTCAAGACATGGGATAGCACATTTATTCAACTTATAAATGCTAAACTCCACAAATGCAAATGAGTCAGACCCGAATACATGAAAAATGGATGTAATACATGGGCGTGATAAATAAAACATGATACTATACACAAACAACAAAAATGTAAATAAAAGGGTTAGAAAGATGTGGGGTTGGAATATTATTACATCAATTCGAATAAAAATGGAGGGACAGAGAGAGAGAGAGAGAGAGAGAGAGAGAGAGAGAGAGAATATTACAACTAAATAAATAATAAAAGAAAAGATGGGGGGTTAGAAAAATTATTACATCAATGAATGAATTCAACCAAATTATTGTTGAAACTACCAAAACATAATAAATAAACAAGATAATTCATCCAACAGCTCTAGAATCACTCGGGACAGCACTCCCCAGAAACTGTCTACTCTGCTCTTGGGAAGATCATCTGGCCAAACACAAAATAGGCCAACCGAACATGAACATGGCCGGCCAAACCCTTCTTTTAAGCAAGATTCAGGTTGGTGCAAAAAATCTAGAACAAAAGCCCATGACCTTTTCTAAGGGGTGCTCATCCCTTCTTCCACTTCTACTCACAGAAATCACTTAAGGAGGAGGTAAATGGGCCTCAACCCTTAATCAAAAGCATAAACAAATATACACAACAGATATTTCGCAATAAATTAACAAATTAAAGGGATTGAAATAAGAACAAATTCTAGCCTAAGAAATAGATGAGAACCTACATCATCTCTTTGTGAATAAGGGCAGGTTAATACCCAAATCCATGCTACGAGTTAGAGAGAGTAGATTAATGCACATCATTTCTTAGTGAAAGCCTTGCATTGAAAACAAGGGATTCATCAAAAGCCATTGGAAACTCTTCTTCTGTTCATCGAACAACGGTTTTTCCACTCTTTTCCATGTTCACAAATAATTAATAAGAGAGATCTCAATGCTCTTGACATAAAATATCTTGTTTTATTTCCAAAATAATCAATAAAATGAAATAACACAATCTTTTCAACATCAAATCCCATGCATAATCCAAGTAATCCTATGAAACAACCCCTATCACTCATTAACATTGAGCATGGGCTAAAACACATGGACTATGTGCTTACATGATGGGATATGTGAGGAGAAGATGTGTAACAAGGAAAGAACTCTATTCTACATATCAAACTTGTGAATGGATGGCCAATTTCTAGTCCAAATCATATCCACAAGGTTACAAAATGCACAATGGCAATAGATTTTACCTAGAGAAAGCAAGAAAATAGAGAAAAACTATCAACTCAATGGATGGGTGGCTAATTTCTACTCCCAACAACATCCATGAGGACTTATTACATGATTACAATAGTTGTATAATGAGAATAGAGTTAGAAATTAAGAAAAAGAGGAAGAAACATGGTTGGAAAAGCAATAATCTCACCTCTTAAAGAGGCTGAGTGTTTTAGTCTTACAAACTCCCTCTTGGTTCCCTCAAGATCCTCTAAATATATCTTAGGATGTCCAAGAACCTCAGCAAGAAGCTTAGAATTAAGCTTCAATGGTGTTTGGTTGTTGAAAGCTGGAAGAGGTAAGTAGGAGATGAAGGAGAGAGAGAAGGAGAGGTCTCCGGCCTTGTATAAGCCTTTGGCAAAACTTTTAACCCTTTGAAATGAGCTATCGAGCTCTATTTATAGAGCCTTGGGTGCAAATATTTGAGATATTTGTGGAAAGTGTGATGAACAAGCTAAAATTCTTGAAATGCTCTGTACACGGACAATTCAACTAGTTATACCATTTGTTATCTAGTCGAATGTATTTTGAGTTAGCCATGAAATGTTGTTCGACCAGTCAGAAAATACATTGTTGGATCAACAAGGTAAAGTTAGCACAAACTGAAAGGAGAAACAGGTATTTCAGAGGATTTCACATCTTTCATTCATTCTCACTGCATCCACTGCTTAGTTTGTTTAAAAGTACATAGCACTCTAGTTTGAGAAATAATGAGCCTCATAACATATTGCTAATATTTGGAACTACACGACCAAACTCATTTTGAAAAAAGTTTTCATTTGGTCAAAAAGCATTTTGGCCAAAATAGAAGTTTGCATGGTTTAAGGCTTGAACCTTAGACTTCTTGCTGAGAGATCCATAAAACTAGCACATCTTGTTTTCATCATTGGGTACCCAAGAAAGAGCACCCAAGTCTTAAGGCTGGTCAAAAATGGAGTGCCTACAACTGGTTTCTGAAAGAGATATTTCATGGGATCTAATCTCGAAACCATAGGTACCGAGTGTGCTAACAGGTAGTACCTCAACTTCCTGGTGGCCCAAACCAAAGCTAGGCAAGCCTTTTCTAAGGGGGTGTAGTGGGTCTCGTATTCCAACATCTTCTTACTCAGCTAGTAGATAGCCTTCTCCACCCTTTTCTTTTTTCTCTTGTGCAAGCATGCAACCCATTGTCAACTCGATCACTGGCAAGTATAGGATCAGCAATTTCCCCAGCTTAGGTGGTGATAACACAAGAAGATTCTAGAGATAATACTTAACTTGCTTAAATGCGAATTGGCACTGATCATCCCATCAGAACTTCCTTGTCCTTCTTTAACAAGCCAAACAGTTGTTCACAAGTCAAGGTTAGTTTTGATATAAACCTTCTTATGAATTTCACTTTTTCTAGAAAGCTCTACACCTCCTTTTTAGTCTTTGCTGGTAGCATTTCTAAAAAGGCCTTAATCTTTGATGGATCGACTTCAATTCCTCATTGTATGATCAAAAATTCCATCATCTTGTCAGCAGTCATCCCAAAAGTAAATTTCTCTAGATTCAACCCGAGCATGTACTCCCGAATTCTCTCAAAGAACCTCTCCAATACAACATAGTGACCTTCTCGTTCTTTAGACTTAACGATCATGTCATCTACATATACCTCAACCTCCTTGTGGATCATGTCGTGCAGTATTGTAGTCATTGCACTTTGATATATAGCCCCAATATTTTCCAACCCAAACAATATAACCCGGTAGTAGTAGGTTCCCTATAAAGTGTTGAATGCAATTTTCTCTCTATCCTCTAGTTCTATGAAGATCTGGTTGTACCTAGAGAAACCACCCATAAATGATAGCAAGGCATGCCCTGCTGTGAAGCCCATCGGCTCGTCAATATGTAGCAACGAAAAGTCATCCTTAGGGCTGGCCTTGTTCAAATCCCAAAAGTTGATGTAGACTCTGATTCTGCCATCTTTCTTCAGAATTGGCACAATGTTGGCCAACCAGGTTGGATATTCTGATACCATCAAAAACCTTGTATCAATCTGTTTGGTGACCTCCTATTTGATCTTTAATCCCATTCTGGAGCTTTGTTTGATGGGTCAAGCCTCAAGGTCAAGGGATCCTCTATTATATGATCTTGGGATCGATTCCAGGCATGTCTTGTAGGACCGCGTGAAAACATCTTTAAAATCTTTTAATAAAGTAACTAATCGTTCACACTCCTTTGAAGACAACGTTCAACCAATCTGGGCCAAGCGAGGATCTTTTTCAGTACCCACATTAATCGCAACAATTTCATCCAACAAGGGATTGTCATGCCTCTCTTTCTCCCATTTAACCATGTTTTTCAAAACTCGAGGAATTTCTTCCTTTTTATTTTCAAAATTTTGGAAATCCTGGTCAACGTAATGAACCAATAGCATAGAGAAGTAAGCAGATCTCACACCATTTGCATTTAGCAAGTTCGGCTCAACTGTTATTATGGACTCAAAAGAAAAATAAAGACTTGGACTTGACAGTGGCATCCCGGTTACTATCCCCAGAATTGCAAAACTCTGACTGACTAAACTCATTCGAGTCTGATTCTGACCCCACAAACTCGGTGGAATCAGACCTAGACTCATCATCCACCTCAAAACTCACAATACAACCCTTCTTGAGCTACCAAGTTAGGTGCGGCATGTTAGCTGCATCCAAAATTAAGTCACTGCAATAAACTAGTAGTCTATCCTCAATTATAGAAATAGTTATGTTATTCTTCATCTTTTTGACCTGACTAGTCCCATTGTTAGGATCCACATATTCTTCATCATTTTCATAGAGTTGGTGACTGAAGAAAATTTCAAACTCAGCGAGGCATTTCTGTGTCTCATGATCAACCCATGGCTTGAGAAAGCCACAGAAAGGGAAGTCTTCTCCCTACTTGATAAACCATCCATTCAGTGTCCCTCGGATTGGTTTGTGGACCAACTCATATGACCTTCTAGCCCTCTTTGCTTTGTCTCTCTCTCTCTCTCACTCCATCCCCCTTTCCTTCTCCAATTATCCTTCGTAGGTTCATACCCTAATTTGAATACATATAGATTGTGGATCACTTCAATGGTTGTAGCAATGCCTGGCCTCCCGCTTCTTCCCAATCCCATTCCAGGGATATGTCCTAGTTTACTCATAAATTAAATGGACTGAGCACTCACATACATCCCTTCATTTTCGGCCATGATTGTCTACACCAATTGAGCTTCTACCAGAGTGAAAATGGAAAGAAAAACATATGTTTTCCCATGGTTAATCTCAAGCACAAGTATTATAACTTCTGGTTAGGGGTGAATGGATGATTTTCGAAAAATGGTGGCAACCCGTTCCTTATACGGCTACTTCACTAATCGGTGTACCATGGATGACACCACCCTCATCTGATGGAACCATGGCCTCTCCAACAGCAAGTTAAACATTGTTGGGACATCCATGATGTGGAATTGAACTTCATGTTTAGATAGGCCTACCATGATTTGCACTTTAATGTTCCCCATGACTTCTCTACTAGTATTATCGTAAGCTTTGATCAACTGACTAATGAGTGAAAATCTTATGATTTTAGCCCTATCCCATAAGCAGTGCGTGATGGGCATACATTAATAGCTAATTATGTGCCAATCAGAACTATCAGAACCCATTTTTTCCTACAATCAATCGACACATCCAAAGGTTTGTAGTGCCCTGATCCTTCTGGTGGTAACTTTTTTGTCTGAAAAATTTATTGTTAGGACAACATCCCTTGGTGAGATTAGAGACACAAGTTGGTCGGGTGTAGTGTCAATTAATAGTTTTGCTTTGCTCAGAGCCATTAAAATTGCTTGTTGATGCTCTCGGAAAGCCATGAGCAACCCCTAAAATGAGATATTGTCCTGGATCTTCTTCAAATGTTTTAGGACCATATCCTATTCTTCTTCTTCTTTCTCTTTCTTCCTCATAGACTCCTTGTCTTTGTTCAAAGGCTCACCGTAGTCTAGGTGTGAGGGCTTGAAGTAATGTCTACTCCTAGTTAAATGGTGTATTTCCTTCGCGTACCATGAATCATCGGGGGGCATTGCTCTCCCATCTTTCATCAGTGTGAGCGAGATGGAGATCATTATCCTCCCACCACTCACCTTCATTGATCGATAGACAGTTATTTGGTTCAATATGAATTAGCTCAACACTATGATTATCACCTTGTGGTTAATAAGGTCCTCCCACTTTCTGATTTGCTCCCATACTCGAATTCCTCTTTGTAGTCTCTCTCTCTCTCTCTCTCTCTCTCTCTCTCTCTCTCTCTCTCTCTTATTGGTACTGTTCTATCACCTCAATCTTTTCCTTCTTAGATTTCTCCTTCTTGCAACGCTCTTCTGTTTTGTTACTCTCGCCCATTTTCATTTTCCCCTTGGCTTTCTAAGCCTTTTCCTTTATCTCTTCCTCATCATTCTCTGTTTCACCCATGGGCGTTCTCTAAATTATTTGAAACCCACCATCTAATCTGTACATTTCACAAATCATGTTCTTCAAAGAAATGGAGATTGTTCAAATCCTCCTCTAGGTCTACCAAATCATCTATGCCTTGTTCGGGTCTGTCCTCCCTGCTAACATTGATACTGAAAGAATCAAGCAACAATACGGCTTTGGTTGACCAACAGGCACGATTTATTTACTTGGATCATACCCCTCTTTCCGCAATCTCCCTTTTCTCTATTATGGGCACATCAGACTCCTCTGGTTTCAACTTTTCTTCCTCCATAACCACTTCCTCTCTTTTCTCCACCACTGTTTGTCCTTCCTTGGATGGTAACACCACTACCACCACAAGACTATTGGGTTGTAGTTGGGGTTTTGGTGTATCCATCATTCAAAAATTAGTACTTTCTGGAATAATCACCTTATGTTTAGGTAGATGGGATGGTATGGTGTATATACTGGGATTTAAGTTGGATGGTAGTGTATGGAGTAAGTTGAGGTGAGGAAATGGCAGTACTCAGTTATGGGACAGTAGTAGGTTGGTACTAACATTGAGCCTTTGTAGTGGAGCTATGATTTTGTGGTCAATGAGATCTTGGATCTCTTGGAAGAGTCATGTCTGTGTGGAAGAGGATTAGGAAGGGGCCAAGGGTTAAGGAGCTTAAGATGTCCTTTCTCTAGCAGAACCTTCATCGCTCAGGATGGGGCCATGTACAGGGTGAAAACTTTGGGTTTGAGGTCAAACTGAATTGGGTGCTGGCAAAATAGTGTTGCCAAATGGATCGGTAGTTTTTGTGGTGGTGTTAACAGTGTTGACTTCCAGAACCTTGGCAGTTGTGTTACCACTAGTGGTAGCATTGGAACTGCAAACAAAGGCCTTCCATATAGGCTCCATCTCGTCTACTATGATTCCTTGCTTAATGGCATTCTCAATCTAAACTCTCATTTCATGCAACTCCTTGAAGATGAAGAGTGGAAGGACTATCTTTTTTGTAACATCTTCCCATACAGGTTCCTTGTGGATTTGTTCCTTCTCAAGGGGCCTATTCATCATCATAGCCGCCTTGGCTCTCTATCTATTTATGAACTCCACAAAACACTTATTGGGCTCCTGGCAGGTAGTCTTGAACTCTCCAATAGTTACCTCAATTTGTGTGTTATATGAGTACTGAACGATAAATACCTTAGCTAATTTATCCCAACTTAGCTTTGCTGAATCCTCCAGCTTACCATACCAAGTAGCAACTACACCCAATAGAGTTCTTCCGGAAAGAGCCATTTTTTGGGCACAAGTCAAGTCCATAGGTTTTAATATATCCAAGAATAGATGGATATGAACCATGGGGTCCCTAGACCCATCAAACCTGCCTACATATGGCATCTTAAATCTCTCTAGTAATCTCATATCAGTTTCTGTATACCCATCCTCAATGTCTATAATATAGTTAACGCCCTGTGATTTCTTGAATAGCTTCTCCAACTTAGCTACCTTTAGCATAACCAGCTCACACTCAGTAAGGTCAAGGGAGAAAAGTCCCTTAATAAGCTATGCAGGAGCTCTAGTAGTATGAGTGTGGCCTAGCCCTTCTTGTAGATTGAGGCTCTGGAAGTCTTCTGCCAATGGAAGTGGATCAAGAATTGAATGATTGGTTGGAGGTGGATAAGTACTTGACACCCTAAAGGGTTGTTGTAACCTAGCAATGGTATCGACCCAACTGTATGGTTGAGAGCATCCATAATCTGCTGAAGAGTTGTGGGCATATCTACCAAATCTGTTAGATTCTATGCCATTACAGATGATGAACTAGCAATTGGGGAGCTGAATAGGGGTAATCTAAAAAGTGATTGATACAAATCTTGAACAGGCTGCACTTGTCTGGCCCTTCTTCTTCTGACCACTGACAGGAGTGACACAAACCCTAGCTAACCTTAAACCAGATTTGAAGTCTTGCAGAGTCTACCAGACGAGTCCATAGAATTTGAGGGATGTTAGAACTTTATGAAGCTATGATGAAACAACTACCTAACAAAAGAAAAGAAAACAAAGAACAACACAATTAAACACAAAAATTAGCAGCATTCCAGCTCAACTCAACAACTATACAATCGGCTATTGCAAAAGTCACTGTATGCCCCACTGATAAACTGAACTCTGTCCCAAAAAAATGCATGAGCCACTGATATGAAATTAAGAATCCTTGTACAGATTCAACACCTGGCACATAGCAAGTAAAGCAAGCAACACCCCTTTAGAGGGTTAGGGTTACCTTGTCATAGAGTTAGAATGATCTAGAGTTTTACTACTCAAACAAGTGGTATCATTACATCCTGAAAATGGGAGAGCTTCATATCCTAAGTTTGGAAGGATGCTACAGCTCAGTATATGCACTAGGTCAAGTTAGTCAAAAAGGGTACCCCACCAAGATAACTGTATTCCTACCCTTTGCAGTACCTATAAGTGAATAGAGGATCAAGCGGTACATTGGTGATCCAGATCCAAGGCGTGTACTCCCACCATGACAAAGCCCATGTCCAGCAAGCCGTCCAGGATATCAGATGGCAAATATGGTGATTTAATGGCACCATGCATGTAAATGCAACTAACATGCAGAGAAAATAAATCTCACATCACGAAGTTCAATCTTAGTGTCCCTAGTAGAGTCGCCAAAAACTGTAGGTGTCCTGGGGGTATCCGAGTACGCCCAATAGTTCAAACTCTCAATCTCCTGATCTAGTCTCACAAGTGCAATGTAAAACATAAATGAGAATCTAAATTCGAAAATTTGCATAGAAAATTCATTTTACTACAAAACCTTTGACAGAAATGGACTACATCACCAGATCTCAAAATCGCCACCTAATCTTTTAGGAAAACTAGGAAACGCATGACTCATGCAAAAGGCCACCGTATGTTATAACCATAGTGTCTCAACCTGAGAACTTAGGTATGAGGTAATAAAGTCATGAATTGAGCACCCCCAATCACCCAATCAAAGGATCAGCCTCTACTAACTCATGACATGAGTTTTATATTAAATACATGCTTATGTTTCGGTTTTAATAATGCTAACATTGCTATCTGAGGAAAATTAAGTATAGATTATGTCACTTGTTCTGGTTATGTTGTTATTTCATGCATTTTGGAAAACCTTTTTGCACAACTCCCAATAAAAATGAGTTCAGAAGCATAAGAATCAACCACATTCGAACACAAGCAACACAACCTCCACCTACTAGCATTCATACAGATATTCCACTTAAGCATATAGCCACGTGGTATAATGCCAAACATATTAAGTAACATATACATGTAGAATGCTAAAACTAAAAAAGTGCTAACCTAGTACTCTTTTGTGATAAGCCAAAAGAATGTGTCAAAAGTATATGCATGATTCTATGTACAAATAGCTAATGCAATACATACACAAAATGCACCTTGTAGACACCCCATTTTTGACCGTCCTCAAGACTTGGACGTCATCGTTTGAACACTCGACGATCATCCATGCTCATGTTCGTTTTGAGTTTCTGAAGGTCTTGGCCGCACGCCTTGCCTTGGAGCCTCTCAACTTGTCTGTTTTATGCATGGTTGTGGACCAAGAGCTTGTGGTTTTGTTTCTGAGGGAAGGGGGGTGGCTTGTTGGTCTCCCTACAACCCATCGGCCAAGCCTTGTGCTTATCGGCCATGTTTTCTCTTCATCGGCCATCAGTGTTGGCTGGTTGGCACTCTTTTGGTCGATCGGCCATTTTTTTGGCTGAGACCCCTTTTTCTGCTTTTGCAGATATTTTTCTTCCAGCTGGTGCCAGCTGTTGGTCATTTGGTGTATTCTTCATACACGTGTATGGATGGATTTTAACAAGCTCCAAGCTTGCTAAACAAGCTTAGGACTTGATTTTCTATAAGAAGGGAGGCCCCTCTCCCTTTCCAGAGGGGCTGAGATTGGATATACAAGATATATATCTCTCTATATTTCTTCCTCTCTCTCTATATTTGTGTGAGTTTGTGCCTTAAAGTGTGTTTTGTCTTCACTTTTACACTACAACACCTAGCAATACACCACCATCTTTGAACTGAGATTCTTGGGAGTGTTATTTGAGCTCTAAAAGTTGGTTTTTGCCTCAGAAGCTACAGGTTTCAAAGTTGTGCTTCAACGGTGAGTGTATTCCCCTTTTAAACCTTTATTTGTATACCATATTGGCCATCCTTCCATATTGTTTTAGGCCTTTCGTTTAACTAAAAAAAGTCTTATTTTGAAGTGCTTAACATGTTTGTTTGAGACCTCTTTGGTGTTGGGGGTGGTCTACTCCCTTGCATGCCTTATTTGCTAGACTTTTGAATCATCTCTTTAGGCCTTTGTTTTAGCCTTGTTTGGTCTCTTCACCACTGAATTCCAGAGGAATTTCAGTGGTGGAAAATGTGTTTTGAGGTCTTAAATAGGAGGGGGTTGTCCCCCCTCCTATTCTCTTGAATGTTTGTGTTGATGGCTCACCAAGTTGGCATGTTTTTCTACCTCTTTGTGGCTCCATTTCAGTATGTCTTAGGCCTTGTTTTTCCATGATATAACACTGTTTTGGCTTGGTTTGATCATATCATGCATGCTCCTTACACTTGTAGTGCAAATACATTCACTAGCCTAACATGCATCATGTGTTTAGACCATCATTCTAGCATGTTTTGGCTTAACTCCAAGAAGCTTTTGTCCATGTTTTAGCATGCTTAAGCTCTGATTTATGTTGTTTTGGCCATGCATGCCATGCTTTGTATAGCCATAATGCATTCTTGCTCATTAGCTTTGAGTTTCATGGTCTCTAGCATGGCTTACTTGAGTTGTTTGCATGCTTTGGTCTCATTTCTACCATGATTTCAGTAGGTATGGTGTGGTCATACTCTCTCATGCTTCACTATTTCAATGCTATTGGTGAGTCATGCTTTATGCCTTAAGTATAAGTCTATATGCATGCCATGTTGCCTAAGCTTGTGTGCTGCCATATCAGTGCATTTTTGGTGTTATTTTGACATGCCATAACTCTGATTTTTGTTGGTATAGTCATCTCATGCTTGGTTTTGGTAGGTGTAGTGTAATCCTCCTCATAGGCCTTGTATGCGTCATGTTTTGTGCTTACCATGCTAGCTTGTTTTGGCTTTATTCCATGCATGTTTTGGCCTTATTTTGACCTGCCTTGGGACTATTTTGAGTCACCTTGCCCCTTTGGGGTTGCTTGATATGGCCATGGTGTAAGTCTCTTGGCTAGCTTTAAGCTTTGAGCCCACTAGCATGCTTTGTTTGTCATTTGTGCATGATTTAGCCTCATTTGGAATGTAATTTCAGAGTTTACTTCATTGCCACATTCCCATATTTGTCACATTTTCATCATGTTTGAGAGTTGTGTTCTTATGCCTAGTTGAGGAGCCATCACACGAGCATGTGTCCTTGCCCCCTTTTGTGCCTAAGTTTTGGTATGTTGGCCACTGTTTTGGACCCTCTTAGGTCTGTCTATATGCAGTTTAAGTCCACTAAGTGTTGCATTACATGGCCCTTGCCATTGCATTGTTATTTGCATGTTGTTGTATGACATTATTGTTTGCATGTTGTTGCATGCTCATGTTGTTTGCATGTTGCATGATCATGATGTTTAGCATGTTGATTAGATAGCATGTTGTTGCATGTTGTTACATGCTTGTTACATTGCATGATTTTTGCATGCTTGTTGCATTGCATTGTGTGCGCATGCCTTGCATTGCAATGTGTTTGGAATCGGATGTTGATCCAAACACAGGGAACGAGGGGCGTTTCATACTTGAAGTGATGAAATGCGCCTCATTCCTTAGGTCGCCGACACCTTTGCTCATGTATGATAAGGTGGAGGTTCATTGAGTCTTATGTGGTATTTGTGTGCATTCATTAACATTGATTTGTGTGACTCGGCCTCTTTGGCCATCATGCATTGAGATGCGTGATTGGTGGCTCGAGAGCCGAGCACTACACTCCTTTGAGCTTAAGACATGAAAAGGGTTGTATTTACACACACATTTTCTTGTAAATACACTGCCATGCCTCTGTTAGTGCTCTGTTGCAGCAAAAGGAAGAATTTGCAGGAAGCAATGACCGATCGACCAATTAGTCTGCCGATCGGCTATAAAAATTGGCCGATAGCCATAAGCTCTGGCCGATGGCCACCCCCCTTGCCGATGACCTCTCAGCATGTCCATGAGGTGGATCAGAAGTGTTTTGGAGGTTGGCATGATTTTCAGAAGTCTAAGATAGTGCAAACAAAGGCATCACGAGGCACAGTGGTGGATTTCCAGGAGGACGTGACCGAGTATGCATCATTCATCATTCCAAGGCAGAGCTATGGAAGCCTATTTAGTTTCTTACTTAGTTGGTTTTGTAATTTAATTAATTTGATTAATTAGTTAAAGTTTTGTAATAATTAATTAGCCAAGTTAGTTAATTAGTTGTTCTGTAATAATTAGTTTAATTAACGTAGTTAGTTAGCTAAATTCATTCGGACCCTCCTCCAAGAGGGCGATGTTGTAAATAAGTGTACGTGCGTGTGATGCATGTCTTCCAACCCCCATTTCTTTCTCCTTTTTACTTACCTGCTTTCGTTGGTTATTTTTAGGGCATATTTCAATTAGCATCCTTATGCTTGCATGCGTGCATCCATTCATCTGTCTTGCATGCACCGGGCTCGGCGCATCATACTAACTGCGTTGTATCTCAATTCCAATTTGAATACGTGTTATCCAGTTGCATTCGCATGCCATTTTAGAATAGTCGAGCCTATCTTAGTTACATTTTTGCATATGTAGCATTAGGCATTCTTGACATAGCTAGGATCATGCATGATTACTAACTAGCTTCTGTTTTGGCTCGGAGTACACTGTGAGTGTTTACGCTTTAGCATCCTTGCATGTATGTAAGTGACTGCCATGATAGCATGCTTGCCATGAGGCTAACTGCTTATGTGTTTAACGGCATGAATGCTTGTGAATGAAGGCTTTATTGCTAGAATTGGGACAATTCATCAAAATACGAGTTTTAAGCCCACTTAAGAGTGGCAAATCATGTTTTCTAAGCCCACTTGAGGGTGGCAAAATCCGCGACTTAGCCTACTTGCGAGTAGCATTTTCAAACCATTTTCAAACAAACAAACATGAGATGTTTTGTCCCAATTTGAGTGATTTAGTCTATACTTGTATACTGTGCGCATCACATAGTAAGCTAGCTAATAAACCGAAATAAGAACACATGCGTTTTCAAAAACAGCATATCATGTTAGTAAAGGCCGATCTTTGATCAGGCAAGCGGGGGTGCTCATTTCATGACCTTCCCCCCTCGTACCCAAGTTCCCGAGCCGAGGCAACTTGGTGATGATAGACACGTGGCCTTAGGCACGAGTCAGGGTTCCCTAAATTTCCCAAAATAAAACATTTAGGTGGCGACTCTGAAATCTGGCAAAGCAGTCCATGTTTTGCGCTTTTTGATTAAAATCGATTTTCCAAAACGATTTGCTGGATTAGGACTCTTTGGTGATTTATCAGTCTTACATCGCACTTTGTGAGATTAGATTCAGAACCGTCACAGGAGTCTGAACTGTAGTAGCTATGAACATCGATTCGCGCCCTCGTGGGTGGAGCGGAGTTCCAGGCAGTCTACACACCTCTAGACTCAACTACTAACACATGGCATGTGTATCATTTCAAGGCATAAGATAGCGCACAAAATCACCCTTTAAACTTGACAAATCCCACAAATGTAGATGAACCGAATCCGTATGCATGAGAAATAGATGCACAGCATGGCTATGATAAATAAAACATGATGCTTTACAACATATATTGAAAGCATAGAAATAAAAAAGATAGGAAGATATGGGGTTGGAATTATTTACAACAATGAATGAATAAAAGACGTGGGGTTGTAAATTATTATAACAATGAACGAATAGAAGACGTGGGGTTGGGAGTTATTACAACAATGAATTGATTTAGAATATGTGTGATTGGAATTATTTATAATAATGAATGAATAGAAGACATGGGGTTGTAAGTTATTATTACAATGAACGAATAGAAGACGTGGGGTTGGGAGTTATTACAACAATGAATTGATTCAGCAAAATCAAAGCTAAATCTAACAAATCATAATTAAATGAAAAACAAACTATAAATAATAGTTAGATATGCCTAGGAGAGCACTTCTCAAAAACCATCTTATTCTGCTCTACTCTATCTGGGGACAATGTTCATCAGGTCATATATAAAATCATCCACCTGAATGTAAAGAGATCTAGTTGTGTATAACCCCTGAGACAAAACTCGGTTTTGTGCAAAAAGACCAAAGCAGAACCAAAACACATTTTCTAAGAGGTGTTCATCCTTTCTACCCCTTCCTCTTGCAGAAAACATTCAAGGAGGATATAGATAGGCCTCAACCTTATTTAACAACACAAAAGACTGTATACAACAGATATTTATAACAATTAATTACATGAAATGAATTAGGGTAAAAGGAAATTCAAGCCCAAGAAGTACATGGAAACCTACATTTATCTCTTTGTGAATAACGACAAGTTAATACCCAAATTCATGTTATTCATTGGAGAGAGTAGATTTTCACTATTTCTTGGTGGAATCTTTTCTTTTAAAGTAAGAGATTCATCAAAATCTATTGAAGACTCCTCTTTTATTCATGGAACAAGAATGTTTCCATCCTTTTCCATGTTCACAAGAGATTGAGACGAGAGTTTTCAACATCTTTAACCTAAAATCTCTTACTTTACTTCCAAGAAAAATCAATAAAAATACAAGCCAACAACCTTATCAACATCAAATCTCAAGGATCATCCAAGTAGCGCCATTCAACAACCACATCCACTCATCAAAAATGAGTACGAATTGAAGCACATGAGCCAACGTGCTTTTGAATGATTAGATAAGAGATGAGAAAGTTCAAAAATATGAAAGAAATTACTCTACTTAATCAAACTTATGGATGGGTGGCTACTTGCAAACTCCATCTACATCCACATGGTTCCAATCAACACATTAATATATAACAACAATGAATTATACTTCGAGAAAGCAAGAAAAGAGTATAAAAATATAGAAAATGAAAGAAACAATCAATTCAATGGATGGGTAGCTACTTTCTACTTCCCTCCACATCCATGAGAACTCATCACATGATTACAACAAGCTAATAATGAAATTCAAAGCTTAAAAATAAAGAAACAAGAGAGAAAAGTTCAAAAGCTTCACATCTTAAAAAAGGGTGAGCTTATTGTTTGTCAAACTCCTTGTTGGGACCCTCAAGGTCCTTAGATATGGTTTAGAGTTCTTAGAATCTTCAGCAAGAAGCTTGGAGTTAAATTTTAATGGAGCTCGGGTGGTTGGTGTGTGAGAAGTGGAAGTTGGAGGAGAGGTAGTGTGATGAGCTCTCAAAAACAAGTCTTCTAGCCTTTGAAAATTTCGTAACCCTTGAGAAAAAAAGGTCTAGTCATGTATTTATAGACTTTACAGGTTAATTATCTAATATATTTCTTAAAAATTTGCAGAAAAAGCCAAAATTCCTTAAAATGCTCTATACCTAGACATTTCAACTGGTCATACCATTATTCATCTACCCAATTACATTTTTCATCCAGTCATAAGTTGCACGGCCAGATGAAAAATACACTATTAGATCAATAATGTAAAGCTAGCATGATTTGAAAGGAGAAATATGTATTTTAGTGGATTTCACCAATTCATTCATTCCTATTATATCATTCACTCGATCCACTGAAAAAGACAACATTTGGAGTTTTGAAAAGGTGAGCTGTAGAACATTATAGAAATGTTTGAAACTGTGCAACCAAATTTATTTTGAAAATGGGTTTTAATTTGGTCTAAAATGTTTTGGCCAAAATGGGTGTAAGGTTGGAATTAAAGCTTGAGTTCAGACTTCTTGCTGAAGAATTTGTAAGATTATCACATCTCGACTTTCATCATCGAATGTTTAGAAAAGAGCACCCAAGTCTTAAGGCCGGTCAAAATAGGGTGTCTACAGTTGGGAACCAAAAGGAGGAGAGGTATCATAAGCGGAGTGCAGCTCGGGGTTTAATTGGAATAAAGGAATTTCCACCGAAGATGAAGTGTTTAGATTCTGAAGGAGGCTCTTCGAGGAAATCTAGAGAAACGAATCAAAATCAATAAGAGAATTTTATGGTTGAGTTTGCTATAGCTTTAATGATTGAGCTACTGATGCAACAAAATAATGCTTATTGCTCAGGGGTTTTGGAGGAGGTTGTCTCTAAACAACCTCCTAAATTGCCATGAGGATTTTAAGTTAGAACTGTCGTGGGATGGGTCACCCTCTGACAGTTCGAACAGCTAGGAATTTAACCCAGTCTTTGAAGCCAAATTTAATATTTTTAATGAAGACTAAAATGAAGTCTAAGAAGTTAAAGTGGTTGGGGTTGACAATGGATTTTAAGTTTTTGATGGGGGTGGCTAGTGAATGTCAGAGTGGAGGACTTTGGGTTGTATGGGATGATACAAAGGAATTAAAAGTGTTATCTCGATGTGAAAGATTTATTGCCTTGGAAGTTAAAGAGGAAGAAGGTAAGAGATGGATTCTTATGCTTTTCTATGGACATCCTAGAGTTACACAACGCCAGACAATGTGGGAGGCTGCGGCTACTTTTTTAAGGAATTGGAGTATGCCGGCGGTAATATTGGGGGATTTTAATCAGGTGTTGCATTCACATGAGAGATACAACAAGGCCAAATCAGGAATTCTGGGGATCAATGCTCTATTGGGTTTCATGGACAACCAAAGGTTAGTGGATTTGCCTTGTTTGGGAGTTCATTTTACATGGACAAATAACAAAACTAGAAATGAAGCTATTTTTGAAGGTTGGATAGGGCAACGACGACTATGGAATAGGTTGGTTTTTTTATAATGCGTCTTTGTTTTCCTTACCCATCCAAAGATCTTATCATGGTCTTATTCTTGTTGACACTTGCTCCGTTGAAGTGTCAAGTAGATGTGGGATTAGAATTGAGGTGGCATGGCTTATGGTGTAAAGAAGGTACGGGCATAGCCAATCACTGGTTCGAGGGCTTACAAGTTAATGCAATATCAAAAGCTTACGATCTGACATTTTCAAAATTGGAATAATTGACCTAATCGAAGTTTGGCGTTACAAATCAATGGCATCCGTCTACAACTAATGGATATTCTTACAGACCAGTATTTTGGTAATAGAATTACGGAAGATCATGCATTGAGAAATAGGTTGGATATTTTATTAGTGAAACAAGAGTTGTATTAGGCACAGAAAGTAAGACAGAAATGGGCACTGCTTGGGGATTGAAATACTAGATTTTTCCATGTGGAGACTACAATCAAAGTAAGTAGGCAACGAATTGGTTTTCTAAAGCTGGAAAATGGAGCAATCATCATGGGTCAAATAGAAATTCAGCAGGCCTTCATGACTGACTTTCATCAGCTCTTCAACCCGTCGAAGGCAAGTCATTTAAATATTAATGCATATCCAGCAAACTTCCAACTTTTATCTGCTATAACTTGTAAATTAAATGATGAAAAACGAACGAAGTTGGATAGTCCATTCATGGAAAGTGAGATAAGAGATGCAATTTTGCAATTGGTGGTTTAAAAGCACTAGGGTAGGATGGTATGATTGGCGTAATTTATCACAAATATTGGAATGTTGTTGGTGCTTTGGTGAATCGGCTGTGTTATCCTTTCTTAATTCGGGTCATATGCTAAAGAAAATTAATCAGACCTTCATAACCCTCATACCTAAGACAAAAACCCCTCAAACAGTTAACAATTATCGGTCGATAAGCATGTGTAACGTGCTTTATAAAGTCATATCCCAAGCCTTAGCTATTCAGATTCAGTTGGTTTTGCCAAACCTGATAGACCTATCACAAAATGCCTTTGTTCTGGGTAGACTTATTTCGGATAATATACTCATTGCTCATGAATCATAGGAGTTTATTCAGAAACAAAAAGGGGAGGAATTTCTTATTTGGCGTTGAAATTAGATATAACCAAGGCATATGATAGGGCCAACTGGAGTTTTCTTTTGAATATCTTAGACGTAATGGCGTTTAGTCATCGATGGTCACATTAGATTAGGCAGTGTATTTCTACAGTTTATTTTTCCATTTTAGTTAATTCCCAGAGAATGGATTTGTCATGACATGATGGATTAGGATCATAACCAGCCAATAATCAAGAGATTACTTACGGCCTAAGACAGAAATCAAGTCATAGTTAATAATAGGGGCCAAAATGTGAAAGCAGAACTTGCAAAAATTGTCCAATGAGCTATGCATACATGGCTTAACAAAACTTTTCTTGTATATGTAATAACTCACACCATCTAAACATCCAAAGCATGTATATACTTATATCCAAGATCATTCCAAAGTCAGTATTAACAAAAACCAAGGTTATATACAATCTTGGTCACATATGACCACAAAAGGAACAAAAGGAAGACAAATCAAAAGTAAGGCCTATAGCATGAGGCGACCTTGGTAAACTTCTCAAAACTCCATTTTCTCATAGATCACTAGGGCTGGGGCTGGGGCTGAACATCCCGCTGCTCATCTATATACATATAAATAAAGAGTGTGCTAACACGCAGTGAATAATACCAGAGTAAAGGGATTCATGAATGAAATTCATTAAATCAAAATCCTTCAACTATTCTTGTTGATCAATACCAAAGCAAAACGACCTCCAGTCCACTATATCATATCCATTTACAAAACGACCTCAGGTCCATCTCATATACGAAACGACCTTGGGTCCATTATATGCAAAACAACCTTGGGTCCAATTCATGTACAAAACGACCTCGGGCCCATTATATACAAAACAACCTTGGTTCTAACATTTCATATTCAGACCTTCATGTGTATATTTGGATCCATGATTATGTTCGCATTCATATTCGTATTCAAAATAACCTTTGGTCCATTTATCAAACATACAAAATGACCTTTGGTTCATTGAGCAAACATTCCAAACGGCCTTAGGCCCAATCCGTATCCTTGTTAAATATACACCGAATGGCCTTGGGCCCATTTCATATTCATACATCAATCATTTACCAATTCTAGTACGAATCAATGAATAGAATACTCGTTCATAGTAGAAATTTGTAAGTTCAGATACTTACCACTTAGGTAACATTTTAGAAATTAATACATACACCAAAATATCTTTACTAAGACATTACTCAGAGTCTTCTGGTGCTTGATTCGTCCTTGCACTTGACCATACATAATTCACAACACATTGGGTCATAATACAATTCAATCCATTGTTTGGTTTGCTTAATTTTCTTACGCTTTTTTTGTGTCCTTTAATTCATTTAGGATGCCCAATGTATGCTTAAGAATGCAAGGAATTCAAACAGAATGGAAATTGGAACATAAAACAACTTTTCAAAAGTTCCTGAAACAGGGCACTCCGCTCGAGCATAACTTACTTTGCTCGAGTGGACTGCAAAGCTCTCCAAAAGTACTGGTTAGTTGAAATTTAGGCTCGAGCACAAGAACTAGTTGCTCGAGCCAAGAGCAGTTCAAAACAGGGTTCACTCCAGCACAACTTTTTCCGCTTGAGCCATAATGCAATTGCCTGTCAAACTTCTAAGAGCTTAACTTTTATGCTCAAGCGCCACTTCCTGCACTCGACCGAACTGGTCAAATTCTGGAATTTCCAGAACTATATTTGAAGTTCAAAACATGACTCCAAAGGCTCAAAGCTTGCAAGTTGATACCAAAACATGGAAAAACATTGTATAACATCAAAACACTTCCAATTTCAAACCAATTATCCAAAATCGTGGTCCAATTTCTCAAATTTGAAATCAAATCTTAAGTTACAAGCCTTGTATGACTTAACTTGAGTTCTCTTCTTTCAAAACATGATGAAATGACATGAGAAGTTGGAAAATATGAAGAACTCTTCAAGTTGAGGTGTAAAAGTGCCATGCATGTAAGAATTTCGGGAATTCCATCTCAAATTATGCATTCATGTATATAATTAACTCTTATCTTCCAAATTCAAGGTAATACATGTCTCCATTGTACAATTACATGCAAAAGAACTTAAGAATTAGATGAATTCAACTTCTGCATGTTTTATCTCCAAGGTTTGAAGATGAAATTATACCTAGGATGTGAATTCAAGTATAATCTAGCTTCAATCTTCAAACCTTCCACAAGTTCTCTATAATTCTCTTTGTTCTCTCTCTAGGTGTTGAGTTCACCCTCCTGCTCTCTCAACATCTCGGCTCATTTATGTATTTGAGCTCAATAAGACTCATGAAACATGTATATATGGGTGTAATTAGCTTAAGCTAATCAAGCTTGCCTATGAATAATTAATTCCACTCAAATTTGATTGATTCTAATTATTCCGATCCAAATCAATTTTTAATTAAATTTCACCATAGGCTCTACAAATTATGCTAATCACAATGGTATAATCAATTTTGGTTTCTGACGCCTCTACGGCCCTCAATTTTAGTTTATACTAGAATACTAAACAAATTTTCCTACGACGGATAGATATGAATTCAAAACTACACACAATCACATAATTAGCATCCAAATTCACATCAAGCACATAATCACGAGTATAATTAGCGATTAACAGTATATCACAAAACAGGATTATCACATGATTGGTTTTATCCACAGTGTGGGTTACGTCAAGGAGATCCAATCTCACTGTATCTTTTACTTATAGTAATCCAGGCTCTTTCATCGGGTTTTGATGTTATGGCTTCCTAAGGGGTGTGTAGGGGTATCTTCATTAGTCATCCGGGGCCATTGGTTTCTCACCTACTTTTCGTAGATGATTGTATGATGTTTATGTCTTTTCATGTAGAAGAGATTTGGTGTCTAACATGGTTCTTAGATGCTTTATGTCATCAATCAAATTTATGAATCAATTATCAAAAATCTCATCTGTTTGTTAGCCCAAACATGATTGGATTTGACTGGGAATTTTTACAGAATTGTTTAGGCATAAAAGTGGTAGGGAAACCGAGGGTATATTTTGGGGCTTCTCTTAATTTTTCTTGTAAGAAAGGGGAAGTGTTTCAGTCTAATTTGCATAAATTCAAGATTAAGTTACAAGGATGGAGTAGACGTCTTATGGGTAGGTGTGCGTTGGCCAAACACTCCCTTCTTTCAATTCTAGTGTATTTGCTATTTGTTTTTCGAGCCCCCAGTTATTTTGTTTAGCAGATCTGGAGTGTATTGACTAGGTTTCTTTGGAAAAATGATGAGGGTAAGGGGGTGTATTAGAAGAAATGGGCTTGTCTCTGTCTTCCTATATCGCTAGGGGTTTGGGATTTAGAGACCCGAGTAAAGTTAATCGTTCTCTTCTTGCTAAGGTGGCTTGGCACATCCTTACCCAGCCTAATCACCTTATTAGTTGAGCGTTGTTGGCAAAATATTGTAAAAATGGGAAGTTTTTGGAAGTTAAACCATTAAATAGGTGCTCTTAGGGATGGCGAAGTATCTTATGGATAAGGGATTTGATTAAGAAAGATTATTTTGTAAGGTTGGAAATGGAAAATAAATTAATCCTTTTGAGGATCAATGGATACCTACTTCGCAAAATAAGCTTGTTGGTCAAGGGTTGGGAAGAATGTTTTCTTCTTTTCAAGTGGAGCATTTGATTGATCAAGAAAATAAGGAATGAAGGGACCCATTGCTGAAATCCTTATTCCCTCAAGATATGGCCGCTCATATCTTGAATATTTACATCCCTCGGATTGACATTCCTAATCAACCTATTTGGCACGCAAACAAAAATGGGTTGTATTAAATCAAATCTGAATGCTTTTTTTGCTTTGGGACTTGATCAGGACTTGTATAGAAAGCATGTTCAGGAGGATAATTGGCACTAGAAGAAACTGTGGACATTGCACATTTCCCTTCCCCCCCCCCCCCCAAAAAAAAAAAAATGAGCACTATTTTTGTGGAATTTATTTCACCGTATATTGTTTGTTTGAACTATTTTGATAAGTAGAGGTATTAAAGTTCAACCTATGTGACCACACTGCTTTGAGGTGGAGGAATCCTTTGAACACCTCTATTTTAAATGCCCCTTTTCTAAACATATTTGGTGTGGGTCGCATCTGGGTTTAGATTTCAATGTAGGTAAGGAACTTATAGTTGGCAAATGGTTAAAGCAATGGTTTAAGAGCGCACCAGATGAAGAAGCTATTATGGATGTGATAAAACTGCTTTGGGGTATTTAGTTGCATAGAAATCAAGCAACTTGTAATCATGTGATAGAGGATCTTGCACGGACTGTGTTGAATTTGCAAAACTTGGATTGGACTTACCAAAAACTTAGTTTGAAGACTCATCAAAATGAATGCATTGACATTCGAAAAAAGGAGCTAGGTAGCAATTTGAATTGTTATATTGTTACTAACAATTTGTTTTGGTGCCCATATATGTATGTTGGTAAGATGCTCATTGATAGAGCACGGAACAAGCAATGCTATGTGTAGACACCCTATTTTTGACCACCCGTAAGACTTAGGCGCTTGGTCTGACACACTCAATGATGAAAACTACATTGTGTGATTCGAGTTCTCGACAAGGAAATCCAAAATCGAGCCACAAAATAATCCCAAAACTTTCCTACTTGTCTCATTCTTACCTCAGAAGTTCATTTTTGACCATTGTGGCACCTCATACTGAGTTTGAAACAGGGGAGTGGGGCAGCACATCAGGGCCCGACCGTGCCTCATTGGGAGCCGATCGTGGCTATTTGGACCCAGCTGTGCCTCGATAGCGATACACATTGTTCTGGGCGAAAGCCTGCTAGTTGTCTTTTTTTAAGATATTTTCAACTTGTTTTGCCCAAATTCTATAAAAACAAGGTTATACCTCTGTTTTGAGGGCTAAAAAAATTCAAAAGAATATATACACACAAGAGAGAGTTTCTTCTTCCTATACAAGTCATCTTTGAGCCAACCTATCTCTCTTGATCAATGTCCATACACCATACACCACTGTAGATCATAACCTTAGAACCTTGGTTGAGGTTTGTGAATCACAATTCAAGCTTGAGAGTGTGCTTGAACCAAGTTTGTGTTACAAACAAGAGCTTACCTTCTTTTAGAGGTATAAGCTTACTACCTCTTCTCTTGCTCTCTTTGCTATCTCTTGCTATTTATTTCTTGTGTTTTTATATTGTCTTGAGCCTATTTCAAGTGTCTAAGCTTGGGTTTGGATAGCTACCAAAGGGTAGAGAGAGCTAACACTCTTTCTTGCACCTTCACCTATAGTTCAAACCCTTATTTTACACCCTTTTCTTTGCTTTCCAAATTGATTTTCAGAGTTTAAAAGAGGCTAAAAACCATGCTTTGAGGTTTCAAAGGTGGAAGGGTTAGCCACCCTTCCTTGTTCTTGCTTACTAGTCTTATTTTCTTTGTTTGTTGTTAGCTTTTTGGGCTCTTTTCATGATCTTTTAGCCACTTTCTTTTTTTTTTACCTATCAGAGGTTGTTTTAGGGCTATCCTAGGTTATTTAATTGGTTCAAGCTTTGGTTAGCTCATTTGTTGTATCATAAGTTCTCATATATAGCTTGTTGCATGTTGTTCTTAAGGCATGGCTGGCCCTATTTGGGCCCGGCCAGGCTTCATTAGGGGCCAGCCGGGCCCCAATGTTTGATAAACAAAGTGTTTTGTACAAAACAGGGGCAATGGCTGAAGGTGAAATAGGGCAAATTCCAAGGAAGGAAGACAAAGTTGTTTCCTGAAAACTGTCACATGCATGTCATCCTTATGCTTTTTAGTTCTATCAAATGTTGTAAATTAATGCTCTCATTATCATTGTAATTAGATATAATTAGCATTATTGTAATGATTATAAATGTTTATTGTTGAGTAACTTAGATAGTTAGTTTTATTTTGTACCCTTGTTGTAATAAATTAGGTAGCTAGCTTGTTTCTTATTATTCGTCTTGTTGTAATAGCTTAGCTAATAAGTTGTTTATTCATTCATTTGGTTTTGTAATAGTTAGTTTAATCCGAACACTTGGACATTCATTCAGACCCTCTTGTATGAGGGCAAAATTGTAATAACGTGTATGTCTTCCAACCCCCATTTATTTCTCCCTTTTATTTACCCTCTTATAATGGTAGTATAGAGCATCATGTTTCTTAGCATTTCTCATGTTTGCATACACTCGTCTCACATGCCTTTGGGTTCGGCTCATTATACTAACCAATGTCAATTTCACTTTCATTTGCTTCAAAATGTGATTTATCACATGTCTTGGAATTAGATCATATACCATGCTCATAACCGAGCCTATTAAAAGTGGCATAAATGTATGCGTTGCATTAGTCACGTTGTATGCTTTAGGAACATGCATGTTTTCTAATCCTTCTTCTCTATTTGGCTTGCCTTGGAGTACTAGGTGAGCACTTATTGTTGTAGCATATCACTTAGTATGTTTGTGTTACCATAGCAAGCATGCTTTCCATGGGGTTAAGTGCTTAATTGATATACTTGTTTGAATGCCTGTAGGTGAAGGCTAATTGCTAAAATTGGGACAAATTGATTAATTTATGTACAAACTCACTTCTTTCAAGCAACACGTATTCCAAACAATTTTCAAACAAACATGAAATCAAAGCGTTCCAACTTTTACAAATTAGTCTATATTTGTGTGCAACATATAGTAATGTTAGTCTAATAATAGGAACAAGAGCATATAATGTAACTAAAAATCACATCATGATTTGTAGAAGCCGATCTTTGATCGGGCGGGTGGGGTGCTTAATTCATGACCTTCCCCTCTCATACCTAAGTTCCTGAGCCGAGACACTTTGGTGATGATGGACAAGCGGCCTTTGATACAAGTGACGGGTTTCCTAAATTTCCCAAAAAACCATTTCGGTGGCGACACTGAAAACTGGCAATGCAGTCCATTTTTGACATTTTTTGATTCAAATCGATTTTCCAAAAGAATTGCTGGATTTGGACTCTTTTTGTGTTTTCACTGTTTCACATTGCACTTGTGAAATCAGATTCAAAGCCACGGGGCTCCGAACTATAGGGCTAGTCGTATCCAAAAGAAGCACAGAAAGCAAGCTACACTATGCAGCATGTGTAGCCTAGGTCAGTGTTGATTCGAAAGGCACCCAAATGGTACAAAAGTAATTGTCGTTCTTCGTACACTCAGTAGTGGTAGCAAAAGTAGGGTCGTTCTTGGAAGCATTGCGATGGTGTCAGCAAAGTAACATTGAGTCCATTACTATTATTATAGACTATCAAGTTTTGATTAACGATGATTGCAAAGTTGACTGGGATATTAGGCACTTTTTGTATGATATAAAACTAGTGTGTCAATCCTTTGATCATGTGTGTATTTCTAAAGGGTCTAGGGAACAAGTGTGTGCTGCTCATAAAGCAGCCAAAGCAGCCTCTGTGAGAGGTAGCTAATTTTGTACTCTATAGTTGTAATAGTGTAGATATATATATCCAGTTTACTATTCCTCAACAAAAAAAAAAACAAACAAACAAACAAACAAACAAATTTAGTCCCTCCATTAGTCCTTAAAAGATGAGTAGAAAATTGGGTTTCAACATAATATTTGAACTCTAAAAATTTGAGAAAACCTCACTTTTGTAGCAGAAAGGATAAAGCCAAGTAAACTTTCTAAACTCATCAACAAAAAGCACATAGTATTTATATCCTAACAATAAAGAAGTAAAGGCTCCCCAAACATCACTATAGATTAAGGAACAAGACTTTTGAACAATTAATTTGAAAGCTTAAATGGAAGCCTATGGCTTTTTGCCACACAACAATGTGTAAAAAGAGAAGATACATCCTGTGTTTTATTAATAGTAATAGGTAATGCTTCTTCATATGTGTAAAATTCAAAAGAAAAGGAGGTTCTCATCTCTTATGCCACATAGATTTAGAAGTAAGTGTAGCAATAGCAGTAAAGAAAGCATGAGATGAAGCCGGAGAAGCATGTACAGTAGCTAGGGATGCTCACGGGTCAGATTTGGGCAAGTTTGTAATAATCCGCCCCCGCCCAGTTTCATATCAGGTGCAGGGATAAGAGGGGGAGGTCATGAATTGAGCACCCAACTCACTCGATTAAAGATCAGCCTCTACTAATCATGATGTGATTTTCATATACATTATATGCTCTTGTTCCGATTATTATGCTAACTTACTATGTGAGGCACATAAGTATAGACTAAGTCACCCACTTTGGAATGTTTTGATTTTAGGTTTGTTTGAAAAGAGTTTTGAACATGTGCTACTTCAATAAGCAAGCTCATATGTACACTTTATCAAAATCATCCCAACTTAAGCAAATTAGCCTTCATCCATAGGCATTCAAAGAGATATATCAAATAAACACTTAGCCTCATAGCAATTTTCTTGATATGGCAACACAAACACTCATGCAATATGCTAAAGCGAAAATTCTCACCTAGTACTCAACCGAGGCAAGCCAAAATAGAAGAAAATAGTTAGAAAAATGCATGCTCTAATATGCAAGTGGCTAATGCAATACATACAAAATGTAACTATTAGGCCCGATTTATTTAACATGTCATATAGATTGACTCAAAGCATGCTATAGCGCACGTATTCAAGTAAGTGGGAAATGACAACAATGTTAGAATGATGAACCGAACCCAATGCATGCAAAAATGGATACAAATGATGGCAATGATATGAGAATAGAAAATATGATGCTACCACGATAAGCATATAAATAAAAGGGATAAAGAAATGGCAGTTGGAAAACATACAAAACATTACAAGTGTTACAAATTTGCCCTTGCACAAAAGGGTCCTAATGAATGTCCTAATTAACTAATTATTACAACACCAAATAAATGAATACATTAACTAGCTATTACAAATTCAAATGAAGCCAACTAATTAATTACAGATACTAATATTAAACTGCTAATTTAATGGACTTGAACGGGAGGCGAGGAGCCACACACACATAACCAAGAACATCCTCCCGGAAACCTCTCTGTTTGCTGCCAGAATATGTTCTGTTTGCATCAAAAAATTATTCTATTTTGGCCTCAGATTCTACTCTATTTTGCCACAAAAAAGCCACTGCATGTACAAAATGGTAGCCAGTCGGCCCTGAAAAGTGGTCGGTCGTACTGAAAGGTGGCCGGCCGACCACTGCTTTTAAGGGATACCTTGCTACCACAAGACTGAAACAGAGCAAAAACAAAGTGTTTCCCGGAGATGTTCATCCTCTCTTGCGTTCTCTATCATGACGATGATCAAGGGAGGAGTAGATTCGATTCATAAATCACCAACTATCATAAATTGGTTATGTGATGATCTATGAATCGATAGGACAAAAGCACAATAAAATAAATCAAAAAATGAATTTCACCCGCTCCCTATCATGGAGTTACCTCAAGAAAAGGGATGGGCATTGCTTCATGAATCATTAAACATCACTAAAAGTATGCAATGGTCCATGACGCAATCGGTTCAATATAACGTCTGATTGAACACAACTTAATTTTATTACCTTTTCACCTCTTTTTTACTCCAATTTTATTATCCTTTTTTCATTACCTTCCATTTCTTATCTTTAATTCATTTTTGTCCAAAAGTGATAATTACGTCCACTAAGTCAAAAAGCAATAAAGAATCACAAGCACTGACTTAACCCGAGAAATGAGCTTTTCAAGCCCTTTTCTACGCCGGGGAGGGGGGGAGTGGAATTACAAAGGAAGAGTTAAACTCATTTACAAGCAACAATGAATTCTAAGTCCAACCCAAATTGAGCGATAATGACTAGTTGAACTCAAAAAGAGTGATAATGACTAATCAAACCCAAAATGAGCGATAATGACTCTAAATCCAAACTTGACAATAAGCTATAATGATGCTTTCCCTGGTGATTTCCAAGGGTCTAACTAGAAAGTTAGTCCCTTAGAAGTAAATGCACCAGCAATAAAGTGAAGTGTCAAACAAGAGATTGCCTTGGTAATAAACCTCCAAAGAGATCAAACCTTTAAGTATAGAAACTCTCTTTCTTATGCCTTGAACATCAATCTTTTGTTTGATTCAACTCTTTATCAAAATAAACAAATAATGGAGAGAGGTTGAAGAGATGATTACAATGGTATGAACATGTAGAGAAGCTATAAAAAAAAAAAAAAAAAAAAGTGCAAAAAAAGACTATCAACTCAAATGGATTAAAAGCTATATCCATGAGTACTTACGACAACACATCTACAATATTCAAAACATAATTTAACACACAAAACAGCACTAAAACAGTGCTGAAAATCAGGTTTTTGAGGTGGAAAAAGTGAGGAAAAATAGGCTAAAGCCAAGAGGTTTGAAACAATCCACAAGCCTAAGGAAGGAAGGCTAACCCCTCCTCTTTTTTGTGACTTAAAATCATATTTTTGAGCTAAAATAAACTCTGAAAAATAGTATGAAAAAGCAAAGAAAATAGATAAAAAAGATGGCATAAAAGCTCAAAGTATACCTCTTTAAAGAGAGGATGATCTTCTAGTTCACAAACCACAAGTTGAACACTCTCAAGAGTTGAAATTTGTGTTCACGAATCTCAGCAAGAGGCCTCAAGTTTTGGCTAAGGAAGTGTATATATGGTGTATGTATATTGCAAGAGAGAGAGGTAGTGTGTTGAGCAAGCTATAGGAACTTGGCAAAATTTTCTAATCTCAAACCATGAGCGGCCTTGTATTTATTGTAAAACAAGTTCTTACATCGGAAATGTCTCCAAAGAGATAGCTAGTGTAAAGCATGCACTTGGAGACAGCTAGTTGTTGAAAAATATCTGATGTCGCTCAACATGGCCGGCTGGCCATGAGGATGTATGACCAGCCCAAACGGTGGCCAACTAGTCCAATTTTTGGTCTGGATGCCTATCAGACCCGGCTGAGCCCAAATACCTATAGACACCCCATTTTTGATCGCCCTTAAGACTTGGGCGCCACTGATTGATTACTTGGTGATGAAAGTTATGCAGTGCAAAGGTTCGATTTCTTCGGCAAGAGAAGCTTCAAATCCCAACCTCACACCCCATTTGTGGACCAAAACCATTTTGACCAAAATGATTTTAGACCATAAAACCCCCTATTTCAAAACATTTTTGAAAAAAACAAGTTTCTATGATGTTCCGAGGCTCGCATTTTGTTAAATGTTGCGCTTTTCGATAAACCGAGCAAGGACAAAATGGAAATGCATGAAAGAGAGGTGAACTCTTTGAAAATCGCTTTAAAAACATCTTGGCTAGAGGTTTGGAGTTGAAGAAAATTGGAGATGAGTGAAGAAACCTAGTTGGGGAAGAAGTTAGACATGAATCGTTAAGAGAAAGTGGGTCTATCCATTTGTACACTTGGATTTCAGCTATGAGGCCACCACCATTGGAAATTCGAGGCTTCATTTTTCACTCAATAATCTCCTAAAGTCAAGTCCAGATGAGGGAGCTATGGCTGGTTGAAGTTGGGCATCAATCCGATTAGGACCAAAACTGAGCAGTCTTCACTAAAAGAAGGATATCTTATTAAACACTTGGAATTTTTATGTGAGGCTGCTACCATTGGAAAGAAGACTTCCGGGGCTACAATTTAGACTCAAGAATGACTTGCAAAGAAGTCCAAATGAAGGAGATATGCCTAATGGAAGTTGGGGCCAGAAACCAGTTTTTGCTTTCCAGCCACTAGTGAGGCTTGCTAGCCATGTGTCGGCCACAAATGGCCTTTGTCGACCATATGTTGTCAAAAAGGGGTTCTTGTCGTCCACAAAAAGTGGCCGTCAGCCACTGGTGTCCAAAACTCAGATTTTTTGCAGATATTTCCCCTCCAGGTGTTTTCACATTGCTCCAGCTGTAATAATTCAGATATTTTGACCTGAAGCTCATATATTGGTATATATGGAGGCCATATCTCTCATATTTCAAGGTTAGAAAGTTTGGGAGCCTCTCTCTCTAAAATCTCTCTCTCTCCCTACAATCCTCTCTCTCTAGTTTTCTCTCTCTCTCTCTTAAGCTTTTGTGCTTAGAAGCTTGTATACTTCCAACTTTAACCTATCAACCCTTAACCAAAGTGGTTCATCTTTGGGCTGAGGTTTCTTGAATCTCTCTTGGATCCTTCTTTGAGCTTTAGAAGTGGTTTTGAGCTTGAATTTGCGCCTGAAATTGTCTTGTGCTTCGGGAGGTATAAGACTTACCTTTTAAACTTGTCTTGCATAACTTGAGTTACTATCTTTTTGTACTATTTTGGCCTGGTTTTTCAACTACAAAAAACTCTATTTTTGAGGCTTGAAAATGGTAGTTTAAGTCGTGGTGAGCTAGGGGGTTGTTCCCTCTTTTTGTTGCTTGGCTTGTGAAGCCTTTTGTGCCATTTCTTACCACCCTTAAACCAAACTTTTTAGCTCTTTTAACCACTGAAATTCAGAGTTATTTCAGTGGTAAAAATCAGCTTTTGAAGTCCAAAATAGGAGGAGTTAGCCTCCCCTCCTTGCGTCTCACTTCCATGCCTAGTTAGCATCACATGGTAGCATGTTTTTGTGGCTTAACTTAGCTTATTTCCAGCATGTGTTTGCCTCTAATTTGGCATGATTTAACTCTGTTTTGGGCTGCTTTGGTCATGTGAGCCTTGTTTTGCATAGTTGTAGTGCAAATGGCTTCATTACCTTGGCATTTTAGGCCTCTAAACATGTTTTGCTTGGAATCATTGCATGTTGTAGTGTCTTTTAACATGTAATTTCAATGTATATAGCTCTGTCACCTGCTCATTTGTTTCACTCTTCATTGCTTTTGAGAGTGGTGTCTTGACTCTTGTTTGCAAGCTAACATGTGAGCATGTTTTTCTAGCATTTTGTACCTTAATCTCAGCATGATTCAGTCACTATTTTGACTGGTTTTAACTCTGTTTTGAGTTGGTTTGGCCCTTTGAGGCTTGTATTGGGTGGTTGTAGTGCAATTTCTTTCACTAGCTTAATGTTTTAGGCTCTTAAACATGAATTGCATGAGTTGCTTACATGTTTTAGTGTCTTTTTGCACTCCATTTCAACACTGAAATCTCTGCAATCTCCCTCTATTCTTCACTCTTTCATTTATTTTGAAAGTGGCTTTGAACCCCTTGTTGGCTTGAGTGTGGAATTGAGACCCTCATGCCTAATGGTTTAATTCCTTCGGGAGTTCATTACCAACAGCATGAGGCCTCTTTCATGCTCAAGGTACTCATGGTTTAAGCCCTCTTTCCATTAGAGGACATTCACCTTTAGACTAACCAATTAAAGAATGGATTGGTAATATAAAATGAGTAAACAAAATGAATGAAGTAAAAGAGGCAAGATTAAGCATCTTTGTGTTGCATTGCACATGTTCGGATCGGACGTTAATCCGAACACGAGAAAAATGGGACGTTTCGTACTCAAAGTGATGAAACGTGCCACTTTTCTTAGTCACCCTCACCCCTGATCATGCATGATAGGGTAGTGGTCCTTCGAGTCTTATTTGTGCATTCATTAAGCTTGTACAAACTTGGCTCTCTAGCCATCATGCATTGAAAATGCTTGGTTGATGGTTCGAAGGCCAAGAGTTACCTTCCTGTGAGTTTGTGCAATGATATGGAGGGTAGCAGTACATACATTCCTTGAAAATACATTGCTTTGCCTCTGTTTGCTCTCTGTTGCAGCAAAAGAAGAAGTCCAGAAAAGGGGGTAGCCGACCGGCCACTTAAAGTAACCCACCGGCCACTTGAAGTAGCCGACCGGCCAGTTAAGGTGGCTGACAACCACTTTTTGTAGCCGACCGGGCACCAGTGAATTTTTGCACAAATGTGTTCCTGTGTTGGAGCAGAGGCATTCTGGGAGTTGGTACAATTTTCAGTGATCAAAACGAGTGCAAACAGAGGCATCCGATGGCAGGGCAATGGCATTTTCGAGTGGAGCAACCTAGCATGCATGCGTCCCTCGCCCTCGAGGCCATTTAGTTTCTTTTGTTAACTTAGAATAAGTTAGCTATTTCATTCATACAAGTATTATAATTAATTAGCTTAATTTATTTTGTTGTAATTAATTAACTTAGAATAGTTAGTTAATTTATTTCAATTGTTGTAATAATTAACTAGATTAGTTAATTAGTTTCATGTTGTAATAACTTAGCTTAGTGTAGCTTAGCTTATTCATTCGGACCCTCCTTCGCGAGAGCATGATGTTGTAATAAGTGTGCGTGTGTGTGTGCATGTCTTCCAACCCCACGTCTTTCTCCCTTTTCTTTAATTGCTTTC
Organism: Camellia sinensis; assembly: GCF_055761805.1. Taxonomy (NCBI): domain Eukaryota; kingdom Viridiplantae; phylum Streptophyta; class Magnoliopsida; order Ericales; family Theaceae; genus Camellia; species Camellia sinensis. The sequence continues at coordinate 112,521,110 of NC_138974.1, forward strand.
GATGGTTAGATTAGGGATCATTTTCAATTAGCATACCTTACGCTTGCATGTTTGCATCATTCATTTGTCATGCATGCATCGAGGCTCGGTGCATCATTCAAACTGCATTGTTATTTCAATACCTTCTTTGAATACGTGTTTAACCACATGTTATCAAATTGTTTCATATGCCATATTAGTAGCCAAGCCTATTAATTACATCATTGTATGTGTTGCATTAGGCATTTTTTATAAAGTTAGGATCATGCACCTTTCTAACTAGTTTTTGTTTTGGCTTGGAGTACTCGATAAGTTTTACGCTTTAGCATAATTGCATGACTGTGAGTGCTACCATGCTTTGCATGCTTGCCATGAGGCTATGTGCTTAAATGCTAAACTGCATGAATACCTGTGGATGAAGGCTTTGTTGTTTAAATTAGAATAATTTGACGAATGTATGTTTTAAGCCCACTTTACGAAGTAGCAAATCATGTTTTAAGCCCATCATGTTTGATGGTGAATCCGCATTTTAGCCCACTTAAGGGTGGTAAATTCAAACTATTTTCGAAAACAAACATGAGTCGAAATGTTCCAAGTCTTGCGACTTAGTCTATACTTGCTTGTGTGCGTTACATAGTAAAGTTAGCTAATAACCGGAATAAGAACACATGAGGTTTATAAAACAACATATCATGATTAGTGGAGGTTGATCCTTTGATCAGGCGAGCGGGGGTGCTCATTTCAGAACCTTCCCCTCTCGTACCCAAGTTCCCGAGCCGAGGCAACTTTGGTGATGATGGACATGTGGCCTTTGGCACGAGTCAGGGTTTCCTAAATTTTCCCAAAATAAAATATTTAGGTGGTGACTCTATAATCTGGCAAAGCAATCCAGTTTTGGCATTATTTGATTCAAAATTGATTTTCCAAAGCGATTTGCCGAATTAGACTCTTTGGTGTTTATCAGTTTCACATTGCACTTTGTGAAATTAGATTCAGAACCGTGACAGGAGTCCGAACTGTAGGACCAATTCGAGCTCTCTGAAAGGGAGCACAAAAAAGTCGCAAGGCTGGGCCAAAATAAAGAAAGGCTGCGTCTACAAAGGCACTCTGGACTAGTTTCACTGAAACTTGGCTGGATCTAAATAAGCCACGATCAGATCTTAAAAAAACTCGGCCGAGTCAAAAAAAAACTGCTCTCGAGCTCAACTTCAAATGGGCATACCTCCCTCATCCGAACTCGGTTTTAGGTGATTCTTGAGTCTAAATGGAAGCCCCAGAAGTCTACTTTCCAATGGTAGTCACCTCACATCTAAATTCTAAGTGTTCAAAGAGATATTCCTAATTTAGTGAATGATGTTCATTTCCTTCTTAACGGTTTGATGCTCAACCTTTTCCTAAACTAGTTTTCTTCCAACCCCTCTTATTTCCTTCAAATCCAAACTTATAAATAAGATGTTTTTAAATATTTTCCAAAGATTTCACCTCCCTTCCATTTATTTCCACTTTGTCCTTACTCAGTTTACTAAAGAGTGCAATATTTTAAACAAAATGCGAGCCTCGGAACATCATAGAAACAATTGGAAAAATATTTTGAAAAGAGGGTTTTAAGGTCTAAAATAGTTTTGGTCAAAATAGGGTGTAAGCTTGGGATTAGAAGCTCAAAATTGAATTCTTTTGCTGAAGATTCAAATGATTGCACAACGTAACATTTCATCATCGAGTGTTCAGAATGAGGCATCCAAGTCTTAACGACAGTCAAAAATGTGGTGTCTATAGTTGCCCCTCTTTGACAGAGCTTGAAGTCATGAAATGACATGAGTGAATGTCAAAGCTTGAAGACGACCCATTTTGACAAAGCCGTAAGACTTGAGCAAGCAAACAAAATGCAAAATGTAGTTGATTGATCTCAAGGGTTGCCTACGTATCCCTTTGTAAAGAATCAGACCAGGCGTAGTTCAGGGGCAGGATACAAATGATATTCAATGCAATGCAATAATATAAACAAACCACAAGAAGTGCCTACCACACAAATATCATAAAGGAATGGAGATGCAAATCAAAACACAGAAAATGTGCCAACACCCTCAAACCATAATTCTTGTGGAATAGGTGCATGCACATGCAGAACCATGCCTTTCGCAGAAAGAGTACAAGTGATTGGGTGGTATGATATAAGTGAGGAATGATTTGCGAGGGAAAGATGTACTAGGAAATAATAGTGCAATGGAATGAATGATCCTAAACACGTTTACGAGAAAAGGATGAATGCAACAAGATAGAGTATGATGCAATGGATAAAATGGATAGGGCGGTGCAAACTGAACAACATTTTACCTAGAAAAGGCGTGGAGACACAACAAACCATGTCTAACACAAAAAAGGTGTTGAAACCCTCAGACCACAATTCTTGAAAAATAGGCACGTACCCATGCAGAGCTATGTTTTAACGTAAAAAGTATGAGCACATACCAAACTAATCGTAACATGGAAAGGATGCAGGTAATAAAATGATATGATGTAATGGGTGTAATGGATAGTGTAGTAGATGTGTGCAATAGATGTTGCATGTAATACGATAGAGGTACTACATAATAAATATGATGTAGCAGCTGGGAAATAGGGAAGTGAAAGCACCTTACAGGGGCAATTACCGATGACTCACCTCATGCTGCGGGGGATCTTCCTCTTATTCTTAGTTTTAAGACTTCTTCCTTCATCTCGTGATTCCAAACAAATAAAACAATCATAAGGACCCTAAACGCTCAATAAAGGTGTAATCTTCATGTAAAAACCACGGGCACTACTTTTCTCCCAGGCCATGTTTCCAACTTTTCCTATTCTCCAACAGGGTGACAGACTGTGTTGGTTCAGTATCCAGGATTGAGGCGCATATAAGCTACCTCAACCTATGGGGCTGCCATACAGATTTCAAGCTAAGGATGTTTTGAAATAATCTCTACACCTCTGGGTATTTAAACCAGACTTTAATCTTGGAAATTCCAAACCTTTACGTTCTAAGCCTTGGGCATTCGAACTCTTGTTTCCACTGTCTCAGTTGGCCTCCTAGGAACTCACTACAAACACAGTCAAGTGGCTATACCAGACCACCTGAAGTCTTTCGAGCATGACAAACACCAAAGGAATAGCATCTTCAGACGATTCAAGGTCTCTTAGACCCTATGAGTGCACAAGACAATGCGGGTGAGGTGCACAAAACAATGTGTGAGGTGAATGTACAAAACAGTGTTATTGTAGACACCCCATTTTTTACCGTCTTCAAGACTTGGTTGTGCTTGCAGGTACATCCAACAACTAGTTCGATTGCTCGCCGAGTACTCGAATGTCGCGGCGGAACGTCACAGGTTTGAGCTTTCCAAACCCTGTATCCTTTCTGCCCTTTTTTTGGACCATGAATTGGCCTATCCAGTTTGATTCTCTTGGTGCACTGTCGGCCCAATTTTGGCCCTGCCAGCCATGCCTTTGTTACTGTCGGCCATTGATGAAGCCTACCAGCCATCAATGAGCCACTGCCGGCCACTGCTGATGGCCGGCAGAACCCTTGTCTCAGCAGGTTTCATGCCAGATCTTTTGAGCCAGCTAGTTTTCACACATTTCCCCTCCATACGTGTATGGAGGGATGAAGCTCTTGCCAAGCTTGTTCAACAAGCTTTGCATTGCTCCTCTTCTATATAAAGAGAGGCCCTCTCTCCTTAGCAGAAGTTCAGCCATTTTAGAGAAGAAAGACCTCTCTCTCTCTCTATATTTCTCATTCTCTCTCTATATATATTGCATAGAATAGTGTTCTAAAGTCCATTTTCCTTGCACTTTTACACTACAACACCTAGAGATACACCACCATCTTTGGGCTGAGGTTCTTGGGAGTGTTACTTGAGCTCTAAAACTGGTTTTTTGGCCCCTGAGGTTGCTGGTTTCGAAGTTGATCTTCAAGGGTGAGTATATTCCCCATTTTAGCATTTATTTGTGCCTCATTTTGGCCATCCTTGCATATTGTTTTAGGCCTTGCTTTCAACTGAAAAAAGTTCTGTATTTGAGTGCTTTTGATGATTATTTAAGGTCTTCTTGGTGTTAAGGGTGCACAGCCCTCTTGTTTGCCTTGTTTGGCCTTGTTTTGTACCATGTTCTAAGGCCTTCGAGGTAGTCTTGGTTTGGCCTTTTAGCCACTGAAATCCAGTGGATTTTCAGTGGTAGGCATGTGGTTTTGAGGCCTAAAACCAGAGGGGGGATGACCCCCTCTCTTTTGTTTTGTTTGCTTGAGTTTTTGGCCTATTGTAGACGTCCCCGAACGCCCCAGGAGGATGAGTCCCGTTCTGTTCATATTGGGTTCACTATAGTTCAGGACTCTCAAATTGTCACGGTTCTTAATCTGAACCAAAGAGTCCAAATCCGGCAAATCGTTTTGAGAAGAACATATTTTTAGAAAAGAAGTGCCAAACATGGACTGTTTTGCCAGATACAGAGTCGCCACCTAAATATTTTATTTTGGGAAATTTGGGAAACCCTGACTCGGTGCCAAAGGCCACGTGTCCGTCATCACCGAAGTTGCCTCGGCTCGAGAACTTGGGTACGATTGGGGAAGGTCAGCTATGAGCACCCCCTCTCGCCCGATCAAAGATCGGCCTCTACTAACCGTGATATCTTGTTTTGAAAGCATTATGTGTTCCTATTCCGGTTATTAGCCTAGAATTACTATGTTATGCGCACAGCAAACAAGTATAGACTAGATCGCCTAATTTGGAAGAAAGCATCGCATATCCATTTGTTTGGAAAATGTTTTGAAATTTACTACTCGCGAGTAGGCTAAAACACAGATTTTGATGAGTTGTTCCAACTCAAGCAATCCAACCTTCACCCACAGGCATTCAGGAAGTTCATATCACATAAGCATCTAGCCACATGGTAAGCATGCTGTCATGTTAACATTCACACTCGTGCGAGATGCTAAAGCACAAAATACTTACAGGGTACTCCAAGCCAAAACAAAGAACTCGTTAGCAATCAATGTATGATCCAAGCCCATGTTAAGTGCCTAATGCAACGCATACAGAATGCAATTAGGATAGGCCCGGCTAATCCTAGGATGTCATGTGAAATGCAACCATTTGATGCACATATTCGAGTTTAGATTTGAAATACTATGCAGTTAGTATGATGCGCCGGGCTCGATGCATGCAATACTGATGAATGATGCACGCATGCATAGCATAAGGATGCTAAATTAAATATGTCCTAGTACTAACCATCAAAGCAGGTAAGTAAAAGGGAGAAAGAAATGGGGGTTGGAAGACATGCACACACGCACCCACACTTATTACAAATTTGCCCTCGCTCGGAGGGACCAAAAGAATAATACAATTAATTAACCTACAAGCTAATTAAATATTACAAACCACCTAATTAATTAACAAATCAATTAAGTAAAGAAAGTGATAAAAGTCCTCGGGAAGAGGGTCCAATGCATGCGCGCTTGGTTTCGCTCGGGAGTCCACTACCATGTACAAGTTGCCTCTGTTTTCCCTGCTCTGCTCCTCTGTGAATGGCACAATTCCCAAGGAACACTCTCAGGACATTGGGGAACACCACCGGCCATAAGGAATGGTCACCGGCCATGGGGAATGATCACCGGCCACTGGTTAAGCTCTCGACCATCCACACTTGGTCGGTCGGCACTAAAGATGGCCGGCCGACCAAAGCTTCCTGCAGAATCCTATTTTGACAGTAATAGAGGGCAAAACAAGGCATGGCAATGCATTTCAAGCAAATGTATGCACCAACACATCCCTTATCATGTTTATGACTCAAAGGGACATGGTTCTTGGTTCTCGGACCACCAATCGCGCATTTTAATGCGTGATGGCCCAAGGGACCAAGTGTGCCATTTTGATTTCGAATGTAATGCAATGCATATAAACATACAAGGGAGCCTTCAACCTCTATCACGGCTTGATCAAGAGGTGAGGCATGCATGCCAATGTCATGCAACCTAGGCATGTGAACTAGGCATGCAATATGAACATGCAAGCAAGTAATGATGCTAGGCACACAACCTAAGGAATCAATCATGCAAGGCATGGAAAGACAAGCATACAAAATGTAATGTGGGCATGCAAGTAGGCAAGGCATGTGACAACATGTTAGGCAACTTAACCAAGATAAATGCATGCCAAATGCAAAGCCATTTAAACATGCAACAACACATGATAAGCCAAGTATGCAATCAACACACGAGGTGAGCATGCCACAACATGTGAGAATGGACTTAGACTAATTTAGTCAGCCCTCAAACAAGCCTAAAACAGTGGCCAACATGCTCAAGGATGGAAGCCAAAACACATACAAATAGGCATGCATGCAAGGTCCAACACTTAGGCACGTAGAGACAACTTTTAAGCACACAACATGGACCAATGGCATGCATTATAAGCTCTGAAATTGCATGGAAAAGAGGTGCCAAACCGACCAATCAACACAAGCAAAGCATGCAAGCATGGTCAAAACTCGAGGCAAGCTAAAAGGGTATTGAGCTACACTTAGCAAAACCAAACATGGTAGGATTTAAACAACCAAAATCAGAGTCTTAGTATGTTAAAACAAAGCCAAAAACACATCTAGATGGCATCTAAATGGTCTAAACATGCAAGCATACAAAAGAGGCCAAACATGGAGCATAAGATGACAACCTTATAAAGCATTAAAGGGACATCAAACGCAAGCATACAAGCATGCCATGAGGACTGAAATGACATGCTAAGCGGTTCTAAACCATTGAAATGATGCAAGCAATGCATGCTCCACACTCACACACCCAAGGCCTACAAACCAAAAATGCAAGGTGACTATACTGAGCATGTCATGGTCGACCAAAACAACCAAAAGTAGAGCTTAAGCATGCTAAAATGAGCAAAAAAGCTTCACAAAGCTAAGCCAAAAGCATGCTAGAAACAAGGCTCAAAGCACAAGGCATGTTAAGGCAATCCATGGCATTACAACACATGTATGCAAGGCAAGCATGGTGTGTCCAAACCAAGTAAAAAAAGAGGTAATATATGGCAAAATACTACCAAATAACACTTAAGACATGGTCAACATGCACTTAGAAATGATGCTCACACATAAGGCTATGATGGCCATTATTGAAGACAACAAGGAGAGGGGACGGTCCTCTCCTTCTTAGGACCTCAAGGTACCATCTTCACCATTGAAATCCCTCAAGATTTTAGTGGTGAGGAGGCCCAAACAAAGTGGTCCCGGAGCTCACCAAAATAGCACAAAAATAGGGCCAAACAAGGCCTAAGAGGGGTCAAATAACCCCAAACAACAAAACACTCTAAGCAACTATTTAGAGCAAGCAAAAACAAGACTTTTATATGTTATAAGCTAAGCTCAGAAACAGGTGTAAGGTAGTCAAAAAAGCTATGCAAAAATAGGGAATGAAGGTCAAGAACACTCACCCTTGAAGAACACTTCCAAGATCACAAGACCAGACCTCTTCTTGGATCAAAACTAGCTTAAAAAGTTCAAGATCAACCCTCTAATGCCTCTACAACTAAGAAAAGGTGTAATGGTAGGTGTTTGTGTGCAATAGTAAGAACAAACACACACTAATACACCAAAAAGAGGAAGAGATATAGAGATAGAGTATATGTAAACCCTAACCCTAAAACTCAAAGCTCTGGAGCTTTTTTTTGTCAACCCTAATGAAGGGAGAAGAGGCTCCTTCTTATAGAGCTCACTCTTGCAGAGCTTCTCAAGTAAGCTAGTCAAGAGGGAGATCCCTCCATACACGTGTATGGAGGGGAGCAAAGTGGGAGCCAGCTATCACAGCTGGCACAAAAATATCTAAAAAAGCAGATGAACAGTGGTCAGCCAGCCAAAAATGCAATTTGACCAAAATAGATGGCCGGTCGACCATCTAGAGTGCCAGTCGGCCAAATATTTGGCCGATGGAAACAAAACACAGCCGGTGGCCTCAAGCCATGGCCGGTGGAGTGTGGGGATGGCCAACAAGTCATTCCCTGCCCCTCAAAGGCAAAACACAAGTGTTTGGTGCAAAACCAAGCACAAAACAGTCGAGTCGAGAGATCCTGAGTTAGGGCGCGTGGCCGAGACCTCCAGGAACTCAAGACGAACACAAACATGGATGATCACCGAGTGTTCAAACGGTGACGTCCAAGTCTTGAGGACGGTCAAAAATGGGGTGTCTACACCTATCAAAGAAGCATGTATCCCTATACTTTTGAGGCTTGGTTCAGACCCTTTTTTGTGACTTTGAGGACCTGCCTTGACTCTGTCCATGGCTGGTTTGGTCATCTTTTGCATGCTTCTTATATGTGTAGTGTAATCCCATTTGTGGCTCATCAAAGTAGCATGTTTGCCTAGCTTATGTTGAGTCCATTTCAGCATGTTTTTGGTGATGTTTTTCCATGAAATAACTCTGTCAAAAGTTGGTTTGGTCATCTTTTCCATGCTCCATATACTTGTAGAACAAATCTTGCTTACTAGCCTTATGTGCATGTTGATTTGACTCATCATTCCAGCATATTTTGGCTTTGCTCTAACATGATTTTATTCTTATTTTGGGCTGTTCTAGGACTATTTTGGGCTTCCATGGTCATATCACTCATGTTTTGTATAGCTATAGTGTAAATGCTTTGGCTAGCCTTGGGTTTTGAGGCCCCTACCATGCCATACATGTGATGCTTGCATGCTTTGCCATCATTTCGAATGTTATTTCAGTCCATGAAATTTGGTCATACACCTGCATTTGACATGCTTTAAATGCCTTGAAGAGTTTGTGTTTTATGCCTCATGAATGGATCATTGTGCATGCCATTAAGCCTAGGCCTTTGGGTCATCATATCAGTGCATTTTTGGTCTTGTTATACCATGATGTAACTCTGTTTTATGCTGTCCAAGTCATGCCATGTTTGGTTTTAATAGGTGTAATGTAATACCCCTTTTGTAGCCTTGCATGCTCCATGTTTTTGACTTTTGTTCTAGCTTGTATTGGCTAGGTTCAGGCATGTTTTTAGTCTCACCTTGACCTACCTAGGGACTGTTTTAGGTGCCCTTAGTCCTTCGAGGGCTTACCTTGCATGGCCATGGTTTAAGTCCCTTTGTTGGCTTCGTACTTTGAGCTTTCTTGCATGCTATGTTTGACTTGTTTGGGTGGTTTGGCATCACTCCTTGCACGATTTCAGAGATTACCTCATTGCCACATTATCATGATTATCACTCTTTGCTTATGTTTGAAAGTTGTGTCCTTACGCTTTAATTCTTGGGCTAATGCATTGTGCATGCATACCTTGCTTTTGTGTCCTCACTCCAACACTTTTGGCCACTGATTTGGAGCATGACTGAGGTCTACCCTTTTGGTTTAAGTCCATTGTGTATGCTATGTATATTGCATTGAGTATGCCACCATTGCATTGAGCATGCTAATTGACATTCGCATTGTAAGCATTAGCATTGTGCATGCCATTAGCTTTGTTAAGTTAATCATATTACATTGCATTGAGTATGCCATGTAGTTGCATGTTTGCATACTTAGGACATATTGCATGTTTGCCATGCTTGTGTGCATTGTTGTTTGGATTAAGTATTAATCCGAGCACGAGAAACGAGGGACGTTTCATATGTCAAGTGATGAAACGTGCCTCAATTCTCGATCGACGACACTCTTGATGACACATGATAGAGTTTTAGGCTTTATATGTTTATTTGTGCATTCATTTTACATTGATTTGCACGAGTTGGATCTTTGGCCATCATGCATCGGGATGCGTGATTAATGGTCATGGATCCAATTATGCCTCTCCCTTGATGTTTCGAGGTGATATGGGGTGGCATAGTGAGTACATACCCTTGGGAGACCCTCCATTTTCTCTATTTTGCGCTCTGCAGCAGCTTGGTGTCCCAGCACATCAGTGCCCGGCAGTGCCTTGCAGATGGCCGACAGTCCTTCATTCTTGGTCGGCAGTGCCCACTCTTGGTCGGCAGGATGGTCGGCAGTGGCTTCCCATGGCCAGCAAGCCACTGGTGTATTCCCCAGACTGGTTTTGGTAAGGTTCAGCAGGAATTCCTTGAGGACACCCTGCAGACAGAGCCTCTAAAGAGCAACCGGAGAGCTTTTCAGGGCGGCAACCGAGCATGCATCCTCTTCTCCCCCAACCAGAGCTAGAATAGCATTGTTTACAGTTTTGCTTACTTGTTAGTTAGCATTCGAATTTGTAATTTAATTAGTTAATTTGTTAATTAATAAAGTTTTGTAATAATTAGTTGTAGCTAGTTATTCATTTGGTTATGTAATAATTAATTAGCCTGTTAGTTAGTTAATTAGTGGGTTTGTATTATTTATTCGGACCCTCCGTTGAGAGGGCATATGTTGTAATAAAGGTGCGTGTGTGTGTGCATGTCTTCCAACCCCTATTTCTTTCTCCCTTTTACTTACCCGCTTTCAATGGTTAGTTTAGGGTCATTTTCAAATTAGCATCCTTATGCTATGCATGTTTGCATCCATTCATCTGTCTTGCATGCACCGGGCTCGGCGCATCATACTAACTGCATCATATTTCGATTCCAATTTGAATACATGATTATCAATTGTTGTATCTCACATGCCATTTTAGAATAGCTGAGCCTATTTCTAGTTGCATTTTGCATGTGTTGCATTAGCCATCTCAACATGAACTAGGATCATGCATTGATTACTAACTAATTTATGTTTTGGCTTGGAGTACACTGTGAGTGTTTACGCTTTAGCATATTGCATGTGTGTGAGTGTTGCCATGATAGCATACTTGCCATGAGGCTATTTGCTTAATTGATATAACTGCCTGAATGCCTGTGGGTGAAGGTTGGATTACCTGAATTGGGGCAATTCATCAAATCCGCATTTTAACCTACTTACGAGTAGCAAACTTCAAACCATTTTCCAAACATACGGATATGCAATGCTTTGTTCCAAATTAGGTGATCTAGTCTATACTTGTTTTACTGTGCGCATCACATAGTAATTCTAGCTAATTAACCGGAATAAGAACACATGTGTTTTCAAAAACAAGATATCATGTTTAGTACAGGCTGATCTTTGATCAAGCTGATCTTTGATCAGGAGAGCGGGGGTGCTCATAGATGACCTTCCCCAATCGTACCCAAGTTTCTGAGCCGAGGCAACTTTGGTGATGACAGACACGTGGCCTTAGGCACGAGTCAGGGTTTCCTAAATTTCCAAAAAATAAAATATTTAGGTGGCGACTCTGTATCTGGCAAAGCAGTCCATGTTTGGAACTTCTTTATAAAAATCAATTTTCCAAAATGATTTGCCAGATTTGGACTCTTTGGTCATTTATCGGTCTCACATCGCACATTGTGAGATTAAATTCAGAACCGTGACATTGAGTCCGAACTGTAGTAGCTCAGAACAAAACGAGATTCGTGCCTTCGCAAGAAGCGCGGATATCAGAGATTTCCCGGGAGCGCGTCTACAGTTTCTGGCTACTCTGCTGGGGATTTAGAGAGCTTGACTCGAACTCATGACATCTTGTTTTGATTACAGTTATGTGTCTCTTTGCATTGCATTTGCATTGGTGCGCCTAGGACACCGTGTTTGCCGTATGCTATTCCTGAACGGTTTACCAGAGGCTTGCTTGGAAAAGCATGCCATAAGGCTGACCGGTTGCGGGCTCTGCCACGACGGGAACACAAACCCCGGTTTTACCGGGGCACCCTTTTTGACCATTCGACCTAGTGCATATTCAGAATCCATAGTGACTATTCCACACTAAGACAGGTGACCGGTTGAGGCTTTGAAAGCCGGGGGACTGAATAAACAGCAAGTGCTCGCGGTTGCTGCAAAAACTGTCAATGACACCTTCCCCGCTCAGACTAAGGGCAGTTCAAGCCAAGGGGAGAACCGGGAGAAGGGCCGTCACTGGAAACGATCCTGTCAGATCTAATCCTGCACCTGGAAAAGATCAGTACCTGCTGACCACTTTGCTAGTGTGTCCAATAAAAATCCGCAAACCTCGAAGTATTTACCTCGAGGTCGTAGGGTCTTCCATGCCCTCTACACGCCTTTGTCCAAGGTACTTCAGATCCTTGCTAAAAAGGGGAATCTTAAACCCCTCGAGCCTCGACCTCTCCCTAATCGTCTTCCACCTAGCCATGACGCTACCCAGTACTGTGCGTGCCATCAACAGACCGGTCATACTACCGACAATTACTTCCGTCTTCGCCACGAAGTACAAGATTTGATTGACAATGAGGTTATCCTCCCACCTAGCTCAGCAAAGTCCGTCATCACTGGGTCAGTGAACTTCGAGGATAATACAAGTATGTGATCAGGGAATGAACCACCTGCAGGCGGCACTCGGTTTACTTCAGATGTGGCGTATGGCACGCACTATTTTGAGCATTTACGAATGCCAATTTTTGTACTTTCTAACTTGGGTATTCAGTCAGTTTTGTTATCTTGTATATAGTCAGTCTTTTTGTACTATGTCAGTCGGGTTTGTCTTGTTGTATCGAGTTAGTCTTATTGCATAAAAGTTGGGTGATTCCGGGGTTGTTACTTCAGATATCACTATTTTGTTTTGTGTTTGTCTTTTGCTTTCTTTTGGGTCTGTTTCTGCCGTGGAGCCAGTTGCACTAGAAGATATGAATGAAATAGTAGTGATTTTCACACTCTCGTATTTGCTTCTGCCTTGTGAGGGTTTGCCAAAAGTCTTGAATGAAACGACAGTGCTTTTCACCTGCTCTTTTGTCCCTTGAAATCATTACATTGACCTAAGTTTTTCAAAAACTTTTTGAACATCGTGGTGAAAACAAAGAGGAAGGAATTCCTCAAGATTTGCAAAATTTGATTAATTGAGAGAAAGAGAGGCATGCTAAGCCCTTAATGAATGAGATCATGTTTGTTAACGTGAGTACTCAGAAGGATCCTGGCTTGATCCAGATTGGTTCTACATTGTCTTCAGCGCGAGCGACTAGTCGCTTTCTTAAAAGATTTCAAAAAAAAATGTTTTGCGCGGTTCTGCGAAAACCTCTGTAGAATCGCTCTTGAGATTGTGCAGCCTAGGATCACTCTCGGCCTCGAGACTCGACCCCTCACTTTCAAACCTTGAACTTGGATTTGAAATGTTCAACAGTCAACCACAAAGTAAGGCTTGTATGGCCAGATTTGAAGCAACCCATGAACTAAGGGCAATAAGGTTGTTTGATGTCAAAGGAGGCCCGCCAGGCCAGATTCGAAGCACCCCTTGGACTAAGGGCAAGAAGGTCAGATATAATCAACAGAAAGCTTGCAAAGCTAGATGAGAAGCAGCCCTTGAACTAGGGGCAAGAATATCAAATGTGCTCAAAGAGTCAAAAATTCGGACATTTCTCAAGATAACGAAGATCGGCAAGAATGCCAAATCCCAAAAGGAAGGAAAGAAGAAAGTTTTTGCTGAAGGACAACCAAGTTCCTATCCACAACACTAGGGGTAATTCAGCCCCCATTGGATGGACTCCTACATCATCAGCGAACAGCAGCCATTCTCCTGGATTCAGATGGCTTCGAGATCTCAAACCATTCAACATGGACAAGTTACACTTTTACCCTTGAGAGGCTCGCTGGGTCGAAAACCTAGAAGGGCGACCCAGGCAAAAGTTAGAGCAAGAAAAAGAACAAAAAGAACAAAAAAGAAAAAATGCAAAGAATGAAAAAAAAAAGTGAAGAAAATGAAAAGAAAATGAAAAAATAGAAAAGAAGAAAAGAAAAGAAAAACAAAGCTCGCAAGGTTGAAAACCCAGAAAGGGCGGCCTTGGCAAAAGTTAGAGCGCAAAAGGAGAGGTTAATACCCGAGTGTACCTTAACCGGAACTACGTAAGGCTTGATTCCCATGTTTGGGATACGTAGGCAACTTCATCTGAAGTCCAGCCATAAACACTTCCAAATTGATTGTGTCCATGTAATGGCTCTGATCATCTTTGTCTTCTCTGTATTCGAGAGGTCGGTTGTGATTGCCACCTTGAGGGCTAGTTACGGTGTGCTACGGTACTATTCAAACAAGGGCAACTTTCCGTTGCCATTCAGTGTGCCACGGTACTATTCAAACAAGGGGCAACTTTCCGTTGCCGTTCAGTGTACTGTGGTGCTATTCAAACAAGGGGCAACTTTCCGTTGCCATGCAGTGTCGTTCAGACAATGGGGCAGTTCTCCATTGTTTTGGATCCGAGGTTGTGCATCTCAAAGGTAGGTTCCGTGCTCGTTGAGCAGTGGCCGTTTGCAAAAATAGTTTTTGAGAATTTTTACTGAGGTTGACTAATTTTCTCGAAAATTACTCCATTTTTCCAAAACTGGACTGTAACTTGGACCCAAAAAGGAAAATTTTCAATGCTCATAACCTAACTTGCATGATTTTAAATCAGAAAATCGAACAAGTGTGTTAATCTAACTCTCATATTGGTCAAAATTGTTTTAGTAGACAACAAAAACAAAAAATGGTCAAAATGATGAACTAGGGGCACAGTTGAGTCAGGTGTTCTGTCTTTTCCCCATTGTCAACATACTTGCCAGGAAGGGCACTCTACCTGCCAAAAAAGGAGATTTGGACTCTTTGGTGATTTATCGGTCTCACATCGCACATTGTGAGATTAGATTTAGAACCGTGACATTGAGTCCGAACTGTAGTAGCTCAGAACAAAACGAGATTCGTGCCTTCGCAAGAAGCGCAGATATCGGAGAGTTCCCGGGAGCGCGTCTACAGCTATGCAAGTGCACAAGTTAGTGCGAGTGAGGGTAAATGCACAAAATAGTGCCAATGCAGGTGCACAAAACAATGAGAGTAAGGGTGCACAAGACAGTGCAGTACAAAGTGCATAGGATAGTGCGATGTAAGGTGAATGCACAAAACAATGCTATGTAGGATGAATGCACGAAACAATGCGATGCAAGTAGAATGCACAAAACAGTGCAATTTGGGGTGAATGCACAAGATAGTGCTCTGTGGGATGAATGCACAAAACAGCGCGATGCAAATTGAATGCACAAAACAGTGCGATATGGATGCACAAGACAGTGCGATGTGAGGTATGTGATAACCCTGTTCCGTACTATGCTAATTAGTCCTTATTATGAATATGATTATGCGCTTGATATGTTTATGGGTACTATTTATATGAAAATATGTGGTTTTGAATTTCTTTCTATTCACCGTATGAATATCTGTTTGATTATCTGCTTTGGAAATTAAATTGAAGGCCTTATCGGCCACGAAATCGGAAATTGACTACGCCATTGTGATTAGCGTAATTTTTAGAGCCTACGGTGAAATTTGATTGAAAATCAGATCAGATTAAATTGATTTAATTGATGAATTAGTGCCCAATTGTTTATTATTATTAAATTGATTTAGTGGGACTTGTAAAAAAGGGGCAATACACACTCAATTCCTCTCCTTGTTTCATCTTTTGGCTGTTTTAGCTCTCTAGAGGGGGAGAGACCCGAAATTAGGGAGAGAGAGGGGAGAAAATCTATGTTTTGGTCTTGAAGCTTGGAAGTCTTGAAGTTAAACTCAAGAATTAACCATAGATTGGGAAAATTGGGCTTCTAGGTAAGCAATTGATTTTGAATTCATGAGTTTAATGTGTAATATTGTGAATTCAAGTTTGATTAATGGTCAAGAACATGAATTAGTTTGATTATAAGGAAATTGAGTTGTATTTGTTGAATTTAAAGTCGATAGATGCATGCATGTAGGAAATTACTATGAATTTCCATATTTGAGCACAATGTGTATGATCCATGTTGGGTTTTTGGTTTAAGTCCATGTATTTGATCATCTCTTCACCAATTAAGTTGAGGATATTGTGTATATTTCACATGCAAGTGTAAACCATGGGAGTTTGAATCTTGCATGTTTGAATCTAGTGTGTTGGTGATGAGTTTGAGTTAATTTGAGACATGCATGTGATTAAATTGTGAAATTGAGCTTCATTGTGTTGTAATTTGGTGTTTATACCATGTTAGGATATGTATATGTGAAGTTTAAGCCAAAATAAAGCATTTGCAACCTTTCAACATCAAATTGAAGCTCAAGAACATGTTCTGGATTTTCCAGAATTTTGATGTCCGCTCGAACGGGGAAACCACCGCTCGAGTGTGAAATTCGTGTTCCCAGTATTTTCTGCAGACATGGTGTCCGCTCAAGCGGGGAAGTACACGCTCGAGCAGGGATCCATGTAGAGAGGCCTTCCGCTCAAGCGCCAGAGTTCGCGATCGAGTGTAAATTTGACATATCAAGCACTTTTGCAAGCCTCGTGGGTCCGCTCGAGTGAGGAAGTCCACGCTCGAGCGGGGACCCTATTTTTTGAAATTTTGAAAATGCATTTTGTGTTCCATTTTCCATTCTCTTTCGCTTGCAAACACTCTTAGGCATACATTGAGCATTATAAATGAGTTAAAGAGATAAGAATGAAGCCTAAAGAGGAATATGTGGATTTAAGAACGGATTGCATTGTTTGTGACCCTTTTGTGTTCATGGAATGTGTAGGGTCGAGCTCCATGGAAAACCAACCAACCGATCACTGTGAGTAATATCTTAACAAAGATATCTGAAATATGTTGTTGTCCAAATTACTTACTTCTATGTAAGTTTTATAAGTTCGTTGATTCAATTGGTGGACAATGTTGCTATGCCAAATGAATAGGCCAGGGGCCAGTTTGATCTGAATGATAGAGTGAATGGGCCAGAGGCCGTTTTGACAAGAATGAATGGATGGGCCAAAGGCCGTTTTGACATGAATGAATGGGCCAAAGGCCGTTTTGACAAGAATGAATGAATGGGCCAAAGGTCGTTTTGACATGAATGAATGGGCCAAAGGCCGTTTTGACAAGAATGAATGGATGGGCTAGAGGCCGTTTTGACATGAATGAATGGATGGGCCAGAGGCCGTTTTGACATGAATGAATGGGCCAAAGGCCGTTTTGACATGAATGAATGAATGGGCTAGAGGTCGTTTCGACATGAATAAATGAATGGGCCAAAGACCAGTTTGATACGAACAAATGAATGGACCAGAGGCCAGTTTGATCTGAATGATAGAGTGAATGGGCCAGAGACCATTTTGACAAGAATGAATGGATGGGCCAGAGGCCGTTTTGACATGAATGAATGGGCCAAAGGCCGTTTTGACATGAATGAATGAATGGGCCAGAGGTCGTTTCGATACAAATAAATGAATGGGCCAAAGGCCAGTTTGACATAAATAAAAATATGAATTGGGCCCAAGGCCGTTTGAAGCATGTTGTTCTACATACTGTTTGTATAACTCCTTTATTTGATATTATTCATTGGACTTTCGCTCACGCTCATTCATGTGTTTGTAGGTGAGCCAAGAGAAGTCCAAACCCAGCCCCAGTGAAGTCTGTGAGGAACAACAAAGGTTTTGAAGAGTCATCCCTTGCGTCTCACGCACGAGACCCGTCTTCGCCTTTTTGTCATTCTGTTTTATTTTGGGTCATGTGGGCGAAGTCTTTGAATATGTTGTATACAGTTTTCTTGGGTTGACTTAGACTTATATGATCCTGTATGTACAGAACCTTGTGTAGTACATATTTTGTTGTGAGTTATTAATATGCATATGTATGGTATGGTTTGTTATGATATGCCATGTAAGCACAGCTCTATGGACAAAGTTTTAAACTGCTCCGTTTGGCGCCCCCATTAACTCTGTTAACATACATTTTGGTTTGGTTTGAGGCCGTAGGTAATCTCATGATTACTGGCCGGTTATGTCCTCAACCCACGGGGGCAGGTTCGGGTCATGACAAGGTGTATGAACAAAACAGTGCTATATGGGTGTACAAGACAGTGTTATAAAAGGCGAATGCACAAAATAGTGCGATGTAAGTGCACAAGACAGTGTATCATGTACCTTATGGAATAAGTGTAGGGCAACTTGCCACAATTTATTGAAATATAACTCAAAAACACTGTGGAAGGTGACTCAATGAAACTGTGTTTTTACTAGTACAAAACAAAGTCAAGAACAGGAGCAACTAATCATGTAATTCAAATCAATCAGAGTGTATGAGCATGCATGCATAATCCAAAGCACATGTATTAATCAGAGGGAAGATGACAATGCTGAGAGAGTTTTGAAATGGTCGAAGACAACTTTCGAAAGCTGAATGACATCAAAATCATCATAGGGGTGAGCTACCCTAATCTAGGGGAAAATGCCCGGCAAAGGGCTTTGAACGGACTGAGAGAAAGGTTGGGTTTATGCCCCTTGTTCAATTGATGGTCTGATCAGATGTATAGAAAATTGCCCCTGGTGTCTAGTCACTGGCCACCTTTTTTAACATTATGTAGGCACGTGTGATGGCGATCATCAGATCCCAGAACAGTTGCCAATCAATCCGACTCATTCTTCTCTTCTGTTCTAGCATGTTGAGAATCTACTCCAATCCTCTCCAAAGTAGTGACAGATTCCTTACATACACTTTGCAATGATCATGAATGTGATGCCCCTTGTATGGGCACTCTCAGCTTGTTTATAAATTCCACACATGGACTTGTTTTTGAGTTTGGAGCGAACATTCTTGTATGGAATTTTGACCATGCCACTTTGTTAGACTTTGAGTGACAGACAAGTTGTGGTGACTCGATAAAGAGCACTTCTAAGCGACAGACACGCTATGGTGCCTTGATGAAGAGCACTTTTGAGCGACAGACACGCTACGGTGACTTGATGTATAGCGCAGACTGAGACAAACACTAGGCACAACACTACAGAACTCACAACTAACCCAAAAAAAAAAACCCTCAAGGTAATTAATCATTCACAGTGCCCCTAGTATTACTTATGCTCCCTTTAAAACTTAATTTCGCAAAACCCAAGTTTCGATTCCTTTTTTGCTCAAGTTAGACATTCTACTAATAAGTTCAATTATTGAAAATTTCTCCACTCGTGGATTCATGCTAGTTCTTTCTTACCTAACGCAAGTATGATATACATAGCAGTCAATGTAGCTCATGGATTAATGCGAAGCTGACGACGTGAATTGGGCAAGGTGATTGGGTTGAGATGAATAAGATGGACATGGTTGAGACAGAACTTCAGGATGAAGTTGCCTACGTATCCCAAGAATGGGAATCAGGTCAACGTAGTTCATGGCTGAGGTTTACTCGGGTTGTTGACACTCTCCTTTTGCGCTCTAACTTTTGCCAAAGTCTCCCCTACGGGTTTTCAACCTTGCGAGCTCTATTTATTTGATTTCTTATTTTTCATGCTTTAACTTTTGCCTAGGTTGCCCTTTCGGGTTTTCGGCCTAGTAAACCTCTCAAGGATAGCATTACAACATTTGTTGTGAATTAGATCAATAGTCATCCTTGCCCTAATACTGGAACTGGCCTCGCCTTGATTTTAGTTTGGTTCTCCATTCTCTTATGCATCTCTTTGTCCTTTTCTTTCTCTCCATTTTCAAAGTTGGTTCTTTTTGCAATGTAGTACTTCCTCACATTGGCTTCCCCAGATTCAGACTCAAGTTTCCTTCCTCACAATTGATTGGATTTCATTCCAATGAATACCCCTGTCTTGATGGTGGACTTCTTTTACTTTTCTTTTTCTTTTCTTTCTTTTTTATTTTTTTTCTTCTTTCTTCTTTTTTTCCTCCTTTTGGCTTCTTTTATCCATTTCTTTTTGAAGTAATGAAAACACCAGGGGAAGAAATTCTATAATGCTAAGGTCTGAAAGCCATCATGTGCTTTGCCAAAATGATCGCCTAAAGGTGTAGAGAATTTCTAGGACGGTGTAAATACCATGCACAATTCTGAACCTATCATCGCAATTTTGCAAAAGAAACAATTTATGTGAACTTATGAAGGACTTTGCGCCGATAATTCAGAATCCCCTCAAACCATTTGGGGGATCCTTCTCAACACTCAAGCTTATTAACGAAATCTCATTCAAAAAATAGTTTCAATGTTTTCCCACTTTCAAAACATCACACAGGAATTACTATAGGCACAATAAAATGATCAGAAATTTGACTCCCGCTTTCTTATTTAGAAAAACGAAGACCTGAGGGTACACAAAAGCGACTCAAGGGAAATGACGCCACTGACGCAACAACGCAAGAAAAGACAAAGAAAATAAAACTTATAACTCAACTATTTACAGGACACAACTCAAAACAAAATCAATACGCTTGAGACAAAAAGGGTTTTCACTTTCCTAGTCCATCTGTAAAATTCAAAAAAAAGCTTCAAGTAGCCCATGGGAAGGTCCAAACCTACCTTCAATTCAGTAATACGGACATCCACACCCAGTAGGATTGATTTCAGACTTTCAAACTGAGTCTCACATATTTAACCTTACAACTACCCTGGTTGTCCCCACACATCTCTTTGACCAAAACAATTTCTTTTTCACACCATGCCCTTAGTTCAGCAGGCCCTTTTTCAAAAGCTTTCAACAATTCGCCTAGCTGAGACTGAGGTTCATCATTCCAACCATCATTGTTGGCATCAGTTAAAAGAGCCCACAGCTTTATTTCAACATCATCAGATTAAGATTAAGTAAGTTTTCCACCTCTCCAAAGAATTTGTTCCTTTTGCTTTTCTTTCTCAGAATTTTTAAGGAGGTAGAGATTGGAAGATTCAGGAATGAAAACAAAGGGTTTGGGCTCATTGGTGGATATGATATGCTGGCTAGGGTTAAGGTTGGTCGTTGGCAAGCCATAGGTGAGATTTATATTATGAGGTGGCAATCTATTGCGGTCAGGGAGAGGTTTATTAACAGCTTTGGGATTTTCAGGCAGGGTGATGACCTTATTGTCAATCAAGTCTTGAATTTCATGGCGAAGGCGAAAACAACGGTCAGTATGGTGACCGTAATGCTGATGAAATGTGCAATATTAGGTAGGGTCATGTCTAATTGGGAGAGGATTAGGGAGAGGTCGAGGATTGAGAGGTTTGAGATACCCTTTTCTCCGTCAGTACCTTAAAAGTAAGGGTTGGGCTTATATGGAAATGGGCAATGGCTCTTTTTTGGGAGCAGGAAGCATCAGTGTTAGAAACATTGGCAAATGGGTTGGCGAGTGTTGGTTGGGTATTCATGGGCTTGGGACTGGAATCGTAATGGGTGTTTCTGGTAAAGCATCCATTTTCATTGTTTGACCATCCCTTGTTTGCCAACTTGTGATTCAAAGTACCCACAACCTACCTTTTCTTATTAAATTGATCCATAGTAACCCCCACTTGAGCATTGGTGTGTTGAGTGGCAAAAGTTTCATCCACAACCCTTTCAGCAATTGCAAGGACTTGCCGTTTGTTCAAGCCTTTGGTTTTTAGAGCTTCGACAACCCATCAGAGATGTGCACAAGGGTCAATAGCTACCCCAGACTCATTCTTGCTACTTGCTTCGGCCCTGTTTGCTTTTAATTAGCCCATTCCACTTTTAGCTTGTTCTAAGATTGAAGAATTCTTTAGTACAACCTCCCTAGCATGAGGTGTGGTAAAGGATGGGGTCGGAACCCCAAAGGTTAAATCTGCCACCGTTCCTTGAAGATCTTCGATCATTCCTAACATCTTAGCAATAGTGGGTATGGTCATTTGGTGCTCTTGGTACATCTGAACCGAATTGGGTGTATCCATCATGCACAAATCGGTATTTTTAAAAATCAACAGCTCTGGCTTGGGCAAATGGGATGGAGTGATATATATATTAGGGTTGAAGGTAGGAGGTAGTGCATAGATGAAGTTATGGTGAAGAGGAGGTGCTTGGTCATGGATGAGAAGTGGGTTAGTGATAACATTGGGTTTTTGAGGTGGAGCTATCGTCTGGTTGTTGATAAGATTCTGAACCTCGTGATGAAGGCAGTAGCAACGATCGGTACCGTGACCATGTTGTTGATGGTATGCACAGTATTTGGTGGGGTTATATCTAGCAGGGAATGGGTCAGGAAGAGGTTGGGGATCAAGGGATTTGAGATACCCTCTTTCCATCAGGACTTTTAGTGCGCTGCTTAGGCTCATATGGAGGGGGTGAAAGTTCTACATTGAGCTCGAGTTGAGCTAGTTGTTTGTGGGCTGATATTGGCAAAGGGGTCAGCAGTTTTGGGATCGGTGGCGACGGTATTGATTTCAGTGGGTTTGGGAATAGTGCTACTGCTAGCATTGGTACTCCTGGAAAACACCCTCCTTGTTGGTTCGCTTGTTCTAGGAATAATTCCTTTGTTAAATGCGCTCTCAATCTGAACCCCTAATTTATGAAAATTTTTGAAAGTGAATAGTGGAGCAACTATTAACTTTTGTAACATATTAGGCTCAAGGTTTTTCACCACTATCCGTACTTGGTCCCTCTCAGAAGGTTGATCTATCATTTGTGCTGCCTTTGCTATCCACCTTGCAACAAATTCCATAAAAGGGTCTTTAGGATTCTGGTGCGTCGCTTCAAGCTCTTAGGTGGTTATCTCAATTTGGGTATTGTGAGAGTACTGATTGACAAATGCCTCAGCCAAATCTTCCCAATTCTGCTTCACTTTATCCTCCAATTTGGCATACCAAGTAGCTGCTATACCCGACAGGGTTCTTCCATACAGAGAGAGTTTCTAAGGCTTAGTCTGACCCGTCAGTTTCAGAACGTCCGAGCTTGTCCCATAGGATCTCCAGACCCATCGAAACGGTCAATGTGTGGCATTTTGAATCTGTTTGGGAGTCTTACAGCAGCCTCGGTGTACCCATCCTCAATTATGGGAATAGAGTTAATTCCATGTGCCTTTTTGAATTGCTTCTCAAGGTCGGGTTGAAATCATTAATATCAATGGGAAAAAGCCCTTCATTAGGCTGCACCGGGGGTTTGAAAAGTCGAGCTTGAGCCAACCCTTCCCGAGGATCTAGATCCTACAAATCTTCAGCTAGCGGAGGTGGGTCAAAGTTCGGCTGGAGGCCTGGGACCGGATGTGTAGTAGATGCCCCAGATGGGCGTTGTATTTCAACAATGGTCTCATCCTGTATGGTAATTCTCTGGTTTAGTGTATCTATGGTTTTTTAAAAGGCTGTTATCATGGCCACAACTTCTTCTGGACTTTGTGCCATCACGGGACTGCTGAGTTGGCAATTGGGGAAATGGATGGATATAAACTAAAAGCTGACTAACAAGGATTTTGTCCCAGTTACACTTGATGTATCTGAATTGGATTCATCTACACAGGTTTGACTGGATTGGGCTTTTTAGAATGGGTCTTTTGGCATTGGATGGATTTTTTCTGAGTTGGCCTTTGGGGATCAGATGGACTAAACCTTTGTTGAGTGGGTTAAGGCTTTCCAAGTCTGATTAGGTTGGGCCTTTGCTGAGTTGGGTACTACTCCTTTTTTGGCTCAAACAAACCTAGCAAACAAGTGCCCCATCAGATCAGGATACCGGGTATGCTAATCAAAGAAAAGATATAATTTTTGGCCTAGTTATGATTTTGTCAAAAATTCACCCACTCTGATACAAACCCCAGATCTTAATGCTTAAATCCCACCATATCAAACACAAACCCCTAGATTTTGACCCAAATTTTGATTTTGATATGACCCTCAAGTTTTGAAAGGAATCACCTCAAGATTAAGACTCTCCAAGGATTGCATCACACATTGCCAAAGATTTCAAATTTTGTACAAAAGCATTCAAAACACCCCTACTAGAGGTTAGGGTTTCCCTGTCTTAGCTTTGGCATGATCTAGAGTTCCACTATTCAAACAAGTGGTTTCACAATATCCTGAATAGGGGTGAGCCTCATGGCCTAGTTCGGAATAGTCACAATAGCATACTATATGCCCTAGGCCAATTGGTCCAAAAGGGTATCTCAGCAAGATTACCTAATATACCTCTCACACCTAACACCGAAAACTGAAATGAGGATCAAGCAGTATAGCGATAGTCCAGATCCAAGGGTTGTGTTTCCAATATGGCATAGCCCACGACCGGGTAGCCTTTCGGCAAGCTTTTTAAGCAAGCCTCCGACAAGTCGTCCACGAATAGCAGATAGGAAGCATAGTGACTTAAGAGGACCAATGCAAATGCAATGCAAAGAACATATATGTGTAGATAAAAATTTAACATCATGAAGTTCAATTCAAGTTCTCTAAATCCCCAGCAAAGTTGCCAAAAATGGTAGCTTGCTTTTCGTGCTCCTCAGAGTGGTTTAGTCTCCTCGGATACAATAGCCCTACAGTTCAAACTCCCGTGGTTCTGAATCCAGTTTCACAAGCGCAATGTAAAATAGAAAAAAATCAAATGAGAGTCTGAATTCGGCAAATCTTAGAAAATTAATTTATCATCAGAGATGCCAGAAATGGGCTGCATTGCTAGATTTTAGAGTTGCAACCTAAATATTTTTGGAAATTTTAGGAAACCTGTAACTCGTGCCAAAGCCCACTTGTCCGTCATAACCAAAGTGTCTTTGCTCGGGAACTTAAGTATGAGAGGGGAAGGTTATGAATTGAGCACCCCACTCACTTGATCAAAGATCGGCCTCTACTAATCATGATGTGATTTTTATGTACATTATATGCTCTAGTTCCGATTATTATGCTAACTTACTATGTGAGGCACATAAGTATATACTAAGTCACCCACTTTGGAACGTTTTGATTTCAGGTTTGTTTGAAAAGAGTTTTGAACATGTGCTACTTGAAAAAGCAATCTCATATGCACGCTTTATCAAAATCATCCCAACTTAAGCAAATTAGTCTTCATCCACACGCATTCAAAGAGATATATCAAATAAACACTTAGCCACATAGTAATTTTCCTGATATGGCAGCACAAACACTTATGCAACATGCTAAAGTGAAAATGGTCACCTAGTACTCAACCAAGACAAGCTAAAATAGAGCAAAATAGTTAGAAAATACATGCTTCTAATATGCAAGTGACTAATGCAACACATACAAAATGCAACTACTAGGCCGGGTTTATTTAACATATCATATGGATTAACTGAAAGCATGTGGTAGCACACGTATTCAAGTAAGTGGGAAATGACAACAATGTTAGAATAATGAACCGAACCTAATGCATGCAAAAATGGATACAAATTAGGGTAATGATATGAGAATGGAAAATATGATGCTACTAGATAAGCATATAAATAAAAGGGAGAAATAAATGGCAATCGGAAAACATGCAAAATATTACAAGTATTACAAATTTGCCCTTGCACAAAAGGGTCTGAATGAATGTCCTAATTAACTAATTATTACAACACCAAATAAATGAATACATTAATTAGCTATTACAAATTCAAATGAAGCCAACTAATTAATTACACATACTAATAGTAAACCGCTAATTTAATGAACTTAAATGGGAGATGAGGAGCCACACGTACACAACCAAGAACATCCTCCCGGAAACCTCTCTGTTTGTTGCCAGAATAAGTTCTGTTTGCATTAGAAAATTATTCTGTTTTGGCCTCTGATTTTGCTCTGTTCTACCACAAAAATGCCATTGCCTATATAAAATGGTGGCTGACCGGCCTTGAAAAGTGGTCAGCCGGCCACTGCTTTTGAGGGATACCCTGCTACCACAGAACTGAAACAGAGCAAAAACAGAGTGTTTTCAGGAGATGTTTATCCTCTATGCCCTTCCCTATCATGAAGATGATCGAGGGACGAGTAGATTCAATTCACAAATCACCAATTGTCGCAAATTTTTTGCATGATGATCTACGAACTGATAGGATAAAAGCACAATAAAATGAAACAAAAGACAAATAACACAAACACCCTATTATGGAGTTACCTCAAGGAAAGGGAAGGACATTGCTTCATGAATATTAAACATCACTAAAAGTATGCAATGGTCCACGGCGCAAAGGGTTCAATATAATGTCTGATTGAACCCAACTTAATTTTTTTACCTTTTTACCTCTTTTTTACTCCAATTTTATTAGCCTTTTTTTATTACCTTCTATTTCTTATCTTTTATTCATTTTTGTCCAAAAATGATAATTACGTCTACTAAGTCCAAGAGCAATAAAGAATAGCAACCATTGGCTTAACTCGAGAAATGAGCTTTTCAAGCCCTTTTCGGCGGGGAAATTATAAAAGAAGAATCAAACTCATTTACACGCGATATTGAATTCTAAGTCAAACCCAAAATGAGTGATAATGACTAGTTAAACTAAAAACGAGCAATAATGATTAATCAAACTGAAAATGAGCGATAATGACTCTAAATCCAAACTTGATAATAAGCTATAATGACGTTTTCCTTGGTGATTTCCAAGTGTTTAACTAGAAAGTTAGTCCCTTAGGAGTAAATGCACCGACAATAAAGGGAAGTGTCAAACAAGAGATTGTGCTTAGCATGAGAGAGATGTAATGCCGTCGTAATGAACCTCCAAAGAGATTAAACCATTAAGCATGGAAAATCTCTTTCTTATGCCATGAACATCAATCTTTTGTTTGATTCAGCTATTTATCAAAATAAACAAAGAATAGAGGGAGGTTGCAGAAATGATTACAATGGTATGAACATGTAGGGAAGCTTTAAAAAAATGTGCAAGAACAGACTATCAACTCAAATGGATTGAAAGCTATATCTATGAGTACTTACAACACATCTACAATATTCAAAACATAATTTAACACACAAAACAACACAAAAACAGTGCTAAAAATTAGGTTTTTGAGGTGGAAAAAGTGATGAAAAATATACTAAAGCCAAGAGGTTTCAAACAATCAACAAGACCAAGGAAGGGTGGCTAACCCCTCCTCTTTTTTGTGATGTAAAATCACATTTTTGAGCTACAATAAACTTTGAAAAACAGTATGAAAAAGAAAATAAAATAGATAGGAAAGTTGGTATAAAAGCTCAAAGTATACCTCTTTAAAGAGAGGATGATCTTCTAGTTCACAAACCACAAGTTGAACACTCTCAAGAGCTGATATTTGTGTTCAAGAATCTCAGCAAGAGGCCTCAAGTTTGGCTTAGGAAGTGTATGTATGGTGTATGTATATTGCAAGAGAGAGAGGTAGTGTGTTAAGCAAGCTATAGGCACTTGGCAAAATTTTCTAACCTCAAACCATGAGGAAGGGCCTTGTATTTGTAGAAAAACAGGTTCTCACGTCGGAAATATCTCCAAAAAGACAGTTAGTGCAAAGCTTGCACATGGGGACAGCTGGCTGTTGGAAAATATCTGTTGTCCCTGAACATGGCCAGCCGGCCATGAGGATGTATAGTCGGCTCAAAAAGTGGCCTACCAGTCCAATTTTTGACCGCCTATCAAACCCAGTCGGGCCCAAATACCTACGGCCGGGCCAAAATAATGAAAGGCTGGGTCTAAAAAGGCACTTTGGAATAGTTTCATTAAAACCTAGCCAGATCTAAACAAGCCATGACCAGATCTTAAAAACCAGTCCGCATCAAAAAAAACTGCTCTTAAGCCCAACTTCAAACGCACATATTTCTCTCATCCGGATTCAATTTTAGGTTATCCTTGAGTCTAAATTGAAGCCCCAAAAGTTTACTTTCCAGTGATGGTGGCCTCACATCTAAATTCTAAGTCTTCAAGGAGATATTACTAATTTGGTGGAGGCTATTCATTCTTTCTTAACGATTTGATGCTTAACGTTTTCCTAAACTAGTTTTCTTCCAACCCCTCCTATTTCCTTCAACTCCAAACCTATAAATAAAATGTTTTAAATATTTTCCAAAGAGTTCACCTCCCTTCCATTTATTTTCACTTTGTCCTTACTTGGTTTACTAAAAAATGCAATATTTTAAATGAAATACGAGCCTCGGAACATTGTAGAAACATTTGGAAAATATTTTGAAAAGAGGATTTTAAGGTTTAAAATAGTTTTGGTCAAAATGGAGTGTAAGGTTGGGATTAAAATCTCAAAATTGAATTCTTTTATAGAAGATTCAAATGATTGCACAACATAACATTTCATCATCCAGTGTTCAGAATGAGATGCCAAGTCTTAAGGGCGGTTGAAAATGGGATGTCCACAGCGGCCGCAGTAGGCAAGTGCAGACGCACAAGCTATATGCAGTCGGGCAAGGCATGTGCGTACACACACTGCACACGTGGGTGCACATGCTGCCCTGGGGTACTATGTCATCCATGCATGCACAAGTGTGGGGTTCCATACCTTTGACTTGCTTGTGACCCAAGTAAGTCTGAATTGCCTCTACATCAATGTTTTTGATAAAATGATCACGGATTTTGAAAATTACCATCAATCAAAATGCAACAGTGCTTCTCTCTCTCTCTCTCTCTCTCTCTCTCTCTCTCTCTCTCAGGACAAAAGAGTTAGTTTTAGGCTAAAAATGGGTTTAGAGGTAAAATAGTTATTTTTACAAAATGATGAGTTTTGGCTAAAATGAGATAATAAAGCAACTTATAACAACTTCAAATATTTCTAGGAATGATGTAATTGCTATTTCATCATCGAGAAGCCTGCAAGTGCCCGAAATCTTAGGATTAGTCAAAATGGGATGTCTATAGTTATGCAATGAATTTTAGTTTTATTTGTTAATCAAACTTGGCTGATGTATACTTATCTTTGTTTGTTAAATTTTGATGGGTCAAATTTGTTCATAGGCATAGGACTTTACATTTTTATAATATTCGGTAACATAGGTCTGAAAATGTACAAATTGTTTAGTAACATATGTTCGAACATAGGTAATTTGTTCAACAACACAGGTCCGAACATGGCAGTAGACAGATCGACAACGGAGAGAGATCAATGGTGAGAGATCAACTATGAGGGAGATTGACGGCAGAAAGATTAATGACAGAGATAGGTCGGCTATGAAAGATCACTTATAATAGAGATCGATGGCAAAACGATCGACAATGAAGGGAAGCTTGAGTTCAACGGTGAGAGTTCAATAGTTAAGGGTTTTGGGAGATAGAAGATTTTTAAAGAAGGTGCTAAGGGGTATGCATTTTGGTATGTGTGATGTTTTTAAAATGATATTTTTGGTATTATTTGGGGGTTCTTAGAAATTTTTAGGGTTTTGAATTTTGTAGGAGGGGGTCCAAAGAATTAGGGATCCAAAGTATTAATTGAGGTGCTAATAGCAACACACTATCTTAAAAACCCCCCACCTTCTCTTTTTATTTTTTATTACAAATGTCCTCTAACATAATATACCATTTTTATCTTCCTCCCTAACCCCAAAAACACTAAATGTAACCCTACCCCACCCACCACCACCACTTGCAGCCATCCCCTTGTATTTTTCCTTTCTTCTTCTTGGTTGTAAAATCAATTTTGAGTTTATCTTTGCCTTTAGATTTATGAGTTGATTCCAAAAGATTAGGCTTCTTTTTCAAGAAAGATTTTTTAAATTGTTTTACAAACACATCCGTAATCTTGGAATCAACCTCACAATCCTCATCAGAATCCTTTCCAACTTTATGAGCACTACTAAAAGCAATATCATCATTTTGTTTCTTTTTGAAATTCATGTGTGCCTCATAGGTTTGGAGATTTCCAACCAAATAATCTAACTTGAGGTTGTCAACATCTTAAACCTCCTCAATAACAGTAACTTTTGGTTGAAACCGATCGAGCAAGGACCTCAAAAATTTTCCACATTCTTGGATTTCGATATTTTTTTCACCTAAATTGAAGCTGGAATTTACAATGTCACTCAATTTTGCATAAAATTCATCAAAGGTCTCACTATTTTTCATTGATAGGTTTTCGCAACTAGACGTGAGCCTTTGAAGTTTTGAGCATTTAACCAAAGGAGTGCCCTCATGAATAGTTTGTAAAATATCCTAAGCCTCTTTGGTAACTTCACAATTGCAAATACGACTAAACTCTTCTGGTGTGACAGAGCAAGAGATAGAATTGATAGCTTTACTATTCCAGCGACTATTCTAGTAATCAGTTGTGTCCCACTTATCAATTGGTTTGGGAAAAATTACTCCATCAATGGTAATCGTCGATTCGGCTCACCCACATATAACGAATTGCCAAACTTTTTCATCAATAGATTTAATTAACATTCTCATCCGAGCTTTCTAAAAAAAATAATTGGATTCGTCAAGTAGGGGTGGTCGAACCATAGAATTCCCTTAACGAATTGAGCCCATTATCACAAATCAAACAAGATCTTACTCCAATAATTTTGAAAAAATAAAAATTGAGCGACTTATTCTGATACCAATTAACATAAAAAACAAAAACCATGGTGGGAGGGTGGATACCAGTTGTGAAGGGTAGAGGAAGAGCAGGACCATGGAGGTCGAGAGAAAGTGCAGGAGTGTTCACTGTGTTTGTGGATAACCTACCAGCATCGTTGAACCCTAAGGGTCTGTTCAATCTGTTTATAAAGTTTGGAGTGGTGAAAGATGTGTTCATACCACAAAAGAGATGAAGGGTAACTAATACAAGGTTTGGCTTTGTGAGATTTGACTGTCATGTGGCAGCCAAAATAGTTGTACAGAAGGCCAATGGCCTGTGGGTGGATGATCGACCACTACAGGTAAAACTCGCAGAGTTTGGGAAAGAAAAGGGAGTTGTTGACGATGTAAGGCTACCATTGATTAACCAAGTGCGGAGACCAGTGGCTAATGCCATTCAAGGTGGAGAGGTTAGAGCTGGGGTTCGTGGCCTTAGAGATAAGAGATCATATGTAGAGGCTGTGGAAGGAAAAATGAAAGGGGAAATAGGGAGCATCTTTCTAAAGGCAGAGGAGGCAGGAAATGGATGGTTGTTTAAGAGTATTATTGTAAGATTGAAGGCTCAATATGCTGATGTTAGCTTGAAGAAGGAATTGGCAGCAATTGGAATGGAGGATATCATGGTGAGGGAAAGTGGGGAAAAAGATATGGTCATCACATTCAAATCAAAGGAAGAGAGGGCATTGAAAATATCAGCTATTAAGGAGCTGATTTCGGATTGGTGCGAAGATATTGCTAAAGGAAAACCTGGGCAGGTACTAGAGCAGGAAAGATGTGTATGGATTAGTTGCTATGGCATTCCATTACATTTGTGGAATAGTTCCAATCTCAGAAAGATAGGTGGGGTCTGAGGGCAGGTGTTGTGTCTTGAAGAAGATATGAGTCAACCGCTAACCTTTGTGTGTGCAAGGATTAAGGTTTTTACTAAATGTATGGATCCCATAAATTCAATGGTGAGCCTGGAATGCAGAGGGATGGTCTTTCCAGTGAGAGTTTGCGAAGAACAGGTGGTAACTGTGAAAACTTTGAAAGTTACATGTAGAGCTCATAAAATTCAAGATGTAGATGAGCTTGGTAGCTCAAATGTGTTGGGGGAACAAAGTAAGGGTAGAGATTGCAAGTAGGAAGAAAATGATGGTGCTGATATGGAGGATGACTCAGCTGCTGATCTGGAGATCGGTTATGAAGTAGACCAAGAAAACAGGACAAGTGGTTGTAGCGGGAGCATGGAGGTGGAAGACGTGGCATACAAGAGGCATGTAAAGGAAGCTCAAAATATTCGAAGTAATGGGAGGCAAGTAATGAGTGATGAGCCCTGCAAAGAAATGATGGAAGTGCAAAACCAGAGGATCGGCTCGAAAGAGGAGATGGTTATCAATCAGAGTTTGGAAATTCAAGTGTGTATGCCAGGTGTTGTTAGAAGTCTTAAAGGGTCAAGTATTCAAAGGCTTCGGGTGAATATAGAAGTGGTTTTGGGCCAGAAATACTAAAGTAGGTGGGTGGGCTTTGTCAAACAGAAACTGGGCTGGGGCAGCAGGAGGTAATTGAAAGGTTTAAATCCGCTGAAGTAAGGCCTTGTGGGAGATTGTCAAGCCTCTCTGAAGCCCAAGAGAAGGACCCTAGTAGTAGATATTCAAGACTTAGAAAGGGGAAGGAAAAGGAAAAGAGTAGTAATAGGAGAAAATCTAACCAGAACATGCTAAGGAGAAGACCCTTCGACATGTTGAGGAAGTATGGGAGCAGAGGTGCTTCATCTAGTAGAGTCGTGCCTAAGGCTGCAGCCTGGCGTGCAGCAGTGGCAGCAATGTCCCTATCTACTTCAATAGAGGGTGGAGTTGATAAAGGGAGGTTTGTTCTGAATGAAACTGAAGCAACTGTAAAAATGGGAGAAGTTCTCGGTATGCAGTTTAATGGCAAGAGAGCTGAACTGGTTAAGGAAGTAGCAGAACTCGAATTGAAGGATATGGAGCGTATTGAAGGAGGGAAGCAAGTTGGGAAATAATGTTCACCAGCAAGAGGGCACATGGGTGTAAACATGGTCAATTATGAAGTTTCTTTCATGGAATGTCAGAGGGTTGGGGAGGAAGGAGAAGAGAGGCAAAGTAAAAAAGCTCTTAAGGGAGAGGAATGTAGACATTGCACTATTCCAAGAGACAAAAAATTCAGAAATTTCAGAGGAAGATGTCAGATCTGTATGGGTTAGGACCAAAATAGAGTTTATGGTGGTGGATGCTGTAGGTTCAGCAGGAGGCTTACTGTGTATATGGGACCCAGATGTATTCCAAGTGAAGGACTGTTGCCGTAATAGAAGATTCATTTTATTATCAGGTACTATCTTTCATCAATTCAATTGTGTTATTCTGAACATTTATGCACCTAATGATGTGGGCTCTCGGGGAAACTGTGGAATTGTCTATTGAAGTTAAAGGAGGAATTTCCTAATCCCTGGTGTTTAGGAGGAGATTTCAATGAGATTAGACAGATTGGGGAAAGGAGAGGGTGTTCTAGGAGAGAT
Organism: Camellia sinensis; assembly: GCF_055761805.1. Classification (NCBI taxonomy): domain Eukaryota; kingdom Viridiplantae; phylum Streptophyta; class Magnoliopsida; order Ericales; family Theaceae; genus Camellia; species Camellia sinensis. The sequence goes on from NC_138974.1 coordinate 112,553,812, forward strand.
AGAGGCATGGTAGAGTTTAATGAGTTTATTGATAAGTGTGAGGTTTCTGAATTACCTTTACTTGGTAGGAGATTCACTTGGTGCAATTCACTTGCTGGTGAGAAGTGGAGAAAAATAGATAGAGTGCTAGTAGACCCAAAATGGCTTGAGGTGTTCAACTTAAAGCTGTGGGGCCTGCCTAGATTGGTCTCTAATCACTGTCCTCTCCTTGTGATGGAGGATGAAAGGGACTGGGGACCTAAGCCTTTTAGGGTTCTAAATGTTTGGTTCTTGCACAAAAACCTTAAGAGTTTCTGGGAGTCCAAATGGGAAGAGGCAAGTGTAGAGGGATGGTGTAGATACCGCATTTTTGACCGACCTTAAGACTCAGACGTCATCGATTGAGCGCTCGATGATTGCACATGTTGTGCTCATTTCGAGGTTTCGGAGTTCTTGGCTGAGAACCTCACCTCCGGACCTCGGAACCCTTTTGTACTTTGACTCGGTCTGCGGACTAATTCTTGTTTTCTCTTCCCAGAGGGAGGGAGAGGCCTTGTAAACCATCTGTCAATGGTCATAGACTACTTTTCGTGGTCGTAGGCCACTGTTCCCGTTTGGAGACTAGTTTCCGATTTTCAGAGCCGTCAGCCGCGCGCCTCAGCTCAGGACCTCTTAACATTCTCCATTTGACACAATTTTTGGAACACACCTTGTTTCCTCTGTCTAGAGGGACACTGTGGTCCGGGAGACCACTTTTTTGGTCATACGCCACTTTTGGTGCTCAACAGCCAGTTTTCGGGGCACCCGACCGCGCGCTTTGCCCCCCAAACTCTCATTTTGCATCCATGTTGGTTCATTTTTGGCATGAATCTTGTTTTCCTTGTTTGGGAGGTGATACAAGGGTGGGAGACCACCTTTTCTCCTTGGAGACCACTTTCTCCCTGCCAGCCGGTTTTCTTGTCGGGAAGCTGGTTTTCTTGGTCTTTGGGCCACATTTACTAGTCTCCCACGACACCACTAGCTTGCTTTCAATCTGGAGACCACCATTTGCCTTGGCCGACCAGTTTTTATCTGGGAGACCACTTGACCTGGTCGGCCGACCAGGGAAAGTGGTCAGCCGACCACATTTTCTGGTCGGCCACCTCCATCCTGTTTTGTCTGTTTGTGTGGATGCCAGTTGTGTCAGCTGGAAGGCACATACTGTATCCTCCATACACGTATGGAGGATCTTGAGCCTTGTTTTTATCTTCTTGAAGAAGCTTTGGCCTTGTTTGTCTATAAGAGAGGCCCTCCCTCTCCTTATACCAGGTTGAAAAATTGCTCTAAGGCATAGCTTATATCTCTCTCTTTGTCTCTATATTTTAGGCTTAGAAAGCGCTTTGTTCTTGGCCTATTGCACACCACCTCATAACCATACACCTCCACCATTGTTACTGAGTTTTTGGAGGGTTTTGAGAGGTCTCAAAAGTTGGGTTTTGGTTCAGAAAAGCTGCTGGTTTTGCTGAGCTTCAAGGGGTAACTCCTTTTCTCTATTTTTAAGCATTGTTTTGATCCTTCTCCTACCCTCATTTGCATGCTTATTTGAGCTTTGTTGTCAACTGAAAAAAGCTTCATATTTAAGTGTTTTCCATGTTTGTTTAAGGCTCTTTTGGTGTTGAGCGTCATCTACCCTCTTGCATGCTCTATTTAGCCTTGTTTTGTGCCATGCCATAAGGCATTCGAGCTAGTCTTTGCTTGGCCTTCCTACCACTAAAATCCAATGGATTTTCAGTGGTGAGAATGTGGCTTTGAGGGCCTAAATCAGAGAGGGGTGACCCTCTCTCTTGTTGTCTTGTTTACTAGCATTTTTGGCCTACCAAAGGAGCATATGTTTATACCATTTGGAGGCCTAGTTTAGGCACTTTTTGGTAACTTCTATGACCTTCCTAGCCTCTGACCATGGCTGGTTTGGTCCCCTTTTGCTTGCTTCTTGCATGTGTAGAGTAATCCCTTTCATGGCTTATCAAAGGAGCGTGTCATTCTTGCATGTATTGGTCTTGTTTCAGTGGGTTTTTGGCCATCATTTGGCATGCCATGACTCTATTTTAGCTTGGTTTGGTAGTCCCTCACATTCTTCATATGCTTGAAGTGTAACTCATGTTCACTAGCTCACAATGCACGTTGTTTTGGCCCTCTATTCTAGCATATTTTGGCCATACTTCAAACTGATTTTGTTCATATTTTGGGCTGCCTTAGCTCTTTCTTGAGGCCTCTTGGTCGAAAAATTCTAGCCATGCATACTTGTTGTGTAATAGCATTGACTAGCTTTGAGTTTGGAGGTCCCTTGCATGCTTAGCTTAAGCTATTTACATGTTTTGGCATCATTGGGCATGATATTTCAGAGCTTATAGGGGTGCTACACTTCCATATTTTCCATGCTTTAAGTGCTCTTTAGAGTTGTGCATTTATGCCCTATTTGCGAGCCATTGCATGAGCTTCACTTTTGTGCCTTTCCAGCCATCATCCCAACTCATTTTGCTACTGTTTTGGGCCTGCATAGGGTCTATTTGGGGTTGGTTTCATCATGTGAGCATCGCTTTGCATGCCTATAGTGTAATGCACTTCACTAGTTTCAATGCTTGAGCCATTCAACATGCGTTGTGTGAGTTGTTTGCATGATTCGGAGTCATTTTAGAGTCATGTTATATGCCGTTTCAGAGCTGGAATATATGCCATTGTACTCCATGTTTAGTCCTTTTAAAGCATGTGCAAAGTTGTATTTTTGTGCCTTAGGCTCGGGGCCATTGTATTGTGCGTGCTGGCATGAGTTTTGGAGCTTTGTTTTCATCATCTATGGCCACTGATTTGGGTGTGGCTGAGGCCCATTCATTTTGGTTTAAGTCCATTTCTGCATTGAGTATGCCATTGTATTCCATAGCATTGAGTATGCCACATTGTCGCATGATTGATCATTGCATTGTTCATACCTTGTTCATCTCATTGTGTATCTTAGTTCTTAGGTGCATTGTGTATGCGAAGTACCACGTGCATTGAGTATGCCATTGTTAGTTCATAGCATTGTGTATGCTAGTTGCATGTTTGCATGTCATCCTTTGCATGTTTGCATCACTTAGTTGCATAGCGTTTAGGTTGCATACTTAAAGCCGCATTGTGCATGCCACGTTTGTTGCATTGTGTTTGGGATAGGAGTTAGCCCAAACATGGGAAATGAAGGATGTTTCATACTCGAAGTGATGAAACGTGCCTCGATTCCCGGTCACCGACACTCTTGACTACACATGATGGAGTTTAGGCATTTATGTGTTCATATGTGCATTCATTCTATATTAAGTTGTGCAATTCGGTTCCTCGGCCATCATGCATCGAGATGCGTGATTGGTGGTCCGAGGGTCGAGGACTATACTCCCTTGAACTTGTACAATGATAGGGAGAGTGGTCGTGCACACATATGTTGAAAATACCTTGCCATACCTCTCTCTTGCTCCTTATTGCAGAAAACCAGAAACCAAGAGAGGAAACTAGTCGGCCGACCAGATTTACTAGTAGGCCGACCACTTTTTTTGGTTTCAACCACAAAAGGTGGTCGGCCATTGGTCTCCCATGCCTATAAGCTGGTCGGCAGCCTTCCCACAGATTCCTAGGGTGGAGTTTCATCTCTCTAGAGCTTTGTGCAAGTTTCTGAAAACAATTGCAAACAAAGGCAAGCCAGGGCATCGCGATGGATTTCCTGACAAGGCGACTCGAGCATGCATGCATCCTTTATCATTCAAGGCAGAGCTGAGGCAGTCCACATTCATGTAGTTTGCATGCTAGTGTAATGGCTTACTTAATTAGTTTGTTAATTAATTAGAGTTGTGTATAATTAGCTGTAATTTATTATTCATTTTGGTTGTGTAATAACTAGCTTAATTAGATTAGCTTAGATTAGCTAGTTAGTGTTGTATTATTTATTTGGACCCTCCGTCGAGAGGGCCAACTGTTGTAATAAGTGTGCATGTGTGTGATGCATGTCTTCCAACCCCACGTCTTTCTTCCTTTTATTTACCAGCTTATGATGGTTAGTTTTAGGGCATGTTTCAATTAGCATCCTTATGCTTCGCATGTTTGCATTCATTCATCGGTCTTGCATGCACCGGGTTTGGTGCATCATACTAACTGCATTGTATTTAAATTTCGAGTTGAATACATGTTATCTGTAGCATCTCATATGCCATCTTAGAATAGCCGAGCCTATCTTAGTTGCATTTTGCATGTGTTGCATTAGCCATCTTAACATGAACTAGGATCATGCATTGATTACTAACTAGTTTTTGTTTTGGCTTGGAGTACTCGGTGAGTGTTTATGCCTTAGCATCCTTGCATGTGTGTGAGTAACTGCCATGATAGCATGCTTGCCATGAGGCTAACTGATTATGTGATATACCTGCCTGAATGCCTGTGGGTGAAGGTTGGATTATTTAAATCAGAACAATTCATCGATTACGAGTTTTAAGCCCACTTGAGAGTAGCAAATCACCATGTTTTCTAAGCCCACTTGAGGGTAGCAAAATCCGCATTTTAGCCTACTTGCGAGTAGCAAACCGCTTTCAAGAACAAACATGAGATGTTTTGTTCCAACTTAGACGATCCAATCTATACTTGTATGCTGTGCGCATCACGTAGCAATTCTAGGCTAATAAACCGGAACAAGAGCACATATGTTTTCAAAAACAAGATATCATGTTTAGTAAAGGCCGATCTTTGATCGGGCGAGCGGGAGTGCTCATTGCATGACCTTCCCCAATCGTACCCAAGTTCCTGAGCTGAGGCAACTTTGGTGATGATGGACACGTGGCCTTAGGCATGAGTCAGGGTTTCCTAAATTCCCCAAAAATAAAATATTTAGGTGGCGATTCTGTATCTGGCAAAGTAGTCTATGTTTGGCACTTCTTTACAAAAATCAGTTTTCAAAAACGATTTGCCGGATTTGGACTCTTTGGTGATTTATCAATCTCACATTACACTTTGCGAGATCATATTAAGAACCATGCAATCTAGCTTGTTAGCTTTGAGTGTTCAAGTCATTAGCATGCCTTATTTCGACCATTTCAGTGATTTGGCATCACTTGTCATGTTATTTCAGTCCATATAGTATGCTTCTATGCTTGCACTTGTGACTCCTTTAATGTTTTAAAGAGTTGGTATGTTGTGCCTCATGAATGTGTCATTATGTATGCCATCATGTTTAGGCCTTTGGGATGCCATCTAAGCGGGTTTTTGGGCTCATTTTGACATGCCATAACTCTATTTTTATTGGCTTAAAACATGTTATGTTTGGTTGTCTTAGGTGCAGTGTAATACCTCTTTGGTAGCCTTACATGCCTCATGTTCTTGCCCCTTTGTCTTAACTTGTTTTGGCTTTGGTCATTGCATGTTTTAGGCTTACTTTGCTATGCTCTAGGACTGTTTTGGGTCATGCTTGCCATATGCCCTTTGTTTTGTGTAGCTTTGGTTCAAGTCCCTTCACTAGCCTTAAGCTTTAGGCCTCCTTTTGCATGCTACATTTGTTTTGTTTGGTTGGTTTGGCATCACTCCTCACATGATTTCAGAGGTTAATGCATTGCCATATTCTCATGTTTATCACATCTTACTCATGCTTGAAGATTGTGCATTATTGCCTAAGTGTTGGACCATTTGCATGTGCATGTTCGTTTTGCATTTCCATGCTCCCAATTCATGACTTTGGCCACTGTTTTGGGTATGGCTGAGGTCTTCCCATTTCGGTTTAAGTCCATCTCCGCATGTTGTTGCATGTTGTCTTGCACGTTGTCGCATGCTAGTTCCATTGCATGTTGTTCCATGTTGATACATTGCATTTTGCATGCTTGGCACGTTGCATGTTTACATGTTTAGGTTGCATTGCATTTGGCATGCTTGTTACCGTAGTCTTGTGTGCATACTTGAGTCCTATTGCATTTGGCATGTTTAGGTTGCTTAACATTGCTTTTCCATGTTGCATTGCATTTGGCATACATGCATTGCATTGTGTTTGGTTTGGGTGTCAAACCAAACACAAGGAGCAAGGAACGTTCGTACTTGAAGTGATGAAACGTCCCTTAATCCTTAGTCACCAACGCTCTTGATCCAACATGATAGAGTGTGAGGCATTCATGTGTTTTTGTGCATTCACTCCATATTGATTTGCACACTTGGCACCTTTGGCCATCATGCATTGAAATGCGTGATTGGTGGCCCGAGGGTCGAGCACTACGCTCCCTTGAGTTCATAACATGATAGGGAAGGTGGTCGTGCACACATTGTCTTGTAAACGCCTTGCCATGCACTGTTTGTCCTGCAAAAACAGCATTCTGCAGGAAGGGATGGCCGGTCGGCCATCTTCAGTGCCGGTCGGCTAACTTAATCTGGCTGAGAGCCTTACAAATGGCCGATAACCATTTTCGAATGACCGGTGGTACTATCTCTTGGCTGATGACATCCCACAATGCTTGGGGAGTGGTTCAGAAGCATTCTTGGGACTTGTGCAGTTTTCAGAGGAGCAAAACAGTGCAAACAGAGGCAACATGTGGCATGGCAACGGGTTTTCGAGCGAGGCGATCGAGCATGCATCATTCAATCATTCCAAGGTGGAGCTGCGGCGGCCTCTTTTTTGTAATTAATTTGTTAATTAATTAAGGGTTTGTAATAATTAATTAGCTAGGGTAGTTGATTAATCATTTGGTTTGTATTATTTATTCGGACCCTCCGTCGAGAGGGCGAATTTGTAATATGTGCGCGTGCGTGTGTGAATGTCTTCCAACCTCACGTCTTTCTCCCTTTTACTTACCTACTTTTGATGGTTAGTTCTAGGTCATGTTTCAATTAGCATACTTATGTTAGCATGTTTGCATACATCCATTCGTATTGCACGAACCGGGCTCAGCGCATCATACTAATTGCATAGTATTTCAATTCCAACTTGAATACGTGTATCGAGTTATCGCATTTCACATGCCACTCTTAGATTAGCCGAGCCTATTCTAGTTGCATTTGCATGTGTTGCATTAGCCATCTTAACATGAACTAGGATCATGCATGATTTCTAACTAGTTTCTTGTTTTGGCTCGGAGTACTAGGTAAGTGCTTATGCTTTAGCATCTCGCATGTATGGGAATGTTAACATGACAGCATGCTTGCCATGAGGCTAATTGCTTATGTGATATAACTGCCTGAATGCCTGTGGGTGAAGGTTGGATTACTTGAATTGGAACAATTCATTAAATCCGCATTTTAGCCTACTTACAAGTAACAAACTTCAAACCATTTTCCAAACAAACGGATATGCAATGCTTTGTTCCAAAGTAGGCAATCTAGTCTATACTTGTGTGTTGTGCGCATCACATAGTAATTCTAGCTAATTAACCGGAATAAGAACACATATATTTTCAAAACAAAATATCATGCTTAGTACAGGCCGATCTTCGAATCGGGCGAGCGGGGGTGCTCATAGATGACCTTCCCCAATCGTACCCAAGTTCCCGAGCCGAGGTAACTTTGGTGATGACGGACACATGGCCTTAGGCACGAGTCAGGGTTTCCTAAATTCTCCCAAAACAAAATATTTAGGTGGCGACTCTGTACTTGGCAAAGCAGTTCATGTTTGGCACTTCTTTCTTAAAAATCAGTTTTCCAAAACGATTTTCCGGATTCGGACTCTTTGGTGATTTATCGGTCCCGCATTGCACTTTGCGGGATTAGATTTAGAACTGTGACATTTGAGTCCGAACTGTAGTAGCATGAAGCCCACGGGCGCGTTTACACTCCTGCACAAGGGCAAATTGTAATAATGTGTGTATGTCTTCCAACCCCCATTTCTTTCTCCCTTTTTATTTACTTGCTTATGATGGATAGCGTAGAGCATCATGTTTCTTTAGCATGTTCCGTGATTTGCATCCATTTGTCTCGCATGCATCGGGTTTGGTTCATCATTCTAACGGCATTGTCATTTATTACTTCCTTGAATACGTGGGCCACAACATGCTATCAAAGTGATTCACATGACATTTTAGACAACTGAACCTATTAGTTGCATTTTTGTATGTATGGCATTAGGCACTTGCATATTGAGAGCACGCATTTTTCTAACTATTTTATTTCTTTTGGCTTGCGTCGGTTGAGTACTAGGTGAGAACTTATTGCTTTAGCCCATCGTATGTGTGTGATTGTTGCCATATCAAGCATATTTTCCATGAGGCTAAGTGCCTAAATGATATACCTATTTGAATACCAATGGATGAAGGCTAATTGCTCAAATTGGGATGATTTGACTAATGCACATATGGGGTCACTTTTTCAAGTGGTACATATTTAAAACAATTTTCAAACAAACATAAAATCAAAATGTTCTAACTTTTGCAAATTAGTTTATACTTGTGTGCAACACATAGTAAATTAGCCTATAACCAGAATAAGAGCATGTAATGTAAATAAGAATCACATCATGATTAGTAGAGGCCGATCTTTGATCGGGTGAGTGGGGTGCTCACTTCATGACCTTCCATTCTTATACCTAAATTCCCAAGCCGAGACACTTTGGTGATGACCGACACGTGGCCTTTGGCACGAGTCTCGGGTTTCCTAATTTTCTCAAGGATATTTAGGTGGTGACTCGTAATCTAGTAAAGCAGTCCATTTTTGACATTTTTTTATTCAAAATTGATTTTCCAAAAGATTTTTTAGATTTGGACTTATTTGTGCTTATCTATTTCACATTGCACTTGTGAAATCAGATTCAGAACCACAGGAGTCAGAACTGTTAAGCTATTGTATCTGAAAGGAGCGCAAAAAGCAAGCTAAAGGGGGAGGCCTTATTTATAGGCTTGAGGAGGCGTGGGAGGAAAGCTAGGGCAACCCCCATCGCTTCCTCTGCCGCCCTCCCACTGAAAATGCACCAAGATTGAGTTACCAAAAATAACTCTATCATACTTGGATGTGCGCATGCACAAACCTCGTGCGCACGCACAACTAACATGCGCACTCATAACTAATGTGCTTATGCATGTTTTGCCTTGGTATACGTGTCATGTGGGGTCCCATGCCCTTGGCTTGCCTGTGGCCCAAGTAAACTTGAATTACCTTCTGGTGAATATTTTTATAAAACTAGACACTAATTTCGGAAAATATATTTGATCAAAGCACAACCGAGCCTCTCTATCTTTCTCGGGGTTGAAAAGTGGTCATTCTCAAAAAGGTAGTTTTTGGCCAAAACGGGTTATACAACAACTCCAAACAACTTCAAATATTCCAAAGATGAAGAATTACAATTTCATCATCGGCTTGCAAGGGCTTGAAATCTTAGGGTCCGTCATAATGGGGTATCTACATCTATACTCCACCATCATTGATTTACCACCATCGTTCCCCAACCAAGCCACTATCACTGATCTACACTCTACATTTTTTATCTTCACTCTACTGTTACTGATCCATCGATCCAGTTGTTTTAATGGTGAAATCGACTCCAACTAACTTCAAACTATAATAGTATTTTAGATTCTGTTCCTCATCTCTCTCTCTCTTTCTCTCTCTCTCTCTCTCTCTCTCTCTCTCTCTCTCTCTATTTGTCAAAACAGATCTACTATAAATAAATTTATCAGTCTATCTTGTTTTGTATGTGTAAGAGGAGGTGTCTTGTGAATAAGTGAGTGTAAGTGAGTGAATTGGTCAGATTTGGCATATGTAATTTTTTTTCAAATCACCCGATGGTAAATTTATCGCTGAAATGTTCAATGAAAATTATTGTTGAATGTATTAGTGATAAATTTATTAGTCTATCTTGTTTTGTATGTGTGTATAAAAGGAGGTGTCTTGTGAATAAGTGAGTGTGAGTGTGAGTGGGTGAATGGGTCAGATTTGGCATATGTAATTTTTTACAAATCACCCAGTGATAAATTGATCACTGAATGTGTATTTGATTATTTTGTTGATCTTGTATTGATCTATGATAGTGAAGACTGATTGTGAGACCCCTAAATTTTGTAAATCCTACTAAGAATCATACTTTTGAATTATTATAATAAAAGCCCTTAGTTCCCCGTTTATTCGTAAAATTAACCCTAGAACTGAAAACGTATCACGGATGAACCTATACAAACCCTAATTGATCCCGATAACTTAGAAATCATTTCTAACACTCTAGTATTAATTATTTAACTCTCAAATTTTAGATTAGTAGCTTGAAATCCTAATTTTTTATTTTTATCATTTTCATTCAGTTATGTGTCTTTTAATTCAAAGCGAGATCATTTGAACAAAATTATTTTTCCTAACATTATTTTAATTAATACTACACTTGAAATAGATATTCTAATTAATTCCAAGCCCACACATTTTATTTTAATTACATTTTGAGCCCAAATCATTCTTTATACATATAAAAGTACACCCTCAATATTATAATCTTTTTTCAAAATATCTACAATATATATATAAGAGTTTGTATACAAATAAATAAGAAAAATTCCCTCAAATCTATATCACATGGCCGGCTGCCCTATGAATAAACATTGTAGTGTCCTTTTTTAAACAAATTTCATGAATTTAGCAAAGACTTTTGACTAGGACCCCAAAATCTAGAAAATTTGTCTTGTGCTTGTAACTAGCCTAGTTCTAATTAAACATAACCCAAACTAGAACTTGTTTAAGTACACAATTAGAGCCCTAATCACCCCTCATTCCATTCCATCCTAACTAAATCCAACCCTATTCAATTGAATTGGAACTAAGGACATTTTGGACTTTTCACTATTCTTTTCTTTCTATAAGTACACCAATCCTCTCTACACTTTTGAGCACAAAACACACTCACACACTACATATTCAGCTGAGAAAGAGAGGAGAGGAAGAGAAAAAGAGAGAAAGAGAGCTTTGGTGGTAGAGGAAAGGAAAAAGAAGAAGAAGAAGAAATTGTACAAACTCTTCAACTAGGCAAAAAGTTAGCCACATCACCATCTCTCCTTCTATTTCCTTTTTCAAATACATGTTATTATAGATTTAAAATCATATTTTCAGATGTTTTGTAATGGTGTTCATGTGTTCAAAGTTAATAAATTGGGCTTTAATCCTTCTTCTATTTATATTTCCTCGTAATAGATACAAAACTACCTTTTTCTTTCCATATCTCACATTATTTCCAAAGGCATACCATCACTCTAAAAATCTGAGTTATTAATACATTATTTAGTATGTTTTCATCACAAAAGGAGTGAAAAATTTCCCTTAGTTGGCCTCTTTTCTCACCAGTCTTCTTATTTTGAGTATTATGCATGAAAAATCTATTTTATAACCAACTTTTGAAAATTCTAGAACAATTTAGAAACATCTTCTGGAGCTCAGTTTTATGTCAAAAACTTCCTTAAAGAGTTATCTTTCAATTAAAATTGGTTTTATTGAAAAAGAGTGGACGGTTTGTAAGAAAATCAAATATTCGTAACGGTCGACAAATCTAAACAACATTGGAGTGTTTCTTAAATCACTAAAAATCTAGAAAAGCTATTCCATTTCTGAAACATGTTCTGAAAACTAGATTAAATTCTCTATGAACCATGGGAAGGCCGAGTTCGGGAAAAATCTAAAATAGCCCTTTTGATTATAATCTTTAAGTAGTACTAAATTTGGAAATTCTGTTTGACAGTGGTATTTTATGCTCTTGTGTTCATGAATATGCTTATTAATACATGGTTATGTCTTGGCATGATATTAAATATGTCATGGGTGTATACCTTTTATTTTAGTCCTTCGATGATGCTTACATTTATGCAACTTTATTCTTTTGTTACTTGCTTGTACTAACTAACTTAAAACGTTAATCTAAATAGGAAACTTAATGGGGTGGCTAATGGGGTTTCGATCACATGAGTATTGTTATGAGATGATGTTCAAATTGAATTGGTTAGCAGGACGTGTTCCCTTTTGAAAGTTAAAGTCTTGTGCAAGTGGTTATTTCAGAACCCTTGAACGGAGCGGTTGTATTCGGACCCTAGGTGGTTTTGGTGCGAGGAGGGAATGGGCAAGGCCCTATTATACCGTCTCTTTTGAGGCCCTGCGGTTTGTGCTACGTGGTATATAACCGTTGTTAGGCATCCGAGGTAAGGTCTGCAGTAAAACAGCAAAAATGGGGCATAGCGAATAATCCACGTCTGATTCTTGTGGTTGGGAGGATAAAATCTCTTTAAGGGATTTATAGACTACTAACAACTAACCTTGTAACCCTTGTTATTTTCTTGAATATCATGTTTCTTTCCCTATTGTTGTAATTGCTATTGTGTATTGAATTGGGAAAAAGGGACATGGTGTGTGTGCATTTACTTGGCATTCAAAGCTCATGGCGTTTCATGCCAGGTATCGAAGAAACATATGAGGCTGACAAAGAGCCAAAGACATTTCAAGACTTGTGTCTGTTTTAGAGGAAGTTAGCAGCCATTTTGCTTATGAGTCTATTCGTGCTTTTATTTTTATATTGTAATAGTAATGGAACTCATTTTGTAATTTAAGATTTGAAACGCTGACATTATTATTTGCTTCTGTAATATCTTTGCGTTACTTGAGACCTTGTGTTAATACCTCCTAAGATCTGTCAAAAGAATAGCTTGCTATCTAAGGCGGTTGGACTTAGAAGGGAGACTCTATTGACTTCTCCGACCTTCTTGGGATCTTACTTGGCTATTGACCAAAAGATTCATTAGTGACGTTTCCTACTCTTGTAACCTTAGATAAACCCTATATTTATTTGTTAATATATTTGCTGATGTTTTTGATTTTTGGGACATTACACTGATGTGAACATTTTTTTGGTAAAGTTTTATTTTTTTTCTTCTCATCTCTCTCTGGAATGCCCCAGATTTTATTAACTGAATCCATTACCATATGTCGTTATTTAAATCCATTTCTATACAAAACATGTGAAAGCGATAAACAATAATTAATTCAAAGTAAGGAAATCCTATCTCGTTTATACATATGATGCAAAAATAATTACAATTACATAAACATGCCCTTAGGCTTATAAATTACATCAAGGAAATGGTTTAACCCTTCATACAGTAACAACATTTCGCCTACATCCGCCTATATATAAAATGGCCTCGTGGCCGAAAACAAGAGAGCTTCTCAACTCCAAAGAATTTCCATCTCTGCACCTGAAAAGTTATCAACAACGTGGGTGTAGACACCCCATTTTTTACCATCCTCAAGACTTGGACGTCATCGTTTGAACACTCGATGATCATCCATGTTCGTGTTCATTTTGAGTTCCTCAGGGTCTCGGCTGAGCGCCTTGCCTTGGAGCCTCTCAACTTGTCTGTTTTGTGCTTAGTTGTGGACCAAGGGCTTGTAGCTTTGCTTCTAGGGGAAGAGGGTGGCCTCTCGGCCAACCCAACAACCCATCGGCCAAGGCTTATGTCCATCGGCCATCAGTGGTGACCGGTCGGCTACACTGATGGCCGATCGGCCTCGTTAATGGCCGGTCGGCCACTGATAATGGCCGGCGGCAATTTTTGTGCTTTTTCAGATATTTTGTGTGCCAGCTATGCCAGCTGTTGAACACTGAAGCCATCCTCTATACATATGGAGGGATGGAAACAAGCTTTTAGCTTGTCAAGGAAGCTTTGGCTTGCATTTTCTATATAAAGGGAGGTCCCTCCCCCTTGAGAGTGGTTCAGAAAATTGAAGAGCTAAATTTTCCTCTCTCTCTAGAATTCTCTCTCTCTCTCTCTCTCTCTATATATATATATATATATATTGTGCTATATTGTGCCGTAAAGTGTGTTTTTTTCACATATTTGCACTAAAACACCTAGTCAAACACCACTACCTTGGAGCTGAGGTTCTTGAAGGTTTGTTTGGAGCTCAAAAGCTGGTCTTGGCTTAGAGGAAGACCTGTCTTGCTGCTGTTCTTCAAGGGTAACAACTTGTCCCTCTTAAGCTTTGTTTTGATTAAGTGTTTGATCACCTTTGCATGCAATTTTAAGGCTGGTTTTAACCTCTTAAAAACTCTGATTTTAAGGCTTTAAAATGTTGATTTGAGTCTTGTTTGGTTAGGGGGTGTTTCCCCTCTTTTGCTCTTTGGCTTGTAAAGCCTCTTGAGCCACCTTTCTTAGCCTTTGTAATCACCTTTGTTTGGCCTTTCTACCACTGAAACTCAGAGAAATTTTAGTGGTAGAAGGTTGGTTATGAGGCTCAAAATAGGAGGGGGTGGTCCCCTCTCCTTGTATCTTGTTTGTATGCATAGATGGCCTACCAAGTGAGCATGCTTTTCTACCCTTTTGAAGCTTGGTTTAAGCATGTTTTTTGTGACTTTTTGGACCTTCTATAACTCTATTTTAGGCTGGTTTAGTCATTGATTGCTTGCTTCTTACGCTTGTAGTGTAATCTTGTTTGATAGCCTTGAGTGCCTAAAGGGTTAGTCCATCATTCTAGCATGTATTAGCTCTGTCTTAGCATGTTTTTACTAATGTTTTAGCATGCTTTAACTCTATTTTGAGTGGCCTTGGTCCTTTGAGGCTTGCCCTGTATGGTTGTAGTATAAAGGGCCTTGACTTGCTTTGAGTTTTGAGGCCTTTAACATGTGTATGTGATGAGTGCATGTTTTGGCATCATTTAGCATGTAATTTCAGTGTATATAGTGTAGTCACACTCTCACATGTTCCACTCTTTCAATGCTTTTGAGAGTTGTGCCTTATGCCTTACTCGTGAGTCAATTTGTATGCATGTTTGTCTAAGCTTTGGGGCTTCAATTCTAGCATATTTGGCCATTTTTTATTGCATGTCTCTAGTGTTGTGTCCTTCACTAGTTTCATTGTATTTGGCCCTTAGCATGTTATACATGAAGTATTTACATGTTATTTGCACTGCTTGTGTTTGGATCGGACGTTAATCCAAACACAAGAAATGTGAGACATTTCATACTTGAAGTGATGAAACGTGTTGCATTTCTTAGTCGCTGTCCCCCTTGATTGTGCATGATAGGGTGGAGGCCTTTCGAGTCTTGTGTGCGCATTCATTGAACTTGTACAAGCTTGGTCCTTTGGCCATCATGCATTGAGATGCTTGGTTGGTGGCTTGAGAGCCAAGTACCACACTCCTTTGAGCTTGAGACATGATAAGGAGGGTGGCAGTATGCACATTTCCTTGCAAATACATTGCCATGCCTCTGTTTGCTCTCTGTTGCTGTGAAAGGAGGAATTTCAGGGAATTAATGGCTGATTGGCCACAAGTACTAGCCGACCGGCCATCAAATCTGCCGACCGGCCACCAGTTTTGGCCGATGATCACCAACCATGACCGATTGGCCATTAGTGTGTTCTTGAGATGAAACAGAAGCAATCTGGAGGTTGGCACAATTTTCAGAGGACTAAAGATGTGCAAACAGAGGCATCTAGAGGCAAGGTGGTGGATTTTCGGGGCAAAGCCAACCGAGCATGCATGCCTCCCTCGCCCGCGAGGCCATTTTACCGCTTTACTAGCTATTTATTCAATTCGGTTTGTAATAATTAATTAGCTAGAATAGTTAATTAGTTGATTAGCTTAATTAGCGTAGCTAGTTAGCTTATTTATTCGAACCCTTCTTCGAGAGGGCGCATTGTTGTAATAAGCGTGCGTGTGTGTGTGCATGTCTTCCAACCCCACGTTTTTCTCCCTTTTACTTAACTACTTTTGATGGTTAGTTTTAGGGCATGTTTTGATTAGCATCCTTATGCTTACATGCGTGCATCATTCATTTGTATTGCATGCACGGGGCTCGGCGCATCATTCAAACTGCATTATATTTCAATACTTACTTGAATACGTGTTGTAAAGCATGTTATCAAGTTGCATTCATATGCCATCTTAGATAGCCGAGCCTATTTAGTTGCATTTTGCATGTATTGCATTAGGCATTTTAACATAGTTAGGATCATGCATGATTTCTAATTAGTTTTCTGTTTTGGCTCGGAGTACACTGTAAGTGTTTACGCTTTAGCATCCTTGCATGAGTGTGAGTGTTGCCATGATAGCATGCTTTCCATGAGGCTATTTGCTTATATGCTTAACTGCTTGAATGCCTGTGGGTGAAGGCTTGATTGCCTGAATTGGGACAACTCGATGATTATGAGTTTTAAGCCCACTTTGCGAGGTGGCAAAATCATGTTTTTAAGCCCACTTGAGGGTGGCAAATCCACGCTTTAGCCTACTTGCGAGTAGCACTTTCAAACCATTTTTGAAAAACAAACATGAGTTGTTTTGTTCCAATTCTCGCGATCAAGTTTATATTGTATGCTGTGCGCATCACATAGTAAGTTAGATTAATAACTAGAATAAGAACACATGTGTCTATACAACAACATATCATGCTTAGTAGAGGTCAATCCTTTGATCGGGCGAGCGGGGGTGCTCATTGTATGACCTTCCCCTCTCGTACCCAAGTTCCCGAGCCGAGGCAACTTTGGTGATGATGGACACGTGGCCTTTCGCACGAGTCAGGGTTTCCTAAATTTCCCAAAAACAAAACATTTAGGTGGCGACTCTGTAATCTGGCAAAGCAGTCCATGTTGGGTGCTTTTTTCAATTCAAAATTGCTTTTCCAAAACCGATTTGCCAGATTTGGACTCTTTGCTGCTTATCAGTCTCACATTGCACTTTGTGAGATTAGATTCAAAACCATGACAGGAGTCCGAACTATAGTAAGACCAAATTCGCGCCCTCTCCGAAAGGGGGGCGCGCGAAGAAAGTTGGGTCTACAGTGGGATGAACATATAGTCTAGTAGATATCCCAATGATTCTAAACAATAGTAATACATGGATAGATGTGATCATGAATGCTCCACATAAATACATATATCGCTAGTGTTTACTTTTGATATCCAAAATATACATATACATAGTTACTCTTTTCTCAAAAGTCATTCTTTTTCATTCAAGAAACAATCAAATCCTTAACTTTCCGTTTATTCTTAGAAATAGAGGAAAACAACACTTTCGACGTTTGAAAACTATTTTCACAAAATCCTCAACTCTTAAAGACAAACCAACTAAAATGAGTCAGCGGTTATATTACAATTTAAGATAATGCAACCACATAGGTTTTAAGTAACTCTCAAAAATTAACACATCATGCAATTCACTATAAACACTATGACATACTCCAATTCACAACACTCTCAAAGACATCTACCACGTTTTATAGTCTTAAGCACAAGGGCAAATGGAGTACCCACAATATATATACCCAAAAGCGAACAACGATGTTATCAACACATACTCCCATGTTTTACAGACCATTGGCACGAAAGGCAAATTGTGCACCCTCATGACACAATACAAAGATGAAAATAAACTAAGCAATGTTAACATATAAGACAACCTGGCTTTATCAAGCCATAACCATCCACTTTACCAGGTGCTTGCTGGAGGGAACTAGGAACCCATCATTCGAAGCGCAGTCACTTTACCAGGCACTAGCTAGAGGAAACTTGGGACCCATCATTCAAAGCGTATCCTTCTTTACCAAGCGCTAGCTAGAAGGAAATTGGTACCTCTCATTCGAAGCACTACCAGGTGCTATCCAGAAAGAACTTGGGACCTCAATTTAGCACCTTCATCATTCAACTCTTCATATAACATGTTGTTCTAAATTACACAATCTAACATACAACATTTAGCACATATAATCTATCTAGCAACAATTACTACCATTCTCCACCGATGGCTAAGAATAAAAATCTAACAACACAATACTCATAAAAACATACTCAACAATGCCAACATTCAATCCAATGTATAGGCCCGTTTCATTTCTCAATTTACAAAAGAATTTACAATCATCGCTTAATTTTCAAAACCAAACCCGTTGTTTCCAACCCTCAACAAATACACGCTAACCAATGATTCGTAATCACATACCAATACCTTTTTTAATCATTATGCTTCCAATTCATTAATAACAACACATGCCTCAACATTTATACATTACTAGTTAATTCCATTTCTCAAAACCAATGATAAAAATTAAGGTTTTCCAACTCTAGCATCCTAAACATACTCAATTAACACATAATTTCTATAATCAAACCCCAAGCACAATATTAAACCCAATAATTTCAAAACCCTAACCCACCCATATGCTTTGAGAAATCACATATCAAAATCATGCCTTTAATGCAATAAAATCTACCATACGTCTATTTATAGCAAGTATTTAAAAGAATCAAACAAATCCCTACCCCTTGAAGCAAAGAGGAGAAACTCGAAAATCCACCAAGCAATGAAAAAATGATGAGCTCAAATTCAAACCTTCCCCTTGGCGAGCCCAAAATTTATGCCCAAGGACTAGAAGTCAAAAGTGGCTAGAAATACATGAAACCAATGGGCAAAGAGCTTGAAAGCTTGGATACAGTGGACTGAGAGAGAAGAAATGCAAAAAATGAGGGTTTTCATGCGCATTCAACACTTAAATAGACGGACCATCGCTAGCGTGATGTCCACCATCGCGGGGCGTGTATAACACAGTCGCAGGCATAACCAACCTAGCTGCGGGCCATCTCGTGGGCGCCAACGATTGCACAAAGGAGATACCAGAAGGTTCAAATTGTCATACCCCAAATCTGGGCATGGCCAGCCATGGCCCACAGGGCCTTAGCCTAAGGCATACATAAGCCTAAACACAAATCCATAATCATATAGAATAAATGTAATAATAGACCTGTAATAAATAAACCAAAACTCAATTTGGTGACATGCCACAAGTATAAACGGAAAAACCAACCCTAATCAATATCATTCAAACCAATGGGACACAAACAACCCACATAACAAAATAACCCGAAATGAATCTCAATCAAAAAGTATGCAAAAAATTGACATAACAATCTAAAAAATAAACATTATGCAAAATGAATGTCCTAGAGGTCCATGCAATTGAGTCCCCGCTACACCATGAGTCCACTCTAAGTCCCTCTATCACCTTCAAATGATAAACAACTAAGCCAATTGATAGCTTGTAACACTATGTACTTCTTGGACGAGTGGGATTGCTCTTGACACTACTATTATTGTACTTTGAGCTTCTTTGGTTCATTTTGAGATATTGATTGAGGTGGTATCATAATGGTAAAATAAGATTGAACCAAAAACATTGATTCAGATAATTGTCCCATGAGTAGTCTTCACTCTTTTTCCCATTTCTCTTCCCATACTTTGAATTTGGATATAAGGTTAGAACCATTGGAAAGTGTGTTTTTGGGGCTTTGATTTAGACACAAGAACGACCTAAAACGGAGTTCGGATGAGGGAGTTATGCCTGTTTGAAATTTGGATGCCTGTTTGAAATTTGGATACCTGTGTTGGAAGGAAGTCCTCTCAAGTGAACTTTTGACCCATCAAGTGTTGTAGACACCTCATTTTTTACCACTCTTAAAACTTGGGTGCCTCATGTTGAACACTCAATGATGAATTGTTATACTATCCAAATCATTCAATTTCCTTAGCAAAAGGCTTCGATTTTCAAGCTTCAAAGCCAAAACCTTGCTCCTCCTTCAGAACAAAACCTAATTTTTTCTAGCCTGACTACTCAGAGGCTTACTAGTCAAAAGGTGGCCGGCAGACCAATTTTATTGACCGGTCGTCCCCTTCCTTGGCCAGCCGGCCATGTCTAGCGGCCAGTGGATATTTTGCTGCCAGTTGTCCCCCCCATGTGCATGCCTTGCACCAGCTGGCTCAATACAGATATTTCCGACAAGGGAACCTGTTTTTCTATAAATAGATGACCACCCCTCAAGGTTTTAGGTCAAAAAATTTTGCCAATGGCCAAAAACTTGTAAAACACTCTCCCTCTCTATCTTGCAATATGCATACACTATACATACACTTCCTAAACCAAAATTTTGAGGCTTCTTGCTAAGATTATTGAGCTAAAATTTTAGTTCTTGAGGGTGAACAAAAGCACATCCTCTCTTCAAGAGGTATAGTTTTTGCCATCTTCTCACTTATTTATACTACTCTTTTCTCCTCTTTTATTACACTGTTTTGGACTATTTTTTAGGGCTAAAACTTGTTATTTAAAAGCTACCAAAGGTGGAGGGGTTAACCAATCTTTCCTGAACCTTGGTCCATAGCTTATATTCTTGTGTTTCCCACTTGTTTCTTTACTTTTAGCTACTGATTTTCCGAATTTTCAGAGGCTAAAACATGTGATTTTAAGGTTTAAAAAGTGGAGGGGTTGGCCACCCTTCCTTAGGCTTGCTTACTAGCTTGATTCTCCTCTTTTTTTGGTTTAATTTTCCTAGCTTTCCAACATGATTTCAGCACTATTTTTGTTGTTTTGGGGCTTTTTTAATTGTTTACTTAGTTTATGCTTTGAATACCATGCTTATATTGTTGTAAGTCCTCATAAATTTGGTGGTTTAGGCCATAGACACCAATCTATTTGAGGCTTTCTTTACATAATTTCCACGTAAATATTCATATTTGTCATCATCATATTTGCCTAATTATCTCTGCAGCCTCCCTCATTTCTTTGCTTTCTTTGCTTTCTTTGATTAAGAGATGTCTTTAGTTTGTTGCTCAAGGCATGAGAAAGAGACTTTCCATGCTAAATGGTTTAATCTCTTCAGAGGTTCATTACCAAGGCATTATATCTCCTCATGTTAAGCACAACTCCTTGTTTGAAGCATCTCTTTATTGCTTTTTGCACTTAATGGACATAATGATCACTTTCGGACAAAAATGAATAAACAATGGCAAGGTAATGCAAAAGAGGCTAATAAAATTGGAATAAAAATAGTGAAAAGGGCAATAAAATTAAGTTGGGTTCAATCGGACGTTATATTGAATCCATTGATTCTTGAATCATTGCATACTCTTTAGTGATGTTAATGATTCAAGAAGCAATGTCTACCACTTCCTTTGAGGTAAATCCATGTTAGGGTGTTGGTGGTCGTTTATTTCCATTTATTAAGCTTTTGTCCTATCGGTTCATAGATCATCATGCAACAACTTTGTGACAATTGACGGTTTATGAATCGAGTCTACTCCTCCCTTGATTAGTGTCATGATAGGGAGAGGTAGAAAGGATAAACATCTCCTGGAAACACTCTATTTTTGCTCTGTTTCCATTCTGTGGCAGCACGGCAGTACCCAAAAACAGTGGCCGACCAGCCACCTTTCTGTCTAGCAAACCACTTCTTGAGGCCAGCTAGCCACATTTTGTTATGTAGATAGTGTCATTTTTATGGCAGAACAGAGCAGAAGCTGGGACAAAAACAAAATAATTTTTTGACTGCAAACAAAACAGATTCTGGCAACAAAACATAGAGGTTTCCGGGAGGACGTTCTCATTTGTGCGCGTGCGATGCGTCATTTCCCGTGGTCCTTTAAAATTAATGCTTTGATAGTAGTATGTTTAAATTCATTAGATTCGTTCAAAATTGTAATAGCTAGTTAAATTAGTTAATTTGGTGTTGTAATAATTAGTTTAAATTCGAACATTCAGACCCTCTTGTATAAGGGCACACTTGTAATATTGTGTATGTCTTCCAACCCCCATTTCTTTCTCCCTTTTATTTACATGCTTATCGTGGAAGCATCATATTTTGGTTTCATCTCTTTACCATGACTTGTATCCATTTTTGCATGCATAGGGTTCAATTCATCATTCTAACATTGTCATCATTTCTTAATCACTTGAATATGTGCACTACCGCATGCCTTAAGTTGAGCCACATGTCATGTTAAGAAGCCAAATCCGATAGTTGCATTTTGTATATGTTGCATTAGTCACTTGCGTAGTAGAGCATGCATTTTTCTAATTGTTTTATTTCCTTTGGCTTGCCTCGGAGTACTATGTAAGTATTTCTTGCTTTAGCATATTGCATGTATGTTTGTGTTGCCATATCAAGCATATTTACCATGAAGCTAAGTGCTTATTTGATATACCTCTTGAATGCCTGTGGATGAAGGCTATGTCGCCTAAATTGGGATGATTTGATTAATGTGCATATGAGCTCGCTTTTTCAAGTAGCACATATCCAAAACTCTTTTCAAACAAACATAAAATCAAAGTATTCCAAAGTGGGTGAAATAGTCTATACTTGTATGCCTCACATAGTAATGTTAGCATAATAATCGGAACAAAATCATATAATGTACCTAAAAATCACATCATGATTAGTAGAGGCCAGTCTTTGAACGAGTAAGTGGGGTGCTCAATTCATGACCTTCCCCTCTCATACCTAAGTTCCCGAGGCGAGACACTTTGGTTATGATGCACAAGTGGCCTTTGGCACAAGTCACAGGTTTCCTTAATTTCCTAAAAATATTTAGGTAGCAACTCTAAAATCTGACAATGCAATCCATTTCTGGCATCTCTAATGATAAATGGATTTTTCAAGATTTGCCGGATTTGGACTCTCATTTGTGTTTTTCTATTTCACATTGCACTTGTGAAACCAGATTCAGAACCACGGGAGTCCGAACTGTAAGGCTATCATATCTGAGGAAACTAAACCCCTCTGAGCAGCACGAAAAGCCAACTACAGTTTCTGGCGACTCTGCTTTAGACATTAGAGAACTTGACTCGGACTTCATGATGTGAAATTTTATCTACATATATATGTTATTTACATTGCATTTGCATGGTATTCGTAAGTCACTGTGTTTTCCAGTTGCTATTCCTGGACGGCTTACCGAAGGCTTGCCTAAAAAGCTTGCCAAAAGTCTAGCTGGTTATGGGTTCTGCCATATTGGAAACACAATTCTTGGATCTGGATTATCGTCTTATCACTTGATCCTCCTTTCACTTGTTGGTGTTAGGTGTGAGAGGTATATTAGGTAATCTTGCCAAGGTACCCTTTTTGACCAATCGGCCTAGCTGCATATAGTAAAGCTATAGTGACTGTTCTAACACAGGACAGGATGCTCACCTGTATGTAGGATTCTGTGAAACTGCTTGCTTGAAGTAGTAAAACCCTAGATCATGTCAAAGCTAAGATAGGGAAACCTTAACCCCTCATAGGGTGTTTTGAATGCTTTTGTGCAAAATGTGAAATCTTTGGAAATATATGTGATGCAATCCTTAGAGAGTCTTAATCTTGAGGCGATTTCTTTCAAGCTTGAAGGTCATATCAGAATCAGAATTTGGGTCGAAATCTAGGGGGTTTGTTTGATGTAATGACCCCAAAATGCGTATAAGAAGTCATCTTTATTTAACTATGAGATGATGTGTTTTAATTTAATTATATCTATTGGAATTGAAGCATTATCTGTTGAGTTACAGATTTAAAATTGAAATTACCGACCGTTATGGGTTCAGAAATTAAAATTGAGTACTTGGGTATGTTAATGGGAATTTTTAGAACTATTTGGAAAAATTAATTGGAATTCTAATTTGTCTGATTCGTTAATGCACGTTTGGGTGGTTAATTTCATACTGCAAATTGAAGGCCTTAGAGGCTTCAGAAACCAGAACAAAGGACATATTCATGATCAACGTAATTTTTAGAGTCATCTGAAAAGTTTAATTGAAATTTAATTTCGTACGATTCATAAGGCCACGTTTGGCTCTCCCTTGTGTTGATCTTGTGTGTGTATATTTATATAAATAGAAGCCTTATGAGTTGTTGAACTCATCTCTTTGAACCAAAAATATCTAGAGAAAGGGGAGGCCACGTGAGAGAGAGAGTTCTTGAGAGAACTCAAAGAAAAAAAAGGAAGGAAAGCTTGGAGATTGAAGAGATTTAAAGGGGAAATTCAAGGATTTGGGTTAAGGTATGTTGTTTTAAGTATTATCTTTGTAAATAATTCAATTACTTCATGAAATCAAGGATTAACTTGGAAGTTTAAAAGGTAAATGAACTAGTGTTTTGGGAGTTTGGATGAAATGGATTGAATTCAAGGAATTGAACTTTGCTTTCCTTAAATTTGTTTGATTTGGGTCCAATCTTAAGAATGATTCGTGGAATAACAAGCTTTGGTGTGAAAAGCAACCATATGTAAGATGTATTTTTATGATTTTGGAGTATATATTTTGGAAGTTTGATTATATAGAAAAATGGGACTTGAATTTTAATTTGAGGCAAAGATTGATTTGTTTGAGATGGGGTTACACTTGAATGTTGATAGTTTATCACCTTGTGGGTCAATTTTACATGTTTTGGGGTGATGTATGTTTAGAACCAAGCTTAAAAAGGGAAAGAACCAAGTGTTGGAGCAAGAGCTATTTTCAGACTGTTGTTTTTTGCCCAGACCGCATGAGCGGCCACAGGTACCGCACGAGTAGACATGAAGAAAAAAAAAGAGGTTTTCATCCTGCTTTTGGGCACTCGAGCGGCCGGGTTCTTCCGCTTGAACAGAATTGGGCCGCATGAGTGGCCAAAGTTGGCGCACGAGTGGCCAACCCTGTTTCAGCTTATACCTTGTAACTTCGAACAAGCATATCTTTTGCATCCGGACTCCGTTTTGAGTGATTCGTGAGCCTAAAATCAAGCCCCGGAAGTCTAGTTTCCAATGGTGGAAATCTAACTCCCAAATTCTAAGTACAGAAATAGTTATGCCCAAATTAGTGACGACTATTCACTTTCTGTTTACTAAGTTTGTACCGTTGTTTCGCCTGAACCTTTCTCCTATCGATTCCTCCTATTTTATAAGGCATGGATTATAACCTATGGAGGACTAATGAGTCTAGAACCCCACAGAGATTGGTGTTATTCTCATAATCTTCTATGTGCATTATGTTTATAGGTCAAGACGAGGTCATCGTTCCACCGCTATCAGAGACCTACCACTATGAGTAATAGTACTGTAGTTGTACATTTACCTACCGTTAATAATTCTTATTATTAACGCTCTGTTCATCACATGTTAATTATGTTAACTGTTATAAATGATTGGAAACTGTAGATTGCCTATGTCTCTGCGTGAATTAATACTGTACAAAATGTCGACAGAAAGAAATTGTGAATATAAGCCCCACCTACTAAGAACATGATGTTTTGAATATCTTACGATGGATCATCGAAATGGCTAATCGGATAGAATTATGGGTTGCTTTATATGTTAATAGTTATTGTTAATGATTTGTTATATGTAAGACAACTATGTCAACTTGTGATAAACCATGGGGAAATTTATGTGCACTATTGTAAACGGTATTCCTATGAGTCTGGGGTTATTCTGTTCTGTTTATTCGTTCCGTTTATGCTATGACATGATATGAATTGTTCGGTCTTTAAGACCTAATTCTTTTTTGGTATGGAACAAAGTGTTGTACGGAACTAAGTGCTGCAATGCAAGTCACCTCTAGAATCCATGCGAGACACCTCTTGAGTCCATACATATGTGAACTAGGCCTATGGCCAATCTGGGACATCTGGACCTATGGTCGTTCTGTATCTGTTAGGCCTATGGCCGTTCTGTATCTGTTAGGTCTATGGCCGTTCTGTATCTGTTAGGCCTATGGTCGTTCTGTATCTATTAGGCCTATGGCCGTTCTGTATTATCTGTGGGCCAAAGGCCGTTCTGTAAGATTTGTGGGCTTAAAGTCGTTCTGTATCATATCTGTGGGCTTAAAGCCGTTCTGTATTATATATGGGCCCGAGGTCATTCTGTATAATATGTGAACCTAAGACCGTATTGAAATATAGTTATGGATAAGACCTGTATATGGTTGGTATCTGTCTATTTATTTTATCTAAGGTTTTGCTTATGCAATTAACCTTCTTAAGTTGCTATTATTCACTGAGCCTTGCTCATTCTGTTTTATGTATATTTCTGTAGGTGAGCCATCGGGGATTGACACTAGAGTTGTACTAAGGTTCGCTTGTCTGCCAAGTCACCTGGGGTATGTCTCCACGGGGAGGCCTTAATTTATTGTTGGGAGTCTTATAAATTATTAAGTCTTATGTAAGAGTGTGTGAGATCTATATGAAATCTGTGATTGTATAGGTATATTTGGAATGTATTTAAATGCTCAAATCCAATTAAACCATCATGTATGCACAAGCTCAATGGATGTTGTCTTTTATTGATATTGCTTCCGCCTAAGGCCCCATATATGGTTAAATATTATTTTAAAATTCTGTTTTGAGGCCTATGTACAGGCCGGTCATGGACCAAACTTTTAGGGGCGGGTTTAGGTCGTGACATTTGATATGGTGGAAAAATATCAGAACCAAAACCAAGGCCAAAAATTGTATCATGCTTTGTTTTAACCAGCATACCTGGTATCTTGATCTGATGGGGCATTTGTTTTTAATGCTACGTTTGTCTTAGCCAAAAAAGGAGCCGTACCCAACTTAGCAAAGGCCCAGTCCATCCAATCCTAAAAAAAACCCACCCAGCAAAGGCTCAGTCCATCTGATTCCCAAAAGAAAAGATCCATCCAATGCCAAAAGACCCATTCTAAAATACCCAATCCAGTCAAACCCATCTAGACTAATCCAATCCAGATACATCAAGTGTAACCAGGTCAAAATCCTTACTAGGCAGCTCTCAGGTTACACCCATGCATTTCCTTAATTGCCAACTCAATAGTCCCATGATGGCACAAAGTCTAGAAGAAGTTGTGGCCATGATAACGGCCTTTCAAAAAACCATGGATACACCAAACCAGAGAATTACCATGCAAGATGAGACCATTATTGAAATGCAATGCCCATCTGGGACATCTACTGTCCATCCCATCCTGGGCCCCCAACCGAACTTTGACCCACCTCCGCCAACTAAAAATTTGCAGGGTCCAGATCCTCGAGAAGGGTTGGCTCAAGCTCGAGTTTTCAGACCCCCGGTGCAGCCTAATGAAGGGCTTTTTCCCCTTGATATTAATGATCTCAACCCAACCTTGTTAAAAATTGCAGACCTTGAGAAGCAATTCAAAAAGGCACATGGAATTAACTCCATTCCTGAGATTGAGGATAGGTATACCAAGGCTGCCGTAAGGCTCCTAGATAGATTCAAAATGCCATACAATGACTGTTTCGATGGGTCTGGAGATTGTATGGTGCATATCCGACTTTTCTCAGACGTCATAAAACCGGTGGGTCTGACTAAGCCTCAAAAACTCTCACTGTATAGAAGAACCCTGTCGGGTATAGTAGCCACTTGGTATGCCAAGTTGGAGGATAAAGTGAAGCAGAACTAGGAAGATTTGGCTGAGGCATTAGTCAATCAGTATTCTTACAATACCCAAATTGAAATGACCACCCAAGAGCTCGAAGCAACCCATCAGAATCCTAAAGAACCTTTTGTGAAATTTGTTGCAAGGTGAAGAGCAAAGGCAACATAAATTATAAATCAACCTTCTGAGAAGGACCAAGTGCGGATAGTGGTGCAGAACCTTGAGCCTGATATCTTACAAAAGTTAATAGTTGCTCCACTGTTCACTTTCAAAAAAATTAGGGGTTCAGATTGAGAGTGCATTTAACAACGGGATTATTCCTAGAACAAGCGAACCAACAAGGAGGGTGTTTTCCAGGAGTACCAATGCTAGCAATAGCACTATTCCCAAACCCAGTGAAATCAATATCGTTGCCACCGATCCCAAAGCTGACAACCCTTTTGCTAATACCAGCCCACAAACAACCGACCCAACCTGAGCTCAAGGAAAAACTTTCACCCCTCTCCATATGAACCTAACCAGCACATAAAAATCCTAATAGAAAGAGGGTATCTCAAACCCCTTGATCCCCAACCTCTTCCTAACCCACTTCCTGCTAGACATAACCTCACCAAATACTGTGCATACCATCAGCAACGCGGTTATGGCACCAATCATTGCCATCGTCTTTGTCATGAGGTTCAGAATCTCATTGACAACCAGACAATAGCTCCACCTCAACAGCCCAATGTTACCATCAACCCACTTCACATCCATGACCAAGTACCTCCTCCTCACCTTAACCTCATCCATACACTACCTTCTAGCTTCAACCGCAGTATATATATCACCCCGACCAATTTACCCAAGCCTGTGATGTTTCATTCCAGAAAGCACAAACTTGTGCATGATGGATGTACTTCAATCCCAATCATCTCAAACCCCAAAACTTAACAATAGCCCATTTCCAATCCAACCTACGTGAAAGAGTCCAACCCAACCTATTCATCAAGACCAAGTTGGGTCAAATACACTGCGGGCACCAATGGACGAACCCGCTACTCCTGAATTGTTGAGCATGATTGAAGATCTTCAGAGAACTATGGTAGATTTAGCCTTTGGGGTCTGGGCTCTATCATCGACCACATCATATGCCAAAAGGTTCATGTCAAAAAACTCCCCAATCTTGGGGTGAGCTGTAGTTGGAAAAGGCCAACCCAAAGCTATCTCAAGTCTAGGTGATGACATATCAACAACAAATAAGCCTCGGTGGGACATTATTAATGTGGCAAGAGCAAGGCCGGGACAAGTATTGATCCCTATGCACATCTTTAGTGGGCTTATAAGACTTTGAAGGTCAAAGGGTTGAACAAGCAGCAAGTGCTCACAGTTGTTGCAAAAACTATGGATGACATTTTTATCGCTCAGGTTGAGAGCATTTTAAATCAAAGGGCAAACAATGAGAAGAGATGCTTTACCAAAAACACCCATCCTAAGTTCAGTCCCAAGCACATAAATACTCAGCCAACACCCGCCAACCTATTTGCCAATGTTTCTAAACTTGATGTTTCCTCCTCCCAAAAACGAACCTTTACCCATCTCCATATGAGCCCAACTTGTGCATTGAAGGTACTGATGGAGAAAGGGCATCTCAAACCTCTCGATCCTCAACCTCTCCCTAATCCTCTCCCACCTAAACATGGCCCTACCTAATATTGCATATTTCATTAGTAGTACAGTCACCATATTGACCGTTGCTTTCGCCTTCGCCATGAATTTCAAGTCCTGATTGACAATAAGGTCATTACTCCACCTAAAAATCCTAAAGCTGCCAATAAACCTCTCCCTAACTGCAATAGATTGTCACTCCATAACATAAATTCCATCCATGGCTTGCCAACAACCAACCTTGACCTTAGCCAGCATGGTCAAAAGATGTGTGGGGATAACCGGGGTAATTGTGAGGCTCAATTGGTGAGACTCAGTTTGAAAGTTTGAAATCAATCCTACTGGGTGTGGATGTTGGTATTGCTAATTGAAGGCAGGTTTGGACCCTCCCGTGGGCTACTTGAAGTTGTTTTTGAAATCCGCAAATGGACTTGGAGAGTGAAAACACCTTTTGTCTCAAGGATTCTGATTTTGTTTTGAGTTGTGTCATGTAAATAGTCGAGTTTAGAGTTTTGTTTTCTTTGTCTTTTCTTGTATTATCACCTCAGTTGAGTCTCTTCTTTTAAGTGGCTCTCGTGTACCCTCAGGTTTTCACTATTTTCAATAAGAAAGCGGGAGTCAAGTTTTTGATCATTTTATTGTGCCTACAGTAACGCATATGTGCCCTTTTTAAAATAGAAAAGCTTTGAATTCTTTTTTTTTTTTTTAAATGAGATTCTATTAATAAACTCGAGTATTGAGAAGGATCCCCCAAATGGTTTGAGTGGTTCTAACTTATCGGTGCAAGGTCCTTCATGATTTCAAAAAGTTTAAAGTTATTTCTTTTGCAAACTTGCAAAGATAGGTTCAGAATGGTGCATGGTATTCTACACTGTCTTAGGGATTCTCTTCACCTTTAGGTGACCATTTTGTCAAGCACAAGACGGATTTCAGACCTCACAATCATAGAATTTCTCCCCCTGGTGTTTTCATTACTTCAAAAAGAAATGGGTAAAAGAAACCTGTAGACACCCCATTTTTGACCACCCTTAAGACTTGGGCGCCACTAATGGTTTACTTGGTGATGAAAGTTGTGCAATGCAAAGGTTCGATTTCTTCGGCAAGAGGAGAGTCAAATCCTAACCTCACACCCCATTTTTGGACTAAACCTATTTCGAATGGTTTTTAGACCTTAAAACCCTCTCTTTCAAAATATTTTTGAAAAGAAGTTTCTACGATGTTCTGAGGCTCGCATTTTGTCAAATGTTGCGCTTTTTGGTAAACCGAGCAAGGACAAAGTGGAAATGAATGAAAGAGATATGAAATCTTTGGAAAATATTTCAAAACACCTTGTTTAGGGGTTTGGATTTGAAGAAAAGAAGAGGAGAGGGAAGAAACCAAGTTGGGGAAGAAGATGGGCATGAACCGTTAAGAGAGAGAACTGGGCAGCCCTCGGTAACTCAGGCCTATCCTTTGGTATACTTGGATTTAAGCTATAAGTCCACCACCGTTGGAAATAAGACTTCCAGGGCTTCATTTTTCACTCAAGAATATCCTAAAGATGAGTCCAGATGGGGGAGATATGATTGGTTGAAGTAGGGCATCAATTCGGTTGGACTGAAACTGAGCAGTCTTCACTAAAAGAGGGATATCTCTTAGCACACTTGGAATTTTGAGGTGAGGCTTCCACCATTAGAAATCTTACTTCTGGGGCTTCAATTTGGACACAAGAATGACCTGAAAAGGAGTCCATATGAAGGATTTATGCCTAGTACAAGTCGGGGACTAGGGTTAGTTTTTGCCGTCGGCCTCTATGGGAGTGCATCGGCCACAATTGGAGCTCATCGGCCATAAGTCAGCCAAGAGTGAACCTAATTGGCCACAAATGGTGGCTGGTCGGCCAACAAAGTGGCCGGTCGGCCAGAAAGGCCAGAATTGGTAGATATTTCTCCTTCAGCTGTTGTACACTGCTCCAGATATTTCCAATTGAGATATTTTCGGCCAGAGCTTGTATTTTTGCTATAGATGGAGGCTATATCTCACATATTGCAAGGTCAGAACATTTTGAAGGCTTAGAGAAAATTTGAGAGCTTCTCACTCTAGAATCCTCTCTCTCTAGAAGCTTTGTGAGCAAGTTCTCCCCTCTCTCTAGAATTCTCCCTCTCTCCTCTTGTTTTAGGCTTGAAAGTGAGAATTCCTTACATATTTGTATACACTTCCTTCATCAAAGTTGCATGTCATTAGGCTGAGGTCCCTTGGAACTTATTTTTGGGTTGTTGAAGGGTCATTTGAGCCAAGAAATTGGCTGTTTTGCAGCTGTGCATCAAGGGTAAGAACTCTCTCCCTTTTACCTTATTTTGCATGGTTGCTTGGCCATCTTTTCACACTACTTTGGGGCTGTTTTTGGGGTGGTGTTGAACTACAAAAACCTCTGTTTTTTCTCTATTTTTCAATCCTAAAAGTGTTGGTTTGTGCTTTGGTTGGCTAGGGGGTTGTCCTCTTTTTTGCTCCTTGGCTTGTAAGGCCTTTTGAGGTAACTTTCAAGCTTTTCAAACAAATTATTTTTGGCCTTAGAACCACTGAATTCCAGAGGAATTTCAGTGGTAGAAAACTTGTTTTGAGGTCCCAAATAGGAGGGGGTGGTCCCCCCTCCTCTTGTCTTGTTAGCATGTGTTGTTGGTCTATCAAATGAGCATGTATTTCTCCCTTCTTGAGGCTTAGTAAGAGCACTTTTTCGTGACTTTTTGGACCTGATATAACTCTGTTTTGGGTTGGTTTGGTCACCTCTTGCATGCTTCATTTACTTGTAGTGCAATCTTGCCCATTAGCCTAGTGTACTTGGTGTTTTGACCCTTCATGCTAGCTTGTCTTGGCTATACTCCATACATGTTTTAGCATTGTTTTGACATGCTTTAGGACTTTTTTGGGTGTTCTTGGCCTTTTGGGCCTTGTTTTGTATAGCTATAGTGTAAATGGCTTCACTAGTCTTGAGTTTTGAGGCCACTACTATGCTATATTTGTGATGTTTGCATGCCTTGGCATCATTTGGCATGGTATTTCAGAGCTTATATCTTTTCCATACTCTCATGCTTATCACTCTTTAATTGTGTTTAAGAGTTGTGCCATTATGCCTTGTTTGTGAGCTAATACATGAGCATATCTTTCTTGCCATCTATGTTGCGAGTCTAACATGTTTTTGCTACTAGTTTAACCTGCCTTAGGTCTGTTTTGAATGGTTGAGGCCATTTGAGCATTACTTAGTATGGTTGTAGTGTAAAGCCCTTGACTAGCTTTGTGTTTCAAGACACTTGACATGCTTTCTTTGAGTTATTTGCATGATATGGCACCATTTAGCAAGTAATTTCAGTGCATATAGTGTAGCCACACTCTCATTTACTTCACTTCTTCATAGCTTTTGAGGGTTGTGTATTATGCCTTGCTCATAGGCCAACATGTGTGCATGTTCTTCTAGCATTTTGAGCTCCCATTTCAGCATGTTCAGCCACTGTTTTGGCATGTTTAACCTCTGTCCGGGGTTAGTTTGGTCATTTAGGCTTAGTATTGTATGCCTATAGTGCTATGCTCTTTGCTAGTTTCAATGCCTTTGACTTCAAACATGTCTTGCATGCATCATTTTCATGCTTTAATGTCATTTAGCATCTTATTTCAGTGCTGAAATGCATACCATTGCATGCCATTTTTCATTTGTTGTATCACTTTGAAAGTGGTCTTGAGCCCTTTGTTGGTTTGAGCACGAAATCGAGGCGTTCATGCCTAATAGTTTTAGCCTTCTCTTGAAGGTTTCTACTAACCAATGGCATGATGCTTCTTTCATGCTCAAGATGCTTGTGGCTTAGTCCGTCTTTCCATTTAGAGGACTTCTCACTTTTGGACTTAACCGGTTAAATGGCTTATCGGTAATCTAAAATGAGTAAACAAATTGAATTGAAGTAAAACATGCCAAGATAACATGTTTGTGTTGCATTGCATGTGTTTGGATCAGACGTTAATCCAAACACAAGAAATGAGAGATGTTTCATACTTGAAGTGATAAAACATGCCTCATTCCTTAGTCACCGACACCCTTGATCGTGCATGATAGGGTGGAAGTTTCATCAAGTCTATTTGTGCATTCATTGACTTGTACATACTTGACTCTTTGGCCATCATGAATTGAGATGCGTGATTGATGGCTCGAGAGCCGAGCACTACACTCCTTTGAGCTTGAGACATGATAAGGAGTGTGGTGGTACACACATTTCTTTGCAAATACACTGCCATGCCTCTGTTTGTGCTCTGTTGCAGCAAAAGGAGAAATTGCAGGAAGCAGTGGCCGACCGGCCATCAAAGCTGCCGACCGGCTATAGACACCCCATTTTTGACCGTCCTCAAGACTTGGACGTCACCGTTTGAACACTCGGTGATTATCCATGTTTGTGTTCGTTTGGAGTTCCCGGAGGTCTCGACTCGCGCGCCTTGCCTCAGGATCCCCGAACTCAACCGTTTAGTGTCTGGTTTTGCACCAAACACTTGCATCTTGCCTTTGAGAGGCAAGGTGGGGTTTGTAGACCATCCCCACCCACCACCGGCAGTGGCTAGATGCCACCGGCTGGTTTTTGCTGCCACCGGCAATATAGTTTGCCGGCCGGCACTATTTGTTGCCGGTCAGCATTATTTGTTGCCGACCGGCACTCTTTTTGGCCAAGATGGCATTTTTGGCCGGCCGATTGCTGTTCATCTGCTTTTGCAGATATTTTTAGACAGCTGTCCTGCTATTGCATCCCTCCATACACGTGTATGGAGGGATCCCCCTCTTGCAAAGCTTGTCTTGTAAGCTTTACAAGACAATATAGAGAGAAGCTCTCTCTAAGGCAAAAAAGAGAGGCTTGGTTAGAGACTTAGGATTTTTTTGAGAGCAAGAACAGCCATTGTTAGGGTTTGAGTTCTAGGGTTAGAGTTAGATACACACTCTATCTCTCTTTCCCTCTCTTTTGTTCACTAGGTGCTTTGTGTCTTACTATTGCACACAAACACCTAGTGTTTCACCTTCCTCTTGGATTTGAGGTTCTAAAGAGTTTGTTTTGAAGTTTTGGTGTTGGATTCAAGCTCAAGGAAGCCATTGGAGCACCATTTGTGAAAGGGTCTTCAAGGGTGAGATTCTAGCCCCTTTTTCCCCCATTTTTGCATTGATTTTATACCTACCTTAGAGCTGTTTTTGTGATTATTGTATAACATAAAAAAGTTCTGTTTTTAGGCCCTATTTATTGTTTATTAAGAGTGTTTTGTTGTTTGAGGGTTGTTGACCACCCTTAGGCCTCAAAAGGCCTCATTTTGAGCCATTTTGTGTTAGCTCCGGGATTTTGGTGTTGAGATCTCTTCACCACTGAAACCTTGAGGGATTTCAGTGGTGAAGATGATGCTTTGAAGTCCCAAGAAGGAGAGGGCCACCCCCTCTCCTTGTTGTCCTTGAAAAGGACACATTTTGGCCTCTTAAGGAAGCTTATGCTTGAGTGTGTGTTGAGCATGTTTGGTTTGTTTTTCATGCTTATATATCCATAATATAACATGATTTCAAGTTGGTTTTGGAACTCCATGCATGCTTAGCATAGTTGCCATGTAATGCCTTGTTTATGCCTTAATGTGCCTTAGGTTGTTAGCCTTTGTTGGAGCATGTTTTAGGCTTAGTCTTGTGAAGATTATGTGCTTATTTTGACATGTTTTAGGTCTGTCCATAAGTGTTTGGGTTGATTTTAACATGCATTATATAGCTCCTTTGTATTTGGGCTTGTTGGCCTTGAGTATGTGCATGTGTAGCATGTCATCTTTGCATTGTTTTGGTGATTTGGGATCATCCTATATGCCATTTCAGTCCCATTTCCATGCTTGTTTGATTACCTTGCATGCCTCTTTAATGCCTCATAAGCTTGTGTAGCAATGCTTCATGTTTTGGTGCCTTTGCATGCCTTTGTTTTTGAGCCATCTAGATGCCATCTAAGTGGTCTTTTGGGCCTTATGTTATGTGCTAAAACTCTGTTTTGGGTCAATAAGCTCATATCATGTTTAGTCTTGTAAGTGTAGTTCAATGCCTCGTTGATTCGCTTTGAACACTTAGGCCATTTGGTGCATGCTTGGCTTGATTTGTTGCTTGGTTTGGCACCATGTATTAGCATGATTTTCAGAGCTTATGTTGCATGCTTTTAGTCCATGAATGTCTCTTTCAAGTGTGCTTGAATGTTGCTTGCTTTGTGCCTAAGTGTTGGGTCTTAACATGTGTGTGTGTGCATGTGTGCTTAGTATCCATTTTAGGCATTTATGGCCACTGTTTTAGGCCTTATTAGAGCTGCCTAATTCATGTATAAGTCCATCTTTCCATCTATTTGCATTGCCATATGTATGCTTGTATGCTTGCATAAGTGCCTTGCCATGCCATGTTGCATTCTTAGCTTGTATGCCTAGGTTGCATTGCATCTTGCATGCATGCCTTGTTCCTTGAATCGGTGATAGGAATTGGGCCTAGTTTGTTTGATTGGTGTGCATGCATTTGAAATCAAAGTTGCATACTTGGTTCCTTGGGCCATCATGCATGGAAATGTGTGATTGGTGGTCCGAGAACCGAGGCACATGTCCCTTTGAGTCATTACAATGATAAGAGACATGGTTGGTGCATACATGCTTTGAATTGTGCTGCCATGCTTTGCCTTGCCGTCTGTTGCTGTGAGTTGCAGGTTCTGCAGGAATACTCTGCCGACCGGCAGTGTAATGTGCCGACCGGCAACAATTTCTCTGCCGACAGATTCAATTTTGTGCCGATGGCCATACCACACTGCCGGTGGCAATCTCAATCAGCCGGTGATGATCCTCTCTGTCTAAGGGATCAGTCCTGAGGCTTTGACAGCCTCCAGAGGAGGAAAGGAAGGAAAACAGAGGCAGCCCATGCATGGTGGCGCGCTTCCCGGGGCATTTTCCTGTTTTAATTAATTTATTTAATTTGTTAATTAAATTAGTTAATTTGTAATATTAATTAGCTTGCGTAGTTAATTAATTTGTAATATTTATTCGGTCCCTCCGAGCGAGGGCAAGTCTGTAATAAGTGTGTGTGGGTGGTGTGTATGTCTTCCAACCTCACTTCTTTCTTTCCTTTTACTTACCTGCTTTAATGGTTAGTATTAGGACACGTTTAATTTAGCATACCTCATGCTATGCATGTGTGCATCCATGCATTTGTATTGCATGCATTAGGCTCGGTACATCACGCTAATTGCATCAATACTTCAATTCCCAAACTGAATACGTGATAATTGTGCATTTTCACATGACATGTTTAGGATAGCCGAGCCTATTCTAGCAACACTTTGTATGCGATGCATTAGGCACTTAACATGGACTTGGATCATGCATGTTTGCTAACAAGTTCTTTGTTTTGGCACGGAGTACGATGTAAGTATTTTCGCTTTAGCATCTCGCATGTGTGTGAATGTTAACATGACAGTGTGCTTGCCATGCGGCTAGATGCTTATGTGTTAAACTGTTTTGAATGCCTGTGGGTGAAGGTTGGATTGTTTGAGTTGGAAGAACTCATTGAAATCCGTGTTTTAGCCTACTTGCGAGTAGCAAATTCCAAAGCATTTTCAAAACAAACGGATATGCAATGTCTCTTTCCAAATTAGGCAATCTAGTCTATACTTGTTTGCTGCGCGCATAACATAGTAATTCTAGGCTAATAATTGGTTTAAGAACACATAGCGTTTTCAAAATTGGATATCACGGTTAGTAGAGGCCGGTCTTCGGACCGGGCGAAAGGGGGTGCTCATAGCTGACCTTCCCCGATCGTACCCAAGCTCCCGAGCCGAGACAACTCCGGTGATGACGGACATGTGGCCTTCGGCACCGAGTCAGGGTTTCCTAAATTCCCCCATTTTAAAATATTTAGGTGGCGACTCTGTATCTGGCAAAGCAGTCCATGTTTGGCACTACTTTTTTCAAAAATCTGTTTCTCAAAACGATTTGCCAGATTTGGACTCTTTGGTTCAGATTAAGAACCATGACACAAATCGAGTCCGAACTGTGGTAACCCCAAATGAACGGAACGGGACTCATCCTCCCGGGGCGTTCGGGGGACGTCTACAGTTTCTGGCGACTCTGCTGGGGATTTAGAGAGCTTGACTCGAACTCGTGATATCCTGTTTTGATCTCATTTATGTGTTTCTTTGCATTGCATGTGCATTGGTGCGCCTAGGAACACAGTGTTTGCCATCTGCCATTCCTGAACGGTTTGTCGGAGGCTTGTCTTGTCAAGGCATGTCCATAAGGCTGACCGGCTATGGGCTCTGACAGTATGGGAACACAAACCCCGGTTTACCCGGGGTACCCTTTTGACCATTCGACCTAGTGCATATTCGGATCCATAGTGACCATTCCAAGCTAGGACAGGTTGCTTACCCGATGCTAAGTTGTTTGGAACCGCTGTGTGCATAGTGGAACCCTAGTTCCTGACAAAATAGGACAGGGAAACCCCACCCCAACATAGGGGTGATTTGAGCTCTCTTTTACTTGCTATGTGCTTTTAGAGTGTATCTCTACAGGAACGCGTATACCAGTTTGCGAGTTTGAGTATCGGGCCCGAAGGCGCCAGAATCAGTATTGTTGAGAATCAGTTATCAGGAATCAGTTATCCGCGGGTATCAGATTCAGTATTTTGGGAACAAAAATCTGGGAACAGTAATCAGCAGTAGGGTACAGTTGTTTGGCTACACCCGTGTTTGATCAGTTTGGGCTGAAATGCTGTCTGTTTTTCTTTCAGTTCAGAGAGTTGCAGAGTTGATACAGAACAGTCAGTGTCTCCCCTTGCTGAGGCAAGATTTATGGCGACACAAAGTTCATAAGAAATTGTGGTTATGACGGCTGCATTGGAGCAGGGAACCGCTCCGCAGAGTGAGGCCAACATCAGCATGTCACACCCGCCCAGGTCGCCCGTTGTGCACCCGGTTTGGGCTCCTCAGTTATACCAGGCTCGTGAGCCCACCACCTTCGAAATGATGGGAATGATAGGTGACCTCCAAAGGTCTGTGGCAGACCTCGCCTATGGAATATCGACTTCACCGCCAGCGGCGCCGTATGCCGGGAATTTCGTACCACAAGAGCCCCCGCTACTGGGGCGGATTGTGATAGAGCTCAGCCAGCCAGAGGTGGCTTCCGGCTATAGCCACGACATGCCAGCATCAACCCAGACCCTTGATCAGGCTGAGGCCAGGGGAAAGGACAAGGCAAAGGTAGACGCCGACCCTATTGAACAACTACTGTGGGCAGTCGAGGCTCTGAAAGTCAGAGGAATGAGCAAACAACAAACATCTACAATAGTGACCAAAGCTGTAGATGACGCTTTCCCCGCTCCAATCAAAGGCAGTTCAAGCCAGGCAGAAAACCGGGATGGGCCCCGTCATGCCCAGACAATCCCTGTAGTTCCCAACCCTGCACCGGGAAAGGTTCAAAAAGCCAAGGCAGCGCCAGCTGATCCTTTCGCCAGCGCATCTGGCAAGAATCCTCAAACTGCAAAGTACCTGCCCCGAGGGCGCAGGGTCTTTCACGACCTCCACATGCCTTTGTCTAGGGCATTGTTAATATTGGCGAAGAATGGGCATCTTAAGCCTTTGGAGCCCCGGCCACTCCCGAAGAATCTCCCCACCACTCATGATGCTACTTTGTACTGCGCGTACCATCAACAGTCCGGTCACAGTACCGATGGATGTTCCCGCCTTCGTCATGAAGTGCAGGATTTGATCGATAACAAGGTTATCCTACCACCCACCTCAAGCAAGCCCGTCACCACTCAGTTGTTGGATTTCGAGGGCTCAGATACTGCGAGTATGTAAAGTGAACCGCCTGCGGGCAACATTTGGTGTATTTTGGATGAAGCGTCTGGCACGCATTTTTGAGCATCGGTGAAACCGAGTTTTGTAAATCCTGGCTTGGATATCGAGTCAGTCTTTTGTTTTGAGTCTGTCTCTTTGTCTTGAGTCAGTCTTTTTTGCTTAAGGGTCTGTCTGGTTGTATCGAGTCAGTCCCCGTTGTATATAATACCAGGCGATTCTGGGGTTGTTGTCCCGAACACCGTTTTTGTTTTGTAATTATTATCTGTTTTTGTCGTGAGTCTGTTTCTGCCGAGGAGCCAGTTGCACCAACAGAGCCGATTGAAACAGTTGTTGCTATCTCAACTTCATGCTTACTTTCAGCATAAGTACCAGAGAATTTGATCGGGCTGACAGTACATCTCGCCTGCTCTCCTGTGCGCCAAACTCATTGCATTAACCTAAGTTTTCCAAAAACAAACTTTTTGAACACTGCGGTGATGAAGACGAAGAGGAAGGAATTCCTCGGGTTTTGCAAAATTTTGATCATTTTGAGAGAAAGAGAGGCGTGCTAAGCCTTTTAATGAATAAAATCATGCTTGTCGGCGTGAGTACTGAGAAGGACCCTGGCCTGATCCAGATTGGTTCCACACTATCTTCGGCGCGAGCGATTCGTCGCTTTCTTAAAAACTTTCAAAAACAAATGTTTTACGCGGCCCTGTGAAGACCTGTGTGGAATCGCTCTTGAGATTGCGCAGCCTAGGATCGCTCTCAGCCTCAAGATTCAACCTATTTGTTTTCTGAGTTTGAACCCGTTCAGAACGTTCAGAAAGTTCAACGGACAAACGCCATGAAAGGCCCGTGTGGCCAGTTTTGAAGTAGCCCTCGAGCAAGAGGCACCAAAAGCCAAATCAGAAGGAGTGGATCTCGCCGGAAGAAGCTTGTGGAGCAACCATGATGGATTCTTCTGCAAATCGGTGCAACAGTCGTTCTCCTGGACACAGAGAGGCTTCAATTCCAAAAAAAAAAACCATTTGGCATGGACTTGCTACACTTTTATCCTTTGAGAGGCTCGCTGGGTCGAAAACCCGGAAGGGCGGCCCAGGCAAAAGTTAGAGCAAGAGAAAAATACAAAAAAGAAAGAAGAAAAAGAAAGAAAAAAAAAGAGAAAAAAAAAAGGAAAATTAAAAAAAAGAATGGAAAAGAAATAGAAAATGAAAAGAAGCTCGCAAGGTCGAAAACCCGCATTGGGCGCCTTGGCAAAAGTGAGAGCCAAACAAAGTGAAGGTTAAAATACCCGAGTGGACCTTAGCCGGAACTACGTAAGGCTTGATTCCCATGTTTGGGATACGTAGGCAACTTCATCATGAAGTCCAGCCCCCAACGCTTTCATAAGCGTCTCAGTCCATGCAATGGTTTCGATCTCATCCCCAAAGTCCAGTGGGCAACACCCTTCAAGGTGATTGTGTCCATATATATGTTGTGACCGTCTTCGTCATCGCTGTGTCCAAGAGCTCGACCACCGCCAATGAAGACTGTCTGCGGATTGCTGCGGCACCATCCCAAACTAGGGGCAACTTTCCGTTGCCACAAGCCGTCGTGAGACGCCATTCAAACTAGGGGCAACTTTCCGTTGCCTCCCACCCCCCTTTAAACCAGGGCAATTTTCCATTGCCTCCGATCCGAGGTTGCGCATCTCGAAGGGTAAGTTCTGTGCTTGTTGAGCATCAGCTGTTTGAAAAATAGTTTTTGAAAATTTTTACTGAAGTTGACTATTTTCTCGAAAACTATTCCATTTTCCAAAATCGGACCATTGTCTTGGACCCAAAAAAGGAAAATTTTCAGTGCTTGCTGCCTGACTTGCACGGTTTTCAAGTCAAAAATCGAACAAGTACGTTAATCCGACTCTCGTTTTGATCAAAACCGTTTTAGTAGAAAGCAAAAACAAAGAATGGTTAAAATGATGAACTAGGGGCACAGTTGAGCCAGGCGTTCTGTCTTTCCCCCGTCATCAACGTACTTGCCAGAAGGGCGCTCTACCCGCCGGAAGAAATAGCCGTGAGCTAACGGCATTGGGCTTGAACCCACACCGTTCTATTTATCCATCAATCACCCCGGGGAGGGATGAAAAATGAGAGAATGAAGAATAGAGAGGTGTAAGTTGAGAGAAAAGTGAGGAAAAGGGTTTTGAGAGAAAATCCGAGCTTGAGAGTCGAGTAATGTGAGGATCACAAATCAGAAAGGGTGGGAAACAATACCCAGTTTGAACTGGCTCCTCGTGGTCCGAGGTCCCCCATCTTCGCTAACGCGTCTGTGTGTCGTGTTTCTTTGATTTGACGGTCTCGTCTTTTGTTTTTAGTCTTTCCCGAGCATGTCTCGTTGTGTTTAGGTCGTGTACCTATATTTGACTCCTCCCTGCTATGTTCAGTTGTAGGCTCGACATCCCGGTTTGAAAAACCCTCATTCGATTTCAAAAATCATTTATGCGCAGAATGCTGTGCCATTCTCTATATTTGAACGTGTTTCGACTCCAACCGGTTCCATCTTTGAGGTCCGTCCTGTCAAATTGGGCTGTTTGTTTGAGAATTACCGTGTGCAGAATGAATCGAATGTTGTGTTATGGGTTGTATGCAGATTAATCCCCAGTAGAGCAAGGGCTATGTGTCCAGAATCAGGCAGTGGGTTGCTTGGGCGTATTTTGCTGTCAGCTGTTTAGTTATCTGATTATTACAGTGCAAGTGTTCAATTTTCAGACAACCAATCAGTTCCATTTACATTGAGGTGTAACATGATGAGATGCGATGCAATGCATGAAATGTGTAAATGTAACACTTTTTTTAAGCAAAAATCTGTTCATTTCATAATCTTTTTCAAATGTACAAGTTTTGGAAACAAAAATCTGCCTGCGGCAGTACAAGGTAATCTATCTACCAACAAAAAAAAGTACAAGAAAGAAAAGATAGCAAAAATCTGCATCTATATCCAGCACTCCGAGGGGCCGTCAGTCCGTCCTAGTCCTCTTCCTGGACGAGGGTCCAGGAGCATCATCAGCGTCGTCATCAGAGCCCGAACTAGAACCGTCTCCGGTCTCCTCCTCCGATGACTCTACCTCCGCCTCTGACTCCTCGTCATCATCATCGTCCGGGACTGGAGCTCGCGAGCTGCTCCCAACGTGAGTACGCCCTCCCCTGGTACGGGGAAATATCCTGCCCTCCTCATCTCTCCCCTGAGCAGGGACGGAAGGTCCGGCCGGAGCACCTCCCGCCATGGGAATCTGGAAAGGAGGCTGAAAAGGTACACAAAAGCGAAATGCATCAGTATGCCGTGAGCAGTTTATCAGTGTAGAATGCAGTGTGTGAGTACAGTGTATGAATGCCGTGAGCAGTTTATCAGTGTAGGGTACGTTGCAGAATACAGTGTATGCAGTGTATCAGATGCTGTGAGATCAGTGTATCAGATGTTGTGCCGTGCGTCAGATTATGCAAAGCAGTGTATGAATGGTTTGAGGCCAGTGTTAGAAGGACATACCGGTATGCTGTAGACGGCTAGGAGGTCAAAAGTCCGCTGGAGCATCCCCATCATCGAGGCATTCATCGCCAACGACTGACGGGTGTACCCCGAAGAAGCCTGCAAAAGTATCAGACACATCAATATTCTGTGGAATATCAAGTAAACTGAATTGAATAACTGTAGAAAATGCAGTAGAACATACCGGCGGTAAGTCGGGGATGTCAATGAACTCGTGACCAGCCGGTGGAGGGGCGAAGGGGATCTGATAGGTCGACCCACCCTGCCCCTGGAAAGTCAGTACAGCAGGCAGGGCAGGCCAGCCAACTCCTCGTCCTCCCTGCACTCTGCCCCCTACCACGGACCCGAGCCCTCCTCGAAGATCCAGCCCCTGCTCCCGCTCCGGCCCCAGCCGCCGATGCTACAGGCCTGGCCCCCTCTGCTCGACGACCGCTCAGGGGGCGCATCAGGTACGTCCGCACGTACTCCTGATAGTCGCCGGTGCCTCGGAAGCCGGCCTCCTCCCAGCCGATGGAGTAATCATCCAGCTGCTCAGTGGTCAGCCCCTCGGTCTCCCTCATCTCTGCAGGAGGGTGAGCCGGGACTATCTGCTCAGGTAACCCGCGGGTCTGGCGTAGAAAACGCTCCCCCAGGTACCAAGCCCGACAGACCGGGCCCTCAAGCAAAATCCGGAAACGCGAGGTCTCCTCAGCACCAGGGAACCGACCCCGCATCGCCGACGGCAAGGAAGCCCATGGCCGCCAAGTGATCTGAAAGTGACAGACAGTTTGTTATCTACTGTTATTGAAATATGCAGTGGGAAAGCAAAGCTAAATAAACTGAAAGTAAAGCATACCTCGGCCGGGGTTATGGTGTCGAAATATCGGCGGAAGAAGCCGAATGTCTCCCGTGGTCGCCGGGTGCATCTCCCGTCGAAGCGACTCGAGAACGGGACAGCCGGAGGAAGCTCCGCGACTGGTACGGGTGCAAGCCTAAGGAAGTAGGCGTAAACCCACAGCTGCGAAACAGATGTCAGTATGACCATCAGATAAAGCAGAATATACAGAATAAAGCAGAAGTGGCAGAGCCGTGTGTTGTGTATTGTATTGTGTGCAGTGTACAGTGTGAGCAATGTACAGTCAGTGTGAAACAGAATGTATGTGTGTGCCATGTGTACAGTATA
The DNA here is from genome assembly GCF_055761805.1 of Camellia sinensis. NCBI lineage: Eukaryota > Viridiplantae > Streptophyta > Magnoliopsida > Ericales > Theaceae > Camellia > Camellia sinensis. The sequence continues at coordinate 112,597,070 of NC_138974.1, forward strand.
CAGCAAGTGTAAAGCAGATTACAGTGTGTGCAGTGTACAGAGTACAGAGAATATCGGACAGAAATGAAAAGCGGAGAAGAAATGTACCTCCCAAGCCCGCCAGTAGCCTCCAAGCAGCTGGCCGCTGCCGCGAGAAGCTGAGCTCATGTACCCGTAAAGGGTGGCCAGAGCAGCGCCGCCCCAATCGTAGTGCAGAATATCCCGGACGTCCACCAGTGTGCTGAGAAGACAGAGAGGCACGGTGTTCGCCCGGTCGGCGAAGATAGTAGTCCCGAACAGGAACATGAGGAAGCCGCGAGCATACCTCTCCTCGTCCTCCGGGGTCATCTGCGCCTCCTCCTCCAATACGGGCTGGACCCAAAACTGTACCTCGAACCAGGAATACCGCACAAAACCTGGACGAGCTAGTGGCGGCGCCTCCCCCAGCAGATAAACCTGAGCGGCGGTCCACTCATCCATGTCGGTGTCAAAGGGGATCGGATCACCCCCTACCCCGATGCCTGTGAGCATCGAGAAGTCATAAGGGGTCATCGTCATGTCCCCTGAAGCAGAAAAGTGGAAAGAATCGGTGGTGTCCCACCACCTCTCCGCCAAAGCAGCAAGAAGAGGTCTGCATGTGGACAACCTAGAGAGCCCTCGGCAGAAGGTGCCGAAGCCCGCCCGGTCCACGATGCGTTGGACCGCATCAGGGAGCTCATCATACCACTCCCGTGCACCAGTATTCCCATACCCGCGAATGGTATGGGAACCCTCCTGCAAACAGAAAATGACAATTGCAAGACAACATTCAAAATGCAGTTTTGAAAGGACAGATATGGCATGTATGCAAGTTTGTCAGATTCAGGCAAATACCGGGTGCCGGTGTGCTTGCAGTGAAATACGTGTGCTGTGTCAGCGTGTTTGGGTGTTTCAGAACAGATATAGCATGCATGCAGGTTTGACAGATTCAGACAAATACTGGGTGCCAATGTGTATGCAGTGAAATACAGTGTGTGCCGTGTGTTTGGGTGATTCAGGGCTAGTGCAGTGTGTCTGCATGTGTCAGTCTCAAACAGATATCAGTTGTATGTATGTTTACAGTCAACTACGGTCTATGGCGTATCAGATTTCAGCAGTTAGAGAATACAACTAACTATGGCAGTTTTGTATCCTACATTGCAGAAAGTAAAGCAGAAAGAAGGGAGTTACCTCGGAAGTGCCGAATGAAAGGTGGGAGGTAGGCTCACGCAGCAGTAGCTCAGGCGCCACATGCCTCTCAAAGCTCCGGAACTGACGCAGGCCGTCTGGGGGCAGAACATGGATCGCCAGCCGGTAGGTCGCCGGGTCGAACGGGCGCTCGCTCAGTGGTAAGAGCTCGACCCCGGGATCCATCTCGTGGTCCGGGGGAGTCCCGCCACGTGGAATGTCGTCCGCCATGTAGAGAATGATGTGAAAATGGCCCGGAAAAGGAAAACCGGGTCGGAATACGAAGAGTCAACCAAAAAGTCAACTCCCGAGAAGGTCGGAAATGGCCGGGAAGGCCGAAATGTGAAAAGGCACGGAAATGAAGAGGAAAGTGAGGGGAACAAACCCCGAAAAGGCGAGAACGCCAAACGAGGCACCGAAACGAGAATGTGATCGGTCGAAAACGTCCGAAACGCGAAGAGAAACGCGAATCTGACGACGAAACGGGCGTAGAACGCGAAGAAACGGAGAAACGGGAAAGAGAAACGCTCTAGAGAGAGAGTGTGAGAGTTTTCGGCGGCCAAGGAATGAGAAAATAGGGTTTGAAACCCTATTTTATAACACCCAAGGTGAAAAGTCAAAACTGCCCCGCACCAGCAACTGTTTGCCGGTCGGCAATGTTTTGTGCCGGCCGGCACTTTTTTTGTGCCGATAGAATTGTTTTTGTGCCGATGGCCAGCCGATGGCCTCATCTTTCGGCCGTTGGGGTTCCCACAGCCTTGTTTAGGCCATTTGAGTTGTTTTTGGTCTTCATAGCTCAAGAAAGTGCAAGAAAGTGCATCTCCGACGCTCAACCGGCCTCCGTTCTGACCGCAGACCGTGGCTTCAGTGCGTGGCGCTCGAATTCTTGCAAGGTGTATCCTTTTTGTATCCTTTTAAATTCAAAAGTTGCCCCATGTGTGTTGCACGAGTTCATCGCACTACTTCTGTGCATTGCATCGCGCTGTCATGCGCCACACATTTGCATTGTTATGCACGTGTTACATGCGTTGCAACACGCACCCCTTTGCATTGTCGTGCACATTTCTCATGCATCATCATTGCATTTCCATTCCATGCATTGTCATGCATTCCGGAATACGTGCGTTGTTGCGCATTTAAGCCCGTTTACATTCCGTGTGGCATGCGTGTCACACTTGGCATCGCACTGTTTTGTGCATTTCAAACCTCGCGCTGTTCTGCGCATCGCACTGTTTTGTGCATTTCAAACCTCGCGCTGTTCTGCGCATCGCACTGTTTTGTGCATTTCGAAATTGTTCGCGCTGTTCTGCGCATCGCACTGTTTTGTGCATTTCAAACCATCGCACTGTTTTGTGCATTTCAAACCGCGCGCTGTTCTGCGCATCGCACCGTTTTGTGCATTTCGAAATTGTTCGCGCTGTTCTGCGCATCGCACTGTTTTGTGCATTTCAAACCTCGCGCTGTTCTGCGCATCGCACTGTTTTGTGCATTTCAAACCGCACGCTGTTCTGCGCATCGCACTATTTTGTGCATTTCAAAATTGTCGCGCTGTTTTGCGCATCGCACTGTTTTGTGCACCTCACTTGCATCTTGCATGTATCCATTTCGCGCTATTTTGTGCATCTCATTGCATTTTGCATGCATTCCATCGCACTGTCCTGTGCACTCGCGTTGCCTAACGCATAGCGCTATTTTGCGCATCATACCATCGTGCAATACGCGGTCTGGCGAGACCTTAAACACGTACGGTCTAGGAGACCTTAAATCCTTGGGAGGTGCGAAACCTCCGGTGCATTGATGTGCACGTTTTTTTTATTTGGCATATAAGTCCATTTGCATCAACTTACATTCCATACGGCATGCGTGCCTCATTCTTGCATTGTCATGCATATTGCTAACAATATTGTACCTATTAAGTTTGTTTTCTTTTCAGGAACGATATTGTATGTACGGTTCATTTGAGGCTGGAGCGACCAGACGAACCGGACAGGTATTTAGCGGTCTGGCGAGACCTTAAACACGCACGGTCTAGGAGACCCTAAATCCTTTGGAGGTGCGAAACCTTCAGCGCATTGTCACGCGTCTTGTAAATACCCCCGTGGTCTGGCGAGACCTTAAACACGCACGGTCTGGCGAGACCTTAAACACGTACGGTCTAGGAGACCTTAAATCCTTGGAAGGTGCAAGACCTTTAATGCATTGGTGTACACACTATTGCTTTGTACATATCTTAAGCCGCGTGTTGTCGCGCATTCCATGCAACATGCATTTCATACATCATTTGCATTTCAAAAAAAACAAACAAACAAAAACATGCATTGTCATGCATACATTTTGCATTCCGGTCTAGGAGACCTTAAATCCTCTAAAGGTGCAATTCCTTTGGTGTTTGTCGTGCCCGAACGACTTTCGGTGGTCTGGTAAAGCCACCTGTCTGTGTTTGCGATGAGTTCCTAGAAGACCAACTGGGACAGTGGAAACTAGAGTTCGAACGGCTTATGCCTAGAACGCAAAGGTTCGGGAGTTCCGAGACTAAAGTCTGGTTTAAATACCCAGGGGTTTACCCTCGGCTTGAAATCTGTATGGAAGCCCCATAGGTTGAGGCGGCATGTCTACGCCTCAGTTCTGGATACTGAACCAACCTAGTATATCGCCCTGTTGGTAAGATAGGGAAAGTTGCAATCATAGTCATTGCATCATAGTGCATTGTCATGCATTTGCATTGTAGCTTGCATGCATCCATTGCATTTTCCCCAGTAGGTCGCATTGCACTGCATTGTCATGCATGTTGTAAATATCCATTCCATTGCATATTTGTAGATATTGCATTGTAGTTTGCATGCATTCATTGCATCACCTTCCGCCTATGGCTTGCGCCTTTCCAGGTTGAGCTTGGTCTGGTATGTGCCCTTACTTTTCATGTTAAAACACAGTTCTGCATGTGTATCGCGCCGATTCCACACTGATATGTTGGTTGAGGGTTGCGGCACCTTTTCTGTGTTACACATGGCTCGTATGTGTCCATGCCTTTCCTAGGCAAGATTTGGTTTGGCCTGCGTGCCATATCCATTGTATCCATATCCACTCCATTGCATATTTGTAGATATTGCATTGTAGTTTGCATGCATTCATTGCATCACCTTCCGCCTATGGCTTGCGCCTTTCCAGGTTGAGCTTGGTCCGGTATGTGCCCTTACTTTTCATGTTAAAACACAGTTCTGCATGTGTATCGCGCCGATTCCACACTGATATGTTGGTTGAGGGTTGCGGCACCTTTTCTGTGTTACACATGGCTTATATGTGTACATGCCTTTCCTAGGCAAGATTTGGTTTGGCCTGCGTGCCATGTTTACATATTACATTGTAGTGTAATTTTTGCATCCGGCATTAGGATCGTAATCCTTTCTCCAGCGAGTCGTTTCCCCACTTATGTCAATTCCACCCAATACTTGTTCTTGCGTCTGTCTACAATACTCATAGTTCAGTTGACCGTTCTATGGTAGACAGACTTGTTATCTCCATCAATCTATTTGACATAGGTGTGGTTTCGAACCGTTCGTGATTGGATCACGATTCAAATGCTTTGCATGTAGCTTGCATTGTTTCAATTACATTGCATCTTCATTTGCATTATTTATACATTGTTTTGTATATATTGCATTTCGTTTTGCATCCATTTTGCATTGTCATGCATGTTGCTAACCATATTGTACCTGTTAAGTTTGTTTTCTTTGCAGGCATGATATTGTATGTACGGTTCATTTGAAGCTGGTGCAACCAGACGAGCCGCACAGGTATTGTATCTCCCGAGTGAGACGTATTGAGAATTCCATAATTCTCTTACATCCTTTCTGCATTGTAGTGTAGTTTGGTATGCTAGCTTAAAACTGTCGCATGTTTGCTTCATTACAGCTTTCTTTGCATGATCATAAGTTATGCTCCGCTCCGTGCATTGTCTTGCATTTTGCCCCAGCCTTCGGGCGCATATCTTATTTGTCTTGCATGTTTGTCTAAGTCTTCGGCCTTGTCAAAAATGGGTCGTCTCTGGGCTTTGACATTCACTCCCGTCATTGTTATGACTTTCGAGTTCTGTCAAAGAGGGGCAACTGTAGACACCCCATTTTTGACCGTCCTCAAGACTTGGACGTCACCGTTTGAACACTCGGTGATTATCCATGTTTGTGTTCGTTTGGAGTTCCCAGAGGTCTCGGCTCGCGCGCCTTGCCTCAGGATCCCCGAACTCAACCGTTTAGTGTCTTGTTTTGCACCAAACACTTGCATCTTGCCTTTGAGAGGCAAGGTGGGGTTTGTAGACCATCCCCACTCACCACCGGCAGTGGCTAGATGCCACCGGCTGGTTTTTGCTGCCACCGGCAATATAGTTTGCCGGCCGGCACTATTTGTTGCCGGTCAGCATTATTTGTTGCCGACCGGCACTCTTTTTGGCCAAGATGGCATTTTTGGCCGGCCGATTGCTGTTCATCTGCTTTTGCAGATATTTTTAGACAGCTGTCCTGCTATTGCATCCCTCCATACACGTGTATGGAGGGATCCCCCTCTTGCAAAGCTTGTCTTGTAAGCTTTACAAGACAATATAGAGAGAAGCTCTCTCTAAGGCAAAAAAGAGAGGCTTGGTTAGAGACTTAGGATTTTTTTGAGAGCAAGAACAGCCGTTGTTAGGGTTTGAGTTCTAGGGTTAGAGTTAGATACACACTCTATCTCTCTTTCCCTCTCTTTTGTTCACTAGGTGCTTTGTGTCTTACTATTGCACACAAACACCTAGTGTTTCACCTTCCTCTTGGATTTGAGGTTCTGAAGAGTTTGTTTTGAAGTTTTGGTGTTGGATTCAAGCTCAAGGAAGCCATTGGAGCACCATTTGTGAAGGGGTCTTCAAGGGTGAGATTCTAGCCCCTTTTTCCCCCATTTTTGCATTGATTTTATACCTACCTTAGAGCTGTTTTTGTGATTATTGTATAACATAAAAAAGTTCTTTTTTTAGGCCCTCTTTATTGTTTATTAAGAGTGTTTTGTTGTTTGAGGGTTGTTGACCACCCTTAGGCCTCAAAAGGCCTCATTTTGAGCCATTTTGTGTTAGCTCCGGGATTTTGGTGTTGAGATCTCTTCACCACTGAAACCTTGAGGGATTTCAGTGGTGAAGATGATGCTTTGAAGTCCCAAGAAGGAGAGGGCCACCCCCTCTCCTTGTTGTCCTTGAAAAGGACACATTTTGGCCTCTTAAGGAAGCTTATGCTTGAGTGTGTGTTGAGCATGTTTGGTTTGTTTTTCATGCTTATATATCCATAATATAACATGATTTCAAGTTGGTTTTGGAACTCCATGCATGCTTAGCATAGTTGCCATGTAATGCCTTGTTTATGCCTTAATGTGCCTTAGGTTGTTAGCCTTTGTTGGAGCATGTTTTAGGCTTAGTCTTGTGAAGATTATGTGCTTATTTTGACATGTTTTAGGTCTGTCCATAAGTGTTTGGGTTGATTTTAACATGCATTATATAGCTCCTTTGTATTTGGGCTTGTTGGCCTTGAGTATGTGCATGTGTAGCATGTCATCTTTGCATTGTTTTGGTGATTTGGGATCATCCTATATGCCATTTCAGTCCCATTTCCATGCTTGTTTGATTACCTTGCATGCCTCTTTAATGCCTCATAAGCTTGTGTAGCAATGCTTCATGTTTTGGTGCCTTTGCATGCCTTTGTTTTTGAGCCATCTAGATGCCATCTAAGTGGTCTTTTGGGCCTTATGTTATGTGCTAAAACTCTGTTTTGGGTCAATAAGCTCATATCATGTTTAGTCTTGTAAGTGTAGTTCAATGCCTCGTTGATTCGCTTTGAACACTTAGGCCATTTGGTGCATGCTTGGCTTGATTTGTTGCTTGGTTTGGCACCATGTATTAGCATGATTTTCAGAGCTTATGTTGCATGCTTTTAGTCCATGAATGTCTCTTTCAAGTGTGCTTGAATGTTGCTTGCTTTGTGCCTAAGTGTTGGGTCTTAACATGTGTGTGTGTGCATGTGTGCTTAGTATCCATTTTAGGCATTTATGGCCACTGTTTTAGGCCTTATTAGAGCTGCCTAATTCATGTATAAGTCCATCTTTCCATCTATTTGCATTGCCATATGTATGCTTGTATGCTTGCATAAGTGCCTTGCCATGCCATGTTGTATTCTTAGCTTGTATGCCTAGGTTGCATTGCATCTTGCATGCATGCCTTGTTCCTTGAATCGGTGATAGGAATTGGGCCTAGTTTGTTTGATTGGTGTGCATGCATTTGAAATCAAAGTTGCATACTTGGTTCCTTGGGCCATCATGCATGGAAATGTGTGATTGGTGGTCCGAGAACCGAGGCACATGTCCCTTTGAGTCATTACAATGATAAGAGACATGGTTGGTGCATACATGCTTTGAATTGTGCTGCCATGCTTTGCCTTGCCCTCTGTTGCTGTGAGTTGCAGGTTCTGCAAGAATACTCTGCCGACCGGCAGTGTAATGTGCCGACCGGCAACAATTTCTCTGCCGACAGATTCAATTTTGTGCCGATGGCCATACCACACTGCCGGTGGCAATCTCAATCAGCCGGTGATGATCCTCTCTGTCTAAGGGATCAGTCCTGAGGCTTTGACAGCCTCCAGAGGAGGAAAGGAAGGAAAACAGAGGCAGCCCATGCATGGTGGCGCGCTTCCCGGGGCGTTTTCCTGTTTTAATTAATTTATTTAATTTGTTAATTAAATTAGTTAATTTGTAATATTTATTCGGTCCCTCCGAGCGAGGGCAAGTCTGTAATAAGTGTGTGTGGGTGGTGTGTATGTCTTCCAACCTCACTTCTTTCTTCCCTTTTACTTACCTGCTTTAATGGTTAGTATTAGGACACGTTTAATTTAGCATACCTCATGCTATGCATGTGTGCATCCATGCATTTGTATTGCATGCATTAGGCTCGGTACATCACGCTAATTGCATCAATACTTCAATTCCCAAACTGAATACGTGATAATTGTGCATTTTCACATGACATGTTTAGGATAGCCGAGCCTATTCTAGCAACACTTTGTATGCGATGCATTAGGCACTTAACATGGACTTGGATCATGCATGTTTGCTAACAAGTTCTTTGTTTTGGCACAGAGTACGATGTAAGTATTTCCGCTTTAGCATCTCGCATGTGTGTGAATGTTAACATGACAGTATGCTTGCCATGCGGCTAGATGCTTATGTGTTAAACTGTTTTGAATGCCTGTGGGTGAAGGTTGGATTGTTTGAGTTGGAAGAACTCATTGAAATCCGTGTTTTAGCCTACTTGCGAGTAGCAAATTCCAAAGCATTTTCAAAATAAACGGATATGCAATGTCTCTTTCCAAATTAGGCAATCTAGTCTATACTTGTTTGCTGAGCTCATAACATAGTAATTCTAGGCTAATAATTGGTTTAAGAACACATAGCGTTTTCAAAATTGGATATCACGGTTAGTAGAGGCCGGTCTTCGGACCGGGCGAAAGGGGGTGCTCATAGCTGACCTTCCCCGATCGTACCCAAGCTCCCGAGCCGAGACAACTCCGGTGATGACGGACATGTGGCCTTCGGCACCGAGTCAGGATTTCTTAAATTCCCCCATTTTAAAATATTTAGGTGGCTGTAGACACCCCATTTTTGACCGCCCTTAAGACTTGGGCACTACTGATGGTTTGCTTGGCGGAGAGAGATGTGCAGGGCAAAGAATCAGTTTCTTCGGCTAGAAGAGAGGCAAATCTTTCAAAACACTTTGTTTAGGGTTTTGGAGTTGAAGAAAAGAGGAAAGGAGAGGAGAAAACTAGTTTGGGAGAAGTTCGGCATGAATCCGGGTAGAAGCGAGTTGAGCAGCCCTCGCTGAATCGGGCTCATCTGTCTGTACACTTGGAGTTTAGCTATGGGGCCACCACCATCGGAAAGCTTACTTCCGGGGCTTCATTTTGCACTCAAGAATCTCCTAGAGCCAAGTCCGGGTGGGGGAGATATGATCAGTTGAAGTCGGGCATCATCCCGGTTGGATCGAATCTGCGCGGTTTCACGGAAAAGGGCAGAACTTTTTGCACAAGAGGAATTTTGATGCAAGGCTTGCGCCATTGGAAAGCTAAATTCCGGGGCTTCAATTTGGACACCAATCGGCAGTTTTTTGACCTTACCAGCCATCTACTGGCACTATATTTATCCGGCCGGCAAGTTATTGTGCCGACCGGCACTTTATTTTGCTGACCGGCAATTTTTGCTAGCCGACGACCTTCCGGAGCATTCTGCAGATTGAGTGGATTCCAGCTGTGCCAGCTGGAATGCACAGAATCGATCCCCCACGTGCATGTGTGTTTGTTTTGCACCTTGTGAGCCTTTGAACCCCTTAACCTTCTAGAAGCTTGAACCTTTTGGCCAAGCTTCTCCAAAAAGCTTGGCCAGCTGTTTTAGCTTCCTCTAGAAGCCTTGCACCCCCCTTGAACCCCTTGGCCCCTTTGAAGCTTGTCTTAGAAGCTTAGCATTGCTTATATAAGCACCTCTCCTCCTCCTTTGTTTAGGTTAAAGATTTGAAGCAAAAAAACCAGAGATATACCACATATATCTGATATACATACATACAACCCTCCATCTCTCTCCATATCTCTCTCATTCAACCATCAAATACTCTTGTTCTTGGGCCATTTCTTCATCAACTCATAGCACAAGGCATCCAACGCCCATTCCAGCAGCTTGAGGCTGTCCTCCAGAGGTTAAAAGCTCCCAAACTCGGTCCAAAGGTTGCTAAAGATTGGTTCTACAAGGGTGAGTTCCACTTTCCCTCTTTTGTGCATTTTTTTGACCTATATCTTAGCCCCTTGTGGTTACATCTTTGGGCTCCGACCCAAACTTCAAATCATCATATTTTGAGGTCCTCTTCATGTTTGATTGAGGACCTCTTGCTGTTTGAGGATAGTAGCTAGCACTTCCTTCTTTATCTCTCCTTTAGGCCCTAATCTTGCATGTTATTTTTGGCCTATGTGTAATCTGTTTTTGGGCATGTAGTAAACTTTATATAGGTTTATTTTGAGCCCTTCTTCAACATTGAAGAAGGGCTCAACACTGTTTCGGACCTCCATGTTATACTTGCCTTTATATTCTCTTTTTGGTCCCATTTTTGCATGCCTTGGCAGCCCCTGATGTTGCTGTTTTTGGACTTTGGTCCGAACTAAAAACAGCCATATTTTGACCCCCTTGTCATGTTTTATTAAGGGTCTTTGGCTGTTTGATGAATGTTTTGCATACTTGCTTCTTTGGCCACCTTTTGGCCCATTTCTTGCATAAGAGCTTAGCCCTACCCATGTTTGTTTTTGGGGCTTTTACAGTTCTGTAAATGTGCATATTTTGGGTCCCTCTTCAATGTTGTTGAAGGGCCCTAACCTATTTGGAGTTAGCAGCTGTGAGTTGCTTCATAATCGCATGTTTAGGGCCGTTTTTGCATGCCATTTTAGCCCCATCTTCGCTTGCTGTTTGGCCATGCCATAAACTGTAAAAATGCTTGTCTCAGGGCTGTCTTGCTTCTGTCTTCATGCTCCATGTCCATATTATGCATGCTTTGTATAGCTGTAAGCCATTCCATATGCCTAATTTTGCATTTCGGGATTCATTCCATGCGTTGAGTGTTGTTTCATTATGTTTCGGGGCTGTTTTGCATCACCTATCGCCTCTGAAATTTGCATGAAAATTGTCCATGTTTATGCTCTTCAAATGCGTCGAAAAGTTGCTTCCTTATGCTTAAGTCTTGGATCGTGTATCTATGCATGTTTGCATGTCGTTTGCCTCCATGTACTTAGCATTTTGGCCACTGTTTTGGGCCTAACTAGAGCCGCCTAATTCATGTTTAAGACCATCCTTTGCTTTTTTGCATGCTCACCTTGCATGTTTGCTTGTATCGGCATGTTGCATCCTTAGCTCGTATGCCTAAGTTGCATTGCATCTTGCATGCATCACCTTGCCTCTTGAGATGAGTATGATAGAGGTTAGGCCCCCTTGTGTGTTTATTTGGTTTGCATGCATTTTGAAATTGAAGTTGCACACTTGATTCTTTGGGCCATCATGCATGGAAATGCGTGATTGGTGGTCCGAGAATCGGGGCACATGCCCCTTTGAGTCATTACCATGATAAGGGACATGAATGGTGCATATATGCCTTGAATTGTGCTGCCATGCTTTGCTTTGCACTCTGTTGCTGTCAATTGCAGGTTCTGCAGACATTCCTTGCCGACCGGCAGTATATATTGCCGACCGGCAGTAAACAAGCAGCCGATGGATTCATCTTGTGCCGGTGACTACACCACACTGCCGGTGGCAATTATACTCAGCCGGTGGCACTCCTCAGTGTCCAAGGAAGCAGTCCTGAGGTTTTGGTAGCCTTCAGAGGAGCAGAGGAAAGAAAATAGAGGCAGCCTATGCATGGCGGCGCATTTCCCGAGGCGGTTTACCTGTTTTCCTAGATTAGTTAATTTGTTAATTAATTAATTAATTTGTAATATTTAATTAGCTTGCGTAGTTAATTAATTTGTAATATTTATTTGGTCCCTCCGAGCGAGGGCATATTTGTAATAAGTGTGCGTGCGTGTGATGTATGCCTTCCAACCCCACTTCTTTCTTCCATTTTATTTACCTGCTTATGATGGTAGATTAGGGCACATTTATTTTAGCATACCTTATGCTATGCATGCGTGCATTCATGCATTTGTTGACATGCACCGGGCTCGGTACATCATGCAAACTACATTGTACTTTTCAATTCCAAATTGAATACATGTTACTTGTAGCATTTCATATGCCATTTTAGGGTTAGCCGAGCCTGTTTAGATTGCATCTTTGCATGTGTTGCATTAGCCATTTTTAACATGAACTAGGATCATGCATATGATTACTGACTAGTTTCTGTTTTGGCTCGGAGTACTAGGTAAGCTTTTATGCTTTAGCATATCGCATGCGTGTGAGTGTTGCCATGACAGTATGATTACTATGAGGCTAGCTGCTTATGTGATATAACTGCTTGAATGCCTGTGGATGGAGGTTGAATTACCTAAATTGGAATAATGCATTAAAACTGTGTGTTTTAAGCCCACTAGATAGTGGCAAAATCATCTTTTCTAAAAGCCCACTTGAGGGTGGCAAAATCTGCATTTTAGCCTACTTGCGAGTAGCAAACCATTTTCAAAACAAACATGAAATGTTTTGTTCCAATTTGGGCGATTTGGTCTATACTTGTTTGCTGCGCGCATAACATAGTAACGCTAGGCTAATAAATGGAATAAGAACACATAAAGTTTTCAAAAACGGATATCACGGTTAGTAGAGGCCGGTCTTCGGACCGGGCGAAAGGGGGTGCTCATAGCTGACCTTCCCCGATCGTACCCAAGCTCCCGAGCCGAGACAACTCCGGTGATGACGGACATGTGGCCTTCGGCACCGAGTCAGGGTTTCCTAAATTCTCCCATAAAAAATATTTAGGTGGCGACTCTGTATCTGGCAAAGCAGTCCATGTTTGGCACTACTTTTTCAAAAATCTGTTTCTCAAAACGATTTGCCAGATTTGGACTCTTTGGTTCAGATTTAGAACCGTGACACAAATCGAGTCCGAACTGTAGCGAGGTCCCCCTCCGCGGGCTTGTTACAGTTTCTGGCGACTCTGCTGGGGATTTTAGAGAGCTTGACTCGAACTCGTGATATCCTGTTTTGATTTCGCTTATGTGTTTCTTTGCATTGCATGTGCATTGGTGCGCCTAGGAACACAGTGTTTGCCATCTGCCATTCCTGAACGGTTTGCCGGAGGCTTGTCTTGTCAAGACATGACCATAAGGCTGATCGGCTATGGGCTCTGACAGTATGGGAACACAAACCCCGGTTTTACCGGGGCACCCTTTTTGACCATTCGACCTAGTGCATATCGAAATCCATAGTGACCATTCCAAACTAGGACAGGTTGCTCACCCGATGTTAGGTTGTTTGAAACCGCTGTGTGCGTAGTGAAACCCTAGTTCCTGACAAAATAGGACAGGGAAACCCTACCCCAAAAAAAGGGTTGTTTTGGCTCTCTCTTACTTGCTATGTGCTTTTAGAGTGTATCTCTACAGGAATGCATATACCAGTTTACAAGTCTGGGCATCAGGCCTGTGGGCATCAGCATCAGTATTTGGGGAATCAGTTTTACCTGAGGGTATCAGTTTACAGGCAGATATTTGGGAAATAGTGATCAGTATTGGGTACATTGATCCTAGTATGCTCAAATCTGTTCCAGTGAAATTAGGCTGAGATGCTCTCTGTTTTCCCTTTTGCAAGGTAGTCCTGGAACCATAGCTTCAGAAGGCTCCAATATCCCCCGAGGTTCATCGGACTTGTGCTGATAGACTTTGTCAGGTCAGAGACTCAGTTCAAGGGTAATCAGGGCTAGAGAAGGCTAGTCAGGCACAGACCACCAGTACAATAGCTACCAGATCAGTGATCTTTGAGCAGTCAGGCTGAGATTTCCGAACCTATTGCCGACATAGATATACTGGTTGCTCAGTTAGATTAGAACAGTATGTCGAGTCTGGAAGAGATGGTGCGCCAACTCCAGGATAGTATGAAAGCCATGCAGCAAGACGCTGTCCGTCAAGCGGAATTCGCCAAACAACAGGCTGTGGCCATAACCCAACAGGCAGAGACAATTGCCAGATTGGAGCAGCAAACTGGAGTATCTACTTCGCACTAGGCTCCTCCCCCACCAAGAGTTCCCATACTCGGGGAGGCAACCCATGTCCAGGATGATACGGACATTCCAGTCGGGCCAGCTCCACCCCCGATTCTGCCTCAACTCTCCAAGGCACCCACTCCTATCAACCAATCAGATTCTCCCTTCGAGCCCGAGGTGGAGCCCGTGGCATTAAAAATGCACAAGCTTGAAAAGCTGTTCAAGAAATCTCAAGGTGTGAAGTCCATCCCGGACATTGGAGACGGATACACTGACGCAGTCGTGACGCTGCCAGACCGGTTTAAGATGCCACAAATTGATCGTTTTGACGGATCTGGGGATCCTATGGTGCACCTACGACTGTTTTCAGACATCCTAAGGCCAATGGGCCTCACTAGACTGCAGAAGCTGTCTTTATTTGGCCGGACCCTGTCGGGTGTAGCGGCCGCATGGTATGCCAAATTGGAGGATGACGTCAAGAGAAGTTGGGACGAGATGGCTGAGGCCTTCATCCTGCAGTACTCATACAATACGCAAATCGAGATCACGACCCGGGATCTCGAGACAACGAGGCAAGAACCCAAGGAGAACTTTTCAGAATTTGTAGCCAGATGGCGGGCTAAGGCCTCGATGATGACCATTAGGCCAACAGATAAGGATCAAATACGGATGATTGTGCGCAATCTCCAGCCTAAGCTAATGCAGAGAATGATTGTAATCCCCTTTCCCACTTTCTCAGATTTACACGATATGGGGGAACAAATCGAAGATGCAATGAGGCAAGGTCTGTTTGACCAGGATAAGGAGCAGCCCAGGAGGGCATTTTCCCGCAATTCGAATGTGACCACTAGTGGTGATGCAGGTGCAAGATCTTCTGAAGTAGACATGGTTACCACCACTGCATCAAAAACAGCTACCCCATTCACCGGTGCATCCGGAAGTAGCTCACAAAAAACCAAATATCCACCTCGAGTCAAGAGGGTCTTCACTCCACTTCATATGCCTTTATCAAAGGCTCTAGAGGTCTTACTCCGGAAAGGACATCTGAAACCGTTGGAACAACGGCCCCTACCCGATCCTATCCCCGCAAAGCATGACCAGACTAAGTACTGTGCGTACCACCAACAAACCGGTCATGAGACCGATAGCTGCTTTCGTCTGCGCCATGATGTACAGGATTTGTTTGACAACAAGGTCATTGCCGCTCCAGCTCAATAAAGTCTATCACCACTGGATCAGTGAACTCAGGGGATAGTACGAATATGTGATCAGGGGATGAACCACCTGTGGGCGGCGCTCAGTTTACTCCGGATGTGGCGTTTGGCACGCACTGTTTCGAGCATTTTACGAATGCTAGTTGTTGTGTTTTCTGACTTGGGTATTGGGTCAGTCTTCTCAATTTGTATTGAGTCAGTCTTTTCATACTGAGTCAGTCGGGTCTGTCTTGTTGTATCGAGTCAGTCCTGTTTTGTTAAAGTAGGGTGATTCCGGGGGTGTTACTTCGGATATCACTATTTTGCTTTGTGTTTGTCCTTTTGAGTCTGTTTCTGCCAGGGAGCCAGTTGTGCCAACAGATTTGAATGAACAGCAGTGATTTTCACACTCTTGTGTTTGCTTCTGCCGTGTGCCAGTTGTGCCGGAAATATTGAATGGAATGACAGTGCTCTTCGCCTGCCTTTTCTGTGCCTTGAAATCATTGTATCGACCTAAGTTTTTTTCAAAACTTTTTTTGAACACTGCGGTGAAAACGAAGAGGAAGGAATTCCTCGGGTTTTGCAAAATTTTGATCATTTTGAGAGAAAGATAGGCGTGCTAAGCCCTTAACGAATGAGATCATGTTTGTTAATGTGAGTACTGAGAAGGATCCTGGCTTGATCCAGATTGGTCCCACACTGTCTTCAGCGCGAGCGATTTGTCGCTTTCTTAAAAACTTTCGAAAAATGTTTTGCGCAGTCCTATGAAGACTTGTGTGGAATCGCTCTTGAGATTGTGCAGCCTAGGATCGCTCTCAGCCTCAAGATTCTGTCCATTTGTTTTCAAACCTCGGACTTAAATTCAGAATGTTCAATGGTCAACCGCCATATGAGGCCTGTGTGGCCAGATTCGAAGCAGCCCTCGGACAAGAGGCAAGAAAGTCAGATCAAGAAGATTAGACCTCATCAGAAGAAGCTTGCAAAGCTAGAACAGAAGTACCCTTCAAACTAGGGGCAAAGATGTCAGATGTGCTCGGAGAGCCGAAGATGAGTCCTCTTGCAAATCAACAGCACTCTCCTGGATACAGATGGCTTCAAAACCCTAAAACAATTTGGCATGGACCAAATTACGCTTTTACCCTTTGAGAGGCTCGCTGGGCCGAAAACCCGGAAGGGCGACCCAGGCAAAAGTTAGAGCAAGAGAAAAATACAAAAAAAAAAAATGCAAAGAAAAGAACAAAAAAGAACATAAAAAAAAAGGAAATGAAATGAAAAGAAATGAAAAGAAAAGAAATGAAAAGAATTAAAAAGAAAAGAAAAACAAAGCTCGCAAGGTCGAAAACCCGCATCGGGCGCCTTGGCAAAAGTTAGAGCCTAAAAAGGAGAGGTTAAATACCCGAGTGTACCTTAACCCCGAACTACGTAAGGCTTGATTCCCATGTTTGGGATACGTAGGCAACTTCATTCTGAAGTCCAGCCGTAAAATACTTCAAATTCAACTGTGTCCATGTGATGGTTCTAGTCATCTTTGTCTTTTCTGTATCCGGGAGTTCGGCTGCAATCATCGCTCGGAGGACTGATTACAATACACTACGGGGCCATTCAGACAAGGGGCAACTTTCCGTTGCCATTCAATGCGCTGCGGTGCCGTGCAAACAAGGGGCAACTTTCCGTTGCCATGTAGCTCTCTTCGAGCAAGGGGGCAATTTTCCTCCAAATCCGAAGTTGTGCGTCTCAAGAGTGGGTTCCGTGCTTGTTAAGCATTGGCCGTTTGCAAAAATAGTTTTTGAGAATTTTTACTGAAGCTGACTACTTTTCTCGAAAATTATTCCATCTTTTCCAAAACTGGACCATTTCTTGGACCCAAAAAAGGAAAATTTTCAGTGCTCATAGCCTGACTTGCATGATTTTCAAATCAAAAATCGAACAAGCATGTTAATCTAACTTTCATGTTGGTCAAAATTGTTTTAAAACCAAAATAAAAAATGGTCAAAATAATGAACTAGGGGCACAGTTGAGTCAGGCTTCCTATCTTTCCCCTGTTGTCAATGCATTTGCCAGAAAGGGCACCCGACCTGCCAAGAAGGGCACAACTGAAGTCAACAACAAAGGGCTAGAAGGCTCTCACATCCTCCACGCAACGAGGTATCAAGCCAAGTGCGAAGCACGGACGGGGACGGATCAGGATATTCCACTCCCTCATCTGGACAGATCTAACCGCGTCCAAACTCCCCAGCAGGGCATCATCAACCGATGTTAGCTGCAGATTTGCTACACACCCAGTTGTAGCACAACCCCTCTGTGGAAGAAACTTACTGTTGTGAACAAGAGTCTGGTAGAATACCAGGGGCAAGAGCCCACAATTTCCAGCTTATCCATCAACCACCCAGGGGAGGGATGAAAAACGAGAGATTAAAGAATAGAGAGATGTGCGCTGAGAGAAAAAGCGAGAAAAGGGTTTTGAGAGAAAAACCGAGCTTGAGAGCCGAGTGATGTGAGAATCACAAATAAGAAAGGGTGGGAATAATACCCGGTGAAACAGGCTCCCTGTGCACGTCTGTGTGTCGTGTCTTTTGTTTTGTTTGTCTCGATTCTTGCTTTGAGTCGTCCCGAGCGTGTCTCGACGTGTTTAGGTTGTTTACCTTTTGTTTTCCGTCGTTGAGTCTTTCTCGCTGTGTTCAGTCGTAGGCTCAATACCTGGTCGAAAACTCATCTCTCAATTTCAAAAATAAATTGTTTTGTGCTCAGAGTGCTGTGCCATCCTTCACGTTTGTGCAAAACAAGATTCTTTTTTCCATAAAACTGCAGGGTCCACCCCCGATAAGTGTGAACGGTGAAACCAGGACCTATCTGAAGCTATGATGGTTCCAGACTGCAAAGCAAAGACAAAAGAGTGAAAATCGAGGTATCTGAGTTTGTGTCAACTTCAGAAAATTCCGTGATTGTACTCCGGACGTACCTCTTCAGGGCCTTGTCAATGCTCCGAAATATGAGTGTACCTCTACCTCAGGCGCAAGATCAATCCTGCTTCAAGGTTATACACTCTTCCACTTACATTGTTATGCACCCACTTCACTTGCATTGTAATGCATTATACCTATCAAGTTTCTTCCTCAGTCATGCACGATATTGTATGCACGGTTCATTCGAAGAAGTTCCGTTTTAAGGTCATTCACTTTTGTGTATCAATCACACACACTCACTTTAGTGTATCAATCACACTTCATTCTCATTTAGTGTATCAATCACACTCTCTTCACTAAGTGCATCTATCACACTTCGTGTTCACCTTTAGTGTATCAATCACACTCTGTTCACTAAGTGCATCTATCACACTTCGTGTTCACTTTTAGTGTATCAATCACACTTTGTTCACTAAGTGCATCTATCACACTTTGTGTTCACTTTTAGTGTATCAATCACACTTTGTTCACTAAGTGCATCTATCACACTTCGTGTTCACTTTTAGTGTATCAATCACACTTTGTTCACTAAGTGCATCTATCACACTTTGTGTTCACTTTCAGTATATCAATCATACTTTGTTCACTAAGTGCATCTATCACACTTCGTGTTCACTTTTAGTGTATCAATCACACTTTGTTCACTAAGTGCATCTATCACACTTTGTGTTCATTTTCAGTATATCAATCATACTTTGTTCACACTGTGCATCTATCACACTTTGTGTTCACTTTTAGTGTATCAATCACACTCTGTTCACATAGTGCATCTATCACACTTTGTGTTCACCTTCAGTATATCTATCATACTTGCTCACTTAGTGTATCTATCACACTTTGTGTTCACCTTTAGTATATCTATCACACCTTATTCACTTAGTGCATCTATCACACTTTGTGTTCACCCTTTGTGTATCTATCACACTATGCTCACCATACTCGCTTAGTGTATCTATCACACGCTCAACTACTGTATCTATCACATGCTCGCTTTGTGTATCAATCACACACGTTCGCTTTGTGTATCAATCACACACTCTCACTTTGTGTATCTATCACACGCTCACACTTTGCTTCATATAGTGTATCCATCACACTCGCTTCACCTTTTATGTATCTGTCACACTATGCTCACTTTGTGTATCCATCACACGTTCACTTTGTGTATCCATCACACGCTCCCTTTGTGCATCCACCACACACGGTTGCTTAGTGTATCTATCACATATTTGCTCAGTGTATCCATCACACTTGTTTCGCTTTGTGTATCTATCACACTTTGCTTTGCTTAGTGTATCAATCACACTTTATTCATGTAAGCATGTCCATCACACTCTCTTCACTTTTGTGTATCTATCACGCATGTTTGTCCACTTAGTGTATCTATCACACTTCGTTCACTTTTGTGTATCTAACGCACATGTTCGTGAGAATTGCATAATTCTCTTACATCCTTTCTGCACGAGGTGTAGTTTGGCTCGAGCTTACTTGCTTGCCTAGCATTCGCTTAAAATGTTGCATTTATTTCACATAATTGCTTCATTACAACTCTCTTTACATGATCATGAGTGATAACCGGCTTCGCGTAGCGTATAAGTCCAACTTTCAAAATCGGCTTCGCGTAGCGTATAAGTCCAACTTTCAAAACCGGCTTCGTGTAGCGTATAAGTCCAACTTTCAAAATCGGCTTCGCGTAGCGTATAAGTCCAATTGTCAAAGTCTTCCTGCATATCATTTGCATCCTGCCCCTGAACTACGCTGGTTTGATTCCTTGCAAAGGGATACGTAGGCAGCCTGTGGGCACAACCATTTATTTATCGGTACTTTGTTTGTTTGTCCAAGTCTTCGGCCTTGTCAAAAATGGGTCGTCTCTGGGCTTTGACATTCACTCCCGTCATTGTTATGACTTTCGAGTTCTGTCACAGAGGGGCAACTGTAGACACCCCATTTTTGACCGCCCTTAAGACTTGGGCACTACTGATGGTTTGCTTGGCGGAGAGAGATGTGCAGTGCAAAGAATCAGTTTCTTCGGCTAGAAGAGAGGCAAATCTTTCAAAACACTTTGTTTAGGGTTTTGGAGTTGAAGAAAAGAGGAAAGGAGAGGAGAAAACTAGTTTGGGAGAAGTTCGGCATGAATCCGGGTAGAAGCGAGTTGAGCAGCCCTCGCTGAATCGGGCTCATCTGTCTGTACACTTGGAGTTTAGCTATGGGGCCACCACCATCGGAAAGCTTACTTCCGGGGCTTCATTTTGCACTCAAGAATATCCTAGAGCCAAGTCCGGGTGGGGGAGATATGATCAGTTGAAGTCGGGCATCATCCCGGTTGGATCGAATCTGCGCGGCTTCACGGAAAAGGGCATAACGTTTTGCACAGGAGGAATTTTGATGCAAGGTTTGCGCCATTGGAAAGCTAACTTCCGGGGCTTCAATTTGGACACCAACCGGAAGTTTTTTGACCTTACCGGCCATCCACCGGCACTATATTTATCCGGCCGGCAATTTATTGTGCCGACCGGCACTTTATTTTGCTGACCGGCAATTTTTGCTAGCCGACGACCTTCCGGAGCATTCTGCAGATTGAGTGGATTCCAGCTGTGCCAGCTGGAATGCACAGAATCGATCCCCCACGTGCATGTGTGTTTGTTTTGCACCTTGTGAGCCTTTGAACCCCTTAACCTTCTAGAAGCTTGAACCTTTTGGCCAAGCTTCTTGGAGAAGCTTGGCCAGCTATTTTAGCTTCCTCTAGAAGCCTTGCACCCCCCTTGAACCCCTTGGCCCCTTTGAAGCTTGTCTTAGAAGCTTAGCATTGCTTATATAAGCACCTCTCCTCCTCCTTTGTTTAGGTTAGAGATTTGAAGCAAAAAAACCAGAGATATACCACATATATCTGATATACATACATACAACCCTCCATCTCTCTCCATATCTCTCTCATTCAACCATCAAATACCCTTGTTCTTGGGCCATTTCTTCATCAACTCATAGCACAAGGCATCCAACGCCCATTCCAGCAGCTTGAGGCTGTCCTCCAGAGGTTAAAAGCTCCCAAACTCGGTCCAAAGATTGCTAAAGATTGGTTCTACAAGGGTGAGTTCCACTTTCCCTCTTTTGTGCATTTTTTTGACCTATATCTTAGCCCCTTGTGGTTACATCTTTGGGCTCCGACCCAAACTTCAAATCATCATATTTTGAGGTCCTCTTCATGTTTGATTGAGGACCTCTTGCTGTTTGAGGATAGTAGCTAGCACTTCCTTCTTTATCTCTCCTTTAGGCCCTAATCTTGCATGTTATTTTTGGCCTATGTGTAATCTGTTTTTGGGCATGTAGTAAACTGTATATAGGTTTATTTTGAGCCCTTCTTCAACATTGAAGAAGGGCTCAACACTGTTTCGGACCTCCATGTTATACTTGCCTTTATATTCTCTTTTTGGTCCCATTTTTGCATGCCTTGGCAGCCCCTGATGTTGCTGTTTTTGGACTTTGGTCCGAACTAAAAACAGCCATATTTTGACCCCCTTGTCATGTTTTATTAAGGGTCTTTGGCTGTTTGATGAATGTTTTGCATACTTGCTTCTTTGGCCACCTTTTGGCCCATTTCTTGCATAAGAGCTTAGCCCTACCCATGTTTGTTTTTGGGGCTTTTACAGTTCTGTAAATGTGAATATTTTGGGTCCCTCTTCAATGTTATTGAAGGGACCTAACCTATTTGGAGTTAGCAGCTGTGAGTTGCTTCATAATCGCATGTTTAGGGCCGTTTTTGCATGCCATTTTAGCCCCATCTTCGCTTGCTGTTTGGCCATGCCATAAACTGTAAAAATTCTTGTCTCAGGGCTGTCTTGCTTCTGTCTTCATGCTCCATGTCCATATTATGCATGCTTTGTATAGCTGTAAGCCATTCCATATGCCTAATTTTGCATTTCGGGATTCATTCCATGCGTTGAGTGTTGTTTCGTTATGTTTCGGGGCTGTTTTGCATCACCTATCGCCTCTGAAATTTGCATGAAAATTTTCCATGTTTATGCTCTTCAAATGCGTCGAAAAGTTGCTTCCTTATGCTTAAGTCTTGGATCGTGTATCTATGCATGTTTGCATGTCGTTTGCCTCCATGTACTTAGCATTTTGGCCACTGTTTTGGGCCTAACTAGAGCCGCCTAATTCATGTTTAAGACCATCCTTTGCTTATTTGCATGCTCACCTTGCATGTTTGCTTGTATCGGCATGTTGCATCCTTAGCTCGTATGCCTAAGTTGCATTGCATCTTGCATGCATCACCTTGCCTCTTGAGATGAGTATGATAGAGGTTAGGCCCCCTTGTGTGTTTATTTGGTTTGCATGCATTTTGAAATTGAAGTTGCACACTTGATTCTTTGGGCCATCATGCATGGAAATGCGTGATTGGTGGTCCGAGAATCGGGGCACATGCCCCTTTGAGTCATTACCATGATAAGGGACATGAATGGTGCATATATGCCTTGAATTGTGCTGCCATGCTTTGCTTTGCACTCTGTTGCTGTCAATTGCAGGTTCTGCAGACATTCCTTGCCGACCGGCAGTATATATTGCCGACCGGCAGTAAACAAGCAGCCGATGGATTCATCTTGTGCCGGTGACTACACCACACTGCCGGTGGCAATTATACTCAGCCGGTGGCACTCCTCAGTGTCCAAGGAAGCAGTCCTGAGGTTTTGGTAGCCTTTAGAGGAGCAGAGGAAAGAAAACAGAGGCAGCCTATGCATGGCGGCGCATTTCCCGAGGCGGTTTACCTGTTTTCCTAGATTAGTTAATTTGTTAATTAATTAATTAATTTGTAATATTTAATTAGCTTGCGTAGTTAATTAATTTGTAATATTTATTTGGTCCCTCCGAGCGAGGGCATATTTGTAATAAGTGTGCGTGCGTGTGATGTATGCCTTCCAACCCCACTTCTTTCTTCCCTTTTATTTACCTGCTTATGATGGTAGATTAGGGCACATTTATTTTAGCATACCTTATGCTATGCATGCGTGCATTCATGCATTTGTTGACATGCACCGGGCTCGGTACATCATACAAACTACATTGTACTTTTCAATTCCAAATTGAATACATGTTACTTGTAGCATTTCATATGCCATTTTAGGGTTAGCCGAGCCTGTTTAGATTGCATCTTTGCATGTGTTGCATTAGCCATTTTTAACATGAACTAGGATCATGCATATGATTACTGACTAGTTTCTGTTTTGGCTCGGAGTACTAGGTAAGCTTTTATGCTTTAGCATATCGCATGCGTGTGAGTGTTGCCATGACAGTATGATTACCATGAGGCTATCTGCTTATGTGATATAACTGCTTGAATGCCTGTGGATGGAGGTTGAATTACCTAAATTGGAATAATGCATTAAAACTGTGTGTTTTAAGCCCACTAGATAGTGGCAAAATCATCTTTTCTAAAAGCCCACTTGAGGGTGGCAAAATCTGCATTTTAGCCTACTTGCGAGTAGCAAACCATTTTCAAAACAAACATGAAATGTTTTGTTCCAATTTGGGCGATTTGGTCTATACTTGTTTGCTGCGCGCATAACATAGTAACGCTAGGCTAATAAATGGAATAAGAACACATAAAGTTTTCAAAAACGGATATCACGGTTAGTAGAGGCCGGTCTTCGGACCGGGCGAAAGGGGGTGCTCATAGCTGACCTTCCCCGATCGTACCCAAGCTCCCGAGCCGAGACAACTCCGGTGATGACGGACATGTGGCCTTCGGCACCGAGTCAGGGTTTCCTAAATTCTCCCATAAAAAATATTTAGGTGGCGACTCTGTATCTGGCAAAGCAGTCCATGTTTGGCACTACTTTTTCAAAAATCTGTTTCTCAAAACGATTTGCCAGATTTGGACTCTTTGGTTCAGATTTAGAACCGTGACACAAATCGAGTCCGAACTGTAGCGAGGTCCCCCTCCGCGGGCTTGTTACAGTTTCTGGCGACTCTGCTGGGGATTTTAGAGAGCTTGACTCGAACTCGTGATATCCTGTTTTGATTTCGCTTATGTGTTTCTTTGCATTGCATGTGCATTGGTGCGCCTAGGAACACAGTGTTTGCCATCTGCCATTCCTGAACGGTTTGCCGGAGGCTTGTCTTGTCAAGACATGACCATAAGGCTGATCGGCTATGGACTCTGACAGTATGGGAACACAAACCCCGGTTTTACCGGGGCACCCTTTTTGACCATTCGACCTAGTGCATATCGAAATCCATAGTGACCATTCCAAACTAGGACAGGTTGCTCACCCGATGTTAGGTTGTTTGAAACCGCTGTGTGCGTAGTGAAACCCTAGTTCCTGACAAAATAGGACAGGGAAACCCTACCCCAACATAGGGGTGTTTTGGCTCTCTCTTACTTGCTATGTGCTTTTAGAGTGTATCTCTACAGGAATGCATATACCAGTTTACAAGTCTGGGCATCAGGCCTGTGGGCATCAGCATCAGTATTTGGGGAATCAGTTTTACCTGAGGGTATCAGTTTACAGGCAGATATTTGGGAAATAGTGATCAGTATTGGGTACATTGATCCTAGTATGCTCAAATCTGTTCCAGTGAAATTAGGCTGAGATGCTCTCTGTTTTCCCTTTTGCAAGGTAGTCCTGGAACCATAGCTTCAGAAGGCTCCAATATCCCCCGAGGTTCATCGGACTTGTGCTGATAGACTTTGTCAGGTCAGAGACTCAGTTCAAGGGTAATCAGGGCTAGAGAAGGCTAGTCAGGCACAGACCACCAGTACAATAGCTACCAGATCAGTGATCTTTGAGCAGTCAGGCTGAGATTTCCGAACCTATTGCCGACATAGATATACTGGTTGCTCAGTTAGATTAGAACAGTATGTCGAGTCTGGAAGAGATGGTGCGCCAACTCCAGGATAGTATGAAAGCCATGCAGCAAGACGCTGTCCGTCAAGCGGAATTCGCCAAACAACAGGCTGTGGCCATAACCCAACAGGCAGAGACAATTGCCAGATTGGAGCAGCAAACTGGAGTATCTACTTCGCACTAGGCTCCTCCCCCACCAAGAGTTCCCATACTCGGGGAGGCAACCCATGTCCAGGATGATACGGACATTCCAGTCGGGCCAGCTCCACCCCCGATTCTGCCTCAACTCTCCAAGGCACCCACTCCTATCAACCAATCAGATTCTCCCTTCGAGCCCGAGGTGGAGCCCGTGGCATTAAAAATGCACAAGCTTGAAAAGCTGTTCAAGAAATCTCAAGGTGTGAAGTCCATCCCGGACATTGGAGACGGATACACTGACGCAGCCGTGACGCTGCCAGACCGGTTTAAGATGCCACAAATTGATCGTTTTGACGGATCTGGGGATCCTATGGTGCACCTACGACTGTTTTCAGACATCCTAAGGCCAATGGGCCTCACTAGACTGCAGAAGCTGTCTTTATTTGGCCGGACCCTGTCGGGTGTAGCGGCCGCATGGTATGCCAAATTGGAGGATGACGTCAAGAGAAGTTGAGACGAGATGGCTGAGGCCTTCATCCTGCAGTACTCATACAATACGCAAATCGAGATCACGACCCGGGATCTCGAGACAACGAGGCAAGAACCCAAGGAGAACTTTTCAGAATTTGTAGCCAGATGGCGGGCTAAGGCCTCGATGATGACCATTAGGCCAACAGATAAGGATCAAATACGGATGATTGTGCGCAATCTCCAGCCTAAGCTAATGCAGAGAATGATTGTAATCCCCTTTCCCACTTTCTCAGATTTACACGATATGGGGGAACAAATCGAAGATGCAATGAGGCAAGGTCTGTTTGACCAGGATAAGGAGCAGCCCAGGAGGGCATTTTCCCGCAATTCGAATGTGACCACTAGTGGTGATGCAGGTGCAAGATCTTCTGAAGTAGACATGGTTACCACCACTGCATCAAAAAAAGCTACCCCATTCACCGGTGCATCCGGAAGTAGCTCACAAAAAACCAAATATCCACCTCGAGTCAAGAGGGTCTTCACTCCACTTCATATGCCTTTATCAAAGGCTCTAGAGGTCTTACTCCGGAAAGGACATCTGAAACCGTTGGAACAACGGCCCCTACCCGATCCTATCCCCGCAAAGCATGACCAGACTAAGTACTGTGCGTACCACCAACAAACCGGTCATGAGACCGATAGCTGCTTTCATCTGCGCCATGATGTACAGGATTTGTTTGACAACAAGGTCATTGCCGCTCCAGCTCAATAAAGTCTATCACCACTGGATCAGTGAACTCAGGGGATAGTACGAATATGTGATCAGGGGATGAACCACCTGTGGGCGGCGCTCAGTTTACTCCGGATGTGGCGTTTGGCACGCACTGTTTCGAGCATTTTACGAATGCTAGTTGTTGTGTTTTCTGACTTGGGTATTGGGTCAGTCTTCTCAATTTGTATTGAGTCAGTCTTTTCATACTGAGTCAGTCGGGTCTGTCTTGTTGTATCGAGTCAGTCCTGTTTTGTTAAAGTCGGGTGATTCCGGGGGTGTTACTTCGGATATCACTATTTTGCTTTGTGTTTGTCCTTTTGAGTCTGTTTCTGCCAGGGAGCCAGTTGTGCCAACAGATTTGAATGAACAGCAGTGATTTTCACACTCTTGTGTTTGCTTCTGCCGTGTGCCAGTTGTGCCGGAAATATTGAATGGAATGACAGTGCTCTTCGCCTGCCTTTTCTGTGCCTTGAAATCATTGTATCAACCTAAGTTTTTTTCAAAACTTTTTTTGAACACTGCGGTGAAAACGAAGAGGAAGGAATTCCTCG
This sequence comes from Camellia sinensis, assembly GCF_055761805.1. Taxonomy (NCBI): domain Eukaryota; kingdom Viridiplantae; phylum Streptophyta; class Magnoliopsida; order Ericales; family Theaceae; genus Camellia; species Camellia sinensis. The sequence continues at coordinate 112,623,903 of NC_138974.1, forward strand.
GGTTTTGCAAAATTTTGATCATTTTGAGAGAAAGATAGGCGTGCTAAGCCCTTAACAAATGAGATCATGTTTGTTAATGTGAGTACTGAGAAGGATCCTGGCTTGATCCAGATTGGTCCCACACTGTCTTCAGCGCGAGCGATTTGTCGCTTTCTTAAAAACTTTCGAAAAATGTTTTGCGCAGTCCTATGAAGACTTGTGTGGAATCGCTCTTGAGATTGTGCAGCCTAGGATCGCTCTCAGCCTCAAGATTCTGTCCATTTGTTTTCAAACCTCGGACTTAAATTCAGAATGTTCAATGGTCAACCGCCATATGAGGCCTGTGTGGCCAGATTCGAAGCAGCCCTCGGACAAGAGGCAAGAAAGTCAGATCAAGAAGATTAGACCTCATCAGAAGAAGCTTGCAAAGCTAGAACAGAAGTACCCTTCAAACTAGGGGCAAAGATGTCAGATGTGCTCGGAGAGCCGAAGATGAGTCCTCTTGCAAATCAACAGCACTCTCCTGGATACAGATGGCTTCAAAACCCTAAAACCATTTGGCATGGACCAAATTACGCTTTTACCCTTTGAGAGGCTCGCTGGGCCGAAAACCCGGAAGGGCGACCCAGGCAAAAGTTAGAGCAAGAGAAAAATACAAAAAAAAAAAAATGCAAAGAAAAGAACAAAAAAGAACATAAAAAAAAAGGAAATGAAATGAAAAGAAATGAAAAGAAAAGAAATGAAAAGAATTAAAAAGAAAAGAAAAACAAAGCTCGCAAGGTCGAAAACCCGCATCGGGCGCCTTGGCAAAAGTTAGAGCCTAAAAAGGAGAGGTTAAATACCCGAGTGTACCTTAACCCCGAACTACGTAAGGCTTGATTCCCATGTTTGGGATACGTAGGCAACTTCATTCTGAAGTCCAGCCGTAAAATACTTCAAATTCAACTGTGTCCATGTGATGGTTCTAGTCATCTTTGTCTTTTCTGTATCCGGGAGTTCGGCTGCAATCATCGCTCTGAGGACTGATTACAATACACTACGGGGCCATTCAGACAAGGGGCAACTTTCCGTTGCCATTCAATGCGCTGCGGTGCCGTGCAAACAAGGGGCAACTTTCCGTTGCCATGTAGCTCTCTTCGAGCAAGGGGGCAATTTTCCTCCAAATCCGAAGTTGTGCGTCTCAAGAGTGGGTTCCGTGCTTGTTAAGCATTGGCCGTTTGCAAAAATAGTTTTTGAGAATTTTTACTGAAGCTGACTACTTTTCTCGAAAATTATTCCATCTTTTCCAAAACTGGACCATTTCTTGGACCCAAAAAAGGAAAATTTTCAGTGCTCATAGCCTGACTTGCATGATTTTCAAATCAAAAATCGAACAAGCATGTTAATCTAACTTTCATGTTGGTCAAAATTGTTTTAAAACCAAAATAAAAAATGGTCAAAATAATGAACTAGGGGCACAGTTGAGTCAGGCTTCCTATCTTTCCCCTGTTGTCAATGCATTTGCCAGAAAGGGCACCCGACCTGCCAAGAAGGGCACAACTGAAGTCAACAACAAAGGGCTAGAAGGCTCTCACATCCTCCACGCAACGAGGTATCAAGCCAAGTGCGAAGCACGGACGGGGACGGATCAGGATATTCCACTCCCTCATCTGGACAGATCTAACCGCGTCCAAACTCCCCAGCAGGGCATCATCAACCGATGTTAGCTGCAGATTTGCTACACACCCAGTTGTAGCACAACCCCTCTGTGGAAGAAACTTACTGTTGTGAACAAGAGTCTGGTAGAATACCAGGGGCAAGAGCCCACAATTTCCAGCTTATCCATCAACCACCCAGGGGAGGGATGAAAAACGAGAGATTAAAGAATAGAGAGATGTGCGCTGAGAGAAAAAGCGAGAAAAGGGTTTTGAGAGAAAAACCGAGCTTGAGAGCCGAGTGATGTGAGAATCACAAATAAGAAAGGGTGGGAATAATACCCGGTGAAACAGGCTCCCTGTGCACGTCTGTGTGTCGTGTCTTTTGTTTTGTTTGTCTCGATTCTTGCTTTGAGTCGTCCCGAGCGTGTCTCGACGTGTTTAGGTTGTTTACCTTTTGTTTTCCGTCGTTGAGTCTTTCTCGCTGTGTTCAGTCGTAGGCTCAATACCTGGTCGAAAACTCATCTCTCAATTTCAAAAATAAATTGTTTTGTGCTCAGAGTGCTGTGCCATCCTTCACGTTTGTGCAAAACAAGATTCTTTTTTCCATAAAACTGCAGGGTCCACCCCCGATAAGTGTGAACGGTGAAACCAGGACCTATCTGAAGCTATGATGGTTCCAGACTGCAAAGCAAAGACAAAAGAGTGAAAATCGAGGTATCTGAGTTTGTGTCAACTTCAGAAAATTCCGTGATTGTACTCCGGACGTACCTCTTCAGGGCCTTGTCAATGCTCCGAAATATGAGTGTACCTCTACCTCAGGCGCAAGATCAATCCTGCTTCAAGGTTATACACTCTTCCACTTACATTGTTATGCACCCACTTCACTTGCATTGTAATGCATTATACCTATCAAGTTTCTTCCTCAGTCATGCACGATATTGTATGCACGGTTCATTCGAAGAAGTTCCGTTTTAAGGTCATTCACTTTTGTGTATCAATCACACACACTCACTTTAGTGTATCAATCACACTTCATTCTCATTTAGTGTATCAATCACACTCTCTTCACTAAGTGCATCTATCACACTTCGTGTTCACCTTTAGTGTATCAATCACACTCTGTTCACTAAGTGCATCTATCACACTTCGTGTTCACTTTTAGTGTATCAATCACACTTTGTTCACTAAGTGCATCTATCACACTTTGTGTTCACTTTTAGTGTATCAATCACACTTTGTTCACTAAGTGCATCTATCACACTTCGTGTTCACTTTTAGTGTATCAATCACACTTTGTTCACTAAGTGCATCTATCACACTTTGTGTTCACTTTCAGTATATCAATCATACTTTGTTCACTAAGTGCATCTATCACACTTCGTGTTCACTTTTAGTGTATCAATCACACTTTGTTCACTAAGTGCATCTATCACACTTTGTGTTCATTTTCAGTATATCAATCATACTTTGTTCACACTGTGCATCTATCACACTTTGTGTTCACTTTTAGTGTATCAATCACACTCTGTTCACATAGTGCATCTATCACACTTTGTGTTCACCTTCAGTATATCTATCATACTTGCTCACTTAGTGTATCTATCACACTTTGTGTTCACCTTTAGTATATCTATCACACCTTATTCACTTAGTGCATCTATCACACTTTGTGTTCACCCTTTGTGTATCTATCACACTATGCTCACCATACTCGCTTAGTGTATCTATCACACGCTCAACTACTGTATCTATCACATGCTCGCTTTGTGTATCAATCACACACGTTCGCTTTGTGTATCAATCACACACTCTCACTTTGTGTATCTATCACACGCTCACACTTTGCTTCATATAGTGTATCCATCACACTCGCTTCACCTTTTATGTATCTGTCACACTATGCTCACTTTGTGTATCCATCACACGTTCACTTTGTGTATCCATCACACGCTCCCTTTGTGCATCCACCACACACGGTTGCTTAGTGTATCTATCACATATTTGCTCAGTGTATCCATCACACTTGTTTCGCTTTGTGTATCTATCACACTTTGCTTTGCTTAGTGTATCAATCACACTTTATTCATGTAAGCATGTCCATCACACTCTCTTCACTTTTGTGTATCTATCACGCATGTTTGTCCACTTAGTGTATCTATCACACTTCGTTCACTTTTGTGTATCTAACGCACATGTTCGTGAGAATTGCATAATTCTCTTACATCCTTTCTGCACGAGGTGTAGTTTGGCTCGAGCTTACTTGCTTGCCTAGCATTCGCTTAAAATGTTGCATTTATTTCACATAATTGCTTCATTACAACTCTCTTTACATGATCATGAGTGATAACCGGCTTCGCGTAGCGTATAAGTCCAACTTTCAAAATCGGCTTCGCGTAGCGTATAAGTCCAACTTTCAAAACCGGCTTCGTGTAGCGTATAAGTCCAACTTTCAAAATCGGCTTCGCGTAGCGTATAAGTCCAATTGTCAAAGTCTTCCTGCATATCATTTGCATCCTGCCCCTGAACTACGCTGGTTTGATTCCTTGCAAAGGGATACGTAGGCAGCCTGTGGGCACAACCATTTATTTATCGGTACTTTGTTTGTTTGTCCAAGTCTTCGGCCTTGTCAAAAATGGGTCGTCTCTGGGCTTTGACATTCACTCCCGTCATTGTTATGACTTTCGAGTTCTGTCACAGAGGGGCAACTGTAGACACCCCATTTTTGACCGCCCTTAAGACTTGGGCACTACTGATGGTTTGCTTGGCGGAGAGAGATGTGCAGGGCAAAGAATCAGTTTCTTCGGCTAGAAGAGAGGCAAATCTTTCAAAACACTTTGTTTAGGGTTTTGGAGTTGAAGAAAAGAGGAAAGGAGAGGAGAAAACTAGTTTGGGAGAAGTTCGGCATGAATCCGGGTAGAAGCGAGTTGAGCAGCCCTCGCTGAATCGGGCTCATCTGTCTGTACACTTGGAGTTTAGCTATGGGGCCACCACCATCGGAAAGCTTACTTCCGGGGCTTCATTTTGCACTCAAGAATCTCCTAGAGCCAAGTCCGGGTGGGGGAGATATGATCAGTTGAAGTCGGGCATCATCCCGGTTGGATCGAATCTGCGCGGCTTCACGGAAAAGGGCATAACGTTTTGCACAGGAGGAATTTTGATGCAAGGTTTGCGCCATTGGAAAGCTAACTTCCGGGGCTTCAATTTGGACACCAACCGGAAGTTTTTTGACCTTACCGGCCATCCACCGGCACTATATTTATCCGGCCGGCAATTTATTGTGCCGACCGGCACTTTATTTTGCTGACCGGCAATTTTTGCTAGCCGACGACCTTCCGGAGCATTCTGCAGATTGAGTGGATTCCAGCTGTGCCAGCTGGAATGCACAGAATCGATCCCCCACGTGCATGTGTGTTTGTTTTGCACCTTGTGAGCCTTTGAACCCCTTAACCTTCTAGAAGCTTGAACCTTTTGGCCAAGCTTCTTGGAGAAGCTTGGCCAGCTATTTTAGCTTCCTCTAGAAGCCTTGCACCCCCCTTGAACCCCTTGGCCCCTTTGAAGCTTGTCTTAGAAGCTTAGCATTGCTTATATAAGCACCTCTCCTCCTCCTTTGTTTAGGTTAGAGATTTGAAGCAAAAAAACCAGAGATATACCACATATATCTGATATACATACATACAACCCTCCATCTCTCTCCATATCTCTCTCATTCAACCATCAAATACCCTTGTTCTTGGGCCATTTCTTCATCAACTCATAGCACAAGGCATCCAACGCCCATTCCAGCAGCTTGAGGCTGTCCTCCAGAGGTTAAAAGCTCCCAAACTCGGTCCAAAGGTTGCTAAAGATTGGTTCTACAAGGGTGAGTTCCACTTTCCCTCTTTTGTGCATTTTTTTGACCTATATCTTAGCCCCTTGTGGTTACATCTTTGGGCTCCGACCCAAACTTCAAATCATCATATTTTGAGGTCCTCTTCATGTTTGATTGAGGACCTCTTGCTGTTTGAGGATAGTATCTAGCACTTCCTTCTTTATCTCTCCTTTAGGCCCTAATCTTGCATGTTATTTTTGGCCTATGTGTAATCTGTTTTTGGGCATGTAGTAAACTGTATATAGGTTTATTTTGAGCCCTTCTTCAACATTGAAGAAGGGCTCAACACTGTTTCGGACCTCCATGTTATACTTGCCTTTATATTCTCTTTTTGGTCCCATTTTTGCATGCCTTGGCAGCCCCTGATGTTGCTGTTTTTGGACTTTGGTCCGAACTAAAAACAGCCATATTTTGACCCCCTTGTCATGTTTTATTAAGGGTCTTTGGCTGTTTGATGAATGTTTTGCATACTTGCTTCTTTGGCCACCTTTTGGCCCATTTCTTGCATAAGAGCTTAGCCCTACCCATGTTTGTTTTTGGGGCTTTTACAGTTCTGTAAATGTGAATATTTTGGGTCCCTCTTCAATGTTATTGAAGGGACCTAACCTATTTGGAGTTAGCAGCTGTGAGTTGCTTCATAATCGCATGTTTAGGGCCGTTTTTGCATGCCATTTTAGCCCCATCTTCGCTTGCTGTTTGGCCATGCCATAAACTGTAAAAATTCTTGTCTCAGGGCTGTCTTGCTTCTGTCTTCATGCTCCATGTCCATATTATGCATGCTTTGTATAGCTGTAAGCCATTCCATATGCCTAATTTTGCATTTCGGGATTCATTCCATGCGTTGAGTGTTGTTTCGTTATGTTTCGGGGCTGTTTTGCATCACCTATCGCCTCTGAAATTTGCATGAAAATTTTCCATGTTTATGCTCTTCAAATGCGTCGAAAAGTTGCTTCCTTATGCTTAAGTCTTGGATCGTGTATCTATGCATGTTTGCATGTCGTTTGCCTCCATGTACTTAGCATTTTGGCCACTGTTTTGGGCCTAACTAGAGCCGCCTAATTCATGTTTAAGACCATCCTTTGCTTATTTGCATGCTCACCTTGCATGTTTGCTTGTATCGGCATGTTGCATCCTTAGCTCGTATGCCTAAGTTGCATTGCATCTTGCATGCATCACCTTGCCTCTTGAGATGAGTATGATAGAGGTTAGGCCCCCTTGTGTGTTTATTTGGTTTGCATGCATTTTGAAATTGAAGTTGCACACTTGATTCTTTGGGCCATCATGCATGGAAATGCGTGATTGGTGGTCCGAGAATCGGGGCACATGCCCCTTTGAGTCATTACCATGATAAGGGACATGAATGGTGCATATATGCCTTGAATTGTGCTGCCATGCTTTGCTTTGCACTCTGTTGCTGTCAATTGCAGGTTCTGCAGACATTCCTTGCCGACCGGCAGTATATATTGCCGACCGGCAGTAAACAAGCAGCCGATGGATTCATCTTGTGCCGGTGACTACACCACACTGCCGGTGGCAATTATACTCAGCCGGTGGCACTCCTCAGTGTCCAAGGAAGCAGTCCTGAGGTTTTGGTAGCCTTTAGAGGAGCAGAGGAAAGAAAACAGAGGCAGCCTATGCATGGCGGCGCATTTCCCGAGGCGGTTTACCTGTTTTCCTAGATTAGTTAATTTGTTAATTAATTAATTAATTTGTAATATTTAATTAGCTTGCGTAGTTAATTAATTTGTAATATTTATTTGGTCCCTCCGAGCGAGGGCATATTTGTAATAAGTGTGCGTGCGTGTGATGTATGCCTTCCAACCCCACTTCTTTCTTCCCTTTTATTTACCTGCTTATGATGGTAGATTAGGGCACATTTATTTTAGCATACCTTATGCTATGCATGCGTGCATTCATGCATTTGTTGACATGCACCGGGCTCGGTACATCATACAAACTACATTGTACTTTTCAATTCCAAATTGAATACATGTTACTTGTAGCATTTCATATGCCATTTTAGGGTTAGCCGAGCCTGTTTAGATTGCATCTTTGCATGTGTTGCATTAGCCATTTTTAACATGAACTAGGATCATGCATATGATTACTGACTAGTTTCTGTTTTGGCTCGGAGTACTAGGTAAGCTTTTATGCTTTAGCATATCGCATGCGTGTGAGTGTTGCCATGACAGTATGATTACCATGAGGCTATCTGCTTATGTGATATAACTGCTTGAATGCCTGTGGATGGAGGTTGAATTACCTAAATTGGAATAATGCATTAAAACTGTGTGTTTTAAGCCCACTAGATAGTGGCAAAATCATCTTTTCTAAAAGCCCACTTGAGGGTGGCAAAATCTGCATTTTAGCCTACTTGCGAGTAGCAAACCATTTTCAAAACAAACATGAAATGTTTTGTTCCAATTTGGGCGATTTGGTCTATACTTGTTTGCTGCGCGCATAACATAGTAACGCTAGGCTAATAAATGGAATAAGAACACATAAAGTTTTCAAAAACGGATATCACGGTTAGTAGAGGCCGGTCTTCGGACCGGGCGAAAGGGGGTGCTCATAGCTGACCTTCCCCGATCGTACCCAAGCTCCCGAGCCGAGACAACTCCGGTGATGACGGACATGTGGCCTTCGGCACCGAGTCAGGGTTTCCTAAATTCTCCCATAAAAAATATTTAGGTGGCGACTCTGTATCTGGCAAAGCAGTCCATGTTTGGCACTACTTTTTCAAAAATCTGTTTCTCAAAACGATTTGCCAGATTTGGACTCTTTGGTTCAGATTTAGAACCGTGACACAAATCGAGTCCGAACTGTAGCGAGGTCCCCCTCCGCGGGCTTGTTACAGTTTCTGGCGACTCTGCTGGGGATTTTAGAGAGCTTGACTCGAACTCGTGATATCCTGTTTTGATTTCGCTTATGTGTTTCTTTGCATTGCATGTGCATTGGTGCGCCTAGGAACACAGTGTTTGCCATCTGCCATTCCTGAACGGTTTGCCGGAGGCTTGTCTTGTCAAGACATGACCATAAGGCTGATCGGCTATGGACTCTGACAGTATGGGAACACAAACCCCGGTTTTACCGGGGCACCCTTTTTGACCATTCGACCTAGTGCATATCGAAATCCATAGTGACCATTCCAAACTAGGACAGGTTGCTCACCCGATGTTAGGTTGTTTGAAACCGCTGTGTGCGTAGTGAAACCCTAGTTCCTGACAAAATAGGACAGGGAAACCCTACCCCAACATAGGGGTGTTTTGGCTCTCTCTTACTTGCTATGTGCTTTTAGAGTGTATCTCTACAGGAATGCATATACCAGTTTACAAGTCTGGGCATCAGGCCTGTGGGCATCAGCATCAGTATTTGGGGAATCAGTTTTACCTGAGGGTATCAGTTTACAGGCAGATATTTGGGAAATAGTGATCAGTATTGGGTACATTGATCCTAGTATGCTCAAATCTGTTCCAGTGAAATTAGGCTGAGATGCTCTCTGTTTTCCCTTTTGCAAGGTAGTCCTGGAACCATAGCTTCAGAAGGCTCCAATATCCCCCGAGGTTCATCGGACTTGTGCTGATAGACTTTGTCAGGTCAGAGACTCAGTTCAAGGGTAATCAGGGCTAGAGAAGGCTAGTCAGGCACAGACCACCAGTACAATAGCTACCAGATCAGTGATCTTTGAGCAGTCAGGCTGAGATTTCCGAACCTATTGCCGACATAGATATACTGGTTGCTCAGTTAGATTAGAACAGTATGTCGAGTCTGGAAGAGATGGTGCGCCAACTCCAGGATAGTATGAAAGCCATGCAGCAAGACGCTGTCCGTCAAGCGGAATTCGCCAAACAACAGGCTGTGGCCATAACCCAACAGGCAGAGACAATTGCCAGATTGGAGCAGCAAACTGGAGTATCTACTTCGCACTAGGCTCCTCCCCCACCAAGAGTTCCCATACTCGGGGAGGCAACCCATGTCCAGGATGATACGGACATTCCAGTCGGGCCAGCTCCACCCCCGATTCTGCCTCAACTCTCCAAGGCACCCACTCCTATCAACCAATCAGATTCTCCCTTCGAGCCCGAGGTGGAGCCCGTGGCATTAAAAATGCACAAGCTTGAAAAGCTGTTCAAGAAATCTCAAGGTGTGAAGTCCATCCCGGACATTGGAGACGGATACACTGACGCAGCCGTGACGCTGCCAGACCGGTTTAAGATGCCACAAATTGATCGTTTTGACGGATCTGGGGATCCTATGGTGCACCTACGACTGTTTTCAGACATCCTAAGGCCAATGGGCCTCACTAGACTGCAGAAGCTGTCTTTATTTGGCCGGACCCTGTCGGGTGTAGCGGCCGCATGGTATGCCAAATTGGAGGATGACGTCAAGAGAAGTTGGGACGAGATGGCTGAGGCCTTCATCCTGCAGTACTCATACAATACGCAAATCGAGATCACGACCCGGGATCTCGAGACAACGAGGCAAGAACCCAAGGAGAACTTTTCAGAATTTGTAGCCAGATGGCGGGCTAAGGCCTCGATGATGACCATTAGGCCAACAGATAAGGATCAAATACGGATGATTGTGCGCAATCTCCAGCCTAAGCTAATGCAGAGAATGATTGTAATCCCCTTTCCCACTTTCTCAGATTTACACGATATGGGGGAACAAATCGAAGATGCAATGAGGCAAGGTCTGTTTGACCAGGATAAGGAGCAGCCCAGGAGGGCATTTTCCCGCAATTCGAATGTGACCACTAGTGGTGATGCAGGTGCAAGATCTTCTGAAGTAGACATGGTTACCACCACTGCATCAAAAAAAGCTACCCCATTCACCGGTGCATCCGGAAGTAGCTCACAAAAAACCAAATATCCACCTCGAGTCAAGAGGGTCTTCACTCCACTTCATATGCCTTTATCAAAGGCTCTAGAGGTCTTACTCCGGAAAGGACATCTGAAACCGTTGGAACAACGGCCCCTACCCGATCCTATCCCCGCAAAGCATGACCAGACTAAGTACTGTGCGTACCACCAACAAACCGGTCATGAGACCGATAGCTGCTTTCGTCTGCGCCATGATGTACAGGATTTGTTTGACAACAAGGTCATTGCCGCTCCAGCTCAATAAAGTCTATCACCACTGGATCAGTGAACTCAGGGGATAGTACGAATATGTGATCAGGGGATGAACCACCTGTGGGTGGCGCTCAGTTTACTCCGGATGTGGCGTTTGGCACGCACTGTTTCGAGCATTTTACGAATGCTAGTTGTTGTGTTTTCTGACTTGGGTATTGGGTCAGTCTTCTCAATTTGTATTGAGTCAGTCTTTTCATACTGAGTCAGTCGGGTCTGTCTTGTTGTATCGAGTCAGTCCTGTTTTGTTAAAGTAGGGTGATTCCGGGGGTGTTACTTCGGATATCACTATTTTGCTTTGTGTTTGTCCTTTTGAGTCTGTTTCTGCCAGGGAGCCAGTTGTGCCAACAGATTTGAATGAACAGCAGTGATTTTCACACTCTTGTGTTTGCTTCTGCCGTGTGCCAGTTGTGCCGGAAATATTGAATGGAATGACAGTGCTCTTCGCCTGCCTTTTCTGTGCCTTGAAATCATTGTATCGACCTAAGTTTTTTTCAAAACTTTTTTTGAACACTGCGGTGAAAACGAAGAGGAAGGAATTCCTCGGGTTTTGCAAAATTTTGATCATTTTGAGAGAAAGATAGGCGTGCTAAGCCCTTAACGAATGAGATCATGTTTGTTAATGTGAGTACTGAGAAGGATCCTGGCTTGATCCAGATTGGTCCCACACTGTCTTCAGCGCGAGCGATTTGTCGCTTTCTTAAAAACTTTCGAAAAATGTTTTGCGCAGTCCTATGAAGACTTGTGTGGAATCGCTCTTGAGATTGTGCAGCCTAGGATCGCTCTCAGCCTCAAGATTCTGTCCATTTGTTTTCAAACCTCGGACTTAAATTCAGAATGTTCAATGGTCAACCGCCATATGAGGCCTGTGTGGCCAGATTCGAAGCAGCCCTCGGACAAGAGGCAAGAAAGTCAGATCAAGAAGATTAGACCTCATCAGAAGAAGCTTGCAAAGCTAGAACAGAAGTACCCTTCAAACTAGGGGCAAAGATGTCAGATGTGCTCGGAGAGCCGAAGATGAGTCCTCTTGCAAATCAACAACACTCTCCTGGATACAGATGGCTTCAAAACCCTAAAACCATTTGGCATGGACCAAATTACGCTTTTACCCTTTGAGAGGCTCGCTGGGCCGAAAACCCGGAAGGGCGACCCAAGCAAAAGTTAGAGCAAGAGAAAAATACAAAAAAAAAAATGCAAAGAAAAGAACAAAAAAGAACATAAAAAAAAAGGAAATGAAATGAAAAGAAATGAAAAGAAAAGAAATGAAAAGAATTAAAAAGAAAAGAAAAACAAAGCTCGCAAGGTCAAAAACCCGCATCGGGCGCCTTGGCAAAAGTTAGAGCCTAAAAAGGAGAGGTTAAATACCCGAGTGTACCTTAACCCCGAACTACGTAAGGCTTGATTCCCATGTTTGGGATACGTAGGCAACTTCATTCTGAAGTCCAGCCGTAAAATACTTCAAATTCAACTGTGTCCATGTGATGGTTCTAGTCATCTTTGTCTTTTCTGTATCCGGGAGTTCGGCTGCAATCATCGCTCTGAGGACTGATTACAATACACTACGGGGCCATTCAGACAAGGGGCAACTTTCCGTTGCCATTCAATGCGCTGCGGTGCCGTGCAAACAAGGGGCAACTTTCCGTTGCCATGTAGCTCTCTTCGAGCAAGGGGGCAATTTTCCTCCAAATCCGAAGTTGTGCGTCTCAAGAGTGGGTTCCGTGCTTGTTAAGCATTGGCCGTTTGCAAAAATAGTTTTTGAGAATTTTTACTGAAGCTGACTACTTTTCTCGAAAATTATTCCATCTTTTCCAAAACTGGACCATTTCTTGGACCCAAAAAAGGAAAATTTTCAGTGCTCATAGCCTGACTTGCATGATTTTCAAATCAAAAATCGAACAAGCATGTTAATCTAACTTTCATGTTGGTCAAAATTGTTTTAAAACCAAAATAAAAAATGGTCAAAATAATGAACTAGGGGCACAGTTGAGTCAGGCTTCCTATCTTTCCCCTGTTGTCAATGCATTTGCCAGAAAGGGCACCCGACCTGCCAAGAAGGGCACAACTGAAGTCAACAACAAAGGGCTAGAAGGCTCTCACATCCTCCACGCAACGAGGTATCAAGCCAAGTGCGAAGCACGGACGGGGACGGATCAGGATATTCCACTCCCTCATCTGGACAGATCTAACCGCGTCCAAACTCCCCAGCAGGGCATCATCAACCGATGTTAGCTGCAGATTTGCTACACACCCAGTTGTAGCACAACCCCTCTGTGGAAGAAACTTACTGTTGTGAACAAGAGTCTGGTAGAATACCAGGGGCAAGAGCCCACAATTTCCAGCTTATCCATCAACCACCCAGGGGAGGGATGAAAAACGAGAGATTAAAGAATAGAGAGATGTGCGCTGAGAGAAAAAGCGAGAAAAGGGTTTTGAGAGAAAAACCGAGCTTGAGAGCCGAGTGATGTGAGAATCACAAATAAGAAAGGGTGGGAATAATACCCGGTGAAACAGGCTCCCTGTGCACGTCTGTGTGTCGTGTCTTTTGTTTTGTTTGTCTCGATTCTTGCTTTGAGTCGTCCCGAGCGTGTCTCGACGTGTTTAGGTTGTTTACCTTTTGTTTTCCGTCGTTGAGTCTTTCTCGCTGTGTTCAGTCGTAGGCTCAATACCTGGTCGAAAACTCATCTCTCAATTTCAAAAATAAATTGTTTTGTGCTCAGAGTGCTGTGCCATCCTTCACGTTTGTGCAAAACAAGATTCTTTTTTCCATAAAACTGCAGGGTCCACCCCCGATAAGTGTGAACGGTGAAACCAGGACCTATCTGAAGCTATGATGGTTCCAGACTGCAAAGCAAAGACAAAAGAGTGAAAATCGAGGTATCTGAGTTTGTGTCAACTTCAGAAAATTCCGTGATTGTACTCCGGACGTACCTCTTCAGGGCCTTGTCAATGCTCCGAAATATGAGTGTACCTCTACCTCAGGCGCAAGATCAATCCTGCTTCAAGGTTATACACTCTTCCACTTACATTGTTATGCACCCACTTCACTTGCATTGTAATGCATTATACCTATCAAGTTTCTTCCTCAGTCATGCACGATATTGTATGCACGGTTCATTCGAAGAAGTTCCGTTTTAAGGTCATTCACTTTTGTGTATCAATCACACACACTCACTTTAGTGTATCAATCACACTTCATTCTCATTTAGTGTATCAATCACACTCTCTTCACTAAGTGCATCTATCACACTTCGTGTTCACCTTTAGTGTATCAATCACACTTTGTTCACTAAGTGCATCTATCACACTTTGTGTTCACTTTTAGTGTATCAATCACACTTTGTTCACTAAGTGCATCTATCACACTTCGTGTTCACTTTTAGTGTATCAATCACACTTTGTTCACTAAGTGCATCTATCACACTTTGTGTTCACTTTCAGTATATCAATCATACTTTGTTCACTAAGTGCATCTATCACACTTCGTGTTCACTTTTAGTGTATCAATCACACTTTGTTCACTAAGTGCATCTATCACACTTTGTGTTCATTTTCAGTATATCAATCATACTTTGTTCACACTGTGCATCTATCACACTTTGTGTTCACTTTTAGTGTATCAATCACACTCTGTTCACATAGTGCATCTATCACACTTTGTGTTCACCTTCAGTATATCTATCATACTTGCTCACTTAGTGTATCTATCACACTTTGTGTTCACCTTTAGTATATCTATCACACCTTATTCACTTAGTGCATCTATCACACTTTGTGTTCACCCTTTGTGTATCTATCACACTATGCTCACCATACTCGCTTAGTGTATCTATCACACGCTCAACTACTGTATCTATCACATGCTCGCTTTGTGTATCAATCACACACGTTCGCTTTGTGTATCAATCACACACTCTCACTTTGTGTATCTATCACACGCTCACACTTTGCTTCATATAGTGTATCCATCACACTCGCTTCACCTTTTATGTATCTGTCACACTATGCTCACTTTGTGTATCCATCACACGTTCACTTTGTGTATCCATCACACGCTCCCTTTGTGCATCCACCACACACGGTTGCTTAGTGTATCTATCACATATTTTCTCAGTGTATCCATCACACTTGTTTCGCTTTGTGTATCCATCACACTTTGCTTTGCTTAGTGTATCAATCACACTTTATTCATGTAAGCATGTCCATCACACTCTCTTCACTTTTGTGTATCTATCACGCATGTTTGTCCACTTAGTGTATCTATCACACTTCGTTCACTTTTGTGTATCTAACGCACATGTTCGTGAGAATTGCATAATTCTCTTACATCCTTTCTGCACGAGGTGTAGTTTGGCTCGAGCTTACTTGCTTGCCTAGCATTCGCTTAAAATGTTGCATTTATTTCACATAATTGCTTCATTACAACTCTCTTTACATGATCATGAGTGATAACCGGCTTCGCGTAGCGTATAAGTCCAACTTTCAAAATCGGCTTCGCGTAGCGTATAAGTCCAACTTTCAAAACCGGCTTCGCGTAGCGTATAAGTCCAACTTTCAAAATCGGCTTCGCGTAGCGTATAAGTCCAATTGTCAAAGTCTTCCTGCATATCATTTGCATCCTGCCCCTGAACTACGCTGGTTTGATTCCTTGCAAAGGGATACGTAGGCAGCCTGTGGGCACAACCATTTATTTATCGGTATTTTGTTTGTTTGTCCAAGTCTTCGGCCTTGTCAAAAATGGGTCGTCTCTGGGCTTTGACATTCACTCCCGTCATTGTTATGACTTTCGAGTTCTGTCAAAGAGGGGCAACTGTAGACACCCCATTTTTGACCGCCCTTAAGACTTGGGCACTACTGATGGTTTGCTTGGCGGAGAGAGATGTGCAAGGCAAAGAATCAGTTTCTTCGGCTAGAAGAGAGGCAAATCTTTCAAAACACTTTGTTTAGGGTTTTGGAGTTGAAGAAAAGAGGAAAGGAGAGGAGAAAACTAGTTTGGGAGAAGTTCGGCATGAATCCGGGTAGAAGCGAGTTGAGCAGCCCTCGCTGAATCGGGCTCATCTGTCTGTACACTTGGATTTTAGCTATGGGGCCACCACCATCGGAAAGCTTACTTCCGGGGCTTCATTTTGCACTCAAGAATCTCCTAGAGCCAAGTCCGGGTGGGGGAGATATGATCAGTTGAAGTCGGGCATCATCCCGGTTGGATCGAATCTGCGCGGCTTCACGGAAAAGGGCATAACGTTTTGCACAGGAGGAATTTTGATGCAAGGTTTGCGCCATTGGAAAGCTAACTTCCGGGGCTTCAATTTGGACACCAACCGGCAGTTTTTTGACCTTACCGGCCATCCACCGGCACTATATTTGTCCGGCCGGCAATTTATTGTGCCGACCGGCACTTTATTTTGCTGACCGGCAATTTTTGCTAGCCGACGACCTTCCGGAGCATTCTGCAGATTGAGTGGATTCCAGCTGTGCCAGCTGGAATGCACAGAATCGATCCCCCACGTGCATGTGTGCTTGTTTTGCACCTTGTGAGCCTTTGAACCCCTTAACCTTCTAGATGCTTGAACCTTTTGGCCAAGCTTCTTGGAGAAGCTTGGCCAGCTGTTTTAGCTTCCTCTAGAAGCCTTGCACCCCCCTTGAACCCCTTGGCCCCTTTGAAGCTTGTCTTAGAAGCTTAGCATTGCTTATATAAGCACCTCTCCTCCTCCTTTGTTTAGGTTAGAGATTTGAAGCAAAAAAACCAGAGATATACCACATATATCTGATATACATACATACATACAACCCTCCATCTCTCTCCATATCTCTCTCATTCAACCATCAAATACCCTTGTTCTTGGGCCATTTCTTCATCAACTCATAGCACAAGGCATCCAACGCCCATTCCAGCAGCTTGAGGCTGTCCTCCAGAGGTTAAAAGCTCCCAAACTCGGTCCAAAGGTTGCTAAAGATTGGTTCTACAAGGGTGAGTTCCACTTTCCCTCTTTTGTGCATTTTTTTGACCTATATCTTAGCCCCTTGTGGTTACATCTTTGGGCTCCGACCCAAACTTCAAATCATCATATTTTGAGGTCCTCTTCATGTTTGATTGAGGACCTCTTGCTGTTTGAGGATAGTAGCTAGCACTTCCTTCTTTATCTCTCCTTTAGGCCCTAATCTTGCATGTTATTTTTGGCCTATGTGTAATCTGTTTTTGGGCATGTAGTAAACTGTATATAGGTTTATTTTGAGCCCTTCTTCAACATTGAAGAAGGGCTCAACACTGTTTCGGACCTCCATGTTATACTTGCCTTTATATTCTCTTTTTGGTCCCATTTTTGCATGCCTTGGCAGCCCCTGATGTTGCTGTTTTTGGACTTTGGTCCGAACTAAAAACAGCCATATTTTGACCCCCTTGTCATGTTTTATTAAGGGTCTTTGGCTGTTTGATGAATGTTTTGCATACTTGCTTCTTTGGCCACCTTTTGGCCCATTTCTTGCATAAGAGCTTAGCCCTACCCATGTTTGTTTTTGGGGCTTTTACAGTTCTGTAAATGTGAATATTTTGGGTCCCTCTTCAATGTTATTGAAGGGACCTAACCTATTTGGAGTTAGCAGCTGTGAGTTGCTTCATAATCGCATGTTTAGGGCCGTTTTTGCATGCCATTTTAGCCCCATCTTCGCTTGCTGTTTGGCCATGCCATAAACTGTAAAAATTCTTGTCTCAGGGCTGTCTTGCTTCTGTCTTCATGCTCCATGTCCATATTATGCATGCTTTGTATAGCTGTAAGCCATTCCATATGCCTAATTTTGCATTTCGGGATTCATTCCATGCGTTGAGTGTTGTTTCGTTATGTTTCGGGGCTGTTTTGCATCACCTATCGCCTCTGAAATTTGCATGAAAATTTTCCATGTTTATGCTCTTCAAATGCGTCGAAAAGTTGCTTCCTTATGCTTAAGTCTTGGATCGTGTATCTATGCATGTTTGCATGTCGTTTGCCTCCATGTACTTAGCATTTTGGCCACTGTTTTGGGCCTAACTAGAGCCGCCTAATTCATGTTTAAGACCATCCTTTGCTTATTTGCATGCTCACCTTGCATGTTTGCTTGTATCGGCATGTTGCATCCTTAGCTCGTATGCCTAAGTTGCATTGCATCTTGCATGCATCACCTTGCCTCTTGAGATGAGTATGATAGAGGTTAGGCCCCCTTGTGTGTTTATTTGGTTTGCATGCATTTTGAAATTGAAGTTGCACACTTGATTCTTTGGGCCATCATGCATGGAAATGCGTGATTGGTGGTCCGAGAATCGGGGCACATGCCCCTTTGAGTCATTACCATGATAAGGGACATGAATGGTGCATATATGCCTTGAATTGTGCTGCCATGCTTTGCTTTGCACTCTGTTGCTGTCAATTGCAGGTTCTGCAGACATTCCTTGCCGACCGGCAGTATATATTGCCGACCGGCAGTAAACAAGCAGCCGATGGATTCATCTTGTGCCGGTGACTACACCACACTGCCGGTGGCAATTATACTCAGCCGGTGGCACTCCTCAGTGTCCAAGGAAGCAGTCCTGAGGTTTTGGTAGCCTTCAGAGGAGCAGAGGAAAGAAAACAGAGGCAGCCTATGCATGGCGGCGCATTTCCCGAGGCGGTTTACCTGTTTTCCTAGATTAGTTAATTTGTTAATTAATTAATTAATTTGTAATATTTAATTAGCTTGCGTAGTTAATTAATTTGTAATATTTATTTGGTCCCTCCGAGCGAGGGCATATTTGTAATAAGTGTGCGTGCGTGTGATGTATGCCTTCCAACCCCACTTCTTTCTTCCCTTTTATTTACCTGCTTATGATGGTAGATTAGGGCACATTTATTTTAGCATACCTTATGCTATGCATGCGTGCATTCATGCATTTGTTGACATGCACCGGGCTCGGTACATCATACAAACTACATTGTACTTTTCAATTCCAAATTGAATACATGTTACTTGTAGCATTTCATATGCCATTTTAGGGTTAGCCGAGCCTGTTTAGATTGCATCTTTGCATGTGTTGCATTAGCCATTTTTAACATGAACTAGGATCATGCATATGATTACTGACTAGTTTCTGTTTTGGCTCGGAGTACTAGGTAAGCTTTTATGCTTTAGCATATCGCATGCGTGTGAGTGTTGCCATGACAGTATGATTACCATGAGGCTAGCTGCTTATGTGATATAACTGCTTGAATGCCTGTGGATGGAGGTTGAATTACCTAAATTGGAATAATGCATTAAAACTGTGTGTTTTAAGCCCACTAGATAGTGGCAAAATCATCTTTTCTAAAAGCCCACTTGAGGGTGGCAAAATCTGCATTTTAGCCTACTTGCGAGTAGCAAACCATTTTCAAAACAAACATGAAATGTTTTGTTCCAATTTGGGCGATTTGGTCTATACTTGTTTGCTGCGCGCATAACATAGTAACGCTAGGCTAATAAATGGAATAAGAACACATAAAGTTTTCAAAAACGGATATCACGGTTAGTAGAGGCCGGTCTTCGGACCGGGCGAAAGGGGGTGCTCATAGCTGACCTTCCCCGATCGTACCCAAGCTCCCGAGCCGAGACAACTCCGGTGATGACGGACATGTGGCCTTCGGCACCGAGTCAGGGTTTCCTAAATTCTCCCATAAAAAATATTTAGGTGGCGACTCTGTATCTGGCAAAGCAGTCCATGTTTGGCACTACTTTTTCAAAAATCTGTTTCTCAAAACGATTTGCCAGATTTGGACTCTTTGGTTCAGATTTAGAACCGTGACACAAATCGAGTCCGAACTGTAGCGAGGTCCCCCTCCGCGGGCTTGTTACAGTTTTTGGCGACTCTGTATCTGGCAAAGCAGTCCATGTTTGGCACTACTTTTTTCAAAAATCTGTTTCTCAAAACGATTTGCCAGATTTGGACTCTTTGGTTCAGATTAAGAACCGTGACACAAATCGAGTCCGAACTGTGGTAACCCCAAATGAACGGAACGAGACTCATCCTCCCGGGGCGTTCGGGGACGTCTACACCGGCCACCAAGGCTGCCGATCGACTATCAGAAGTGGCCGATGGCCATCCATCTTGGCCGGCCATCCCTTAGCATGCTCCTAAGGTGGGTCAGAAGCATTCTGAAAGTTGGCATAATTTTCAGAAGTACAGAAGTCTGCAAATAGAGGCATCATGAGGCACGGTAGTGGATTTTCGAGCGAAGCCAACTGAGCATGCATATCCCCCTCGTTTCCCGAGGCCATTTGTTTAAATTGCTTAGCTAAACCAGTTCATTAGCTTAGTTATTTTGTAATTAATTGGTTAAGTGTTTAATTAATTAATTTGGTTTGTATTTAATTAGCTTAGTATAGCTAGTTTAAATTTGGTTTGTAATTAATTAGCTTAGCGTAGCTAGTTAGCTTATTATTCGAACCCTCCGTCGAGAGGGAAAATGTTGTAATAAGTGTGCGTGTGTGTGTGAATGTCTTCTAACCCCACGTATTTCTCCCTTTTATTTACCAGCTTTTGATGGTTAGTTTTAGGGCATGTTTCAATTAGCATCCTTATGCTTGCATGCGTGCATCATTCATTTTGTCTTGCATGCACTGGGCTCGGTGCATCATTCAAACTGCATTGTATTTCAATACCTATTTGAATACATGTATCAGTTGTTGCATTCATATGCCATCTTAGAATAGCCAAGCCTCATTAGTTGCATTTTGCATGTGTTGCATTAGGCATTGTTGACATAGCTAGGATCATGTATTGATTACTAACTAGCTTCTTTTTTTGCTCGGAGTACACTGTGAGTGTTTATGCTTTAGCATCCTTGCATGAGTGTGAGTGATTGCCATGTTTAGCATGCTTGCCATGAGGCTATGTGCTTAAGTGATTAAATGCATGAATGCCTGTGGATGAAGGCTCCATTGCTTGAATTGGAACAATTCATCAAAAATGTGAGTTTTAAAGCCCACTCGGAGTGGCAAAATCATGTTGTTTTCTAAGCCCACTTGAGGGTGGCAAATCTGCGTCTTAGCCTACTTGCGAGTAGCACTTTCAAACCATTTTCAAAAAACAAACATGAGATGTTTTGTTCCAATTCTTGCGATTAAGTCTATACTTGTATGCTGTGTGCATCACATAGTAAGCTAGTCTAAGAAACTGGAATAAGAACGCATGTGTTTTCAAAAACAACATATCATGTTAGTAGAGGCCGATCCTTTGATCGGGCGAATGGGGGTGCTCATTTCAGGACCTTCCCCTCTCGTACCCAAGTTCCCGAGCCAAGGCAACTTTGGTGATGACGGGCACGTGGCCTTAGGCACGAGTCAAGGTTTCCTAAATTTCCCAAAACAAAATATTTAGGTAGCGACTCTGAAATCTAGCAAAGCAGTCCATGTTTGGCACTTTTTGATTAAAATCGATTTTCAAAACGATTTGTCGGATTTGGTGTCATACCCCAAACCCGCCCCTAGAAGTTTGGGCATGACCACTTCAAAAACGGACACTTAACCTATTATATATATATATATATATATATGGGGCCTGAACGGAAGCACTAAATATCAAAATTTGACAATGGAAACAAACTCCATCGAGCTACTACTATCATGCCAGGATCACAAACTTTTAACAGACAAATAAAATCTAAAACATACACCTGAACATCGGTTATATACATACATATATACAGACCCAGCCCTACCATTGGGCATATACAAAAACATGAAAGCTATATACATCAATCTTAGATAGACATTTAAAAAGCAAGCCAACATCTTATCAGTTTAACAAAATCAATGGCTGTGTATAGTGCCTGGACACACAAAGGTTGACAAAAGAAAGCGGCGTCATGGCTAGGACTGACCACCTGATTGGTGACCTACAGAAACAGACATAACAGAGAGTGAGCCGGGCTCAGTGAATAGTAATGCATAAATAAAACGATGCTTAACTTGAAACATAACACATAGCAATGCATATAAAGATGTAAAGTTCACATAGTTAGTCTGATTCTGTGCTAAGTACATAACAGCCTTAGGTTCAATCTTGCAACATAAACATGGTGGCTATAAGCCCTTGAAACATGGTGGCACAAGGCCCTTGAAGCATGTGGCATTAAAGCCCTTGAAACATGTGGCATAAAAGCCCTTGAAGCATATGGCATGAAAGCCCTTGAAACATATGGCATAAAAGCCCTTGAAGCATATGGCATGAAAGCCCTTGAAACATATGGCATAAAAGCCCTTGAAACATATGGCATGAAAGCCCTTGAAACATGCGTGTATGAACCCAAGAGATGTCTCACACGGATTCTAGAGGTGACTCACATTGTAGCACTTAGTTCCGTGTAGCACTTTGTTTCATTTCATAACAACTTGTATAGATGGCCATAAGCCTCATAACTTTCATGGAATGGCTTTCAGCCTCATAATTTTCACATATGTATGGACTCAAGAGGTGGCTCATACAGATTCTAGAGGTAACTCGCACTGCAGCACTTAGTTCCGTATAGCACTTTGCTCCATACCAGAAATTAATAGGTTTTCCAGACCAAACCG
This sequence comes from Camellia sinensis, assembly GCF_055761805.1. NCBI lineage: Eukaryota > Viridiplantae > Streptophyta > Magnoliopsida > Ericales > Theaceae > Camellia > Camellia sinensis. Next base: position 112,646,069 of record NC_138974.1, read on the forward strand.
TACATATCATGTCATATCATAAACGGAATCAAATCATACATATTTTTTTTATACTTAAATCATAAGCAGAAATCAAAAGTCATATTCGTAACATACTTGAATTTGTAACATACATGAACTTGTACCATGTGTAAACTTATAACATACTTGAACTTGTACCATACTTAAACTTAGAACATACGTAAACTTGTAACATACCTATACTTGTAACATGCTTAAATCTGTAACATACTTAAACTTGTAACGTACATAAACTTGTAACTTAATTACTTAAACCACGGTATTATTACCCCCGGGTAAGGGCCGTGTGTTACGGATGTCATGAATACTTTACATTTATGGTCAACTGTTCATTAAGTCAAAACGTAACATATCAGAACATAGAGCATGCTTAGCAAGGACAGAACAGTTTACATTCTAACGTGGGTTACATAATGATGTTAAACCTTTGTTTTCATATCATAGATTCTAAACGACCTCGAGTCCATACGTAACACAACAAATAATCTTGGACTCATACAGGTATCATTATTCATGGATGAACATAAGCTCCATTTATTCTTAAGAAGTATATAATACACTGATAAATAACAGAGGTTTAATACTTGTTATTGATAGAACAAAAAGGTTCCAAAGTCATACCGACGTACGCAAATCTTTCCATATTCATAGAAATTCATATTGATTTCCACTTGTCATAAACGTTGATAACACTTACAAAGAACAGAGTGTTAGTGACAATAATTATCAACGATAAATAAGATGTACATTTCTGTACTACTACTCACAGTGTTCAGGTGCTTGATCCGCCCCTGTAGCTGACCCTACACAATTCACGTAATTCAAACATAATTCATCATAGTACAACACCATTCAATTCACTATGAGTCAACACAACATAATCCAACAAAGTCAATATCACTTAGTTCATCAACACCATTTGTAATTTAACATAATTCAAAATAAACCCTTGAATTCCATTTCAATATTCCAAAACCGAGTTCATATCATATTTCATTCGCAAATTTTAAACATTATTTTCAAACATTTCCAAATTCCAATTAAACTTGAACACATATAATTCAATACCTCAATTTCATTACTCTACTTTCAATTTGGGCCAATTCATTGGTTATCATCATTAATCAACCTAGGGTTTCAAGAAAATATTGAAATTTCAAGAAAAATTCAAACTTATTAACCCATTACTTTTTATTCCAATTTTCCCAATAATTATACATCTAGGATTCACCATCCATCATTTTAACCCACCAATTTAACTTCCAACATCTCCAATTCTAAACCCCCAATTCTCATAATAAACACTACACTAGATGTTCAAAAAAAAATATGGGTTTTACATTTATATACTCCAAAGTATTACAAATCTATCTATCAATGAAAGAATGAAGGAGAACTAGGACCCTACCTCAAGAAACAAGCAAAGGGACGAAGCTTTAATGAGAATCCTTCGCAAATCCAAGTTCCAATCGGTTAAAAATGTTGATCCTTTCCTGTGGATTGTTGATCAAAGTAGAGGAAATCAAGGTTTGGGGAGCTAGGGTTTCAGACATGGAGGAGGGGAGAAGAAGAGAGGAAAAGAAAATGTAAGAAATGGTCCAAAAATCACGTTTTTGAGCTGCTGTCCTGCACAGTCCCGCACGTGCGCCGCTATTCCCCGCACGTGCGGATCTGCTTCCAGCACAGATGTGAAAACTTCAAACAGGTATAACTCTCTCATCCGGACTCCGTTTTAGGTCATTCTTATGGTCAAATTGAAGCCCCGAAGATAAGCTTTCCAATGGTTCTAACCTCACATCCAAATTCAAAGTGTGGAAAAAGAAAAGGGCAAATGAAAGACGGCTGATCGTAGATTAACTATCCGAATTATATTTGTTGGTCCAATCTTGCTTTACCATCATACCACCACCTCAAACAATACCCCAAAATAAGGTAAGAACATTCCAAATACACTATTAAGAATGTCAAAAATGAGCCCATGCTCAAGCGGAGGGAAAAAAAATTTCAAGCCGATACAATAAAGGTCGCCATAACTCAGCAGATAATTCTTTAATTTCGATAGATATAGTTGAATTAAAACACATTAACCCCTAATTAAATAAGGATGACTTTTGGGGTCATTACATTTGGACTCTTTGGTGATTTATCAGTCTTACATTGCCCTTTGTGAGATTAGATTCAGAACCGTGACAGGAGTCCGAACTGTAGTAGCTAGAACTACAATTCGCGCCCTCGCGCGCGGATTGGAGTTTGGGCGGTCTACAAAACCAAAAAGAAAAAAGAAGAAACCGAAAAGATGAAAGGAAAAAAGAAGAAAGAGAAAAGGAAAAAAGGGAAAAAAAGAAAGAAAGCCATCAAGCTAGGGGTATTCATTGGAATGAAATCCAATCAACCATGAGAAAATGAACTTTTGTCTGAATCTGGGGAGGTCAATGCGAGGAAGTACCACATTGCGAGAAGAACGAACTCTGAAAAGGGAGCAAAAGAAAAGAACAAGACACGCATAAAGGAATGGAGAACCAAGCCCAAATCAAGGTGAAGCCAGTTTCAATGTTAGGGCAAGGATGACTAGTGATCAAATTCACTGCAAGTGTTGTAACGCTATCCTTGAGAGGCTCGCTAGGCCGAAAACCCAAAAGGGCGACCTAGGAAAAAGTTGGAGCTTGAAAAATGAGAAATCAAAAAAATAGAGCTCGCAAGGTTGAAAACCCAAAAGAGTGACTTTGGCAAAAGTTAAAGCGCAAAAGGAGAATATCAACACCCGAGTAAACCTCATCCATGAACTACATTGACCTGATTCCCATTCTTAGGATACGTAGGCAACTTCATCTTGAAGTTCGGTCTCAACCACATCTATTTCATCCATCTCGACCCAGTAACCTTGCCCAATTCGCATCGTCAGCTTCACATCAATCCATGAGCTACACCAATTGTTGTGCATATCACATACTTGCGTTAGGTAAGAAAGAACTAGCTTGAATCAAAAAGTGAAGAAATTTTCCATACTTGAACTTATCAGTGGAATCTCTATCTTGAGCAAAAAAGGAATCGAAACTTAGGTTTTGCAAAATTGCGTTCTAAAGAGAATGTAAGTAATACTAGGGACATTATGAATGATCAGTTATCTTGAGTCTTTTTCTGCTTTTGGGTCAGTTATGAGTTTTGTTGTGTCGTGTCTAGTGTTTGTCTCAGTTAGCGCTCTTCATCGAGTCACCATAGCATGTCTATCACTCAAAAGCGCTCTTTATTGAGTCACCATAGAGTGTCTGTCGCTCAAAGTTCAACAGAGTGGTATCACCAAAATTCCATACACGAATGTTCACTCTAAACTCAAAAACAAGTCCATGGGTGGAATTCATAAACAAACTGAGAGTGCCCATAAAAGGGCATCACGTTCATGATCATTGCAATGTATATGTGAGGAATCCATCACTACTTTGGAAGAGACTAGAGTAGATTCTCGACATGCTGGAACAAAAGGGAAGCATGAGTTTGATTGGTTAGCAACCGTTCCAGGATCTAATGATCCCCATCACACGTGCCTGCATAATGTTGAAAATGATGGCCAGTGATTGGACACTAGGCGCAATTTTCAGTACATCTGATTGGACTATCCATTGAACAAGGGGCATGAACCCAACCTTTCTCTCAGTCCGCTCAAAGCCATTTGTCGAGCACTTTCCCCTAGGTTATGGTGATGATTCTGATATGATTCAGCTCTTGAAAGTTGTCTTCGACCATTTCAAAACACTCAGAGGCTAAAACATGTGATTTTAAGATTCAAAAAGTGGAGGGGTTGGCTAACCTTCCTTAGGCTTGCTTACTGGCTTTATTCTCCTCTTTTTTTGGTTTACTTTTCCTAGCTTTTCAACATGATTCCAACACTATTTTTGCTATTTTGGGGCTGTTTTAATTGTTTACTTAGTTTATGCTTTGAATACCATGCTTATATTGTTGTAAGTCCTCATAGATTTGGTGGTTTAGGCCATAGACACCAATCTATTTGAGTTGATGGCTTTTTTTACATAATTTCCATGTAAATATTCATATTTATCATCATCATCATTGTCTTTGCCTAATTATCTCTGCAACCTCCCTCCTTTCTTTACTTTCTTTGATTAAGAGATGTCTTAAACACTAGTTTATTGCTCAAGGCATGAGAAAGAGACTTTCCATGCTTAATGGTTTAATCTCTTCGGAGGTTCATTACCAAGGCATTCCATCTCTCTCATGTTAAGTGCAACTCCTTGTTTGAAGCATCTCTTTATCGCTTTTTGCACTTAGTGGACGTAATGATCACTTTCGGACAAAAATGAATAAAGAATGGCAAGGTAATGCTTCTTGAATCCGATAGTTGCATTTTGTATATGTTGCATTAGTCACTTGCGTAGTAGAGCATGCATTTTTCTAATTGTTTTATTTCCTTTGGCTTGCCTCGGAGTACTATGTGAGTATTTCTTGCTTTAGCATATTGCATGTATGTTTGTGTTTCCATATCAAAAATATTTACCATGAGGCTAAGTGCTTATTTGATATACCTCTTGAATGCCTGTAGATGAAGGCTATGTTGCCTAAATTGTGATGATTTGATTAAGGTGCATATGAGCTCGCTTTTTCAAGTAGCACATATCCAAAACTCTTTTCAAATAAACATAAAATCAAAGCATTCCAAAGTTGGTAAAATAATCTATACTTATATGCCTCACATAGCAATGTTAGCATAATAATTGGAACAAAAGTATATAGTGTACATAAAAATCATATCATGGTTTGTAGGGGCCGATCTTTGATCAGGTGAATGGGGTGCTCAATTCATAACCTTCCCCTCTCATACCTAAGTTCTCGAGCCACTTTGGTTATGACGGACAAGTGGCCTTTGGCACGAGTCACGGGTTTCCTAAATTTCTCAAAAATATTTAGGTGGCGACTCTAAAATCTGGCACTGCAGTTCATTTCTAGCATCTCTAATAATAAATAGATTTTCTAAAATTTGCCGGGTTTGGACTCTCATTTGTGTTTTTCTGTTTCACATTGCAGTTGCGAAACCAGATTCAGAACCATGGGGGTCTGAACTGTAGGGTTTTCGTATCCGAGGAGACTAAACCTCTCCGAGGAGCTCTAAAAGCCAGCTACAGCAGTCTGCACAAATTCTGGAACTTTAAAGTCACTTTTTTGCCCAAAATCTTTATTCTGTCTTCTTCTCTTCTCTCCCTCTTCTCCATACCTGAAACCCTAGAGCTCCAAACACTTGATTTCTCCAAGTCTAGTTTGAGATATTTACTGATTGTTTCATTTTTTCGTTGAAATTTCAAGTGGGTTCCGATCTTAAGTTTTCATTCTTGAGGTAGGGGTACTTTAACTTATTATATCTTTAATTTGAGAACCACATGTGGTAAGTTCATTAGATATTCACCTTTGTAGATTTATATATATATGTGTGTGTGTGTGTGTGTGTGTGTGTGTGTGTGTATGGATTGTGTTTGCTAACAAATGATTTGACAAGATGGGGCAATAATTCATGATTATGGATGGAATTATGACTATTATTGAGGATTATTGTTGTTGATGATGAAAATTAGTCTCTAATTCATGAAAGAGAAAAAAAAAACTCCTAATTTTTCTACAAACCCTGGTTTTAAAACTTGTTCAATAAAGAGTGGTTTTGATCAATTGATTTTTAAAACATGAAACACTATAAGAAATTGCACTTTTGGCGACCAAATTTGGCGACTAAAATTAATTTAGTAGGCAAAAGTAAGCCCTTTGACGACTAAAATTTGAATTGGTTGGCAATGTTTCATATTTTAGCTACTAAAATTTTTTAGTAGCCGTATATTACTTATTGGCGACTAAAAACACAATTAGTAGCTAAAAAATGACCCAATCAGCAACTAAAAAATAGTTAGTCGCTAAAAATAGCCCAATAGGCGACTAAAATACAATTAGTAGCTAAAAAGTTACCCAATAGGCGACTAAAAAAATTTGGTCCCTAAATGTACAATCTTTAGCTACTAAAAATAATTTTAGTCGGTATTAATTTAATTTTAGCAAATAAATTTTACTCGGCAATTATAATTAAAAATTTTAAAAATTGGACTTCAGATTTTGGAGGGAAAATTAATTATTAGTAACTAAAAAAGTTGGCCAGGAAAGAAAATAAACTAGGGTTTAAAAAATACACTACCACACGCTTAAACTCTCTCATATGTTTGTCTGTCTCTCACTCTGTGACTCTCTCTCTCTTTCTCACTCTCTCGCGCCTCTGCCTTCCTCCAGCTCTCTCTCTCTCTCGCTTTCATCTCCATCGTCGTCGGGTACGGGAGCATCACTGCCATCGCACACGAGCACCACCGTCAATCCACCATTGAAGCATTACCCTAGGTATGTCCTCTCTCTATCTATTTTGCCCTCTCTCTATCTTTCAGTCTCTCTTTCCCTAATTTCAGCCTCTGGGGTTTTCTTCTTCCATTTGCATACCTTCACACATACCAAACCCCAAATCGATCCACCCATCGCCATTGATGAATGACTGCGATTTTGGTTTTTTTTTTTTTTTTTTGATGGTTTGATGATATTGATTTATGATTTATGATATAAAAAAGTTAAGAAGATAAAGAAAAGAATTTGTATGCATATGTATATAAAATTTAAATTTGGGCATTGATTTCGACGGAATTGAAGAGGTTTTCCATAAGGAAATTGTTGAGATAGAGTTGAATAATAAACCAAAGTTTAAGAGGAGCAGTCGGCAAAGGAGTCAAAGCGTTACTTGCTGCTCTGTTTTGATCTTAGGATTGTGGGTTTGATGACTGCGTTTGTTCTTGTTTATCATTTAGATTTTTTTTTTATTTATGCTTCTGTTGTATTTTGGTGCTTCTGCTGTGTTTTATTGCTTCATTTGCTCATTTGTTTGAAAATCTAATCTAATTAGAGGTAGGTAGTGTGTGGCTTTTCACATGCTAATGAAGGAGCATTGTTTTGAATTTCAGCATAGAATTAAACATAAGTGAAATTAGAGATGATGTGAAACTTATTAATATAGATGCATATTGGAATTTCTTGGTCTTCATTCTTAATCACTGTGCTCTGTACTTGATTTGGATTTCAAACCATGCATCTTATTAGCAAAGTATTCTCTAGCATATTTGTCCCATTTCTGCAAAATCATGTATAGCAGAAAATCTAAGAAAAAAGATAAACTAAAATGCACATGCAACTGCAAAAGCATAGAGCATGCCAATTATTACCAATAACTCTATTTTGAACAATAGCAACTTTGCTTGTAGTATTTTAATCAAATGAAGGTGTGCATAACATATAAATAGCCCACCTGATGAAATCTGGAAAGGCCACTTTGGAAGTTGGAGAAAAGGTCTATTTCAAAGTTTTAAATATTTTCCACCTTCCCTAACAACCAGACAAGCTATGTGATACATATAGTAATATTCCGAAGATGAAACCAAGAAATCCCTAAATTTGATCAACTTGAATTTATTTTATGGATAAAGATAAGGTGACTAACTACCACATAATTCACTCAAAATGTGTTGGACATATTTTTGGATGCAGGACATGAGGTTAATGCTTGTGGTGAACATATGCATCATTTCAATAATTCATTACAATTCAGCAATACAAATTAGAAATTTGGTTGCTATGCGGCACATGAAATACTTCAATTTGTGGGAATTCAAAAATGAACTAGAGAGGAAACAGAGCATAATGCTTTAGATATGTAGATATCAGAAATATGATGGTATTTAGCAAAGAGTCCTGTGCATTGATAATAATCAGTGTTTAAGCTTGAATTATGGAATATAACCAGCTGAGCATTTACTTAATAAGTTGGCATAATATGAACCTATCCAAAATGTTGAAGATTTTTACCAAAATTATCGCAAGCAATAGTCAATCATATACAAACCATACGTGGTTCAACATCCTCAACTATTTGCTTAGCTTTTCACACTAATACCATAGTACCAATTTAAATATGAAGCAAACATGATACATACTTATGAGCCAGCCCAGAAACTAATGAGGTCCCAGACCTTTGTTGCTAGATCTCAGATTGATGTTGTTGGAGAGATTGACATGCATTGTTTGCATGTCAGCTTCTTTCCTAGCAACTTAAGCTTTTGGGTCTAGTGGTGATCTAACATAGTATCATAGCCTTGGTTTCAAAGGGGTCTTGGGTTCAAGTCGCTCTATTTACATTTGATCCCTGGTTCGGTATGTTTGTCTCTCCACATGCAAGATGGGTTGCACATGAAGGAGGGCATTTGAGAGCTTAATACACATTATTGGGGATCTTCCCTAATCGTTTAAACTTTTGGAACTAGTGGTGATCTAACAGGTATGGATTCAGGCCTCAAAACACATTGTTGGACCGAGATTGTTCTTCAATTTGGAGAAGCTTGTAGGAAACATTCGTTGATGGTTTGAATTACTTGACTGGATTTTGGAGAACTATAAGGCTACTTGACTTAGTTATACCTTCTAAATGGGCCCACAAGTGGCAAAATAGTTCTTGGGTTGTATATTTCACTTTATTTGTAACATTGTAAGGCGTTGGAACAAGGTTTGAAGAACTCTATATTTGTAGTATGCATAAGATTACTTTTTAGCTCAATATACCTTATCCTCTTCTACAACCCTGCAAGGAAGCTACAATCAGAAACTTAGCAAATAAAACCTAGAATAAATTCGGCTACCACCTCTTCAACTTATGGCTGCTTTCATTAAACAAGAGGAAGTATATCAAAAATAGTATGAGAAGCTAGGAGAAGATTTAATATGGTCTTAAGGCTCTTAATGGATCCCACCACAATTGCCTTTGCCACTTCCATAATTTCCAGTGACTTTCGTAACTGCCCTCAATCACCATAAACCAATTGGCATTCGTAAAAGCTTTAACATAGAATAGAAAAATGTTTTAGGGTAATTGATGAAGACAAACCTCCTTCAGTTATTTCTCTCATGTTTTATTTCTTTATTTATTTTTTGAATCTCTTGGTTTTCACATGAGACCTCAAAAATCATGGATTTATAATCCCATGACTTTAGTGGATTTTAGTTTCATGATTTGTTAAACTAGTTGGCATTCTTAGTTGGTGAATTATTCGGTCATGTACGGAAGGGGCAGCCTTGGGCTGACCAGAAGATTGTCAAGGTAACATTTATGCATGGTAGTATATATATTTGATATGAAATGCTTTTCTTAGGTTTTAACAGATGATATAATTATAGAGGATTATTGAGGTATTTCAATAATCTTTTTAGTTACACTTCTTTGTCGTCTTTTGGAATAGCAACTCATAGATGCAAACTTATATGCATTACTTGGGAAAAGGACTGCAACAGATGATGAAAAGCCTATTAAAAAGAAGAATGAGAAGCCTGTTAAGGTTGAGGTGGGCACAGTTGCATGCATCTTTGTTGCCCACATATATTACTTATCAGTTGATTTAAAGTTTTCTCACGTCTTTTGATCTATTATCATATATCTACAAATGTACTACTGCTGTGGATACTCTGCCAAAACCATCTGAAGAAGAACTCAATCCCTAGACAAAAGTGAACTACAATTATGTTTGAGGCATGACATGCAATTTGGCAAACATGGGTAATATGCTTTAAAGATGCTTTTGAATGGCTTTTGTGGTAATTGTTGGTGTGATGCCAAAAGTATGATTAATAATATTTATTATCTCTTTATGCTCTTTATGGGCTTGGTGATGGCAAATAACTATTAACTTATGTGATGCTGCCCCCAGATTCGTTGTCCATCACCTCCACAACCAAACTTCATATTACATTCTAAACAATTTAAAACCTAGTCGAAAAAAGGCGTTCCAGGGGAAAACATGCAAAACAACCCCTGAACCACCATGTGGCTCTCACAGACAGCTTCTCCTTGACAAATAGTACTTGTGACAACTGACGGAATGCAATTCGGACCTGTAGGTTGGGAGTTGGAGCCGAATATACCTTAAACTTAGTCGAAAAAGGGCGTTTCAGGGGCAAAAATTCAAAACTGCCCCCAAACCACCTTGTGGCTCTCACGGACAGCTTCCCCTTGACAAATAGGCCTTATGACAACTGATGGAATGTAATTCGGACCCGTAGGTTGGGAGTTAAAGCCGAATACACCTTAAACTTAGTCGAAAAAGGGAGTTCTGGGGGCAAAAATTCAAAACAGCCCCCGAGCCACCATGTGGCTCTCACGGATAGCTTCCCCTTGACAAATAGGAATTTTGACAACAGACGGAATGTAATTTGGAAGTTAAAGCCGAATACGACATAAACTTAGTCGAAAAATGGCGTTCCGGCGAAAATTCAAAACAGGCCCCGAACCACTATGTGGCTCTCACGGACAACTTCACCTTGACAAATAGGACTTGTGACAATTGACAGAATGTAATTCAGACTCGTAGGTTGGGAGTTAGAGCCGAATATGTCTTAAACTTAGTCGAAAAAGGGCGTTCCGGGAGTGAAAATTTAAAACAACTCCCGAACACTGTGTGGCTCTCATGGACAGCTTCCCCTTGACAAATAGCACCTGTGACAACAGACAAAATGTAATTCAGACCCGTAGGTTGGGAGTTAGAGCCGAAATGCCTTAAACTTAGTCGAAAATGGACGTTCCAGAGGAAAAAATTCAAAACAGCCCCCGAACCACTGTGTGGTTCTCACAGACAGCTTCCCCCTGACAAATAGGACTTGTGACAACTAACGAATTATAATTCGGACCCATAGGTTGGGAGTTAGAGCCAAATACGCGTTAAACTTAGTTGAAAAAGGGCGTTCCGAGGGCAAAAATTCAAAACAACCCCCGAACCACTGTGTGGCTTTCATGAACAACTTCTCCTTGACAAATACGACTTGTGACAACTAACGGAATGTAATTCGGACCCATAGGTTGGGAGTTAGAGTCGAATACGCCTTAAACTTAGTCGAAAAAGGGCGTTCTGGGGGCGACAATTCAAAACAGACCCTGAACCACTATGTGGCTCTCACGGACAGCTTCCCCTTGACAAATAGGACTTGTGACAACTGACAGAATGTAATTTGGACCCGTAGGTTGGGAGTTAGAGCCGAATACGCCTTAAACTTACTCGAAAAAGGGCATTCTGTGGGCGAAAATTCGAAACAGCCCCCGAACCACAGTGTGGCTCTCACAGACAGCTTCCCCTTGACAAACAGGACTTGTGACAACTGACGAAATGTAATTTGGACCCGTAGCTTGGGAGTTAGAGGAGAATATGCCTTAAACTTAGTCGAAAAATGACGTTCCGAGGGCAAAAATTCCAAACAGCCCCCGAACCACCATGCAGCTCTCACGGACAGCTTCCCCTTGACAAATAAGACTTCGCACAACTGATGGAATGTAATTCGGACCTGTAGGTTGGAAGTTAGAGCCGAATACGCCTTAAACTTAGTCGAAAAAGGGCGTTCTGAGAGCAAAAATTCAAAACAAGCCCTGAACCACCATGTGGCTCTCACGAGCAACTTCTCCTTGATAAATAGGATGTGTGACAACTGACAGAATGTAATTCTGACCCGTAGGTTGGGAGTTAGAGCCGAATACGTCTTAAACTTAGTTGAAAAAGGCGTTCCGGCGGCGAAAATTCAAAACAACCCCCGAACCATCATGTGGCTTTCACAGACAGCTTCCTCTTGACAAATTGGACTTGTGACAACTGACAGAATGTAATTCGGACCCACCGGTTGGGAGTTAGAGCCGAATACGCCTTAAACTTACTCGAAAAAAGGCTTTCTAGGGGTAAAAATTCAAAACAGTCCCTGAACCACTGTGTGGCTCTCACAGACAGCTTCCCCCTAACAAATAGGACTTGTGACAACTGACGGGATGTAATTCAGAACCATAGGTTAGGAGTTAGAGCCGAATACGCCTTAAACTAAGTCGAAAAAGGGCGTTCCTGGGGCGAAAGTTCAAAACAGCCCCCGAACCACTATATGGCTCTCACGGATAGCTTCCCTTTGACAAATAAGACTTGTGACAACTGACAGAATGTAATTCGGACCCGTAAGTTGGGAGTTAGAGCCGACTACGCCTTAAACTTAGTCAAAAAATGGCGTTCCTGGGGCGAAAATTCAAAACAGCCCCCGAACCACCATGTGGCTCTCACAGACAGCTTCCCCTTGACAAATAGGACTTGTGACAACTGACGGATTGTAAATCGAACCCGTATTTGGGAGTTAGAGCCGAATACGCCTTAAATTTAGTCGAAAAAGGGCATTCTGAGGGCAAAAATTCAAAACAGCCCTCAAACCACCATGTGGCTCTCACGGACAGCTTCCCCTTGACAAATAGGACTTGTGACAGCTGACAAAATGTAATTCGAACCTATAGGTTAGGAGTTAGAGCCGTATACGCCTTAAACCTAGTCGAGAAAGGGCATACCGTGGGCAAAAATTCAAAACAGTCCCCCGAACCACTGTGTGGCTCTCACAGACAGCTTCCCCTTGACAAATAGGACTTGTGACAGCTGACAGAATGTAATTTGGACCCGTAGGTTAGGAGTTAGAGCCGTATACGCCTTAAACTTAGTCGAGAAAGGGCATTCCGGGGACAAAAATTCAAAACAGTCCCCCGAACCACTGTGTGGCTCTCACGGACAGCTTTCCCTTGACAAATAGGACTTGTGACAACTGACAAAATGTAATTTGGACTCGTAGGTTAGGAGTTAGAGCCGAATACACCTTAAACTTTGTCAAAAAAGGGAGTTTCGGGGGCGAAAATTCAAAACAGCCCCCGAACCACCGTGTGGCTCTCACGGACAGCTTCTCCTTGACAAATAGGACTTTGACAACTGGCAGAATGTAATTCAAAGCCATAGGTTGAGAGTTAGAGCCGAATACGCCTTAAACTTAGTCAGAAAAGGGCGTTCCGGGGGCGCAAATTCAAAACAGCCCCCGAACCACCATGTGGCTTTCACTGACAGCTTCCCCTTGACAAATAGAACTTGTGACAACTAACGAAATGTAATTCGAACCCGCAGGTTGAGAGTTAGAGCCGAATACGCCTTAAACTTAGTCGAAAAAGGACTTGTGACAACTGTTTGTTAGAGTTATTTTCCCTAATCAATTTGTGAAGCATCTTTGATATCTACAGGCAGATTGGATTCTTTTGAGAAATGCAAAAAATACTTATTAGTACATAAAAATTGGATTTAATTAAACAATGCCAAAGAAATGTTATCAGTTGAATTTTGAGATTTTATTAGCATAGTTTATAGTTTATAATTTCCTTTTCTTGGCACATTATATTTTTGTTAGTTCTCCAGTGTTTGATATATTATCTTGTCATTGTGTATTAATTTCTAGCTTTCTCATTAATTCTAAATCTTTGGTAGATATATAATTGAGGTATTTATTTTGTTGTGACTTGGGTTTTCTAGTAATTTATTGATGGATTCTGTTTATTTGTATGCTCAGGTGAAGTTGACAAAAGAATTGCATTTGGCCAATTGAGAAGATTTGCTTCGCCAGAATTACAGACAACTTTAATGAGAAAAATGTCCTTAGAAAAGGGGGTTTTGGAAAGGTTTATAAAGGAATGCTTTCAAATAACACTAAAGTGGCTGTGAAACAATGAAATGACTATGAGAGTTCTGGTGGAGACACAGCATTCCAGCTTGAAGTTGAGATGTTAAGTGTAGCTGTTCACAGGAATCTATTACGTCTTATTGGGTTCTGCTCAACACCAACAGAATGTCTTTGGTGTATCCCTTCATGCATAACACCTTTTGATTTATTCTAGTGAATTTTTGAAGTCTTTTGATTTTATATATAACTGGTGTATGGATGTCACTGGTAGCTCATATGTTTAAATAGGTTTGTATGAAATTATTATTTTAAGTTGGAATATACTTTGTTTGCAATGTTGACATTAAAAGTTATAATTTTGTTTGGATGGTTGTAAGTGAAATAGTTACAGATTGTGGAATTGGTGATAATATATATATATATATATATATATGTATTGTTTTGTTTGTATACATGCTATAGGTTGCATGGAATACATATAGGTTGTCGACAAATTAATTTTTTTTTTAAAAAAAACAAAAAACAAAAAATTATGTTTTTGGCTACTAAATAATTGGTAGCCAAAAATGGAATAAATATTTTTAGCGACTAAATAGTCAGTAGCTAAAAAAATAATTAAATGGAAACAAATCTTTTGGCGACTAAATATGCAGTAGCCATAAACAAAAGACTTTAGGTGACTAATGATTTAGGAGCCAAAAAAAAAAAAAAAACAAACAAACAAAAGAAAGAAAATTAATTGGTGACTAAAACTTTAGTAGCTAAACAAAAACTAGACTTTAGACTACTAAACCATTTAGTAGCTAAAAGAAATAAGATGAATAAAAAAGAAAATTAGCGACTAAAAGTTTGGTCGCCCTAAATGGTTAACTTTTTGGCGACAAAAAATTTTAGTCGCTAAAATATAATGTTAAATTTATTATGAACTTTTGGCGACTAAAAAATTAGTCGCCAATTGAAAACTTTCAGTGACTAAATAATTCTTAGTCGCCAATTGAAAACTTTTGGCGACTAAAAAATTAGTCGCCAACTGAGGACTTTCAGTGACTAAATAATTTTTAGTCACCAATACCTTTCCCCGACAATAATCTAGCGACAAAGTTGGCGACCAAAAAGTTTAGTCGGCAAAACATTTTGGGGACTAAAATATGACATTTGGTGACTAAAAATTTAGTCGCCAAAAGCGTAATTTGTTGTAGTGAACTTTGGTATGTTTATTCGACTTTGAGGTTGAAATATGAATTATTAGATTGTTGTGAATTGAAATTATCCTAGAGAAATTGATAACTTTAAATTCATACATCATATACATTACTTGATTCTTCTTGTGATACTAATGTGTATGAATGGTTGGAAAAGTTAAAAGGGGGTTTTGCCCAATTGGCCTCTAGAACCTAAAAATTAAGTGTATTTACTTGACTTTGATATTGAAAAGTCAAAAGTTAGACTTTGTGACTTTTACACCAAAACTGGAGATGATAGTGGTTATGGATTGAAGAATCTTCTCATTGTTGACATGTGAACTACTGAATTGTTATGCATTGAAATTATTATAGGGAAATTGAGATTTGGAAAATTCATGCATCATAAAATTTTAAAATTTTACCTTGTGATTTTTAAAATGTTAGCGTATTGAAGGAGTTGAAAAGGGGTAAATAGTCTATGAGTCCAAGTAGTAGGTCAGGTTTGGTTGAGTTGCGTAAAGTAATTGGTACTCGTGTGGAGGGTCAAGGTGCCTAATTGCCCTATCTGAGCTTATCGTCAAACGAATGTGGAAAAATATTTTTGAGTGTCCACTGGTCCTGTTGTTTAATAGTCAGCAAAAGTGGAAAAATGAATGATTTTCGGTGTCCACGTCTTGCTATATAATAGTCGACAAATGTGGAAAAACATGGTTTTGGGTGTCCGCGTCCCTGCTGTTTCCGAAGTCGGCAAATGTGGAAGGGAAAAGGGGTTTTGGGTGCCCATCGCCCCACCGTTTCTGGAGTCGGCAAATGTGGGACTATTTTCAATATACAAACCTATATATATACTTTGAGTTGCGACTCTCTCTTGGGATGTCATAGTATATTTACCACCGCTGCTTTTAGAAGAATGATTATGTAATATCCTCCATGGTCATTTAAACTTATAAAGAAGATTTACTTTAACATAATTTCTATACTTGCATAGCATAATCATGTGTGTTTCAATTAATTATATAATTTGTTAAATATACTTCCTACTAAGCATTTGCTCACCTCCAAAAACTAACCATTTTCAGGAAATGAAGTTGACGAGCCACCTAAATGATTTACTATGGAAAGCAATTTGGACGAAGTATGAACGATCACTTGTTTGATATTTTGTGTTGAAGCCTTTGGGTTATTGTAGACATCCCATTTTTGAAAGCCCGTAAGACTTGGGTGCTTTATTCTAAACACCCGATGATGAAAGTTACATTGTGCAATCTTTTGAATTCTTAGTGAAGAAACTTGGATTCAAGCTCTAATCCCAAACCTTACACCCTCATTTTGACCGAAACACCCGATGATGAAAGTTACGAGGCTCATATTTCCTTTAAAATGTTGCACTTTTCAGTAAACCAAGTAAGGACAAAGTGAAATAAATGAAAGAGAGGTGAACTCTTTAAAAAATCTTTCAAAACATCTTATTTATAGGTTTGGAGTTGAAGGAAATAGGAGGGGAGAGAAGAAAACTAGTTGGAGGAAAAGTCAGACATCAAACCATTAAGATAGAAATGAGAAGCCTTTACTAAATTAGGCATATCTATCTGACCACTTAGAATTTAAATGTGAGGCCACCACCATTGAAAATTAGACTTTTGGGGCTTCAATTTAGATTCAAGAACCACCTAAAACCAAGTCCGGATGAGAGAGATATACCCGTTTGAAGTTGGGCCTATAATGTAGATTTTGGAGCCGGCCAAGTCCATTTAGATCCGACCATGGCTCATTTAAAGCCGGCCGACTTTCAATGAAAAATAGTGAATTTGTGGCTTTTAGGCCCGGTCGGCCTTTTGTGGGCCCAGCCGTATGTTTTGGTGGCCGACCAGCTCTCAGTAGCGTCGAACAGACAGCTAGCGGGAATTGGACAGCTGGCTTTGTTTGAAGATATTTTCGACCAAATTGGCTCAAATTCTATAAATAGGACCTCCCATTTCAGATTTTAAGGTTAGAAAAACCTTCCAAGAGGCTTAGACATTGATAGAACATCCATCTTCCTTCCAAAAGCTTCCTTCACTTCATATCACATTTTAGCTATACATACACCATTAGAGCTTGTTCTTGGAGCTTTTTGTTGAGATTTCAAACTAAATTTAAGAAATTTGAGGGTATTGGAATCAAGTTTGTTAACTAAGAGCTTACCTCTTTTTTCAAAAGGTATAATTCTGCACCTTCTTCTTTAATCTTCCTATACTCTTTTCCTTTATTTTTTTTTGTCTTTGCATACTGATTTTTGAGTTTGAAAAGGCTGAAAAATGTGATTTAAAAGTTCCAAACCACCCCTCCTTAGTCTTGCTTACTAGTTTTGTATCTCTTTGTTTTCCCTATCTTTCGTGCTCTTTTAACATGATTTTAGCCACTGTTTTTGGACTATTTTCAGAGATTAAAATATGTGATTTGAAGTTGTAAAAAGTGGAGGGGTTAACCACCCATCCTTAGGCTTGCTTACTAACTTTGTTCTCTTTAATCTTGGCTTACTTTTTCTAGCTTTTCAAACTATTTTTAGCTTGTTTTTAGGGTAGTTTTGTAACTGGTTTTTTTGGTTTTCGGGGCTGTTTGACTCATTTAATTAATTTATGCTTTGAATATCATGTTTGTAGTGCAAGCTTGCTTGTCTAGCTTGTCCTCTCATATTTGTGTTCACTTTCTTCCCTTTTTTAAAGTAGTTTTGTCACTGTTTTTACACTTTAGGGGCTATTTTAATCTATTTAAATAGCTTACTACAAGAAAAAACACTTTTGGTGACCACCTATTTTTTTTGGTCGCAAATAGTCCACTTTTTGCGACTAAAATCTAACTTTTGGCGACCACATTTTTTTGGTCACGAAAAATCACCTTTTGGCGACCAAAAAAAAAGTTAGTCGCGGAAAGTATACCTATTGGCGACCGAAGGCTTTTTTGGTCGTGAAAGATCACTTTTTGGCGACCAAAAAAATGTTGGTCGCGGAAAGTATACCCTTTGGCGACCAAAGGCTTTTTTGGTCGCGGAAGGTATACCTTTTGGTGGCCAAAAAAATGTTAGTCGCGGAAAGTATACTCTTTGGCTTCCAAAAAAAAAGTTGGTCGCGAAAAGTATACCTATTGGCGACCAAGGGCTTTTTTGGTCGCGGAAGATTACCCTTTGGCGACCAAAGAAAAAAATTGGTCGCGGAAAGTATACTATTGGCGACCAAATGCTTTTTTGGTCGCGGAAGATTACCCTTTGGCGACCAAAAAAAAAAGTTGGTCGCAGAAAGTTATGGCGGGATAATTTTTTAAAAAAATGGATACTACTGTAATTACATGCTATTTTTCTGTTTAGGCATTAAAAGTTTTATAAAATAATATATAACCCAATTTTTATGGGTTATATATTTTCTTTACCAAATATGAACAAGAAGCATGGTATTGGCAGAGTGGATTGGGTGCATGGTGACTCCTTGGTCAGGAGTTCAAGTCTTAGGGCACAAAAGAATTAATTTTTTTGGGTCAAGGCGCTGACTTTTGGGGACCAACTTATCTTTGGTCGCTAAAAGTTCCCTATTGGCTAATATAAATTGGACTTTTCGCGACCAAAAAAGTTGGTCGCCAATGGTCACTTTTTTTGGTCGCTAAAAGTTCCCTTTTGGCTAATATGAATTGGACTTTCCGCGACCAAAAAAGTTGGTCGCGAATGGTCACTTTTAACGACCAAAGGCTTTTTTGGTCGCAGAAAACTATCTGTCAAGAGGCTTTAGCGACCAGCTCGCGACCAACGTATTTTGGTCGCGAAAAGGTTTTAGCGACCAAATATGGTACTTTTCGCGACCAAACATGTTCGTCACGGAAAGTGTTTTTTCTAGTAGCTTGTTGTGTTGTAAGTCCTCATGGCTTCGGTTGTTTAGGCCTTAGACACCGAGTCATTTGAGTTGATGGCTTTTCTTTGCTTAGTTTTCATATCAAGAGTCTCATCCTAATAATCAAATTCATGTGTTCATTTCTGTCACCTCCCTTTTTTCTTCTTCTTTTTTCTTTCGCTTGAGAGTAATTTCAAACGATTGATAGTTATTCAAGGCATGGGAAAGAGACCTATGCTCAATGGCTTAATCTCTAAGGAGGTTCATTGTCAAGGCATAGGCTCTCTTTCATACCAAGAATCATTTCTCGTTTGACATTTCTTCTCATTTAGTAGACTCAACCATCACTTTGGACAAATTGATTATAGAATGGAAAGGACTAATAAAATCGGCTTAAAATGAACTAAACCGACATAAAGAAAATGTTTAGAGTTGGTTGGATTTGGCCGGACGTTATGCCAAGTCCATCACTCCAATAATTGTCACTTATCGGTCCATAATACGTTGATGAGGCTTAGAGTGTGTCTACTTCCCTCCTTGAGCCATCATGATAGGAGGCAGAGGTGGTGGTTTTGCATTACATTTATTCAATTTTGTCCAAACATGCTCGGGATCATCAAGCAATCAACTTACTATCATTGATGGTTTTGGACTTGAATTTGTTCTTCTCTTGAGTTTAACATGACAGAGAAGAGCAGAAGGGACAAGTAGGGCCTAGAAAGACTCTGTCTGTATTGTTCTCACCTCAGAGCACAAAACCTTTTTTTGGCATAAAATTAGGGCACGGTCAGCTGTTCTTGAACCCGGCCAGGTCTCATTTGGGGCCGGCCGGCCCCTAATATTTGGTAAACAATGAATTCTGGCAGAAACAAAAGGCGGTGGCTGAGGGTGAAACAGAGCAAGTCTGGGCAGATAGAGCAGTTTCTGGACACTGTGCATGTAATCGTTGAGCCTCATTATTGCTTGTATTAAATATTGTAATTGTAAATTATTATTGTTGTTGACAATTATTGTTGTAATTAGTATTATTATAATTCATCGAATATGTAATAAGTAGTTAGTTCATTAAGCTAAGTAATCTCCATTTGAAGTTGTACTAGTTAGTTAATCTGGACACTCGGGCACCCATTCGGACCCTCTTACATGAGGGCAAAATTATAATACGTGTGTATATCTTCCAATCCCCATTTCTTTCTCCCTTTTATTTCTCTGCTTATGATGGTAGCATAGAGCATCACATTTACTTAGCATTCTCCATAACTTGCATCCATTTTCCTTACATGCATAAAAGTTCTACTCATCAAACTAACAAATATCAAATTCAAATTCATCACTCGAATACGTGCTTTTATCGCATGCCTTGAATTGATTCACATGCCATGCAAGTAGTCGAGCCTACTAATTACATAATTGTATGTGTCACATTAGTCATATTGCATTATTAGGAGCATGCATATTTCCTAATTATTTTGCTTTGTTTGGCTTGCTTTGGAGTACTAAGTGAGCACTTATCGCTTTAGCGCATTGCATTGAGTGTTTATGTTGTCATATCGAGCATACTCCATGAGGCTAAGTGCTTATTTGATATATCTCTTGAATGCCTGTGGATGAAGGCCATTTTACTTAAATTGGAATAATTTGATTAAATGTAAACACGAAATCGATTTCAAAAAACAAACATGAAATCAAAGCATTCCAAATTTTGCGAATTGGTTTATACTTGTGTGCAACACATAGTAAAATTCGCAATAATAAATTGAAACAAGAGCATATAATGTAAACAAAAATCACATCATGATTAGTAGAGACCAATCTTTGATCGGGTGAGTGAGATGCTCAATTCATGACCTTCCCCTCTCATACCTAAGTTCTCGAGCCGAGACACTTCGGTGATGACGAACTAATGGCCTTTGGCACGAGTCACGGGTTTCCTAAATTTCTTAAAAATATTTAGGTGGCGACTCTGTAATCTGGCAAAGCAGTCCATTTTTAGCATTTTGATTCAAAACCGATTTTCCAAAAAGAAATTGCCGGATTTAGACTCTTTTGTGCTTATCTATTTCACATTGCCTTTGTGAGAACCACGGGAGTCCGAACTGTAGGGCTAATCGTATCCGAAAGGAGCACAAAAAGCAAGCTACAATTATTTTGTATAAATGTGAAGGATTTTATTTTTAAATCATGGACACTTTCGATAGAGTGTTGTCCCCTTTTGATTTCTCTATTTTGCATAACTTCTTAGCTTTTGAACTGTTCCATTGTAACCGTGAATGTAAGCTGACTGTATTGAAATTCTTGGGAATAGTTCAATGGGGGAATAGGTGTTATGGAATTGTATTATTATTTCTTTTATACTATTTGTTTGTATCCATGTGGGATGAGATAGGGAAACAAGATTTGGGAGGTGCTTTCTCAAGGCGTTACATAGCTGAGTTAGTAAAAGCATGGATAGTAAATACAGTTTTGGAATAGGGTTCAATTCCAAAATAAGATATATATATATATATATATATAAACTAGATTGGCATACAGTTTTAATAAAAACAATATATTTCAAAAAGAATATTCCACAGATCAATAGTTAAAAGTATCTTGTCTCTCAAGAACATAACAAATGACATTCTTCATTTAAAACATATTACAACATGATCATTAATAATTTGGGTACAATGATTAACAAGTAACATGCCACAAAGTTCTCAACGCAATAAACCAGTTAGATCCAATATTGAACCAAGAGTCATCCTCAAGGTGGCAACCCGAGCCTTTTCTCTAAAACAATCCGATTAAAGATCACCTAACGTAGCCCACATCCTTTCCTTACAACCGTTGAGCACTAGAGTCATCACAGCCTAACCTGAACCTGCTCCCTAGTGACCAGAGTCACTACACACAATGGAATAAATTCCTTGGACTTTTATATATAGATGGTCCCAATAATCAATACAATTCAATTTCGCAAAACATGGTAATTCACCATTATAAACATGAGACCATAACAAATAGTTTACAGTATGCTAAGTTTACACATGTTTTAGAAACAGCTTAGTTCCAATAATATCATAATAATTTAATCAAGGTTGTTTGGTCACAAAACAATGATTTACTTTTCAAATGGTTTTAGGGGAAGGGAACATTTATAAAAATACGTAGCATGTAACTACTCACCTAAAAACGGAATAATATAATCTTCGAATTGAGTGTGAAAGTCCAACTAATACCCCGAACCAAGTATGAAAAATATAAGTCACTACTAATTAAAAAATACTAAAAGATATAATAAACTAAGCAACCCCAAACTAAAGCGCCATAACATGGCTCAACCCAACTCACCGTGACTCTTAAATAATATCTAAGTTCATATTCTTCAAGGTCTCAAATTACCCAAGACATGGGTTCAGGTCAAAACTTAATTTGATATGATTTTGAGATAAAATAGAATTTTAAATAGGTTTTCCTAATCTATTCGCTAATTTTGAAATTAAAAACCCACTCCACGCCGTTCGAAAAATTTCAAAACCTTCTAGATATCAACTAATATATCCTAAGTTTCAAACCCAATTGGTTTTACTTGATTTGCTTATCAAAATAATTATTTACAATTAATTATGTCCAAGCAGGTTACATTCTGCAGCACTTTTAAAGAAATTGACGGTTCACTTAATATACACAAGCAATTAACGCAAGGCCAAAAATGAAAGAAACTAGACTCTTAACCGATTCTAATGACACTAATTTGATAATTTTCAAATTTATACCCAAAAAGAACGACACTTCCGAAGTTACTGTTAGTAGTACTTTTCTGGACAAATTTGAATACATCAATTTATATGGATTTTGACTCTCAACAATTATAAGAAAATTCTAGTATGAAATTCAACATGTAATTAAGTTATTGAAAAAATTTCAACTTAAAATTCATTCGTTTAATATAGTTTCTTAATTTTTAAAGTATGTAATTTTGTGCAGAATTTTTAGACTACAAATTACACCCATTATTTATACATGAATTTAGCTTCTTAAAATTGCTTAACAATATATATATGTATACACATTACAACCCTACATATGTTTTGGTAAATACGTACTCTGATTATGTACTATTATAAATGTTTATTCACGACTTTAAATGGAAGAAGAACCAAACACTAAACAGCCACACCTACACTCACACTCACTCACACTCACGCAACACACATGTAAGGCTCTCTTGCTAATACACTGCACACAACAATGGCCAAACCCATACTTGCCATGATACCAGCCCCACCTCTAAAATATATATAAAAATAAGGGAAATTTAGCTATAAATCCCATTTACTTTCTTTTTATTGTTAAAAGGACTAAGAAAAAAATTATACTTTCTAAACCCCCTCATAATTATAAAGTCTTTTCTAAAGGACAAAATTTATTATTTAAATATTTTATATGACTATTATACCCTTAACTAATTCTTCCCACTCTCTTCCCCACCCTCTTATACTTGATTGGTTCGAGTTAACCCACTGTTTTGTAGTCCTCATTATCAGAAAGGCGGTGGAATAAGAATATGATTTTTCATGTTCATCGTTGTCAGGAGCTTTTCATACTCGTCCAAATACGCAGGCCACTCCATGCTAAACTTTCTTTTTGCTTTTGATAATTTCTCGAGAAACAAACAAGCCAAATATACAAAGCACCAACCAGATCAAGAGCTTTATATATATATATATACTTCCGAAATTGAACTTAAATAGACCTCGAAAGTATAATTCTCTCTTTTCCTTCTCTCTTCCATTCCTAGGGTTTGGATTGAATTCGTTCGGAGCTCTCGTGATTTCAACCAAAACTGTGAATATATCTCTATATATATATATATATCTATATATATGTGTGTGTTTGTGTGTTTTGAGATTTGAATTGTTTGTGTGTTTTGAGATTTGAATTCGAATATATATATATATATATATATATCTACATATTCCGATCTCTAATCTATATATATGTGTGTTTTGAGTCTTTAAGATCACAGATTTGAATGATTGCATAGATCGGTCTCGGCGATCATTTGATTCGAACTCAAAAGCTCAAAGATGTAAAGTAAAATCTGAAAAATCTGTGTATGAAAAATCTCAAGATGTTTGAAAGCTCAAAGTTTCAAAAATCTGAAAAATCTGTAAAATCTGAAGAACCGGGGTATGAAAAATTGATATTTCTCTAAAATTTTTAGATTATAAGCCTGATTCAAGGATTATAGGCATGATTCAATGTTTTTCAAAGTAAACATCGATTGATTCAAGGATTATAGGCCTGATTCAAAACTCATAGCTCAAAGTTCCATCGATTTTTCAGAGTAAATATCAAATTTCATTTGATAGAACCAGAGTAAAATTTTACTCTAGTTCTGTTGCTCTGTTTTTTTCATTTGACAGAACCAGAGTAAAATTTTACTTTTATACAGAGTAAAATTTTACTTTTAGCTTCAAAGTCTTACAGTTTACTTATTTTTCAGAGTAAAATTTTACTTTTATACAGAGTAAAATTTTACTTTTAATTTCAGAGTGTAAAATTTTACTCTCATTCAGAGTAAAATTTTACTTTCATACAGAGTAAAATTTTACTCTGAAATACATAGTGAAAATGTAGAGAGAATGATGTAGAGTAAAATTTTACTTTTAGTTTCAGAGTCTTACAGTTTACTTATTTTTTAGAGTAAAATTTTACTTTTATTCAGAGTAAAATTTTACTTTCATACAGAGTAAAATTTTACTTTCATTCAGAATAAAATTTTACTTTCATACAGAGTAAAATTTTACTCTGAAATACATAGTGAAAATATCTTAATAGGAGAGCTGATAGATATGAGGGTAATATAGTAAAAAAAACAAGTTTTAAAATATCAGGGGGTTTTGAAAATACTTATATAATTCTTGTCCTTTTGAAAGAGAAATTAAATAGTGAGGTGGCTATGACCAAATCCCCCTTTATTTTATACATGAACTCTACAATTAGCAATGTTATAAATCCAAGAGAACAAAATCAGAAATATTTATAATTTCAAATCTATGGACAATGCCCACAACCAAAAATTTTAATATGCATCAACAATATTATTTTGGATAAATTTCAATAAAAAAATGATATTAAAGATTTACTGTCTTACAATACACACATTCAATATCCACCATACATTTTTAATTCTGAACATAAATATGAGAATATATTGTGAAGGGTTTGGATTCTTTCAAGTTAGCATCTTAACGTAAGAGAACTTTTGGGTTTGTTAGGTCCATTTTGAAACCGATTTCAATGATTTGAACCGTTTATTTTTTTAGACTCGTTAAGTAAAAATATTCATTTAAAAAATTAAAATAATTAGATATCAATAGCCAAGCGACGGCAGTCCCTATCCACCCATCACCCTACAAAGAGCATTGAATTATTATTATTTTTTTATGATAAAAATTTTGTTTGATAACTAATTGATTTTATTAAAACTAAATAAATAAATAAATAAGGGAGCCCTCCATTAGAAACCGAAAAAGAGATCGATGGCTAAATGGTGTAGGACAGGGCACTGATGATAGGCCCTGTATATAAAAGGATTTGTGCATCAATGGTTTAGGGCAGGTCAGTGTTTAAAAAATAAATAAAAAAATAAGATGGGTTCAACACTATAGACAATAAAATTATCATGTAATAATTATATAAAAAAATAATAATACCACGTTGAATATGATTATAAAAATTTATATATATATATATATATATATTGTGATGATAGTATTTTATTAAAAAATTATTTTACTTGAAGGTGGAGAAGTTTAATTATTAATTAACTTAATTTTTTTTTTAATAAAACTCATCAAAAAAATTAAAGTCGCCACTGTCTGTAATAATATGTTTGAATTATATTTATTTTTAAAAAATAGACTACAAATATAATTTTAAGAATAATAATATATTTTTTGTAATATAAATTTGATTCAAACATATAATTATTGATATTTGATTATTTTATTTTTTACATAAATATTTTACCTAACAAATCTTAAAAATGAATAATTTAAATTATTAACACAAAATTTATGATAACTTCTAAATTTTTTAATTTTTTTATATTGATATATGAATATGAAAAAAATCTAATCATAATGTGATGAAGAAAAATATTTCAGACTTTTAAATTGTGAGCTTTAAAAGAATTTTAATCTATGAATCCCACTATATGATTTGATGATTTAATCTTTATTTTATTTTGTTATTTTTTAGATTACAGGTCATTAAAACTCTATTATTAGAGTTCTTAATTAGCCTACTGTGATGAATTATTGGAGTTTGATCCATAAAAAAAAACAATGCAATGATGCACTGACAAGTTAAAGGCACGAGGATATCTCAGAATCAGACACGTGAGTGGACGAGGTTCTGCAAATTTGCAATGAGTGATTAGAAACCACTGTTTAGGTAAAGCAATGACCTCACTCACTCACTTTATATTCTCAAGAGTTCTTTATTTATTACGAAATTAGATTTTATTTCCGATTAGGGGTGTAAAAATGTAAAAATGATCTGTAGATGGTTCAAAACCGGAGATGGGCCTAGTCCATTTAGGTTCATTTGGGCCCAAGCTTGAGCCTTTAAGTTAGAGTCTGGGCCATCATTTTGAAACCTAACCCGGCCCATGAGCCTACCCCGTAGGCCCGTTTAAGACCTACTTAAGGCCCAACCCGCTTGGCCCCCGAGGCCCAACGTATTTTTTAATAAAAAATAATAAAATTTTAGTAGAAAAATTTAAAAAAACAAAAAAAAAATGGTTAGGCCCGTCCAAGGCCCGAATACCCCTAGGCTTGGGCCTGGCCCTAGGCTTAATTTTTTGGCCTATGGCCCAACCCGGCCTGAATTTTGGCACGAGCCCGTGAGGCCCAACATGGGCCAAACCCGGCCCGACCCAGCCCAGCCCAGCCCGGGCAGATTTACACCCCTATTTACAATCATGATTTTATAAATTTTAAAATAAATATTAATTAATTAATTAAAACTATATTTTTAAAAACTACACAAAATCATATTTTTAAAACAAAGCAATACTCAAAGGACAAAGATGCTCACGCAATATGATTTCTGCCCAGTGCTCTGAATGTCAAAGTGAAGAAATTCAACCAAGCGTGGGTAAACGGCAAGAGTAACTATGACTCTCTTAAGGTAGCCAAATGCCTCGTCATCTAATTAGTGACACGCATGAATGGATTAATGAGATTCCCACTACCTCTGTCTACTATCCAGCGAAACCACATCTAAGGGAACGGGCTTGGCAGAATCAGCGAGGAAAGAAGACCTTGTTGAGCTTGACTCTAGTTCGACTTTGTGAAATGACTTGAGAGGTGTAGGATAAAGGGAAGCCGAAAATGGCAAAAGTGAAATACCACTACTTTTAACACTATTTTACTTATTCCATGAATCGAATGCGGGGCACTGCCCCTCTTTTTGGACCCAAGGCCGGCCTCGGCAGGCCGATCTGGGCTAAAGACATTATTAGGTGGATTATTAGAAAAGTATTCTGATTTAGAATGGGGTTCTTTGTCAAGAAGAATGATAGATTCTAATTGACTTTTGAGTTCATCGGAGGCATTGAGTTCGTGAATTTTCTTTTTAGTGAGACATTTGTTTGCATAGTGGCCTGGTTTGCCACATTTCCAACAGGTGGCAGATTTCTTAGATGAACTAGGTTTGGATTTGGATGTAAATGTATTTTTAGTATTGGAAAATTTTCTCTTTTGGTAATAAGGTTTCTTTTTATAATTGGAAAATTTATGATAATATTTTTTGGATGTGAATTTTTGGGATTTGCGACTAGGAGTTCGTCGAGAGGAAGAGCCAGTTACTAGAGGAAGAATAGAATTGTAACCAAATTGGTAACAAAATTGACCAAGTTCTGTACGTCCAGTAGTTCTTTTTTTTTTTTAATTGATTTTTGAGTTTAACATCATTGCATAAGGAAAGACCTTCTGCACAGATTTCAGAGATGAGTTCACCAAAGGTGTATTGATTATATGGAATTTGACCATTGTGTTTGGCACGAATACAGGTTTTAACATTTTCAGCAAATAATGTTGGAAGACCAGCTATGAATCATTCTTTTCAAAAATCTTTGTTTGCATCATGTCGTTGATAGAGTTTGCACAAGAAAATATCCTTATACCAATGGAAATGAGTAAGGGTTGGACAACATAAATTGATAACGAGTTCTTTGGATCGTTCAAGAACAATTTGGGTATTTCCAATAAAATGTTGAGTGACGGCGGTAACCACAGTGGTAACTACATCACTAGTAGGTTGGCGTGTTGTAGGATCTAAAATAAGGATATCATTGTGGTCTCTTTTAACAGCGGTTAATATTGCTTGACATTGGACATGGGTAAGGTAATTATCCCACCAATCTTTGAGTTGGCCAAAAAATCCTGAAATAAGCATACGGGCAACAGTACTATCATTATTATTGGAAAGGTGTTTGGCGAGGGTTGCATTAGCAGCCATACCCATGTGTTGGCTGAGATTAAGAATTTGGTAATCTGATTTGCCATCAAGATTCCATTCTCGTATGTCACTTCCGGAATAGGAGAAAGGAGTCTCATAATGGCGTTCTTCTAATTGTAGATCTATTGGAGTTAGACGAGGGTAATAATTACGAACTGGTGGTTAAGCAGCAACAATAGAAGTTTCTTGGATTTGATTAGGAGTGTTTGTTGTGAATTGTTCATATAAATTGTGTAGTATATCATCATCTTAAAGGACATTTATGGTACCACTGTGAGGAGCACGGTCTTTGCCTTCTCTTTCTAGAGTGGATGGATTAGGAGAAGTGGATGTATCAACAGTGGGATAATGGATAAGTTCATTATCATTAAGGACTTTGTTAAGGGATTCTTTTCTTTTATTGAGTTCAACTAAGAATTCATCAGAGGGATTGGTAAAAGAGTAAGCAGGATATGGTAAATTTTTTATAAGAGGATATTGGCAAGTTTGACCCGAAGGGACGAAAAGATAGAGTATGTTAACTCGTTCTTCTATCCGGGTTGTTTGTTCACCAATTGTTTAAAGGTGTATATTTGTACAGTTTAATTGTTCATAGTCTTGCCCTATGTCAAAGCACATAGATGGAGTTGTTTTAGAGGATTAGGTTCCTTCCATGGGTGGTCTATTGTATGGTTTAGCATAAAAAGAGAATCCAACACCACGAAGAGTGCAGGTTTTACTTGGAGGATGTACGAATTGAATAGGTTCACCACTAAGAATATGCCAATTTTTTTGTATAACATTAAAATGTGCGGAGAGGAGATGTTAAGGTACTATTATTTGATGTTATGGACAATATTGATTAAAATGTCAATGAAAAAAAGGTATGTGTTGTTGTAATTGTTGTAAAGTAAGAAAATATTCAGATCTAATAAGCTGTTGTTCAATAGAATGGATTTGTTTACAATAAATTTTGTTTCTAGAATTATAAGGAGCATTATATTCTTGAAAAAGTAAATCATGATTAATTGTAAAATTGTTTTGGATAACATTAATTGAGAGAGAATCGATGTCAAAGTCAATATCTTGAAAACAACTAAAATCAGCATAATTTGTGTGTGAGATTTGATTTGGTTGTCTTCTTGTTGAATGTAATGGTAAATCTATAGAATGTCGAGTAGGATATTGAGGTGTTTGAGCCGAGGCATGATATTGTGTAGATAGTAATTAAGAAGATGTTTGTGATTGAGTTCGGACAAATCTGGAACGTTGGAAACGGAGAACAACTGATCCATCTAGATTTTGAATAATAGAATTTGGATTTGTTTGGGATTGTGTGGTAAGAGTGGGGACTGCATTAGGAATGACCCACTTATCTTCATCATCTTTTGCATCAGCCTATTGGACTGTAGACACCTCATCTTGACTACCTTTAAGACTTGGGCACCTCACGCTAAACACTCGATGATAAAATGTTACACTGTGCAATCGTTCAAAATCTTCAGCAAAATGATTCGATTTCAAGTTTTAAAACCTAAACCTTGCACCCCCTTTGAACCAAAACCTTATTTTTTCTAGCATGGCCACTCAGAGAATTCCTGACCAACAGATGGTCGGCAAGCCATTTTCAGGGGGCCGGTTGTACCTCTTCATGGCCAGTCAGCCATGTTTACCGACAGCAGATATTTTACAGTAGCCAGCTGTCCCCATGTGCATACTTTAGACCAGTGTAGACACCTCAATTTTGACCGCCCTTGAGACTTGAGTGTCTCATAGTGAACACTCAATGATAAAATAATATATTGTACAAACTGTTCAATTTCAACAAAAAGCTTCGGTTTTGAGTTTCACAACCTAAAACCTTGCACCCTCTTTTGACCAAAACCTTTTTTTTTTTTTAGCCTGACCACTCAGAGGCTTACTGGCCAACAAGTGGCCGGCAAGCCAATTTTTGTTGGTCGGCCGCCCCTCTCTATGGCCGGCCAGCCATGTCGAGCGACCAGTAGATATTTTTTTGCCAGTTGTTCCCCATGTGCATGCCTTGCACCAACTGGCTCAATACAGATATTTCTGACAAAGGAACCTGTTTTTCTATAAATAGTTGACCACCCTTCATGGTTTTAGATTAGAAAAATTTGCCAATAGCCAAAAACTTGTCAAACACTTCCCCTCTCTATCTTGCAATATACATATACTATACATACACTTCCTAAACCAAAATTTTGAGGCTCTTTGCTGAGATTATTGCGCCAAAATTTCAGCTCTTGAGGGTGATCACTTCGTGGTTTGTGAACCAAAGAACATCCTCTCTTCAAGAGGTATAGCTTTTTCCATCTTCTCTCTTATTTGTACTACTCTTTTCTCCTCTTTTTCACACTGTTTTGGACTGGTTTTAAGGGCTAAAACTTGTGATTTAAAAGCTACCAAAGGTTGAGGGATTAACCACCCTTTCTTGAATCTTATTCCATAGCTTATATCCTTGTTTTTCCCCACTTGTTTCTTTTCTTTTAGCTACTGATTTTTAGAGTTTTAAGAGGCTAAAACATGTGATTTTAAGGTCCTAAAAGTGGAGGGGTTGTCCACCCTTCCTTAGGCTTGCTTACTAGCTTTATTCTCTTACTTTTCCTAGCTTTTTAACATGATTCCAGCACTGTTTTTGCTATTTTGAGGCTGTTTTAATTGTTTATTTAATTTATGCCTTGAATGCTATGCTTGTGGTGTTGTAAAGTCCTCATGGATTTGGGGGTTTAGGCCTTAGACACCAATCCATTTGAATTGATAGCTTTTCATTCATTATTTTTGTATAAATACTCATGCTTATGATCATCACATTTGCATAATCATCTCTACAACCTCCCTCCTTTCTTTTTTTTCCTTTGATTAAGAGGTGTATCCAATACTAAGTTGTTGCTCAAGGCTTTAGAAAGAGACTTTCCATACTTAATGGTTTAATCTCTTCAGAGATTCATTACCAAGGCATTACATCTCTCGTATGCTAAGCATAACCTCTTGTTTGACACTTCTCTTTATCGCTTTTGCACTTAGTGGACGTAGTTATCACTTTTGACAAAAATAAATAAGGAATAGAAAGGTAATATAAAAGAGGTTAATAAAATTGGACTAAAAGTGGTAAAAAAAAGGGTAATAACATTGAGTTGGGTCCAATCGGATGTTATGTTGAACCCATTGATTCTTGAATCATTACATACTCTTTAGTGATGTTAATGATTCAAGAGGTTATCACTTTTGGACAAAAATAAATAAGGAATGGAAAGGTAATGTAAAGGAGGTTAATAAAATTGGACTAAAAGTGGTAAAAGAAAAAGGTAATAACACTGAGTTGGGTTCAATCGAACGTTATATTGAACCCATTGATTCTTGAATCATTACATACTCTTTAGTGATGTTAATGATTCAAGAAGCAATGTCTACCACTTCCCTTGAGGTAACTCCATGATAGGGAGGAGGTATTGTTCGCCTTTTATTTCCATTTATTGATCTTTTGTCGTATTGGTTCATTGATCATCATGCAACAACTTCGCAACGATTGATGGTTTTTGAATCGAGTCTATTCCTCCCTTGATCAGATTCATGATATGGAGAGGCAAAAAAGATAAACATCTGCTGGAAACACTCAGTTTTTGCTCTGTTTCAATTCTGTGACAGAAGGGCAGAACCTAAAAACAGTGGTCGGCCAGCCGGCCACCTTACTGTCCAATCGACCACTTCTCAAGGTCGGCCAACCACTTTTTATTGTGTAGGCAATGTCATTTTTGTAGTAAAACATAGTAGAAGCTGAGGCAAAAATAGAATAATTTTCTGACTGCAAACAGAATAGATTTTGGAA
This sequence comes from Camellia sinensis, assembly GCF_055761805.1. Classification (NCBI taxonomy): domain Eukaryota; kingdom Viridiplantae; phylum Streptophyta; class Magnoliopsida; order Ericales; family Theaceae; genus Camellia; species Camellia sinensis. Next base: position 112,678,045 of record NC_138974.1, read on the forward strand.
GCAAAACAGAGAGGTTTCTGGAAGGATGTTCTCGGTTGTGCGCATGTGGCTCCTCACCTCCTATCCCATTAATTTAATGCTTTACTATTAATGTGTTGTAATTAATTAGTTAGCTTAATTCGAATTTGTAATGATTAGTTAATTTAGCTTATTCATTTATTTGGTGTTGTAATATTTAGCAAAATAGGACGTACATTAGAACCCTCTTGTATGAGGGCACACTTGTAATATTTATATGTCTTCCATCCCCCATTTCTTTCTCTCATTAATTTATATGCTTACCGTGGTAGCATCATATTTTTTGTTCCATATCATCACCATGCTTATATATCCATCTTTGCATGCATCGGGTTCGGTTCATCATTCTAAACATTGTTGTCCTTTACTACTTACTTGAATACATCCACTACCATATGCCTTGAATTGATCCATATGTCATATTAATAAGCCGAACCTCCTAGTTGCATTTTGTATGTGTTGCATTAGTCACTTGCATATTAGAGCATGCATTTTTCTAACTATTATCTTCTATTTTGGCTTGTCTCAGTTGAGTACTAGGAGTGCATTTCTTGCTTTATCATATTACATGTATGTTAGTGTTGTCATATCAAGCATATTACCATAAGGATAAGTGTTTATTTGATATACCTCTCGAATGCCTATGGATGAAGGCTATTTTGCTTAAATTAAGATCACTTTGATTAATGCATATATGAGCTTACTTTTTCAAGTAGCACATATTCAAAACACTTTTCAAACAAACATGAAATCAAACCATTCCATAGTGAGTGACTTAGTCTATACTTGTGTGCCTCACATAGTAATGTTAGTGTAATAATCGGAACAAGAGCATCTACTGTATATAAAAATCACATCATATTAGTAAAAGCCGATCTTTGATCAGCTGAGTAGGGTGCTCAATTCATGACCTTCCCCTCTCATACCTAAGTTCCCGAGCTGAGACACTTTGGTAATGACGAACAAGTGGCCTTTGGCACGAGTCACGGGTTTCTTAAATTTCCCAAAAATATTTAGGTGGCGACTTTAAAATCTGCCAATGCGGTCCATTTTTGGCATTTCTGATTATAAATCAATTTTTCAAAGATTTACAGGATTTGGACTCTCATTTGTATTTTTCTTTTTCACATTGCACTTGTGAAACCCAATTTAGAACCACGGAAGTCCGAACTGTAGGGCTATCATATCCGAGGAGACTAAACCCCTCTAAGGAGCACAAAAAGCGAGCTATAACCAGCTATCCCTTTGCTGATATTTCTGACTTGAGGAGTTGTTTTTCTATAAATACAAGACCTTTCCTCATGGTTTAGGGTTAGAAAAATTTGCCAAAGAGCCGTAGCTTGTCCAACACACTGCCCCCCTCTCTTGCAATATACATACGCTATACATACACCTTCTAAGCTTGAACTTGAGGCTTTTGTTAAGATTCTTAAACACAATTTCAGCTCCTTGAGAGTGTCTAGCTTATGGTTTGTGAACCAGGAAGCTCTTCGTCTCTTTCAAGGAGTAATCTTTGAACTCTTTCACCACCTTTTCTCTCTCTTTTTTTTTCTTGTACTTTCATGCTGTTTTCAGAGTGTTTCAATGGCTAAAACATGTGATTAAAAGCTACAAAAGATGGAGGGTTTAGCCACCCTTCCATATCTTTTTGCTTTACCTTTTCTACTTTGTTTCTTTTGATTTTGGCCACTGTTTTTTGAATTTAGGGACTATTTTAAGTGTTTATTTAATTTATGCTTTGAATATTATACTTATGTTGTTATAAGTCCTCATGGGTTTGGTATATAGACCATAGCTTCCAAGCCATTTGAGTTGATAGTCTTTTCTTTCTCTTTTTATAGCTTTCATGTATATATTCATGTTATTGTAATCATCCGCTTTTCATTTGCACTCTGTAACCTTCCTCATTTCTTTGATTTTTTGATTAAGAGTTGTATCAACCAAGCCATTTCATTTTTTGATTAAGAGTTGTAATCTCTTCAAAGGTTTATTATCAGGGCATTGCGTCTTTCTTATGCTAAGCGCAATCTCTTTTTTGATACTTCTCCTTATCGCAGGTGCATTACTTCTAAGGGACTAATTTTCTATTTAGACCCTTGGAAATCATAAAGGAAAGATTCATTATAGTTCATTATCAGGTTTGGATTTTGAGTCATTATAGCTCTTTTTGGATTTGACTAGTCATTATCGCTCTTTTTGGGTTTGACTAGTCATTATCGCTCATTTTGGGTTCGACTCCGAATTCATTATTGCTCGTAAATGGGTTTGATTTTTCCTTTGTAGTTTCCCCCGTAGAAAAGGGCTCAAAAAGCTCATTTCTCGAGTTAAGTCATGATTGCTAATCTTTATTCCTTTGGACTTAGTTAGATGTAATCATCACATTTGGACGAAAAGGAAGAAAAGATAAGAAAATAAAAAGGTAAAGTAAAAAAGGCTAATAAAATTAGAGTAAAAAGATAAAAAGATAATAAAATTTGGTTAGGTTCAATCGGACGTTATACTGAATCTATTGCTTCTAGAATTATCGCATACTATTTCAGTGATGTCGATGATTCATGAGGCAAGTCTACCCTTTTCCTTAAGGTAATTCCATGATAAGGATGAGGTATTGTTTGTCTTTTGTTGCGTTTATTAAACTTTTGTCCTATCGCTTCTAAGATCATCATGCAACAAATTTGCAATGATTAATGATTTGATAATCGAATCTACTCCCCCCTTGATCATCTTCATGATAGGGAAGGACAGAAAGGATAAACATCTCCCGAAAACACTCTGTCTTGCTCTATTTTAGCTCTGTTGCAGCAGGGTATTCCCCAGAAACAGTGGCCGGCCGGCCATCATTCTGTACGGCCGACCATCTCCTCAAGATAGCCTGCCATTCATTTTGTACGACAGTGGTGATTTTGCAGCAGAACAGAACAGATGCTCGGGCCAAAATAGAACAATTTTCTGACTGTAAACAGAGCAGATTCTGGCAGCAAACATAGAAGTTTCCAGAGGATGTTCTCAGTTGTGCACATGTGGTTCCTCACCTCCCATTCAAGTCCATTAGATTAGTAGCTTTTAGATTCATTTGTAATTAATTTGTTGCTTTTATTCGAATTTGTAATAGTTAATTAATTAGTTCATTCATTTGTGCTGTAATAATTAGTTAATTAGGATATTTATTTGAACCCTCTTATATGATGGCAAACTTATAATATTTGTATGTTTTCAACCCTCATTTCTTTCTCCCTTTTATTTACATGCTTACCATGGTAGCATCATATTTTCGTTTCATATCATTGCCATGCTTTATATTCATTTTTGGATACATAAGATTCGGTTCATCATTTTGAATTTATTGTCATTTTTACTTACTTGAATACGTGCACTCCCGCATGCTTTGAGTTAATCTATATGACATGTTAAAAAGCTGAACCTAGTAGTTGTGTTCTTGTATGTGTTGCATTAGTCATGTGCATTATTAGGGTCATGCATTTTTTCTAATCATTTTCTTTTTCTTTGGCTTACCTTGGAGTACTAGGTGAGCATTTTTGCTTTAGCATATTCATGTATGTACTTGTTGCCAAGCTTAGCACATTACCATGACACTACGTGCATACTTGAAATAAATTGTTTGACTGCCGGAGGATGAAGGTTGTTTTACTTGCATTGGGGAAGATTTTGATCTGATACGTGTATGAGGTCGTTACTTTCTTTTGGAGTTATGTACACTCAAAAACCCTTTCAAAAATCACATAAAATCAAGTCATTTCCAAAGCAGGCAAAATAATTTGTACTTGTGTGCCTCACATAGTAAGTTAGCATATTAATAAAATTGGAACAAGAGCATATAACCTTGATAAAATTCACATCATGATTAGTAGAGGCCGATCTTTGATCGAGTGAGAGGGGTGCTTAATTCATAACCTTTTCTTTTCATACCTAAGTTCTCGAGACGAGATACTTTGGTTATGACGGACAAGTGGCCTTTGCCACGAGTCATAGGTTTCCTAAAATTTCTAAAAATATTTAGGTGGCGACTCTAAAATCTAGCAATGCAGTCTATTTTTGGCATCTCTGGTAATTAATGGATTTTCTAAGATTTGTCGGATTTGGACTCTCATTTGTTTTCTGTTTCACATTACACTTGTGAAACCAGATTCAGAACCACGAGAGTCTAAATTGTAGGGCTATCGTACCCGATGAGACTAAACCCCTTCGAGGATCACGAAAAGCCAGCTACAAGGACTTCTTCCCAAGTTATGACTTCAAGGACCATAACTTCATAATTTTCTTGATGAACATGGAATAGAATAGTAGATTGTTTAGGGTTTGGAGCTATATATTTAAATCCAGGGCATGAAGTGGTCATAGCGTTTTTAACGCCCTCAAAAAAAACCAACAATAAACCCATCAATATAAACATACATTTACATACAAAAGATCCACATTCCCTCAATTAATCAGAGTACTTCATTACAAAAGTATTACACGTTAACAACAAAAGTAAATGCCCTACGGGCTTACAGCTTTCCAAGTTATCACTTGATTACAAAAGAGAGTATTAGCTCGGTTACACATTAAGCCCTTGGTTTGAATTTTCATGTAATACATCAAAAAGAAAATAAGGCAACAAAAGTATGTCTTGCCCCTAGCCCCCCAAGCTATGTCCTTAGAGGCGGCATGCTACCTGTACCTGAAAATGATGTTCCCATATAGGGTGAGCCACAGCCCAGCAGAGATATACTAAACCAACTATGAACAATGATTAAAAGATTAGCAACTGATAGATGGTCGATACTTACACTTCCATTTACATCTTATTTCAATTCCATGACAACCAAACCTATGTTACAATTCACTTTTCATTTCTTATTCAACTTTGAGTTTGAAAACAGGGTTCAGTTCTCTGGCCAAAACATTTTGATGAGATTATAGTTCATCACTAGAACATTTTCAAAATTCACGGTGGATACACATTTTGGTGTTGTATCAATAACACATAAACTACTTCCATACTTCACAAACGGTGATGATATACATTTTAGTGCTATATCAAATCAAACAGACTTTTCAATAGATAAGCATATGAGCTATATCACTACTACAACAGATAAGCATATTAGCTGTATCCACACTTCACTAGACAAGCATATGAGCTGTATCTACGGAGTTCATCCCCCATCTCCTCCCAATCCTATCCGGTTTAGAGGTACATCCCCCATCTTCTCCTAAACCGCGGAGTACATCCCCCATCTCCTCCTCTACACAATGCATATAAACACAAAGGTTCTATACACAATATAACGCATGTAAACACAGAATCACATACGCAATCAATCAATACATAAAGTTAATGTATTCTACCAACCGTCTACACATGATGCATATAAACACATTGGTCATATACACAATTACTGAATACATAAAGTTAATGTATTCTATCAACCGTCATACTCTATGACACATCCGATTGATTAGTTTTAGTTTGCCTAATCATCATGCATTGTCTACAACAATCACGACTATCTTCCACCGATAGCCCAAAGCAATTATTTCTAAACAGAAAATAAATGTACAAATGGATATTCAATCAACATTTCATTCCGGTGAGTGATAAATAATTCAACTACACCCTTTACCCCTTTTGTATTCCCAATCTCAACAATCTCATTTCATTTCCTCATTTCTCACAATTATTTATCCCAATGAATCAAACAATGTAATTAGGTCATTTCCATAATTAACATTTCAACTCTTAGGTCCCATTTTCATCAATGATTCAACATTTATTCCATTTCTCTATGCCAAACATGCATCTAGGTTTATTATGAATAAAACCCCAACTTTTGCAAAATAACACAAAAGCCCAAACTTTCACCAAATTACCAAACCAACCCCAACATCTCAAAATACTAAAATTTAAAGACAAAATCCATAGAGAGGAGTAGGACATCCCTACCTCGAAGTTTGAGCCAAAAAGAAGATGAAGACTCGAAGATCAACGTGCTCCAAATCCAAACTTTTTCAGATTAAGTCGAAGCTCTCAACACCCTCTATCTTTTTAACAAAGGCCCTAGGCTAGATTCACACTCTAGGGAGATCAAATCTTAGAGAGAGTGTAAGTTTAGAGAGAGAGAGTCTCGGATCTAGGGTTTGAAAGAAAAAGAAAGTGAAAAACTGATGTTCAAAAACGCTACTGTCCGCTGATATAAAACACGCTCGCTCGAGCGAAGACTTTGTCGCTCGAGTGACCAGACACAGAAAACTCTCGCTCGAGCCAAGAAGTTCTCACTCGAGCCAAAAACTCAGAAGTGCGCTCGAGCGAAAGAATGCTCGCTCGAGCTAACAACTCAAACCTTCAGGTCTGCAACCAGAAGCACGCTCGAGCGACAGACTTCTCGCTCGAGCGAAGAACAAACCAGACCGCTCGAGCGAAGAAAACTCGCTCGAGCCAAGAAATGCAACTCTCAGGTCCAGAACCAGACGCAATCGCTCGCTCGAGCGAAGCCACTCTTGCTCGATCCACCAGACACGAACTCAACTCTCGCTCGAGCGACCAACTCCTCGCTCGAGCGAAGGTCCAAAAATCTGGGCAGCAGCACTAGGCTCCCAAACGCAACCAACCTGTAACAAACCTGCCCAACACATCCTATAACTCAAAATTCAAAGTAGTAACAGATGTAAACAAGACAATAATCAATTACTAACATCCACGGACACATGTCCGAATCACTGTTCAACAAGGGTAAACCCGGGATCGCTATAGCGTTAAGATAAATGCGATAGCAGACCATAATATTAAAAGATGGAGAGTCCATTTTATATCTTTTTGTTTGAACATTAAGAGTAAGAGTTTTTAGGATGGTTGGATCGATTAAAGAAACTTCAAAATTTGGAAAACATTCAAAGTAAATTTCAAAGTAAATTGGACCATGAGCAAGACTAGATTTAATGACACCTAACAGGGAATCATCATAGTCATGGTGACACATATCGTGAAGGGTGCACAAAACAGATTTGTTTAAATGGAGACGAGTTATAGGTTTGACACCAACTTGAACAAGGCCTAAATGAAGGAAATTGAATTTCTTTTGAAATTTAAGAATAGTATCTCGATCAAGTAATTGGAAGTTTTGATTATCTTGGGTAACAGGTAATATTTGTTCCACAGTTTTGATTTTATAAGTTTGTTTGAGTTCAAACTTTTTATCATATAAACAATCAATATCTTTAGTAGGCAATTTTCAATTTTTAAGACGCTCTTCAATCTTTTCTATTTCTAAATCACTTTGATTAATAATAATTGGTTTCATTGAGGAACCTTCACCAGAGATTAGATTAAAGAATGATTTAAATATTCATGCCATTATAACTGTAGTTGTCAACAAATGGTGCTGCCTAAGCTCAAGCTGTCAATGACGGCCTCTTGTCTAAAGACCTAACGGCTTACAAACTTCTGCGACTTGGGTACCATACCGATTATAAAGACAGAATAAAATCAACTCCAAGTGATGGCTCTGATGCCAAAAAGAAGCCCAAGAATTATAGATATTATAATTATAATCTAAGTGATACAAACTAGATACAGATTAAAGATTGTAATTGTAATTGCAATCTTTTTAAACAAGCTTGTTCATCTTTAATTTTTGTTTTGATTGTAGCAATTCTTTGACAATAATTAATAATTGATTGACCAGATGTAAGAGATGATAATAATCTTAAATTGGATCATGCTTCTTCTAAATCAGAAATATATTAAATACTATCATTAATTTCTTGACGCAAATCAGAAATTAAAAGCATAACAAAAAATAATTATATTAGAATGAGAAACCAGAATACAAAGGAAAATAAAACTTACAAACTTACAATAGGTCACAATCATGGACACGGCATTCACTAAGTGAAGACACACAGTGAGCACACTCAAACTTAAATTCTAAACACATTCAAATTACATACTCAAATTTTCTCACAATATCGTCACACTATGATATTACATAATAGTCTTTGATATTGAGAAAAGTCTGCGTTCTTCGGAAGAATGGTTGGCTTTTATAGAGGTAGAAGTCCGGAATTGAAATAAATTGGAGTCTGGGAAGAATCTGCTTTTGCTTGTCTTTTGCTTTGTCCTTTGGGCATCTTTGTCCTTTGAGAATTGCTTTGTCGGTGGAGTTTTGTCCTTTGTGAATATTATTGTCCTTGAAAGCACCATTGATTGGATTGCTATACTTTATGAGTTGGCTTGCATTTGTTATTGTCGGTGGAGAGTGTCCTTTGATGCAAAGGGAATCATCTTTATTAAAATTATTAGAATCACATGGGGTCTTCATAGATCACAAATTGTTAAGGTCTACACCTTGACACGTGTCAGAGTAATCGTCATCAAGGTGTTGAATAGGAATCTTTGGTGATGATGTTGTAGAGTTAACGGGAGAAGATATTTTAGATGACAAAATTATCGGTCGCTTGGATTGGGTGAGAATTGGAGGAAGGGTTTCCAATACATTATCATCTTCAGAGTCAGAAAGGACTCCGCATCAGCCATGAGAATCATCTTCATTTTGATGGCCTTCTTGTATTTGTGTTCAAATTCAAATTTTGAAATTGAGGGATATTTTTGCTTTAATTCGGATTTAAAAGCATTATAGTCAAAAGACTTATTGGACTTTGGACTGGAAGACATTACTAAACGAGCTATATTAATAGCAGATTTTTTCTTGTAGTCTTTGTAAAAAGAAAGCAATTGATCAAGGTATTGTTCGGATGGAATCTTGTAATTTTTCCACCATTTAGTTGCAATTTGGCAAGCAAGATAATTGGTATTTTCAAGTACTCGAATAGTATATTGCCAACCATGATCCATGGGAATTTAAAATCTATTATGAAATATAAAATTCTGGATAAGGAGGATTAGCCTCCTTCCGGTAAATATGATAAGATTCTTGAAGAGGAGCTGGTAAAGCCTCAAATTGTAGACCGAATTGAGCCCACCATGATTCCAACCAGGTGGGAATTGTTTCAGTAAGAATATCAAAATTGGCTCCAAAACGAATCCACCATGAATACTAGAATACCGATTTTGGAAATAAAAAGCATGTTGCTGGTAGTCATAATAATTGTACTTATTTGGTTTAATATTGGGATCAGAAAATTTGTGAAAAATAGTGGGATGACCCCATGCTCCAGGAGAAATGATCTTAAGTATATGGAGTTTAGAATATTGAAAAAGACTTTTGTTTTCTCTTGAATAGACGTGTTCAACGGTGATGTGGCGAGTTTCTTTAAGAATTTTTTCATAACAAATACGAGAGTGTTGGCCAAAATGTTGAGGATAATGCCAATTGTTGGGAAAGTAATGAGAGATAATGGTTTCTGGTTTAGTGTCTGGGTTTTTGAGGAAAAAGATTTGATGGTCTGTAGTTATGGGTGTAATAGGATAAGCAATATCATGAGTATAATACCCATGATCAGCAGAGGTTTGCCTGGAATTAAGTCCTTCCTTAGAAGAAGTAGCTTGTGAGGGATTATTGAGTTGGTAGGCCATCCAATAGAAATATTCTTGAACACGGGTTTTTCGACGGTAGCAGTGGTTGAAAATATGTTGATATTTAAAATGTTTTTGATGGTGGCTGAGAGCTTGAGTTGGCGATGTCTGGAGTTCCCTGTAAAAATTCACGAGTAAGAAAGTCAGGGAGAGAGTTGGATTTACCATGAATATATTCAATTTTAAATTCAAAACCACATAAGATTGCTTGCTAACGGGCAAAAGCTTGTCAAGAAACAATATTCTTGATATCCCTTTCTAGAACTTCTTTGGCAGCTTTGCAATCGATACGTAGTAAAAATTCTTGATTTAATAAATCAAATTCAAATTTTTTGATACAAGAAACAATAGAGAAAATTTCTTTATGAATAGTAGAATACCATACTTGTGGTCCTTTCTATATTGCATAGGTAAATCGAACTAATTGTTTTTTACCTTTATACAACTGTTTGAGAATGCCGCCATAACCGATATCGCTAGCATCTGTCTCCACAATTTTGTAAGCAGTAGGGATTGGCAAGCATAATAAGGGTAGGAATTTGGCACGTTGTTTGATTCTTTGGACAGCCACGATGTGTTCATGGGTCCAGGGAGAAGGATTTTTGCGGAGACGAGTATATAAGATTTTTGTATCTTTATGGAGATCTTTATAAAATTCTGAAATATAGTTTAAACTGCCGTAAAACCTTTGCAATTGGGTTCTATCACGAATTTCATCTAGAAATTTGTTAGCAAATTCAATAGATCTTTGGATGGGGATGATGGTGCCTTTGTTAATTATGTGACCAAGAAATTGAATGGATGTTTGAAACAATTGCATTTTCTTAGCACTAAGGACTAAACCACTATTTTTAATAATATTGTAGAATTTATATAAATGTTTGCTGTGTTGAGAAACATAATTGGAGTAAATTAGGACATCATCAATGTAAACAAGAGTAAATGTAGTATAGGGATTAAAATTATCATTCATAATATTTTGAAATTCAAAGGGAGCATTTTTTAGGCCCAAAGACATTACATTCCACTCGTAGTGGCCAAACTAAATAGTGATAGTAGTTTTATACCTGTCTTTCTCAGAGATTTGGACTTGCCAAAAGCTAGATTTCATGTCAAACTTTGAAAATATTTTGGCTTCATAAAGACAGTTTAATAAATCCTTTTTAATAGGGGTTGGATATCTAATCCATTTTAAAACTTTGTTATGTGGTTTATAATTGATAACTAGTCTAGGTGTGCCTCATTCTAATTCAGCATTTTTGTTGACGTAGAAAGTAGGGCAAGACCAAGAAGATTCACAGGGACGGATTAATTTTTTATTGAGGAGGTCATTGATTTCCTGTTTACAATGTTCCATTAATTTTTTATCCATTTGAATTGATCTAGCTTTGGTAGGGATTTGTCGTTCATTGAAATCTTTTTCATATGGGAGATCAACCATATGCTATTTGCGGTGCCAAAAAGCATGAGGTAGTTTAGAACATAAACCTTTTTCAAATAAAGATTGTATTTTTTGAATGACAGATTTGACATGAGGTTGTTGTAGTTCATGGTCAACCACTTTGTAAGAAATTTCTTTTTGTAATAAGAAAATTTGTTTTTGTTTGTAAATGAGATTTGTTTTGAGAGTTTTGAGAGTATTGATTTCATGTTCCAAGGGGGAAATAGGAATTTGAAAACTATGTCATGATTGATAAGGATAGTGGAAATGCCTTCGTTTGTAACAATAAAAGGTGCAATCATAGTTAGGGAGGAGACACCTAAGATAATTAATTGAGACAGATTTTTAACTAGTAGGAATTCAGTAATAAGACATGTACCTTGGTTGCAAATTTGTGCATGGGATATTTTGTAATGAATTTCCATGGAGCCACCATTAGCAATACTGAGAGATTGATCAATTTTTTTGAAGTATTTGAAAGGTACTAGACCTTCTTGAATACAATTGAGGTCAGCATCAGAATCTACCAATGCCATTGTTGTTAAGATGAAATCATGAATTACTACTTTAATCTCAATATACCAGTTTTGAAGTGTTATGCTGTTAAGGAGTAAATTGACAAAATCATTAATAACAAGGGGTTTTTTGTCAAGTTGTTTGTTGGATGATTCTTGGAGATGTGGTTCATAAGGAAATGCGGTATTAACAAGAAAATCATCAATATCAACAGGATTTTCTTCAAGAGCTAAGACTCTAGATTGGAGATTTTGAATATCAATTTTAAGATTACAAATTTCATTTTGTAAGTCTTGAATTGCAGGTGTGTTTAAGGGAGTAGGAACTTTGTTGACTCGATCAAGGACTTCTTTGAAATCATATATATCATATTTTAATTCTTGTATGGTATAGGTTGTTGGAGCATTTCTGTGTTTTGAGTTTGAATATTTAAACATGGCTTATTGTTCTCGGGATCATCTATACTATAAATAAATTTAAGAATCATTTTTTCTTGTGTCGTGAGTACATTAGTACTAAGGCCATTCATTTCTAAAATGTCTTTATAATAATCTGTTGTTGATTGCCATTGGCAATCATTAGAGGATTCTGGATGATCTTCGGGTTCTTTATCAAAAGAGGTAATAATATCGTTATTAATTTCATTTAATTGGAAATCATTATCAGATGGATTATCAGAAGAGTATTCTAATTCAGATTAGGGTTCTTTGTCAAGAAGAATGATGGATTCTAATTGACTTTTGAGTTCATCAGAGGTATCGAGTTCATGAATTTTCTTTTTAGTGAGACATTTGTTTGCATAGTGGCCTGGTTTGCCACATTTCCAACAGGTAGCAGATTTCTTAGAGGAACTGGGTTTGGATTTGGATGTAGACGTATTTTTAGTGTTGGAAAATTTTCACTTTTTGTAATAAGGTTTCTTTTTATAATTGGAAAATTTGTGATAATATTTTTTGGATGTGGATTTTCAGGATTTGTGACTAGGAGTTCATTGAGAGGAAAAGCCAGCTACTAGAGGAAGAATAGAGTTGTAACCAAATTGGTAAGAAAATTGACCAAGTTCTGTACATCCAGTAGTTCTTTCTTTTTTCAATTGATTTTTGAGTTTAATATCATTGCATAGGGAGAGACCTTCTACACAGATTTCAAAGATGAGTTCACCAAAGGTGTATTGGTTATATGGAATTTGACCATTGTGTTTGGCACGAATATGGGTTTTAACCTTTTCAGCAAATAATGTTGGAAGACCAGCTATGAATCATTCTTTTCAAAAATCTTGGTTTGCATCATGTCGTTGATAGAGTTTGGACAGGAAAATATCCTTATACCAACGGAAATGAGTAAGGGTTGGACAACGTAAATTGATGAGGAGTTCTATGGATCGTTCAAAAACAATTTGGGTATTTCCAAAAAACTATTGAACCACAGTGGTAACTACATCACTAGTAGGTTGGCATGTCGTAGGATCTAAAATAGGGATATCATTGTGGTCTCTTTTAACAGCAGTTAATATTGCTTGTCATTGGTCATAGGTAAGGTAATTATCCCACCAACCTTTGAGTTGGCCAGAATATCCTGAAATAAGCATACACGCAACAGTACTATCATTATTATTGGAAGGGTGTTTGGCGAGGGTTGCATTAGCAGCCATAACCATGTGTTGGCTGAGATTAAGAATTTGGTAATCTGATTTTCCATCAAGATTCCATTCTCGTAGGTCACTTCCGGAATAGGAGAAAGGAGTCTCATAACGGCATTCTTCTAATTGTAGATCTATTGGAGTTGGACGAGGGTAATAATTACGAACTGGTGGTTAAGCAGCAACAATAGAAGTTTCTTGGATTTGATTAGGAGTATTTGTTGTGAATTGTTCATTTAAATTATGTAGTATATCGTCATCTTGAAAGACATTTATGGTAGCATGGTGAGGGGCATGGTCTTTGCCGTCTCTTTCTGGAGTGGATGGATTAGGAGGATTGGATGTATTAACAGTGGGATAATGGATAGGTTCATTTTCATTAAGGACTTTGGTAACGGTTTCTTTTCTTTTATTGAGTTCAGCTAAGAATTCATCGGAGGGATTGGTAAATGAGTAAGCAAGATACGGTAAATTTTTTATAAGAGGAGGTTGGCAAGTATAATTCGAAGAGACGGAAAGATAGAGTCTGTCAACTCATTCTTCTATCCGGGTTGTTTGCTCACCAATTGTTTGAAGGTGTATATTTGTATAGTTTAATTGTTCATAGACTTGCCTTATGTCAAAGCACGTAGATGGAGTTGTTTTGGAGGATTGGTTTCCTTTCATGGATGGCCTATTGTATGGTTTAGCATAAAAGGAGAATCCAGCACCACGAAGAGTGCAGGTTTTACTTTGAAGATGTACGGTTTGAATAGGTTCACCACTAAGAACAAGCCAATTTTTTTGTATAACATTAAAATGTGCGGAGAGGAGATGTTGAGGTACTATTATTTGATGTTGTGGACAATATTGATTAAAATACCAATGGAAAAAAGGTATATGTTGTTGAAATTGTTGTGAAGTAAGAAAATATTCAGATCTAATAAGTTGTTGTTCAATAGAATGGATTTGTTTACAATAAATTTTGTTTCTAAAATTATAAGGAGCATTATATTCTTGGGAAAATAAATCGTGATTAATTGTAAAATTGTTATGGATAACATTAATTGAGAGAGAATCCATGTCGAAGTCAATATCTTGAAAACAACTAAAATCAGCATAATTTGTGTGTGGGATTTGATTTGGTTGTCTTCTTGTTGAATGTAATGGTAAATCTATAGAATGTTGACCAGGATATTGAGGAGTTTGAGTTAGGGTATGATATTGTGTAGATGGTAGTTGAGAAGATGTTTGAGATTGAGTCCGGACAGATCTGGAACATTGGAAACAGAGAACAATTGATCTATCTGGGTTTTGAATAATAGTGTGAAATCCTATATTTTTGAGATATTAATATTTTAGTGAGAGGTATTGGTAGTAGTTTAGTGGTGAGATTCTTAAATAAGAATCTAACTTATTTTCTCTATTTTTTTTTTTCTCTCTTTTTATCTCCACCTCATTGTTATTCATCTCCTTTGTTTTATAATTTTTTATTATTATTATTCTTGGGCACCAAGTAAATTTCATCATTTCCTTGCTTACCAAGTAATCCTTTAATTTCTTTTAATTTTTTTAATCTTCCTTTCTCTCCAAGTAAACCCATTTTTCTTGCCTACCAAGTAAAGTTCCTTTTCTTTTGCCCGAAGTCTTCCTTTTCTTTTGTCCCAAGTATCCTTGCCTATAAATTGTGCTCACCTCTCAACCATTTCTATCATTCTTTTTCTTCTTTCATCCTTTTGTTTTTGCTTCATCTCTCTCTCTCTTTCTGTATTTGTTATATAGATTTAGAGTTTAGATTGAGAGTGTTTAGAGTGAGTGTAAGCATTTCCATATAAAAGGAGAGTTGTAGATTTCGTGAAACCATACATACCTTATGGCTTAGAATTTGGAGATCCATGGAGAAATATCGAGATTCGAGTATTGGCGATGAAGGAGATTGATTCGAGTTGAGGTAATTCAGGTGGTGTACAATATGATTCCTTTAAATCTCTTTGCAAAGAGTTTATTTTAATGACTTCCAATTTGTAATCCTCTTGATTATTGTGATCATTTGATAAATTCTGTGAAATCATCATATGTTGACACGTTTGAGTACTCTGGTCATTTGATAAGTTTTCTGAAGTTGTTCTATGTAGTCAATGTTGATTTGTCTAGTTAAATGACGTGAAAATGCTCCGTACATGGATCGAGTGGACCTTGCCAATAGCTTGGACCAATAACCCGAATAAGCGGTTGTGCTTGGGTGAGGTGGGTGAGGCCAATCACTGGTCATATACTGAGTTGGACCAAGTATTTGATATTGGATAAATTATCATATGTTGAGTTAGTCTGTTTGTGCAATTGGGTAAATTGTTTGATTATCGAATCTAATCGATTGTGTAATTGTTGGATCCCTGTTGATTTATTCTCTGTCTGAGCTTTGTTATTCTTGTTGTATTGTATACTTCCCGAATTAATTTATTTTTCAGGTGCGGAAGAATTTAGTGGAGATCGGATTTGAAATTCTAAAGAGATTATTTGCATTAGAAATTTTTGGGCCCATAACTATATATTGTTTTTGGAGATTTGTATAATTGATATTTTGGAGTGGTGGTGCTAAATGCACCAATTAGTGTACACACTAGTGTACCAACTAGTGTTATAATATCATTAATAACCTTATTTATTATACAAATTATAAATATCCAAAACCTCTAAAATTATGCCACATCATCTGTTGGTACACTAGTTAGTAAATTAATTAGTACATATAGCATTATTCATTTTGGAGCCATTTGTGTTAATTATTTATGGAGACAATTTGTATATTTGAGATTATGAGTTATCTGCAATTATAAATTTGAGGTTGATTTGATTTATTAACGGCCCAGAAGTTGGGGTGTTACAAATAGAATTTGGATTTTTTTGGGATTGTGTGGTAAGAGCTAGGACTGCATTAGGAATGACCCACTTATTTTCATCATACTCTGCATTAGCCTGGAGGACTTCTTCCCAAGTTATGACTTCAGGGACCATAACTTCATAGTTTTCTTGATGAGCATGGAATAGAATAGTAGATTGTTTGGGGTTCGGAGCTATATATTTAAATCTAGGGCATGAAGCGGTCATAGTTTTAAGATAAATACAATAGCAAACCATAATATTAAAAGATGAAGAGTCCATTTTATATCTTTTTGTTTGAATATTAAGAGTAAGAGTTTTCTAGATGGTTGGATCGATTAAAGAAACTTCAAAATTTGGAAAGCATTCAAAGTAAATTGGACCATGAGCAAGACTAGATTTAATGACACCTAACAAGGAATCATCATAGTCATGGTGACGCATATCGCAAAGGGTGCACAAAACAGATTTGTTTAAATGGAGACGGGTCATAGGTTTGACACCAACTTGAACAAGGCCTAAATGAAGGAAATTGAATTTCTTTTGAAATTTAAGAATAGTATCCGGATCAAGTAATTGGAAGTTGTGATTATCTTGAGTAACAGGTAATATTGTTCAACAGTTTTGATTTTATAAGTTTGTTCGAGTTCAAACTTTTTATCATATAAACAATCAATATCTTTAGTAGGCAATTTCCAATTTTTAAGACGCTCTTCAATCTTTTTTATTTCTAAATCACTTTGATTAATAATATCTAGCTTCGTTGAAGGACCTTCACCAGAGATTAGATTAGAGAATGATTTAAATATTCGTGACATTATAACTGTAGTTGTTAACAGGTGGTTCAGTCTAAGCTTAAACAGTTAATGACAACCTCCTGCCTAAAGATCTAACGGCTTACAGACTTCTGCAACTTGGGTACCACACTAGTTATAAAGACAAAAATAAAATCAACTCCAAATAATGGCTCTGATACCAATTTTAAGATGACGAGCATTGCTTTGTCGGTAGAGTTTTGAGAGTTTTGTCTTTTCCACTACCCTTATCAATCATAAGTGTCTTTGTCTTTTGCTTTATATTCTTGTTGAGTTCTTTATTTATTACAAAATTTATTTCTTTAAAGACGAATATGGTTTTAGATTTTCTTTACAATCATGATTCTATAAATTTTAAAATAAATATAAATTAATTAAAATCATATTTTTAAAAACAACACAAAATCATACTTTTAAAATATGACTTCAAACATAAAATCTTGTATCAAAATAAAAATTCATCAAAATAACAAAATTTAAAAAATATATTCCAAACAGTCTCTCACGAAAGGCACTCTCTCTCCGCTATGAGCATGTTTGACACATTTTATTTGTTAGAAAACCAAATGCATTCCTTCCACAATTTTCAAATAATTAACATATTTTAGATAAATTACATTTACTTGTCTTGGAGTTTAGAAAAATGCAATTAGTATCATAATTATAATAACATCTCTTAAATTTTAATTCATATAATATTTAGTTCCGTTTTCATTAATAATTAGTTAGTTATATGAATGGAAAATGATATTATCATCTCTTTTATATAAAAATATATATTTTATATTATTTATCTTTATATTTTCACATCATCTTACAAATATATCCCTGAAGATTTGATTAAAATATAAATTGTCCCTTACCCTCTTATTAAAAAAAATTTATTTAACAAAATCACCAGAAAAAATAAAATTTCTAACTACTCTGGTATACAATAATAAAATTACATGAATTATTAATTAAAATATATAGCAATATCATTAAAAACTGTTAATCGGATTGATAATTTATTAATGAACTATAATTAGAAATTTAAAATCGCATGATATAAATTCTAAAATCATAATAGACAATTCATATTTTAAGCAAGAGTCTTGTTTTTTTTTTTTTTTTTTTGAACACAAAAAAGGAGGTTCTGTGGGGCATCACGACCTCCGCAAGGCCAGGCCCCGGGGTAACCGATTGCCGGCCTGGTTTAATCCAACCAGTAGGAAGGGACCTACCACCAAGGCACCAGTGGAGCTCATTAACCACCCCAGCCACGGACAAGCTACGACTGGAGTACAACGCGAGGTCACAAAAGTGAGCCCCTGGAAAATCCAGGAATTTTGCGCCCCCAAGAGTCGAACTTGACTCATGACTGTGGGAAGACAATGCCCTCACCATTGGGCCACCACCTTCGGTGGTAAGCAAGAGTCTTGTTAATATGTGTTCTTACAACACAAGATAAAAAGGCTTTAAAATATTGTTGATTTTTATTAGACTCATTTTCACAGATAATATACAAATAGATAAAATATCTTATCATGTATTCTAAGACCGGACGTTAACAAAATCCTTTAAATAAATTTTAAAAAATATATTTATAATTTTAAAAATTTTACATTGTATACCCTTTTAAATGGTACACATTGTAAAAAAATTGTGATTTTTTATGACGAACATTATGATTGTTTGTGATATATGTTATGACATTTTATAATAAAGTTATAAATAGCGAATTTATGATGTGCATCCTAAAGTTAGGAATTATAATATTATGACATTTGTGATTTTTGTTATGACACTTTGAAATTTTATTATAACATTTTTCAATAAAAATAAGTTATAACTTTTGTAGTGAAAAAGTTATGATATTTTAAGTTTAAATTATGAAATTTTATTAAAAAAAAATATGAAAAATATACCATATATACCTTTTTAATGGTGCACATTGTAACAGCTCCCTTATAATTTACCTTGAAATAAATTCTGATATACGGCAACAAACAAACATTTGTCGTCACATGGCAAGTAGTAAAGGTTGGGTTCATTTAATCCTCTTCTGCCTCTGGCCTTTCATGTCGGTGATCCCCAAGAGCAATTCCAAAGAGACATTTTAGTAGGACAAAAAAAAAAAAAGTACGTTATTTATTTTGCGGAATTAATATATATTTTAGTAAGTTCTTTATAATTGGGGGAACTCCACGTAGGTGAGAGAAAAGAAAAAAAAAAATTATCGACGCATAAAAGGGGTATAAGTGATACTTGCATCTTATAACTTTTCATTTACACCCTATCACAAATACACTTACACCCTCCAGTTTTTTGTAATTTTTTTGTCTTTTCTCACTTACATGTAATTCTCTCATTGAAATTAACTATGAAAATATTTACATCCTATTTAGATTGAATGATGCGGCAAGAAATTAAAAATATATATTTTCTTGAATCTCTATCTCTTGTTTAGATTAGTAAAAAAGGGAAAAAATTACTAAAATAAAAAGAAATTGGGAGAAACTTTTATTTTTCTTGTAACTTTCATTTTGAATCTCTTCAAAAGTGAAGAGATTAAGAGAAAAAAGAAATTAATAAAATTATTTAGTGGGTTTGATTTCAATTTTCTGAATTCAATTTTTTGAAAATTAAATTTTTGTTTTTTGTTTTTGATGAATATTTTTAAAATTTTAAACAATTTTTTTTATTTTTTTAAATGCACCTTACTTAGATGTATCTAAAAAATAAAATATTTATGAAAAACATATTTTAAAAAATAAAAATATGAAAAATATACTTTTTTGTATTTTTGATATTTAGTGAATTTTTTAAAGACTTTTTTCACAAATATTATACTTTTTAAGTGTATTTTTATTAGGTGTGTCTAAAAAAATTTTTAAAATATTTTTAAAAATTCAATGAATACAAAAAAATATTGAAAACAAAAAAGAAATATTTTCTAAAAAATAAATTTTAGAAATCAAAACCAAATAGAGTAAATTCCCCGTTTAGAAATAAAAGAAATTAAAAAATAATAATTTACACTTCTAAATTACTATTATTTTGATAACATAACATGAAATAATTTATTTATTTTTCTTTTATGCAGTTTAATCAAACGAAATAGAGAAAAATCATTCTTTTTTTGAGAAAATTGTTGAAAAATCTACTCTAGCAATTTTTTAGGTATTAGGTCTTATGGATATTTTTTTTGTTAGTGAAGAGCCCACATTTTATGAAATAGTTTGGTGAGAAGTCTTTTTGTTTGTTTTCAATGACATTTTAATTAATCTATTGATTTTTTTTTTATCTGTTGACTATTTATTCAAAAAAAATTTCCTATCTATTCAAAAACATTTCCTATTTGTTCAAAAAAATTTCCTAATTGTTCAAAAAAAATTCTTATATGTTCAAATTTATATCTATCTGTTCAAATTTTTTGACGATTTGTTTAAATTTTTTAACTATCTATTGAAGTTATCTGTTCAAAAATCTATATGTTGAAATTTACCAAACTTAATTTTTCCTATCTATTGAAATTTATTAAGCATATTTTTCTTATTTCAATGTAATTGAATAGATCAAAGCCTTTTATCAATACAAATTTCAGTTACAAAAAATTGAATTCGCATAGTTCAGATCTTAATATAGTGATTTTCATTTAAATTAAGTTTGCACAGATTTGATCTATACACACATTTGAATTTAAGATACATATATATATATATGTTCAGATCTTTTTCATTTGAATTGCTTGCTCACAGCTACCATATACACACAGTAATACATATACACATAAATCCATCTACAACCCAAATTAGTAAACACTTGGTAAGCCTCTTCTTCTTCTCCTTCTTCAACATCTTCATCATCTTCCAATGCCTTCAAACCCATCTCATTCAACAAATCTGCTATTTTATCTGTTGAAAATCAATTATTCAAATGTAGGTATGCATTTTTAAATGTAGATCACAAAAAAAACAACAAATCGAATTAGAGCTACACATTAATTCACAAAAAACTCCAAGAAATTACTAAAATTGCAACCAAAGTCCAACACTAACCCCCAATTAGCAGACAAGAAAAAGCTAAAAGAAGAGAGTCTGAAGAAGGAGATCTTCGTCATCAAACACTGCAAGAGCCACGACATCGATCAACAATCCGATGAAGAAAAACCCAACTCGGTTCACCAGAAGATCTACTATACAACCACCACTACAACAAACACCAGTACTAATACAACCACATCTGAATCAGCTAATCTTGGTAACAAAAACAATACTAGTAGCAATGGGGGAGGATTTCCCAATAGGAGAATCGTAGTTAGGACATCGAGTTGCACCAAAGAAGAGGTCGATGTTATTCTCATCCAATGTGGCCGCCTCAATCGCAGCACCTCCATCAGAAAAGTCGCCGCCATTTCTGGTTCCTCCTCATTGTCTCCTCAACGTAGCTTTCATGATAGGGTTTTACGTTCTCCTCATCCCCCTCCTCGAAGGCCTATTCTGCGCCTGTCTCCAACCTAGCTTCTCCACAAATAGCGGCGATAACAATGACAATGACAACATCAAGAGCTCATTCCACTACCCCGCCATCGAGTACTTCCCAACCTCACGGGTCCCACAGCGAGATCGTTGTCGTCATTGCTGGCCACTGCATCGATGGAAGCAAATAGCAGTTGACGGCGGCGATGAGGCACAGTCGCAGGTAACAAAGGAAGAGGATCTGCACAGAGGAAGAGAGATTGAGAGGATCTACGAAGAAAATAGAGAAAAGAAGGAGAAGAGAGGAAGAGAGAGAGAGAGAGAGAGAGAGAGAGAGACGATTTAGGGTTTGGGTTTGGATATAATATATATATATATATATATACATGGGGTATTTAGTCATTTTAACTAAATTTGTCCTTATAGACAAAGTATTTCAACGCTTGGACTTTTGGCCAAACAAAATTCAAATTTGAATTTATGAACCAAATGCCCTTCTTTTTTTTCTCTTTTTTCCCTCATATTTATCTAAATAAAAGACAAAATATATAGTGACCCTGGTTTGGATCTGACCCGTTGATGTTTTGAATCTGGGTTTCATTGCCTTTTATGGTTGTTGGAGTGTCTTGGTTGTGTTGGGAACATGTTGGTGACTTGTTTCTTAAGCTGTTGCTGCCTAGAATTTTTCTTCTACGCTCGAGCGGTAATTGTGAACTTCTAACACTTTTGCAGGTTTGCAATTCTTCACTCGAGCGGTACTTCTTGTGCTCGAGCGGTGGTCACTTGTCTAAAAAACTTCTGAGAATTTGTATTCTACACTCGAGCGATACTTTTTGTACTCGAGTGATCTCACTTTTTGTGTCTAGACACTCGAGCGTCACTTCTTGTGCTCGAGTGAACTACACATCTTTATAAGGTCGTAGTGCACTGAAAAAGTCAGTTTTTGCTTTTCTCTCTCTTTTCTCTCTTCCTTTCTGCCATTGTTAGGGTTTCTTGGACCTAAAAGCTTGGGTTTCATTTAGTTACACCCGTTTTCTACCCCTAGTCCTATAGATGAAAACGTAGAGGGTCGCGAGGGCTTCGATTTAATCTGAGCAGATCGTGTTTTCATCACCGGTGGATTTTCGGGTTTTCTCCTCTTAGCTTCAAGAGGTAGGGATTCTTGAGCTTATCCTCAATACCTCTTTATAGATAGACTTGTGGTATTTTCACTACATTTAAAAGCATAGTCTGTGGTTGATTTTGTTAAAAAGCATATGGGAGGATTTACGTTTACATTGGTGAGTTCGTGGGTTGTACATAATTGGTTGTAGGTTGTAAATCATGTGTAAGGTATGAATTGGAAAGGTTGGGTGTTTAGTTTATTGATTTGGAATGTTAAAGAGAAGTTTAATGTTAATTGGAATTTGGGGTTATGTTTTGGTTGTTTAACAAATTGGGATTTTTGGGTTAATGATAATGGATTTTGGTTGTTGCCGCGTGTGTTGTGAATTGGAGTAAGAGAGTTCTATCTTTATAAAACAAATTGGAATTAACTACCTTTTTACAAAGCATGAGGGTTTGCAATGAATGGTAATTTGGGACTACCTGAGGGTGTATTTATTATTTCGAGTTTTGTGAGTGGTGTCTAGAATCTTGTCCTTGGCCATCGGTGGAGGATGGTATTGATGGTATTGCTTGTTTGCTAGATATAGACTATGAGTACTACGACCGGATGTTAATGTGATGTTGGATGGTATGTTGTTGATAATAAATGAATATTGTGAATAGGCACTTCCATGGTTGAGTTATGGACTATGTTGTTAAAGAGGTAAGTGGAACATTTGTAAATGTTGTTTCTAGTAAAAGACTGTTGTTAAATAGTTATGGTTTTAAGGTGTAGTGCCCCACGGTGTGTTTTGGGAATGTTTGAAATAAAGGAAAACTCGTGTGCAACAGTGGTTTGCAGAGTATATTTTTAAAAGAATTGAGTTAATGTAATTAACGGATTGTGACTATTATGGTGATAATTGAACTAGCTGTATGTATTACACTCGTGTAGTATTCTATTGATTAGCTCGTTATGCTTTTGATGTGATGTTGTTTGGAGGTCCATTACCCGCCGTATTGTAGCCGGCCAAGCGTGGCACCTTGACAGAGGTTTCCTCGTCCCTTCCAATTTGCACCCAGTAAAGTGTGAAAAGGGGGTCCGTTTCCCGCCGCATCATAACCGACAAAGCGTAGTGCCTTGTGATAGGTTCTTCGTTCCCTTCCGATTTGCGCCCAATAAAATATGACCTGAGGAGCACCTCCTTCTGGGTGAGGCCAATAAAGTGTTATGTGGTATTGGTGTTGTTTGATCTACCATCCGTGCTATAGGCCGGTGGAGATGAGATTGGTGGTATGCATTACTTCAATTATTCCGTTGTAGATATCTATATGTGTTGTCGGTTTTCGTATTGTGGAGATGAGATTGATAGTATGTATTACTTTGGTTATCTTGTTCAAATGTGTATATATACATATGTGTTAACAGTTTCATACCGATTTCTTTTTTTTAAATCCTTGGGCCTATAGTCAGGGAAGGTTGTAGGTATATATACATATATATTGGGATGTAAATGCTTATGGTGTATTGAGAGGTAGGATGGGGATTATGAATTGCATGTGGGGTTATATTTTTAGAACAGTGGTTCAAGTGAGATTCTTTTATGTTAACGTGAGAAGTTTTATCAAAGAAAGAATGAGGTTTTAAAGCATTTTCTTTTGGAAGTAATGATGGGAATGAGAAAGAAAAGAAATCATCTTATACTGAATTGTGTCAAGAGTAACCTTTTGAGAAAAATACAGTTATATAAGTATATTTTGAATATTAAATGCCACACTACTTATATGGTATGTCTTGATGCATTCATGATCATTTTTATCTATATGTTGTGATTGGTTAGGATCTTTGGGGTCTCTACTGGGCTTAGTGCTCATCCCACGTATTGATAAACTTTTTCAGGTACAAGACTGGAGGAATCGTGTATGACTTGAAGTCTCTTAATTGTTGGTCACGGGGCCCTTTACTTGTAGGCCGAGTGTCATGTATTGTATGAGGGTAAATCCCTTCGATTGTAATTATTGCTATCCAATGTAAGCCTAAGGGCGTTACACCATGTCTTATTTATATCATCATTGTTGTCGTGAGAGAATGATATTATTTATTCTTGTTTATTCTCAACTAAATGGAATTGTTATAATGGATTTAGTAATGTTATCCGAGTAATAAAATTCCGGGCGTGACAAAATAAAGAAAAATCATTCCTTTTTTTTCTCTCCTGTTTATCTAAATAAAAGAGGGAGAAAACACAATTATTTCTCTTATTTTGTGTCCCCATTAGCTTATGTAATTAGTTCTTTTCTTTTCTCTTCTAATTTGCCCAACAAAATGAGAGAATGTATTGGTCTAAAGTTGCTAGGGATGTAACAATTGCCCAACCCATCCGCACTCGGGCTCGAGCCGGCCCAAGCGAGCCTCGCGGGCTCTCTCTTTTTTGGTGGGCCGGGCCGGGCCGTGGGCCAAAAAGTGGGGCACAGACCCAAGCCTAGGCCCACTCAGAATAGGGCCTAGGGTTTAGGCTCTGATCGCGAACTGGGCCTGGGCAGGCCCTTTTTTTCTTGAAAAAATGAACAATAAATATATTATCTATGTAAATTATATATTATAAAAGAAAAATTATACTAGAGTATTTTAGTTAGGATTAATGAAATGTTTTGTTTGGTTATGTTTCATGGTGGTATTTGAATTTAATTATGTATGTCTTATATTTTTTTAATTATCAACTTATAACTAAAAAAATATGCAATTATGTAATTTTTTTTCTTTTGAAATGCATAATTTTATATATATGAAAATGAAACTTTCAATATTACAATATTAAATTAATTATATAACATTTATTGAATGAATAAATAAAATATTACAAAAATTTATATTATTAAATAAAATAAATGTAGATTATTTATTTATTTATTTATTTATTTTTCATTCATTGCAAATTGCAATGAATCAAGATGTGAGTGTGATGCTGCTTGACATGATGACAAGGCAAGGCCCAATGGGGGCAGTGGTTGGGCGGTACTGGTAGCCTGCAAGGAAATGACTTGATAAATGATCTTGGTAATTTCTTTTAAGTCAGTCCTACCGTTGCAGGGCAAGGGGCAGGCGTTAGCTTTGCCTCCCAAGACTGGCCCTGGCCTAAGGCCAGTGAGGCCTGTGCCTTAGGCCCCAAAATTTTGACCCAATATAAGGACTCTTAAATTTAGTAAAATGTTATAGACCCAATTGTTTTTTTTTTTATTTTTAGGACCAATTTAAAGGGCCCCAAAATATTTTATTAGGCCCATATTTATAAGTATAGTTTAGCTCATATTTATTTATAAGTGTGGTTTGGCCTATATTTATTAAAATGAAAATATATACCAAAAAAAAAAAGTGTTTGGGGCTCAAGAAGAACGATACATACAATACATTGCTCAGTGCTCTCAGCCCAAGAAGAACAATACATTGCTCAGTGCTCTCTCTCTCTCTTTCTCTCTCTCTCTCTCGCGAAGTGATGAAAAAGGAAGCATATACCAAGCAAGCATAAAGCAGGGTAGAAGCTGAAAGCATTGAGCGAGTCGGTGACTCACTCTCCCCCTCTCTCGCTCTCACACTCCTCTCCTCCGGCGACTCTCTTTCTCACACACTCTCTCATAGTAGGTCCTCTCTCTCACTATCAGATTTTATTAAATAAAGTTGCCCTAATTTTTTTCTACATTCTTTTTTTATCAGTTAGTGGAATAACAAATTTGCCCTTATTTTTTTTTTACCTTCTTTATCTATTAGATATTAGTGGAATAAATAATTTTACCCTAATTTGTTTACCTAGGTCTTTATCAATTTTAATTGAATAATTTTTTCCTAATTTTGTTTCATTAAATTATTTTTTTATAATTTCTTTGCTATTAGATATAAGACAATCAATAGATTATAATTTGTGGATTGAAGTGTGATTATGGTCATGTTTCCGAGGAATATAGTTCTGGAAATGAAAAGAGAAAGAAGAAGATGAAAGTAGACCAAAAAAAATTATGCATAAAATTAGAAAGTATACTTATCGTTTTATGCATAAATTTTTTACTAAAAAAAAATTATATTAGGGGGGGCCTTATTTTCATAGTTCGCCTTAGGCCTTGGCAATCTCAGGGCCGGTCATGTTGCCTCTCTGCAAAGAAATGACCAGCCCTTCTTTTTTTCTTTTTTCTTTTTTTGCTGTTGTTGCATAACAAGATCAACCTTTATTTTTATTTTTATTTTTATTCTTATTTTAAATTATTTAACCATTATTTGCAACTTGCAACTTGAATTTTATTTTTTTTATTTTTTTATTTTTTTGGAAATTTGACCGTTTGTGGAGGGATGGACAGGTGAGCCGGGTTAGGCTTCAAATGGAAGGCTAGGCCTAGGCCCAGGTTCAAGGTCCTAGGTTGGGCTTGAGCCCAGGCCGAAACTTGCCGAGTCCAGCTGCGAGAGGGCTTCGGACCGCTCTCAAGACTCAGACCATTTTTACACTCCTAAACGTTGCTTAGCCCTTCAATTACAAACGACCTCTTTTTTTAGGTAAATAATTATAGCCAACCCCTTGCAGATGAGGTATAAATGCGTATAATATCTTGTGGGTTCCGTATTTTGTCAAGCATCAAAATTGCGATTTAACTGGATAAAACTAAGTACAATATAAAAAGCATATTGGAGTTGTGCCTTACAATGTTGGTTTGACAAATACATTTTTATGAGCTTTTTTAGCTTCTTAAATTTAAAATTATTGTTAAAAAAATAATATGTTTAACAAATGATGAAATAATATATATATTTGTTATTGAAAAAGTTCCAAGTGGGGTTTAAATTTATTTTTTTTTTAATTATTTTCAAACTAAAATTTACTTTTTAGATCTTTCTAAACTCAAAAGACTTGAAAAGTTAAAAAATAATAATAATAAAATTAAAAAACACAAATCAAGAAAAAAAAAAAAAAACATGCTATTTTTTTAACACTTGCAAAATATGATTGACTCTGTTTACAAAAATTATTTTATTTCCTCATCACTAAAATCAATTGAAACAAAACAATCAAAATATTTTGAAAAAATTACGAAAAATGTCAAGTTTTGACCCATGCAATAAATTAAATCCTAAATTTTTAATTTATCAATTTCAACCCTAATCTTTTTATTTATTTTCAATCTAGACCACTTACCCATTTTCATTAAGACTCCGGACATAAACTATTTTCTACAAAATGTTTTCCACAATTTTTTTTTTTTGGTATAATAAAAAATAAAAGTCAATGAAAAATATTTTCATAGTCAATGGAAAACAGACATTTGTATAAAAAAATATTTTTCACTTTTATAAGACCAGAAATACTTTCTCAATTAAAATTTTACCAATATCACTACAACACTACCATCACCACCACCACCACCACCACTCACCTCCACCACAACACCACCATCACCATGGCCATCAGTACCATTACTGTCACCATCACCGCCGTCATTGCCCCACCACTATGCCACCACAACCACCTCCACCTTCCACCACCACCAATCATAGAAAAATGTTTTCTCCAAAAAAATATTTTTTGAAAAAAAAATTCTGTAAAAAATATTTTCCATTAAAAAATATGTTTCACCCAAACAAATAGAGAGTAAACAAAACCAACAGAAAAAATATATATATTTCAATCATCAAATTCAGCGAGAAAATATATTCTTGACTTTTTATGTATACTTACATTGAAATTAATAGGTAAAATACATTTTTTCTGTCAATCTTACTTAACAAAAATAGATAAATAGTTTAAATTGAAAACAAAAAAAAATTTAATATTTAAATTAACAAAATTCAAAATTTATTTTGTTACAACAATCACTCTAGAAAAAAAAAAATAGCCTTGATAACAACCACAGTACTTTTTTCAATCTAACAAGATTACAGTAAGATGTTCTTGCGTTCCTAG
Source organism: Camellia sinensis (assembly GCF_055761805.1). Taxonomy (NCBI): domain Eukaryota; kingdom Viridiplantae; phylum Streptophyta; class Magnoliopsida; order Ericales; family Theaceae; genus Camellia; species Camellia sinensis. The sequence goes on from NC_138974.1 coordinate 112,706,356, forward strand.
AGCCCCCAAAAGTAAACTAGTTCTCACCATAACAGATGCTATGTTGCTTTTATGGACCCACATAAAAGCAGCCCAAAATGATTTTTGTACAAAGAAAAAATTGATCACAGGCAGGGAAACCAAACCAATACACCTAAACAAACCAAAATTGATTATTATAACATTTGGCATCAACGCAAATCTGTGGATATGGTAATGCAAAGACCTCTCTTTCAATTACGATGACCAACCCCGAAGTGAAACCTCCCTGCTTTCCTGTCGTCGAAGGCATATTCAAGTCGCAGAGGCCCCAAAGGAGAGTCCACACGTACCCCACACCCATACCCGTATCCACTTCCAGGCTTTAACCTTGCCCCAGCAGGATCACCTGATGTGAGACCAGTAAAATATAAGTATTATTATGTTTCTCAAACACTAAGAAGAAAAAGCAGCCCAACTATACTCTTTTATCTGCAACTGTACGATTCAAGCACCCTACAGTGTTCAGATCAAGATGATCCCACACCTTTCCTAGGATCCAAAAGCAATTATTCAGTAATCCCATCTCACGTTACCAGAATTATCCAAGATGAGACATTCCAACATGATACATTGTATACAAACCAACAAATAATGTGATCATGCAAGAAATTTTGTCTGAGGTTTCATGCCTCGTCAGTGGTGAGGTGACAATTCCCATTCAATTGTCCATTATCATAATGGGCCACTTCATTCTGTGGGCTATTGTATGGATGTTTAATCCCTCATCCTATTCCTATCAGCCAGATTTACAGTCAAGTGCTATGCCTACCCAAAGATGGTGACAGGAGAGCTCAAAGATGCATTTTCACACACATACACTCACAAACTCCGACTTTATGAAGTTTCACCTTGACCATCTCATGCCACCATCTTTGAGCACTAACCCAAAAAAAAAAAAAAAACAAACAAAACAAAACAAAACCGTGGACACAATAAATTGTAAAGGATAATGACATTACCAGGCACAGTCGGGCCTGATCCAAGATCAGTTCCATAATCAGCAAAAATAGCACCTTCTACTGGCCCCAACTGCAAAATATGGCAGAAATATTTACACAGACATGGTTCCCTATAATTGCAAATATACAATTATCCACAAATTGATAGGGGGAGGGAGAGAGGGAAAGCAACAGTAATTCAGTAACTTGATTTAACCAGCATGATTCGCTATCATCTACATCTTATTTATAGAATCCAGATTCTAGTTTCCCCATATAACAATTACTTTTTAAAGCATCACCACTTCACCCTTTAATTTGGCCCTATCATCTAATTTCATTAAGCATAAATGTCTACAAAATTAATTTACTTTTTCCTTCATATTTAACAGTCTAGCACAGTTTTTCAGACAAATTCTCAAACAGCCAGACACAGCCTCAATAGCACACATGAACTCAAATAACTCAGGGAGGACAATGAAAAAATGAAGTAACAAACGGATCATGAACATGAAAATTACAGCCTTCAAACGACCCTGAAAATAGTGCGCACTGACTCAAAACATACCTTTATGGCATGTTTGATTGGGTGGATTAGAGCATGGGATTGGAATTATTAATCCGTGGGCCCAATTATCCTATGTTTGTTTTAACATTTTGGTTTAGGATTATTAATCCAATGGATAATTAATCCAACAAATTTGTAGGATTATTAGTAATGGGGTAGTGGTGGGATTATTAATCCTATGAATATTAATCCAATTAGATAATGAATACCACACTAATTTAATAGGATTATTAATACTTCACTATTAATCTTGTGAATCAAACATGACCTTAAGGTCTACGAGGAAGATACTAGTCCTATACAGACCTAATGTTACTTTATAACTTAATATCTGCATAAACCGCGAGTATCAATTATTAACCCAACATCCATTTGAAAGTGCAGATTATGCATATAGACATTGTTGTTTAAAATATCTAATGTTCTAACAAGAACATTGTGGATATCAACAATGTATAGATGATGTATTAGACTCAGTAAAAAATAGAAATAACTATTTATATCATAAACATTTTGATGTATTTTTACAAATAAAAACTTGGGTATCTGAATCGGCTGAAGAGAAGGTAACCACTCTCCCAACACAGCACACTACCCTTGAGGTTTATATCTATCAGTTTATATGAAATATCCATGAAGTGCAATAACTTCTGCATCAGTTTCTCTTAAAAATTCAAAAACTTCTGAGATCATGCGTAATTTCACTGTAGACCTGCAAAACTTCTGAGATCATGCGTTTACCGCTCGAGCGGTATGTTCGAAATTGTGTTAGTCGCTCAAGCGATGGAACGTTCGCTCGAGCGGTCTGTTCAGTACAGTAGGTTTCAAAATCGATCTACACCCATTTTTATTTCACTATTTCACACGCTTTCTCTCTCTAACACTTTTTTCCGAAACCCTAACACCAAAACACTAGATTTCATCTATTTAAAATGAGAGCCCATCCTTGTTCCTTCATCAAAATTGTTGATCTTGTTGAGAGCTACATTTTGAATCAATTGGAACGTGATATCTCAAAAGTTTATTTGTTGGGACTTCTTCTCTTTTCACACAATCTTGAGATAGGAATATCTTTAGCCCTGTATATTTATGTTTTTGTTTAATTATGTGTTAATTCCATGATATGTGTGTGATGTGGGATGGGTGTTTGGGTATATGGACTTTGATGGTGATTTGACGGTTCTTGCCTTAAAATTTTTGAAATAAAGGGTTATCTCTTAATGAAAACCAATGTGTACACCATGAATATTGGAAAATGAAAGAATAAAAAGAAAAGCCCCAATTTCTTGTGAAAACCTAAACATTGTTCATGGGTCTTGGTAAATAGACGGAAATTCATGGGTGAATTGGGAATCTGTTGAGCCATTTTGTGTTGAGATAAACTCAAAGTTTTGGATAGTTGTTTAATGTGTATTGTGGTATTACCCACGCGGGGAAATTCAGGTACCCACTTGTCCGATCGTGCCAGGACAATGAATGTGGGATTGTTTGGAGATGTCCAAATGCCCGATTGTGTGAGGACAATGAATGTGGAAGGTTTGAGGTGCCAACTGGCCATCCGTGTGAGGACGGTGAAATGTGAAATTAAACGGAACGATATGCATGCATTGGAATATGAGATTGTGGAATTAGTGTTCATCGGGAAGGAATCATGGGTTAGGCATAATTTAAATTAAATGTTTATATAATTGGTTAAATATATTCTCTACTGGGCAATTGCTCATACCTATCTAACAAAATTTCAGGAAATTGGTGAGCCACAACTAACCCACTGAAGTAAAAGTGGATCAACCCTTTTTTTTGGGCTAAGCACAAATCGAATATGTGCCATGATAGATTGGAGATTTGTTTTGTTTTGGGACCGAGAGTCCTTTTTGTGTATTGAAAACCTTGCCTTAGAAATTGTAAGCCATAAGGCATTTATTTTGATCTTCTCCAACTTCTTGAACTGTGAACATCAGCATGTATTTGGTAACTGTTATGTTATAGTTCAATGGGAAAGAGAACCTTTGGCACTAATTAGTAATTCCTTGTTTGTTATATATATATATATATATATATATATCCGTCATGCTGAATATTGTTCTGTTTTAAATAAATTGGGGGTGTTACACAACAAAACTAAGAGACTGCAAATAACCCACTATCAAACAGATACATTGAAAGCAAATTAAATTGCACGGCATACCAGTGGGAAAGCAATTTCTCCAGAGCCAACCACGTAAGACCGCCCTGACCCTACTGCACCTTCTTCATAACCTCTCACACTGTTTGTCCCGCCAATTGCAAATGCCTCGTGAGGGGAGAAATTGCCAACCACATGGCCACCAGATAAACTAAGTAGAAGTAGTAACCAAAGCAAGTCAGTAGACAGAAAGAAACTAGGCAAAACACACAGACAACATTTTCTGGTGGAGAACAACTAAAGCTGATACTTAAAAAGTTACAACCTGCTCAATATCCTCCTCACTATACAGCTCAGATTTCCGGATAGAACACTATTCCTATTAGGAAGACAAAAGTAAAATAGTAACAAGGACATCATACCTCAAAAGAAAGCGAGCAGGACCAATATCTAAACCCTTCCTTGCACGAGCATTCACTCTGTTGAAAAACAGCCATTCTGGCAATACAGGAAGTCCTTGCTCCATGTTGAAGACAAACTGCAAAAATTACAATAAGGATAAAGTGTAGATGTAGTTGGCAAAAAACTATCAGAAAGTTATGGACAAACTTACCATTGAAGATCCAGGGTCACCAGAACCAGTGTATACACACTCAAATTTAGCAAGTAATGTATCGTCATGCGTATTGCCGCTGCAAAAAAACGTGACAAGTACATTATTCTTGGTAAGTTTATAAAGGTTTCACTATCAGTCTGAAAGATGCATACCTTGCAGTAAGCGGGCTGCTATAGAAGTCCTTAATAATGGGATTCCCTTTATCATCACGAGCACCAGCATGCTGAAAATAATTATTTAATAATTCAAAATAGGCAATAATAAAACATAAAACTAGGAAGATTTTATATTTATTACCCTCTAATTTATACCAAAATTTCACTTTAATCCCTCATATTTCAATTCTGATAATGTCAATAATGAAGTTACACACGAATTTCAATCATGTTCCCCTGACAAACAATAGTCATTGTTAAATTAGATGAAGATCAAGCATGTGGCTATCACATATTGATCACTTTTCCCTTCTTTTGATTAACATTTGTCACCCTCCAAAGTTTACCCAAATTTCACTTTGGTCCCTCAAATGTTATTTCCAAGTTTCACTTCAAGCCAAAACCAAGTCTTGCATCCCAATCAATTGAAACCTGTTTTTCTCTATTATATGCTCTATCAAAGGTTATAGGCTAAGTTAAATTAAATAAATACATATCCTTCTTTACTATAGTATCCTATGTCAATCATGGTCTTCTCTTCCCCCTGTTGATTCTATTAATTGGCACTTCCTCACTGTTGCCTCTACCAGTCTTTGTTATACATGACCAACCCCTCTTAATCCATTCTCTCTCAACTTATCTTCAATTAATGTTACTCCTACCATTTCGCAAATGTATTCATTTCTAATTCTATCTTTTCTAGTCTTACTATACACCCATCTCAACATCCTCATCTTAGTTACACACATTGTACTTGTGCGTTATTTCTCAATTGTCCAACGTTCTTTCTCGTAACACATTATTGGCCTTATAATTGTTCTATAAAATTTTCTTTTCAATTTTGTTGGAATGCATCAATCACATAATATATACCAAGCACTCCTCCACTTTAGCTAATTTGCTTTACTTCTATCAATGGATCACATCAACTCCAACTTCTCCATGATTATTAAAAAATGCACCGAGAGAACATAATTTTTCAATCTTAGTAATCTCTTGATTTTAGACACTCACTTTATACACTATTTCTACTTGTATTATTACTAAAGTTATCTTCTTTTGATTTCATCCACTATAACAACATCATATGCGAACAACATCAGCAATACTACAAACCCAGACTTAACTATCTAGAAATTATCCAGAATTATCATCTTGTGGTTCAGATTTATTCTATATATGGACCCCACACTACATAAATTTAATCTCCACCACACAATCACCAACCTAGAAAAATCTGGGTGGTTCTATCTACGTTCCCAGACTTTTTCAAACAACATGCACCAGGGTAGTCCTCTTGAATGTGTCTAGTTAACTCATCTATCACTAAGGCAAATAGATAAGTACTCAAGGTTGACTAATGGTGCGGTGCAGTCCTACAGTAATTGGGAATTTACATGTTTCTCCTACAGATGACCTAATTGTAGTCATAGCATAGTGTCTTTTATTGCATCAATATACCCCTTTGTTATTCCCTTTTTCGCTAACACCCACGATATTATATGTTTAGGCACACTAGCTAAAGCTTTTTTTAAATCTAGAAAAAATAATATGAAAATCTCTTTTCTTCTATTTGAATGTTTCTATTAACCTCCTTAATAAGTAAATCACTTTCATTATTGATCTACATGGCAAAAATCTAAATTGATTCTTTGACACTGTTGTTACAACTATTAACTAATGTTCAATCACTCTCTCCTATAATTTCATTGTAGGACTCATCAATTTAATCCCTCTATAGTTATTGTAATTTTGGAGATCCCCTATATTTTTATATATAGTCTATGGGTATTAAAGTACTTTTCCTCCAAGCTCCACTCATATGACATTTTTCTAGTCATTAAAATTTTATTAAATAATTTTGTTAACCAAGACACTCCCTTCTCACCTAAGCATTTCCAAGCCTCGATAAAAATACAATCTGATTTTAAGACCTTATTTCACATATCTTCTTCAGTACAATCTCCACTTCAAACTTTCTTATTCTGTAATAGAACTTGTATATCAAAACTACTATATTCCTCTCCTTCTAAGCTTTCTAAATGTTTATCATGTAACTTCTCCAAAAAAAAAAAAAAAAATCACCTTCCTTAATCTCATCATCCTTTAGAACACCCTCAATTCCTCTTCTTTTATACACTAAAACTTAATTAAATTCTCTTGTTTTACTCACACTCAGCTGAGCAAGTTTATAAATGTTTTACTCTTCATCTTTACTGCCTAGTCTTTTTTTTGTGATCAGCAACAACAAAGAATTTATTAAGGCTCAAAACCAAAAAGAAGTGAGGATAAGGCATCCTTTACATAAAACATAAAACATAAAACAGTGAATAGAAACAAAACCAAAATATCTCTTTTACTAATTTCATTTACTAGTATACAGATCGGCATAGGCTTTCAATTTAAGGTAAATTACAAATACATCCCCTGAGGTTTGCTTAAAGTACAAATTCTCCCCTGTGGTTTGAAAAATTACAAATACCTCCTTGTTAAAAAAAATTATTTAACAGAATTAACTAAAAAAAAGAAATTCATAATTGCTCTCCTATACAATAATAAAATTACCTAAATTATTAATTGAAACATATTAGTAATATCATTAAAAAATGTTAATTGACTTGATGATTTATTAATAAAATGGGCGATTTGTTATGAAATTAGAAACCTCAAGGGGTGGAATGTAATTTCCAGAACCACAGGGGGCGATTTGTATTTTAATCAAACCTCAGGGGGTGTATTTATAATTTACTCTTCAATTTAACTTCTCTTTTACTATAATTTTCACCTCCTTGTTAATCCATTTATATCTCTTTTATAAAAAAATATAAAAAATCATTTTTATCCTTTTGCTACTTTTTAAAAGCATTATTTTTCCATTATTACTATAGCTTGAACATCATCATTCCACCACCAAATTTCTTTAAATAGAAGACATTTTCCCATAAACTCTCCAAGGATTTCCTTTGACATTCTTTAATGCACTTTTCCATTGTATTCCACATTATTAATTTCATTTTCTAATGCTACGTTACTTCTTTAAACATTATATCCTTCAAGCATTTTTAATTTCTCACCTTTAGATTCCACCTATGATGTAATACGGTCTAGAGTGAATATTGTGCTTAGGTGGTGTAGTCGCCTTAGCCTATAAGTAGTAGGTTTAGGCTCAAATATGGAGTTCTATGATATTTTAATTTGTAAATTTCAGAGATTAGAGCTCTTGTATCTCAATTTGGGACTTTCTCCCTAATGAAATCCATTTCCTAGATTTGGTTCATCAACCTATGAAGCACGGACACTTCTATAGGAAAGTGTATCGTGTCGAACATTGACACTTTGCAGACACTCTTAAAAATGGGTTTGACACTCCTTCAACATGTCTTAATTAAAATTTTAAATTCATAGTATCGAACAGTTTACAAACACTTTGCGAACACTTTGGCAACACTGAACTCTCCGACCTATGTGATGAATATCTTTATTGTCACACACGTTCGGCATTCTTCTTAATGGAACGTATGTACTGTAAATATGTTTTGAAATGTCTTATGTGATAAATATAGTGTGTATTTTAATGTTCCATAATTATTTTGTATTCTTTAAAATACAATTGTTATATCTTGATGTTTAAATGATAAAATAATGATTTTTTAACTTTAATTAGTGTAATGTAGCTTTTTTTATTAGTTTTCAAAAGGGTTACTTACACTTTGTCCCCTTTATGTTTGTTCATTTTCTCACTTTGGCCCTTAAAATTTGTTTTTTCCTATTTTGACCCTTCATGTTTTAAGTTTTCCCAATTTATTTCAAAAGTTAACTTATGTCTAAAATTAGACAAAAAATAACACATTGACAACCACATGGCATAAAATTATTTTATTATATATAACTCACACCTCTGATACAAACCTAGGTCCCAATATGATAATATATTTTTTATGTTATTTGGCAGTTAATGTGACATTTTCAGTCTAATTTTGATTTAGAAGTAAACTAGGAAAAATTTGAAACATAAGGGGCCAAAATGAGAAAAAAAATAAACTTTGAGGGCCAAAGTGAGAAAATGACCAAACATAAAGGGGCAAAGTGCAATTTACCCTAAACTATTCATATGTTTGACATAACAAATTTACAAAAATATAAATTTTTCACGTGTCCTAGGCGTATCGTGTCCTGCATTTTCTTGTGTCACTTGTTCATGTTTGTACTAACGGTTCCACAATCAATCAAGTTCTTGGATTTCTAATATCTTCTTCTTCTTTTTTTCTTTTTTTTTGCCCTTTAATGGAGATATCTATCATTAGTCCATGTGATGTTAAACTCTCCCAGGATAACCTTATAATCTTTACATGTTAAGCGACTTATTTTTTTGATGATCAGGTGCCCAGGAGATGCAAGAAAGTCATCTACTCAACTCTTATTAGACCTACTTTTAAAAGTTATGAAGTGTTCCTCTCTTTTTAAATTAAAGTGTTGGTTACTATAATATCAAAAGCTACTATGAAATCTAAAATGCATTCCACGATCTTGTTTTGGTCACCAAAACCATATCCACCATGCACACTCCTATACCCATTGCTTATTTTTTCCTACTTACCCATTAAATTCTCCACCCATAATTGCCTTCTCTCCTACATGTATCTCTTGAATTGATTTATCCCATTGGACCCAAAATTGTCTTTTAATATGTTGATCCAATACTACTTGGGGAGCATATGCACTAAATGCATTGATTATATTTCCGCCAACTACAAATTTCATTAGCAAGTTTCACTTATTTCCTTTCGTAAAAAAATCTACCATCATATTTTTCAACAAGTCACATTTTACTTGATGAAACTCATCACTTATGCCAATTATAATTTCTCCCTCAAACAAAATTGACCATCACATCTTTTACCAGAACGTGCACAAACACTATTCAGTGTGTTTGGTTTGAGTTTTTTGAATTAAGTTTTTTGAAAACTAAGTTTTTTGGTTTTCGTATTTTTTGTTTTTAGTGAATATTTTTAACATTTTAAACATTTTTTTTTTACTTTTTTAGATGCACCTTACTTAGATGTATCTAAAAAGTAAAAAAATTGTGAAAAAATATTTTAAAAAATTAATAAATACATAAAAATACAAAAAATGTACATAATTTTCGTATTTTTTTTTGTATTTTTAGTATTTAGTGAATTTTTAAAAGGTTTTTTTCACAAATTTTTTACTTTTTAGATATAATTATGTTAGGCATGTCTAAAAAGTAAAAAAAATTCTTAAAATATTAAAAAAATTCAGTAAAAACAAAAAAACACGGAAAATAAGAAAGTAGAATTTTCTGAAAACTGTTTTTGAAAAAATGGAACCAAGCATAGTGATTACCTTTAGTTACTGTCTCTCTCAAATAAAATCCACCATCTAGGAAGCATAGATACAGATACGAGATACGGATACGACATGATACGGATACGGCGATACGACAAAACTTAAAAAAATAGGATACCGGTACGCCTAGGATACGTTTGTAAAAAATATAATTTTTAAAATTATTAATAGTGAGTTACACATAAGCCCAAGAACTTAGAGAAACCACAATGTAATTTTATAATACAAAATACTAACCTTTAAGAATTTTGTATTAATTTAAGCTAGTAGCCTGTTTACTTTTTAAATTTTTAATAGGTCTTGCAAATATTTCATTTCAATATCAAGTTTAATATATTTATATTACAATAATAGAACAATTCACAACTTGTCCCTACGCTTTTTCCTTTGACACTAGTAAAAAATATTGTATTCAAGTTTACTTGCTTATTTATATATTGATATTTAATTTTACCATTGTTATATTCTCTTGTTAACTCTTACTTTCTATGTAGTTATAGGGGACATGCATGAAATAATTAGGATACACCAATTTGATAAATTCTATTATTTAACTCACTATGTATTCTTATCGAAAAATTCAACAAAGTATTAGAAAATATTCTTATATTTATACTTGCAATTATATTATATTATATTACTATGCAAGAAATGTTACAATTCTAATTTCATAAAACAAGTAAACATGACTTGGAGTATCCGATATTTCAAAATTAAGTATCCAATACTCCAAAATTAATGAAAAAATAATTAAGAAGTATCCGATACTTTTAATAAGTATCCGATACGTATCCGCGAGTATCCAGGAGATACAGATACGTCACTCTATTTGAAGTATCCGTGCTTCATAGTCCACCATCACATTTTCCATTTTAACTAACATTGAACTTTGATTGGAAGTTCAGGCTTTTCATGCATCCAACTATTGCAATCAAAACTTCAGTCACCATAGTGAAATTCTTATAAAAGTTGAAGGATGGGAAATGTTAATAAAATTAAGAGTGAAGTTGTCAATGCACAAAATTTAGGTCATATGATAACCACATGGCTAACTTTCATCTAATAAACAAATATTGATGGAAGGATACCCAGTTTAATCGATGGGGGTTTGGGAAGATTGAATTGGATAAACACCTAACCTTTCGCATAATTTGCACATTGTGGTTGCCCTTAGGTCGAACCCAAAACACCTAGATTGATAGGCCAAGTTTTAATTACTAAACCTATGGCACCCTATTATCACATACACCTAGATTGATAGGCCAAGTTTTAATTACTAAACCTATGGCACCCTATTATCACATATTGACTGAAGGATGACATTAAAATTTAGTTTTAACTTTGAGGTTAACATCATTACAACTTACAACTGAAAAATGAAGCACCAAAGGGAAATTTTGGTATAACTTAGAGGGAAATACAGGTAGAATGTGTGGTTCATAACACATTTTTTTTATCAAAAATAACTAAAGATTTGATTGGCTTAAAACAAAGACCAGTACAGTGAATTATTATAGTAGAATGTAGAATGTATATAAACTTTTATAAGGTAATTTATTAATTTCATACACTGAAATTCAGATATTTAAAACCCTGTTGCTTATATTTGTCCCAGACTAGCATCAAATTCAGGATTTCAAATATTTTTTTGAAGTCAAACTCAATTACAATCATTAAGGTTACATCAGTTTAATGCCTCGTTTGGGAACAAGCTAATTTTAGTAACTTTTTGGCTATTTGGCTAAAATATGAGCTAAAAAAAACTAATATGTTTGGGATGACTTTTTGGCTTTTTACGAAAAGATGTGCAAAAAGTAGAGAGAAAAGAGAATCTTTGACTTTTTGGTATAGGTTGTTGGCTTTTTGGCTTTTTTAGTAACTTTTTGACTTTTTTGCTAAACCGGCCTGTTGCCAAACGAGGCCTAAGTTCAACTTTGGTCCCAGTGTATACATAATTGAATTTATATTCTCGAAACTCTGCACCAAATCCAACCCCATCCAAAGCCCTAACTCAAAGATAACAGAAAACTTGCAACACTTATCCAATATTGTAGATGTCAAAACATTGCTAGACATTTTATTTATCAAAAAATATATATATTGCAAGACATTTAGAATGAGTAGTAGTGTCCAAATATTTTGTACAGGACACAACTCCAACCTGTGAAACAATGGACCGCAAGGCAAACGTGGGAAATTTAACACTTCACTCATCTCGAGATTGTTAGCTTATCAATAAGATTATCATAACATCATAAGAGCTATTAATTCCACCCTGTTTCAACTACGATGGCAATAGAAGATTTATCATTTTCTCCTTTTGCCCAGAAACATCTAAGGGAAATGGAATGGTCCTGGTAGGCACAAAAAATAAGCATAAGAAAGCCCGAATTTACTTTAGTACCTGGAAAATAAGTCCTGCTGTTCCACTCCACTTTGGCCTGAATGGTCGGCTGAACTCAATGCCAGCTGTAACCCGGCCTATGGTCAGGCTACTATTGTCAGGCTGATTTCCATGAACAAGTGTGCCAGGGGTTCTTGAATTCTAATCCACAAGTAGTCCACATGTTAATCTGCTTCTCACCATTAAAAAAATCATGGTAGAAACAAATATAAGATACCCTCAAATTACCTGAATCATGATTGATCTTGATGTCCGCTTGTCATCACCTTCAATCCATGGGTCTGTGTAGTTTATTCGAAATATTGAGTCAATTTGCCCTCTCTCTAATGAAACATTGAGCTTTTGGTTTCTCCCAAATACGTTTCTATGAGAATATGCAAAGCTGCAATCAAAGTATCAAGGTATATAAGAATCTTAATCATTCATGGGTACAAAAATGTAAAGCAACGCCTGATGCTATATACATGCACGCACGTGCGCATATGGACACATATATTCAATATATAAATTGATCTTTTTCTTTTTTGAAAAGTAATGTACAAATCAATCATGTCAACATTTAATAATCACTTTAATACTCTTTACATACAGAATTGCCAATATGGTTTGATGGGAGGTCAAGAGATCAAATTATGAAATGTGCAATATCCAGCTAACAAGCTTACACCAAGCAAATAACCAGTCAATAGTTATTAATGGAGGAATTTTACTTTTAATAGATGTCAAATCAAACAAGACCAATAAGCCAATAATCTATGAAGCACTGACACTTCAAAACAAATGCCGTATCCGTATCGGACACACAGACACTTCAGGAACACGTATGGGATAAACCACATGACGTGTCCCCTTATTTAATTATTAACTAATTTATTTTCAGGAGACACTTCGGGGACACACTAGGGACATGCCAAGTTGTCTTTTCTCTCATTTTATTTAGTGCTTTTGATGAATGTTGAATGTTTATTATTTTTTTCTTAAATTTAATTACTTAAAAGATCATCCATAAAAAGAGATATAAACTATAAGTGTTAATTTAAAAGTGCTTTAAAAAAAAATTAGAATTAGAATTAGTTTTTGTTAATATTGATTGTTTGTGGATGTAAATTAATATTAATCTAGATAGCAAATAAAAAAATATGAAAACATATTTTATTGCCGCGTCCCCATAGTGTCCATGCCCCATTTTTTTGAAATCGACGTGTCGCGTGTCCGCATCTGCATCTGCATCTGCATCCGCATCCGTATCCGTATCCGTATCCGTGTTTCTTAGCCAATAATTAACCAAAAGAAATTTATATGCAAGTGTAATAGACCATATCTTTCTTTTCCCAGTCCTACACTGAATTATTGCCTTATAACTTCATACAGAAAGATTTGTTTGGGTTGAATTGAATGGGGCTAGGCTAGAGTTTTAGACTTTGAGTTGTGCCTTAGTAACGAGCTGGACTCAAACCAGCTCTTCTGGATGCGCAAAGCACCCAGATTTTAATCTAAGACTGATCATTAGTTCGTTACTTTTGGTCGCCCGGTTCACTATGCTGATAGATACCCCTGGGGATGGTCATATGATGCATGAAACCTGGGCTGAGAATATTTGTCATGACAACACCAACGCAACAGGAAGACAACTAGGAAACTATCAAACTTCCCTAATATCAAGGTTCCTACTGAAGCCAATCCAGCACCATAAGATGTTGAAACCCTTTCCAGCTACACTCTTTACAGTACTGCACTGAAAAAATTAATAAATTTTAAGTTAAACAGTCAAAATAAGTTGCCTATTTGAGCCTTTATCATTAAGACAGCTAAAAACAAAATCCCTGTACAGGATACTACAAGATGGTGGATTTTGTCTCATACACAGGTTTTTGGTCAGGTAGGTTTTGGTCACCTTAATTTTTTGTTTTCATCATGCAAGTCAGAGGCCAAAGCATGTTCAGCAGCCATGTATATATTTTCTATATCAATTTCCAAAAAGTTCACAAGCAAATATTTCCCAATTAGAAATTTCAAATAATTATTGCAGGCTTGAAACTACTAAAATTGAAACCATGGGACCAAACAAAATAACCTGAACCCCTTTTCTTTGTTTTCCTTCTTTCACACAAGAAAAAGCAACTGTTCATTCTGTACCTCAAGATGCTGCGGCCTTCATTATGTGTTGCATAAATAAAATAAAAATAAAAATAAATTATGATATAATTTACATTATGCACGAGAGATTCACACTCAAACCCTATGTCAAGGCACATGCCGTGCCTGGCTGGACACACACCACAGCCATATCTCCCTTATTATCAATGTTGGTCAGTGTCAACCACACTGACTTGGCCCAATTTTCATCATTGCAACATCACCACTGCTGGCCCCCACCTTTGCTGTTGTCATGGATAACAAAGATGACATTTTCCGTCAATGTTTGGCATCAAGTCTCCAACTCCCGCACACTATATCTACGCCAGTTTTTTACAATTAAATACTGTACCAGAAACAACTTAGGTACAGTTTTTTATATGCAGGTGGTAAAGGCCGCCAATAGACGATTGTCACATCTGTATTAAAGCCAACATTTGTGGGGGCCATCATCGAGGCCAACATTCTTGAGTGGGCAGAATTGCTACATGGTTATCAGTTATCACACAATGGCCACGTGAAGAACTGTACCCAAGTTTTTACCAATTGTTCTCTGCTAATCCTTTGATTATTTAAATAATTTCAATCATTTGTGGATTAACAATGTTTTTTCTTCATTCGTTTGTTTATGGCTTGATATTAAATTAGTTCTATGCTAAGAAGCACGGACACTTCTAAAAAGGTAACGTATCCGTGTCGTGTCCGTGTCGGACACCGACACTCTTTGGACACTTTCCCGACACGTGTCCGACACTCTTTATAACGTGTCCTATCTTTTAAAGACCCGGACACTCTATGGACACTTGGAGGACACACGTGTCCATCTCTTAAACACACATGTCTATCAATTAGACACATGTGAAACTAATTATAAGTTTGAACAAAACAACTTAAGATACAATAATAAAACAAAAATCATATAAATTTATAGGGATTAATGTCATATTGCATTTTTTTATTATTTTTGAATGATATATTCATATATATAACATATAATAAATATATAAAATTATATATTTCATGCGTGTCCCCCGCGTGTCGTGTCCTACATTTTTTGAAAATTATCGTGTCGGCGTGTCCGTGTCGTATCCGTGTCATGTCACGTGTCCGTGTCCATGCTTCTTAGGTTCTATGCCATTGTGATCTTAATGATTTAATCACTATTAGGTTTGAAAAACAAGTCCTACAAACAAGACACAAGAATGGCATGCTTGAATAACAGGATTGGTATAGGTTCTTTTTTAATCACCAATTTGTTTCTTCTTGTGAAACTTGTTTTATAAGAATTGTGCCACTCTTTGCCTTTCTTAAAAACTAGGAAGCATAGATACTGATACGAGATATGGATACGACACGATACGGATACGGCGATACGACAAAATCTAAAAAAATAGGATACCGGTACGGCTAGGATACGTTTGTGAAAAATATATTTTTTAAAATTATTAATAGTGAGTTACACAAACTAAAGAACGTTGAGAAATCATAATGTAATTTTATAATGCAAAATATTAACTTTTAAGAATTTTGTTTTAATTTAAGCTAGTAGCTTGTTTACTTCTTAAATTTTTAATAGGTTTTGCAAATATTTCATTTCAAGATCAAATTTAATATATTTATATTACAATAATAGAACAATTCACAATTTGTCCCTATGCTTTTTTCTTTGACACTAGTGAAAAATATTGTATTCAAGTTTACTTGCTTATTTATTTATTGATAATTAATTTTACCATTGTTATATTATCTTGTTAATTCTTACTTTCTATGTAGTTATAGGGGACATGCATGAAATAATTAGGATACATTAGTTTGATAAATTCTATTATTTAACTCACTATACTCTTCTTATCGAAGAACTTAACAAAGTATTAGAAAAATATTCTTATATTTATACTTGCAATTATATTATATTATATTACTATGCAAGAAATGTTATAATTCTAATTTCATAAAACAAGTAAACATGACTTGAAGTATCCGATACTTCAAAATTAAGGCCTCGTTTGGGAACAGGCTAATTTAGTAACTTTTTGGCTATTTGGCTAAAATGTGATGTAAAAAAAACTAGTATGTTTGGGATGACTTTTTGGCTTTTTACGAAAAGATGTGCAAAAAGTAGAGAGAAAAGGAAATCTTTGACTTTTTGGTATGAGTTGTTGGCTTTTTGGCTTTTTTAGTAACTTTTTGGCTTTTTGGCTAAAATAGCCTCTTGCCAAACGAGGCCTTATCTGATACTCCAAAATTAATGAAAAAATAATTAAGAAGTATTTGATACTTTTAATAAGTATCCGATACGTATCCGCGAGTATCCAAGGAGTATCGGTATCTGATACGGATACGATACGAATATGTCACCCTATTTGAAGTATCCGTGCTTCATAGCTTAAAAATGTAATAGATTGAAATTCATGAGATATTAGGAAATTCAGGAAAAATTATAAGGAGCATTTGTGAGTGAATAAAATGGGACACTAGTATCCAAATTAATAAAATGAACAGATACACTAATTTCCATAAATAGAAAACCATCTACTACTTACCTTTGTTTAGGGTTCTAACTATGAAGCAAAGTCCCACATCACCTAATTACTAAAGTAAATATTAAACATATAAGCGTGAGGGCACCCTCACCTTAATAACTAGCATTTGAGGTATGTTCTACCCAAGACCGTATAAAATGGTATAAGAACCAGAGTACTCAGGGATGGGTAGGGTGTGTGTCCCTCACCTTCACACCGTAGGTGCTGTCGAGTGAGCATGCTGGGCATGAGGGAGGGTGTGAAGCGAAATCTCACATCACCTTAGCACTAAAGTAATATTAAGCATATAAACATGAGGGCACCCTCACCTTAATAGCTAGCTTTGGTTGTGAGTTCTACCCAAGACCGTGTAATACTAACTTCCATCCATCCATCCATCCAATTTTTTCCACTTAGAAGATGCATTATTTTACCAAATGAAATTGAAGCATCATGATAACAAGACACGATACAAGGAACAAATGAACGAAGAGAATTTCACCCCTTTTCCCAATTCTTCTCAAAGACAAATCATTTTCCAATTCACGCAACAAGATGAATGAATAAAGAAAAATGTGACAAACCTTGAGAAATGAATTTTCATGGAGATTGGGAATTTCCCTAATTTACCACGTGAGAATCCCAACCATTACCCTAAATCACATACTCACTCTTGATAACAAGAGGATAAAGAACTATGCTCAACCAGGAATCTCCGTACCATTTTCCAAGCAATGCAATGTTCTTTTCTAAAATGTGACCCGAACAAGACCCTCATTATTCTTAAGATACCACATCCCAACTAATTAAGCGGTCTTTCTTCACACTCCACTACATTTCCACAAGAAATCCCTCATCCATGGTTATCAAAATCTTGATCCGGATCGTAGGATCTTAAGATCCTACAACTCTAGTTGGGCCAAACTATCCGGATTGCACTAGGATCTTAAATTTAGTAAGATCTTAAGTGACTATGATTCTAGTCATAAAATTGAATAGAATCGAACTACGATCCCAATTCTACTATGATCCTGATCTTACCCCCCAAAAAAAAAACTCTTATTATTTGTTTCTTACATATGAATGTATATATGTAAATCTATATAAGAAATTTGACTATAAATTCTAACTACAAACATTTCTTCTAATTTATGATAACATAAAAGATGCATTATATCAAATTAATCATTTTTCTTTAGTGATTTTACAATTGTTTAACATACATTATCATTATAGATAATTTATAGTTTTATTTTACATTAAAAGTAGAATCTTACGATCCTTTATTCGATTTTACGATCTGATCTACAAGTCCCTCCCAACAATCCTCCCTAGGATCTAATTTTAACAACCTTGCGCTCATCATTTTCTCAATTTTTTTTGAAATTCCCACCAAATTCCTAAAACAAAGGCAAGTAGTAGGTGGGTACATCTTCCATCCATCCATCCATCCATCCAATCTTTGACCAAATTTTTCCACTTAGAGGATGCATTTTTTTAACCAAAACAGTCTGTAACATTGAGCAAAACGATGAACAGAAAATAAAAGAAAAATATTATGAATATGCTCTAAACATCTTAAATAAGAATACCCTAAACGGCCAAACCACAACACGTAATGATCTAAATAGTCCTATCCATAACCGACACAATTGTAGTTATACAAGAGAAAAATGTCCAACATCCGTAATTTCAGTTCATACTTGAAAATGCATCAAAGCACACCAAACAAAATCAACTATGTCCATAAAAGAAACGAATGGCATCCTTGAGACAGCTAATACACAACCAAATTGTAATGACAAGGAAAGATGAAGAACCAAAAACTAAAGAACTCAGCCAACTTGTATAATAATAGTCTTACCTTCCAATCAGTCCTGATAGAGGGCCACTTGTTATCCTACAAATCGAAGAATCATGAAGTAAATATTGTTGCAGATACCACCAAAAGTACATTTTGGTTTTAATCTTTCTAAAGTGCCAAAAGCACAAAATAAAAGTATAATATAGAAGTAATTTAGTCACATATTATCTGCAGTTGTGCCCTCCATAACATCACATACCCACTTGAAATCCCACCACCAGCAGAGAAGCCTCCACTAACACGTTCAACAACATTCATTGTTAAATCAACCTTACCAGTATCTGCAGAAAATTTTAGTTTTAAAACACCAATACATATTATGTTTATAGAGACGTACACAGAAATAGCATATTATATATATAACAATTTCCCAAGCATTAAGCATCATAAATTATGCATTATATCATGTTACCTCCAGCAGGCTGGGGAACAATACTAACATCTTCCATGATACCCATTGTTAACACAGTATCAACATCTCTTTTTCCTTGAAGCATACTGTAGACCTGTATAATGATCCAATTACCAAATATAAAATTTCTTAATAATACAAGAATCTAGCCACCAATAATGAAACTAATTCAACAAGCTCAGATACAATATGATAATTAAATTTAGTCAAAAGGTTACAGATTTGGGGTTTTTTCATGTTGCTCTTGGTCAGACACCACCAACCAGTGACTCATGTTTTATCAAAGATATTTTGGTTTCGGCCTTTTTGGGTCAAAGATCTAGACATTGGATTTTGGAGCCTGGGTTGGGGACCACATTATTTTTTCCCTCGTTCCGAATAACGAATACATTGTGTTTTTATAATATTTTACTCTTTCTTTTTTCTAATTAATTATATTGTTTACTAACTAAATTTGATTAAATAATTTATTACTCTACTTAATTGCTTAATTTTTTTTGATTGTGTAATTCATGGGAGACTAGATTCGGTAATTTCTTAGGGGCCATCCTGTTTTTTGAGGGGGAGTGCTGTTGGTCTTTTGTTTGTGTCTTGAGAATTCATTTGACTTTGTCTACATTAAACTTAAAATATTTGCCCACTTCAAAAAATATTTCTAGTAAATTAAAACCTGCACTTGGCTTCAATAAAGTCCGTGCCACACCTTGCGTTTAATATCCATAAGAACTTTAAACCTCAGTACCCATCAAACCTTAACTAACACTGTATATATCAATGTGCAAACATATATGCACAGATGCCATTATGCTTATCGCACCATTGCCTTATAGTACAATAACAAAAGCTGTCTGTTGAGCATGCAAAGGCAGCCTCAGTTTCAAGTGCTTAAATATGTTATCAAACAGGACCTGAGAAA
This sequence comes from Camellia sinensis, assembly GCF_055761805.1. NCBI lineage: Eukaryota > Viridiplantae > Streptophyta > Magnoliopsida > Ericales > Theaceae > Camellia > Camellia sinensis. Next base: position 112,726,400 of record NC_138974.1, read on the forward strand.
CTAATTTTGAGGTATTCCATCCATTATAGTAAATTAAGTTTTAACAGCCTAGGGGCGATGTGAACTTTCATGTCAATACTTCCTGCTCCTTTACAGAAAATGTTAGATGATATGATCACTATTCACTACAATTATTTCCCATCACATGGCAATTCCATACATGCATAAATGACATTTCAATTCTTTAAACACAATTATGAAAGATATAACACAATACTAATGGGTATATGTCCAGGTATATAGTTAAAACTAGAGCGTAACAGTTGAGAGAGAGAGAGACAGATTTGCTGGAAGAAGAGGCACAAAAACCTAATTAGGTTTCTTACCTCACTAAGCACTTGTATTTATAATAATAAAGAGAATAAGTACAATGACACTGATACCCTCAAGCACATAACTTAACACTCCCCACAAGTTGGTACATAGATGTCTCTCATACCCAACTTGCATACAATAGGATGAAACACTTTACTCTCTAACCCTTTGGTAAACACACCACCTCATTGATTTTTAGATGTGACAAAAGACAAACAAATTATGCCATTAGTCACTTTCTCCTTGATAAAATGTCGATCAATCTAGATGTGCTTAGTTCTATCATGCTGACCCAAATTATAAGCAATGTTAATAGTAGCCTTATTATCACAATACAGTCGCATGGGACCACCACTCAACAATCCGAGATCAGCCAGTAAAATTTTAAGCCATGTCGACTCACAAATGTCACGCGCCATGGCGCGATACTCCGCTTCTGTACTCCATCTGGCAACTACTGACTGCTTCTTACTCCGCCAAGTCACCAAATTCCCTCCTACAAATGTACAATAGCCAATGGTAAACCTTCTATCTTCAATAGCAGCAACCCAATCTACATCGGTGAAGGCCTCCAACCTTAAATGACCATGATTAGAGAACAAGATGTCTTTTCCAAGCGCTGATTTAAGATACCTTAAGATCCTATGAACGGCATCCAAATGCCCCGTCCGAGGATCATGTATATATTAGTTAACAACGCCAATGGCATATGCAATATCTGGCCTAGTATGGGAGAGGTATATCAGTCTTCCAACAAGCCTTTGATACCTCCCCTTGTCTACATGATCTCCATCACTACTAAGCCTGTGATTAGCCTCTATAGGAGAATCAGCCGGTCAACACCCCAACATCCCTACTTTCTCAAGTAAGTCCAAGATATACTTCTTTTGAGAAATGAAGATGTCCCTCTCTGATCTAGCAATCTCAATCCCAAGAAAGTACCATAAGGAACCAAGATCTTTGATTTCAAATTTCCTAAAAAGTTAAGCTTTGACTTTAGACATTTCCTCTTCATCATTGCTTGTCACCACAATGTCATCCACATACACAATAAGGATAGTCATCTTAGCTCCACACCGTTTAATGAACAAAGTATGATCTACATGGCTTTGCTTATACCCAAATCTGAGCATCGCCTTAAGGAACGTGTCGAACCAAGCCCTAGGAGATTGTTTCAACCCATACAAGGCCTTCTTTAACCGGTAAACCTTCCCTTCAGTGGCTGGAGAACAAAAGCCTGAAAGAACATCCATATATACTTCTTTCTCTAGATTCCCATGAAGAAATGCATTCTTCACATCCAATTGTTGTAATGGCTACCCCAGATTTGCTGCACAAGAAAGGACACAAATGGAATTCATCTTGGCCACTGGCGCAAAGGTCTCCCGATAGTCAATACCATAGGTCTGAGTGAACCCTATAGCAACTAGCCTTGTCTTATATCTCTCAACGGTCCCATCAGCTTTCTGCTTAACTATGAACACCCATTTGCAACCCATAGGCCTTTTCCCGATTGATAGAGAAACTAACTCTCAAGTGCCATTCTTACTCAGTGCTCTCATCTCCTCTGCCATAGCTTCTTTTCACTTAGGATCAATAAGAGCTTCCTTTCAACCCTGCGGAATAGATGTAAAAGACAAAGACGAAACGAATGCATGATACGATGGAAACAATGAATCATATGACACAAAATGAGATATGGCATGTTGAGTACAAGTTCTAACTCATTTCCTAAGAGCAATGGAAAGATCTGAATCATCAACTTTATGAGCATCACTAGAAGGGACAAGAGAAAGGACTCATTACCTAAAATCAGAGACGGAGATGATTGGCATAGCAGCACATCCAGCACATGTTCCCTCCGTCGCCAAGACTAGGTCTCGAGATCTGTTCTATCCAACTGACTAGGCTCCCCCTGATCACAAGACTCCCCCTGAACATAAAGAATCACCTCCTCCTCACTACATGGCTCACCCTTCCCCTCACAACCACTGGAACAAGAAAACATAGAATTCGGGAAACCCACCCTTCCCCTCACAGCCACTGGAAGGAGAAAACATAGAATTCCGAAAACCAATCTCTGCTGGAATAGAAACCTCCCCCGGAAGAGATGATCCCTGGAAAAATGACTGAGACTCACAGAAGGTAACATCCATGGAAACATAAACCTCGCAAGTGTGAGGGTCATAGCACCGATAACCTTTTTAGGTAGAAGAATAACCAAGGAAAATACACTTTAGGGCCTTGGGATCAAGTCTCTTCAGATGGAATGAGAGGAATGGACAAAGTAGACATAACCAAAGACCTTAGGTGGAAGGGAAACAGGGTGAACAGACATACGGGGAAGAAGGTCAAGGGGACGTTGAAACTAGAGGACACTTGAAGGTATTCGGTTAATAAGATATGTAGCAATAAGAACCGCATCACCCCATTATGGTTTAGGGACGTGCATCGTGAACTTAAGAGCACGAGCAACCTCAAGAAGATGATGGTTCTTGCGTTCGGCAACACCATTCTATTCAGGGATACTAATACAACTGGTTTGATAAAGAATGCTATGGGCTTCAAGATAAGCCCGAAACGCACCATCAATATATTTAATACCATTATCACTCAGGAGGACTTTATGTTAGAATATTTCCTTGTTTCCTTATTTAGATTAAATTGTGATTGATTGATTGATTGATTAATTGATTGATTGATTGTGATTCTTTAATCAGTCAATCAATCAATATAAAAGGTAATTCTTTAATCAGTGTCTTAGGGCTTCCTTTTGTAACAGTTGATTGATTAATATAAAAGGTGATGATATCATAATCATCACTCAAGCTTTGCATTCTCTCAAATTACATGGTATCAGAGCCAGAACCCTAAAAACCGTCACCCACACAGCCGCTGCCACCAACCAGCCATCACCTATCACTACCCATCCTCCACTGCTGGTCCCTAAGTCTCTGTCAGAACCAATCAAGGCCCCACAAAGCTGTTTCGGCTTCAGCCGAAGGCCCCTCTGGCCTAGTCGACCCTTGTGAAGGCTGTCCTAGCCGCTCTTTGAGTATTTCGACTCCTGTGGATGAGTGTTTGAGGGTTGTCGTTCTGTTGCCCCAAGTTTCTTTCCCTCTACTTTTTCGAACACAGTTCATCACTTGTTTTGATTGGAGATTCATTTTCCCGTATTTGATTTATTTTTTGAATCCATAGATGACCTATTAATTTTATTGTTATGCTCCCATAGTGGTCTGTATGTGATTTTGCTTGTTCTAGCCCATTCCATTCCCTTTTCCATTCTTGTGATTCGTGCAAGGTTTTTTGGGTTGAGAGTATAGAGTTCTTATGGCTGACCTAACTAGTGAATCTACCACTAGTTCTCACCTATCTGAAGGGGAGAGCTCCAGTCCAGTTATGACTACTACATCTGAGAACCTGAACTCTAGCCTCAAAATCACCACTGCTCTGTTTAATAGTCAGAATTACCTTTCATGGTCTCAGTGTCTGACACTTTTTCTGAAGAGTAAGATAAAGATGGGATATGTTAATGGGAGAGTTCAAGCACCAGGTATTACGGATCCCGGCTATGACCAATGGGAGATTACCAACTCTTTAATCATGAGGTGGCTTATTCATTCTATGGTTCTTGAGATTGGTGAAGGCTACTTATCCATGGATATTGCCCGGGATATTTGAGAAGCAATCGCTACTACATATTCTCAAAAAAGAAATTTTTCTCAGTCTTTTAAGCGGCACCGATCTATTGAGCGCTCAATACAGGGGGAACAGGCAGTTCTCCAATATTACACCTTTCTAACTAATGGTTGAAAACACCTAGATCATCTCCTAGATTAGAAGCCTGTCTGTACAGTTGACTCAGTTGGTTACCAAAAGTTTCTTGCACAAGAGAGGGTCTTCAAGTTTCTGGAAGGCCTCAATGTGGAGCTTGATCCGGTCCAGAGTCGTGTTCTTGGCATGGATGTTCTTTCATCGCTTCAAGAGGCCTTTGCACATGTACAGAATGAGGAGAGGAGTCGTTCTGCTATGTTACCATTAGCTACTGGAGACCGTTCAGCATTACTTTCTACTCCTTCTCGAGATAGGGCTAGTTTATCACTACCTCTTTCACATCTTTCAAGGAAGGATACTGTGTTTTGTGATTACTCTCATGAGACATGTTGGAAGCTTCATAGGGATCCATCAGGGAGTTGGGGTGATCAGTCCAGTACTAGAGGCGGTCGATCAAGCCAGTATAGAGGAAGTGGCTCTAATCTACGAGTCCATCAGTCTAGTGTCATTGACACCCTTGATTCTACTTCCGCTTTAGTTGATCCGACTTCTGATAGTTTATCTAGCATGACTTCTCCTGAACTTGAGGATGTTTTGCGTCATTTGTTGGCCCAGAGGTCTTCTACTATTACCAGTGCATCTTCCTCGTCATTTGCCTGCTCAGGTAACTTAGCCTTTTATCCTAGTGCTTTTCTTTCCCATAAGTCTTTGCCATGCATTATTGATTCTAGTGCCTCAGATCATGTGTATGGGTCTTCTCATTTGTTGGCCGGCCGATCTTCTACTACTACCCGTGCATCTTTCTCATCATTTGCCCACTCAGGTAAACTTAACCTCTTCTCCTAGTGTTTTTCTTTCCCATAAGTCTTTGCATGGATTATTGATTCTGGTGCCTCAGATCATATGTCTGGGTCTTCTAACCTTTTCTCAGCATATAAGCCCTCTTCAGATCAAGACAAAGTTAGAATTGCAGATAGTATTGTTTCTTATATCTTTGGGAAAGGTTTAATTTATGTCACCCCTACCTTACCTCTATCCTCAGTGCTCCACGTTTCCAATTTTTCTGTTAATGTTCCATCCTTGAGTCGTATTACTATGGTTTTGAATTGTAGTGTGACATTTTTTCCTGATCATTGTCTTTTTCAAGGCCTTGTCCCGAGAAGGACAATTGGCAGTGGTAATGCAAAAAATCGTGTCTATTTCTTGGATCAGCAAAACAAACTTGCTCATCTTTCCATCCAATGCCCAACCACCAAGGAGGATTTATGCCTATGGCATCGGCGTCTTGGGCATCCTTCTTTTCATTTACTTAAGCATTTATTTTCGTCTGTTTTTACAAACAATAATGTGTCTGAGTTTCTTTGTGAGTCTTGTCAACTTGGCAAACAACACCGAGCTTCTTTTGCTCCAAGTCTTAATAAAAGTTTAGTACCTTTTTCTTTAATATATTCTGATGTGTGGAGTCTATCTCATGTTATGTCTTTAAAAGGCCATAGATGGTTTGTTACCTTTATCGATGATTTTTCTCGTACTACTTAGGTGTATCTTATTGAAAAAAAAAAGTGAGGTTTTTTCTGTGTTTCAAAATTTTCATAAAATGATTTGTACTCAGTTTGAGGCAATTGTCAAAATCTTGCATTCTAATAATGGAGGTGAATGCATCAATTTGGGGTTAGAGAGCTATTTTTTCACTCATGGCATTATACACCAATACCCCTCAACAAAATGGGGTTACAGAATGCAAAAATCGCCATCTTCTTGATATGGCTCGCTGCATGTGTTTTTCAATGAGCCTACCTCGATCCTACTGGGGGGGCGAGGCCATTCTCACCGCAGCCTATCTCATTAATCATCTTCCTATCCAAGCTTTGCAAAACAAGCTCCACTTCAAGTCCTTCTCGGTTTATAGTCTTTGTTTTCCAAACCCCCTAAAATATTTGGTAGTGTCTGTTCTGTCCACAATCATTCTCCCACTCATGGTAAATTGGACCCTCGCTCTCTCAAGTGTGTTTTCCTCAGATACTCGCCTACTCAAAAGGGGTATAAGTGTTATCACCCTCATCGTAAGTGGTTTGTATCCATGGATGTCACATTCTTTGAGTCCCACTCCTACTTCTTGTCTTTTTCAGTGTCCCAATCATCCCTTCAGGGAGAGCCTTGCTGTGAAAAGATTCTTGTTGTCCCTGTTGCTCCTATGGTGGAACCAATTGTTCCTGCACCACCTATTATTGGGACTATAAAATCCAATGCCACCAAGGATAAAGAAAGGCAAGTTTATATCAGGGACAAAGACAGACAGAAAATTATTTGAATACAAGAGACCACTTCTGCTCACCCACTACCATCTCCTGCTTCTGATAAGAGTCCAGGTAATTTTAAACCTCTTGTTTCTCTTAAGTATACTAATATTGCTATTTCTGACACTACTGATCTTGATATTCCTATTGCCAAAAGAAAGGGTATGATATCTTGTACTCAACATCCTATCTCAAACTTTGTGTCCTACTCTCATTTGTCTTCCTCTTATAGAGCCTTTGTGTCAAACATTTCCTCTGTTAATATTCCTAACCATTTTGAGGATGCTCTCACTACCTCTGAATGGAAACTTGCCATTATTGAGGAAATGAAAGCACTTCGTAAGAATGGCACTTGGGAATTAATTGAGTTACCTAAAGGTAAACGACTGATGGGATGCAAATGAGTGTATGCTGTGAGCACAAAGTAGATAGTTCCATTGAGCGTTACAAAGCTTGACTTGTGGCAAAAAGCTTCACTCAGACTTACGGAGCAGATTATCAGGAGACTTTTGCACCAGTGACTAAGATGAATTTAGTCAGAATACTTCTCTCTCTAGCAGCTAATTTAGATTGCCCACTTCATCAATTTGATGTAAAGAATGCTTTCTTATATGGTGATCTAGAAGAAGAGGTATATATGGACATTTCTCTTGGTTTTGAAGATCATCAGATAGAGGGTAAAGTATGCAGTTTTCGAAAGTCGTTATATGGTCTCAAACAGTCTCCAAAGGCTTGGTTTGAGAGATTCACTCAGGCTATGCTTAAATATAGTTTCAAACAAAGTCAGGCAGATCACACTTTCTTTGTGAAACATTCCTCACGTGGTAAGACTACTGCTCTCATTGTTTATGTAGATGACATAGTGTTTACAGGCGATGATAGTGAGAAAATACCACTGTAGAAGAAATATTTAGCTAGTGAGTTTGCAATTAAAGACTTGGGGAACTTGAAATATTTTCTGGGAATTAAAGTTGCTCGCTCCAAAGATGGGATTTTCATCTCACGAAAGAAATATGTTCTTGACCTTTTGACAGAAACAAGGATGCTCGGATGTAAGGCCTGTGATACCCCACTGGAACCTAATCAAAAACTTGATGATAATGAAAAAGGAGCAGATGTTGATAGGGAGAGTTATCAATGACTAGTAGATAAGTTCATTTACTTATCTCACTCTCGTCCTGATATTGCTATTGTTGTCAGTATGGTTAGCTAATTTATGCACGCTCCTTATCAAATTCACTTAGAGGCTATTATGAGAATTTTGAGGTACTTGAAATCTTCTCCTGGAAAGGGCCTTTGCTTTTCCAAATATGATCACCTCAGAGTGGAAACCTATACAAATGCTAATTGGGCAGGGTCCATAATTGATAGATCTACATCAGGATATTGTACCTTTGTGGGCGGCAATCTTGTTACTTAGAGGAGTAAGAAATAGAATGTGGTGGCTAGATCGAGTGCAGAAGCTGAGTTTAGAGTTATGGCACAAGGTGTGTGTGAACTCTTGTGGATCAAACTGTTATTGAGTGTTCTGAGGATGGGCCAGACAGACTTTATGTGGCTATATTATGATAATAAGGCTGCTATCAACATAGCTCACAATCCAATTCAACATGACGAGACAAAATATATTGAGATTACTAGCGGCATGATATGTACTCCTTTTGTGAAGTCAGGCGAACAACTTGCAGACATTCTCACCAAAGGAGTTAGAAGTAAACCATTTCATGACATTCTAGACAAGTTGGGCATGCGAGACATCTTCGCACCAACTTGAGGGGGACTGTTAGAATATTTTCTTGCTTGCTTATTTAGATTAGGTTGTGATTGATTGATTGATTGATTGATTGTGATTCCTCAATCAGTTAATTAATCAATCAATATAAAAAGTAATTCCTTAATCAGTGCCTTAGGGCTTCCTTTCGTAACAATTGATTGATTAATATAAAAGGTGATGATATCATAATCATCACTCAAGCTTTGTTTTCTCTCAAATTACATTTAATGGGGCTAGCAAATTGAGTAAGCACCATCTCATAAAATGTCTGAAAATAGGAAAAAACTTCACTTTTGGTCCGGACTCTAGAGCAAGTAAACCCAAGTCACACGAGAATAGCAATCAATGAAAGTGACAAAACACCGATAACCAAAGACGGACAAAATACGAGATGGACCCCAAACATCAGAATGAATAACCATAAAAAGAAAAAGACTTCTTTTATTAATAGAAGGATAACAAGAACGTTTATGTTTGTCAAACTCACAAGCATCACAATGAAAATTATTCTCATGGCAATCATTTACTAAAGTAGGAAAACATTTTTCTAAAACAGAAATAGAGGGATGTCCTAAACGCCTATGCCACTGATGCAACAGAAGAGGGGCAGAAGTGTTAATCGCTTCACGAGGATCGTGAGAAGATCCAAGAGAAGAAAGTCTAACATCCATAAAGTATAGGCCCCCATGTGCATTACCACTGCCAATCGTTCTCCCCGTACCCAATTCCTGAAAAAACACAATGAGAAAGATAAAAAGTTATGGAACAATTTAGCGAAATTGTAAAGACGACTAACAGAGAGTAAATTAGTAAAGAATTGGGGAACAAGAAGAACAAAAGAAATAGAAATAAGGGAGAGCAATGAACAGAGCATGTCCCAGACACAAAAGATGAAGACTCATCAGCAACTCTTACTTTATCTTTGCCAGAACAAGGAGTGTAAGAGTGGAAAAGATGAGACAAACCTGTCATGTGGTCAGTAACACCGGAACCAATGACCCAAGGATACGAAGGGAAAGAAGAAGCACTCAAGACACTCGTAAGAATACCTGCGGACCCAAGTTAGAAGCAAAGGGAGGATCAAAAGTAGAAGCAGAGAAATCAATCTGAACCATCAGACGCCGGAGAGTGTGCAACTCATCATAGGAAAGGGTGGCAGAATCTCCTGGGTGCTAGCAGACGACTCAAAGAGATCGGCATAAGAACAAACAGAGCCACCACGGGTACTACCCTGCCCTCGAGGAAGACGACCATGCAACTTCCAACAATGTTCTTGTTAAGTATTATTGTATAAGGGTAGTTAAGGATAGTTATGTCTTTTGTTCCTTTAGTCTTTTATTATAAGTATGTGTAACCCTAATAGGTTTATGAGGGTGAATAATATACAGTTCTCTTCCTTTTCTTTCTTTTATGCAAATCTAACATGGTATCAGAGCATCATCTTCCTCCTTGAAGATTCGTTTCTTTTTCTTGTTTCTTTCGTTCTTCCTTGTACACAGAAAAAATCAGAAAAAAAAAAAAAAAAATTCAAAAAAAAAAAAAAAAAAAAAAAAAAAAAATCCTTTATGGTCGAAATTTGATGGGTTTTCACCCTAGATTTTTATTTTAATTTTTTGATGAGTTTTTGAGTGTTTTTCCAATTTTTGTTGATTTTTGGAAAAAACGATTGATTTTTTTGGAAGTCCCTGCTGCGGCCTGTTTTTGGCTGTTTTTTCCCTTCCTCCCTCTACCTTGGGAGCCGACTGGGACTGATCTAGGGTTGGGAGGACTGGTTTTGATGATTTGGCAAGCTTTCACTCTATTTTTGTCAATTTTCCTCAGTTTCAGCACGTTTTCTCTCAGTTTCTGACTGGTTTTGGTCTCTCCAGCCCCTGTTTCGGCTCTGTTTTTGTCTCTAGAGGTAACTATTGTCCCTAAGTTGAGTTGGTGGATTGCCTCTGTTGGTTTTTGCTGTTTTTCGACTGGTATTTGCTTTTTTCCTATTGTGGGCATTTAATCTTCAATGGCTGAGGGTGAGACTAAGGATACAATTAGTGATGAGGGTGGCCTCCGTCGTGTTATGACTCTTACCGACAATCCCTCTCTTCAAATTAGTCCTGTTAAATTGGATGGTTCCAACTATTTGATTTGGTCCCGCTCATGTGGTCTTGCTATTGCTGCTCGCCGTTTGACTGGCTACATTACTGGTTCTCTTCCCCTACCGGATGGTGATGCCTCACTCCATACTCAATGGATTTCTGAAAATGCTCTTGTTATGACTTGGCTCATCAACTCTATGCAGCCCACTATTAGTCGGAGTTTCCTTTTATTAGATACTGCTCATAAGATTTGGACAGCTGCAGCCCAAATGTACTCCCAACAAGGTAATGATGCACAGGCGTATGAGTTGAGGAAGAAGCTTCGGAGCTTAGATCAGAAAGATAGATCACTCGCAGTCTACTATGCTGAGTTGAGTAGTTTGTGGCAGGAACTAGACTATTACCAAAGCTTCCAGGCTGTTTGTTCTCGGGATGCCACGTTGTTTCAACAAACCGTTGAGAAAGAGCGTGTGTATGACTTCCTTGCTGGCTTGAACTTGGAGTATGATCAGATTCGCGTCCAGGTGTTGGGTCGTTCACCTTTTCCCACCCTACGCGAGGCTTATGCCCTTGTCCAGCAAGAGGAGAGTCGCCGTAGTGCTATGGTACATTCCTCTACTCAGGATCGTTCTGCTTTAGCTGTTGCTCCTGTTCCTCCTCCTCGGGCTCCTCGGCCTAGTCCAGTTCAGTCTGGGAGTCAGGGTACACTGGTTGATCGAGATCGCTTGAAGTGTGATTATTGTGGGAAAGACAGACATGATCGAGAGCATTGTTGGAAACTGAATGGTCGCCCTACTCGGGGTCGAGGTCGTGGTAGTACAGCTCGACCCCAAGCACATGTGTCCGAGATTGCTGTGAGTCCTTCTGAGCCCAGCACTCTTTCCCAGGATGAGTTACACACTCTCAGACGTTTGATGGCTCGACTTGACTCTCCTTCTACCACAGTTTCTTCTACTTCTGCTTCTTCCAATTTTGCCAACACAGGTATTCCTGCTAGTGCTCTTAGTACCTTATCATCGCCTTCTTGGATTATTGATTCCGGTGCCACCGATCACATGACAGGTGCCTCTAGTCTTTTCTATTCTTATTCTCCTTGTTCCGGCCGAGACAAGGTTCGAGTGGCTGATGGCACTTTATCCTCTGTCTCTGGCAAGGGTTCAGTTCATTGTTCATCTTTGCTTTCTCTTTCCTCTGTGCTTCATGTTCCTACTTTTTCCACTAATCTGCTTTCTGTTAGTAGTCTTACTACTTCTCTAAATTGCTCAGTGACATTTTTTCCTACTCATTGTGTCTTTCAGGACCTGGCTACGGGGAAAACGATTGGCAATGGTAGAGCACAAGGTGGGCTGTACTTTCTGGATGCCGTTCCTCCTGTCGTCCCATCTCAAGCTCTCAAGTGCACTATTGGCTCCTCTCTTTCTCTCCTTCATCAGTGGCATCGCCGTTTGGGTCATCCTTCCTTTAATGTTTTAGAGAAACTTTTTCCTTCTTTAGTTCGTGATTGTCCTAGGAGTATTTTTGGTTGTGATGCTTGTGAACTTGCAAAGCATAAACGTACTTGTTACCCTTCAATTAATAAAAGAAGTACTTTTCCTTTTATGCTTATTCATACTGATGTGTGGGGCCCTTCCCCTGTGGTTTCTACTTCTGGGTATCGATGGTTTGTTACTTTTATTGATTGTTTTTCCCGTGTGACTTGGATTTACTTGCTTCGAACTAAGAGTGAAGTTTTTTTTTGTTTCCAAACTTTTCATAAAATGGTGACCAATCTTTTTAATGCTCAAATCAAAATTCTTCGTAGTGATAATGGGACTGAGTATGTTGATGGAGTTTTTCGGGCATACTTAGAGGAGCATGGCATTCTTTATCAGACTAGTTGTGTTGGTACTCCTCAACAGAATGGGGTTGCCGAACGCAAGAATGGCCATCTTCTTGAAGTTGCTCGCTCTCTCTTGTTTACCATGAATGTCCCTAAGTCTTTTTGGGGTGATGCTGTTCTTACCGCTGCTTACCTTATCAACCGTATGCCTTCCAGTGTCCTCCAATTCCAGATTCCTCTTCAACTGCTTCCTGTCGCATATCCCACCTCGTCTCTTCCTCCTCGGGTGTTTGGGTGTGTCTGTTTTGTTCATTTGCAACCTCGTACTCGTGGGAAACTCGATCCTAAGGCTGTGCGTTGTGTCTTTATTGGTTATTCTGCTACTCAGAAGGGTTACAAATGTTATGATCCTCACACTCGCAAAGTGTATGTCAGTATGGATGTCACTTTCCGTGAAGCTGTGTCCTTCTTTCCTTCTCCTCCGCCATCTCCTCCGGGGGAGAGTAGTGGTATAGATGAGATTGCGGATGAGGAGATGGCCTATCAACACGAGTTGTCTTTTTTCCTTCCTAGTCAGCGGACTATTATTTGTGGTGAGGGGGAGCCTAATAGTTCTCTTGATGTGGAGCCTGACATTAGTGGTCGTTTGGACAGGGCTGATTTTAAGACTTATTCTCGACGTCCGAAAGAGCAAGCATCTCTTGTGCCACCAAACCCATCATCATCCCTCATGCCAGTTCCAGGTAATGCATCTCAGTCTATCCCTCTACCTGTAGTTGAGAGTCCTGTTGTCAATGATTCGAGTCTTCCTATTGCTCTTAGAAAGGGGGTTAGGGCATGTACTCAACACCCCATTTCTAAATTTGTGTCATACGATTCATTGTCTTCTACATATCGTGCTTTTGTTTCGTCTTTGTCTTCTGCATGTATTCCCCAGGGTTGGACAGAAGCTATCAATGATCCTAAGTGGAAAGTAGCTATGGTAGAAGAGATGCAAGCTCTAAGCAAGAATAACACTTGGGAGTTGGTTTCTCTTCCTAGTGGAAAAAAGCCTGTAGGGTGTAAATGGGTGTTCACCATCAAGCAGAAAGCAGATGGAACAATTGAACGGTACAAAGCACGGTTAGTGGCCAAGGGATTTACTCAGACATATGGAATTGATTACCAAGAAACCTTTGCTCCTGTGGCGAAGATGAATTCCATTCGAGCTATTCTCTCATGTGCAGCTAATTTGGGATGGCCTTTACAGCAGTTAGACGTGAAGAATGCATTTCTCCATGGTGATTTGGAGGAGGAGGTATATATGGATATACCACCAGGATTCTCATCTCAGTCTACAGTTGGGAAAGTTTGTAGGTTGAAAAAGGCGTTATATGGTTTAAAACAATCTCCTCGGGCTTGGTTTGACAGATTCCTAAAGGCTATGTTGAGGTTCGGGTATAAGCAAAGCAATGCAGATCACACAATGTTTGTCAAACGTCACGCAAATAAGGTAACTGTGCTTATAGTGTATGTGGATGACATAGTTGTGACAGGTAATGATGAGGAAGAAGTGACACATCTTAAGATGCTGTTGGCCAAGGAATTTGAGATCAAAGACCTTGGTTCATTGCGGTACTTTCTTGGGATTGAAGTTGCCAGATCTGACAAAGGCATCTTTCTTTCTCAGCGAAAGTATATTCTAGATCTTCTTGAGGAAACTGGCATGTTAGGCTGCCGACCTCCTGATTCTCCAATTGAGGCTAATCACCATCTTTGTAGTGGTGTTGGTGATCTTGTGGAGAAGGAAAGGTACCAGCGACTTGTTGGAAGACTTATATATTTATCCCACACTCGTCCAGATATTGCCTATGCGGTTGGGATAGTGAGTCAATTTATGCATGAGCCTCGTGCCCCTCATTTGGATGCAGTGTATCGTATTTTGAGGTATCTTAAATCTGCTCCTGGAAAAGGGATTTTATTTTCCAATCATGGTCACTTGAGGTTGGAGGCATTCACAGATGCTGATTGGGCTGGTTCTATAGATGACAGGCGATCTACCTCCGGTTATTGTGCATTTGTGGGGGGAAATTTAGTGACATGGCGTAGTAAGAAACAAACAGTGGTGTCCAGATCTAGTGCAGAGGCAGAATACAGGGCTATGGCGCATGGTACATGTGAATTGATGTGGCTCCAGTCCTTGTTGAATGATATTGGGTTTGTTTGTAGTGAACCATTGACACTGTACTGTGACAACAAAGCTGCCATTAGTATTGCTCACAATCCTGTTCAGCATGATAGAACCAAACATATTGAGATTGACAGACATTTCATCAAGGAGAAATTGAATAAGGGTTTCATATGTATGCCTTTTGTGAAGTCTGCAAATCAATTGGCTGATGTCTTTACTAAGGGTCTTAGTAGTAAAGTTTTCCATCCTATTTGCTGCAAGTTGGGCATGAGAGATATCTTTGCACCAACTTGAGGGGGAGTGTTAAGTATTATTGTATAAGGGTAGTTAAGGATAGTTATGTCTTTTGTTCCTTTAGTCTTTTATTATAAGTATGTGTAACCCTAATAGGTTTATGAGGGTGAATAATATACAGTTCTCTTCCTTTTCTTTCTTTTATGCAAATCTAACAGTTCCCTATCATGCCAGTCTTTTCCACAATAATCACATGTAATCTGACTACGATCAATACTACCACCTTTACCCCCAGAGTTGGAGAATGAACCATCCTTTGGAGCAAAAGAAACAGCCAAGGCAAAGCGATCTTGGAGAAACTGATGAACCATAGCACTACGCTTTCTAAAAATAAGCATACGCCTCACGCACAATAGGGAAAGGATCTTGACCGAGAATCTAAACATGAATCTGATCATACTCAATGTTAAGGCCAGCAAGAAAATCATAGACCCTCTCCTTGGATACCATTTGCTAAAAAGTAGTAGCATCTTGAGAACAAACAACCTAGAAGTTCTGATAATAGTCAAGTTCTTGCCACAAGCTACTTAACTCCGCATAGTACTTGGCAAGGGACCTATCCTTCTGCTCGAACCCCCATATTTTCTTCCGCAACTCATAGGCCTAAGCATTGTTACCACGCTGGGAATACATCTGAGCAGCAACAACAACAGCAGCAATCCATGTCTCATGAGCAGTATCCATCAAAACAAAGGAGCAACTAATACTGGGATGAATAGAATTAATGAGCCAAATCATGACAAGAGCATTCTCCTTAAGTTATTTTCCTCGAGCTGGTCCATCCTCCTTGGGAGCCTTGGTAACTCCCTCGAAGTAACCAGACATGCCACGAGCAGTAATAGCCAATTGAAAAGAACGCAACCAAACCAAGTAATTAGTGCCATCCAACTTGACTGACATAAGCTGAAGAGAGGAATTTTCACCAAGAGAGACATTGGGACTGGACTCTTCCACCTCACTACTTACAAGGGTCTTACCATCATCAGCCATGGCCTAAAACAGAGTGATCACACCGAAAGAATAATACAGCCACAACCCAACAACAGCAAAATAAGGCCAAAAAACCAATCACACTGAAGCAGGAGACCCAAAAACAAGTAGATGGAGGCCCAAAACGATCAACGGGAGCACTGAGAAGCCAAAAAAAATCAAACACCATCTAGAAACATCAACCAATGCCAAAAGGGGCTAGAGAAGCCATGGTTGGCTCCTAAAGGAAGCAACCCAAGGGTTGAATTGAACCAAAAATAGCCAGAAAGAACAAATCGAAAAAATAGGCCTATTTTTCCCCAAAAAAATGAAGAAATTTTGGAAAAACTAGACAACCATAAACAAAAAAATTTGAAAATTTTTCTAGGTACTCCCTTACCCTAGTCAATAATGGTAGGAATTTTTATTTTTATTTTTATTTTTATTTTTTTTACATTATTCAACAAGAACACCTAATGTACGAACAAAATAAAAAACAATCCTCAGAAATAAAGATATAAAAAATAGAAGAATAGAAAATAAGAACCCTGCTCTGATACCAAGTTAAAACTGGAGCATAACAGTCGATCGAGAGAGAGAGAGAGAGAGAGAGATATGCTGGAAGAAGGGGCACAAAACCTAATTAGGTTTCTTACGTCACTAAGCACTTGAATTTATAATAATAAGACAATAAGTACAATGACACTAATACCCTCAAGCACATAACTAAACATATATCCCTGATTCCAAGAATCAGAAGGTAATTAGGTCACCAATCCAAAAACTAAATGGTACTGGAAATAATGATGTAGCAGCAAAATGACAAAGGTAAACATAAAGAAAAGAAGACACATACAAAGTATTGCAGAGCCAAAGGTGCTTCCAAAAGTAAAGATACACTCCGCCTAAAAATTAATATTTAGACAATCATATATTTATGCAAAAAGGCCTGTCCATAGAAATACCTGTCCCTTTTTAGTAGTAAGTTGCCGAAGTATTGTTTCAGGCTTTGTCTTCCCTACAGTTGGTTCACCTCTAAAGAAAACAATAAAGCATGTGCTATTAGTGATGAGACTTATTATGACAATATCCCCAAGTAATTGAAAATATATAAAGCAATTCAAGGGAGATTCTTACGTCTTCCGATCAAGGAAACGTATAGATATATTGTTGACCTCAGCTTCAGAAACTTGTAACCTAATAATACCCCCAGAAAGAATCTCAACGCCAGAAACCTGTGATAGTTTTCAAAATACAATCGACTATTAACATTAAAAACGTATGGTCCAGGCCGATTACAAGTCTTCACACACAAGCTTTAATTTAGCATGGATGAAGTGCTAACCAAGCCAAAAAGACCCCTCTCTATGTACCAGCCATTGATGGAATCTATTACTTCATCTAAACGCCTAATATTAACCACTTTTCCTGCATAACTTGACACCAAAATCAACAGAACAGATGTCTCCTATCAGTAGTATTCAGTAATACAGCAAGTCTAATAATCTAGGATTATTATATAATATATGCATATATGCACACACACACAAACATCCGTAGTACACATTTATGCATGCGCAACTCTGTAAAGATTAAAAAGAAAAGCGTACCATATCCATCACGAAAAGAATCCTCTATAAACTTTGTCGGAAGAACATTAGCCCCTTCACACACCAACCCTTGGAACTCTTGGTTTGGTTCTACCTTATGCCAAAACATAGCAATATGAATTATTATGCCAATCCACACCATAAAGAAAACATGTTTTCAAGAAATGTTAATGCATGCCTATTACGCTATATGGCTTACACAAATATAACAACAAAAACAAACCAATAATTCGTTTCTATTGACCCAGGATGCTAAATGATTCCGTAATGATGTGATCGAGATCCAAGGCTATTTCTAGTGAGAAAAGTGATTTATTGCACTTAGCAAGAAGGGAAGAAAAAGGTTTTAAGTTCTTCGCTTGTTTTGACTTGTATGATATAATATCCTTTGGGATTAGCCACAATGAATTTTAGAAGGTTTTTCCTTTAGGTATATTTTTGTGAGTTTCCTTAGTCAGAAGGTTACCTCTATTCATGTGGCTACTAATAGAACTACGAATTGAAGTCACCCATGGCCTATCTACAAAAGTTATATGCAAGAATAAGCATGACGCCACCCTCACCTCAATAGCTAGCTTTTAGGATTGAGTTCTACCGAATATCATGTAACATTATATCAGAGCTCAAGTTGGGGGAGATCTTGGATTCAAGTCTCTCCATTTGCATTTGGTCCCGATTTCTATTCTTCTTTCTATGTACAAATATTGCATCTCTACTTGCAAGACCGGGTTGCATGTGAAGGAACATAATGAATCACTTAATATACATTGTTAGACCCATTTCCCAATAGCTTAGCTTTTGGGACAGTTGATGACTTAAAAAGAACAGTTATCTTTCTGGCTACTTATAAGCACTTGTCACGTACTTGTCATTATAGTAGTTACATGTAAGCCACTTGTAAATTGCTCGTTGAATGGTTGCAATCAAGACACATTTCACTTGCTATTAAGTGGTTGCATGAATGCCACTTGCCACCTTAGCTATCTATCAAAATAGTTAGCTAGCTTTTGTGCAGGGTTGTAACTCCACTTTTGAGGAAGGTTTTTGGAGGGTAATCGGATATGGTACTTCCTTATACTCTTATTTCTTTAATTTCTAGGGCTTTGCTTAGAGGCCTATACCTCATGGATTTCAAGTCTTGCTTGATAAAAATTGCATAAATCAACTCTAAAAACTCATTTCAACATCACTCCAAGTTTCATTCAGGTCCACATTTGATTATAGTAGTTGAGAAACTCCAAGAACATCAAGCAAGCTTATGATAGCATAGGTGCAATTCCCTAACACCAAGAGTTTAGCAAAGTGTTAGCTAAAAAATCAAACCTCCATCAATTGTTCACACGCCAAGCTTCAACAATAGTAAGAGTCTGAATCTTTATATTTTTCTTACTATACATAAGGAGTGAAAAGAAGATTAAACAAAAATCAGAACTAGCAACAGTAATTAACAACTATTCATGGTTAGTTTGATCAATTTAACTGTGGTAAACCAGAAGTTGGCATTATTTCTATAAGAATTGATAAGTCAACCATCTTAACAATTTTCTACCAAAATCCTATAAGGTTAGCAGGTGGGAAAGATAAAACATTCCATGAACCTTACTTGAACATGGCTTGACAAGTAGTAAAACTTGTTAGTGTTACGCATAACATTAGGTTGCCAATTTCATGGCTTGTACATGCAAGTTTAGGTAGAGCCCAAGCCACTACATGAGGAGAGCACATTGGATTACTACAACACCTAGGAAGCTTAAAGTGCAATGGGATATCATCATCACACAGCAAGGATTTTATCAGCAGCACAAATTCTTTCATAAGGTGGATACGGAGTGGGTGGCCCTCCCTCTTGAATATATATGTTTTTGATTGACTATATAGGACATGGTAACAATAACAAAGCTCAAGTTCTTTGGGATTGTACAATATTTTTGGCTACATTTTTTTAGATTTGTTTGGAAAGCAGTGCACAGATGTTTTAAGCCATGTAAGAATCCAGAGAGGAATAAAATTTGTCATGCATCTTCCTTTGGGGCTTTAGCTTCTCCTTTCAAGGGATTCCTGTCTTATGATTAATAGGGATTTGAGGGTTGTATGTAGTATCATATGTAATCCTATTTTTTTTAGCTCGCTTTTGTACTTTTTGGTGGACTTCTTGTACTATACTTTCTGTTGCATATTTTCTTTTTCAGTCACTTATAAAAAATAATAGTAACCCATTTTTTTTAGCTCGCTTTTGTACTTTTTGGTGGACTTCTTGTACCATATTTTCTTTTTCAGTTACTTACAAATAATAATAGTAATAGCAATAGTAGTATAATATGTAATCCTATTTTTTTGTGCTCGCTTTTGTACTTTCTGGTGGACTTCTTGTACTATACTTTCTTTTGCATATTTTCTTTTTCAGTCACTTATAAAAAATAATAGTAATAGCAATAGTAGTAGTAGTAGTAGTAGTAGTAGTGGTGGTGGTGGTGGTGTTGCTAACCAAAGAAAATGAATAATAAGTGTCAAATCCCTCTTTATAACCTTAAACAAGAATAGGTCCCAAGATAAATTCATTAGCACATAAAGTGCCACAGTAAAAATTGATTGGGAGGTCAAGTCCTTTTTTTAAATTTTCATCCTTTTTTAAACGATTTACCCTTTTACCCATTTTAAATCTTTAAATATCAGAACCTTTATTCTACCCATCCTCTCTAGTCTATAGGCACAAACATGTTTGCCTCCCTGATTTTAGATCCCTGATTTTCAAAGAAAAATAGTGCCGGTAGTGTAATCTGTAATTTAGCATCTTTCAATTTCCACTGGTATAATCATTAATCTTATTTCACCTTTGTGTTGACTTAATTCCTTGCACCTGGTTTACATTTATTTTTCATGCAAATTAGTTAAAACTTGGTCTAGGAGAAATTTTCTAGAAATTCCCTATCCCGTTTGATCCAAAATCACTCAACTGAATAATAAGAGCATTATAGTCACGGTAAAGAGAATGCAACAAAAAAAGCCCGCCTTACTCCCCTTCACACTCATAAATCAAGGGAATTATGTCTATGCCAACAATTAAACCATTTGGTTTCTTTCATGAACAAATAAAATATGACCAAATAAATGGTGTTCTTCCCATCTAGGACACACACATGCAGAAGGATTGCACATTCAAGTTGAGTAGTTGACTACAAACACACACCAACTCATGTCAAACAAATGTCCAGATTTATCATATTATCCTTTTTCCCTTAACATTTCTTTTTCTTTTCTTTACTTTTCCTCTTTTCGAATGTTTCATCTTTTTCATTACAGAATTCTCACTCCAATTGTCAAATTATACCATCCCTCCTTTGGCTTTTAAATTCTTGAAGCCCTAATTCCAATTTATTTGTAGATACTTCGGGTTTTCTAATTCGGACATTAAATCTCTATGTCCCAACCCCTCAATACCAAACACCCCCAACCACCACCACCACCACCACCGATAATCCATTTCTTCTAGGAAAAAATCAAAAGGACCTCAACAAATGTTAGGGGAAGAGACAGCAGGGTTTTTATTTATATTTTTTTTTAAGACACCATGTGTTAAGTGTAGGATATCGTTGCAAAATCAGCATGGGATTTCTCAATTTTCCAAAACCTTCTCTCTCTTTCCACCCCACCTCACTACATTACCAAAACCTTGTCACTCATTCCAAACAGCAGAATGTGACACCTCTTTCCTTCCCAACTCAATCAAGCAAACAGAGAAGATAATGTCCTTCCCCTACACTACCCTTCCCACACCTTCCCCAGACCATTGGCATTATCGAAACTTTCCCGAGTAAGAATAACCATCCCATATACTTGCTGGGCTCATCATTAGTATTGACTTTGGTTTGCTACATTCTGCAAATATACTTGTCCTCCAAACACGATTAAAGACTATAAAAAAACAACACATAAAACACCTCTTGAGCCTACATATCATATTCTACCAAGGCGTTGAAACTACTTCAATTGTAAAAATGCAATGCCATAAAAAACCTAAGTGGCAATTCATCAAACATGTCATATGCATACCTGAAACACCAATCGAATACCATCCCGTGTATCAATGGCGACAGGCATGCAAGAACAGAAGTACCCACTACTTATAATCCTATGAACATCCTCTTGGACGTCCCTAACTGTGAGTGCCGAGTTGGGTCGGCTCGCCTTCAGTGCTGCGAGAGCTTCGTTCTCGAGGTCCTTCCGCTCCAGCTCTTCGCCATCCTTGTTCCTCACCAAGACCTCACTGATCAACACTCTCTCCTCCTCATGTCGACCAGTCGCTGAGTACCCACCGCCCTTGGGCTGAGCCACCACGGCCTCGGAAGTGGCCGAGTCGTCGGGACGAGTCAGAGACAAGGACGCAGAGCACAAGAGAGAGGACTTGGAGTGAAATGGAGTGGTTTTTTTGTGGGTATTCTTCAAGTTTTTAAGGAATTGATCGATTGACGACATGGTTCTGGAAAGAGTAGAAGAGATTAGGGTTTGGGAAGCGAATTGGAGATTAGAGAAGAGAGGGATGGGGTGGTGGTGGGGGTGAGGTGGAGGAGAGAGAGGGAGTCTGAGAGAAGAGGAAGTGAAACGAACGCCGTCATTTCTCGGCATAGTGTTTGATCGACGGCGAGAGGTTGACGATGATGTTGTTGAGCTTCACTTGAGCTGGGTTTTGAAAATACCAGCTACCAGCAACAAAACCCTGGCTACACCAAAAATAAATAAAAATAAAATTCCAAATCGAACCAACTCTATTTCTAGGCCTTGTTTCTCTCTCTCTCTCTCTTAAAAAAAAAAAAAAAAAAAAAAAAAAAAAAAAAAAAAAAAAGAAGAAAAAAGAAAAAAGGAGGAGGAGGAAGAAGAGTTAAAAAATCATTATTCTATTTAAGTCACGTCATTTTATTTAAGTTATATTACTTTTTTATCACATCCCTTTAAACTCAACTCATATTTTATAAAAAATCAAAAAATACGTTTATTTAGATCATTCTAAACCACCCCTCAGTACTCTATGAGCATTTTCAATATTTCATCATATTTTCACCAAATTTAAATTTAATAAAAATATATTTAAAAATTATTAATAATGTTTTCATTAATTGTTCGTTAATGCCTCATTTGGAATTAAAATTTTAATTAAAAAGTCAATATAAGTTATTACATCACTCTCTTTATTTTTTTATATGTCTTTTTATAAAAAATCAAAAATTTACTAAAATAATATGTTTCCGAACGAGGTCAAGAGTGAATCATTTTTTTTCCTTAAATTGAAAACGCATCAAATTTGAATTTGACGGAATTTAAAAAAAAAAATTACCAAATTTTATAAAAATGAAAATTTTGTTTAAGAGGGTGCAAATTATCAAATTCGCTCCATCTTTTTGTCAAACTACTTCGTGATCATTGGAGGTAGGAATATGTAAAATACCGTTTAATCCGCTAAAACACACCAATCTACACCGTTCTATCAACTAACTATAGATTAAATTTTAAAATTTATAATTCGCCTTCGAAATCGCTCCACTCCACTATAGTTAATACATATATATTTTTTAATCTCTAATAAAATATCAAAATAGAAATGAGTATGAAAGATATTTAAAATGTGAAGTTTATTATAAATTAATAGTTATATATATGAAAAATATTATGTAAAATTAGTTTGTGTTATGTACATTAGTGTTATATTATACAAATGTTTGATAATTGATTATGAATATTTTTCAATTCGTCAATCCGTCTCAAACCGCCCAAACTGCAATTTGGTTATTTACCAATCTACTAATTTGTTATTTAATTTATAATTTTATTCTCAAACTATTTGAATTGCACCACCTACACATCTAATTGGAGATGCCCGTCGAGCTTACGTCCTTATTAGAGCGTCATTTGAAAATTGCCTATTTTAGTTGACTTTTTTATTTTTTATTAAAATATATGCAGAAAAATAAAGAGAATAATCAGACAACTTATAGAATTTTTTAACTTTTTAACTAAAATCTAAAGTCTCCAAACGAGACCTAGATTGACCTGATCCTCATGAAAAAATTTCAAGAAACTAATATAAAATGTTAGATGTATCTTCAACCGATCAGGCCATTTCAACCTATAACAAAAATGGTTTGTAGCTCAAATAAAAGGAGCTCGAATTTGTTGCTGGGTTGTCTCACCCTTCTGACTCAAGCGCAATGCCTTTTCTCTCTCCACTTTTTCTCTCTCTTTCTCAGGCCCCAAATATATTCATATTTTGGCAAAGCAAAGAAAAATACAAAAAAAAAAGTGTTTTGTTGTTTAGAAAAATGATTCAAAGACAAATAAGTTTCAACAGTGAAGCATCAACAAAATAGTTAACAACAACAAAAACGAAGAATCAACCCAAAAAACACTTCACTCATCAATTTGGAGAGGGGGGGAAGAAGAAAGAAGCAACTCAGTTCAAGAATAAAAAAACAGAGTAACCTAATCAGAAATCCTCTAAGAAGATTGTGAGATTCTAAACAACCAAACAAAGAAAAGAATCAAGTGAAATGGAAATGGGTACCAAGTTTTTTTTTTTGCGTGTGTGTTGATCGCTCTCTCTTTTCTTTTTTTGAAAAAAGGTTGTCTTCTCTCTCTCCATTGTCTCTCTATTCCGTCTTTTCACGGCGGACCACCATCAATAACCACACCCCACAGCATCGCGAATGCCAACCACCACCGACCACCATACAATTGCAAACGCTAACCACCATCGAGTTCCCCAATTTTTAACCAAAACTATCTCATAAAAATCAACAATCCCAAATTCATTATAGAGAAAAAAAAAAATGAAGGTCTATCTTCAGCTCTAAATCAAAATATTTTCAACTAATTCAAGCAAAATCTATCTTCTTAGTTCATGTTTACTCTTGTCGGCGATTAGCAGTTTGAGAGAAAGATCGTTTATTCTCATCGGTGAGTGTGGGAGATCATCGACGATGAGTGAGAGAGAGAGAGAGAGATCGTCGGTGCCATTGAGCGAGTGATCGTTGTCGATCGGCGATGCTAAGCGAGAGATTGTCGGCAATCGGCTGTTTAAGAGAGAGATAACAAAACTGTGAGGCGTTTCAGAAATAAAGAAAAAAAAGGAGCGGGGTTTCATGCAAGTCTGGGCAACTAAGTGAAAGACAAGAGGGAGCCCTGCTAACACATTCGAATCATTCGAGGGCTTTCAATTTGAGCTGCGTAGCAAGATTAAACCTATAAACAACGTTTACCACACGTTTCAAAATTTCAAATGGTCGGTCATACTTCATAATAAGACTTCACTATGTTGTTTTACTACTTTTTTTTTTTTCCCCAGATCTAAGGTGTAAGCTTCTGCAAAACTATCACCCACTTTGAATGAAAATGAACATAATGTTGAGTAGTGGAGAATAATATTGATTTTTCTTTTTAATTCTTACAATAACTAAGATAAATATTCGAGGAAAATATAATATTATTGTGAATTTTTAAAAATCAAAATTATTAGCAATTATTCACACCAGAATAAGCAAATGTATTTTTTCAATATGATTTCATATTAATCAATTGACTATGGTGGTATTTGATAAAATTGGAAATTAGAATATGAAATTTAAAAGTATTGAAATTGAATACTAAATTTTTTTTAACTAAAAATTTGTTTGATAAAAATTTAAGTACTAAACTAAAAATAAGTTGTTTGATATATATAAAATTAATTTTTAAATTTATTATTTTTAAATTGTATATTTTAATGTTTTTATTATAATGATGGTGATGGTAGTGATGGTGTGGTGTTGGCAGTGGTGGTGGTGGTGGTGGTAATAGTAACGATAGCAATGATAGTAAAACGATGATGGTATTTATGGTAACAATTACATTAGTGATGAAGGTAGTGGTGGTAGTGATAGCGATAGTAGCAGTAGCGGCGGAATGATGGCGATGGTTATGATGGTAGTGGTAGTGATAGGTGGTGGTGGTGGCGGCGGCGGTGGCGACGGTGGCATGGTGGTGGTGGCGGTGGCGGCAGCAGCGATGACGATAGTGGCGGCAATGACAGTGGCATGATGGTGGTAGTGGCTGTGCTGGTGGTAGCGGTGGTGGTAGTAGTAGCGGTAGTGATGGTGGTAGTGGCGGTGGTGATGGCATGACGGTGGTGATGGTAGGGGTAGCAGTAGTAGTGAGTTTATAATAGTGTATATCAATACATATGTTTAGTATTTATAAATTCAATTAAAATTAAGTAAGTTTCAAATTACTTAATTTTTTTAAAGTTTTAACCTACATTTTAATAGGCATTTAAAATTTTAAGTGATATCAATTGTGGTTATCAAACGAACTTAATTGATTATTAATTAATACATTCAGTTTTAAGTGTTGAATCAATTTGTCAAACACTTCTATGTTAAAAATTAAGTACTTCTTAAAACATAGGTTAAAACTTAAAAAAAAAAAAAATTGAAATCATTTGAAACTTATTTAATTCTAACTAAATTTATAAATACTAAACATAAGTATCGATATACACTATTATAAAAACCACCACTACCACTGTCGTCGTTACCACCATCATGCCACTACTACCATTACCACCATCACCATCACTACCATTATGCCACCGCTGCGACTACGACCACTACCATCACCTTCACCACTATGCCAACACCACCACTACTATCACCACTTTCATCACTGTTGTCATAATTGCCATGAGCACCACTATCATTTTACTATCGTTACCATCACTACTGCTACCGCCACCATCACAATATAAAAATTAAAATATATAATTTAAAAGTAATAATTTTCAAATTTGATCTTATGCACATAAAACAATTTGTTTTTAGTTCAGTACTTAAATTTTTATCAAACAATTTTTCAACCAAAAAAATTCAATATTCAATTTTCAATACTTAATTTCAATTTTAGTTTTATCAAAACTCACCTATATTTATAGATTAAATTTTTAGACGGTCATTAGCTGAAACATTTTTTAGGACAATTCTTATGTAAAGTGAGATGTTAAAATTTTTTGGTGACGCTAATTGAGTTTGGGAGGGTTATTACATAGTAGGGCTGAGCAAGGAATCCGTGAAATCCGTAATCCGATCCAGCCCAGTCCAATCCAGTAGGTTTGGATTGGTTTTTTGAATCTGTGGTTCGGTTCCGGATTGAAAAATTAAAAATCCGTAATTCACGGATTGGTTCCAGATTGGAACCGATCCGGACCATATACAAATAGTCTATATTTTTATTATACACCCTCCTGCATAGTATCTTCTTTTATTTCATATAAAACTTAAATCCAAACCTAAACTTGCATAGTATCTTCTTTTATTACTTTTGTTTACTAGTTTTTAGTGTTAATTTGTAATGGTCTAAATACTTATGGTGGAACTAGTTTTCTTATGGTTATTTAAATTCTATAACAGTTTGTCGTTATTATGAAAAAACATGTTGCTATTATGAAACTAATATGGTGCTATATTTATATTTTTATGAAATTAAAGTGTTATATATATATATTTTTGTTATTTAATTATGTAAATCCATGGTCCTAAACCGATCAAATCCCTGTTTAAATGGATTGGTTCAGATTGGTTCCATGATTTAAACGGATTGGATTGGTTCCAATTTTTCAGGATCCGTAGATAACAGATTGGTCTTGGCTTTACTCCAATCCGGTCCAATCCGGACCATGCTCACCCATATTACATAGAATATAATAAATTTTGCAAAATTACGTAGATATATAAATAACATTTGACAAACTTTTGGAGGGGCTAGGACCATTCGCCATGCCCCTAATCCAATTAGAAATTGCTTTCATGATATTTGAATTTTTTTTATGTGAAATTTAGGGGTGGCAATATGAAATCGACCCGACGGTGACCCGACCCCCCCGACCCCGAATTCAGCGGTTATTCACCGAAAAATATCCCCTACGGGCCGGGGACGGTATTCAAAAATTCATCCCCGATGATATCTGGGCCAGGGACGGGGATATGTATTTCAGAACCGGACCCGGCTCCGGGCCCGCCCCGCATGGTCCCGAGGTAAAATAACCTTTTTGTCCCTGGATATATATATATATATATATATATATGCTTGTCTTTGTTAGGGTTTCACTGACACACACACTCAAAGCCTCTATCACACGCGCCGCTCCTCTCTCTCTCTCTCGTCGCTGGTCTGTCCCTCTCTCCTCCCTCCGTCACCGCCGCGCCTCTCTCCGTCACTGGCGATCCTCCCTACGTCACCACTGCGCCTCCCATCTCTATTTAGGTATCTCTCTCTCTCTAGGGATTTCCATCTAGGTTTACATATATGTATATTATATAGATATATATATATATATATATATATATCTGAGTGTTTAGATTTGAGTGTTTAGATCTGAGTATAGATCTGTAAAAAATACAATATAGATCTTTTTTTTTTCCTCTCTAAATTTATTTATTTTATATTGATAATCAGTTATATTTTTTATGCAGATCTACCTTCAGACCCTGATAATCTGTGCTTGTGAATTATTGATAATCTGTTGATCATTATCTTTCACATCAGGTTTGATCTGTTGATATTATTAATAATCTGTCTATATTATTGATGCAAATTGCTGGGTTTTGGGAGTATTTTGATGCAAATTGCTGAGTCTTGGGAATTTGGGTAATGACAGAAGTTGGAGTCTTGTCATGAATTTTGATCTTCTGGATTAGGAGTAATTACTCCACAAATCTTCTCTGGAATCTTCAAAGGCCCATCTTCCTGTTCCTCCAATTCTACCTCTAAGAACAAGTGATCATCAAACCACCTCTCTCTCTCTCTCTATGTATATTTATGTGTGTGTGTGTGTGTGTATTTTTGTTATTTTTTTCTTCTTTTTTAGCAAGTGGGATTATGGGTATATGTTGTTGTGATATTTTTAGTTAAAAAGAATAGACTCTCATACTGTAGAGCCCTATTGGGTACATGAGTTTATTGTGTTGTGTTTGGATCTTCAATTTAAGTAAAAATTTATGAAGGAAAATTCTTAGACTTGTGTACGAATTTTAATAGATTATCTTATAATAAAATTATACAAGTAGATTATTCATAAAAGAAAAAGAAAATTGATTTGATTTAATGATTTTATCATTTTTTTTATAGAAAAAATAGATGACTAATAAATCATCTATTTCTTTTAAAGGTAAATATGATGAAATCGTGTAACTATTATTATTAAATTAATTATTATTTTTCCATAAATAATCTATCCAATTTAAATGTGGGACCCGAATCAGCACCCTTCAATTTTGGCCATGTATGTGAAAATCTGTTTCTGCCTTCTATGATGAATATTATATATACTCTGTCTATTGTGATCATCACACCTTCGTGCTTTCTTTTGAATTGCTTTTATTTATGTTATAAGATAAATTGTATGTGTTTTAGAACATATTGGAAGAATATTTTGAATTATTGCTTACAAAAGTCAGTCAAGATAAGTATTCAAAGTGTAGAAAGTCTATGGACCTAAAAACCTAGAGACCAGAAATTGAAAAGTGGTGTGTGGCTGAACCTGAGATCTGTTCTTGCATAATAGGATAGATCCACATACAATTTTTTCCCCTGGGAATATAGAACTGTTCATTTCATCTCCTTAAGAGCTTGGAACTAAATACTCTGCAACAGCCCCCCCAAAAAGGACAGAAGGTCTACATACCCATAATTTTACTCAGAAATAGCAATCTATGGTTCAAATTCGTTTCATACATGCACTCTACACTATAACAATTTAATCTCCACCATATTTGGAACCAGAAGATCAAAATTCATGGATTAGGAGTCTCTCTAACTATTATTTCACTTTTTATTATTTATATTACCATGGAATAATTTCACTATTGAATTTATATTCTTTACTTTTTAGGAAATTCAACATTAGAATCTGTGGGCTATGCAACTATATATGATGATGATGGGATCGAGTCGGATCAGTCATGTGCCACTTTTGTGTTAGTTGTCATCTTTTTTGTTTTAATTGTTAACATTTTTTACATTTTATTATTAGTATTAATTATTTGTTTTTTTTCTTTTTGTTATTTAACAGGAATTCAAGCTGAAGGAGATGATGGAAGTTGTGTGGTTTATATGGGTTTGAAGAAACAATGGATTTGCTTTTTTATGTTGTAATGGATATTTTTTTTATATTTTTAATTTTAGTTTTTGGGTAACCTATCCCTTGCGGGTTGTGCTTGGGATTAATTATTCTCTTTGCTACTTGTTGAATTTTCTTGTGTGCGCTGCTGGACAGATGTTTTGTTTGTGTTATTTTGTTGCTACAGGATGTTTTGTGTGTGGGTTGTGTATGTATGGGCTGCTGAATTAATGTTTATTGATGTTTTGCTACAAGATGTTTATTAATGTTTATTGATATTTATTGATTTAAATGGATGTTGCTACAGGATGTTTATTGATGTTTTGCTACAGGATGTTTATTGATGTTTATTGATTTAAATGGATGTTGCTATAGGATTCAAATTGTATGTTGCTTCAGGATGTTTTGTTTATTAATGTTTATTGATGTTTATTGATTTAAATGGATGTTGCTACAGGATTCAAATTTATATGTTGTTTCAAGATTTTTCTATCTTTCTTTCTTTTTTTGGTTTGTTTGTTGTGGCTGAGTTCTAATTAATTAAAAAAATGAAGCTATTAGGGTTGATATTCCAACTGATAAATTCCAAAATTTATACAGGTGATTGAGAATGTTTATTGATGTTTACAGATTTTTACACAAAAAAAAAAGGGGGATTTTTCGGGGTCGGGGATCCCCGATCGGGGGCGGGGATGGGGCTGGCTATGGGTCCCCGTCGGGAATCGGGGACAGGATTACTTTCGGGGATCGGGGACGGGGTAATCCCCGGCCCCGCCCCGTTGCCATTCCTAGTGAAATTGTACATAAATGTGTGCATGTGTATATGGTAAATAAATTATTCATCTCCGATGATGAAATGATGGTTTTGTTCTTGGGTGCATCTAAAAAGTGAAAAGTTAAATTACACTCACCTACTCTAAGGTTTATGACAAATACAGGGATCTCCCTTATAGTTTGAATAATTACATAAATCTTTCTTATTTTAACTAATATTGTCAAGATTCTCCCATATTTGAACCTCCATTACCAGTGGTAGCGGAACCTGCTGATGTCATCACCAATAAATCCAAAAATACCAATAATGCCCTCAGGGCTATTGGACAATTAACATATTTTTTAAGATAAATTACACTCACCTCCCTTGAGGTTTCTGATGGTAAATATTACACATTTTTTTCTTACTTGTGCTATACAATAATAAAAATTTAGAATGATATAATAATTGTAAAATTAGTAAATAAGAAAACTTTATAAATTTTAGGGTAAATTATACTAACTACTCTTGAGATTTGGAGAATGCAATAAGCTTCTCAAACTTGGTACAATTACATTATATTGCCATAATATTTTAATTCAGATAACACTTAATTTTTTCCCCCCGTAATGCATTAGTTATATATAGAGAAAAAAATATGTTGTTATTTATTTTAGTGTTTACACACTATATGTATTACTTTTTATCAATTTAATCTCACTAAATAGGAGATATATGTAATTATGTCAAATTTATAAAATTTATATTTTTTCTCCCCTAATACCAGAAGATTTATGTAATTATGTCAAATTTATAAAATTTATATTTCCCATCCTAATTCTTAGAAGTAGTCAGTGTAATATATCTTAAAATTTATTCTTATTTATTTGTTTTATAGTATTATTCCAATCAAAATTTTAGTTTATAGTGAGGTGAACACTAGAAGTATAAACAATTAATTAACCAAACAATAGCATAGAAACATGTTTGGTTCTCTTTTGGAATCACAATTCCAATTAAAATTTTTCAAAAATTTAATCAAAATTCATAACAAAATACACAACTCAAAACTACTTAAAACTCAATTCAAAAATTATTTTTAAAACTCATACCCAAACACACAATTCAAAACTATTCTCAAAACTCAAAACAAAATTCTTTTCAAAACTTTATTTTAGAAGAGAAAATTTTAAAAAATGTTTTTATTTTATTTTTTAAAATTATTTTAGAATCATGATTTGAGTGTGGAGTCATATTTTGAATTATGAGTGTTAAATTGAGTTTTGAAAAGAGAAATTTGTTTAGTTATAAGTTTTGAAAAGAGTTTTGAGTTGTATTTTGAAATTTTTTGGATTTATTTTTTTTAAATATTTAAAAAATTTCTTAATTTTATATTTTTAGGATAAATATTTTATATTTTAAATATTTATTTATTTATTTTAATGTGCACTATATTTCATACATTTATGTGCTGTATTTTTTAAAAATATTTTAATTATAATTTTTAATTATTAGCAAATTTTAAAAAATATTTTTTTATTTTAATATATAATTTTTATTTTAATTTTGTTTTATAAATATTTTAAAAAATATTTTAATTTTTTTTGTTGTATGTTTGGTTACAATTTGAGTGTAAATTTTTGAATGTAGCGTGGAGTTTCGAGCTATGTGTTTGGTTATAAGTTTTAAAAATAATTTTTGAATTGAGTTTTGAGTTATGTGTTTGGTTACGATTTGAATGTGAAGTTATGTTTTGAGTTTAAAATATTAAAATTAAAATATTAACAAAATAAAATAAAATATTTAAAATAAAAAAATTTAAATGAAAATTATATATTTAAAATAAAAAAATAAATTTTTCTTAAATATTTTTTAATATTTTAAAAAAATAAATCCACAAAAGCATGGGTAATAAATTCTAAAAAATAATTCATAATATAATTATGTATGACGTAAACAAAGGAGAGGTCCCTAACGGAATATATACAAGGGTAATAAGGTCATTTAATATATGTAAGTAACATCGTTTGTTGCAATATGACGGAATGAGAGAATTTTGACAATATCAGTTAAAGTAAGAAATGTTTGTGTAATTTAGTCAAATCACAATGGAGGTCCATATATTTGTTTGAAACCTCAGGGGAGGTAACTGCAATACTCCCGACTGGTCGAAGATGGTATTCAAAAATGTATCCCCGATAATGTTCGGGCCGAGGATGGTGATACATTTCCCAACCCCGGCCCGTCCCCATTCCTATCCCTTTTTCCCAAATGAAATTACTATTATACCCTTGTATATATATATAAAATCATAAGTTACATAACACAACCTTAGAGCTCATTGTCTCTCTCTCTCTTACCTCCCTCTCGATTTTTCTCTCCCTAAAACCCTCCTATCACGCCGATCCCCCTCCCTCCGATCTCCCTCATTCCTTTCTAAAATGAGGTTGGTTTGCTTCTAATTGCCAAATCACACCTCCGTCGAAGCCACCATCATAGGCCAACGTAGATCCCAAATCGGGTTTCACTAACGCGAAATAGTGAGACCAACGCGGATCTGAGGCGAAGCACCGACGCCCATGCATGTCGCCGCCGTGGGTGCAGTCTCGCCTTTGCTCGTCGTCGATTGTAACGTCTCCTTCGTGGCTTTCATCTTTGGATCTATGCTGAAATTTAAAAATCTCTTTGTATAAATACAAATAATATTTATAGATCCACACACAATCAATCAAGTTCAAACCTTATCTTCTATAGATCTATTTTTTGTTTTTCTTTTTGTTGTTGAAATCCCATTATCACTGTTTATTATTTTGTTCAATTAAAAGATTTCATTTTTTTATTACTGTTTTATTATTTCTTTATTATTGAGTAAGGTTTTGGGGAGTATTGATTTTTGATAGTATATGGAAAATGGGGTTGGCTCTGCAACCGGCTTGTTCTGTGGTGAGATTGTTTGCCATTGCAGTTGCTTTAGTTGTTCAAGAATCTACAAGTGATTGATTATTTGATTTCCACCTTCTTTTTTTTTTTTGGGGCCAGGAAATTTTCGAGGTCGTGAAACCCAATCCCCATTAGGGGGCGGGGGTAGGGGCAGTGATAGGTTCCCCATCGTGGCTCTGGGCCAGGGACGAGGAAACTTTCACAATTGGGGATCGGGGATGGAGAGGGTGCTCCCTAACCCCGTCCTGGCCCGTTGCCATTCCTTGTCGTTGGTGACAATCCCCACAAATTCATCACCTATCACACAACCAATGGGGTTCACTTGAGAAAAAGGTTGTAGTTCCTATTTTGCATCATAGGTCTTTTTTGGGAAGATGACTAAAAACTAAAAGTCAGGTTTTAACTTAGGCCAAGTTTGGGATGTTCCAAAAAAGCCAAAAAGTCAAAAAGTTACTCAAAAAGTTAAAAAGTTAACATTATTCACCAAAAGTCAACAATTACGGCTGCACAACTCCCAATTCAAATTTTTCCCTACAAATCAATTTTTACAATTTTTTATTACACATTTTTCAATAAAAAGTCAAAAAGTTAACCCAAGCATCCATATTTTCAACCTCAATTTTTTAGTCCAAAAAGACAAAAAGTGCACTTATTTAGTCTTCCCAAACTTGGCCTTATTTTAGGTTACATAATCTCTTTATTTTTTTACACGTTTTTTTTTAAAAAAATCAAAAAAATAAAAAATAAAAATTAAGGGCTTGTTTGATTTATTTTTGGGAGGGTTGTTTTTGAAAAAAAATTTGGAGAGAGTTTAAATTTTTTTTTAGTTTGTTTGGTTATATATTTTGGGAGAGTTGTTTTTTTGAAAGTTTGAGATGATTTGATATTTTGGAAAAATTTGAGTAGATGTGTGAGAGAAAAAATGATTGAGAAGGAGAGAGGAGAGAGAAAAAGTGATTGATTGATGTGTAAGAGAGAGAAAGTGATTTTGAAATTTTTTTAAGAAAAACTCAAACCAAACAATTTTTTTAAATTTTTTTTCTAAAACTCATCTCCCAAATACAAACCAAATATACCCTAACTTTTAACCAACCTTCCAAAACAACCCATAAAGAAGCCACTTTGGGTGTGTTTGATTGGACGGACTGGAAAAGGGGGGATTAGAATCCATCGGACTTGAGTCTTGGGACTATGAATCCCCCGGACTATTTGGTCGGATTGGATATGTATCCTGTGTTTGTTTTTTCATGGGATTAGATGTCTGGATAGGACTATTTTCAGTGAATCCAACGTTTGGTTGGACGGACTGGATAGGATAAATGAACAAAAGACTATTTTACCCTTTTTCAATTGTTTACTAAGTAATAGCAACATTAAACACATCTTTAATATTTTAATTATTTTTAGTAAACATTAAACATACTAATGGTTAAATTTTGTTTAAAGATATTTAAACATACTAATATTGATAATTTTTTTGACTAGTACAGATTATTTTTATTTAAACAAATAAAAATTTATTATTGAAATTAAACATATTAATGGTTAAATGTTTAAATTTTTATTTAAACAATTAACATTGAAATTATTTTGATGTACAGATTATGTTTAAACAATTAACAATTAACAATTAAATAAATGTTGATGTACAGATTATGTTTAAACAATTAACAAATGTTGATGTAATTAACAATTAACAAATGTAGATGTAATCAAATGTTGATGTATTAAAACATAATTTAATAGATGTTAAATAAATATACATGTTGATGTACAGACGTTGAAATAATTTAATAAACATGTTGATGTACAAATGTTTAAATGTTTAAATAAAACATAATTTAAATAAATGAAATTATTTATTGTTGAAATTAAACATTTAATTGTTTAAATAAAACATCTATTAAAACATCTATTAAATTTAAATAATGAAATTAAATAAAACATAAACAAAATTTTAAAATAAAACATCAATAAAATATCTATAAAAAAATTATTTTAAAAAATTAAATAAATAAAATATTAATAAAAAGTTAAATAAAATTATTTTATTTTTAAATTGAGACATTTAAATTTTATTAAATTTTATTAAATATAATACATAATTAAATAGTAGAGGGTCAAAATTGTCATTTTCGCATCTAATCCAAACAGTGATTAGTCCCCCCAAAACAATCCCACCCCCCAGGATAAGATAGCCCCCCATATGGGGGACATGGAGTCCGGCCGGACATGGAGTCCGCCGGACTAAAAAAAAATCAAACGACGGATAAGGAACACTATTTGGATTAAAATCCAAATAGTGGATAGTCCACCCCCCTTATCCCGCGAATCAAACACACCCTTTGGGTTTTGCATGGTAGATATCCTTCATCAACATCTAGCTGATGCAATTGCTAAGCTTGTGGTATATTTACACAACCTTTTAAATCCAACATTTTGAACTTCCTTTTGTAACCCATTGCTGCTTTGAAACACGGTTGAATGGAGAAACTTTTTCTATGGTTGGAATGGAATGTTTTATGCGGTGTTTGGTGGAATTTTTTTGAGCTAATTTATAACTTTTGATTTTTAAAAAATTATTTTAGATTGTTTAATTAAATTTATTTCAAATAGTTTTTTATTTTAACAACTTATTTTAAGTCAAAAAAGTTGATTTTAAAAAGCTGCTAACCCTTTATTTCTGATTATCAATTTTTGTTGTGAATATATTAATTCACTGCTATACTTTTAGAATTTTTTATTTTTTATTTTTTTAAAAATAGAGACATACCCAAATGAACTATAAAATATTATTATTATTTTTTATGAGAAATGTAAACAAATAGTGAATAATAAAAAATAAAAATTAATTAAAAAAAGTTAATTTACAATTTATTTAACAAACACTAAATCTATAATCCAATAATTTTATCAAGCAAATTAACAGTTTCTGATTAAAGTCATAATATATAATCTGTTAAGTTATAATTTACTCCCTCCGTCCCAAAATATTAGTCCCTTATTCCATTTTTCATTGTCCCAAAATATTAGTCAATCTTCAAAAATCGAGTACAAAAATAATATAAATTTCCTATTTTATCCTTCTTTTAAATTAATAAACAACATAAAAAGTACAATTATGCATTGATATTCCCAAAAAAATGTACTATCAAAAAGATAATTTTGAAAAATCAACTTTTTTCAAATGCAATAATTGTACTATCAAAAAAAAGTTAGATTCCCCAAAAGAGACCATTATTTTGGGACGGAGGGAGTATAATTTATTTTAACAGTTATACCAAAAGGACGTATGCATTCTATAAAACTACTAATTTATTCTATAAAACTACTAACCCATTTTCCACCACCGTCAATGGTGTACCGTCGGCACCGGTACTTATCCACAAACTCAATCAAAGCCACCGTATGGGTAATTGTCCAATACCAGCGCCACCAAACGCCGATCGAAGCTTAGAACCACAGGTTGGTCAATACTGACCCATCCCCCACCACCGACGCATCATAGCTTAGACCCAATCGAAATTGCAACAGTTACTCAGCCCCGACACCACCATAGCTTAATCTAGACCCATCGTCCCTATTTCTTATCATCACCACATCCACCTCCCTCAAACACCTTTTATCTCTCTTTTCTTCTGATAAGAAATAGGGTTTGCTTCAACCATTGCTGTTAATTTTCCCTCACCACGATCGTTAACACCATCGCAGATCTATGGTTACGTCAATCATGATGAGAAATATAAAGAAAGTGGCTACGGTAGTTGTGTTGATCTGGGCAGAGAAAGGCTCGATTTAAGCGAATGGAGGTTGTAGGTTGCGTCAATTTGGACCAATAGAGGTTAGGGTTACGTCGATCTAAGAGGAATGATGATGGATTTTTTTGATTAAGGGTTGCAGTGGTGCTGGTTTATTTGTGAAGGAAACAAGTGGTGATGGACGGTCGGTGGTGGTGCTTAGGGAATGAGATAATGAGAGGAAGAGAAGAGAGTATATATTGGTTGTACTTGGGGCAATAGAAGAGTAAAGATATGGAAAGAAGAAATGAGAGAAAGGGAGAGGTAGACATTGGTGGTGCTTGGGCCTGAGATGGAGAGTGAAAGAAGAAAAAGATTGAACAATGGTACATGGGCTAGGGAATGGGGAAACTGAATGAAAGAGATGGCAACCTAGTACAAAGTTAGCTTTTGATTTTTTATTTATTTTAAGTTACATCATCATATTTATTTTTTATCTATAAAAAAAGAAAAATTTACCCATAAGTCTTAGTTTTTGAAACGTTAAACCATTTAGTCTTAAAAATTTTCTTATGCTCCATTTCGTTCCATTTTTACATCAACATGATGTGAATGATGTAAATGATCTGATGTTTCATTCTATAATTTTAAAATTTATTGAAATCTGATGAACATTAGATATTTTTCATCCTATATTTTCAAACATTATTGAAATTTGATGAACATTAGATGTTTGAAATCCAATGTTTGTAACATGACTCTGATGTTATTAACATTATATCTGATGTTATTAACATTGTAATGGGACCTTTCAGTCTATAAGAAAATTTTTAAGACTAAACAGGGCATAAGTTATTAATTTGGGATTTATTGGTGCATCCCCCAATAAAAAAATAAAATAAATTAAAAAAAAGTTAAAAATTAATTTTTTACTACTTAAAACACTACATTGTAGATTGAAGGGTAAAATTGACATTAAAGTATCAGCAAATTCTGTTAAGTCAATTAATGGCGGACTCACATATGAGAATGTGGTCTTTTGGCAACTTTAGGGTTGTTTGGGATGATCTAAATAAATGTATTTTTTGTCTTTTTACGAAAAGATGTGCAGAAAAATAAAGAAGTGATGTGATAGAAAAAAGATAAAAAAATAAAAAGATTGATTATTTTAAAAGTGCCAAACTTGGCCTTAGTAAAAAGTTGCGTTTGTAGCTTAGGAAGAAAAAAATCACAGCTTTTTTTTGTAACAAATCATTAGGCACGGTAAAAAAAAGCAACATAGAAAATTATAATTATACTTTTTATATTATTTAAGTTTATACATAGGTAAACATGTAAATTATTTAAATTAGATGGAATAGTTTGGTCATTTTATTGTGATGTGACATCATAAATAAATATTAACAAAAAAAAATCAAAAATAGCTTTTCACTAACTTTTCAAATCACTTTCTAAAAAAGTCAAAAAGTTTTGTAAAAAATCAAAAGTCAACTTTTTATCATCTTCTCAAAACACCCCTCTATATGTTCCACAAAATTCTAAAGTAAGAGGTGTCAGCGTGATTTTGAAAAGTAAAGAGAGGTGACATTGTGATTTTAGACAAATATAGGGCTGTCACTATAATTTATCCAAAAAAACTCAAAAATTATATTTTAAAACTCAAAACCATATGTACTTATTCTCGACGAATTACACTAATAGCTCCTATAATTTGGGTCTTGTGTCACTTTACTCCTTAACTTTTTAATTATGACACATTTGACCCAGAATTTTGAATCTTGTTCTAAATAAGAACAATTGAATATATCATTACTTAATTTCAAGGGCAAAGTGGTTAATTTGATAAAATATAAACTAATTTGGAAAAAACAAAATGTCAAAAAAATATTTTTGAATTTTTAAAAATTATTTCTACCCACTAAAGATAAAATTATGTAAAATTGATAAATTTTTTAGACATTTATTTTTTTTTTACCAAATTAATTTTTGACATTTATTTTGTCAAATTAGTTTATATTTTATCAAATTGATGATTTTTCCCTTGAAATTGAGTAATGGTATATTCAATTGTCCTTATTTGAAAACAATATTCAAAATTCAGGGTCAAATGTGTCATAATTGGAGAGTCAGGGATCAAAGTAATACGAATCCCAAACTATAGGGACTGCTAGTGTAATTCGCCCTTTATTCTAAATATGAGAGGTGATCAAGGTAATTTATCTTCTCTACAATATTTTGGGTAAATTATACTAACTTCTCTTCACATTTGGAAAAAATTGAGAGACTTATATGTAGATCCTAATAGGTGGACTTATTATTCAATAGATCTTGTGAGAGTTAATATCATTTTTCATCAAACTTTATTAAAAAACGTCACTAATTGTTAATTTTCGGCGACAGCTTGAAAATTTTATCACTATAAGTTTTAGCGATAGTTTTAAAAAATCGTCACAAAAAAAACGATTAAGTTTCCATTTTCAGCGATTATTTGAAAAATTCGTCAAAAAAAATGTCATTAATTATAAATTTTAGCGATAGTTTAAAAAAATTGACACAAAAAAAGTCATTAAGTTTCAACTTTCAATGACTGTTTAAAAAATTCGTCACAGAAAAATGTTACTAATTATAAATTTTAGCAACAATTTATAAAAATTGTGACACAAAAAGTCATTAATTGTCAATTTTTAGCGACATATGCAAAAAAGTCAAAAAAATTTATTTTTAACGACGATTTTACTATAACTTAATTTCAATAAAAATTGATGGAAATTAAATCCAACTATTAGGACTTATTGATAATTTACCCAAAAAAAATACAACAAGTTTAATAACTTTGATACGATTACATTGATAAAACATAGGTAGTATGAATACATAAAGAAACATAAACATAAAATATATATTTTAATGTAAAAAAGATAATAATATTATTTTTTATTCATACCACTAACGAATTTATGATGAAAATAGGGCAAAGTATTTATTCTATGGATTAAAATTTTCAAAGAGTCTAGTATGATTATGCCAAATTTGTTAAACTTATTCTATTTTGGGTTAGTTACTCCTAAGTCTTAATACAAGGAGTTGTACTCCATTTAGTCCCACAACTTTTTTTTTTTGTGTGTAGACCAAAAAATCCTAAGGCTCTTTCATTTTTCTCTTTCTCTTTCTAATATACACTTACTAGCGATTGGTGACTACTGTCATGACCTGAACCCGCCCCCGTGGGTTAAGGACATAACCGGCCAGTAATCATACGATTGCTTACGGCCTCAAACCAAAACAATGTATTTTAACAGAGTTAATGGGGGCCAAACGGAAGCAATTTAAAATTTTGTCCTTAGAGCTGTGCTTACATGACACATTAAAACAAACCATACACATATACATTAATAACTCACAATAGATACACAGTACCATAAAGTTCTGTATAGACAGGATCATCCAAACTAAGTCAACCCATGAAAACTATATACAAATATATTCAAATACTTCGCCAACATAACAACTTAGAACAAAATGGCAAAAGGCGAAGATGAGTCTCATGCGTGAGACACATAGGCTGACTTTCCAAAATCTCGGTTGTTCCATACAGACTTCACTGGGGCTGGGTCTGGACCTCTCTTGGCTCACCTACAAACACATGAATGAGCGTGAGCGAAAGCCCAATGAATGATATCGAATAGAGAAAATACATTGGAACATTATATATCAGACGGCCTTGGGCCCAATTCATTCATGTCAAACTGGCCTTTGGCCTTTTCGAACGTTCATATCAAACTGACCTTTTGGCCTTATCAAACTTTTGTATCAGACTGGCCTCTCGGTCCTTCCAAACTTGTCATATCAAACTAGCATTTAAGCCTTTCAGATTTTCATTTCAAACTGGCATTTAAGCCTTTCAGACTTTCATTTCAAACTTTGTCCACCATTCAACATTAATGAACTTTACAAAACTTATGTAGAAGTAAGCAATTGGACAATAACATATTTAAGATATTACTCACAGTGATCGGCTTGTGGATTTGCCCTGGAGCTTGATCCTACACATCACATAACACATATGGGTCACAATTAATTTAATCCGTTCTTTAATTCACATTTTCCTTTTTAGGCTTCATTCTTATCTCTTTAATTCAATTACAATGCTCAAAGTATGCCTAAGAATGATTAGTAGTGAAAGAGGACGGAAAACGAAACACAGAACACGTAAACAGAATTTCAGAAAATAGGGTCCCCGCTCGAGCATGGACTTCCCCGCTCGAGCGGACCCTTAAGGCCTGCAAAAGTACTGGTTGCATAAAAAATACACTCGAGCGTGAATTAGGGCGCTCGAGCGGAAGGCCTATCTACAAAAACTCCCCATTCGAGCGTGAAATATCTTGCTCGAGCGGACACCAAGTTTGCCAAAAGTACTGGGAGCACGTATTCCCCACTCGAGCGGACGTAAAAAATTCTGGGTTTTCCAGAACACTCCCTTGAGTTCAAACTTGACATTTCAACCACTTTTCTTGCACATTATGGCTCCAATTTCACATATACTTGTACTAACATGGTACCAATACTAAAATACATTAACATGGAGCTCAATTTCATGAATCAAACACATGCGTGGCTCATTTTCCACCAAACTCACTACCAATATAACAATTTCATACATTCAACACTTACACCCTTATAATTTGCACATGCATGTGGTATATTCTTCTCATTCTCAACTTATATGATGAAGAGGTGGTCAAGAACATGATCTTCAACTAAAAACTCACATAGATCATGCAGTTGGTGCTCAAATATGCAAATTCAAAGCAACTACATACATGCATGCTAATATGGACCCTCAATTCAATATGGTCAACTCAATTTCATTCCAATTCTTGTTTTTGACCATTAATCAACTTTAAACACACAAGATTACACATTACACTCATGAATTCAAGAGTCAATTGCTTACCTAGAGGCTCAATTTATTCCAATCACTAGCAAATTCTTGAATAATCTTTGAGATCACCAAGCTTTGAGACCAAAACCCCAATTTCCTTCTCCCTCTCTCTCTCTCTAGCCGACCATCTCCTTTTCCTTAGAGCAATTCGGCTCAAATGAGAAAGAAAAAGGAATTAAGTGTGTGTGTAGTGCTCATATAAAAGTCCCTCTTGTGATATTATTATAATATCAAATAATAGAACACTAATTCACTAATTAAATCAATTTAATTTGATCTGAATCAATTTTCAATTAAACTTCACCGTAGGCTCTAAAAATTATGCTAATCACAATGACGCAATCAATTTTGGTTTCGGTGGCCGTTAAGGCCTTCAATTTAATTTCCAAAGTAGATAATCAAATAGATATTCCTATGGTGAACAGATAGAAATTCAAAACTACATATTTTCACGTAATGGCATACAAAATTATGTTAAACACATAATCACATCCATGTTAAGGACCAATTAACATATTACGGGACATGGATATCACATCTACCGTCGATTGGGATTCACTGGCAACTATTAACTACTGACTTCTAGCTTTGCCTTTGCCGATGACAAATGAGATGAGTTTTCAGTGATGCTATTGACATAGATCTACTTAGTTTTGGCCAAGATCACAAGACAAGACTCACCAGAATGTTCGGATTTAGAACAAATCTGAATAGATCTACATCAAATTCGGCCAGATCTAAACAAAAAATGGTTGTTGGAGTACAATCCTCTCTTTATGTATGTCTCTATTATTCGATCTACCAGTTTTCTTCCTTTTCTTTGCTATATATTTCTTTTTTCCTGTTTTAATGACTAAATTTTTTAAGTTTTAAACAAATAATATTTTTTTGAACAAATAGTTACAGGCGGTGAAAATTAGAAAATTTTGTAGTTTTGAATATACGTTTTTGCTTTTCTCTATGATTCCAGATTCCCCCCCATTAAAATAAAAAAAGGAGTAAATATTGACAAATTGAAAAGTTACAAACCCTTAGAACCTATTGATATGAGATCTCCATTATCATCGTGACGTAAAATTGTATTTTAATAAATTGTAAACAAGCAAACTGATAATTTTTACGGTTTTGAAACAACAAATTTATGTAGTTTGAGTTCAAACCCTGACTTTTTTAATTTTATGGATTGAAAATTATGTGCTTTGTATGATATATATATATATATATATTTTTTTTTTCTCGTGTTTTGTGGTGTTTGAGAGAATGTTATTAAATTTTGCTATATTTTCACTATAATTTCTCATTTTATTCTTTTTCTTCTTCTTCCGGCTATGTTCTAAACATCCCTATGAGTCTCTGGTGATGTTATCGACTTTCAACAACGTTATGGACATTCTAATGATACTTCAATGTTGAACATTCCGGCAAGTCATCGGTGACTATTTGAGAGTAGTTTGGTAGAGGTCCGACGGTGGTGAGATATGCAATGTCCTTAAATTAAATAAATATATATATATATATATATATTAGTAATAATTAAAAATAGGATAAATTACACTTTGTCCCCCAAAAATTTCACCTATTTCCGACTTTGGCCCTTTAAATTTATTTTTTCTCACTTTGGCCATTCATGTTTGCAATCCTTCCCATTTTGGTCTTTTAAATTTAATTTTTCCTACTTTGGCTTTTCATGTTTGCAATCCATCCCCATTTGGCCCTTCATATTTGCAATTCTTCCCACTTTATTCCTAGACTAACTTCCATAAAAAAAAAACTAACAAAATCTGCCACATCACTAACACATCAGTTTCACGTGTGATGTAAAAAATTCACTAAAGACGTAAAAAAACAAAAAAAATAGAAAACAAAAAAATTTAATTTTTTTTTTAGTCTTTAGTGAACTTTTTTTTTTTTCTTCAAATTTATTCATAAATATTATTAAATTATAAATGTATCTAGATTAGATGCAGCTAAAAAATTAAAAACAAATTTAACTAAAAAAGAAAAAAGTTTTCTAAAGACCAAAACAATGAATATATATTGACTCAAACACCTGCATTATCAATTCTGAAATGAAAAATTAGTGAACTTTTTTCTTTTTCTTTTAATTAAATTTGTTTTTATTTTTTTAGGTGCATCTAATCTAGATGCATCTATAATGTAATAATATTTATGAATAAATTTGAAAAAAAAGTTCACTAAAGACTAAAAAAAAATTTCAATTTTTATTTTTTTTTATTTTTTGCATCTTTAATGAATTTTTTACATCATACATGGTGTTAATGTGTTAGTGATGTGAAAAATTCTATTACTTTTTTGGATGAAAGTTGGTTTAGAAGTAAAATGGGAATGATTTCAAATATGAAGGGCCAAAGTAGGAAGGATTACAAACATGAATGCCCAAAATGAAAAAAATCAAACTTAAAGGGCCAAAGCGGAAAGAATTGCAAACATAAAGGATCAAAATGAGAAGGATT
Source organism: Camellia sinensis (assembly GCF_055761805.1). NCBI lineage: Eukaryota > Viridiplantae > Streptophyta > Magnoliopsida > Ericales > Theaceae > Camellia > Camellia sinensis. The sequence continues at coordinate 112,770,486 of NC_138974.1, forward strand.
GTAAACATAAAGGGCCAAAGTGAAAAAAAATCAAACTTAAAGCGCCGAAGTGAAAAATGAGTGAAACTTTAGGGGGCAAAATGTAATTTATCCTTAAAAATATGTAAGACTAAACTAATTGATGTAAGTATTTTATTTTAAAATGAGATGAGTTTTGATGCAAGCAATTTTTTAACTTTTAATTTCTTTCGGGTCATATAACTTTTTTATTTTTTATATTTTTTTCAAAAATAATCAAAAAAAATTTTAAAAATTAAATTTTAATTGACTTTTCAAAACAACCAGTACGGGTGGTGCCTCTTGTAGCATCAACAATGATACATCTCACTAATTTGAGAGCACTAATGAATCACTAATGAGATAGAAATTAAAAAAAAAAAAAGAAAAAAAAAACTTAAAGCTAAAACATTACATCAGTAAGTAAGACCACTCTCTAGAGTTTGTTTAGTACTCCCAATTTAAAGCTCCCAAACATTTTTCCTGGTAGCATTGGGTCATTCGAAAGCCGTGTTTGTTAGGGTAACAGCTAGGAGTATATTCTTTGGTGGGAACTGGGAACCGTAAGCCGTTAGATTCGAAATTTCAAAAAAATTAAAAAAATAGAGGACCGAGAGAGAGAGAGAGAGAGAGACAGGACAGGGTCCTCTTCTTTTTATATATTTAAATTTAAATTTTATACAAATAAATAATGACAAACACGACTGACTCTCCTGGATTTCCCATTCCTGCAGAAGAAACTTTTGCTAGCCGACGACGACAAGTTTCTGAGCGCACTATAATCCTCTTCCTCTCTCTTTCTCGTCGTCTTCCAACCAAACCCTAGTTTCTCATCATCTTTTCCAATCATACAGCCACTCACCTCTTCTCTCTCTAAAACCCTATCTATACCCTTCCTTTTCCCTCTGTTTTCTCACGTGAATCGTTTCGTAATCAGATAGCGATCACACATCAATAAAGGCAATTCTCTTTTGTACATGTATAATTGTTTTTTGTTTGCACAGCTTTTATTGTATATATGATTGAATCTCTTTGTCTTCTACAATTTCATGCCTGCAACTTTTTCGTTTTGCAGAGTTTAGATACAACTTTGTTTTTTTGGAATTATTTTGTAAAATTGCTGGGTTTGTTCTTTCAATCTGGTGATTTTTTATTGCGTTGTGCTCGGATGAATACTTAAATTACTTTTTATATATATGTACAGAGATTGATAAGGTTATTGTCAAGAATTGTAAATTTGAAGTGCAGCAAAACATTGTAATTTATTTTATTTTTTTCATTTATTATTCTTCACCTGATTTTGACTGAAGTTGGAGATTTGGATTTAAATTGAAAAATGGTTATCTTATAATTTTTTTTTTAAAAAAATTGACTTCAGTTTACACTGCTTTTTACTTGCTTGAACTATTTGTAAGTTACTATTTTTAATTTTTTTTTTTTTAAATTGACTTTCCGTTGGCACTGAATATCTGCAATAACAATTGAGTAGTTGGCATTTGATAAACATAGGTATAAAAAAGAGTTTGAAATTGTGTTTATGCTTGAGTCTTGTTCAGGGTTGTTGATTTTGAAATTTGGGACAAAGAAATGGAAGTCAACGGAGAGGATGATCTGAAGGCACCGCTCTTGCAATCTTCAGACAGTGTTGCAATTAGTGTTTCTCGGCCAACTCATAATGGAGATAAGAAAATTAAGACGATTATGTTCAAAGTAAGAGGCATCGAGTGTGCATCTTGTTCGAATTCCATAGAATCTGCGCTTGGAAAGCTTAATGGTGTCCAAAATGTCATGGTGTCTCCACTTGAAGGGCAGGCTGTAGTCAGATATATTCCGGACCTTATCACTGTAAGTCAAAGTTTGGGATTGCAGATGAATTCTCTCATTCCTTTGCATCTATTTTAATCTTATAGATCAACCATGTCTGGCATGGCAATTATGAGATTGTGGGATAACTCTCTACCTCTCATTTGCAACCTTTTGGGTCAGTAGTGGATAAACAATGCCATTAACTTGGTTTTTGTTTCTTAATGTATACTTTTTACTGGGTGCTTAATTTTATTCTACCTTGAGTTTAAATTACGTCTAAAGTTGTGATACTGGTTGTGGCTGGGTGGTATAGATGGACCAAAACAAGCTATGATTTCTCCCAAGTTGTTGTTCATTAAGAGGAAAATAAGAGAAGCTTAGGACCTTAGACCATCTCTAGCGGATCATGTTATTTGGATCTTGCTAATGTCATATTTTAGCATGCTACAGTGTCAAAATGTCATATTTTGATAGACATACTCTAGCAGTGCATATGCTATTATTTAGCACGATCACCATATAATTTAATTTTGCGATACAATACGATATGATACGATCGTGTTTACACAATGTCTTTAAATCTAACTTTCAATTAAAAAATTATACTCTAATAATTAGGCCTCGCTTGGGAACAAGCTATTTTAGTAACTTTTTGGCTTTTTACGAAAAGATATACAGAAAAGTAGAGAGAGTGATATGACAATTTATAGTGACGTTTTGAATAAAACATGTAGTTGTCAAACGAGGCCTTAATATTTATAAAAATTTCAATTCATTAATTTAATTCGAACTTACATTAAATAAATTAATTAACATACATATCATAGAGAACGAGAAAAAGGAGCATAATAAAACAAGCATATTAATTATTTTAATATGATGGTTAACATTTAAAAAATATAAATAATTTATTTTTTTATATTAATTTATTAATTTTATTGAATTTGCATTAAAAAATAAATAGATGGCATGATAATTTTGGGGGGGCAATACTATAAAATTTTAAAAGTCAATGGTCAAACATTCATTATGCTAAAATTTGGCATGTTACTCCCATCGTGTCAAATTTGACATGGTATATAGCATCATGCTAAGTTGGGCATAATGAATAGCACACTGCTTGAGTGTGATTTTTGTGCCTATCGTGCCCACTTTTAGCAATAACATGATATATAGAACACTGTTGGAGTTGCACTTACAAAAGGAAATTTTGAAGATTTTGGGATTGGAAGAGTGGTTGAGTACACATGATGTAAATTTCTTTGTTGGCATTTAAAGTGCTCGGATGGAGCGTTGTTTGCGACAAAAATAAAAACAGAAGTAAAATAAAACTTCTACAAATTCCTTTAACCAACATACATTATTCCGGCTGCTTAATATGATCTCTCTCTCTCTCTCTCTCTCACACACACACGCACGCACACACGCGCGCTTGCACAAGCACAAGCACACGCACACGCACACGCACACGCACACGTGCAGGTTTCTTATGCCTCATATTTATATTGCCCTCAAAAGACAAAAGGAATGAGTGAAAATACAATTCGAGAGGTGTATTTCCTTTTTAGTTTGTCTTTCTAAAAGCACTTTATGTTCTTGATATTGCAATTTTGATATACTTTTAAATACTTAGATGCCTCTTGTGGACCTTAATGTAGATATTTTACCCATATTTATATGCTATTTGAAATTTTATTTCATTTATGATGGATTTTTGGTGGTGGTTTCGACTTTTATATTATTGTCTGAGAATAATTTACAATGAGACTTTATTTTAGGCAAAGACAATTAAAGAAACCGTGGAAGACGCAGGTTTTCAAGTTGATGAATTCCCAGAGCAAGACATAGCAGTTTGCCGACTCAGAATTAAAGGGATGGCATGCACAAGCTGTTCTGAGTCTGTTGAATGTGCCCTTCTAATGGTTGATGGAGTGAAAAAAGCAGTGGTGGGTCTGGCCTTAGAAGAAGCAAAAGTCCACTTCGATCCAAATGTCACCAATGCTAACCGCATCATTGAATCAGTAGAGGATGCCGGCTTTGGAGCTGATCTTATAAGTTCTGGAAGTGATGTGAACAAAGTGCATCTAAAGCTTGAAGGAATTAAGTCCCCTGAAGATTTGACTGTTATACAATCTTCCCTTGAGTCCCTGGAAGGTGTGAATCATGTTGAAATGGACTTGGAAGACCATAAGGTTACTGTTAGCTATGACCCAGACTTCACTGGACCAAGGTCTCTTATACAGTGTATCAGTGAAGCTGGCGATAGCCCCAACTTTTACCGTGCAAGCTTGTACTTCCTTCCAAGACGTAGAGAAACAGAGAAGCAGCATGAAATTCAGATGTATCAGAGCCAATTCTTGTGGAGCTGCCTATTTTCTGTTCCGGTGTTTATTTTCTCCATGGTACTTCCAATGCTTGATCCTTATGGGAACTGGTTAGACTACAAGGTTCATAACATGCTCACTGTTGGGATGCTTTTAAGATGGATTCTTTGCACACCAGTGCAATTTATTGTTGGCCGAAGGTATGGGTTAATAGTTTATTTGTATCCCAATCATGCTAATATTATGTCTTGTCTCATTTTCTGAGACGTTTCAAAATTTACATAATTTAGTAAATCTCATACTCGTAGTTTTGGATCTCCTTGTCAGGTTTTATGTGGGATCTTATCATGCATTGAGACGAAAATCTGCTAATATGGATGTTCTGGTTGCATTGGGCACTAATGCTGCTTACTTTTACTCCATATATATATTAATAAAAGCTTTAACTTCAGATACATTTGAGGGGCAAGATTTCTTTGAGACTAGTGCTATGTTGATATCCTTTATTCTCTTAGGAAAATATTTGGAGGTTGTGGCTAAAGGAAAGACCTCTGATGCTTTAGCAAAGTTGACAGACCTTGCTCCTGATACAGCTCACTTGTTAACATTGGATGATGACGGTAATATCATCTCAGAGATGGAAATCAGCACTCAACTGCTACAGAGGAATGACATTATTAAGATTGTTCCGGGGGCAAAGGTTCCTGTTGATGGTATTGTTATTAATGGTCAGAGTCATGTGAATGAGAGTATGATCACAGGAGAAGCAAAGCCAATAGCTAAGAGACCTGGTGACAAGGTACAGATGGTTTGTTTTCTTTTAGTAGTAAAATTGATACTTCTGATATTTTTAAAATGTTTAATTCAATGGCGAAATATATATTTTGTAACATCATGAACAGGTTATTGGTGGGACCATGAATGAGAATGGGTGTTTACTGGTTAAGGCCACTCATGTTGGGCCAGAGACTGCACTTTCCCAAATTGTTCAGTTAGTTGAAGCTGCTCAGCTTGCCAGAGCACCTGTTCAGAAGCTAGCTGACCAGATATCAAAGTTTTTTGTACCTACTGTGAGTTCATTGCTCCCTTCGTACTAGAATCAACTTTGGATTTAACTGAATTTTTTATTACAATCATTTTGAATAGTTTCCTTACTTTTTATGCTAAAAATTTTACTTCACTATAATTCTACAAAGATAAGATCAGGATTAGGAAACTGGTACTGCACTCCAAATTTTAATAACTTGTTCTTTGCTTGCTGCATATTGCAGCTTTTGTGGGTGATACTTTTTGACGAAGTTTTCCCTTTTAAATGTCGTTTTCTTTTCCCACTATTTGTATTCATCATGGATATATTTATTTTTTAGTTCCCTTGATATCATCATTTATATAAACTTTTCTGAACACATCTAGTTTTGTGTAATAAGACATGAGATCATCATTTTCTTAGAGTGGGGAGGTATGAATTATCCTATCTCCTTCTGCTGCAGTTTTAAAAAGAAAAGAGAAGAATAAAATCAAATACTTTCTTATTATTATTTAAGAGTGGGTACAGATCCAGTTATTCATTCTAGCTGCAATTTATAGATTGGCTTAACAGTAAACTAACTTTTTGGTAAGACACCAGAAGTTTTGTTCTTTTCATGTACTTTAGATTTCTGGAGCAGGAAAGCTGAATATTTTCAATCCTTGTGGAAGCTACTATCTTAACCTCCAATAGAGAATCAAGAGATGTGGATAAAATATGATTTCACCGATTCTATTTCCCAAAGTGCAGAACAGAAAATGAAGACAATTGAAAATCATAATCAGAACGCTTTTTCTTTTAGGACACAGTATTGATGATTGGCATGGCTTGTGTCCATCATGCCAAATTTTATGCAAATGTGCAATTCTGTATGGTTTTACAATAGGTGAAAATTGATTGTTATTGTTAATTTTTATTTTATCAACTTTCAGGTTGTTCTAGCTGCATTTCTAACATGGCTAGGATGGTTTATCCCTGGAGAAGCTGGTATTTACCCTAAGCATTGGATACCAAAAGACATGGATGCTTTTGAGCTTGCACTGCAGTTTGGCATTTCAGTGCTGGTAGTTGCATGCCCCTGTGCTCTGGGGCTAGCAACCCCTACAGCAGTCATGGTTGCCACAGGCAAGGGTGCTTCACAAGGGGTGCTTATCAAGGGTGGAAATGCACTTGAAAAGGCACACAAGGTATGTGCACTCTTACAAACGACTGCGGTCTAACTTGTAGGTTGCACTTGAGAAAAAAAGCACCTTCCTTTTGTTTATACACGGTGGTATTAAAAAATATTTCATATATGTGGCTCAAAAGTTTATTCACTGTTGGTTCTGAATTTTGTACTCCTTTTGGATCAAGGAGGTGGATTTCCTTTTGATTTTCTTGGGGGATGTTTTCTTTGGAAATTGGGCAATTTTCCAAAGCTCATATATCTTGCACTATGCAATTACATACACTGGCATATCATATGTTTTTTGACATAATATGTAAAAATAAAAATGCTGCATTTATGAACAACCATTTCATTTTTGTCCGAGATTTGTTCTTAGTTTAAATAATTAAACATTGGATTAAAATTAAAAATTCTATTCCTTCAAAATAAGCGAAAATTGCATTCTCTCTTTTGTGGTGCATTTTTGGGTATTCAATTACTTTCTTGGAGTTTGGTTAGGGATTCATTTTCATGTCATGGTGTTCCTTGGAAGCTTTAACACAAGATTTTAATGGAGCCATATTTTGACCATGCAGGTAAAAACAGTTGTCTTTGATAAAACAGGCACGTTGACTATTGGGAAACCAGCAGTAGTAAGTGCCGTGCTCTTTTCCAAGTTTTCCATGGAGGAGTTCTGTGAAATGGCCATTGCTGCAGAGGTGGGTTCCATATTTGGAGAAGTTTCAATACGAAATTTAAGATTAATGACATGGATTTTAGGTGCTGACTAAAACTATGTTGGAAACGGAGCATGGAAGCCAGTGATAATAGAAAAATGTGGCAAGAGTGTTGGAAATTACTTAAGTACAGAAACTAATAATGAAACCGAGTTTAAAAAAGCAGCTTTTATTTATTATTATTATTATTTTTGTTGGGGTGGGGTTTTATGTGATACATGCAAGAAAAAAGAAGCATAATTGTCATCTTGGAATTATTTGTAGAAATACAAGAGATTCACAAATAACACACGAACAATGATAATATGTGATATAAATATTATATATATTGTAAAAAAAATTGATAGAGAGAAAATAACTTGTATGTATTATTGATTGATGTATGTTATATTACAAATGGTGAGGAGCTCCTTATATAGGAGATGTAGTGGAGTAGGTGGTAGTAGGTGGTAGTGGTAGGTGTGTAGTAGGTGGTAGTAGGTGGTGGTAGGTGTAGTAGGTGGAGTAGGTGATGGTAGGTTTTAACAGCCCCCCGCAAACTCAAGGGGGATAGGAACTAACCAACTTGAGTTTGGAGAGAGTAACAAAACAAGAAAATAATCTGAAAAATAAAAAATGGATAGGAGACACTGTATGGTCGTGTCAGACCGTTGTAGAAGACTGTATGGGTATGGCAGACCGATGTAGAAGACAGTTTATGGGGTCATGTCGGACCGTTGTAGCAGACAATGTTGTGACAGTGACAGTTTACGGAGTCTTGCTGGACCCTTGTAGAAACTAATCGGAATCAATGTCGGGACAGTTTACAGAGTCTTGTCGGACCCATAAAGGAGCTAACCGAAATCAATGTCGGGACAGTTTACAGAGTCTTGCCGGACCCATGAAGGAACTAACCGGAATCAATGTCGGGACAGTTTACAGAGTCTTGTCGGACCCCTAAAAAGTCGCACCCTCAAAAGGTGTGCCCAATCTTTCAAAAGGCGTGCCATCAAAAGGCGTGCCCAATTCATAAAAAGGCGTGCCATCAAAAGACGTGCCATCAAAAGGCGCGCCCAAGTTGTCGGCGAGCACCGAGAGGCGCATGATGCGCGTGTCTGCCTCTTCATCATGGTCTTTATAAACCGAAGCGGAGGCTGAGGCTTGGAAGCATAACAAACCAGTTGAAACCTCTTCGTTCTCTGAGAGCTTGTCGCTAAGAGCTGCAAATCTTGAAACACTCTGTAAACACTCTGTAACCAACCCTTCTCTGAAACACTCAGCAACCCATAACATGGCCTCGTCTTTCCGTTCAGCTACCCAGAATATGGCCTCGTCGTCCTGTGGTCTGCTCACTCTCTTTCCCGACCTCAACGAGTCAACAAGAGAGATAACTGGTGCGGTGGCCAGTGAACCTCAACCAAGCGCCTCTGGTTTTGCTCCGTTGAACTTTCTGATGCGGTCGGTGGAGCAAAAAATGGCGATGCAAACGGATATTGAGGCCAATCAGTATACTTTGAAGTCATGTGTGGAGACCATGACGGCGGTCACAAACCTGTCGCACCGGCTGCAGAGTAGAACAAATGAGGTGTAGCAATTAAATACCCAACTGGCTTTGCTCCAGCGCATGTATAAGGATGCGCGAGCAGAGATAAGTGTGCTAAAGGCGGAAAACAAGGAGCTGAAGCGGAAGGCCACCGTGATGTTCCGATTTGGAGGTCCGCCATATGCTGCAGTGGAGGAGCAGGGGGGAGTGAACGTGCTCGGTGGATTAGGAAGCACGGAGGCAGCACCGTCAAGGGTCGCCCAGGACGGAGGCAAGAAGAAAAGACCGGCGGAATAGGCGAAGAAGTGAGGTCGGTTGGTGGCCGGCTGCAGAAAAGAAAACAAAGCTGTTGGTGTTGTGTGGTGGTTTGTCGTTGTTGTAGTTTTTTTTTTTTTTTGTTTTGTTTTGTTTTTTTTTTTTTTTTGTGTGTAAAATTGTGATTGGGGTGGATCCCTGAGATGAATAAAATATAGTTTGGTGTGCAAAGTTATATGGTATGAAGGGAATTGGAAAAAGATTAAAAAGAATGTGAAAGAAAAATAAAGAAAAAATAATAAAAATATATTGGAAATCAAAAATGAAAGATGGGGGAAATAAGGAAAGTGGTTTGGAGAAAATAAATAAAAAGAATGGAGTTGGAAATCAAACGGAGGAGAGATGATGATTTTTTTTTTTTAATTTTTTTTTATAATATAATATAATAAAAAGAGATATATATATATATATATATATATAATAAAGAAAGTGGGGAACAAGAGTGTAATGAAAAGAAAAAGTATAGGTTGCATCGTGGGTCACATGGGTGAGTAAAAGAAAAAAATAAAGAAATGAGTGGTGGTGGAAAAAAGTAAAGTGGATGAAAAGAAAAAGGTGAAGATGGGTTTAAAAATAAAAAAGGAGTATGGGTGTGTGCAAAAAGTGGGTGGAGAGGTTGTCTGTGTGTTTTCCGGAAGACAGAGTTGCCGAGAGGGAGAGGTGATGGGTGTGTCTCGTGAGAGACCCAGCTAGAGAGAGGAAGAGAAGAGAGCCCAATGAGTCTTCCGTTCCGTGGATATCTCGCCGTGGAGCGTCAGGTCACTTGGCTCTGAAAGAGGTAAAATGAAATGTTCACCTCAGAAAAAAATAAGCTACAAGAAAAGAGTGTCTTATTTGCTCCTCTTCTTGGCTTCACTGTACAGAACAACTCCGATGACAGTAAGCAAGTAGCCCATCATCCCTGTTGCTGAGATGGGATTCTTAAATATTAGAATGGAGATAACCACAGCAACAGCACCTTTAGCATTTCCCAGTACCTGGAGAGTCAGATCCGACTTGAGGAAGTTGGAACGCCATTGCTGGAAAATCTGTGTAGCTGAAAGATCTTCAAGCCACGACGCCATGGTTGAGATCGAGAAGAATCATGGCGGCAATGGAGAAGACAAGACAATGGTTCAAATCTCTCTCAAAACCATCGGTCCTTCTCCTCCCTCTCTCCTCAATGTCCCCTCTCTCATCAAAGTGCAGGATCTGAGAAGATTGATTGCTGGGAAGGCTCATTTACCTATTGAGAATTTGAGGCTTATTTTGCAAGGGAATGTGTTGCATGACAACAAAAATGGTTTAGATGAATTCGTCCAACTGAATAATGAAGATTCGCTGATTGTTGCTGTCAAACCAAAGTCACCAGTTAAACATATTCAGGATGGGCTGGATGAAGATGATGATGAAGGTATGTGTAGAAAATTTTAGCGGACTAGGTTGAGGTCCGGCGGGCGGCCAAGGCGAGGTTGCCGCCCGCCGGTGAAGCGAAAAATACTAAGTGCTTAACCTTGCTCCGATACCATGTAAAAAAAATTGATAGAGAGAAAATAACTTGTATGTATTATTGATTGATGTATGTTATATTACAAATGGTGAGGGGCTCCTTATATAGGAGATGTAGTGGAGTAGGTGGTAGTGGTAGGTGTGTAGTAGGTGGTAGTAGGTGGTGGTAGGTGTAGTAGGTGGAGTAGGTGATGGTAGGTTTATATATAAGTAATTTGGGTTTTTGAATCACATGCATTATACAAGAAAATATGCTTAAAGGATATGTGAATTCTGGATATATTATAACTGAGATGATGTATAGGAACCTCTTAAATTCATGGAATTCTATAATGCATAAGTTGGTGTATATGTGAAGTTGTGAACTTAAATGTATATTTATTTATTTTTCTTAAAAACCTTTTTTAAAAAAAATTATATTTCAGGCAAATAGTGAGCACCCAATAGCAAAAGCTGTGACAGATCATGCGAAGAAGCTAAGTCAGAAGTATGGATCTCAAATGGAACATGTCATGGAGGTGGAGGACTTTGAAGTACATCCAGGATCTGGGGTGGGTGTAAAAGTTGGAGACAGAAGGGTATTGGTTGGGAACAAGAGGCTCATGCGGGCTTTTAATGTCCCAATTAGTCCTGAGGTTGAGGACTACATGTCAGAAACCGAGCAACTGGCTCGTACTTGTGTGCTAGTTGCCATTGATAGGAGGGTTGCTGGAGCTTTTGCTGTGACTGATCCGGTGAAGCCAGAAGCTGAACGTGTCATATCTTTCCTCCAATCAATGGGCATCTCGAGCATTATGGTGACTGGTGATAACTATGCTACAGCAAATGCAATAGCAAGACAAGTTGGAATTCAGAAGGTTTTTGCTGAAACGGATCCATTGGGAAAGGCTGATAAAATAAAAGATTTGCAGGTACGTTCAGTTTGCACATTCTATATTCTAACACTGCACAGATCAACGGGAATTATGAATCTGGTAATCAATTGCTCCAGTAGCCAATGAGTAGCCACTAGTGGGTAGCAGGCAGCATAATTGTGAAATAATTATGAATTCCTACGCCAAAGGCAAAAGAAGGAAGAGAGAGTGGTTTAATTAATAAAATTACCAATAAAAATAATACCATGCAATCTGCTGCAGTAATTTCTGATCTTAGGACTTAGAAAAGTGTCATTGTCAATTTAAATGGTTTAGAGCATCTCCAATGGTGTGCTAAATTCTCGAGCCAAAGTCATTTTTGGCTATATCATCACAAAATAACTTCTCCAATGGTGTGCCAAACCTTGAGCCAAAATTTGGCGAAGCCGAATTTGCCACAAGATTTGGCTTTGTCAAATTTGCTATTGTAGTAGTATAGCTAAAAATGTTTTTTTTTTTTTTTTTTTGCACTGTAGCGAGCTAGAAAATGGCTTTAACAAGGTTATTTTGACTTTCACTATTGGATTTGGTTCCCTTCCCCATCGAAGTTGTCAATTCCGTATTGCTCAGTGTACTGTTTGTTGTTATTGGTACGATATGTATTAGTACCACAGCATTTTAACGTATCATTTGGGATTTGTCTATTAATATTTATTTTTTATTTGTATGCATTTATAAGCATTGAAACACATTTGGTAAAATGTTTTCCTAATGTATTGTAACAACATTTATGAGAAGTTTATGTTCTACAAACATGTAGAAGTTCACATATGTATAATACCTGAATTTTGTTTAAAATATTAGGTTTAGGGGAATTTGGTCAAAACCTCCTCATAATAAAACTTTAATGCATTAAGGATAAGTACAAAAAGTTTTTCTTGAAAAGTCTAATACATATCACTATTATCAAAATATTAAACTTTAAAATAATATAACTTTTGATCTATATATCGGTTTTTAATAAAGTTAGTACTTTTAAAATTCTCTCATCAAGATCTATCAAATAAGATCCATGTTGACTATGAAATTCTTACAAAAAATATTATTATTATTACAGTCGAAATTGATGTAAATAGTGGCATGTTACTCTATTTGACAGGAATATATTATTCTATCTCACAGTAATATTTTAGTATGGTTCACAGTAACATGTTACTTTGGCAATATTGTCCAAGAAAAAAAAAAAAAAGGATATTTTACTTTGTCCTTGCTTAATTATGTGCCTCCTCCTTAGAGGGTTTATGAAGCAAAATGTTAAAATCCACCTACTCTCCACCTACTTCACCCACTTAAACCTACTCCACTAAACCTAACCCACTACACCACTACCACCTCACCTACTCCACTAAACCTAACCCACTACACCACTACCACCTCCACTTCACCTACTCCTTACCTACTACACACTCACCCTCTTCTATATATAGGAATCATGAATCATTGTAATAGACATCAATATATATCAATTAATAATACAATCATTTCTCTTTATACATTAAATTTCTACATGGTATCAGAGCAAGGTTAACAACCTAGTCAATCTGCTTCACCGGCGGGCGGCAGTCTCGCCTTGGCTGCCCGCCGGACCTCAACACATACCTCCTCTCCTTTCACCTTGGTCTCACCTTTTCGATGCTCTAGTCTATACCATTGAGGTGCCAAAGGGCTATCTGGTGGAACCCTTGTAGGCACTTCATTCATGTCGAAAGTCACTTTCGCTATAATATCATCACCACCTTCATCGGCGTCATCCAAGTCGGCAACGGCAGCTTCGAAAGCGTCCTCTTCACAATCATCCCTCTCTACTACCCTTTACTGGGTACACTCTGGGCACAGTACCATGCCTGGCCTGTTCAGGCCCTTGACCAAGGAAGCCCCAAGCCCACTTGTTAGGTGGCCTTGGTTCATAGCTCTTGCTTTCCTTTTGTATGCCTGGAGAACAGTCTTGTGGGAGTTGTCCAACTGGAAAAAGGTTTTATCAAGTATTACCCAGTTCGTGGGATTCCTCTTAAAACTTGCACTGGCCCTTATTTTCCATTTCATTGGTGATCCAGTAACTTCTCTGATCAGAGGAATAGAAACTACACTTTACACCATTCGAGCTTTCTACTCAGCAGTGATAGCATATACTCCTATTCCAGAGCTGACTCTGATCATCGTGCTGGTGTCTTCCGTAATTGCCATTGCTGAAGTTTCTGTTCCAGACTCTGTAGACAGCCAACCATACCTTCTTACAGTAGCTGGCTTAATCGGTTTTGCAGCCGTGAGAGACTTCATCTCCGAGTTGTCCTTCTGGACGCTCCTATTGGGATTGTTTGGTTTTGCTCGGTTTGTTAAGAAGAGGGATTATGTTTCTCCTGTGACAGCTACTCCGAATCCAGATGTTCTCATCTGTACACTGATGTTTTCCATCGCTGAAACAAAGTTTGGGACGTAGATTTTGCTGTACCACTTGGCATATACCACTCCACTTCCTTTTCCTCTCATCTTCTCCGATGCTCAGATTCTCCAACCCATATTTTTTTCCTTTTTTCTTTCCACACACTCCTGTTCCCCACTCAACTTTCTTTTTCTTTTTTTTATTTTATTATTTTACTCCATCTTTTGAAAAGAAAACGAAACACAAATTGATTCTTTTCTTATATATATATATATATATATTTCTTTTTCTTCTTTCCACCGCCCAACTTTTCCTTGAACCTCAACTTTTTATCTTTTCTTTAAAAAAAAAATATATATATATATATATATTCATTCCCTCTCATTTTTTCTGCTGAGTCTTGTAGCTTCCAGCCATTCGGATTTGCACAATACACCCATATTTTATTCATCTCAGGGATCAACCCCGATCACAATTTTACACACACAAAAAAAAAAAAAAAAAAAAAAAAAAAAAAAAAAAACAAACACCCACCCACAGTGGGATTTTTCTTCTCTACTCTGCCGCCGGTCTTTTCTTCTTGCCTCCGTCCTGGGCGGCCCTTGCCGGTGTTGCCTCCGTATTTCCCACTCCACTGGGCATGATCACTACTCCCTGCTCCTCCACTGCAGCATATGGCGGACCTCCAAAACGGAACATCACGGTGGCCTTCCGCTTCAGCTCCTTATTTTCCGCCTTTAGCACACTTATCTCTGCTCGCGCATCCTTATACATGCGTTGGAGCAGAGCCAGCTGGGAGTTTAACTGCTGCACCTCATTTGCCCTACTCTGCAGCCGGTTCGACAAGTTTGTAACCGCAGTCATGGTTTCCGCACATGACTTCAATGTATACTGATTGGCTTCCACATCCGACTGCACTGCCATTCTTTGCTCCACCGACCGCATCGGAAAGTTCAACGGAGCAAACTCCGGGGCGCTTGGTTGAGGTTCCAGTGCCACCGCACCAGTTATCTCTCTTGTTGACTCGTTGAGGTCGGGAAAGAGGGTGAGCAGACCGCGGGAAGACGAAGCCATTTTCTGGGTTACAAAGTGTTCCAAAGTTTCTCTCTCCGAAGAGGCAGAGTTTTTCAGAGACGGGTTGGTTTCAGCGGTTTCAGACTGGTATGCACAGCCTCCGCCTCACCCTTGGTTTAAATAGCCAGGGCCAATCCGCGCATCGCGCGCCACTTGCCGACAGACGACAACACGGGCGCGCAAGCCAAGGCGCTCACGTGCCTCGCCAACATGTCCGGCACATCTTTTTATGACTTGGGCTCGCCTTTTGATGGCACGCCTTTTGATGGATTGGGCATGCCTTTTGATGGCACGCCTTTTGAAAAATTGGGCACACCTTTTGAGGGTGCGACTTTTTAAGGGTCCGACAAGACTCTGTAAACTGTCCCGACATTGATTCCGGTTAGCTCCTTCATGGGTCCGACAAGACTCTGTAAACTGTCCCGACATTGATTCCGGTTAGCTCCTTTATGGGTCCTACAAGACTCTGTAAACTGTCCCGACATTGATTCCGGTTAGTTTCTACAAGGGTCCGACAAGACTCTGTAAACTGTCCCGACATTGATTCCGGTTAGTTTCTACAAGGGTCCAGCAAGACTCCGTAAACTGTCACCACAACTGTCACAACATTGTCTGCTACAACGGTCCGACATGACCCCATAAACTGTCTTCTACATCGGTCTGACACCGCCATCCAGTGTCCTCTACACCGTTATGACACCACCATACAGTGTCCTCTACATGGTTCTGACACCCCCATACAGTGTCCTCTACAACGTTATGACACCACCATCCAGTGTCTTCACCAATGGTCTGACACGACCATACAGTGTCTCTTATCCTCTTTTATTTTTATGTATTTTCTTGTTTTGTTACTCTCTCCACACTCAAGTTGGTTAGTTTCTATCCCCCTTGAGTTTGCGGGGGGCTGTTAAAATCCACCTACTCTCCACCTACTTCACCCACTTAAACCTACTCCACTAAACCTAACCCACTACACCACTACCACCTCACCTACTCCACTAAACCTAACCCACTACACCACTACCACCTCCACTTCACCTACTCCTTACCTACTACACACTCACCCTCTTCTATATATAGGAATCATGAATCATTGTAATAGACATCAATATATATCAATTAATAATACAATCATTTCTCTTTATACATTAAATTTCTACACAAAATAAATTGGATTATCCTTTTCATCAAACAAGGGTCCAATGGAGGGGTTTTGGCTAAATTTCCCTTAGATTTTACTTGTAAATTAATATTTATACATATTTTTCATTTGTATATGCATGTAAACATGGAGAAGACTAGTGAGGGTTTTAGAATGATGTCTTGTCATCATTGTTGGCCTTGTCAATGTCAACGAAGCGTTTGTGCTACTTCATCTATGGAACAAAAAGCATCAATTGAAAACGTGAGCATAGTCTGGATTTTCCAGATGTTGGCGGAACAACCAAGAAACTTTAGCACGACAAAACTAATGCATTTTTGTACCCTTTTTCTTTTTTGCAAAATCGGTATATCTTGGTCCTTTCCAGCTGGTACGGAGCAAGATTGGTAACATTGTTCACTATTTCTTTCTTTCTTATAGCTTGAAGAAGGAACTGAAAAATTGGTGCTGATACATGTTTGAATGAATAAGGGTTTCAGACACATGAAGTCGTACTATTATATTGTTATCTATTATCTAAATGATTTTCAGTTGCATTTTTGGGGTATTTTTCGACTTAATAAATAAAGCTTTTCGAATTTACCTATGTTGGGGTAATCACTCTAGTTTACTACACTCGTACAAATGCCATATAGTATGGTATGACTGGTTGGCGCAATTATAATTTTCCCTTTGTTTCATTTTATATAAATTTGACTTGGAGTCAAATTTAGAAATGTGAAGTTTCATTTATCTCAGTTACTTGGTAAGGTGGCAAATTGAGGAAATTAGTAGGTCACACCAGAATCACATCCATTGCCAACTAGTAGTTTTATCGTCTGGAACTAGTAATAGTGGATTTACCATCTGAATTAGGATGGGAGATGAAGAAGTTTCTCTTAGTTCGTTGTGTTGGTAACTGGTAAGCCTGAAGGTTTCTATGAATGCTGAAATAGTTGATTGTATATATATTTGATATGAAAGTTGTGGAATTTTGTACCTTTAAATGAATAATCCTTTTGTCCTTGTATTCCTAAAAATTGTACACATTATTTGAAATAACATCTACGGTGCCCATTAGATGATTTCAATTCTATTTTAATTGCCATGTGCTCCCTTGCTGGATTTCCATCTTGTGCAATTGAATGTCAATGAACACGGTCAATTTACTTGGTATGCCTAAATTTATACTCGAAAGATGCGTTAAAATAAGTAAAGTGATATATATTATTGATGCAGAATATATGCAAAAAATCATTAAGGAGAAAGAAAATTGTTAAAAATGATGACATTTAAAGAGTATCTTTGTTGAAATATACACAATTGAAATTGCTTTTTAACTATTTGAGTGAACTTTCGATGCAGATGAAAGGCTTGACTGTGGCAATGGTGGGAGATGGAATAAATGACTCGCCAGCCTTAGTTGCAGCCGATGTTGGAATGGCAATTGGTGCAGGCACAGATGTAGCCATAGAAGCAGCTGATATAGTTCTTATCAAGAATAACCTGGAAGATGTAGTTACAGCCATAGATCTTTCCAAAAAGACGATATCACGTATTCGACTCAACTATGTGTGGGCGCTCGGATACAATGTACTTGGGATGCCAATTGCTGCTGGGGTTTTGTTCCCATTCACCGGGATTCGTTTACCACCTTGGCTTGCAGGTGCTTGCATGGCTGCTTCATCAATTAGTGTGGTTTGTTCTTCACTCCTTTTGCAGTCTTATAAGAAGCCTTTGCATGTTGAGGATCCTTTAGGGCCTAGTAGTACTTGCTAAGATCAGTTCAAAATTTGAGAATCATAAACTCAATAGTCTTAAAGTTGTCAATGTCACACACCTCGTGGGACAAGTTGTTTAGCTGCTTTCCACTAGTTATAACATTGTCATGAAGCAAGAAATTTCTAATATAATAATAGTCAAACGTGATTGCAATTTGGAGATTATGATCTCATTCTGCTAGAATAATAAAATGTGTGTGCATATTGGGATTGACAAAACTTTGCTGCATCAAAAAGTTTTTGGACCTAAGGACCTTTTTTCTCTTTAGATTAAGGTTATGTTTGGATCTAGATTCATTGAAGTTGAGTTTGGATTGGGGATTTAAGGATGGATTTGTGGAAGGAAAGGAAATGGCAAGAGTAATTTGACACAAAAAAAAAAGTTCTTCTTTCATTGACTTTTCCCTTCCTATTTCTATTTTATATTTTTTGTCTATAAATTTTTCTTCCAATCCTTGATCCAAGCACAGAGGGAAAAGAAAAAGAAAAAGAATTACTTATACTATTTATATAGGTAATTAACGTTGTATTTGGATTATAAATTTAGATAGTGATTTGACAAGAGGAAGAGATAGGGAAATGGAGAGAAATTTTAGTCTATGCTTAACATCTCCTTCCCTTGTTCCCTTTTCAAATTCATATCTGAATACAACCTAAAGGGAAAAGAAGAAAAAAGGGTGGGTTTGTGAAATATGTGTTTTCTTCTTATTTTCTTAACCCAACCAAAAAAGAGAAATTTAGTTGGCTTCTACATCTAAGTTTTAATTTTGAAATAATTTGAATTTCATATATTCTGAAGTTTTTTGAGCACTGAAATTTCTTAGCACTCAATTTTTAATTCAATCAAATTATAGTTTTTATATCTATTAAGTTTTCGTTTGAGATGTGGGTTGATTTTTTGGTTATTTTATCCTATGCCTAAAAAGTCTCGTTTGGGATGAGTTTTTTGACCTTTTTGACTTTTGTGAGAGAAAAAATAAAATGATTATAGTTTGGATGTGACATTTTGTGTTATTGATTTTTTAACTTATTTTATCATTTTGTGACTAAAATAGCTAAAAAAAAAACCCATACTAAACATAGCCTAAATAAGAAACAAAATGGTTGGTTTAGCCACATACCTGCTTGCCTCACATGCCGTCTTAGTGTACATTGAACATTAAGAGCATGTTGTCACGAATTGGGTGCTTGTCGTCCTCCTAAAAAACCGGCTCCATGAGTGGTATTGCATACCCGTGAATTATGCCCAAGGACCAACCCAGGAGATGCGATAGGGATCTATCCTACCTGTCTTGTTGCTCACAAACTAATGCGCTTGTAAGGTGCTTGGTATAGAACTCGCATCCCTAATAAGTCGGTACGTGACAATGTGCTCCCATGTGAAAGGAAAATAAAAAAAAAAAAACAAACAAACATGCCCTTTTTGTGTGGTCTACATTGAACATTAAAAAAAGAGAGTTGTTATTAGCATTTATCTAATTTCTTTAGACTTCTTATTTTCTTGAACCCTCACTTTAAACCCTAAATTTTAGTAATATTTCTTTGAAATATCAATTTTACCTATATTCATAATATCATCACCCAAGTGCATATCCATTTAATTTTGTACACTCTTTCTTCTTTTTTTTCTTCTCTTAGTAAATGATGAATGATTGAGAATAACAAACGATTGAGAGACAAATCAACTGTCTCTCTTTTATCCTTCTTTTATAAACGATGATCTCTTTCTCCTTGTAACCATGGACAATAGTATCTCAATCGAAAATCTCTTCAACGATCTCTTTTTTCTTTTTTTTTGGGTAACCTCCAACTCTCCATCACATATATTATTATTATTTTTTTGTTTCTTTCAATGTAAAACCCTTGATACAAGGGGTTTTAGAGGGAAAAACTCTCAGAAAAACAAAAATAGGAAAAAAATCCTACAAACTAGAACTGTTCGGTGTTCCAATATCGAATAAAATGCTTATATTCAGCAATGTATTATTGAATTAAATGTTTTCATTCAGCACTGCATTACTGAATAAAACCTTAACAGTCGGCAAACTAGTATTGAACCGAAAACGACCCAGAATCGCAAATGTAAGATAGATAGGAGTGTAAATTTGGCTCGGGTCGGCCCATGTTAGGCCTCGCAGGCTCCTGCCAAAGTTCGGGCCAGCCCACGGGGGCAGGAAATTAGGCCGAGGGGTATTCAGGCCTTGGGTGAGCAGGAGAGCCGGGCTTGAACAAATTTTTTTTATCAAAATTTTATTGTTTCTCACTAAAAAAGACACTGGGCCTCGGGCCGGGCCTTGGGTGGACCTTAAGCTGGCCGATGGCCGGGCTTCAAAATGATGGCCCAGGCCCTGGCCTAGGGTCTCGAGCCCAAACAGGCCTAAACGAATCGGGCCCACCCTGGGCCACGGCGGGCTTCGGGTCACCCACAGGCCGCAGGCCTTTTTTACACTCCTAAAGATAGATAAACTTACTAATATAACGTCAACCTCATTAGAGTTGTTGTCAACGTCCTCTATTACTCTATAAGTATCAACGAATGGTGAAAACAATCACAAATACAGAAACTCAGAGACTATAATAGGATTGTTTACAACGCTAATTGATTTGGAACATCGAATACATTTGAAACCACCGAACAAAAACGTTAACTGATTAGGTAGTTTTCAATGTTTTTCATTAAAGATGAATACGTGGGTTTAGGATGGCGCTGAAAAAAAATACGATTAGGGTTTAGATTAATAAGGAATATGTATAGATAGGGATGAAGGTGAGTGTATAATATTATAAAGTGTCATTTTAATTATTTTAATTTGGTGGGGGATGTTCTATTAAGAGTTATTCTTTAATATAATTTTATTTCAAGATATAATTATAATGAAAAAAAAAGTAAGAATTTGAAAGTTTAAAAAAATCAGATAAGTACTAATAGGAGCCCTTAAAAAAAAAAAAAGAAAAAAAAAAGAGTTTATGATAACGTGTTCGTTGCACTTTTGAAGAACTGTACACGTTTCATATCAACATCTTTCTTTTAGTAAAGATGGTATTATCAATAAAAAAAAATCTTTAAAAAATAATATTAAATTGTTCAAAAATATCAAATGAATCGATAAGATCAAAATTGGATAAAAGGAGTCTTTATTGTTGAATAATATGTGCGATTATACTTGATTGAATCTTGAAGTAAAAAAATAATCGTAAGATCATACCATGTTTATTCGAAATTGTTTATTCAAAATGTAAGCTTGTTTCTTGACTATGTGTAATTTCAAACCTTATTGTTGAATTTTCAGAATCTATTTTTTTTTTAAAAAAAAATTAAAAATTAATTGGTAAAAAAATAAAATATGAAAAGAACTTAATATTTTTATATAATTTTTTGGAGGGTAAAAATATTTTTTTTAGATATTTATTTTTATTAAAATTAGTTTATAATTTTTCAAAATAAATTTAAAAAATAAGTTTTAAAAACACAATCAAATAGTATGGAAGCACAAGCCGTTAATAAAATATCTGATGAAATATATTCATATAATTGACATGTAAAATAAAGTATTGCTTTAAATATGGTATTCAGGGGAATATTACGAACGAAATGAATAAGGTCCTTTCCATTTTACTTTTAAAAATGGAGATCTTCATTTGACTTATTATGCTTATATTACAGTGATGATTTTAGAAATTTTTATAAATAGGGTTACCTTAAGTTCTACAAATTTAAAAAAAAAAACAAAAACTTTAAACCAAACAACATTCCTCTTTTGTATTTTGAATTTTTTAAAAGAGTTTTTGAGTTTTTATTTTTCCTGTATTTTGTTGTCTTTAGTGAATCTTTTTTCTTCATATTTTAGTCAATTTTTTTTTAGATGCACCTAAAAAAGTAAAATGAGTTCATTTGGTATCAGCTATTTTGGCTAAATTAGTCAATAAAAACAAAACAGACTAATTTAACTAATAAGATAAAATGTCACATCCAAACTATAATTGTTTTACTTTTTCTCTCATAACAATTAAATCAACTACAAAAAAAAATCAAAATTTATCCCATACAAAACTTTTTTAGTCAGTCTAAAATAGTCAAAAGCTAAGTTAAATTAGCTCATCTCAAATGAATAATAAGTGTATTTAGATTAAGTAAAACTAAAAAGTAAAAAGCAAAAACTTAAAATTTAAAAAATTCACCCAAGACAAATGAATTGTTGGTATTTTTTCATAATAATACAATAAAAATATATAAAATAAATTAAATAGAAATGACAAAACAATTTATTTATTTATTTAAAGAATGAAATATAGAATAAAATACACAACTAAAAATATAGAAATGAATTAGATTACATAGAACAAATTATTAACATGGATAACTAAATATTAGAACTCATCTTTGTAAACTAAATTTTGAAAAAAATAAGAACAAATAATAAAAAAAGAAGCAAATCGAAACCTGCATTAGACAATTTTCTTAAAACGAATTTATCGCATCTCGATAGATGCTGGAGGTACGTTGGCGTCTATCTCCCATGATATGACGGTCGAAATCAGCTAATGCAGAAGTACCTTCTGAATAACTTCAGTGAACTTGACAATGGTTGCACTCTCTCTAACAAGAACCAACAAAGGGGCTAGCAAAAGAAGATAGGAAAAATTTTCTTTGGAGGAAAAAAAAAAAACTCCAACTATTTTTATCTCAAAACGCCATCTCCATTTTAAATCAAAAACCTTGCAAAATTATTTTACAAAGTTGGAGGGGAAAGACCTCTATTTATACAAGTACGAGAATCCCTACTCATGAAGGCTATACATCAAGCCATTGAGGCTATAGTTATAAAAGTTAAAAATTTATGGCCACTAATATGGTCATCGATTCTATCAAAAGATGAGAATTACAAAATTTTACATTTCTCATGTGCTTAATATATACAAATAAATTTGTATATAATGATATTTGAATAAACCAATTAGATGGGTCACAAAATGGATACTAATATTAGGTCACAACCTGATCCAAGCCTAATTCTCAAACACATGCACAAGCTAAGCCCAATACAACATAGCCTAGCCCAAGCTCAAGATTAAGTCCAAGTCCAAGTCCGAGTCTACGACCAAACTCAGCACATGCACAAGGACAAGCCTAGGCCCAATCCAAACTAAGACTAAGTCCAGATCTAAGTCCAACTTTTATTGATATCCACTTTATAAGACAATTCTCATTCACAAGTCAATGGTTTCGGCTCATTATTTTTGTATTACAATCTTCTCACTTAAGAGAATAAAATACTACTCAAACTTATTTCAACCGGCGGTTGGGTCCTCCTTTAGTTTCAAATTAAAGTTACCGAAAATCAATATTTTCCAACATGAAATATATAAAATAAAAAATTTCAAAAATTATTTTTAAAAACAGTTAATCAAACAAAATGATTTAAACTTTTCAAACATAATTGTGGGGAAGTGGTTTGGAAATATTCTTCTGATCCTGGGGGACGCTCGTGATCCTCAGCTAGTTACCTGAAAAAGAATAAACATTCCGATCGGGGGTGCCAGAATTAGCACTCCGACGGGCAAGTCAGTCTCTACACTCTGGATTACTTGTATTTTAAGTTAGCGTAATGGTTCTCACATACCTTTCTCTGACTGATGATCCCGTATTTATATTATTCTCTTTGGGCCCTAGGGCCAGGCCCATGCTCGATCCTTTACATGTACTTCTACTCAGCCTTTGCTCTACTGATTGGAAAGCCGATTATTTTATTCGGCTCTTCAATTGACTAGGATCAATGCCGAATAGAGATTATGTCCCGGACTGGACTCGTCCATTTGTCCCTATTGATCTAATGAAATTCGGCTCCCACAATTGTCCCCCAAACACCCCACTAGCATCAGTTTAGTCGGCGTGTTTGGCTTCGAGCTTGGAAAGTCAAAAATTCGGCGGTTAATCCTCCTCCCAATGCGTCTCAGAACGCGTACACGTTTTTTGGTCATTATAACGATTTCCCGCCCCTTCGTACACTGCCTCCATTTAATGTGATTTAAAATTGTCTCTTCAAATGTATGTTTTGGATGTTCAAAAATATCTGGTTCGCCTTCTAGTGCAACTCTTTCACCTCGCGGCTCTGCAACTCCTTGTTTCTCGTTTTCCCCTTCATCTTCTGTAAGTTTTCTTTTCCTTCACTTCCGATCCCATCTCTTTGTTTGCTTTTAGTTTCCCACAATCCTTGGGCTGGCCGGGATGGCAAAACATCTGAAGGAGCTCCTTTCAGCGGATCGAATCTCCGGCTTTTGAAGCCATTTTTTCATCCCCGATGACGTCTATCTGTCACTTTTGGCAGACAGCACCATTGATATGGAGAGGGATGATGAGAGCATAATCGTCTTTCCTCTCCTGTCAATTGCTGAGGGCGGAGTCCGCTTTCCCCTTCACCCATTTTTGAGGGCCGTTCTTCGATACTGGGGTCTAATCCCTTCCCAGCCCAATGTAATTTTTTTTCGCATCATAATGGGGATTGTAGAGCTAAACCGGCGTCTTAGGATTAATTTAGATATACCTGTCGTTCGGCATTGTTATGTCCTAGCCAAATCTACTGGCCAGCTAGGACGCTACTTTCTTAGAGCCAAGGATACTGATCATCACTTAGTGACTATGCTTGCCAACTTTGGCAAGCGTATCGATGACGTGATGGTCGTAGTTCGAGGCAATTAGGAATTCGGCGAGGGTAAAGATCGCCTAGACCCCGTGCCAAGGCAAAAAGGCAAACCAGGTGGCCGATTAGATCACTTTTGTTTCTATTATTACAATATCTGTATTCGGCTCTATATACATCTAATCGCTTCATTTATGCAGGTAGTGACTTGAAGAGAGTATTGGCTTCAGACGACGACGCTGTGCTCGTAGAAATTAAAACTGCGCTACAGTTCGTCGGCCGTCCAAATCTTCAAAAACAAGGGAGGGCGGCCCACATTCTCCTGCGGTACGAGCCGACTTTCACGACATTTTCGGCGGCACACAACATTCTAATTCTGCGAGGGGATAACTATCTTACAGCCTTTATCTTTCCCAGCTTCAAGAACATAAGGCAGATTGGTTTAGAAACATTCAATTCGGAACACGTAGAAGAACAAGCGGCCGAACCAATCGCCGAGGACCCGGACCAGTTGGCAGCGGAGGTTGACGAAGCTCTTAACTCGACCTTTGAGGAAGCCGGAATCAACTCGTCCGACCCTCCGTCCACATCAGGCCGAGTGGACGCCTCCTTCGAAGATATTTTTATAAATTTGGGAGACCTTCCTAGCGCTTATTCTGAGGATATGGCTGGGGAAAGTTTTACATATGGTATTTCTTGGTATGTTACGATCCCAACTCCTTGTTTTGCAGACGGTTGGGAGGATAGCCAAATTAGGCCGCCGCTAGCATGATGCCATTGAAAGAATTGGCCGCTTGAAGTCGGAAGTCGAGGGTGAGAGGAGTAGGGCCGAGTTCGAGGCGGCGAGAGCCACAATGGAAAGTGCACAAGCCAAAGCTGAGAAGGAGAGGGCGCGGACTACTGACCAGCTCAAATCCGACGCCGATGAGAGGGAAAACGCGAGCGAGGAATCGCTCAAGTTAGCCAAGGAGGTGCTTGCCAAGCTGGAGGCCGAATTGGAAGAGTCGAAGAAGGCTAAGAAAAAAGCCGACTCTGAGGCTTCCGCGGCGTTCAAGGCTGGGAAGAGCGCCGCCCTTGAAAACTATGTAGAAGAAGTCTCTAAATTCGAGAATCGGGGATTCAAACACGGCTGGTTCAAAGCCCTTGCTACAGCTGGAGTTACATTGGCCATGCCAATTCCATACGAGCAAGTGGACGTTGAGCCGCTTGAGTCTATCCCAGGGCTTGAATTGGGAGACATTTTAGTTTTGTTAGGTATTTTCAATTTCAATGTATGTTTTTGTAAACATGTTTTGTTTTCTTAGTCGACATCTATTTGCTTGGGGTAATCTCCATGTATAAAATGATGACTTTGCTGTATTCAATTTATGAATGAATATTTCCCTTGCCTTGCATTATTTTCTATATTTAATTGTGGTTATCGATGAAGATTACTGTTTTGTTTTTGGTATTTTGGGAAAAACTATTGCTGTCTGTCGCGCGGTAGAAAAACATTCGTGTACACTTGCCGAGTAGATAACTAAGGGTTAATAAATGTGATCAGATTAATAAATGTGATCTTGCCGAACATCATTAATTTATGGGGCTTAGGTATTTGGCCAATCAGATTTAATAAATGTGCCCTTGCCCAGCTAATGTATGAACTCCGAAAGTCGAATATCATTTAGTTCATGGAGTGGCTGCGGCACAAATTGATCGGCATCGGGCTTAGGTATTTGGCCGATCAGATTAATAAATGTGCCCTTGCCCCAGCCAATGTATGAACTTTGACAGTCGAATATCATTTAGTTCATGGAGTAGCTGCGGCACAAATCGATCGGCATCGGGCTTAGGTATTTGGCCGATCAGATTAATAAATGTGCCCTTGCCGTAGCCAATGTATGAACTTCGACAATCGAATATCATTTAGTTCATGGAGTGGCTGCGGCACAAATCGATCAGCATCGGGCTTAAGTATTTGGCCGATCAGATTAATAAATGTGCCCTTGCCCTAGCCAATGTATGAACTTCGACAGCCGAATATCATTTAGTTCATGGAGTGGCTGCGACACAAATCGATCGGTATCGGGCTTAGGTATTTGGCCGATCTTAATAAATCTGCCCTTGCCCCAGCCAATGTATGAACTCCAAAAGCCGAATATCATTAGTTCATGGCATGGCTGCGGCACAAATCGATCGGCATCGGGCTTAGGTATTTGGCCGATCAGATTAATAAATCTGCCCTTGCCCCAGCCAATGTATGAACTCCGAAAGTCGAATATCGTTTAGTTCATAGGGTGGCTGCGGCACAAATCGATCGACATCGGGCTTAGGTATTTGGCCGATCTTAATAAATCTGCCCTTGCCCCAGCTAATGTATGAACTCCGAAAGCCGAATATCATTAGTTCATGGAGTGGCTGCGACACAAATCGATCGGCATCGGGCTTAGGCATTTGGCCGATCAGATTAATAAATCTTTCATTGCCCCAGCCGATGTATGGACTCCGAAAGCCGAATATCATTAGTTCATGGAGTGCGCGCATTGATGATGTCGCCTCGGGAGTGGGGTGCACTCCTGAGTGATTAAAAATGGGGGTGAGAGATTCTAACTGAGTTTCATAAAGCGACTCGACTCTGCTTGTCCTCCGTGGCCGAAAAAGTGTGAATGTCAACCAGACTTTTCTTTAACAGTAAGGGAGAGGGCAGGACTTTGGTGGAGCTGGACTCATCAATGAATCGAGGTAGCGAGCCTTCCCGTACGGAAGGTAGGGCATCTGCAGAGCACGAACAGCGCCATTCTCTGCGTCGACGAAGCAGGTCACCAAGGAAGAAGAAGTGCCAGTAGGGGAGCTCCCCTCGTTCGCGAAGCGAGGCCAGCGAACCACCACGCCCATTGAGCTTTTCAGTTTTCATTGGGAACAGACCGATGACAGAGGCAGATTCCATCATCCGCGACCCGAACTTGGCGATCGAATTTGCACGACAAATTTTTCTGTTGAAAGTACAACAGTCGATGGTTGGTCGACCTGACTTCGAGGTGTTTCGAGAGGGCGTTCATGGGGCGGTGAAAGGGCTGTACACCACCTATGAAATCGGCATGCGCGACGAGAAATAGAGAAGAATGATGAACGCATTCGAAGCTTAGAAGCTCGCGCGGAAGCGGCTGAGGGCAAGCTAAGGAAGGTCAAGGCTGCTCAGACACAACCAGCCGTACGAGCTAACCCAATTGTGGAAGAAAGGGTGACCCAGTGGCTTATCAGTACTGCACTTGCCGATCGTGACACGGCGAGCATGTTTGCAATAGAGTCCGCGAAGGGGAGGGCTTATGAAAAAGGCTTCCATGAGGGCCGAAAAGTAAGGATAGAGAAGATCAGGGAAAAGCTCGCCGAGAAAGTTTGCCGATGTGAAAATCGTGGATTTAAGCACGGTTGGATCAAGGTGCTTTAAGCCGAGGAAGCTCTCCGAGCAGCGGGCGTTGATTCGGCGTTGCCGCTATACCATCGTGATCACTTCCCTTTTTCCGCCTTCGAAGTCGAGAAAAGTGACGACGAGGGAGACGCCGGACAAAAATAGGCATTGTAATGCTCAAACGCAGATTGCGTGCAAGATTATGTAATAGTTAGCTAATTGAATAAAATGTTTTATTTTAGATGTTTGTGTTTCATTTTGAATTTTTATATGCTTAATTAGGCATCTCATTTGGAATGTTTGCATGTTTGGATTTGTCTATGCGATTGCGTCGGCCCAAGTTATCTAAGCATTTCATTTTGAATGTTTATATGGTTTAATGTGCAAACGGTTTTTGCCGGCTCAATCCGAATTCGGAGTCTTATTCGGCCCATAAGTGTTAAGCACGAAGGACGCTCCGAATCCGGAGCCTTAATCGGCCGAAAGGCGTTATGCACCGATGGGGCTCTGAATTCAGAGACTTTATTTGGCCAATCTGAATTCGGGGTCTTATTCGGCCCATAAGCGTTAAGCACGAAGGGCGCTCCGAATTCGAAGCCTTAATCGGCCCAAAGGCGTCATGCACCGATGGGGCTCCGAATCCGGAGACTTTATTTGGCAAATCGTGGAATCCGCGAAGGGCGCTCTGAATCTGAAGGCTTTTATCGGCCCAAAGGCGTCATGTGCCGATGGGGCTCTAAATCCAAAGACTTTATTTGACCAATCGTGATATCCACGAAGGGCGCTCTGAATCCGGAGGCTTTTATCGGCCTAAAGGCATCATTCGCCGATGGGGCTCTGAATCCGGAGACTTTATTTGGCCAATCGTGACATCCACAAAGGGCGCTTCGAATCCGGAGGCTTTTATCGGCCCAAAGGCGTCATGCGCTGATGGGGCTCCAAATCCGGAGACTTTATTTGGCCAATTGTGATATCCATGAAGGGCGCTCCGAATCCGGAGGCTTTTATCGGTCCAAAGGCGTTATGCGCCGATGGGGCTCTGAATCCGGAGACTTTATTTGGCCAATCGTGATATCCACGAAGGGCACTATGAATCCAGAGGCTTTTATCGGCCCAAAGGCGTCATGCACCGATGGGGCTCTGAATCCGGAGACTTTATTTGGCCAATCGTGATATCCACGAAGGGCGCTCTAAATCCGGAGGCTTTTATCGGAACACTTTTGAACTGGATTTCGCAATGAATAAACAGGAATCTTTGTATTACAAAAGTGGAATGTGTACATGGTGAACCGTTCGAAATTAGTATCATTCCCCACAGGTCGGGTTCAATGATAGAATTTACGCAAGTGTGTTGAATTCTAAGGCCGTGACAGACTCCTTCTAGACATGTCTTTGAGCCGATATGCCCCTACTCCTGCGATCGAATCGACCTGATAGGAGCCGTCCCAGTTAGGACCCAATTTTCCATCAGCCGGTCTCCTGGCAACTGGAAGTACTTTTTTCAGGACCAACTCTCTTGGTGTGTATCGGCGCAGCTGAACACGTTGGTTGTACTACTTATCAAGCTGTTGCTGGTATCGTGCCATGGACACAAGGGCACGGTCTTTTCGTCCTGTGACCAGAATCAAATCCAAAGCCAGCATCATGTCGTTTCGGCCCATATCAAAAACTTGCGATTTCAGGGTTGGGTGGCCGATCTCCTGGGGTATGATCGCCTGGGTTCCAAAGCATAAATCAAACGGCGTTTTCCCAGTGGATCGCTTCGGCGTAGTTCGATTAGCCCACAATACACTCGGCAATTCTTCGACCCATTTGCCTTTAGCCTTCTGCAGCTTCTTCTTGATGCCGTCCAAGATGGATTTGTTAGAGGCTTCAGCTTGACCATTGCTTTATGGATAAGTCGGCGTGGAAAAGTAAGGCCGGATACCATACTTGCTGCACAACTCTCGGTAGACGCCACAATCAAACTGGGTGCCGTTGTCTGAGATAAGTGCTCTTGGAATGCCGAATCATGTTATGATATTTCGCCAAATGAAACGCTTCACGTCGGTATCTCGGATGTGCGTTAGTGCTTCCGCTTCTATCCATATTGTAAAATAATCTATTGCGACAATCAAGAATCGTTTGTTACCCGGGGCACGAGGTAGTGGTCCAACGATGTCAAGTCCCAATTGGGCAAACGACCAAGGATTGGTTATGGAGCTTAGTTCTTCCGCAGACAGGTGGGTCAAAGAAGATAACTTCTGGCACTATTCACACTTTTTCACGTAACATTCGACATCGGCTCTCATTGTCGGCCAGTAATACCCCTGTGTCACGACTCGATGAGCCAAAGAGCGCCCACCAGAATGGGCGCCACAACTGCCCTTATGTATTTCAGTCAGAAGCTCTTTGACTTTGTCCGGATACATGCATTCCAAATATGGACCAGAAAGGGATTTTTTATAAAGCTTTCCTTGCGGATCTAAGTAGTATCGCAAGGCTTTGTTTCACAGCTTGTGCGCTTTTTTCTTGTCCTCTGGGAGCTGTTCGGATGATAGGAATGCAGCAATGGGATCCATCCAACTCGATCTAGATTCTATGACATTGACCTGGACTTCCTCCGAAGGGCTAATGCTCGGCTCCGGGATGAAACCCATTTCAATGGTCCGTTTAATCTCTGAGTTAATGACGGAGGCTAGGCAAGCCAGGGCATCTGCATGTGTGTTCTGATCACGTGTTATCTGATTTAATTCGTGATGGTCAAATTTTGCAGCAAGGAGTTAGCCGTTTTCATGTAAGCCGCCATATGGTCATTTCTTGCCGCGTACTTTCCCTTTAGTTGATTGATCACCAATTTTGAATCGCAAAATACAAGCAAATGCCGAGCACCCATAAGATGTGCATTCCGCAAACCGGTTAGAAGGCTTCGTATTCGGCTTCGTTATTTGATGCTTCGAAGCCGAGCTTGACGGCCTGCTTAATTATTGCACCGTCGGGAGCCATGATTACTACTCCGGCTCCACTGCCTTGTTGATTGGATGATCCATCACAGTACAATTGCCAAATATCCCCAACATAAATTCTCCAGTTCGGCTTTGGTCGAATTTCATTAGACTTGAAGTCGGCAAGACCCTCAGTGAATTCGGCGACAAAGTCAGCAAACACCTGTCCCTTGATTGAGGTTCTAGGTAGAAACTGAATATCGTTCTGGCCGAGTTCAAGAGCCTACTCTGAAACACGTCCTAATGCTTCCACACTACGTAGTACTGATCGGAGGGGATAATCTGTTAGCACCCCTTGGAAGTAATGCATTAGTTTTTTTGCCGCCATGACTAGGGCTTGGATGAGTTTTTCCAGTGGAAGGTAGCATGTTTCGGCGTCAACCATTGCCTTGCTTACATAATACACTGGCCGTTGCTCCCCCAGCTCTTCCTTTATTAGTACGGCGCTGATGGCTCGGTCGGAAACTGCCAGATACAAAATGAGCGGGTCGCCTGCCGAAGGTGTTGTTAAGAGTGGAACTGATCGGAGGTAGGTCTTGAGGCCATTGAAAGACGCTTCGCACTCGGCGGACCATTCGAAAGCCTTGCCTTGCCGTAGTGTATGAAAGAATTGTCGGCAACGATCTATGGACCGACTGATGAACTTGTTGAGTGCGGCGGCCATCCCCATCAACTTTTGAACCTCTTTCACTAAACGAGGGGAGCTGAGCTCCAAGATTGTTGTGATTTGCCTCGGGTTGGCTTTGATTCCTCGGTGGTTGACAATGTAACCCAAAAATTTTCCAAAGCTGATCCCAAACGCACATTTTGAAGCGCTCAGCTTCATTTTGTATTTGCGTAAAATGCTGAATGTCTCTTCCAGATCGACTAGATGAGTTTGCTCTTCTTTGGACTTGACCACCATGTCATCAATGTATACTTCCATATTCTGGCTGAGTTGCTCCTTGAACATGGTAGTGACCAGTCTTTGGTAAGTTTCCCCCGCATTCTTCAGCCCAAAAGGCATAACCTTATAGCAGTAGGTTCCTCTTGGGGTGAGGAATGTAGTTTTGTCTTGGTCCTTCGGATGCATGGTGATTTGATGGTAGCCTTTGTAAGCATCGAGGAAGCATATACGCTGATGGTGTGCCGTCGCATCTACAAGTTGGTTAATTCTGGGTAGGGGAAAACAATCCTTGGGGCAGGTTTGTTTAGGTCCGTGAAATCAACGCACACTCTCCAAGTCCCATTTTTCTTCTTCACAACCACTATATTAGAGAGCCATGTAGGGTAGGTCAATTCCCTGATTGCCCCGGTGTCAAGCAACCTGTCAACCTCCTCAATAACGGCGGTAATGTGTTCTGTGGCTGACCGCCAGCTTTTCTGAATGATCGGCTTGCATTTTGGGTCAACATTCAAATAGTGCTGTGAGACAGACGGATCTATACCCGGCATCTCGTGTGGAGTCCACGCAAAGACATCAAGGTTGCTGAGCAGGAAGAGAATTAGCTGCTGTCTGTCGGCTTGATTCAGGGAGGCACCGACCATGAAGAACCTGTCTGGGTTTCTGTCAATTTCAACTCGATCTAGGGCTTCTATGGCTTTTTCACTTAGGAGCTGCCTAACATCGTCGAGGCTCTCCCGATCCGGCACCTCAATAGAATTCACTTACAACTCTTTTGGCGTCTTCCTAGTAAGGAGATAGCATGCTTGTGCTGACTTCTGGGAGCCACGAATTTGCTCAATGCCACGTTCTATCGGGAAGCGTAGCAGCTGATGATAGGTGTTTGGCACGGCCTGCATAGTGTGCAACCAAGTTCGCTCCATGATGAGATTATACGGTGATGACAGCTTGACGACCAAGAATTCCACATCCACTGTTCGGGAGCCAGCTCGGACAGGTAGTGTGATTTTTCCCAATGGGTATTCTGGATTGGCGTTGAAGCCGAATAGTGGATAAAGAACCGGAGAGAGATCTGATTCAGAGAAGCCGAGTTTGGTGAATGTCTTGTAATACATAACTTTCGATGTGCTCCTTGGATCAATGAGTATGCGCTCAACGGTGAATCGGTTTACCCGTAACTCGATCACCAAGGGATCGATGTGGGGAAGTGTCATTCTGGCTAAATCTGAATCATCAAAAGCAATGCTCGCAGCTTCATGGGGCCGTTTAGCCGGAGTGAGTTGATTTTAAGGGTCGGGATTCGACTGAATCGTATGCACCGCGGATGACATTGGCAGGCTGTATATCATGTGGATCACGCTGAGTGGAGGGGAATCCTGTCTTAAGGCTATTGCTTTGGTTGAGTTGCCTTTTCGGATATATTGTTGTAACCGACCATCTTGTACCAAATCCTCTAGGTGACCCTTCAATGCATAACAACTCTCAGTATCGTGGCCGTGATCCTTGTGATACTCGCACCGCCTATCTTGTCTTCTCGTTTCAGGAGGTCCCACAATTTTGGACGGCCATTTGAAGAACGGAAGGTGTTGGACTTTGGACATAATCACGCTGATCGGCTCTGACAACTCTGTGTATTTCTTGTCGGCGCGCCTTGTGTGCCTGCCATCGACTTGCAGTTGTTCATTTGCTCGGTGGGGGCATCGGTCGCTCGATCGGTGAGAATCCTGTCTTTTGTCCCATTTAGCCCGATGTCGCAGTTCGGGGCTCTGAGGTGGTACAGAACTTATCAGCTGAGCTATTTCAGAAGAGGCCATTTTGTTGGCCACATTTCTGACTTTAACCCGTAAGGCGTCATCCTCCACTTTGCAGTATTCCTTAACTTTCTTCATCAACGACCAGACTGTTTTGGGGGGTCTTCTTGTCAAGGAGCTATGGAGAGCACTGTCAGGATGTAAACCAATTTTGAAGGCGGTGATGGCCATGAAGTCGTTGCATGCGTCATCAACAAGATTAAAGCACTCCTAGTAGCGTGTCGAATACGCTCTTAGTGTTTCTCCTGGCTGGATCTGCATTGCCCAGAGAGAGTCGGCTTGTTTCGGCTAGACCTCGTTGGTGATGAATCTAGCCCTGAAAGATTTCTGTAATTGATGGAAGCTCTTGATCGAAGCCGGCTCCAATTTATAATACCACCTAACAACCAATGGTCCCAAACTGCTGGAAAATATCGTCATCTGCATGCAATGTCATGGCTTGCTTGTAGTGACGGATGTGATCGGTGGGGTCTGATTTTCCATCATAAAGAGTGAACGACAGAGCTTTGAACTTTTTGGACAGGACCGCCTTGCGATCTGTCGTACAAAGGGATCATGTTAGTCTTCTTCGTCTGAACTGTTTCTTCTTTGCTTATGCCTTATACGTACACTCTCTTCAGAAGAACTAGTAGCTTTGAGTCGACCCTTCTTTTTGGGCTTTGAGGATAATGAGTCAGAGTCACTGTCAGTGTCTTGTTGTCGGGCTCGAGGTCGTTGACCACCTGTCTTCAAAGGTTGTTCCAGATCTTGGCGTACAGCTTGTTTGGACTTCGCTACTTCCAAGGCCAAATCTTGACGGAGACATTTGTTCTCAGCTATCATGTTCTCCAACCTCTGTTTGTTTTGCTTTGTTTGCTCCATAATCGCTTGCATTGCCTCTTGTGCTGATGTCGAGGGTGAACCGATGTTCAAGGCCCTTCTTGAGTAATATTCTCTGGCCCAAGCATATTGCTTGGAGTGGTTTCATCTTGTGGTGTAGGGTCGACAGTGACTGCCGGAGGATCTTTCGTTACGCCCACCATGGATGTGCTTGAGTATTCCCACAGACGGTGCCAATTATGGGGAAGTGGTTTGGAAATACTCTTCTGATCTTGGGGGACGCTCGTGATCCTCAGCTAGTCACCTGAAAAGGAATAAACACTCCGGTCGGGGGTACCGAAATTAGCACTCCGACGGGCAAGTCAGTCTCTACACTCTGGATTACTTGTATTTTAAGTTAAGCGTAATGGTTCTCACATACCTTTCTCCGACTGATGATCCTGTATTTATATTATTCTCTTTGGGCCCTAGGGCCAGGCCCATGCTCGATCCTTTACATGTACTTCTACTTGGCCTTTGCTCTACTGATTGGAAAGTTGATTATTTTATTCGGCTCTTCAATTGACTAGGATCAATGCCGAATAAAGATTATGTCCCGGACTGGACTCGTCCATTCGTCCCTATTGATCCAATGAAATTCGGCTCCCACAATAATGTATATTACTAATTAATAAAATCCTTTAATTTTTAAAAAGAGTAAAACTATATTAAATAAAAATATTAATAATGCAAATATATATATATATTTTTTAGAGTTTTTGTTTAGTTGATGGGGCAAGTGCCCTATCACCAATACTGATACCGTGCCGTCGCCCTCATGAACATGTCATCAAGAATTATCAAAAAGCCACATTATTTTACTTTCAAATTAAAGTAAAACTATCAATTCACAAAAAAAAAAAAAAAAAAAAAAAACATAAAGTAAAACTATGATGTTTTTATTTATTTATGATATGCTCTAATATCATAACCGTTTAAAAACCTCTTTTCTTACTCTAAAAAGGCTATGCATACTACTATTTCAAATGATTTATCAGATTCATCATCAAATTTAAATTTGATAAAAAAATTACTTTTTACTGTTCCAACGGTTCATCAAATTTATTATCAAATTTAAGATTTCACTTTTCTTTTATCAAATTGAGAAACAATGTAATTTTTATCAAATTACTATTCATTGCGGTTAGATTTTCTCCACTAGATATTTTTCAGATGACTACCTCAAGGCAAAAATTCATCAAAAAATTGCACTGGTCGGTCACTTGGTCAATTAGTGGTTTGATGAAGTTACAATACTCTTCGTTGAAACACTTGATATTAAAGGAAGCTTTTACTTAAATTTAATAAAAAAAATTTATATACCATTAGAGATGCTCTAACTGTTAGAATGGTTTCTAGAAAAATCTGGGAATAAAAACAGAATTTTTCTAAACTTTGGTCTAAATTTTAGGTGGGACCCATGCGGTGTATTTCGCAGGTCTAAGTGGTAACGCGTTCTATGACGCGTTGTGATTCACGTGGTATATTTGGTTGCTCAAAACCATTATCGGGTGAATGGGAATTTGAAGCCAAAGTGAGCTCCATGGAAATGGAGTTTTGGTGGAAATTCCTTAATGTTTGTGCAATGGCTTGTCTCACATTGATCTGGTGGGAAGTTTTGAATGGGTTTATAAGGCTTGGAGTTGGAACTTAGGGTAGGCTCAAGGGGCACCCAAGTTTTGCAAAGAGTGAGGTTATAGGCAAAATGGGCTAGACCCATTGGACCCAAAAATCACCACGGGCAGGCTAGGCTGGGCCTGAGCGCGAGTGCGCGGTGTGAGGTTGGGTTGGGCTTGTCTGGCCCAATACTTATCTTTTTGGGCCAAAAACATTTGAATTCAATTTTATTTTTGGTAAAATAAAATTTGACCAATTTAAATCTCAATTTTTGAATTCAAAATTGTTGCACCTCTTCAAAACTTTGTACAGGTTCAAAATAGATCCAAATCTGTCCAGATTCAAACCCAAAAACTATTTTATCATTTTGAGATTCAAACCAGATTCGGTTATCTATTCAAATTCAAAACTGTGCAGGTTGTATCTGTTCAAAACAGATTTGCTACCTGTTGGATTCAAATTGAAAAGTCACCATTACATCTATAAATAGACTAGTCCCTTATTTGGATTTTTTACTCCAATTTCCGTTCTCAAATCTGCTACTGCTCTCTCCATTTTGCTGCATCTAAATTTCTGTGATAAAGAGTATAAACACTTAGTGTGTTCGTTATACGAATAAATTGTAGTGCTACATTTATTCGTTAATTGATCATTTTATTTTGGGAGATAGACGTCCATATTCTGAAAGCACCGTGGAGAGGACAAATATGTCTTAAGGACACAATGTCTAACACTGGACTTGATCAGAATATTGTACAAGAAATTAATCAAGTAAGTTAATTCTTTTTCTATTTTATTTTTATTTATTTAAATCAGATTTTGATTTTGTTTTTGTAATAAAATAAAAATATGTTTTTATTTATTTATTTTTATTTATTAGTTTGAATTTTGTAATCAAACATTCTCTCTCATTTTTCATTTTTCTTTCGTATTCTGTTTGTCGTTTAGTACCCAAACATAATTAATTTATTTAAACACAGTGAAGATTGTCCAATAATCTTAAGACATATTTATTTTTGGTGTCTTTATTGTATTTAATTTTCTGTGTTTTCACAAAAGTGATATTCTGGTTGAAAATAAATAGTAGTAATATACTGTTTGACAGATAGTAGTAATATACTGTATTTTTCTTTGACAACTAGTAGTAATATATTGGTATCATTAACAATTGCAGAATATTAATTTGTGTTACAGAAAATTATTTTGGTATTTTATTTTTCTAGTTTTAGTGACAAGGAAAATAAAATTATTTTGTATTATAATTTATTTTCTAATTTTAGTAACTAGAAAATTAATTTGTGTTTTGGTTTTTTCTGATTTTTGTAATCAGATATTATGGCTACTGCAACTGAAACTACAACTGGAAGTGGTACTCCAATTGTTACACCAACTCTGGTCCCTATCCAGAACTATGTTCAAGTACCAATAAATCATGGAGAAAAACCAAAAAAATTTAATGGATCTGAGTTTAATAGATGGTAGCAGAAGATACTGTTCTATCTTACAACTCTAAATTTGGCCCGGCTTCTCCGTGAAGAGGCTCCAGCACTTAAAAAGGGTGAAAGTGATCGGCAAGTTGTTGCCGCTGTAGATGCTTGGAAACATTCAAATTTCTTATGCAAAAACTACATCCTCAATGGCCTTGATAACATACTGTATAATGTTTACAGCCCTCTGAAGTTAGCAAAAGAATTGTGGAATTCTTTGAAGAAGAAATACAAGACAGAGGATGCTGGCACGAAGAAATTTGTTGTCGGTAAATTTTTGGACTTTGTTATAGTAAACTCCCAAACGGTAATTTTTCAAGTTCAAAATTTTCAAATAATTTTGCATGATATTCATTCAGAAGGTATGTCTCTTAGCGAGTCTTTCCAAGTCGCTGCTCTAGTGGAAAAGTTACTACCGGCTTGGAAAGATTTCAAAAATTGTTTAAAACATAAACGCAAGGAGATGACCATAGATGAATTGATTGTAAGATTGAGAATTGAGGAAGATAACCGAAAGGCTGAAAAGAGGAATGAGAAAAATCCCATTGAGTCCAAGACTAATGTGGTTGAACAAGTTCACAAACCACATAACAAAAATAGGAAGTTTACTGGAGATGGTTCTAAACTAGGCGACAACAATGGCAATAAAAAATTCAAAGGAAAATGCTATAACTGTGGCAAGACTGAACATCGAGCTTCTGACTGCTGCCGCCCTAAGAAGGATCGCGGAAGCACAAGCAAAAAGACCACTAATCAAGCCAATATAACGGAATTAGATTACATCTCTGATGGGGTAAATGACATCAATCTCTCTGCTGTGGTGTCTGAAACTAATTTGGTTGGAAATCCCAAGGAGTAGTGGGTTGACACTAGAGCAACTCGTTACATATGTGCGGACAAGAAGATGTTCACTACCTATAATGAGGCTGCAAATAGTGAACAACTTTTCATTGGAAATTCTTCTACTTCTACTTCTACTGTAGTTAGACAAGGAAAGGTGATCTTGAAGATGACATCAGGGAAAGAACTGACCCTCAACAACGTACTGTATGTACCAGACATCCGGAATAATTTAGTTTCTGGTTCTTTGTT
Source organism: Camellia sinensis (assembly GCF_055761805.1). Classification (NCBI taxonomy): domain Eukaryota; kingdom Viridiplantae; phylum Streptophyta; class Magnoliopsida; order Ericales; family Theaceae; genus Camellia; species Camellia sinensis. The sequence continues at coordinate 112,808,900 of NC_138974.1, forward strand.
AAGTAAAAATAGCTTGTCTTTGAGTCTGATAAATTTATATTAACAAAGAGTGGTATGTATGTTGGTAAGGGATGCATAAGTGATGGTCTCTTCAAATTAAATGTAATGACAATTGTACCAAAAGTTGCTATCAATAAGAATAACACATCTTTTGCTTATATTCTTGAGTCAAATTTATGGCATGGTAGATTAGGACATGTAAATTATGATGCTTTGCGTAGATTAATTGGTTTAGATTATATACCAAAGTTTGAAATTAATCCTAATCATAAATGTGAAGTTTGTGTTGAAGCGAAACTAACTAAGGCTCCATTTAAATCGGTTGAAAGGAAAATCGAACCTCTAGAATTAATTCATACTGATGTAATAGGAGTGGTGAATATGATGCACCATTAAATGAATTTTGTACACAACATGGCATTATTCACCAAACTATAGCACCCTATTCTCCTCAGCAAAATGGAATTGCTGAAACGAAGAATAGAACCCTAAAAGAAATGATGAATGTCATGTTACTAAGTTCAGGCTTACCATAGAACTTGTGGGGGAAGCAATATTGTCTGCTAATTATGTTCTTAACAGAATACCCCACAAGAAAACTAACAGCACTCCTTATGAATTGTGGAAAGGTCGACCGCCTTCCTACATATACTTAAAAGTGTGGGGGTGTTTGGCAAAAGTTAAAGTTCCTGTTCCTAAAAAGACTAAGATTGGACCAAAAATAGTAGATTGTGTGTTTACTGGTTATGCTCAGAATAGTAGTGCATATCGGTTTCTGACTTATAAATCAGAAATACCTAATATAAATGTGAACACTATTATAGAGTCAAGGAATGTTGTGTTTTTTGAACATGTTTTTTCTTACAAGAAAGGACATGAATTAAGTTCACAGAAAAGAACTTATGATTGTACACAAAGTCAACAGATTAATGACACTCAAACACAAAGAGACTAGTAATGGTCTTGACCAACAGGATTTAACTGATAATGAACCAAGATGAAGTAAGAGAACGAGAACATCAAAATCTTTTGGTCCAGATTTTCTGACATACCTGTTAGAAAATGAACCTCAAAGCTTTAAGGAAGCAATAACAGGTCTTGAAGCACCTTTGTGGAAATAGGCTGTTAATAATTAAATTGAATCCATTATGCAAAATCATACTTGAGAATTGGTGGATCTTTCACCAGGTTCTAAACCTCTTGGGTATAAATGAATATTCAAGAGAAAATGAAAGCAGATGGTTCAATAGACAAGTATAAAGCAAGACTTGTAGTAAAATGTTACAGACAAAAGGAAGGTCTAGACTATTTTGACACATATTCTCCTGTGATAAGAATAACATACATTCACATGCTTATTGCTATAGTAGCGTTGTTTAATTTAGAAATACATCAAATGGATGTTAAGACAGCTTTCTTAAATGGTGATCTAAATGAAGAGATCTATATGGACCAACCCGAAGGGTTTGTAGTGCCGGGGCAAGAAAAGAAAGTTTGTCGGCTTGTAAAATCTCTTTATGGATTAAAACAAGCACCTAAGTAATGATATGAAAAATTTGATCATGCAATGCTTACTAATGAGTTTAAGATAGACGAATGTGACAAATGCGTCTATGTTAAAAACACTAACTAATGATTTGTCATAGTTTGTCTTTATGTGGATGACATGCTTATCATTGGAAGTAGTCAAAAAATGATTAAATCAACTAAGTAAATGCTTAATAGAAGATTTGATATGAAAGATATAGGGGTCGCAGATGTTATATTAGGAATGAAAATTACTAAAACATCTAACGAATATGCATTATCTCAATCACATTATATTGAGAAAATTCTTGGTAAATTTATCAAGGATAATATGAATGTAGCTAGAACACCTGTAGACATCAGTCTTTATTTATCGAAAAATAAAGGTGATGCGGTGTCTCAGTTAAAATACTCCCAAATCATTGGAAGTCTAATGTACCTAATGAATTGTACTCGTCCTGAGATAGCTTATGCTGTCAGTAAATTGAGTAGGCACACTAGTAATCCCGGAGAAGACCATTGGAAAGCGATCATTCGGGTTCTTAGATATCTAAGATTTACTCATGATTATGGTTTGAACTTTACTTGATATCCAGCAGTACTCGAAGATTATTATGATGCCAATTGGATATTGGATATTAAAGATTCAAAATCCACTAGTGGATATGTCTTCACTCTAGGAGGCGCTGCTGTTTCTTGGAAATCCACAAAACAAACATGCATCGTACGATCCACAATGGAATCTGAGTTCATTACTTTAGACAAAGCAGGAGAAGAAGCAGAATGGCTTCGTCACTTCTTAGAAGGCATTCCAATGTGGCCTAAACCTGTGCCAGCTAGTTGCATTTATTGTGATAGTCAATCTGCAATAGGTAGGGCACAGAATCATATGTATAATGGTAAGTTACGACATATTCGTCGTCGACATAATACCGTAAGGCAATTGCTGTCAAATGGAATAATCTCAATAGATTATATAAAATCTAAAGAGAATACTGCGGATTTATTAATAAAAGGTTTGACTAAAGAGTTAGTATATAGTTCATCGAAGGGGATGGGATTAAAGCCTATTACATAAGAGTCATCATAATGATAACCCTACTTATATGACTGGAGATCCCAAGAACTAACTTCAAAGGGATAACTAAGTTATGTGTGGCTCACCAGAAATCACCAAGGGATTAAAATTTCCTATCCATTCTTATGGTGAGAGTGATATCTGTAACATGTGTTGTCTGCAGGGGTATAAGGATAAACTTTGCTTTTAATGATTACTTATATCTTGATTTAGGCATAAAATCAAGACGAGTATAAACAGATACTCACAATAAGAATCACCTATATGTGTGTCGAACTGAGGCCGGTTCTATGAGAATGAAAGAGGCTAAATTCTCTAAAAACACTCATGAAAACCAGGAGCGTTCAAGGCCAAAATGAATACAACAGTGAGAACCACGATGTGTTAGAAGATATTTTGTGTGAAATTTATTGTCTTAGCTTACACAAGCGGCTGAACAATTCAAGGCATCGCGTCCTTTGGTTAGCTAGTAAATCCGATAGGTTATCACTAGGGAAGGTTCAAAGCCAAAAGCTACCTATCCTGATGCAAGATATTTTCGATTTATACTCTTTCGACAAAAATCTACATATTGTTGCATTTCCGTTGTTATCAAATTCCATTCATGTGGGGGATTGTTAGAATAGTTTCTGGAAAAATCTGGGAATAAAAATAGAATTTTTCTAAACTTTGGTCTAAATTTTAGGTGGGACCCATGTGTCGTATTTCGCGGATCTAAGTGGTAACGTGTTCTATGTCGCGTTGTGATTCATGTGGTATATTCGGTTGCTCAAAACCATTATCGGGTGAATGAGAATTTGAAGCCAAAGTGAGCTCCATGGAAATAGAGTTTTGGTGGAAATTTCTTAAGGTTTGTGTAGTGGCTTGTCCTACATTGATTTGGTGGAAAGTTTTGAATAGGTTTATAAGGCTTGGAGTTGGAACTTGGGGTAGGCCTCAAGGGGCACCGAAGTTTTGTAGAAAGGGAGGTCATAGGCAAAATGGGTTAGACCCATTGGACCCAAAAATCACCACACGCGCGTATCGCCACTGTCGTTCGTCCGGTTGGTCGGGCGGGCTGGGCTGGGCCTGGGCGCGGGTGCGTGGTGTGAGGTTGAGTTGGGCTTGTCTGGCCCAATACTTATCTTTTTGGGCAAAAAACATTTGAATTCAATTTTATCTTTTGGTAAAATAAAATTTGTCCAATTTAAATCTCAATTTTTGAATTCAAAATTGTTGCACTTCTTTAGAACTTTGTATAGGTTTAAAACAGATCCAAATCTGTCCAGATTCAAACCCAAAAACTATTTTATCTGTTTGAGATTCAAACCAGATTCAGTTATCTATTCAAATTCAAAACTGAACAGGTTGTATCTGTTCAAAATAGAGCCGAACAGGTACTGTATCTGTTCAAAACAGATTTGCTACCTGTTGGATTCAAACTGAAAAGTCACCATTACATCTATAAATAGACTAGTCCTTCATTTGGATTTTTTACTCCAATTTCCGTCCTCAAATCTGCTATTGCTCTCTGCATTTTGCTGCATCTAAATTTCTGTGAGAAAGAGTATAAACACTTAGTGTGTTCGTTGTACGAATAAATTGTAGTGCTGCATTTATTTGTTGATTGATCAGTTTATCCTGGGAGATAGACGTCCATATTCTGAAAGCACCGTGAAGAGGACGAATCTGTCTTAAGGACACAGTGTCTAACACTGGACTTGATCAGAATATTGTACAAGAAATTAATCAAGTAAGTTAATTCTTTTTTTGTTTTATTTTTATTTATTTAAATCAGATTTTGATTTTGTTTTTGTAATAAAATAAAAATCTGTTTTTATTTATTAGTTTGATTTTTGTAATCAAATATTCTCTCTCATTTTCTATTTTTCTTTCGTATTCTGTTTATTATTTAGTACCCAAACAGAATTAATTTATTTAAACATAGTGAAGATTGTCCAACACTAACTAGATCCATTACTCCTAGAACCATTTTGATTTGCCCTAGATTAATATTTGCTTTTCTTTGATTAATGTTTGCCTTTCTTTGATTCTTTGAATCATATAGTCCCACGTCTCACACTCGTCCAGAGCTTCAAGGCCCTAAGTTAATGGTGTTCTCAATGATAATCAATTTGATTCATGATGATTTTAAAGGGTTGCTTGAGATGACTTAAATAAGTGTATTTTTTTTATCTTTTTATGAAAAGATGTGCAGAGAAATAGAGAGGTGATGTGATAGAAAAATGATAAAAAGATAAAAAGATGAATTATTTGAGACTTCCCAAACTTGGCCTAAGCCGGCCCTGAGAACTTTGGGAAAAGGTCAATTCTAAAATTGAGATTCTTTATGTATTAAAATAAAATTATTTATTTAAAATTTTATCAAAAGGTATATAATATAAATTTAAAATGAACGTACTACGAGTTATACCTAAAATGAATGTAATTTATAAATATATATTTTTTGAATTAATTTTTAACTATATATATAGTATTGATGTATACATAATCATAAATAAATAAAAAAATGGATAAAATGGTACGTAAGTGCTGGTAATACAGTCGTGCTGGAGACCCTCAGTCTCTAAGCACCCCCACCACTCTCCACACATACGTGGGGATTGGTCATTGGATCAAATAAAAAAAAAAGAAAAAAGGCCAATCATACCCCATTGGGGGCCCTGGGGGTCACCCCGTGGGGGTCTAAGGCTTTTTTCTTGGTAATATATATATATTTATTAATATCTCTAAACCTTTTATCAAATGTTTATTAACTTAAGAGAGAAATATTTTTTTTAACCAAATTAAGAATTCATCAAATTGAATTTAATGAAAATTTTAAAAGATAAAGTATGAGAGATGGTTTTTTTCATCAAATGTGGTTAAAATGAAAATTTGGGGTATGAGAAAAAAATTTAAAAAGATTTTGATAAAAAATTTGATGAAAGGGTTGGAGTAGTTTATATCAAATCAAGTATTTTACTCAAATTAGATGAAAAAAAGTAACAAAAAATTGGGATGCTTTAAGAACCTTTAATTTGTATAGTGAAGTTAAATTAGTTGATTTAGCTCTTTATTTTTAAACCTACTAATACCATAAAAATTAAAATTATTTGGGGGCTCTTAAGATTTGATCAAATTTTGGGGTTCAAGCTCGCCTTGAGCTAGGGCCGCCCTCGATGGATTTTCAAGTGAGTTTTTTTTTTTTTTTTTTTTTTTAAAATTTTTAACAAGTAAATTTTTTTTAAGATTTTTGATAAAAATATATTAGATAAAATTTATTTTATTTCATTCTAGTTAAAGGCTGGAGTACTCTACCTCCTATGATTCAATATTAGGCAAAGAGTCCCCCGTGATTTTGACTATCTTGCACTTTGCCTCCTTAACGTTATTAATTATGTCTAAAATGACGGAGAGTGTTCCACACTTGCCAAAATTGAGAGTTAGCAATGGCAAAAAAATAAAAGTCAGAGTCAAGATTCAATGTTAAAAACAAGCATGCCCTTCACTGCGTTTTCTTTCCCAACCAATATGAAACTCAAACCCTAATCCTAACCCTAACCCATCTTTATTTTATTAAAAACATAATTTTAATTTAATCATATTTTAATTAATAAAACCATCTCTTAACTCTAAAATTCAATTTATTTAATCTAATTATTTACTCATTATTGTATATATACACAGACAAATAATTCATTGAACGGCAAATTACATATACTCCCCTCGAGGTTTGGCTAAATTACAAATACCCCCCTGAGGTTTGAGAAATTACAAATTCCCCCTTGAATGCTATATTTGCATAACAAATTATGGGGTAATTTGTTATGAGATTTAAACCTCAGTAGGCAAATTGTTATGAAAATACAAACCTTAGGGGGCGGGATGTAATTTCCGAAATCTCAGGGAGATATCTATAATTTAGCCAAATCTCAAGGGAGGTATATGTAATTTGCCCTTCATTGAATTAACAGATAAAAATTCAATGAGTTTATGGTCAGAATAGAGATGACCAGTAACGCAATGGTCCATATATGAGAAACATTGCAACCCCAATAGTAATATTATTAGTGTGCACATATCATTGACCAACCATGTACAAGGAGCAACACGGAACTAAAGCTTACATCAATTCAAGTCGTTCCCACAATGCCATTAGACCCAACACTAGATTCAATAAAGCAAATTGCATGGATTTCCACAATAACAATGTCCAGAAAATCATCTCCTGATTACAGAGGAAATGGTAATTCAGATTCCATATAATTTCACCTTTATATTTATACATAGAAATCGTCTTTCATTTTGTTGATTACAGGCCAGAACACGAAATGGTAATTCTCAGGTGGTGGATTGGGCTTGGAATGGACTAGGGTGTCATCAAGATCGAGAACGATAGTTGGTTTTTCTGGTGAAATTGACGGCAAAATGAAGTAGTTGTTGGCTGGGACGAATCCAAGATTATGACTTTGGGGGCTATTTTATAGTTCAAAAAAATTGGGAAGCTACTCTATATAATTTTGAGATTATCTAGAAAGAAATTTGGAGGTGTAAACTTTTATAATTTTAAATTATTTTAAAATTTCTAGTATAATATATGATATTTTTAAAAATTTTGAGAGTGTGGCCGTCCCCAGCCCCCTAGATCCATCATTGGTTGTTGGCGGTGGGAAAGAAGAGAGATTAGCAGGAGGTGTTGAGGTAGTCATCGATGGAGGGGATTTGGCAAAAAAGAGAGTAACCCTATTTTTTTGGGTTTTTGTTCTTGGTGGGTTGCGGCATCAATGGGCTAGGTAGATGCTGATTGTGGAGAAGAAGAATTTGGGGAGAAGAGTGGGGTCATGATAGCGGTCGTAGAGTTGGGGTTGTTGGCAGCAATAGAGAAAGGATTGTCAACATCATAAGGGGGATAAGTAGTTATTTTTCAATGATAGGAATAAAGTGTAAATGGTCTAAACCACATAGGATAAAGTGAATTTTGTGTAAATATATTTAATTTAAATGCTTATTATGAAAATGTTTATTAATACGAAAGTTACAATATCATAAATAACATTGTGCCATGATGTGACACAATTATATTATAAAATTATCTCCATTTTTTAGAGTGAAATGGAAAGAATTTCTTCCCATCTCAAACAACTCTAAATTTTGTCAAAGTAAGAAATTATCGTTTAATGCTACCAATAGTTACTTTAAAACATGAAAAATACTGTTACGAGGTTTTATTTTGATAATTTGAATATTGTTTACATCCTATTATTACATGTTTTAACTTCTTCTTTTTTTTTTTTTTTGGGGTAGGTGAAACAGAAAGTTGTCCTTTGATCCATAAAAAACGCATGGCTAAATGTTTTTGACTTGATCATTCTCTTGTCAAACTTGGAGGGTTGGACCCAAAAGAAAAGGAATCCCATTTGCACTTACCAATTTGAATAAAGAAAGAAATATGCTCTAATTTGAATGGAGAAAGAAATTTCCAAGCAAAACCAGGGGAATCCCAGCGTCCAAACTCGGCCTTCAACAAGAAGTTCCATCACTCCTTAAATTGTCAGTGTTTTATTATGACTTTCTACTTGTTAAAAGTCAACAATTAAAAACCAAAAATTAGAAGTATTCCCCGGCTTACATTTAGATAATTATTATTATTTTTTATTATAAGCAAAAATTACATTAGACGATTTGATACAAATATAAAAAAAAATAAGCAATTTAGAAAAACGATACCAAATAATTAATTAATTAATTTCATCAATCATGACCGACTAAGGTCAAGTTTGGTAACTCTTAAAAAATTTAAAAAGTCAAAAAGTCACTATCCTATTTAAATCACATTATCTTATTTAAGTCACATCACCTCTCTAACACATCACTTCAAACCCAATTCAAACCCAACCCATATTTCATAAAAAGTCAAAAAATATACTTATTTAATCTTTCTAAACTTGGCCTAAATAGTGAAAAGTGTGCTCGATAGTTATCTTTTTCACCTTATTATTAAGAGAAATTTTATGGTCAAAGTCAAAATAATTTTCTCAAAAATAATTTTTAACTTATTACAATACATTATTTTTATTTTTTATTTTGTCACTGTGTCACTTCAATGATCACTTATCATTTTACGATATATTTCTGTATGTTCCGTTCTTATCAATCAAACCTTTTCTCTACTGTTCCAAAAAAAAAAAGAAGAAACAAAGAAGAAAAAAAAAACTTTTCTCTGATCTAGATTAATATCAAGTTTTTAAATTTTTTTTTTGATTTTTTTTTGAACTGCCTTATTTTTTAAAAATGAATATGAATAATTTGGGATTCTTGGGGTAATTTTGAATTTTACAATTTATAATATATATTTTAAATAATTTTAGAATATCTAGTTGTGAGTTTTAGCTTGTGAAAAAAGTGAACTATTGTAAGAAAAAACAGTTTTCTAGAAAAAAAATAATTTTTCCATTTTGCCAATTTTTAGTAATGAATTTAAGAAAATTGTACTTATACAACACCTTTCATTTTAATTTTTTTAATGGGAGATTTAGTGAAAAATCCTTTTTAATGGACTTTACTCTATATATATGTTCTTTTACCCTAATTGATCCCATACATTTAAATTTATAATCCAATAGTTTATTTTTTTTCTATATTAGAGGTACTATGTGGACTATTTTATCATTTTAGACTTTTATTATAATATATATTATACCATATATGAAATATTATTATTTTTAGTCTTCTCTTTGCCTCAATGTGAGGGATTCAATTGATCAAAGATCTCTTTTTATTATTATTTTGCAATAAGGTCTTGCTATGGAAGAGTTTTTTGGAAGAGGAGGTTAATTGTAGACCGACGATTAAGATGATGGTGGAATCGCAACAGAGATGATGATAATCATTTTTTTATCACTGTTACACAAACCGTAGTCTCTTGCTCGGTTTGTGTAGTTTATTCACCAGTATTATGCAAGCATTAATTATATACATATATTTTTTCTAAAAGGATGCGTTAATATATATGAACTATTTGATGATATTTTATATATTGTTTGATGATTTGTTGTATATTGTTTATTACTATGCTTGTTGGTTGAACAATAATTTTGTTGCCATTAAACAATCAAAATAGTCAATTTTCACTTTTTTTCACTTTTGTTTTGCATTTTTACATTGCAATGTGAATGTTCCCATTGGTATGCGTTTAATTTTTTTAAGGCTAGTTGTATGTTACATTGCAGTGTGAATGTTCCCATCGATATGAGTTTAATTTTTTTAAGACTAGTTGTATGTTAGTTGTAAACTGTGAACATTCACATTATATTTTTGTATGCGTTTTATTTTTTCAAAAATTAGTTATATATTTATTATTTATTGTAAATATTTACACTATATTTTAGTATGTGATTTGTTTTTTCAAAGATTAGTTGTATATTCATTCTTTACTGTGAACATTCACATTATATTTTGATAATCACTTAGATTTTTTGTTGCATGATTTTTTAATTTTAACGTTATAAAAAAGTGTGAAAGGTCATAATCTTATAATTATCATATACTTTTTATTTGATAATTTGAATAATTTTAGTAAAAAAGTATGACATTATAATTGTTTTAGTAGTAAATTTGTTGAATGAAAGTATGAAGTTTGGTACTCACTTTTTATGTCATTGTTTTAAATGTGAATACTTACGGTTACCGGTTTCGTTCTAAAAATATATATTATTTTATTTATTGAAAGTATGAATGTTTACATTTTTAATTTTCATATTTATAAAAATTCAGGAAGTCTATGTGTACAGAAATTAAACACATAATAGGATATAATCTTCCCACAATCCCACCCCTTGTGAGAAGGTTGCATCCCATTCTGTGTTTGGTTTCTATGTTCGGTTTCTATGTTCGTATACTTTATATATATCTATGAACAATAAGATTTTAAATAGGATATTTATTAGCTTCTATGATTTTTCCCTAATATATAAATTATAATTCAAATGTGGTAAGTATTCAATGTGATTTTCTCCTAAAACATAGATTCAGTTTTTATTTCTTGTGTTAAATTTAAAGTTGAGGTTTTTGGTCCTTTGAATGGCTGAAGGACTAAAATGGACTGTACGAAATTAACTTAGACTAATTGCAATTGGTACATGAGTATTATAAATAGGATTTTTTTTTTAAAAAAATCCCCATTTTTATTATATTTTATCCCTTTATAAAATTAGTATTTATAACTAAAAGTCCTAAACCTTTCACTTCACATTTCTCTTTACATTCTTTCATTTTTGTTTCCATTACCCACCACTACCGCCTAGCCACCATTCTCTCTCCACCAGCCACCGCCACCCTTTCTCACGTCTTCAACCTCTCAATCCATCTACAAATCTAAATACATTTACATTGAAGTAAATATATATACGCATATAAATAACAAAAAAAAAGCAGGAAATAAAATTTATATTTAAAATGTATATATAATTATTATAAATAAATAATACACAAAATTTATGATTGAAAGATGTTTGGGTATGATTTTCAATAATTTTGCGTTATTTGAAAAAAGTGAGTTCAAAATTTCTTCCCTCTCTAGTTTGCCAAACAAATTGAGATTGTTTAGACTTCTATGGCCGAATATGGCTAATTAATCAATTTTAACCTATTTGGTAGGACACGACCAAATAAAGCCGTTTCTAATCGAACAAGTTTGTTAGGCCATGTCCTTTGAACAAACAAAATTTTTCCGACTCTGGTTCGACGAACAAAAAAAGGAACATTGAAAAAAAATGTTTAAAAAAATATTTTTTATGAACATATTAGAAAGGTGTTGCCGGTGGTTGAAGAATGTTTAGGGGGCGGCAGGGGCGGAGGGGCCAGGGGGTCACGTGCCCCCCTAAGTTTTGGATTTTTTTTTTTATAAACATAAAGAAAAATTTTATATAAAAAAATTTATAAAAATATTATTTAGAGTGAAATGTCAATGATATTTTTAAAATTATAAAAACAATAATGATTGTTTTGATTGAAAATAAAGAGACTACGATATTATTATTTATGAAAATTTCAATATAATGGTGATCTCTATCACAATATATGCAAATATAATTAATCTCAATGAAAATATAAAATTTATTGAATTGTTAGTTATATTTAATATGTAGGGTTCATCCTCCATGTGTTTCTTTATTATTGGTTGGTAATATCACATGTCAATGATTGCGTGGTATGACTATTATATTGAATTTTTATGCATATTTTGAATAAAAAATTACTTTATCATTATATAATTTATTTTAAAATTTATATCCATGATTTTTTTTTAATGTTATCCATGACACACTAATTACAAATAGCATATTCACTTTGTTTGGTTTGAGTTTTCTAAAAACACTTTTCAAAAAATTCTATATTTTCGTTTTTCGTACTTTTTTGTTTTTATTGAATTTTTAAAATATTTTAATCAATTTTTTTTTTAATTTTTAGACACACCTAACATAAATATATTGAAAAAGTATAATTTTTGGGAAAAAAATCTTTAAAAAATTCAGTAAATACCAAAAATATAAAAAAATACAAAAAATTAGTACATTTTTCTTATTTTTATGTATTTATTAATTTTTAAAAATATTTTTTCACAAATATTTTATTTTTTTTAGATACATCATGCATCTAAAAAAGTAAAAAAAAATGCTTAAAATTTTAAAAATATTCACTAAAAACAAATAAAATAAAATAAAATAAAAAATAAAAAACTTAATTTTCAAAAAACTTAATTCAAAAAATTTAAACCAAACACACTGATTATTATTATTTATTTTTTTTATCTTTCTCGAAGTCAATTGTAAAAATTTATGTGAAATATTTTTGTAAATATTTTTAATATTGTAATTAAAAAATGTCCCATCTGATTTATTTTCTTGGCTCCACCACTGGGGCGGTAAAGAGGATAAGGAAGGGGCTAAGGTAATGATTGGAAATAATGGTGGATGTGGGTTAGAATTTGAAAATTTAAGAGTATAAATAGATGAGAAAGGTTGGCCATGAGATTATTTTCGTAATTATAATGGTTGTAAAGAGATGAAACAAAATTTTTTACACTTTTAAATAAGTTTAAAAAAATGATGAAAGAAAAAAATTATTAATAAATCTATGTGTACAAAAACTAAATACATAATGAGATACATATGTCTCACAAAGAGTGAGATCTACATGATATGGAATCCACATTTGAAATCTACACTTTATGAAACATTTATGTCCCATTAGAATGGGAAAGCCATGGTGTGCAAGCATATCCACCCTGCTATAAATTTACATAATTTTATTATAAAATTTTAGAAAAAATTATTTATAAGTCTTATTAGGGAGACTTATGCTACATATGGTCCTACTAAAAAATTTATATTCTCATAAATCCTGTGAGAAGTTTGTTGACACATTTACCCTCAATATTAGTTGTTAATATCATAAATAATAGTAAAACCATATATAGGAAATTAAATGTTACCATATATCATATCTATATAAATATAACGTAACGTGACACGTACATAAACGTAACGTGACACCTACATAAACGTACCGTGACACCTATGATCTATGGTAACATGCAATTTCCTATATAAGAAATTGTATGTTATCATAGATCATATCTATATAAATGTAACGTAACGTGACACCTATGATCTATGGTAACATTCAATTTCCTATATAGGAAATTGAGAGTATGTTTGGTTTGATTTTGGGAGAGTAGTTTTTAAAAATTATTTTGAAAAGAGAGTTTAGAAATTTTTTTGGTTTGTTTGGTTGTGTATTTTGAAAGTAGTTTTGGAATTTGGGAGTTTGGAATGATTTGATATTTTGTCATAATTGAGTAGATGTGTGAGAGAAAAAGTGATTGAGAAAGAAAGAGGAGAGAGAAAAAGTGATTGATTGATAGGTAAGAGAGAGAAAGTGATTTTGGAAATTGTTTTGAAAAATTCACAAACCAAACAAATTTTTAAATTTTTTTTTCCCAAAATCATTCTACAAATCTAAACCAAACATACCCTGAATGTTATTATAGATCATATCTACATAAACGTAACTTAACGTGACACCTACATAAACGTAACGTGACACCTATGATTCATAACAATATTCAACTTCTTAACATTCAATTTCCTGTATAGGGAATTGAATGTTACCATAGATCATATTTATATAAAACGTAACACGACACCAACATAAACCAGCAATATTTTCACATTTAATTTAAAAAAATAAAAACTCATTAAGTTTGCGAAACGTAATGTGACACGTTACATTACGTTTATGTAGGTGTCACGTTACGTTACATTACGTTTATATAGGCGTCACGTTACGTTACGTTTATGTAAGTATCACGTCACGTCACGTTTATGTAGGATCTTGTGAAACACATTCCTATCTAAATAAGACTTGAGACTCTATAAGAAATTACACAGGATTTAGTCTACTATAAGTGTCTGAAAAAGGACTTATAAATAAGTCTCCCAAAATTTACAATATTAATTATAAAATGAATAATATCGTCATAAATTAGCGTAATAAAAAATTTAATTTTTTTTATTATTAATATTACAAAAGTTTATAAGTTAATTATGATATTTTTTATTATGCTAACTCATAACAAATTTATATATTTTATAATTGATATTATAAAATTTTATGATAAAATTATATTCTTGGTTAGGTTTTTCCAAAAATCATTTTCAGAAAATTCTATCTTCTTAATTTTTGTGTTTTTTTTTTATTTTTACTGATTTTTTTTTATTTTAAATAATTTTTTTTTACTTTTTAGACACATCTAACATACATATACCTAAAAAATAAAACATTTGTGAAAAAAATCTTTTAAAAATTCACTAAATACAAAAAATACAAGAATTTAGTACATTTTTTTATATTTTTATGTATTAATTAATTTCTTAAAATATTTTTTATAAATTTTTTACTTTTTAGATACATTTAAATAAGGTGCATCTAAAAAAGTAAAAAATATATTTAAAATTTTAAAAATATTCACTAAAAATAAAAAAAAATACGAGAACTAAAAAACTTAATTTTCAAATTTTTTTTTCAAAGAATTCAAACCAAATACACTGATTTAATTTTTAATAGAATTCGTATGTGCGCACCCATAGGCTTTTCCCATTAGAATTACATGTAGACAAAATGGAAATCGGGTTTACTTTCATCAAGTTGGGTAGAAATCAGATCGGAACAGAATTGATGCAATCAAACAGTGAAGAAAGCATGAATCCAATGGACACAAACAGAGAGTATCATATGCCGCAACACATGGTAACATTCCTTCTATAATAAAAGTATCTCACATTGCAAAGCAATATAGGTCAGGAGTGGGAGGAGGAGAGACGGAGACAGTCCTTTATATCTCCACCACTATTTGTCTATTCAAACTTCCCCTCTCTCTCTCCTCCTTTGCAGCTGCGCCTACTTCCTTGGAGAGCCCAAACCGGTACTCTCTCTCTTCTTTCTCTCTCCAAAACAGCACTTTCTCTCTCTCAATTTAGTTCTTTGGTCCTATCGGAACGGTCGGTACGTTTCGGATCTGTTGTTGTTTGTGTTTCTGGTTTGTGTGGTCGATTCAGGTCTTCATTTTAGCTGTGTTTTGTTGCACAATTTTCGGGTTCAACCGTTTTAGGGTTTCAGATCTCTATATCTGCTATTACTCTTTATCTTAGATCTCTACATTTCTCTCTTGGTTTTACTTTATGTCTGTACAGATTTTTCATTTTTGCTTCGCATGTGTAGGCTAGTTCGTCATCTCTCTTGTATTTTTTGCATAGGTATATATATCTATTTCTTTCGATTATTTGTGTTACCATGTTTTGGATTTGATTTGGTGTTGTTGATCTATTCGTGTTGAGAGTGATTTGTATTTCTTATATTTCATTTTCTGTGTTTCTGTTTAAATCTTGGTAGGATCGTTTCTTTATGTGAAATCAACCTCTGGATCTAGTTGAATTGTCTTTTAATGTTTTACAAATCCTTTTAAGCACACTTTCTGTCGGCTATCTAGTTTAGAGATAGTTCCCCCCCCCCCCCCCCCAAAAAAAAAAAAAAAAAAAAAAAAGGGTGGACCAAGAACAAGAAAATTGCAATTTGATGAATACCCATTGCTTACTAATGCCAAAGTCACATGGGTTCCAACTGTTGCACGCATTTGGGAAGTGATTTGGAAAGGAAGGGAAAAAGTAGCTGAAAATGTAAATAAAATATACCTATATTTTATCTAGTTTCACACATCTTTTCCTTTTCTCTTTCCAAATCTCTTCCTAAATTACTCAACCAAATATCGTTTAAAAAAAAAAAAGAGAGAAGAGAAATAACTTGAGCATGTATTCCTTAACAGTTATGCGCCCATCTTGAATTT